>NC_136926.1:14091874-15291874 GCF_949752795.1 Hyperoodon ampullatus
TAAGGCTGACCGCAGCTCTGGAAGGTAGGTTGCTCTTATCTTCTCCTTTTAGAGATGCCGAAGCTCATGCCCAGGGAGGTTAATTCACTTGTCCAAGCTCACTCAGCCAGTTATCAGGGGAGCCTAAATTTGAACCGAGGCAGGGAGGCTGCAAAGTGCCTTCCCAGCCCCTCGTCTACCTCTGTACAACTCTATGCTGTCTGTCTGGTGCCACAACTTTGGACAGGTCGTATAGCTCTGCACATCTCAACCTGCTTGCACATGCTGTTGAAACTCAACACAGCCTTGGCAGGCAAGCCAACCATAGGTCTTATTCTTCTTGCAGTGGAAAGGATTCTGGGAAAACCCAGAATTATCTCCCCATTTCTGCCAACCCTTAGTTGCATGCACTTCAGCAAGCTTTACACCACTCCGACCTTGAGTTTAATCTCATCTCTATCCAAAACCGGGTGGAGGGTTTGTGCCAATAAAAACCAATAAAGGCGTAACAGCAGTTTGCCAACTGAGAAACAGCACTTGATATGAAATGGTGTTTGTTCCCACTTTACAAATGAGAAGGGTGAGAAGTAGGGAAGTCTGGCCACTGCCCCAAAGTCACGCTGAAGTTAGGGATCAGATTGATGCCTGTGAACCAGGTCTTATGACACTTTGCAGCCACTTTTTGTTATACCAGGATGTCTTGAGAAAAAGCAGAAAGAGTACTGTTCTTCTAAATGGCCACCTCACCACGGGGTTGCTGACAATGAGATTGCTCTGTCTGCCCAGTGACCCCAGCTACAGTCAAAATAAACCAGGAAACCTGCCTGCCCTCCCATATGTTGCTGGCTCTGGATTCTCCAAAGGTGGCAAATCATGGAAGCTGCATTTGGCCTCTATCTGCCATTGGCGCTGCCACAGGATTCAGATAAATTCAGTTAAGCAGCACAGCACTGATTTGATATACTCCATATCTCTGGAGCCTCTGGTATCCAAAGGGCCTCTTCATCAATGTGTTTAGCAGCCTTAGACAACAAATAAAACATGCACCGTCTGGGTTTCTGCGTTGCCTTTCTTTGTAAATGCCTCCTGCCTTGTTTTAATCCCAGAGCATCAGTTTTCAAAGAACGGATGTAGGGGGAAAAAAACAAAGCATCAAAAGGCAAAGAAAGTTGCCAACGGATTAAGTTTGCAACAGGGGTTTGCCAGCATGTTGCCTCTCAAGACTTGATGGGGGGGCGATGCCTCCCAAGCTTCCTTGCACTGCCCCCAACACACACAGCATGTGAGACACTAGGACTCAAGCCACCTCGGTCATGGTCCCTATCTGGCTGCCTGTTCAGTTCTAAGTCAGAACGTTAGAGCTCTGGGCGGCAGGGAGAGTTAGGAATGGACAGTGCCGAAGGAGCAGAACAGGCTCCAGTAAATGAAAGGATGCTGAGCCCTTTTTCTTCCGCCTTTTATCCGAAATCCACCTCTCGATCTAAGTCCCAAACTGAGTACCCTCTAGTCAACAAGGCTTTCTTTAACTACCTCCACGTTAGGTCAGAGGGTGGGTGACTCGGGGGCCATGGGCCAAATCCAATCTGCTGCCTATTTTTGTACAGCGAGGAAGTGAAGAATGGTTTTCACATTTTTAAACAATTACTTTTGAAATGGTTGTATCAGTCCCAGCATAACAGTCTCAATTCTGCCTCTTGATCCACAAAGCCTAAAATATGTGTTCTTTATCTGCGCTTTGCAGAAAATGTTTGTTGACCCCTGTTGTAAGTGAATCAATAGATCATCATCATATCTGCCACTGAGACATCTCTTGAATTCATTCATTCATTCAATCTGTGGGGAAGTTACTTATGATCTCTAAACTTTGGTTCTTCAACTGTAACTAGAGAGAAATAATCTGACCACTCACGTAAAGTTCATGTGAGAATTCAATGAAATAATGCATTTGAAGCTGATGGCATATTTCCAAGCAAGTGTTAGCTATAATTATATGCACTGGACTGGATGTTTTTGTCCCTCCAAAATCCATATGTTGAAATCCTAACCCCGCCCGCCCCCACACAATGTGATGATATTACGAGGTGTGGCATTTGGAAGGTATTTAGGTCATAAGCGTGAAGCCCCCATGAATGAGATTACTGCCATTATAAAAGGGACCCCAGAGAGCTCCCTTGCTCTCTTTCCGTCATGTGATACATTGAAAACACAGCCAGCTGAAACCTGCAGGAGGGTTGTCACCAGAACTGGACCATTCTGGCACCCTGATCTCAGACTTCCAGCCTCCAAACTCTGAGAAATAACTGTCTATTGTTTATAAGCCACCCAGCCTTTCTAACTTGATTAGAGCAATCTGAACAGATTAACACAATATAATTATTATTGGAAGATGGCTGTGCAGTATAAGAACATGAGCCCAAATACATGCACGGCAGACTTCAAATCGAGCATATGCAGTGCAGGCACTGAACACCAGCAATGCTGAAAATACAGGACATTAGAGAAAGACAGTGGGTTTTGAATGTTTGCTCTGACACTTGCACTGTCTGACCTTGGGCAACTCATTTCAGCTCTGAGCCTTATCTTCCTCACGTGTAAAACGTGGATCGCAGGGTTGTTACCGACAATATGATAAGACGCTGAAATCCAAGCCCGATGCATAGTAAGTGCTCAATCAACATTAGCTATTTTATGCACCCTCATATTTTTGCAAACACCTACATGCACGGTTGCAAAAGGCCATCCTCCCACGCTTTTAAAAAACATTCAACGGCTTCCCTGGTGGCGCAGTGGTTGAGAGTCCGCCTGCCGATGCAGGGGACACGGGTTCGTGCCCCGGTCCGGGAAGATCCCACATGCCGCGGAGCGGCTGGGCCCGTGGGCCATGGCCGCTAAGCCTGCGCGTCCGGAGCCTGTACTCCACGGCGGGAGAGGCCACAACAGTGAGAGGCCCGCGTACCGCAAAAAAAAAAAAAAAAAAAAAGGAAACAACAAAACATTCGAAGTTTCCCCAACAAAGATGGGCTAAGAAATTATGTTTTTGCCACACTATGAAATTATTTTAACTCCCGTAGGCGGCAAGGGGCAATGGTCACAACATATTTCATCATAAACCAGGTGATAACACTATATATTATAGGGCTTCCCTGGTGGCACAGTGGTTGGGAGTCCGCCTGCCGATGCAGGGAACGCGGGTTCGTGCCCCGGTCCGGGAGGATCCCACATGCCGCGGAGCGGCTGGGCCCGTGAGCCATGGCCGCTGAGCCTGCGCGTCCGGAGCCTGTGCTCTGCAACGGGAGAGGCCACAGCAGTGAGAGGCCCGCGTACCGCAAAAAACAAACAAACAAAAAAGCCCATTATATATTATAAAGCCCATTTTTAAAATTATGTTTTAAAATACATTAAAAAAAAAGACAACAGGAGATTTCACACCATCTAAGTTAACTCCCTCCTCCCTTCCTCCTTCCCTTTTTGCTTCTCATCTTTCCTTTTTTCTTTTTCTCTGAGATCTGCTTTTAGAAGAAAGATACAATTCAAAGAAAACAAGCTGTCGTCTCATAATTTCCTCAAAAGCAACAGCTTTCAGAGTCTAAGCTCAACTAACTCATGCATCATCTACACCCCTACTCCCAGCCCCCTGCAGTCAGAACTGATCGACGTTCCCAAAAGTGGTCCTGAGACCCTGCAGCCTTCTCTGGTATCATCAAAGTCCTATTTGGTTGGAAAGATTCTACCTGCAAAGGCAGAGGACTGGACTTGGGTGACTCGATTCCATAGTGGTCAACGCAAAGTGGAATTTCACTTCAATCTAATAACCCAAGAATCAAATTGATCAAAGATCCACCTGACCAATCATGATGATTGGACTTCATGCAACAGCTCTTTATCCAGGGCCTCCTCTGGACAGAGTGCAATTCGGGGAGAAAAGAGACATCGTGCAATGAGATAGAGAAGGACCAGCTCTCATGGGGCGACCTGCTGAGTGGAAGGGGCTGCAGACAGAAAACAAGTGGATGGACGAATACCCGTGATACGTGCAGGCAGTCATACGTGCTTTGAAGAAAACGAAGCAAGGTGATAGTTGTCAACTATTTTGCTCTGCAGGGGACACTGGAAAATGTCTGAGGACCTTTATGGTTGTCACAGCGGAGGGTGGACTCTCCTGGCATCTAGCGGGTAGGGGTCAGGGATGCCGCTCAACATCCTACAGTGCCCAGGACGGCCCTCGCCACAGAGAATCTTCCAACCCCAAATGCCAACAGGAGGAGGGTTGAGAAATCCTACTCTAGAGAAGCCTGCAGTGCGTGAGGGGAAGGATGGGAAATTCTCACCCAGCTGCAGGTCACACGCTGCAGTCACAGGGAAGAGCAAGAGACAAGAAGAGGACACATTGGGTGTTTCGGAGGCCAGAAAATAGGACAACAAATAGAGGAGGAATGGCTAACGGTGGCACTGTTCATCCATGTCGCAGACGCCGTAAGCAGGTGTCTGCGACAAGGACACCTGCAGCTTCAGGGGGCAATTCCCCTTGTGCGGTGGTGTCTTACCTCAAGTGTCTGTCTCTCTCTGCATTTCACGGACACCTGCTCAGCACCCCACCCCAAGAAGTGCCCAGGATGGGTGGGATTTGGTGGGTAAATGCCGCAGCCTCTCGCCCCCGGCTGGCCACACTCTGCAGTCTCCCAGGGGTCCCCTGAGGTCACCTGCTCCGTGATGCACCTTCTGTCAGTCTTCTCCTTCCCTGCCTTATTCCCACTCCCCCATCACTGCCTCCTGGACTCACCTCCCAAATAAACGACTTGGCCCCAGCTCCTTGCCTCGGGGTCTGCTTTGGGACGAGCCCACATCCAAGCAGTGCAGATATGCCGTGACTGACTCTAGCTACAGCCCCGGATGGCACGCAGCTGGCACTGGTATATTCCTGCCTATTTTCAGCCAGAGGCCACTCCCTCCAGCTTGGGTCAGTGGCTGTGCGGCCGGTCACGTCACACGCCAAGAGGGCAGCCTCCTTTCTCGTCTGGACATAGCCGGGGACCCTCCATTCCCTTGCATGCGGAGGCAGATGGAGAAATAGCTCGCTACAAGCGGTTCCCGTTTCTGGGCAGAATGCCCCCAGCTCGGAGAGTTAGCTGTGTCAGCTCCACTCCGTCCTCTCCTCGGATCCTGTGCTCCCGGCCGTGTCAGGGGTCAGGGGGCCCACCTGCTGCCTGCATCGAGGGGTGACGGCCCAGGCAGAGTTGGCGATCTTCGCTACAAGACTCGGGCCGGTGTTGGGGGCTCTGTCACCCAGAGCCCAAGGGACACGTTCCATATGCTGCATCCCAGCCCCTCCTCACCCCCGCTGCTGCTAGACCTCTGGGCCTGCAGTGTGATTCTCCTGGCGGAATTATTCCCATAGGAAGATGAAGGCCTGGAACGGGGGCAGGGGCGGGAGTGACATGTGCTGCTGGGTGACGGTCGTGCGTGTGGCAGGCCTGGAGACCCCATCCGCACAGACTGTGGGGGGAGTGCTCCTCCCTGGGGCGGTGGGTGCACCTCTGGGTGGTGGAGGCGCAGCAGGCAGGGCCACGAGAAGGCGTAGGCGGCCAGCGTCCCCCAGCGGGATGGACGCGGGCCCTGAGGGGACGAGGCCACAGGGAGGGGCTGCTGTGAGGTGGGGGGGCGAGAAAGGAGCTGGGGCTGTCCACGCCCACACCCAGAGGACAAGGACCAGGAGTCAGGGCCAGGCTGCCCCTCCCAGCGAGGACGGATGCTGGGCAGGGTCTCCCTCCATCATCACCTCTGCCTTTGGAGATGCTGTTCCGGCTCCATGGGCAGTCTCTTCCAGTGCTAAGCGTCTCCTCCATTCTCCAGCCTCAAAGGGCTGAAGACACACACACACACACACACACACACACACACACACACAAAGACACCATGCGGAAGCACAACCAGAAACACACACATGTACAAACACACAAATACACACAGAAACACAAACAGAAGAGATACATGTATATGTATAACTGAATCACTTTGTTGTACATCTGAAACTAACACAACATTGTTAATCAACTATACTCCAATACAGAATAAAAAGTTAAAAAATAAAAATAAAAACAAAACCCCCAAAAACAAAAGCAAACACAAAACACATATACACACAAACAGCCATGTAAATGTACACCAACCCACCAATACAAACACACAAACACTCAGAGAAACACAAACATAAAAGCATACAGAAACAGACACACAGATACACACACAGAGACACATATACACATGCAAACAAAAACACATACCCACACAAACGCCCATATACACACCAACACCAACACAAACACACGAATACACATACAAACACAGAAACACAAAACGCACACATACACACATAAAAACATACATAGAAACACAAAAGCCTATAGAAACACGCACATGCATACACACAGATGCAGAACCACACATGACCACACGTACAGAAACGCACACACACTCTGTGATGTGCGTTCATGCAGAGAACTTGGACCCTCCAGGATGTCAGTGCTACCTTGATGTAATTCCTTTCAGGGCTTTAGGGCCTGAAGGACAGATGTGTTGCCCAGGTCCTCCAGCCCCATAAGGCCGTGGACACAACCAGGAAGATGAGTGCTGGGATCAGAGCCCCCAGGGCAGCTAGCCTGCAAGGCTTCAGATCCCAGCTCTGCCGCTAAGTGATGACATAAGCTGAACTTGCATATCTCCTCCCATAAACCAGGGGTGACGATACCACCCAACTGGTGAGGATGAACTGCACAAGTATACAACGTGCCCAGGTGGGGGCTTGATACGTAACAAGTGCCTAGTGAAATTATTTCTACTAACACTGATTCTGAAAGGCCACCATCTATGAGTTCCTACCTGCACAGCTTGGGGTCCCCAAGTTTAGCATCTCTCAGATATTCCAGAATCCCTAGAGAGTACCTCACACATGCTCATGAAGAATAATCTGTTTTTCCATTATGACAACCTGCCAGTGAGGGCTGCCTGCAAGGCCTGGAGGGCAGGTCTCACACTGTCAGAAGGTCAGAGTCCACCATAAAAACGCCAGTGCTAAGCCAGTACTCCTTCTTGATCCTCCCAAAGCTGCCAGCCCCCCGTAGTGCCAAAAGATGCTGTATCAGCCTTGGACCCACAGCATCAGAGCTCTGCTGGGCTGGGCAGAGCCAGGAGTAAACCATTCCCTGACTTATTCTGATGCCTGGGCTCCTAGCAGGGCTGCAGTGGCCTTTATCTCAAAGTCCTTATGCAAAAGCTGCTTCTCTCCCCTCCCCTCCCCTGTCCTCCCCTCCCTCCTCTTCTCTCTCTCTGTCCTTCTTTCTCTCTCTCCTTCTCCCTCTCTCTTTCTCACTCTTTCCTTCTGTCTCTCTGTCTCTGTCTCAATCCCCCCACTTCCTCTCTCTCCCCTCTCCCTTCCACTTTATACTTGATCTAGGGCACAGGCACCCCCCTGCCTGCTGCACGCCCCTCTCCTCCCCACCTCTCTCTCGGAAGCTCCCCTAGGATACAACACCGCTTCCTAAGAGGAGGTTTTTGCTGGGGCAGGGTGGGCAGAAGAGAGCATAAAATGCTGGGGAAGGGGTACCATGCCACCCAATAGAAAGAACACCCCAGCTTGGAGCCAGATAGACCTGGAGTTGAACCCTGAATCTCCCACTTACCTGCTCAGGATAATGTCCGAGGTGTGCCACTGCATAAAGGAGGGACATAGCCGGCAATGTGTCATCCCAGTTACACCCCCGACCTTGATAGGGGGCCAGAGAACCCTGCCTGAGATCCTAGGAGACCACCTTCCCATCCGGAGGCTGTTTTTACATCCCTCACCTCCACCCGGAAGCCCAGGAAGAGGATGGATGGACAGGCTTAGTAGTGACGAACAGAACATCCAGAGTTGGGGTGATAAGCTGGGTCAGCTGACCCTTCAACCGGCACGTATAGGCAACACAAATGTGTCAGGACGAATACTCAGGTGACCTTTACGGGAAAAAGCTACAGAACCCCTCGAAACACCTTCCTACATCCGGGAGTCTGCTGATGTGGTAGTTGTGGCTTTGGAGAGCGGACCAAAATGACCTTGTGTCCTGGTTCTAGAACTTTCTAGGCATGTCCTTCAACCTCTCTGAACTTCCCCTTCCCCAGCTAGAAAATGGGCGTCAGGCTGTCTCTGGCCCGGGATGTCCTCAGGGATTCCGCTCAGCACAGACTAGGCTGCTGTCATTTTGATGGCGTTGCTATTATTCTAATAAGCTCAGAGAAGGAGGAAAACTATCTCCAAGGATGAGAAAGCCCAAGACAGGAAGGCGGGTGCTCTAAGGACACGTTGCGTCTCCATCTTGCTTTTGCAGAGAGCTGGTCTTAAATCTATGCCTTGGCTAATTCCCTCGTGTCTCTCTCTGCCCCGCTGCTGCCTCCCAAGCCCTTCCTCTCCATCCTCCAAGGGTGAAGTTAGCATACCAGTGGGGTTAGCAGAAGGGACAAACTGAATTAGATGTTAAATCAATTTGGCCTTCCTCCCCAGGGGCGCTGCAGGCAGGTTCCACATGAATAATGATTTGTCTGAGGCAGCAAACTGGATTATTTGATCAAAAAGGGGAAAAAACAACTCATGTTCATTTTTTAATAATGGCTTTTGCATCCAGTCTCCGAGCTTGGCTAAGAGGGCGGGGGAGGGGAGGGGTGGCTGGCCGGGAGGATGAGCTGGAAGACAGACAATCACAAGAAAAACGCTTTTTCTTCTGAGAACCCCCGTTCCAGCCTCAGACTAGAGCAGGGGCTGCCCAATCCCACCCCTCTGAACGGTTTTAGGTTTTTCAATCTTTGAATAAAAATCGGAAGAATAAGAATATTTATCTTATGTGCTTGACCACCTGGCATGCCCTGTTGTGTATCTCTGCATACATTAGAGCTCATTTAGGCTTACTGGGGAACTCAATTTATAGGTGAGGGACCTGAAGCTTCTAGAACAGGGTTTCCCAAACCCGGCACTGATGACATTTTGGGCTGTCATTCTTGGCTGTGTGGGGGGGGCTGTTCTGCGCACTGGGGCATGTTGAGCTGCATCCCTGGCCTCCAGCCGCTAGAGGCCGGTAGTATAACCGAGCAGGACGCTATGGGGCCTTCCCGGGTCAGACCCCTCCCTCATCTCCTCTGCTTTAGCTCTTCTTTGAAGTACCTGGATAACAGCATCTGATGCCCATTCCCCGAGCTGTTTTGCAGATGTGAAAACTACTTGATGACCATGAGCACGGAGCTCCCAGGTCTCCTGGAGCCTAAGGACTGATAAAGTTAACCCCTGTGACACCACCCTGTTCCCCCACCATCAGCCAATCAGAGAACCGCGCACAAGCTGATCATGCACCCTGCGGCCCCGCTCCCTCACCTGGCCTTTAAAAATGCTTTGCTGAAACCCTTTGGGGAGCTCGGGGCTTTTTAGGGCATGAGCCACCCGTCTCCTTGCATGGCACTAGAATAAACCTGTCTCTGCTCCAAACTCTGATGTTTCGGTTTGTTTGGCCTCACTGTGCTTCGGGCACACGAACTTGCGCTAACATAAGTATCCCCTGCCACAGGATGTGACAACCAGAAATATCTCTAAGCAAGCCTCCCCTGCAGGACAAAATCAGTGCTAGTTAACGAAATCTGGTCTAGATAGGTTAAGTAAGTAGTCAAAAATCACACCGCTAATGACTAGCTTACCTGGAATTCAAACCCAGGACATCTTAGCTCAATGCCTGGCTCCTAACTGCCCTCCCAGATAAGAAATCCTCCCATGCTAGGAGGGAGGTACAGAAGGGCCAAAGAAAGACCCCACTAGCCATGTGTCTGGTCAGTTCCCAAGAGAGAAGATCCATGTTTCAGAGAAGCCAGGGAAAGCTGTGTAGAATAAGACCACGGTTCTACCATGACGGGGGGAAACACTCATGTTATACCCTATTTATACCAAATGTTAACCCCGTCTCCCCCCCCAAAGAAGCCCATTCTTCTTGTTAGCAGGCCTATATTCCAAAAAATGCTCTCAGTATTATTCATTAAAATTTGTCAATAAAATCATTGTGGGAATTTGTTTTTTCTGCGTACCTACATCACACCCTCAACTTGGCCTTTGCCCACAAAGTCAGATTTACAGAAAGTAAACCTGGCCCCTTATAGAGAGTTTGCTGACTCCTGGGCTAGAGGAACAATTGTGGAAACGGTTTCCATATCCACTGGCAGGGTTATTTTATGAAGAGGAGCCACTGGATGCCTTTGGTGATTAAACACAGACTACAGAGCCAGGTGACCTGGGTTTGAATCCTAGCCCTGCCTTGTACTGGTTGTGTGACTTTGGCAAGTCACTTAACCTCTCTTTGCTGATGTTCCCTCATTTGTAAAATTAATAAAGAATAACATCTACCTTGGCAAACTACAGAGAGTTCATTCATATAAGTGAATTGATATAAATGTAACGCTCTCAGAGCAATATCTGACTTTTGAAAAAGTGCCATTTAAATGCAAGCTATTTATGGCGATTGTTATTATAATCTTCATCGTCATCATTATCACTGTCTTTTGAAAAGTCTGGTTCAAGCTACTTGCTTGAGCTCTGCTCATGGTCCAGTTGTAACTTTCTCCAGTTTTGTGGAATTAGCCACTTCTCACTTTTCTTTCCCAGCTCATGGTTTGGGGTATTCTCTCTTCTGCATATTTTATCACTGGCCTCCTCAAGGCCTTTCTAGGTGGAGGTGGCCAGGTCTAGGAGTGAGAAATGGTAAATATTTGATTGTATGCGGGAAAGAAATGCCACTGGGTTGGGCCTTCCCTTAGCCCTCAATGCATGCATGAAGTCTCAGTTTATTTTTAATAGGTCTGTTCAGAAGTGGCTCCTTGGTAAACAACCTAAGTGTCCATCATTGGATGAATGGATAAAGAAGATGTGGCACATATATACAATGGAATATTACTCAGCCATAAAAAGAAACGAAATTGAGTTATTTGTAATGAGGTGGATGGACCTAGAGTCTGTCATACAGAGTGAAGTAAGTCAGAAAGAGAAAGACAAATACCGTATGCTAACACATATATATGGAATCTAAGAAAAAAAAAGGTCGTGAAGAACCTAGGGGTAAGATGGGAATAAAGACACAGACCTACTAGAGCATGGACTTGAGGATATGGGGAGGGGAAAGGGTAAGCTGTGACAAAGTGAGAGAGTGGCAGGAACATATATACACTACCAAATGTAGAACAGATAGCTAGTGGGAAGCAGCCGCGTAGCACAGGGAGATCAGCTCGGTGCTTTGTGACCACCTGGAGGGGTGGGATAGGGAGGGTGGGAGGGAAATGCAAGAGGGAGGGGATATGGGAACATATGTATATGTATAACTGATTCACTTTGTTATATAGCAGAAACGAACACACCATTGTAAAGCAATTATACTCCAATAAAGATGTACAAAAAATAAAAAGAAGTAGCTCCCTGGAGGCATCTCATTTTCCCCTGCTCATTAGAGAGTCCTGGAGATGCTCCCATAGCCAGGCATTTCCTAGGAAAAGTCTCAAGCTGATCTCTCCAAAGGTCACCTGAACGACTGATACCTACAACCCAGAGTGGAGTGTTCTGTTGTTTCCCTGAAACATCAGGGAAATAATACAAGTGAAACACTTAATAATACTTCTTATCGTCATCAGCATTTATTGAGCTGTTACCAAGCCATCCCGAATGCGGTGCTAACTTCTTGGTATGTATTATCTATTTCAACTCTTGCTGCCCAATGGATAGGTTCTATGTTTAGCACAATCTTACTGATGAGGCAATTGAGATCAGAGGAGTTAAGCGACACGCCCAGGGATACACAGCTGGAAATAGGCAGAGCAAAGCTTCCTGGCTTTCATAGCTATAGATAAGTTGCTGTACATTGAATTGACCTATGACATGTCATGGGTGAAGCTGACACAGTAAAGGGTACATAGAACTCTTCGTACTGCATTTGCAACTTCTGCAATTTTTTGATATAAAAAGTTTTTAAAAATAGTGAAAAGAAATATCATTTGAACACCTCGTGTGTGCCCAGCCCTATGCTACATCCTTAGGAATAGAATGAAAATAAAATGGATATTAACCCTGGCCTGGGAGCTTCCATCTCACACAAGTGTCAGCAAGTTGCTGCCTGGGGACCTGAGCCAACCAGCTGCCTGTTTTGTAAGGAAGGTTCATTCACCCACTGTGAATGGCTGGTCTCTGGCTGCCTTCACACGACAGTGGCACAGTTGAGGAGTTTAACAGATACCGTGTGGCTGGCAAAGCTGAAAATAGATACTACCTGGACCTTGACAAAAAAAGTTTGCTGAAGCTTTTGAATGAGTCCGCTCTCGGGTGGTCAAAGCACAGGAGGTTACTTTTTCACAGTTCTGGAGGCTGGAAGGCTGAGATCCATGTGTCGGCGGGATTGGTTTCTTCTGAAGCCTCTCACCTTGATTTGCAGGTGGCTGTCTTCTTTCTGAGTCTTCCCACGGTCTTCCCTCTGTGTGTGTCTGTGTCCTGGTTTCCTCCTCCTACGAGGACCCCAGTCAAATTGGAATAAGGCCCACCCTAATGACCTCATTGTAACTTAATTACCTCTTTAAAGAGCCTGTCTCCAAACACCATCACATTCTGAAGGACTGGGGTTAGGATTTCAACATAGGAATCTGGTGGGGAGACAAAATTCAGCCCATAACACCCCTGGTTTAGTGGGAATGGAGACAACACAAAATGGCCTACATACAACTAACGTAAAGGAGTGTGTAAAACGCTATGGGGGGAAAATAGAGGTGCACTCGGCTTCACAGTGGAGCTGACATTTCAACTGGCTCGTAGGATGCACTCATGTTTACCAAGCAGAAAATGGTGGGGCCTCCTACAGCAGTATGAGTCAAGGCCTGAGACATGTAGGAAACCATCACAGCTAGACCTGCTATGTGCTGGAGTTCAGAACGCTGGTGCAGCAAAAGAACCCACAGTATAGATGTTGAGAAGATGTCGCCATCTTTCCTGCATCTAGACTCTACATTGCCATCCTGCCTTCTGTTAAAGAAGTGCCCACAGGGCTTCCCTGGTGGCGCAGTGGTTGAGAGTCTGCCTGCCGATGCAGGGGACACAGGTTCGTGCCCCGGTCCGGGAAGATCCCGCACGTCCGGAGCCTGTGCTCCGCAACGGGAGAGGCCACAACAGTGAGAGGCCCACGTACCGCAAAAAAAAAAAAAAAAAAAGAAGTGCCCACAGAAGACCAAGCGGAGGACTTCAAGGAATTACTTCTCCAGAGGCAAAAGCTTTCAGACAGAGAAGCTGGCCCAAGAGGTGAGGTAAGCAGAGGCAGGTCTGAGAATCAGGGAGTCAGACTTTGTCCTCCAGCCACTGCTCCATCAGACTGAGCCTTGAATCCCAGCCACCACCTCTTGCTTATGGGAATCCCATTATACTTCCTGGATGTTGAACAGTTCTGACAGCCATGGGACAGAGTCAGTTCTGCCAACAGAGCTGCTTCCGTTGTTCCCAGGAACCGTCAGATGGCTCAGCCACCACCCTCACATAAGACAAGGAGCAAACAGCAACTTCTCTTCCATTTTCGCAGCCTGACCTCCCAGAATCCTGATCTCTAACAAGCTGTGTACATCAAGGCTCTGCCCAAGGCCCCTTTCACCACCCCAGAAGAGACTGGGTATTTTTTTTCCGAGGGGGGGTTCTTCCTCCACTGTCCCTTTCCCCTTTCCTCTCACCCTTCTATGCCGGTGTTGATTCAATGACAGGACTGTAATATCCTGAGTCCAGATTCTTTTTTTTTTTTTTTTTTGAGCAAAATCAGCAAAAGATTTTGTTGGCTAAGTGGGAAAATATTTCATTCCTACTTCAGAAAGGTCAGCAGAGGCCTGAGAGCTGACTGGATTCCTTGTGGAAACATCATGCCTCACCTGATGTATTTGATCAAATACATCCCGGACCTGAGAGTATCTCTTTCTGCCATTTGGGGATTAAGATTTTCTACAGCTCTTTCATTCACAGCGTCTACATCTCATCCAGGAGACGGCGTTGCCCCATAAATCAGGCTGCGGAGGACAGTCAAGGTCATGAATCTCCTTAAACTTCACCCCGTGCCCCCCTTCCCACCCCTCACCTCCCGGGGCTGCATTCATGGGGCTCGCAGGCAGTGACGCTGGGGGAAGCATCCGGAGGCAGTGAACTTGTTTCTCCTGGTCAGACAGCCCTTGCTTTCTTAACCAACACTAGAGGAGAATGGGGAACTGCTATTTTTATGGAGGACCTACTTTGTGGCGGGCATGGAGTCAGGCACTTGAATGATGTCATTCCCCTTTTACAGATGAGGAACCTGAGTTCGGAAAGCTACACTAAGAATGCTGGAGCTGCCTTGGCATCCCAAAGGCCATGATCACACACATTCATCCCATCTTCCCTCTCTCCCTTCCCTCCTCCTTCCATTCATTTATCCAACGGAGCCTTGATGACTGAGTATCGGCTGTGGGCCAGAAGCCACACTCAAGACAGGAGGCTCCTTAAGGAGTCAGGCTTGACTTGCCCCTGCTTGGAGCCGGCATCCTGGAGACACCTGTCCTTCCTGGGGGGTTCTATGAGTCTGTGATGCATGGTCTAGATATAAAAATGATACCGATGACTACCGATACCGATACCGATATAATACAGATAACTATAATAAAATGAATAAGGAGGAAGCAGTTCCTCATTAGCAAAACAGAAATAATACCTACTTTGTTGGATGTTGAAATGCTCATTTATAAGTTTCTGGATACAGGATGTGTTATAATCAATGTTGCCTTCTATTTGAAGTGATTAAGTTCCTTGCAGGATTGTTATGAAGGTCTGACTAGTCTATGTCTGTACAATGCACAGGAGTCACTCTATAAACGTTAGCTGATATTTTGTCCGTTGACTTTTGGGGAACTGAGGTCTTTCCAGGCCCTGGGGCAGGTGGAGGATCCTAGGCACTTGAATTTCTCACTCTTCTCTTCTGAGATGGCTCAAAGTGGACACGGTGTCATCCTGGCATGATCCGTGAGATTCTCTCACCTCTCTCTCTAGCCTGGCTGATGTCAGAGACCCCCAAACTGCTTCCCCAGGAAAGAAAGGCAGTGTCCACTAGGGCCCGCTTGACCAAAGGGCCACTTGCCTATGAAGGCAGAGGGACTGGAATTCTAGCCTGATTCCCTCCTGTGATCTTGGGCAAGTCACATGACATCTGTCAGGGTCCTGGCAAAATGCGAAGAGCACACTCAAGTCAGGATAATTCAGGGAGCATTTCATAAAAAGCCTGTTTGCAAAGGTGTGGGCAGGGTGTAGAGAACACAGCAACGGGCTGGGCGGAAGCCCAGCAGGGGGCTAGCAAGGAGGGCACATTACCATGCTCAGACCTGAAGGGTTAAAATAAGGGAGCAGGCATACAACCTGGAGTCAGATGGTTGTAGCGAGAGCGTCACCTCGCGGGATCTGTGACCCTTGGTGGAGGGATCAAAGGTCTGCAATGAGCCCGCAAAATGGAAGCAGGGGGACCGAATACACCACCTGATCTCTCCTTCCTCCATCCAACTCTCTGTGATTAGCTAGTGCCTCCACTGGCCAAATCCAGACAGAAACCGGAAGGCACAGGGGATCGCTGATGTGGTTTCCACAAGGATGTTTCTCAGGGCAAAAAGCTGCGTGCAGAAGGGTGGACCGTGGATCGAGAGGGGCCGACAGAAGATGTCTCACACACTCTCCTCTCTGACCCTCAATCCCTACCTCTTATAAATGAAGACGTGGTTTCAAACCCTTTATCTTATAGCAGCTGAATCTGTCCTCTGTAAAGGATGATAATATAAACAATCAACACACAGCACATATAAGAGTGGTCCGCTCTGCTTCAAATGGGGGGTCAGGACAAGGTCCCCACTTCCTAGCAGCTCCCTCACCCCTTGGGGTTAAGAAGCCCTGCAAAAAGGGTTTACGTGGACATAAGCCAGATATCCCTAGGTCATTTTAGGATTCACAGTAGCCGTCCCTCCTTAAAAGATTTCCTCCACTGAACCTGCAGTGTGTCTGAAGTTCCCACGTCACTCCCTGACTTTAAAGTCAAGTTCATAATACCCGAGTATCAGTCTCATCTTATTCTGTTAGCCTCGATAAAGTTTAGGCCCGGAAATCAATGCCCAGATTAGGCTGTATTTGACATAATTGCCACCAAAGGAACGTCTGAAATGTCACATTGAGCTGGGAACACCCATTACTTCTTGACTTTCAAGTTTCTCACTTTTCCGTCTTTTCTTTCTTCTGTTTCGCTTTGGCATTTAAATTTGTCACCCACCCCCCTGCCCCGTCCCCGTCTCCCTGTGCCTCCCTCTGTATTTAGAAATTACTGTATAAATGTACATATTAGAACTCACATCCTCTCCCTCTGGCTGCCACACCATGACTTATTTCTGATCCCAACTGTCCTAGGAATTTTAGCACCACAGTTAAGAGTATGGACTTTGACATCAGAATAGCTTTGTTGTAAGAATCAAATAAGATAATGCATGTAAAATACTCGACACAGTTCCTGGCAAGTAGTAAGCACTCAAAGCAATTTTATTACTGTTACTTTCCAAAGTGTAATATACACTCTGCCTCCAAAGCCTCCTGCCCCAGTCACTATTGAATTCTAAAATCAAGAGTCCCTTTCTACTCAATCTGGACCTTTCCACTAAAATAAATAAATGTATCTGATAAAAAAATTATCAAATACTTACCCTATGCGAGATATAAGAATACAAAGATTAAAAAACAAAAGACGTGGATGGACCTAGAGACTGTCATACACAGTGAAGTAAGTCAGAAAGAGAAAAATGAGTATCGTATATTAACGCATATATGTGGAATCTAGAAAAATGGTACAGATGAAGCAGTTTGCGAGGCAGAAATAGAGACACAGGTGTAGAGAACAAACTATGGACACCAAGGGGGGAAAGTTGGGGCGGGGGATGAACTGGGAGATTGGGATAGACATATATACACCAATATGTATAAAATAAATAACTAATGAGAACCTGCTCTATAGCACAGGGAACTCCACTTTGCTGTACAGTAGAAACTAACACAACATTGCAAAACAACTATACCCCAATTAAAAAAAAAAAAGATGTTGCAATCTTCGTAGGGTATTCTAGAGCAGGAGATAGACACAGTTCAAGGATACAAAAGGTACGATCAGAAGGCAGGGGAGAGAGTCTTTCTCATTTTTTCCTAGGAGAATCGGAAAACTTCACAGAAGGGATGTCAGAGTGTCACGTGTTAAGGATGACTGAGGGTGAAAAACTTACAGGACAGGCAAGAGAACATTCCAGACGGGGAACAGCATGCACACGCTATGTACAGTTCAGCCTCCCAGGACCCAAAGGTGGGTGGAGAATGATCTGGGAGCACCATGAGTTCACACATTCATTCAAAAAAAAATTTTTTTTGAGTGATTGCTATGTGTCGGGCACTGTTGAGATGCTTGGTGGGGATAAAGCAATGATTTGACACAAATGCCCTGCCCTCCTGCAGCTTACATTCTAGCTGGCAGAGACAGACACTCATCATAATAAATAATCAAATTTGACAGTAGGAGTATAGTAGAGCTGTTCTTTGGTGTAGTAGGCCAAAGAATAGCTCCCAAAGATGTCCACATCCTAATCCCTGGAATCTGTGAATACGTTAGGCTACACGGTAAAGACAAATTTAGGTTGCAGATGGAATTACCTTTGCTCAGCAGCTGATCTCAAAATAGGGAGATGATTCTGGCTAGATTCCCGAGGTGGGCCCAATGTATCCACAAAGGTCCTTAAAAGTAGAAGAGGGAGGCAGGGAAAGAGAGTTTGGAGGGAAATGTGACTCCAAGAGAATGGTCAGAGAGATCCAAGATTGCTTTGAGAAGGGGCCACAAGCCAAGGAATATAGGCGGCCTCTAGAACCTGGAAAAGGCAAGAGAACGGATTAGAGCCTACAGCCTCCAGAAGGAATGCAGCCTTGCCAACACCTTGATTTCACCCCACTGAGACCTATGCCAGACTTTTGAACTATAGAACTGTAAGATAATAAATTTGTGTTGTTTAAGCTGCTAAGCTTATGGTAATTAGTTATAATATGGCAGCAACAGAACATTAATACAGATGGTGATAAGTGCTGATGGAAAAAAAGAATCAGAAAGGGAGCTAGCTACCTTGGTACTGCATGTCTGTGGGCAGACAAGAATTCAGTGTTAACTACAGTGGCCAGAAAAGTCCTCTTGGAGAAGGTGATATTTAAACGAAAACCCGACTAAAGTGATGTAGAAAGCCATGTCGATATCTAGAGGAAGAGCCGTTCAGGAAGAAGCACAGTGACCCAGAGGAGTGTGTCTGGTGTGGACAAGGAACCGCGGGGAGCCTGGTGTGGTGGGAAGGGAGGGGCTGATGCAGAGGGTATCAGGAACTGATGCCAGAGTGCTAACAGGGGTGCCCAGATCAGGAAGGACTCTGACTTCCACTCTGACTCTGATGGAAGCCATTGGAGGGCTTGGTGCAGACAAGAGACAGGGTGGGATTTACCCATCAACAGAACCTCTCCTGCTGTTCTATTAAAACTACACTGGAGGGGAAAGCACTGTTTGAGGCTATTGCACTAACACAGAGAGATGATTGTGGCTTGCTCCAGATCAGAGCAGCAGAGATTTTAAGAAGTGGCGGGGGGCTTCCCTGGTGGCGCAGTGGTTGAGAGTCTGCCTGCCGATGCAGGGGACATGGGTTCGTGCCCCGGTCCGGGAAGATCCCACATGCCGCGGAACGGTTAGGCCCATGAGCCATGGCCTCTGAGCCTGCGCGTCCGGAGCCTGTGCTCTGCAACGGGAGAGGCCATAACAGTGAGAGGCCCGCGTACCGCAAAAAAAAAAAAAAAAAAGAAGTGGCGGGAACCATGTGGATATAACAGCATGATGGACTCATAGGGGTCAAGGAGGAAGAGGCAGCATTGAGGGTTGATTAAAAAACAACAAAAAAAAACAAAACAAAAAAAATCATAGTTTGGACTCTTCATGATCTGGGCAATTGAACTAATCTCAAAACTTCCCTCAGTTCCTTTTCATGGATGACTCAGTCTCTCTCATCTCTCCCTAAACTCACTGAGGTTTTCAACCTGCAGCCAATCTCAGAATCTCAGAGGCTGGTTGCCTTCTGGGGACGATTGTGTATCACACCACAGCAAGTGGGGTCCAAGTTGGTTGCACACGGGCAGCCACGCCACGTCCTTGCTGAGCTGCTGCCTGTTGTTACCTCGAGTAAAATGTGCAGAGGCCCATATATTTATAACTCTCCAAGCGTGCCAGTCAGCATCTTCTGAAGGACGCGTTGCTGTCTGCACCCTACACTGCAGGGAGTTGCATCAAGGAAATGCATTAAGGAGAATCAGCAGGAGGCTCGGGTACCGCTGGTCAGGCTCCCTCCCTCTCAATTATTTATCATTCGTCATTTCCAGCAAATCGCTGGCTGTTCATTGGTGATCATCCATTACTGAAGCACTTCCTAGGGCCTGGGCCAGGTTTTCGAGAGCTAGAGCTGGGGCTGTAATCTTGAAAGCTGTTAGACAACGCCCAGGGAGACCGGGGTCTCCAGAGTGGCTGGTCATCCGCTGAGGATACACCTTTTAATTGTTGGCTTTTGTGGGAGCCTGGGATTGGTCAAGAGCCAGTGTGTGGTTTACCATCGGTAATTGACGGAGCCCTGCCGTTTTAGGAGTATGTGTGTGTGTTAAGTTGCCTCGTCTATGGGGATAATTGTGGACCCCCGACGACTGTGAGCCTTTTTGCTATTCCCGAGAGCTGGGTGTACCGTCGTTGGCCTGTGTCCCTTCAGATTCAGCTACTACAAATATATAGATGCTATTCCTCTCAGTACTCTCTGGGCCAACAATTTGGCAATCAAGGCAAAAGGACTGGCCAATATATTCACCAGAGAGTTTTCTTACGCCCTAGAGAGCAATACTACCACCCAGCAAGACGCCTGGAGGTTACCCTCTATCTCTTGCTTTTTTTCTTCCCCAACAATCTATCCCAGAATACCCCAACCCATCACCAAGGCCTCCTGGCTCTACCTCCAATATATAATAGATATATATGTCACCTATTCCCATGTCTTTATCTTTCTGCCACCATTACTTTGCTCTAAGTCACCACCACCATGTCTCATTGCCCCCTTCTAATCCATTCTCCACTCAGCAGCCACAGATCTATTCTAAAAACCTAAATCAACAAGGACCTCCTGTGTAGCACAGGGAACTCTGCTCAATATTATGTAACAACCTAGATGAGAAAAGAATTTGAAAAAGAATAGATACATGTATATGTATAACTGAATCACTTTGCTGTACACCTGAAACGAACACAACACTGTTAATCAACTATACTCCAACATAAAATAAAAAGTTAAAGAAAAAAAAAACCTAAATCAGATAACATTACCTTCATTCTCTAAAACCCTTGGATGGCTCCCCATTGCAACTGGCATAAACTATTTTGTCTGGTGTACAAATTACCTCTTTACCATCTTACACAAGAATGTCCTTTCATGATTCCAACCTCACTGGTCTTTGGTTAGCCGCTTGAGCAAGCTTTTCCTGCACCAGTCTTCTTGCACAAGCTCTTCGCTCCTCTGGGGTTGCTCTTCCTCCAGATCTTCTTGTGTCTGTTCCCGTCTCATAATTCAAGCTTGAGCTTTAAATGCCACTTCCTTGAAGAGTCTTTCCGTGACCACCCTATCTCGAGCAGGTTACCTTCCTCCACACCCTGCTATTCTCCATCATTGGATTCTGGTCTCTTCCTTTGTAGCTTTCATGTCATTTGCCCACGGTTGTTTATTTGTTTTTTGTTTTTGTTTTTTTTTTGCGGTACGCGGGCCTCTCACTGTTGTGGCCTCTCCCGTTGCGGAGCACAGGCTCTGGACGCGCAGGCTCAGCGGCCATGGCTCACGGGCCCAGCGGCTCCGCGGCATGTGGGATCTTCCTGGACCGGGGCACGAACCTGTGTCCCCTGCATCAGCAGGCGGACTCCCAACCACTGCGCCACCAGGGAAGCCCTGTTTATTTGTTTTGTTTTAAAATCCAGGCTCCTGGAAGTTCCCTGGTGGTCCAGTGGTTAGGATTCAGTGCTTTCACTGCCGTGGCCCAGGTTCAATCCCTGGTCGGGGAACTGAGATCCCACAAGCTGTGCAGTATGGGCAAAATAAAATAAAATAAAATTCAGACTTCATCACAGATTGTAAACACTGTAAGATCTTCACCAGTGCCTAGCACAAGGCTTGACACACAGTAGGTGCTCAACAAATATTAATCACATGCATGAATAAGCAAATAAGTTAGGTAACCACTTATGAGTCCAAAATAGTGCCCATAAATCCAAACAGTGGGCGCCATCCCTTCCTCTACTCCCAGTCTCTAGGGACCAGAAGCCCTCTCTCATCCTTCATGCCAACAAAGATGCTCCCATAGTTGTAGGATCTTAGGTTGAAGGAATCCAAGTGATCCTCCTGCCTGGAACAGGGACTCCAGTGCAATAACCCTGGCAGACGATTGCCCCTCCTCTGCCTGAGCAGTGCCAAGCCACGGACAGCTCTCTCCTCAGCATGCAGGTCTTCCATGGTCGGACAGCCTTGACTATTTGAAAGGTTTTCCTGTCATGACTCAGAACTTGCCTTCCTGAAGACGTCCGCCATTTTCTTTTCCTTTATTTTCACAGTTCAATGAAGAATGTGGACTCCAGAGTGCACTGGACATGAGTTTGAATACTGGCTCCACCACTCACTTAGCTACACAACTTTGGACAAGTGGCGAAACCTCGCCCAAACTCAATGCCATTGTTTGTAAAATAGGGATAATGATATTCTTATCACACTAGGGGTATACATGAGACAATGCTTCTAAAGTGCTTAGTTCAGGGGCTTCCCTGGTGGTGCAGTGGTTGAGAATCTGCCTGCTAATGCAGGGGACACGGGTTTGAGCCCTGGTCTGGGAGGATCCTACATGCCGCGGATCAACTAGGCCCGTGAGCCACAACTACTGAGCCTGCGTGTCTGGAGCCTGTGCTCCACAACAAGAGAGACCGCGATAGTGAGAGGCCTGTGCACCGCGATGAAGAGTGGCCCCCACTTGCCACAACTAGAGAAAGCCCTCGCACAGAAACGAAGACGTAACACAGCAAAAATTAATTAATTAATTAATAAACTCCTACCCCCAACATCTTAAAAAAATAAAACGAAAAGAAAGTGCTTAGTTCAGGGCCTGATACATAGAAAGCCCTCAACACTATTAATGATTGCTATTAAAATGAGTCAGAATACAAAGGAATTAAGAGCATACACTCTGGGCTTCCCTGGTGGCAAAGTGGTTAAGAATCCACCTGCCAATGCAGGGGACACGGGTTCGAGCCCTGGTCCAAGAAGATCCACATGCTGTAGAGCAACTAAGCCCCTGCACCACGACTACTGAGCCTGCGCTCTAGAGCCCATGAGCCACAACTACTGAAGCCCGTGCACCTAGAGCCCGTGCTCTGCAACAAGAGAAGCCACCGCAATGAGAAGCTTGTGCACTGCAATGAAGAGTAGCCCCCGCTCGCTGCAACTAGAGAAAGCCCGCGTGCAGCAACGAAGACCCAACACAGCCAAAAATAAATAAAAATAAAATAAAATAAATTAAAAGGAAAAGAGCATACACTCTGGGGCCAGACTGTCTGGTTTTAACTCCAGCCTGTCTGCTCACTCACTAGGGAACCTGGGCGAGTGGCTTTAATCTCCCCATGACTCCGTTTCCCCATCTCTAAAGCAGAGCTAACAATAATACCCATCCAACTCACCAGATTGTTTCTAAGAAATAAGGGGTTCAATACATGTGAAATATTTAGTGCCTGGTATGTAGTAAGTACTCAATAAATGTTAGCTGTCATCGCCCTCATGATTATGGATCTTCTCCGATGTTATTGTCCTAGATTTTTGACCTCCTCTTCAGAGGAATCCAAAAGAATTAGACATCAGCTAGACAAAATCCAAACATCCCCTAACTGGGAAGCCACATCCGTGATGTTAGCCATGTCTTCACTAAGTTTTGAAGGCAGACACCCCATGGAATATCAACTGATGCAACAGAATCTGTGTTTGGAAATTCCTGAACTGCTGTGTTTGTTTTTTGCTTGATAAGTTCACTGGTTGCTGGTATATTCAGTTAAGCATCATACCTAACTGTTCTCTGGAAAACAGGAAAAAATAAAAAGATGTGTGTTTGCAGTGTGGTGTGTGGGTGTGTGTGTGTGTATGTGTGTGTCCACATACATTTGAGAACTCTTAGGGGCTCTCACAAGCTAATGCGCATTAAACGTGTCCAGAGGGAGACACAGTGTACAGGGATCCCAGACTGATTTGGTTGTGGGACATTTGTGTTTTGGGAACATCTATTAAACATCTATTAATGACTCACCAAATTGGATTTGTAGATCAAACCAAATGCTTAAAAACAGGCAGGTGCCGGAAACAGTTATTGCCTGATTCAATTCAAGAATGCCTCACAGCTCATCTGAAGTTTTCACAGTAAACAGCCTGTGTTTCTTCAGGACCCCAAACTATTTTGGTATCGGATGGCCCTGGCTTCATAAGCATGGGGGAGCCCTCACTCACTTCCAAGAGAAGCTCTGACTTGCAGGGACCATGGCACTCAGTGGGATCTCAAAATATACCTCTAGAATAAAGGAATGAAGAAATGATGGATGGCCACTGATACCTCTCCGATGTTTTCTTTCTACCTGGATCCTATGGGCTCCTTCTTGTGACAATAAAATCTAACAACTTCAATGTGTTTGTGTTCCAGACACATCTCCAAAATAAGAGTGTGAAGCAAGATGTTCTCCTGAGAACCTTCCAAATATAGTGTTCCAGGAAAGTTTCAAAGCCCCAACTCCTAGCTCCTACAATGATTAAAATGTCCACCTTCATATTTTTTCTCCATGCCAGAGAGAATACATGGGGTTTTGCATAACAGAGTGAGGATGGCTGGATAACTTCACGTGTAATTAACTCCCTGGAATATTTCTATTGTTTTAGAGATCTTTTAAATGCCCGTGTAATTTAATGAAAAAAAACACAAACTCCATTAGCCAAATTATATTCTACTATTAAGGCCAGTCTAGGAAGAAAACAAATGAAACTTGTCCTTGACCTTCTTCTTTTTGATCCCTCTCACTTAGTGAGAATTTACCTGTTGATTGCAAAGGTTTGTGTCTTAATGTTTTGTTGGGTCTTTATCGAGTTATACTCTGCACATAATGCAAAATTGCCTGTGGAAATTCAAACACAGCTCTATGTATCACTGGGTAAGATGGCTTAATCCTGAATCAGAAAATATAACACCACCCCCCAAAAAAACTTAGCATTCATAATGGATAGGCAAAGAGAATACTAATGCAAGAATTAGCTAATTGCTTTTTTCCCAGTTAGCTGATCTTTATTCGTTGACTAGAATCTTACTAAGTTTCCACTTAATCATGTATTGATGGCAGATGACAGCAGATGAAGTGGCCTCATTCATTGTTTAGAGAACTTTGATAGAAGCCCTGTCTAAATTCCTGGGAATCCCAAGGAAAGCCCCTCATGCCGTGAGAAATCTGGGCCAACATAAAAGGAAATGAGCATTTTCCAAACACACACAAATGAGTAACCTGGGGATACTGGTTAGGTTTGGTCATGCAGCCAAACACGAAAGCATAAGAACTTCAACCCCAAGGATTAAACCCTTGTCCTCACATCTTCCACTGTGGTTTTCTAATATTTCTGGGATTAACATTCCTGGGAGTTTATCTCATTTTCTTCAGCATGTTCAGGAAGTTTGTTGGCGCTGACCTATGACTCAGAGCCCATATCATTCTCTCCCAAATCAAGTGCCCTGGACTGAGTCAAGGACCTAAGGAAGACTAGAAGGGACAGTGTCCATCCAAAACCTCAACTGTCGTCAAAGATTATTCAGAGAGTCCAAGCCTTGGGCAAGTGGGTTGATGGAAAAACTGGATTGCTCATGTTTGAGCATCAGTTCTCCATGGTCTGGGTTTCCTGCCACCTCGGCCCTGCCCAGGTGCCTTTGTGGTTGCCTCACTTTTTATTTAGGCTCCACCTTATAATCCATCCATCACCTTTGAGCTCAGTCCTTTCCTTAAAACACTTGGGTGGCTCCATCCAGATGCCGTGTGACGGCGGCTATGGGCACTGGGTCTGGGATCAGATCCCACGTTTGGATTTGCTAACTAGCTGTGATATGCAATGATTTCATATGGAAAATCAAATCTGTATTAAACAAATATGAGTTGTAGTTATGGCTATGAAAGCTGATGGGCTTAGAGGAACAGTCTACCAATGCCTTATATCGAAGTGGATCAAAAAATAAGGTGGAGATGGGTGGAGGACAGGAAGTATGGAAGCATGGACAGAGGTGTGATGCAGCAAATGTAGCAAAATGTCCGTGGTGGCATCTAGGTGGCGGGTATACAGATGTCCTTTGTATGATTACTTCAAATTTTCCGTATGTTTGAAAAACCTCACGATAAAATTTTGAGGATATAAAACTGAACCATGCGGGACTTCCCTGGCGGTCCAGCAGTTAAGACTTGCGCTTCCACTGCAGGAGTGTGGGTTCGATCCCTGGTCAGGGAACTAAGATCCCAGATGCTGAGCGGCAGGGCCAAAATAAATTAATTTAAAAAAAAAACTGAACCACTAGACTGATCACACGAAAACTAACTAAATAAGTACACACATACACGCATGAAGGAAAAAATAAATAATTTGTCTATTCACTTGCTCGCTAAAAACTCTTGTGTGAATTCCAGTCACCTACAGGGTGAATTTTGTGCTCCTTTCCAAGCCTTGAACAGGCAGAGTTCTTTATGTCTCTTCTGTATCACCTCTTCTCACATCTTGCCTCTTGATACACCTATTAGCAGCCCCACCTTGCTTGTAGATTCCTCCAAGCCCTACTTGTAGCTTACTTCACACCTCCATTGTCCTCCAACTGGACCTTTGTCCCCTTTACCTGGGCAACTTGTACTCATCCCTTAAAACCACCCCTGACCTTGGGCTTTTGCACTTGACATTGTGAGGAACAAAACTTATGCCACTTAACTCAGTTCATCATTTCAACTATTTGCCATCCTGGTCTGTCTTCCAAACAGCTGGCTAGTTCTTCCAACCCTTGGTCACCAGGACATACAATTAATAGGTGTATTCTGGTTTTAACCAATTCACTGATAACATGGTGAGCAGGCAAAGCTGCTGATGAAGCCCTGTGGTCCAGATTCACAATCATCCTCCTGACTGTTTCCAGTTCTTCAGCCATTGCCATTGGGTTATCATCATCCAACCTGCAAGGAAGTCTATGGATCGGTTCAGAAAGGTAGCCCAACTTGATCCACCTTTCTCCAAAACACGCTATGAAAACCCATCACCTATCTAGTTAAATTCGAGGTAGACGGTCTGCCATCTTCCCTGATCCAAAAAGAAGAAATGAGGCCGCTTTAGCAGAAGGTAGAAAACCCATCTGGCCCCTGCTACTCACTGCTCCATTTGCCAGGACCTGCCTTACCTCACGCTATGGATATCTTCCATGTGTTTCTCCTCCGTTCTCCACTCTGTTCTTTGCTTCAGGAGCCTGACCCATATGGACCACATCAGCAGCTCCCTTGCTTTCTGGTGTCGGGTTGAGTTTGAGCACTGGCATGAGAAGAATGAGGTCAGGTATTTATTCCCGGTTTCCTCCCTGCCAGGGTGCTGGGGTTTGTCCGTCTCCCTTTTCCAAAGGCCCTGCTTCTGTGAGATGGCAGCCTCCATTCGGGTCTCTCCCTCTGGCTTTCCTTGAGGTTGGAGCCACTTCCTGTTATTGCTAATACTGGAGGGCTTCACTACCCCTTGTTGGTTTCCCTACACTCAGTCGCGCCTTTAGAAAGCCTCCTGTATTAAAATCTTGTTAAGTTACCCAATTTGCATGGCCCACTTGCTCCCTGCTAAGAGTCTGACCTAATTTTAGAACCAGCCTGGAATAACTCTCTTAGGACTGGGTACGCCCTGGAGATGATCCTTGAAAGATGGGTGGGTTTTTTGATTTTTGTTTTTTTTGTTTTTTGGGTTTTTTTTTGCAAAAGTGGGGTGGTGCTCAGCAATGGCATCTCTTTGCTTAAGACCTGATCAAGCTCCAAGTCAAAACTGATTCTGGGATTTCAAGGACCTCTGTCTTGATTGATGACTCAGAATCCATGTGTGATGACAGATGTCCATGTGCATTGCATATGCATTCGTTTGACAGATATTTCTAGACCTTCTGCAGGTCTAGTGGTACATGAGTCAACATACAGGTTATTGATATGCGTCCAATGTGGTCAGTATCCTAGAAGAACTCACATCCTTCTAAATGTGACAATAAGGCAATATATTGTGTGCACAAAGAAAAATAAACAGATTGCACTGGAAAAGTGGCAAAAAATTCGCTAACTCACTCAAGAGAGGTCGAAATGCAGTAGGAAGCCTAACAGAGTTATGGGACATTTGGCCCAGGTTTTGAGGGCTAAAGAGGAGTTTTGCAAGGAGGAGTATTCCATGCAGAGGAAATGACATGTACAAAGGCAAACAGATTTGATTCTCCCAGTCCCAGCCACTAGTGTAGGGATGGACACGGGATTTAATTTGGACCGCTGAAAGTGACTCCCAGGACTTGTGTAGGAGCTACCTAAAGGGAGTCTCTTCTGGATGGTGCAGGGTGACTACAGGAGGGCTAGAATTACTAGAGCTATTCTACTCCCTTTAAGGGTGATCTAAGATTAGCAAGGGGTTGTCACGTGGTGTCTGACACACAGAGTGGAGGGAAACTGGGCCCTCCATGCCGTTGTTTAAGCTGCTGAATCAAGCCTTACTTGAAGTCCATGTGTTTCTTGACTTCCCAGTTACATGAGCCAATGTGTCTTCTTTACTGGTTACAGCTACTTACTATTAAAATATTCTTAACTAATAAGTCAGGCTGGACCCTTCCGAGGATATAAAGGAGAGATGAAGCAAATATCATTCTGGGCACAGAGAGCAGCAAGACTGAGATGTGAAAATACATGGATGATAAAAGGAGAAATGAGGGTTTTGATGAGATCAGAGCTGTGGATGAAAGAAAGGACAAGCAGGAGAAAAATATTAGACTTGAGCCAAGTCCTGAAAGGTCTCCTATTCCTTAGGTGGCAACTTGACATTTCTTCCCTGGGCAGTAGGGAGCCATAGAAGGTTTCACACAGGAGGGTACATGAGCGGGGTTGTATTTCAGCACAAATGGATACCTGTCCTCTGGCAGATGGTCTGGCTGACTTCTTCCTCCGACCATGTTTTTCTCCCTTCACTGAGCCACATAACCACCTTACTCACAAGAAAAAGGCTATTAAAAATGTATTTTATCGATTATCTGTGGCCTGCAAAACCTTGCTCCAAAGAGAAACACTTTCCCAGCCAAGCCATCCCCGGCCGGCATGCCAAGCCTCCCTCTTTTCTCAGGAAGAGTTTGAGGTGACACCTGGGTATCAAAAGGAAGGGTGCCTTCTCATTTGTGAGGTCAGGAGAGAGACAGGAGGCCCCCCCGAGCACCTCTCCTGAGATGACTTTTCCCATCCAGAGGCGTAAGGTGGTTTCCTGTTCTAAATATTTAACGCGATGCCTTCGGTGTATCCTCTAGGGGATGGGAACTTACAAGCTGATGTTTATGAAGGGGGAGGGTGATGAAGACCAAAAGACACACACTCAAACAAATCCACCCAACAACCTTAATCCCACCCCCACTCCCAGAACCGAAGGAACGTTCATGATTTATGGCTCTGCTTGCAAGAGGAGAAAAAAAAAAAAAAAAAAACCCTCATTTCCCTAAAAGGGGCTGCAACTAAAAGAAGCAGCTTTGCTCAGGCTCCCTTTGAAACCAGAAACCCCTCTCCCTTTGCCCTGACGGCTTCTGAGCGGAGCCAGAAAAAATGCTCCATGTACACTTTTAACCTTCCTCCCCTCCCCAAGAGAGGGCTCTGGAAGTTTTCTCAGTGGATTCGCCTCCTGGAGAGATGGGAGACCCCCAATGAAATGAGGAAGGGGTGATGTTTGGATATCTGCTTTGAGGGAGTCTGGGAGGGGGGTGTGTGTGTGTGCGCGCACTCCTGCATGCTTGAATCTCAAGGTCAAATAGCAACTTTGGAACACCTAGCACTGTGCAGCGGCTTGTGACTTATCACCAACCCCTCTTTTCAGGCACATTTTCTGAGGACAGAGGAGAGACACTGAAGTCACCGACTAGTGTGGGAAGCAAGTTGAGAGCTGGGACAGAGTCTGAGCTGAGTAGAGAGATCCCTAGAGAAGAGATGGGTTGAAGCTTTGGGAAGCTGATTTATGGCCCCAAGAAAAGAAGTGTGATGGGTTTCGAGAGAGGACAGTCTTGAGGAATGAGGAGTTGTTAGCAGGAGCAATATTCAAAATATTTAACCAGCAGTATGGTACAGACACAGGCCAGTTGGAATAGATGTCAGCTGTAAACAATCAGTACAAATGTACCTGTGCTTACCAACTACGGACCAGCACTGTGTGTTGGAAAATATTTTCTAAAGGGACAACAGTACTATTTGAACTCAAATGAATCTTGAATGTCATATTGGCATGACTGCAAAAAAATAATAATTCATGAACTACTAGAAGAGAAAAATTTATACCACTGAAGAAGTCCCCAAAGTGATACCACAGGAAAAAACAAAAGATCAACAAGATTGTCAATAGGGCTTTTTGTTTGTTTGTTTGTTTTGACTATTGTTGCTATTTGTTTGTTTTGGTCAAATGAGTTTGGAGAGAGCCTTAGGTTTAACAAAGAGGAAGCTTTTTTTTTCCCCAATTGCAGGACTTCTCAGAGCTTTTGAAGAAAACCTCTAAGGAAGGAGGTGGTTAGGGCTTGTGACATTGCTTAAATGCTTTTCTTGAGCAGCATCTTCTGGAAGTAATGGTACTTGGACAACACTTTGGGAGAAATGGCAGTAAAGATTGCTGCTATTTTTCTAGAAAGGATTGGGCTTTCTCAGGAGCTGGTGAGTTCACAGTCAGTGGAGGCAATAAACTGGGAGTAGATAGGGCCACTGGGCTTTCTCACAGGGGATCTATATTGAGGGTTGGATATTGGATTAGGTACATTCCAAAGCCCCTTCCAACCCTGGGATTCTGGCACTCTGAGATATAAACTCCACCCGACACACAAGGAAAGCCAAACCTTATGAACTCATGACTGTTGCCCTGTTATTCAACAAAAGGAATTCATTTTCCTTCTCACCATGCACCGGTTTTCTCTCTTAGATACTGCTCATGATTATGAATATTATTATTGGTAGTACTTAATATTTATAAGGTGCTTACCACATGCTGAGCACCATGCCAAAAGTATATATAATTTATCTCATTAAATCCTTCCAGCAAAGTGGGGAAGCAAGTTACTATTATCTTCATTTTATACCTGAGGCTCAGAGAGGTCATGTGACTTGGTCAATGTTGAACAGTTAGTCAGTAGAAGAGCTGAGAAACACATCCACCTCTGACTCTAGAATCCGAGGTTGGCTGTGGAATGGCAATCCTGGAATCAGGATTGGTATCTGGAATCAGAAAAAACTGACTTATAGCTATGACTCTACGATTAGCTTGTTGTGTGACCTTGAGCAAATTACTTAATTTCTCTGGACATCAGCTTTCTTTATCATAAGAGGAACTAAGCAAAATAAATCTGATGCTCTTGGATTGTATCAAAAGAAGTATAAGGGACTAGAATACGGGACATATTTTCATTAATTTATTTACCCACTCACTACTTATCCATCCATGAATAACCACCCCTGAACACTTAATATTGTTATTATTTATAGATATCTCTGATGCATATGAAGCACTGCAAGTTTCATCAGGTGATGGGGAGGTTTTGCGTTTTTTTCTCAGCTGGAAGTTCAGGCCAATCGCTAACTCTAGACAAAACTCACTGTGTGCCAAGTTGCTTCTCAGAGCTTCAGTTTCCCCATCTATAAAACAAGGGGTTAAACTGACATGCTTTCCAACTCTGACCTGCTCTTAAAGCAGTGTTTCCCAAAGTGGGTGCCATGAATCATCCACATCAGAATCACCTGAGATATTTATTACATAAATATTTCACCCAAGACATATTCAATTTGAACATCTGGAGTGGGAATTTGCATTTTTAAAAAGCTCTCTGGTTAATTCCTACACTCATACTATGAAAGAACTGTTCTAAAGTGGTAATTCAAGGACAACATTTCTCAAAGTCGTTTTGTCTAAAAACAATTCCTTTTCTTTACCAAAGGGAGTCCTATGACCAGAATGAGTTGGGAAAGGTTAATAATCTAAATAACTGTTGGAGATTTGCAATGTGCATCAGCATACTAAAGATTCTAAATGTGCTATAGTAGAAGAAAAATTTAACTGAGTCTTTCCCAAGTGTATCTTGTGTTTGATGATGGAAAATCTGCAAAGAAATCCCCACCCCCGGCTGCCTAAGGAGCATGCTTGAAAATTAGTATTCTCCAGAGCACCTTCTGAGAAAAAAATAAATCTAGGTGACATATAAAATGCATCAGAGTCAGAGCTCAATAAATAGTCATTGGTTGGTTGCCCAATAATGGAAATGAAAAATAAATGGATTCTAGTTGGAAAGGTGTGTTAGGGAGTTGATGGGAACCCACATACCTCCGCTGGAAGTTCTCCAAAATAGAACACCTAATCCTTTACGCCTGACTCAGGCCAGAGGAAGGCATGGCCTGGGTGATTCAGCCCTTTGCTCCCTGTTGAAACAGTTGACTTTGCCATCTAACCTCTTTGATGGTGCTGAAGTCGGGATTTTGCTCATCTCCAAGGTACCCAGGTTGAAAGAGTTCAGATTAGCTCCATGACTCAGGGGTTTACGCTGCCACTTACATGTGCTATCCCAGAACAGAAACCAGGTTGCCTCCACCACGTGTGAAATTCCTCTGTGCTACTCAGACCCAGCCCTCAGGTGCAGTCCTCCTCATAAACCCTCTGAAGCTTGCAGCTTAGTTCCAGTGTGGATACTGGCTGGTTTGAGTCACGATGATGCAACTTCAGCTTCCTCGTTCTCCCTGAGACTCTCCTTCTTTGTCTGTTCCACAGGTCAAGTTCCTGGACTCAGAGTCAATGAGGGGCCCGAGTCAACTGTGAGAGCTTCAGGCAGCATCTAGTTTCTAAGCCCTACAATGTGCTCAGCGTCTCATGGAAAGCAGGAAACACAAAAGCTGCCTCTTGCTGTTTCTTTGTTAATTCTTCCAGAATTCATCAAATGTTGCCTTGAGGATAAATGCAGATGATGAATGATTAGGGAATTGACTCAGAAAGGATAAATCCAGCCTTGTGTCATAGTGAGATTATTTTAGGGGATGCAGGCATCAGGTTGGAAGTTAGAAGCCTGACATTTTCAATTCTCTTTTCCAGGTCATCAACCATGTATTCAAGCTAAACGCGAACTCTCACTGGAATGCAGGCTCCATGGAGGCAGAAAGCTCTTCTGTTTTGTCCATCACTTTATTCCCAGCGCCTAGATTAGTGTCTGGCACAGAGTTGATGCTCAACAAATAAATATTTGTTTAATATATTCAACCAACATTTTGGTAGATTGAAGGTGACAGTAAACTCTTTGACACGTGTCCCATTAAGAGGCCACATCTCCATTCCTTCTCTTGAACCCGAACTCTGCAACTGCTCAATAGGATACGGTAGCTAGACTTCGTATATGGTCGCTCGGGGCTCCAAGAAACCCAGGAAAAAAGTAACAAGGATTCTTATGACCCAGCCTTAGAAGTCCTAGGACGTTACTTCCACCATATTTTATTGGCCAGTGAGTCATTGAGGCCATTCCAGATTAAAGAGGAGGTGACACAGGCTTTACCTCTCAATGATGCATATAGCATGTGGCCCATGTCCCAAGGATTTGACTATCTCCTCAATGGGAGGAGAAGCAAAGCATCTGTCACCATCTTTCATCTACCACATCTACCTTTCAAGGTTGTTAAGAGGATGAAATCTGATGATTTATACCAAGTGCCTAGTGTGTTTCTGCACATAAAGAAAGACATCCCTTCCTCTGGGTAGATACAGCTATTTGGCTAGCAGAGGTTGGGCTAGGACTTAGCACTCTTGAACAGGATCCAGCCTGCACCACTGTACACAGCAGCCCTGCCTAACACATGGAAAGCTCCAGTAAATGTCATCAATTGTGAAAAGCATCTGATACCATCACTGCAGTGGGCATCCCCTGTTTTGGACAACTTGGTATCTATTTCTTTTCCATTCTGGCCTCACCATTCTGATTTCTCCTATTGGGAATCATTCCCACCCACTTCATTACATGTAGTCTCAATGGGACAGTCGCTCAATTCCTGCCTGCCCCTGGCCAAGAGACCATGTGACCCAAGGTGAGCTAATCAGACATTTTCTCCCTGGAATCTGCATCATAAGTAGTGTGACTCACACACCAAAGATTACTGGTGTTCATTCACTCTGAAAGCAGTTTGCAGGGGGAGGGACTGTCTATTACCTGCTGGTACTCAGATCCCACGCTTGACAAGTTCCCTGTCCCTTCTGATACCTGGCTCTTTTACTTTGTTAGCTACCTGATACTCTTCCAATAACACCATTTCTGTGTGTGTTAGCAGAATAGGTTTATGTTGCTTACATCCGAATAACCTGATAAAGATACTTATCATTGGTGCCTTTGTCCTGACCACAGGGGTCTCTTTCTTTTCCCTGAAACTCCTGCACCTTTATGCCTGCCTTTTTCCATATCCTCTTTGCAGCTAGTAAAACGTTGTCATTAACATTTGGTTGGTATTTTCTCTTCTGGGTCAAACCATCAGCAAGCGGCTCCGTGTAAAAAAGCACGTGTAGGTGTTGGAGTCGTTCAGCTCAAATCAGTTCTAAGTTAAAGCTGTGTGACCTCAGTCAAAGTCATTAACCATTCAAGTCTCCATTTATTTGTCTTCAATCTGAGAATACCTGATTCTCGGATAGGAGATCAATACATACTGGTTTCCTTCCACTTATCGTGAGGGTCTCCTGTTTGCCCAGCCTTGAACTAGGCACTGGGAAGTATCCAGAAGTAGAAAAGGCATAAACCCTACTTTCATGGCGTTTGTAACTGGGGAGGGTGGGCAAAGCCACACAAAGAGATCAGCAGCCATAATGTGGCAAGTGGGCATTGTGAGCAGGACAGTCATCACACGTATCCTGCAGTGACATGGGTCAGCTCAGTGCCAGATGCTTCATACACATGCTTCACCCTCACCACGACACTGCAAGGAGATACGACGCTTATCCACATGATACAGGTGTGCAAACTACGGCTTTGCATAGTGCAGCTGGGCTTGAACGCAGATTTGTCTGACTCTGCACCCATGCTCTTAACCGACATAGTATACCACTCTCTGTTGTATCACCTTCATATTCCTTTTCATGCCCCTAGGAGATATCTTAGTTTCCTAGAATATTTCAGCTAGAAAGGGCCAGGGTAGTCTTTGTGATAGCAAGCGATCTTCATCGTGTGGGTCAGTTCTACATAACAGATAGTCATCACCTGGACCACCATTTGGGATCCTGGTAGGAAAGAGACAGTACCCCTAAACTGGGTAATTCAAGGACAGGTAAATAAAGAGCTATCTACAGAGATGGGGGAATGGTATAGGAGGTCACAAGGGATGGTGCAGTACTGTGAGGCTAGCAAAGTGGGGAGCTGTTACCACTCTTGGGCCAGAAGAAATGAGAGGAGGGTGAGGCTATCAGAACACAGAGAGAGTGTGGATTTGGGAAGGGGCTGTTGATAGGAGCTGTGGTCCTCAAACAACTGACACAGCCAAGCCACAGCAAATCTGCCGGGAGGGAGGTGAGGCATCAAACACCCTGACCTTGTTCTCTCCCTCCTTCTGGTTTCTTGCCAGGGCTCTCCATTGGCTGAGCCCACCCAGAATACACAGGGCACGGAGCCCATCAGTGCAGGCCATGCAGGTCCGCTTCCCAGAGCACAGAGCACACGTGGGACCAAGGAAACACCCAGCAAACATGCAGCCACTGTTTCTTCTGTGGGAGCAGAAGCAAAGGCATGGAGGGATAATAATCAAGTGAAGTCTAGGCTGACCCACTCAGAGAGATGCCAAGGGAAGGACATTTTCCAGGTCACAAGTGGTGAGTTCTCGTTCCAGAAAATTCTGGAACCCAGGTCTTCTGACCCTAAACTCTGTGCATCTGCCACTATACCCCGTTGTTATTTCTCACCCAGGTGAGAGGTGTGCTGAGACTATGGGTAAAGGATTGGTGTCCAAGCTGGGAAAGACAAGATCCCACCCAAGGAGCCTTTTATACAAGATAGCCCATTTCAATCCATCCTTTTATTCAACATTTATTGAGCACCCACTGTCTAATGATGCATATAGCGTGAATCTCATCCCTCAGGATTTGACTCTGGTGGAGGAGACAGACAAATAAGCACACGTGTGTAGTTAAAATGAATAATTCCTCTGATACAAGTGTCGACAGTGTCTAGAAGAGGAAGCCCGGGAGGAGAGGCAGACCCTTCTACCCACAGGTCAGAAAGGGCTTCCCTGAGAAAATGAGGCTCAAGCTAAGTCCAGACACCAGGAGAGCTGTCTTCAAGGTGGACATGATTCAGAAGAACATTCCAGACAGAGGGGGCAGCACGGGCAAAGGTGTGGAGGCTTGACATATCTAGATCCATCTGGGAGTGTAAAAAGGGGTCAATGCAGCTGCAGTGGAAGGTGCTAGATGGGACACAGGGACAGAGAAAGAACTGAGGCTTGAAACGTAGACAGGGTCACCTCCAGGAGATGTTCTGAGTCAGGCTAAGGAGTTTGGGCTTTATCCTGAGAGGGACGGGAGGTGGGACAGATGCTAGTCACGCCCTAGCCCACATCCCCAGGGTCTGATGGCAGCACCCCACGTTCACCAGGCATCGCCTTGTCTCTGCTTTGCCTCTTCCAAAGCTGCAAAAGGCTTGCCCAGCCGTGCATAGGTACAGCCCAGGAAAGCAGAGAAGTGAGCACCCCTGGAGGTAACTCTAAACAGAGGATGGGATACATTTACCGGTAGATAAATGCTCTAGTTGTTGTCTCCTCTGGTGGGAAAATTCTGCTGTGTGAGGCATGTTCTATGCAGAGCCCCTAAGCTCCCCAGGGAACTGAGCCCCAGGTGCAAAGAGTAACCGGCATTTTAACACACACTCTATTCTCTCTGCTCCCTTCTCCAGCCCACTGTTCCACTCCTTCACTTCGCTTTCCTGTGAGCATCTCTCAGACAAGCTAGCTGTATCCCAACCCCTCTCTCCTGCTTAGAGGAGGAAACCAAAGACAAGGAGACGCTGGAAGATTCCAAGGCAGGAATCAGAAATAATGATGAGTATTCGATGATGATCAGATCAGAGGCTCAGAAAGGTCATTCCAGGGGTGGCTGGCATGGAAGATGGATTAGAGGGAGGAGGGACGTAGAGTGAGAGAAGGGGAATGAGCTAGGAGGCTATTAGGAGCATCTTGAGGAAAAATAACCCAGACCAGAGCCGGGGGAGTGGTGATGGGTAGAATAAAGAATATTAAGGGTGTCAAAGTTTCTGTCCCCAAAACCAAAACAATGGAAAAACATTCCTCTGGTCCTGAACTGAGCTGGGTGTCTCTCAACACCCTGGAACCACAGTAAATCTCAGACCTAGAGTGAGTGCCTTTCTGAGCCCCTGAGTCCCGGGGCAGTGAGCGGTAATCCCTTTAAAAAAGAGCTTAGAAGTAGAGGGTGGAGGGCTTCCCTGGAGGCGCAGTGGTTGAGAGTCCGCCTGCCGATGCAGGGGACGCGTGTTCGTGCTCCGGTCCGGGAAGATACCACGTGCCGCGAAGCGGCTGGGCCCGTGAGCCATGGCCGCTGAGCCTGCGCATCCAGAGCCTGTGCCCCGCAACAGGAGAGGCCACAACAGTGAGAGGCCCGTGTACCGCAAAAAAAGTAGAGGTGGAGCAGAAGGTGCTTTTTATAAGGCTCAAACAAAAAGTAAATGAAATGCACATATGCACATACATACACCCTCAGCTATGCCCATGGGGGAGAACACATCAATTACTATTTATTCCAAAAATCTGAAGTGATTTGTGGGTGGGGCAGGGTAAGGTTATTTACGGTATGAGGGAGGAGGAACTTTCAGCCCCTGACTCTCTCCAATAAGTGACAGGCTGCCGGAGGGGAGTTTTCTCTCCAGCCAATGAACTTGCTTCTGCCAAGCAAAGGTATTTGAAGAAAGCAAACTTCATGGATACAAGAGAAAAGGAGATAGATGGATAGATAGATAGATAGATGATAGATAGATTGATAGATTGATAGATAGAAGATACATAGGTGATAGACAGATAGCTAAAAAGGAGAAGGGGTGAGGCGAAGTGGTCACTGCTGGTTTTGTGCTGTGCTTTGAAGTCTTAGAACTGGAAACAGTCATAAATTTACTGGTGTGAGAGATAGATAATAAATGCCTCTCTTACTGTGGGGTTTTTCAGCTCATGTGGACTCCATTAGCACCCAGGAAGCTCCCTCCTGGCCCCAAGACACCCCATATTTCCAGAGCAACACATTCATGCTATACTTGGCCAGTGGTGACCCAGAAACATTTTTGCTCTGTGATGTTCTTAAAGCCTCTGTGGCCACACATGTCTAGGGACATGTTGAGGAGTGCGCTGGATGGGATGAGCCTTTGCTGTGTGACTTGGAGCTGTAATTCAACTTCTCTGAGTCTCTCTAAGCAACGGGAATGAATATCAATGCTCAGATGTTGTAAAGATTAAGTGAACTAGCTGGCGGGTTGGGAAGGGGCTGGTATGCACTAAGTGCCTAATACAATAGAAATAGAGCCACAGGTGTGGAAAACAAACTTAAGGTTACCAGTGGGGAAGAGGAGGAGGGCTAAACTGGGAGACTGGGATGGACATATACACACTACTATAGATAAAATAGGTAACTAACAAGGACCTACTGCTTAGCACAGGGAACTCTACTCAACACGCTGTAATGACCTATATGGGAAAAAAATCTAAAAGAGAGTGGGTATATGTATATGTGTAATTGACTCACTTTGTTGTACAGCAGAAGCTAACACAACATTGTAAATCAACCGGACTCCAATAGAAATTTAAAACAAAACAAGACAAAAACCTTCTTACCCAAAGAAAATTCAGGGAAACCTGACATTTCCCCACATACTCACTTGTCCAAACATTGCCTCTGCCCCCTAAAGCAATGGTTCCCAACCTTCTCTTTGAATCAGAATCAACTGAGGACCTTTACAAAATGTTGATGCCCAGGCCCGCCTCCCCCCACTGAGTCTGGTTCATTCGATCTAGAGAAGGGCCCAGCCACTGGCATTTCTGCAAAGCTTCAGTGATTCTAACGTGCAACCATGGTTGAGAAAGACTTTGTTAACAAGTCATCTAGCCTAGGGGTTGCGGAACCCGGCTCTCTGTTCACCTGGGGATGGGTTCATTCTCCCCACCTTCCATGTACAGAACGAGAATCTTTAGATGAAGAGTCTGAGAGTCTGCATTCGAAGATGTTCTTTGAGTCATTCTAATTTCAGTGGAGACGTCTTTTTTTCTGGGAAAGTATCCCTGGAGTTCCAAGTCCAGGTTGGGAAGCCCTCTCCTGTGCGTCCATATTCCCTCTGCATGGTCCCCAATCAGAGTTTATCATGTATTCCGTGTCATAACCAAATGTTTGTACATCTCTTCATATCAGCGATGCTCAGCGTTATTTCCTTGGCCCCTAGCCCAGTGCTTGACACATAGTAGGGCCCCAATAAGTACTTTTTTTTTCCAGCCGCGCCGCGCAGCTTGCAGGATCTTAGTTCCCTGACCAGGGATTGAACTCGGGGCCATGGCAGTGAAAGCGCCGAGTCCTAACCACTGGACCACCAGGGAACTCTCCAACAAGTACTCTTGGAAAAAATCAGTGGATAGGACCCCTTTATTTCTCCACACCTACTTCCCACATGGCAGCCCAGCAACACCCAGCTATTCTGAATCTACTTCCGAGCATTTGCAAATGCAGCATCCTCTACCTGAGGTCCCTTGGAAGAGATGCTCCCAGGGTTGGCTAACAACGATCATCCTAGAGTGACAGAATGCAGGAAGGAGCGTAACTGTGGCAGAGAAGGCCTCAAGTAACCCACAGTTCACGCATGCCATGGGAGCTATCTTGTCTTTGATCAGACAGCTGTCGCGCTCCCTGCCCCCACCCCAGACTGATAACTATACAGTGTGCCCTCAGGGAAAGAGCATAGATGTGGGAGTCAGAGAGCCCCGAGTTCAAATCCTGTCGCTTACTCGCTGTGTGATCTTGGGAAAATCACTTAACCTCTCTGAGCTTCAGTGTCTACTTCTACAACATGGGGATGACGAGGTTCAAATGGCCGGGGCTGCAGTTAGGACTGATGGAGGTGGTAGGGAACATGTCACAACAGGTTCATACTCTGCTTTAGGCACCATGCTTGAAACTGGAAGATGGTCCTGTAAGTCAGGTGTTACAATGTTCTGCATTTTACAGGAGGAAATGGAAGGTCAGGAAGGTCAAGTCACTTGCCTGTCATCAGCCACTTGTAAGTGGAGCCAACCCAACCCTGCCTTCCGAGTGTTTGCAAAGTACCCAGTCGAGACACAGGGCGTAGTAAGTGCTCAGTAACTGCTCGCGCCACTCCTGCTCCAGGGCTCCTCCACTCATCACTAACATCTCAGGGAGAGAGAGACTTCTAAAAAACATCAAATTTCTCGGGTGCTGATAACTACGAATGTAGCAGTCCCGCATCCCAGGATGAAGAGTTTCTCCTCTATCTCAGCACTTACCCTAAATACCATTGCATCTGCCTTTGAGCCCCTAAGCACGGCCAAGAAAGACCCAGAAGAGTTTTGCTGGTCAAGCAGGGACCAGCTAATGGAGAAGGGGCTGTTTCATCCCCTCCCTGGTTGCCCTGGTCGATTTGCATTGATCCCAGTTCAGCTGAGCGAGAGCCATCTTTCAAAGTTTATTCTGGTGTCAATTTTTATAGTTCCCCCACAGATCAATACCAGGCAAAAACATTAAGGCAAACTTTGTGAAAGCTGATCGTTCAATATGAGTTTTATGAATGGCTCCCAGTCCCAGCTCTAAGCATTTGGAAGTAAGTGGTACCTTTAATCAGATGAGTGATAGAAGCCAGTCAATAAGGGCTGCTTTCTTCAGCCCTTGGAGGAAGAAGGGTGATGTCTTTGACTCCCTTTATCAGATGCATTTGTTTTTCTCAGTTGGAGAAGCTGGCTGGGTGTAGTGGTGAAGAGCTCAGACCTAATGATAAATAAACGGATTTTTAAACATGGAACAAGGAGAAGAACAGGCATTTCACAGCAAAAGGAAATCCAAATAGCCAATAAATATAAGTAACGATGTCCATCCTCACTAAAAATCAAGTAAGTGTCAATTACGACCAAAAGGAGAGATTCTCTTCCATACTCATCTGCTTGGCAGGGGTTGAAAAACAAACGTGGTTGAATAACAGAGAGTCTCAGTCTCTGCTACTGGGAGAGTGAGTTCATTTCAGCTCAATTTGGAGAGCAATTTAGAATCATCATGCAAAGCCCCAGTATGAATATTGTATGACTTAGCAATCATACTCCTAAGTATACACGCACAAGACTCTCACGAACATGCACTGGTGGACACAGATGAAGATGTCCATGGCAGTGTTGTCTATATTAGGGAAAACGTATAAACAACCTGGGTGTCCATCATGAAGAGAATGATTAAATTCATCACCATGGCATCGTATAGTCCAATATCATACAACAGGGAAACAGCAGGGCTATGTGCATCAAATGGACACGTGGAGAACAAAATTATTTAAAAGTTGTTGATGAAAGATTTATAAATATAAAATATATAGAAAGACATATATACATATATATATATATATATATATATATATATATAAATGACACCATGTATGAAAAGCTCTAAAACATACAAAGCAATGCTATACAGTGTTGATGAATAAATGTGAGGTAAATATGTGGGTAAGTAATGGCAAAAATCAGGGTGGTGTTTATGTCCTGACTGGGAGGGAGAGAAATGCGAGAAGCAAGAGCTGCATAGGGAACGTATATATATTTTGTGAGTAAAGATATCGTCCTTAGGAAGAAAAAAATGTAAAGCAAATATGGTGAAACTGAAGTTCCATGAAGCCAGCAATATCTGGTCGACTACTCTTTTTTTTTTTTTTCAATTTTATATGACTTTATTTCAAAAAAGAAATACATTTACATTATCTGAAATATTTCACTTGAAAACATTAAAATTTAAAAATTTTAAATTTCATAACCAACCCAATCATTCTTTTTTATTTTATTTATTTATTTATGTTTTACATCTTTATAGGAGTATAATTGCTTTACAATGGTGTGTTAGTTTCTGCTTTATAACAAAGTGAATCAGTTATACATATACATATGTTCCCATGCTTAGCACCAAGCCTGCTACCTAGAAGGTGCTTAATAAATATTTGTTGAATGAATGAGTGATGAACTTGAAAAATATGGATGTTGGATCCATGGTGTCCTTATGTTTTTCTCCATCATTTTATCTGCTTGGAATATTTCATTGGGGAAAGGGGGAAAGGAAGGCAAAGAGACGAGAAAGCCAGACAAGCCTGGTTTCAAACCCCAGATCTTCTAATTAACATGATCTTGTGCTGAATCTGTTTTTCACTAACTTGTTATGGGTGAAGGAATTTGGGGGGAATAAAAGGATGAATGTTGGTGAAGTAAAAGATAAGAATGACGCTGTGTATTTTTTAAAACATTTTGCATGCACTAGCTACTCACCATGAGTCCTAAACCCTGATGTATCGCAGGATCACATGAACCTTTAAAAAATGCCCCTGAGTGGGTCTTACTGCCTGCTGATTACTTCAGACTCTCTGAAGGGTGGGGCCCCAGCATCATCATTTTACCTAATCTCTCCAGGGGACTCTGATGCCCGCTAAGGTCCGAGATCTTTTCCTTGTTGCTATATCCTATGTTGGGACACACTCCGTCTTTTTGTTCATCCCTGTATCCCTTGTACCTGGCTTATTGTAGGTGATGGAGTGACATTTGTCAAATGAAAAAAGGAAATAAAAGCATGGCTGACCCCCATGACATGCCAGTGAAGTGAACATGTGTCTATTCCTCTGACAAAGAAATTGAGATGCGTAAACTGTCCCCACGCAGACACATGCTGGCAAAGGAGAGGAGCTAGGATCTGAAGCTAAGCAGAATCTGGGTGTCCGACTGCTACTCCAGAATATCTATGTTTTCCTCTCCACCTGCTTTTCTGAGCCAAGCACTGGCCCAGACGAGTCTGAGATGACGCCAGCTTCATTCTTGGGGTCTCCACAGTCTCGTGGGTAAGAGAAGGTGCCCACCAGCTCAGGGAACCTCTCAGAATATGTGGGAGAGTTCAAAAACACTCCACCTTTCCCTTTATTTTGTCCGTGGCACGTTTTCTAGTTCGAGTAGCTGTGATATGCCAAAGACAGCGGATAAGAAAGTCTCCATCCTGTCTATAGAGGTAAATTCGGACCCAGTGTGTGCCCTGGTTGTGGTCTGAGAATGTTCCTTTGGCAGCTTCTGGTAAGATTAAGAAAGTACTAGCATCCAAACTTGCAGAATGGGTGTCAGAACCTTGGAAGAAAATACTAGAAATAATAGAGAAGAACTTTAAGACATGCTGCAACATCCATGCCCTGAATGTGCCCATCAAGGATATAATCCTATGAAAAATCAGGATGTCAACAACTTTGATTTAGTGTGATCTGAAAGACCCAGAGTTGGAAAAGGTTTAGGAAATCCTTAGCCAATTTATTTTGCTTAGATTTCCCTTTTTAAGTATGCACCAGAAAAAAAAAAAGTATGCACCAGAGTGATGAAAATACATGTTGAAATAAGTCTAAAAGGGCTCTTTCAATGAGTATAAAATAAGAATGCTAAGTGATTAAGGAAGCATGTGTCAAAGTTGAGTGACAGTGTTGTTTCTCTTTCCTTAGCAGGATATGAAATAATGGTACATCTATGGTCAGTTGTATCTTAGAATCCATGAACTATGGTAATTTGCAGTCTCCTGGAAGATGCTGGTTGATCAGCCTGCTTGTTTAAATGTTGATGGACATGCTGTCACCAATCCAGGCTCATTCATTACAGCATCAAAACAGTAGTCCTTTCAATTTGCTTTTATTGAATACCTACAAGCACTGGGTACTAGGTAGCACAGCCATGGGAAAAACAAAGCAATTTAGACATTTTTCCTGCCCTCTGGGAGCTCAAAGTCTCCCGAAGACTCTAAAATAGGGCAAAGGAGCTGGGCTTAAAAGTCACAGGTATAAATAACGTGCAGTGTGAGGGCAGAGAGGGCGAGAGAATTTCTGACTAGGGGACAAATAGTCCCGAAGGGAGTTGTGATTTTGCTTGCAAATAAATAAACATTTATCTATCTCATTGGAGGTTGCTGAATGGATGTCAGCAACCCCAGATTCCACCTGGTTCAGGCCCCTTAGGATCTCCAGCGAATACGCCAGGGCCCTCTGCGTGTCTCCAAAGAGTATCAAGTGTCTTCGAAAAATGAGGTGTGTTGTGATGGGACATTTTGCTAGGATACTCCAGGCAGGAGATGAGAGTTTCACAGGGACCACGTATTGGGAGAAGATTAGGTCCAGAAAGGTGCTCAGTGGGGCAAACCAAATTGAAGAATTCTAGAATTCAGGAACAAATAAGGGAAGGGGGCATAACATAATTCTGTGTATGTTTGGATCAAATATGTGTACACTTCATATGGGTATACGCATATGACATATGGCTTCACGTCTGGATATGCCTGGCGATGCACATGTGTAAGGCATGTGTACGTATATCTTATGGGGTGCACATGTGTGCGAGTTTCTGTGTGTCAGGGTCCATGTTGGCAGAAACGTGTATTCTATATTTGACTCTGTACACAGGGCCTATGCATATACATTATCCTGCATACGACATATATGCATGTCTGCATGGAATCGATGTACATGCGTGTCTGAGTGTAGATGTGTGTGAATGTGCATGGGTATGGGTACATATGTGTATGTCTGCATGTCTAACTGGGGTATATGGACGTTTACATATAAATATTGTACAAGAGAGGATGTGTGGGAATATTTTTATATATGTGGAGATGTGTGTATCTATGTATGTCTATGTTGAAAATATGTGTGTGAGTTTGTATGCCTGAGAATATGGACAATTGTACAAATGTGTGGGAATGTTTGTTTGGATAAATATACAGGTAGACTAACTGTGTTTTTTCTGTCGTGCTCCATTACCTGTGGAAGTAGGTTTGTGTACGAGTGTGCGCTTGGTAGGTAATGTGTCTGCTATGAGGGTGTGCATGTGTACCCAAAGCTGTGTTGTGTGGGAATGTGGACCCGAGTGCCAAAGCACATAAAGATGTATCATGTAGGGGCACGTGAGGAGCCATCTCACATCTCAGCGGTGCACTTAAAATTGGTAGATTTTACTGTATATCAATCAAAACTCAATAAAAAGTAGGGAGCCAGTAGCATGATGTGACACAGAGTGATGGGCTGTTTCAGGTGGGGTGGTCCAGGAAAGCATCTCCAAGGAGGTGCCATCTGATGCCAGCTCCAAGAATTGGGGGAGGGACACACTCAAGGCTCAGGTCCCCCCGCCGACCTCTGGTCTGGAGCCCAGTGTGGTTTCCTGGCTCCTGGAGGTCCCTGGGCCACCCTTATCTTCTTCCTTGGAATTTCTCCTTCATTTCCTGAATCTCTCACCCATGGGTCACTTGCTCACTTCCCCTGGCCAGGGCCCTTCCAGTCCTGCTCTTCTTAATAAATATTTTCTAATAAATATTTTAGTGCCCATGGAGGGAGATCAATGGTGCATCACCAATGGGAAATTGAATGTAAATCATCTTGGCTTTAGTGTCACCCCAGAAATCAATGTTCACACATTAGGGCTATTAGTACATTAGGAAGCCTTTGATGGATGGCAGCAGGACCTAGGACGTCACACCTGGAGTCCCTCTTCCTCTCGTCTTGCACTGATGGAGGCAGCCGTGGGGCAGGTGCCTGCCGAGGGAGCACACACTCAGAGACTGACTGTTTCCTCCATATCAGTAGAAAGTGGTCCTCAGTGGGGGTATTCCATTCTGTTTTCTTTCCTAAGCCCCACAGCTTCATTTGAGATTTTGACAGCTAGAAGGAGGTGGTAAATTGTGAGTGTGAGGGTGCCCATCGTTCCAGAGCTGGACTGATGCTCAATCACCAGTTAGCTCATTCAACGATCATTTATTGAGCACCTACTGTGTGCCAACACAAATTGGGCAAAAGTTAACAAAATGTGAACACCCTTTGACCTATGTACTCCTTCACTTCCTTCACGCAAAGAAAGGTGCATACAACTTTGCTTAAAAGGATGCACATTACAGTTTTGTTTGCAATGGACAAAAAGGATCCAAACATTGGCCAGTGCCTGATAGGTGAAATGATCCATAGTTTGCCCATACAATGCAATACTACTCATACTACTTATGTAAATCAAGTGAATTAAAAGTTTAAAGATAACGGCCTCCAGAATGTGATGAAAATGGACACACAAATCCATACACACATACAAATCAATAGATTCATGCCCATTTCCATGAAAACACAAATATGCACCTTCACAGCGCACCCACATGAACACACAGCCACGCACCACTGTGTACACAGATTTTCAAATATTCACATGGACACACAGACCCACAAACCCACATGCCCATCTACGTGTGGACAGACAGACGCATGACCCTTGGCCCCATACTCCTCTGAGGGTCAGAGCTGGTCTCCCTCAAGCTGCCACCTGCTACTTCTCTCCCTGTGGAAAGAGACCGGGGATGCGGTGGGAATTCTGTGTCAGTTTCACGGAAGCCCAGCTCGGTGTCTGCAGGCTTGTGGGGGAATGTGGCCCCAGCAGGCACACCTTGGCCCTCAGGGCAGCTAGCCTGGAAGCGAGCCGATTTCAGCAGAGATGAGGGTTGCCCCCAGCTGCCGGAGTTTGCTGGAGAAAGGCATCCTGTTCTCCAGTCTGCACACGTCTGGGACGCTGGACCCCGGAGCAGCCTCTTTGAATCCCTGCTGCCCTCAGAGCAGGCTGGGAGGCCCAGGGGAATGAGCTTACTGAGATCTCTAGAGCTTCCTCTTTGCTGAAACCAGCCTGTTCCCACAAATCCCAAAATAGAGTCCCTGGCAGAGCCATGAAATCTGAAATGCAGAGACAGCTGCAAAGAAAAATAGTGGAAACGAACAGGCAGGAGAGCTGTCTGCCTTCGCCTCAAGCCTCAGAAGGATCCCTGGAGTGGCCAAGGGCATCGTGGGGTCACTATTCTCAGTACCACCCTAGTCTCCAAATAGACTTGAAATTATGCCTAGTTGAGAGTGTATAAACTTGCTTAGAGAGCTCTAGGGAAAAGCAGGACATTTCCTTTGGCCAAAAAAAAAAAAAAAAAAAAAGCTGTTTCTCTACCTTCCCGGAAGTTCTTTTCTGAGTCTAACTTAAAGCCTTCACACTATAGCTGTAGCCCACCCTCCTCCTCCATGTCCTCTTGGTCTCCTTCTCTTCTGAGGACACTAAGTTCATTCTCATTTTCTAGTGAAATGAGTCAAAATAGACTTTCAATATATACTTGCTAAGCAACTGCTCTGGGCAAGGCACTGTGGTGGGTCACCTAGAATAGCTAGACATGAACCCAGCCTCCAAGGGGCCTTTGCCTACATAGGAGATGACAACTATAAAAATACAGGCAGGCCTCACTTTATGGTGCTTCACTTTATCGTGCTTTGCAGATATTATGTCTTTTATACATTGAAGGTTTTTGGCAACCGTTCACCAAGCAAGTCTATCGGTGTCACTTTTCCAACACATGCTCACTTCATGTCTCTATGTCACAGTTTGATAATTCTCACAGAATTTCAAACTTTTTCATTACTTTTGCATTTGTTATGGCGATCTGTGGCCAGAGATCTTTGATGTGATTATTGCAAAAAGATTATGACTCATTGAAGGCTCACATAATGGTTAGCATTTTTTAGCAAGAAACTATTTTTTAATTAAGGTGTGTACTTTTTAAATAAATATAACTCTATTGAACACTTAATAGACTACTGTATAGTATAAACATAATTTTATGTGCATTGGGAAAACAGAAAAATTCATGTGACTTGCTTTATTGCAATAATGCTTTGTTGCAATGGCTGGACACTTTCTGAGGTCTGCCTGTACCAGGTTATCGAAAACAAAAAAAAAAAAAAAAAAGGAAGAGAAAGAGAAATGGAATATCTAATATTTTATGAAGTGCTTGCTATGAATCAAGCACTGATCTTAGCAATTTGCAAACATTATATCCATCTCCATATAAGAACTCCATAACCATAGCGACCGTTATCATCTTTATTTTATGGATTAGGAAACTGAAGCACAAAAAGTAAAAGAAACTTGTAAGAGTAACAGGTCAGATCGCCAGTGGTGATAAAAGTAGAGAAGCCAGGACCAGATTCCTCGAAAAGGTACTGAGCCACTTTCCAATCCCAATGGTTTGGAAAAGTGGCAAACTCCCTGGGCCTTAGTTTCCTGACCTTTAAAATGGAAATCATGTCCCAGTTTAGGTGAGGACCAAATCATACGATGGTTGTAAAGGGTTTAGTGGGGTTTTCTGACACATACAAAGCATTCAGCAATAACAAAATTGACGGTGATTTTACCAGTTAGCTATTGCTGTGTAACAAACCATCCCAAGATTTAACCGTTTATTATTACTCATGAGTCCTGGAGTCAGCTGGGTATTTCTGCTGGTCTGGACTGGGCATGCTATAGGGTTCTTCTGGTCTCGGTTGGGGCTTACCCACATATCTTATAGTTGGCTGGCTGTTGGCTGATCTTGGATGGCCCTGGCTGTAATAACTAGACCTTCTCCTTAGAGAGGCGACAAAGACCTGTCTTATCCTCTAGCAGGCTAACCCAGGCATGTTTTTGTGTCAATCACAGGGGTCCTAGAGGGTGCATGCAAAGAAATGCCTGAGTGACTTTTCAGTTCTCTACTCCATCAAGTTTGCTACCATCCCGTTGGCCAAAGCAAGCTACACGGCTGAGTCCAGAGTTAGAGAAGAGGACAAGTGACAGGGCAAAGAGCATGGCTACAGGAAATTGGTGCAGCCAATACATTTAATAATAATTAGCACCTAAAGACACTCATTATGCAGTAGGCACATGCCATTGCTCTTCCTGGGGGTGGTCATTGCCATGATTATTACCAATAGGTGCTCAGAGATATCACAGAACCACACAGGGGACAGAACCAAAGGAAGCTTCTCAAAGGAAGAATCATTTCATCAGGGCCTTGAAGGCCAAACAAGATGTTGAATTTACGTGGGCAGCAATTAGAAAAGGGAGGCATTCTGGGTGGAAAGAACAACTTTTGCTAAGACAGGAAGGCAGTGGGAGGGACAAGAACCAGGCAAGCAGAGCAGCTCAAAATCAGGAGCACAGGCGCCAAGAGGTAGCATGCGGGTTATCATGAGAGAAGAAAATGATTTAGAAAGAAATACAAGTGAGAAAGAGAAATTAAGACCTGAAAGATGTCAGCATATGTGAGGATTAGGTGGTGTGGGGAAACCAGATCCCAGGAGGATAAGGATTGAGAGCAGCATTCCCCGTTATGAATGTTGAAGACATTCTGAGTAGACATCAAATAAATTGTAGATAATTGTTGTAAGCATTGCTGCTGAAATTTCATGAATTCTTTGGCATAATGTTAATGTATTTCTGTTTATAAAAGAAATTTAAGTGCACATTCACTAAAAAATGGAGCATAGAATCCTCTTCAAAGACAGCAGTGAACGGAAGGCCGTCACATGCCCATTTTACAGATGCAAAAGCTGAGGCTCAGAGGAATGAAGTAACAGGCCCAAAGTCCCCCATTGAGTTAAGTGATTGAGCTGCAATTCAACCATCACACCCTCCAAATTGCCCTCAAACTCATTGATGGTTTTTCTTTTGAAAAGAAGAGCCTGGACATCATCACCATTGTGTCCTGAGGACCCTGATCAATCCATAGGCCATCCTGGGCTTACAGCCACCGCCCTCCGTTTAGCAGGTCCCAAACACCAGGTCCTCCTCCCTCTTAGAGGTTTCCTGGTAAAACCTGCTCTGGGAATGGCTCCACCCCCCCACCCCCCCATCTGAGACTTAGTTCCCCATCCTGCAGCCTCCTCCTTGGCTCCACGTCTATTGGATTTCTTCTGAGACAGAATGTAAGCCCAGGAGCCTTGCCTGGGTGGGGTCTGCCCTTTTACCTAAAGACCCCCAGAAGTCTGGCGGCCGTCCGGGAACAGCGTGGGTCTCGGCAAGGCCTCCTTTAAACAGCGGCTGCTTCTGCCACTAATTTGGCTGAGAACGCAGCTCTCGGCAGGGCCATGGCTTGCTGACAGGGTCACAAATGACGGGGGAAACTCTGCCAGCACTTTTGTCTGCTTGGAGTTCTGATCTAGGAAGGGCTTGGCCTCCTGAGCACAAGGATGGAGGGGAGTGGGTGACTGAGAGCGTCAATGACCAGGGCATGGGACAGGGTAAGAAGGAGTAACATAGGAACATAACATATGCATGGTATCTGGTATGCAGTAGGAAGAGAATAAGTGTGTGCTGGTTGAATGAACAGAAGAAGAGAGGAAGGGAGGGAGAGAGGAAAGAAAGGAAAAAATGAGGGAAGGAAGAAGAGAGGGAGGAAGGAAGAAGAGCTCTCTGGCTGTTAAGACAGGATACCAAAGTCTATCACGTAGTAAGCACACTTGTGTGACCTCAGAGCCTGATGACTATATTTGGAATCTGAAAAATCAGGTTCAGAAAACATAGCCTTTAAAGATTTAAGCAGGCTATAACAAATATGAGAGTCTCGAAAATAATAAATCACCATAAGACTAGCAAAGTACAGACTCTAGATCCAGACTGCCTTGGATTGAATCCTGGCTCTGCCATGTATAAGCTGTGTGTGACTTGGGTCCAGCTGCAGAAACGTCATGTGCCTTTTCATCTGGAAAATGGAGATAATAATCATACCCACCTCACTAGCTTATTGTGAAGATTAAATTATCCAATATTTGAGAAGCGCTTAGAATAGAGCCTGCCACAGAGTCAGGGTTTAATAAACATTAACTAAAGTTATGATCAGAGAGGGGAAGTAACTTGTCCAAAGCCACACAGCTAGCAGAGGCAGGATTCCAAACAAGCTTGTTGGATCCCCAAAGCTACACTTTTTTTTTTTTTTTTGCAGTACGCGGGCCTCTCACTGTTGTGGCCTCTCCCGTTGCGGAGCACAGGCTCCGGACGCGCAGGCTCAGCGGCCATGGCTCACGGGCCCAGCCGCTCCGCGACATGTGGGATCCTCCCGGACCGGGGCATGAACCCGTGTCCCCTGCACCGGCAGGCGGACTCTCAACCACTGTGCCACCAGGGAAGCCCAAAGCTACACTTTTTTAAAGCACAACCCGAGCAGCAGAGCTAGAAAGAGGCCCTTTATTTCTGTGCCCTCTTCTCCCCGCCCCCCGCCAGTCACTCCCAGGCAAAACTGCCCCTCCATGCCACCTCCCTGGTCAGAGCTGAGAAGCCTTGCATCTCTCTGTTCCCAGCCAGGGCATGTTCTCTCTTCAACTTCCATCCTTGAAAAGGGCCAGAGCCTCTGTGTGGAGGGGAAAGAACGCATGCAGGCAGGCTTGGCCACCCAGCTTCACACAGCTCTGCAGGATTCCTTCCTTCTGCTTTTCTCTGCATGTCAGGGTGACAGAGACCAGCCCAGGCCTAGCGTGCCTGGAGCCTGTCTGCCCCAGCCATGCCCAGAAGACCCCTCAGGGAAGTCCTCCAATGCGAGAGGCAGAGATCACAAGCAATAAGCAAATAGGCTGGCCACTGGCAGGCAGCTAAGAGTAATAATAACGGATGATACTGTTTATTACATGTTATCAACTGGGCTCTTTACAAATAGTACCTTGTTAAATCCTCAGTTCATCTCAATGAGAGTTTTCTCATTGGTTCTTTCTTATAGGTAAGGAAACTGAGGCTCAGAGAGGTTACGGTATTTGACACAAGTCACACAGCTTTAAGGGTCAGAGCCAAGATTCAAAGCCAATACTGATTAGTTCCAAAGTTTGATTGTTAATCCACGCTACAAAGCCTTACCTGGTTGGCTGCTCTGAACACTGTTTTTCCTTCCAGTCTTAATACCAAAGGCCAGCTGCGAAATACTTAATAGCCGAGCATAGCCATTGAAAGAACCCTGAGGCCATCTTGCCCTGACTCTCACTGGCCCTCGTGTGGGTCAATATAATGTATCAAATACATGCACATCACATGCAGAGTTACCTGTCAGTTTTCTGAACCCGCAAAGGACTATTCAGAAAACTCTGGACTGGTATTTCCCAATTTTTAGATATTTCAATATTAGTCAATTCACAAAATCTACATTATTACTTACTAATATTTTTTAAACTCAATTTGTTTTTCTTAAATAAATTCACCCCAAAGGAGGAAAATTGAAATCAGTACCGTAAATAGAAAGCCATTACCACTTACCACAAATAGAAATGAAGCCTAGAAATAAAAACAATGAACACCCTACAATGGTACCAAATCCTAGCTGGGTATTAGAACCTTCCCGAAGTTTTGAGTAGGAGGGTCTTTCTCACTTACAGTCGCATTCATACTCTTTTCCACTTTATTTGTAAAAAATGGAATATATGTTAATTAAAACAATGTTTATATTACAGATCTGCAGTCAGAAGCCTCAGGTGGGGCAGGGCTGCGTTCCTTTCTGGAGCCTCTGGTGAGAAGCGTTTCCTTGCTCCTTCAGTTCCATGTGGTTGCAAGACTGAAGCCTACGTTTCTTTGCTGGTTGTCAGCTGGGGACCACTGTTACCTCCAGGCAGCCTCCGTCTGGTCCTTACACATGTCCTCCAACTTCTCAGGACCTTTGGATCCTTGTCATGCTGCCGTCTTTTTGCTTCTCTGCAGCCAAGGCAAGTTCTTGGATTGTAAGGACTCATGGGATTAGATTGGTCCCACCTGGATCATCCAGAACCATCTCCCCATCTCAAGGATTTAACCTTAATCATACCTGCAAAGTCCCTGTTGCCAGGCAAGGTAACATATTCACAGGCGTGGACATCTTTGGGGGCCATTATTCTGCTTATCACAGCACACTAGCACCAAACAGAGACTTTCTTCTTGGTAGAATCAGAGAGGGAAGGAGGGAGAGAAGGAAGAAGAAGGAAGGAAGGAAGAAGGGAAGGAAGGGAAGGAGGGAGGGAGGGAGGGAGCTGTTTGTCGAGTGAGTCTATGTAATTTATAATCCTGTCTATGGGCCACTTAAAATAATCCTGTGGACAATCCCTTGCTCCATAAGTCTTGCCCTGCCACATCGCAGTTGATAAGATTTGGAAGTGCTCACATAGCCAATCTGGCTCTGGCCATGTGAGTTTCCATCTGAAACAGGAAGGAAGCAATGAAATGTCTCAGACAGACTCCTCATGAACTCTTCACTCAAGGCTCACATCTTCCTTTCAGGCTACCTGGAGATCCCCCAAAACTCTCCTGGCTTGGAATTGGCTCCTTCTGGGCTCACTTCCTGGCTGGTTCCAAAGGAGTCCCTTCCAGAGCCCCGCAGGGCTGCAATGTGTCATTCCTCTGTGCTATGTGGAGGCTTCCACAGCAGACCTGGGAAAGACTAGCCATGCTCCGTGGAAGGCGCTGGGTGGCCGGCTTCCCTCTCGAACAGGCCTGCTCTCTCGGCCTTTGCTAATGACTTTGCTCCTTTGCACTTTGTAAAAAACCCCGCAACACCAATTGGTCCCCTCTGGCTTTAACCTTGCAACCCAGTTGGCCCTTGTAAAAGGGGGGTGGGGGCCAGAGGGAGGCCAGGCAGGGACAGGCACAGGCGCACACGCTGCCCAGATCAGCACGGACTGTGTCGGGTCTGTTCCTTTCATGACCGCTTCCCAGGACTCTCACAAAAAAAGGCCAAATAAAAGCCTTTTGACAAGATGGCAGAGCTGCGTGCGAGGCTGACTCCATCAATAACCAGTTCTTTTGGGAGTTTCTTTGCCTGTTCACATACTCTCCTTCCAGATCTCTCTGCAACTGGCTGCCTCCGTCTTGTTCACTCTGGCTTCCCACAGCTCAGGACAGCCTCCTTTCCCACCCCTAGCACCAGCCCCTTGGCAAATCTTCACTTTTATCTTCTTTGGCTCCTTTTCTCCATTCCATGAAGCTATGGATGAGACAAAGTGAATTTGCCATCTGGGGAGACAGAGGACTGGCTTGCAGGAACTCATGAAGCTGCATGTAAAAAAGAAGCCTGTTGAATGAGATGAGGATTATGAAGGGAGCCCTGTGGGCAGGCATACATAGGAAGCAGGATTTTTTTTCTCCTGGAAAAAGCATAGATATGGCCCAAACCCCACCTATGTGTCTTTAAGAGTAGATTCTCCATCCCAGACTGGTTGACACACACATGGGTAGTATCAGAATCAGTATCTGTTACAAATAACGAAGTCCTGAAAGTTGCAGATTATTCACTTTTGAAAAATATAATTTTCTTAATGCAAGGTGATCCCTATTATAGAATACGTATAGGTCAGCTTTTGCGGCATGACAAGCTACTCCCAGACTTAGTGGCTACCAAAACCAGTGTTCATTTACTTCATGATTATTCCCGTCAGCTTCTGAGCTGAGTCCAGCTGGGTAGTTCTCCTGATCTCTGCGGGATTCACAAACGTGTTTGTAGTCAGCTGCCAGGTTGGCTGGGTGATGGCTGACCCAGGGGAGCCTCTGTTGGGACTTTCTTGTCAGTCCTTCGAGTGGTCTTTTGTCCTCCAGCAGGATAGCTCAGGCTCAGTGTCATGGTGGTGGTACCAGTCTAAGAGAAAATGAAGGCGTGCAGGACCTCTTGAAGCCTAGGCCCCAAATTGCTGCCTTATCATTCCTGTTACACTTTACTGTTCAATGCAAATCACCAGGCCAGCCTAGATTCAAAGATAGGGAAGTACTCCCCAGTGCTTGATGGGAAATGCTACAGTCACACTGCAGAAAGCAAGGGGAAAGGCTGTGGTCATTTTTCCAATCTAACACAGTTTATTTCCTATTGTCATTCCCTGGAATTCTAGCCCCACGAAAGGATCATAGGAACTAAAGGAAATAAAAGAATGTGTGATCAAAGAATCTGTGAAAATTTGGTCTCAACAAAGTAAATAAGCTTTAACGCAGGATTTCTCAGAGGCTTTAATCACCACGCTGCCTGGTGAGCCTTCAAGAGTGGGAAACTGCAGGCAGTCCAGTGACTGACAAATTCCCAAGTGGATTGCCCTTCTGGAGGGACATCTCCCAGAATTCATGTGCTGTAAAATGTATTTTGGGAAATACTACTATGATAACATAACTCAGGCTAATTTGCATTAGATATGTCATTCTGCCGTAAAGATAAAAGGGGAGCCTTCACAGGAAGTTCTGTCTTACCTGGGCCACTCCCAGAGGTCCGCTGTCATTACTGATATACTGCTAAGAACTGGAATGATTCTCTGATTGTAGTGATTTACTCCCAGAATATTTTTGCCAGGAGAAGAGCTGGGCAGTAAAGTTCATCAAATTGGTGATAAATAAAGAAATCACCAAGACTCATCCCACCCAAAGGCAAATGCTCTGGAATAATTCCTCCTGGTCATTTTTCCCCATCTGCATTTATTTTCTTTATGCGGTTTACCCCACCCAAGTTTCTGCCATTTTTTATTTAAAACTTAACATTATACCAGAAGCATTTTTTAAAGATCAGTTCAGTGGTAGCTCAATATTCTGCCATATGGATGTAATATTTTGCCTAATAACAGCCCCTCGCCTCAGCTGGATATTTATTTTTGCCCCCTATTTCATTGTTTGGAATCAGAGCTTTTATACTGTAAGAGAATTGAGTGTGTTTAGTTTCGTTATTTTGTTTGGTGTGAGAGCTGAAAGGGTCATCAGAGAACCGAAGGCCTCGGACTTTTTATTTTCCTGTTTGTTTGCTTTTCGTGACAAGGTAAGCATGATGGGAAGTGCAGTAAGATCAGGCCAGTTCTCAACATTTCCATTGCTGGGGTCCCAGTTGGCAGTAGGAAGAGGATTCTTCCCGTGTTTTCAGATAAATTGCACTTGTGGTCTCGCCAAACTGCAAGCAGGATTCAGGTTTGGCTCGAGTCTGAGGTCTCACTCACAGCTGTTAAACCCTCTCCAAACCGCAGGCCAAAAATGATTGCGTTCGGGGACTCTGAATCATTTATTTCTCCCCTATTTCCTACCTACCTTGTATCCAGAAATCACAGAAGAAAATCTATTCTTAGTAAATGGGTTTTCTGGTTTTTCAGAGTTAAGAGAGCTCAGGAGAAGGTGGGAGGAGGGCGGGAGGGAACCATAGCTGGTGTTGAAATTAGCTCGTGTATAGTTACTTTTTCCCCCTTGGACTAGATTCGACTTTTTCCACAGTTCCTGAAGAGTGTGTTCTGTAGTCATTTTCCACAAGTCTGATCTGGGGAAATTAGATCTTAGGATCTAAGATCCAAAGTGTGAGCCCAACGAATTCTCTCAGGCTTGTATCATGTAAAGGTGGGTCTTGGCAATCTCCCAGATTGCTCCTGTGTTCTCAGATGCTTTCAGGACTCAAGGCCAACAGTTTCAGTGCTCTGAGCCTCAGTTTCTTCGTCTGTCAAATGGAGATGTGCCATAAACAAATTAGGTGAGCTAGTGGGTTAATGGGCCAGGCACTATTCTAAGTGCTTTACAATGAAAACTCTTTCACTCCTCAACAGCTTTATGAAATAAGCCCTATGGGTGTCCCCATTTGACAGATGAGAAAACTTAAGTCAGAGAAACCGTAAAACATACTGTGAACTGTAAATCAACTACACTTCAATAAAATGCATACATACATACATACAAAAGTACTGTATACAATTCCTGGCCCCCCAGTGGGCACTCAGTGTATCAGGTGATCTCTAAGATCCTGAGCCATCCCCTTCATCATGATGTACTGTCATTGCTTGTTTAACTGTCTGACGTCCCCCCTAGACAGTAAGCTCTGGGAGGACAGGGATTGTGCCCAGTCCCCCACTCATTGTCCCCAGAACCCAGTCCAGGTCCTGGCCAGGAGTGGATGCTTCATAAATGTTTACTGAATGAAGTGAATGAATGAACAAATCCCAAAGTGGCAGCAACTCGGTACTCCACCCGCAGCCTGGCCAAAATTCTACCTCATCCTGCCAATCCCTCACCTGGTCAGGGCTTTGCAGGAAAAGAACTCACACAAAGTACCCTCCCCAAAAAAGGGAAGGGGTTGGTGAGTGGGAACACGGACCCTCCTGAGATCTGAGCAGTGGAAAAGGAAATCCTCACAGAAATTGTTTACACAGGACCTCCCATCACCCCCTCTATTCTTGTTCTTGAGAGGAGAAAACTGAGATGCAAAGTCCCCATAAACAATAAACTCGTGGAACAAGTCGAATCAAATATCAAATAACGAGGGAGCCCAGACTCATGAAATTATCTGTAGAACCAGAAAGATAGTTACAAGAGCAAGCGGAAGTTTTAGAAGACATGGCAGAAAACATATGTTGAGAAGCATGGTTCACTTTTAAGCCAAGACATTCTAGACCTGAGATGCAATAGGTAAGGCGAGCTGATTTGGTTGGCCTGGTACAATGGTAGCATACAGTAGAAGACCTGAAGTTTAAAGTGGAAAACTCCAACATAAGTTAGTGGCAGAACAGGCCGAATGTTGCATTCAACAAATATTGAGTTAAGTGCCAATTATATACGGGACAGTCACTGTGTGACAGGCTGAGTTCATCACAGTAAATAGGTCATATTTTCGCCCTTGGTCTTGGGGTCCTGTATGAGATGGGGAATGAGTTAAGTTTTAGCCATTCTGTGAAATGGGAAAAGTTTGTCCTTGGGGCTTTCCTACATCCTCTTTCAGCACATTTTTATGGCCTCCTGATTCCTCTCCCTCTTACCTCACCAACTTTTCAATTCTCTCTTGCGCTATCTCCCCCTACCCCACATCCCACAGTTTAAAAGTTGAGCCTCATCTCCTTGTAAGTAGGCATGGAGAAATTAACTCACACAAGGGTGCAAATGACGAAATACAGCTTAACGCACTTTGCAACATTAGTAATCCGGCATAAACCAGCATTTGCTTTTAAGCCCGTATTTGCTTCTGCCAAAGAAACAAATCTTTAATTGCAGAATTTCCAAAATAGAGATTTTGCTGTGGGAAGACATAGGAAATGCAACCTTTCAGAGCTACAGATTTCTTTTAAGGCATTTAATTCACAGTCAACAGTTTCAGCAAACCATTTATTAAGCTCCTAATACATGCCAGGTGCTTGAACAAGTGCCATGTTGCTTATTCCTCACAGCAATCTCAGAACTGGGCTTTGAGAAGTAAGAAATGGTTTACGGGATGGAGAGAGGCACCGTCTGAGGAGATTTCAGCTCTTGGATATGGAATGGAGTCACGGGGGAGAAAGGCACATGGGGTGGGGTCTGGGTGTCCGGGGCAGGAAGGGAAGGGAAGAACATAGTAGCAGAGCATGAGAATCAGAACCAGACAGTGGAAAATAGCAATTATAAAGGCTGATATGTGTGAATCAGCGTGAACTAGGGGCCAGGCGCTGACATGGAGCATCTCCCCTAACTCTCACAGCAGACATTGGGCTGTAGGTGTAACTGTCATCATCATGCTCAGTGGATAGTTGAAGAAACCGACTCTGACACCTAAGTAACCTATGGCACAACCAGAACTCAACCCAAGGCTGCCTACTTCCAGCACCCACTGAGCCACCGGGGGGCTGTGAGGGCCGTGTTGGCTTTCTTATGTAGAGGAGGCAAAGGGAACTCCCATATGGTATTAAATGGTATCCCCAGGTCAGTGTTCTGGCATGAGAACAAGTCTTGTAGTATGGTTACAATGATACCTTATCTCTAAAGGTAAAATAAGAATCAGCATCTTTGCTGAACTTACAAAGAATTATTATAGGATTTCTCCCATCGACCTTCCAAAGCACTTCACAAATGGCGCCATGTGGAAGGCCAGAAGAAGGTAAAAGTCTCAACCAAAGTTTCTAAGAAGATCTGAGTGAGACTCGGGCCCCCAGTCGTCATCTGCCCTCCTCATACACCAAGAACCAGAGTGCTTGGGAGTGTATGTTTGTTATTATCCACTGAAATTCAGACAGGGCAGGAAGACAGCAGTGGGGGACCCAGGCCCAACATCAAAACCTTTCACCCAGTGCTGTCAGAGTACTATGTGCCACTTTCCTCACAAACCAGCTCCGCGAATAATCTTTGTGAGCCTTCAGCCTACACAGACGTTTACCAGGCTGGGCGACTCCATATTGAAATGTTGTTAAATGTGAAGTAAACATAGTTTATTTCCAACCCTTAATGGATGTCAGTGATTATCGTTTGACGCCTTTAATTCCTAATAATGACATCATTCTCTTTCCCAAAGCAGAATGAGGCTCTGAGTTGGAAAGTGACTCCTAGGAAAACCTCCATGGATTTGGATAATATTCAAGCTGCTCCCTTGGCCCCCAAGTCTCAGACAGACTAATCAAGGAGGGTGGATAATCTCTGGTATTGTCGGAGATTCCGATCTCTTAACTGAGATGAAAAGACCAGACCGGTCTCCATTTCCCTGGCTCAGTGGTCAGTAAGAATGCATCTCATCTCACAGGAGCCATGGGAGCCCCAGGCCTTGGACGAACTCCAATGTACTGTGTCCTCCCTAACTAGGCCCCAGATGGTATCGCAGACTCACAGTAGAATGTCAGAGGCCCTTTGAAATGAAACGGCACTCACTCTACTTGTGGAATCCTGTAGGTCAGGGAGATTAGGAGCAGTATCATAGGCCACAGAGTCACTTGTTCAGTTAACAAACATACATGGAGTTCCTGCTGGGCTCCAGGTCTATGATGGGCATAGGTAATGAGGCGGTGGACAAATCTGACCCTGGACCTGCCACTTGGAGCTTGCTGCCTGGTAGGAAATGCAGAAATCAAACCAACCATTATAAATAATGAAGACAATTTATATCAGAGTGCACAGGGCAGCAAAGGAGAGGTTGCAGGGGCTAGGGGGTCCTGTCTGGGGTACAGTGAGGGGCCTTTCAGGAAGGCCTTCCTGAGGGGGAGATGCCTAGACAGAAATGTGAAGGAGAGGGAGCCAGGTGATGGCGGGTAGGGTGGAGGAATTCGGGGTCAAGGGAGTGGCTTGTGCAAAGATCCAGGGACACAGTGTGTGAGGAGCCACAGAAGGACCCACATGGTTGGAGGAGGGAAGCTGACCGGTGAAGCCAGGAGAAATCAACAGCCATTCTAGAACTGAAATCCAGGGCTCCTGGCTCCTACGTGGAACATAATTAATGACAGAGGGGAAAAATGCAAATAGAACTAAAATGTGGACCTCGCCAGTGTGTGAGATGAGAAAGTTTGCCTTGAAGGCCTTCCCGCTTTCCCCTTCAAGACTGAAGGTATTGATGAGCACATAGTGTCACAAGGGAACATCAAGGTAATTGCACTTGAGGCCACTGGGTGTTCCTGAGGCAATCTGATACCGGAGACTGCCCCTCTCTGGCCTGAGCAGGTGACGTCTGCAGGGAAGACTTGCCCCAACTCGCTGCCACTGCACAAAGCAGCAGTGACTACACCTGGGAGAAACTGTGGCCTCCTGGCCATGACACCTAATCACCTTGGAAGTCAGCTGGATGAACAGACTGCCACCATGGCACTCACTGTGTCACAGGGCCAGGACTAGGGTAAGGCAAGGGAGGCACTCACCTTGGAAATGAAGTTTAAGGGGGTGCCAGAAAACACCATCACTGAGATAAATAATATTTTAATGCAGCATTTCACAAATCAAACTGAATGCCGAGTATCCATGATGAAGAAAATTTCAAAAGTTTAAATAAAGACGGGATCCAACCCTGCTTGTGTACAACTCACTTGACTCACCCTAATCCTGGCCCTGGTTCCACTAAACCTTTATTTACAAAACCAGGTGGGCAGCCTACAGGACATAGTTTGTCAGCTTCATTTTGTTACGAATCACATTAAACTCTTATTTGATTACTGGGGTTTTTGGTGTCCCATAAATTTTGTGTCTAAGATAAGTGCCCCCCTCTTCTCATTGTAGTTCCAGACCTGCTGTGTGTGCTCAGGCAAATAAGTGCCATCTCTGAGCCTAGGTGTCTTCTCTTGTAATACATGTGGGAATAGTGGTCCCAACCTACAGAGTTGTAGTGAGGATTACCCCCGTAAAAGACATTTGCACAGTTACTAGCACTCGATAAACAGTGATTGTTTGCATGGCTATAGTAAATATTCTGTTGATTGATGGTGCTTTTATAAGAGTTCTCTCCAACAAGAACAAAGTCTGGGCTTCAGGGGACTTCAGAGGGCTTGGCATTCTCTAAGGATGTGGCAACTTTCTCACTTAGGAACAAGCCTCCTTTTGGGTAACCTGGGCAACTTGGAGCTGCCTGCAAAGAAACTGTTCAGCCAGGGCCAGAACCAGGTGCCTCGTGGGCTCCCAGAGTTCAAAACCCCATCACGGGGTGGCCCAGACTCTTGCCATGAATTTGAACTTGTCCTGCAAAACTGAAGTGTTTCAGGACCCAGGCACGCAGCATTGTAAAATGGGGCAATTAAACCTATAAAACCAAGGTTTACAGGGAAGTTTATAGTGTCAGAGGCTTTTTATGGCTTTTTAGATTAGTTTAAATAGAGGGAAAAAGAACAGGGGAAAGAAAAAGAGAGGACTTGAAACTTGAGGAGGCTTAAAAGTTCAGAAAGAAGCTTTTAGGAAGCACAGAGGGGTCATAATCAGAGGCACGTTTTTCCATCTTGCTGTCTCTTGCAAATTGGAGCAAAAAAAAGTCAAGACTTGCTGTCTGCCACCACTCCTTTTTTTTGCCTTGTCCTTGGCTGTCTGAAAAGACCTACAGGGGCTGGGGAAATTCCCGAAGAGGGATTGGAGAAAGAATGTAGGATTTGAGGGAAACCAGAAAGTCCCTTCCTGGTTTTGAGCATGCTTCTCCAGACCTCAGGAGGCAAAAGTCTCACTGCATCAGGCAGGTCCATGTAGTGAGGAGATGACCTACAGTGACGGAAGTTTGTCATAGGAGATGGGAAGTGTCTTCATCAGCCATAGGATGACTTTGGGCCTCAGAATACGGACCACATGGAGGATGTACACGTTACTTCAAAGTCCTTCAGGTAGAGGTCTGAGAACCAGAGTTCCATCTGGTCACCATCTTCCCCCTTCACCCACAGTGGTGTCCTTCCTCTTTCTCAAAGCATCCATGTCCTTCCTGTTTCCTTGGCTCAGGCAGTACCCTTTGCCAGCAATGCCTTTACAGCATGTTTCAGATTCCTCACACTCACCTTGAAGGTTCACTTCTTAATGAAAGAGATCTCCACGATATTAAACAAAACAAGCAGGGCTCATAATTGTGGATATAGTATGCTGTCACCTGCACGGTGGAAAAATGCATACATGTGTATGTATTTGTATTTGTTATCTGTATTATAACACGCAAGATGATAATGTTTTTAATTTATCAAATACTTGAGAAAGGACATGCAAGGCATTGTAACAATATCTGACTCCAGAGAGAAGTGGGTGTCTGAAAGACACAGAAGAAAGAAGGCTCACTTTCCCCCCCTCCCCGTCTCCCCTTTTGTAAATTTTAACTTCCGTCTCATGAGCATGGAGGACCTATTCAAAACTCGGGTTAAAATTTATTTTTAAAAATATTTAAACTACCTGGTGGTGATCTGTACTATAGCTTTGCGAGATGGCACCACTGGGGGAAACCAGGTGAAGTGAACACAGGCTTTTCCTGTCTTATTTCTTATAACCATATGTGACTCTCAATTATCTCAAAATAAAAGGTTTAATTAAAAAGAGTAAACTCACTTCCTTAAGAGACCTCTCTGCGTCCCCTGCTGCCCAGATTAGTCCTACCCAAAAGGGACCTACCTTGGACAGGCGTATGAGTTATTTAAGCCCTACATCAGTCAATTGTTGGTAGGCTATACTGGTTGTTAAATATTTCCAGTATCATATCTACATATTTACACTTTTATAGTAACCTGGAGTTCTCTTTCAAATGCACTTGTCAAAAATTTAATTACATAGTTGAAAAAGTTTTCAAATTCTGTTTCTCCCACTAGACTACAAACTCCATGAGGGTAGCAACCAAAACAGTCCGGCTCACTATTCTCTCCCCAGTGCCTGGCCCACGCCTGGCATATAGCAGTGTTCCTGTAAATATTTGTTCAATACATTAGAGAACTATTACCTGTAAAAAAAAAAAAAAAAAAACATTAACTCAGCACCATTAGCAGCAGAGATTTGAGCTCAAATAAGCAGCCTTCTTTTTAGGCACTGAGGCTTTCCAAATAAAGTTCTACAAGAGATCATTGGATTGGCTTGATTTGGCCCATTTAGTATGCAGCGCTCCTATTGGACATTTTTTGGGCCACCATTCAGTACGGAGCATTCCTATTGGCCACACTGACAGGTCTGATGCTTATCAAGGTGCTTCCACCCAACTTTTCCACAATGGCTTCCCAGGCTAAGTTATCTTCTCCTTCTCCACTCTTTAGTTTCCTGGAATGGCAACTTATGGTATTTGCATCTTTTATCTTTAGATAGAGGGCTTTCTTTGGCTGGAATCTATCATAGAGAAGATACAGGAGAGGAAGTAAAGGTCCTGGTTAAACGCAGGCTCCTGTCCGTTCTAGCTCTGCCACTAAGTGTGGTCTCAGACAAGTAACTGAACTTTGTGCTTCTGGGCGTCCTCCTCCGTAAAATGGGCTAATAACAGTACCAGCCTCAAAGGGCCCTTGTGAGCCTTAGTTGAGTTAATACACGTCAAGAGCTTAGAACCACAGCCTGATATACATTAAGCATTTAACAAATGTTAGCTAAAAGCACTGTTCAGAGCATTTGAAGGGTCCTCATGGCACGGTGACTGGTTGATTTTCTTTCCAAAGCTGATCTAACTCAGTTTGAAATTTTGGTTGTGCCGCAAAAGTCAAATTCAGTTCTCTTGGTGAAGGAGCATAAACTCTGCTATTTCCTGTCCTAATTATAGGCTTGTTTCAGCTGATGTAACCCTTGTTTTCCATTAATGTATTCAATGTCTGGGTTGATTATTTCTTTGGCTAGATCCTTAAAAATTTTTGAATGTTTATTGAGTTCCAGGAATTCTACTGAATGCTTACATACATTATTTTATTTCATCACATTTACTCATAATTCTGATTTTGAAATAATCATTTTTAAAAATGAATCAAGCAGCGGTTACTGTGTTAAGTATCTTAGCTCATTTAACCCTTGGAAAGGCCCCATAAAGTGGATGTTATTATCACATATGAGATTGATTAACTTTTTCAAGATCACAGAGGTAGTCACTGGTAGAACAGTGATTTGAATACCAGAGCTTGTACTGTAATATTTCCAGACTTCCCATCTCCACCCTGCTTATACAATCATAATAAAAAATGTAAATAATTATTGTGTGCTATACTAATATATAAATTTCATACTCAAAGTTAGTTATGATTTGTTGGAGAGTGGGGGATTTTCACAAGCACAGGTCAGGCAGGTTATACTCAGAAGTGTGTGTGTGTGTGTGTGTGTGTACGTGTGCGCACGTGTTCTTTTTCTCACACGTGATACTTCCATGTTATATTTTTAAATCAAAAGTTAGACTCAATTGCTGAGGGTCACAGATACATCTCCACTTTAGGCAAATTTCTTTTAAAACTATGCAATTTTTTTGGAAAGTTAGATTAAAATTTTAAGTAGAGGGTTTAGCTCTTAAAAACTACATTAAAGGAACATGTATCACTCATTTTTGGAAATTTAAATGAAAATTTAAGTAGAGGGTTTAGCTATTAAAAAACTATAGTGAAAAAAATATGTAGTACTCATTCTTTGCAAATTAGATAAAAATTTAAGTAGAGGGTTTAACTAATTTTTTCAAATTATAGTGCATTCCTGTGGGGAAAAACGAATTTTTTATAATGTAAATCATCATTTCTGTATGTCATCCACATCCCCCATATACATCTGATTCTTACACTTGGATTTTCTCACACTGGGTGAATCGTCTATATATCCTAGTAAATAGATGAGTTGGGGTGGCGCTCATTGCATATTTTCTATATCCAGATATCCTCCAGGGCTCTGCAGTTACTATGGAATAAAGTTCCGAGTATATACCCTGGTAATTCAGGCCAGCCAATACACAAGTTGATTTTGCTTCTTTGTGGTTTCTAATAGCCTTCCCTTCATCCTGCGCCATTTTTTTCTGGGCAGGAAACCCAAAGGGACAGCAATCAGGAAGAGGATTCCATCCCTGCCTTCTCCCTTTCAATGGAAGTGGATAATTCAATCAGTCCGCAGACGTTAAGGCCTCATCAGCTAGCAAGGGAAGGCGGTCCTGAAGCCAAGTGGATTCAGTGTTCATTGTTCTCTCTGTCTCTTCCTCTCTTCTTTTCTTCCTTCTAAGCTAAATCTAATGGAAGACAAATCAATCCACACCGAAAGGGGAAAAAAAAAAAAATCAGGCTTATTTTCACAAAAAAATTTGTTTTGTTTTTTTGGATCAGAAACACAGGACTTCCCAAATCAAGTTAAGTGAGTCCCAGATGTGGACTCATTTCAAATGAAAAACACACCCCCATCATCTCAGGCAGAATTCTGCTTGAGGAAACCGGTGATTGCGATTGCAGTGCCCGACACGAGAGGATTTCTCCAGAGAGAGTTTGTCCCAGACTGTGGAGAGGAAGAGGAATGGGGAAGATGAAGGGCTGGCATGCTTCTCCTCCCCCCTGGGGAGAAGAGAGACAGGATTCAGGTTAATGAGGTTGGAGGGTCGATGCGAACCAATCCGAAGTGTGGAAAGCGTCTTTGAATAGTGCCGAGGATGGCGAGAATTGAAGCTGCCACATGCTAAAGGCTGGGCTTATTAATGAGAAGGCACTGAATCCATATTACACAGCCTGGACATGTAATGCCCGAAACAAACAAAACCCAACGAGAAATGACAGTGACGCTCACACTTGTGGGCATTCTGGAGCATTCTTTTTCTGCGGGAGAATAGTAGATGGCAGCCGGAATGCCGGGAAACAACGTGATGTGCAAATTAATATATTTCTTTAAAAGGCTAAGAGGAGAGGGCCTTTTGACAGCCTTTGATTCGGCCATTAATTTTCAAAGACTGATCAACACACTAACATGTCACATGGACTTTCTTCTAGTGTTGGACCAAAAGAAGAATGTTGAACCGTGTAACCAAAGACATCTCTTGATGAAAGATCCTCCTTTTAACGACTATAGTTCGCATTTTTATCAATGTCATGCTGCACGCAGATGAAAACAGTCATTTCAATGTGTTTCTTCTGTCTTCTCCTAATAGGTTTGATTTTACATTTCTTGCCATCTGGTTTGTTGAACAGAAATATGGAAGTACTTTTACTCTCTATATGCTTCTTATGGGTCTTAGTCGAGGATGTGGCCTTTTCCTTTTTTGTAAACTGGACTCTAACCCAGATTTTACCCCCAAACAGGCCATTTGGGTACTTTAGCAAGGCTCTTGCCCTTTTTAAGCAGAACCGTTAAACCCAGTATAATTACATCTTATGGTGAACATCTCAGCCATTTCTTCCACAGCACATGCAGTATCCTACCTTGCTATGCATCCCCACAGCATCTTAGCAGAGTTTATTAAACTGAGCTGGATGAGTTCATGTAGCTTTCCAATCATTATATTTCTCAAATTGGTCTCATAATAGCAATAATTGCTAGCATGCACTGAACGCCAGCACTCTGCTTAGAGCTTTAAATATACTTGCCCATTTAAGACTCATCTCAACCCTATGAAGTTAAGATTGAGCCCATTTTGCAGACGAGGAAACCAAGACTCCGAGTGGCAGAGCTGGGATCCGAAGCAGTTATCATTTACTAAGTTCCTTGCACTTTGCTTGCATCTTATACTGTGGGTCCAGCGCTACACTTCCAACAGAGGACAGACACTTGGGAAGGAGTGTGTGCAAACTGTCAGGGAAGGTTACGAGGGGCTTTGTCATAGTAGGTACCAAGTCCATTCTGAGGTTGCTTGACCATGGGGTTCTGGCCCTGGGTAGAGGCACATGACATCAGGACATGAGTGACCATGGGGTGAGGGGCACCTAAGGAGGTGGGCAAAGGACTGGAGCTCTGATATTTCTAAGGAATACAATCCAATGTCCAAAATATACAACTTCGTCATGTCCGAGATATGAACCCGTATTAGTTTCCTGTAGCTGCTGTAACAAATTATCACAAATTCGTGGCTTAAAACAATAGAAATGTATTCGCTCATAGTCTGGAGGCCAGAAGTCCAAAATCAAGGTGTCAGCTGGGCTGCATTCCCTCCAGAGGCTCTAGAGGAGAACGCTTGCTGGCGTCCTCCAGCTCCTGGTGGCTGCTGGCTTCCTTGGCTCATGGCTACATAACTCTACTCTCTGCTTCATCTTCCTCGGTGTCTGTGTCTTCTTCTCTTCTGTCTCTTATAAGGACACTTGTCCCTGGGGTTAGGGCCCACCTGGGTAATCCAGGATGATTCCATCTTGAGATCTTTAACCTAATTTCATCCATAAAGACCCTTTTCCCAAATAAAGTCACACAGGTTCTGAGGGTTAGGATGTGGACGTATCTTTTTGGAGGGTCACCATTCAACCCACTATCACCTGTAAATCAAGTATTAAATAAATAGAATCACCGAAACCCTAGACTAGTAAAGTGGAATTCTGTTGAAAAGAAGGCAAAGACCATGAATTAGAACTTATCTCCTCCCCTTAGCACTTGGCTCCATGCCTGGTACCCAGGAGTCTTCATAAACAGCCGCCTTTTGAGGCCCAGCGGAGCCCAGTAGAAATGGCATAAGCTTCGGCAAGCCCTGGTTTAAATATGGACTCTGCCATTTTCTAGTTCTGGCTTCACATAAGTCATTTTACTTCTTTGAGTTTCAGTCTTCTCCTCTGCAGAATGGGGCTGACCCTAGTGCCTGCCTGGCAAGGTGGATGGGGAGAGTAGCAAAGTATGTGTTATACCAGTTGTAGTCATTGATAGGTTCATCCTTGCATATTTAGGGGGCATGTATTTATTTATTTTATTATTCTTTTTGCGGTACGTGGGCCTCTCACTGTTGTGGCCTCTCCCATCGCGGAGCACAGGCTCCGGACGCGCAGGCTCAGCGGCCATGGCTCACGGGCCCAGCCGCTCCACGGCATGTGGGATCCTCCCGGACCGGGGCACGAACCCGTGTCCCCTGCATCGGTAGGCGGACTCTCAACCACTGCGCCACCAGGGAAGCCCAACGTCTTTTTATTTATAGTGTTTATAAAAGCAATAGTCTCCTCTCCCAATACAGTGGTCATTCACGAATTTGTTCACCAAGTGTGTCTGTTTCTGTGCATTTCCTGTCCCCCCCCCCATACTTGAGTGGGGCATATGAAGGGTAGAAGAGACATGTCACTTTGGGGCAGGAGCTTTTGATTACTGATGTGGCACCCTCCAGAGCTCTATTACTCTAGGATGGAGACTGACAATTGTGAAGATGGTGGCTAATCCATTATCCTACCATGAGTGGCTACTGTAAGTAGAGTCAAGATTGCTGGGGTCCTGTTGATTCAAGATCCACATGTCAAGTGAGTGAAAATAGTGAATGAGAATAATCTCTAGTTGTTTTCAGTCACTGAGATTCTGGGATTGTTTGTTACTGCAACATAATCTAACCTCCCCAGACTGATACACTCTCTTCTGTTGAATGCAACCTTACACCTTCCCACTGTAGTCCTTCTATGCCCTACTGGGTTTAGGTCACAACTGAGAACAAAACCTTGTCTCAACCCAAGCTGCTGGTTGCACAGGAAGGTTCCCATGCCTCTTTCATATGGGGATGCTGGGAATCCAGAGAAGTTGTATGGGCAGTGGCAGCTTAAATGAAACAGGACATTACCAGGAGAAACAGCTGCCTGCCTTAGCTCCCACTAGCATGGGCATCCCCTCACCAGGGGCATGGGCTCTGAAATTCCTCCTGCAGACTCACACTCCCTCCCCCAACTTCATGAATCCCTTAAATACTCCCTTCATGGGCTTATGCAATCCCACTGTTGCCAACAAGCCTGAGTGCCTACAGCCAGCGGGTCTGATCCCTGGGCTGCACAAGGCACTTCTAGGGTATTAGCATTATTCATCTCTGGGATGGGAGTAGATTACAAACGCATCTGGTGATGGAAACAAAATGCCAGAGTGAGCTTGGAGCGGCTACTTTCATCCTTCCAAACCAGACGTCTGCACACCAAATGCTCCCAGGAGCCAGGCACCTAACCAAAATGACTGAAGGGGGCCAGGTGGGGCCAGCAGCAAAATGGAAAGTGTACGCCTCTTCTAAAGGGCCACCACTGCTTGCCTCCAGTGGGTCAGTGCTGCCAGATCTTCCAATTCTGTGCAGAGAACTTAGATCTCGAAATTCATATAAAATATTTAGTTACAAGGTATTTGCAAATAATTAAAAACTATGCGTACGTTGTGGTTTTCACTGGTGATATTTACCAAATATTTCTGGAGCCGCCGCTGCCTGGGAACAAGATGGACATGCACTTGCCTTGTCCCCTTGAAGCTGGGGGTGGTCATGTGACTCATTTGGGCCAATGTGTCAGCAGAGGTGACACACATCACTTCCAGGTAGAAACTATAAAAGCCAATGCAGTATTCCCCCAGACTCTTCTCATTGCCTCAGTTACAATGGAAGCACATGAAGAGATAAGCACTCTGCCTCAGTTCTTAAGTTATTGTAATAACAAACGAGCAAAGGAACCCCACTGATCCCACCGGCAGAAACACAATGAACATGTTGGAAGAGCAAAAAATAAATGTTTGTTATTTACGCTCCTAAAACGTGGGGGCTGTTTGTTACTGCAGTAGAATCAAACTTATTGTGACTGATACAAACAGCATACAGATGACACAAAACAAGTCTCTGGCCATTTCTTTGATTTGCAATTTCGGATGAATTGTTTTTCTCCTCTTTTTCTCTTTCCTTGTTTCAAACACTTCCTTCATCTCTATTAATTCAGCTCCTCCAGCAAACACTTATGGAGACTTCTATAAAGGAAAACTGCTCTAACATACCATAGCAACCATACCATAGCAACAACAACAATAACAACAATAATTATAAAATAGTGGATGCTGTCCTCCGACAACCAGCTTATCCAGAGCAGCTCAACCTTCTTGGTCCAACAGGCAGAGGCAATCCAGACCCCAAAGTAGTCAGACTCCAGAGTATCCCCCAACCCACCCTAACTTCTAAACCCTTCCGTGATTTCCAGGAGACTCTGATCTGTAAGAAGCATGCTTACTCTCAGACCCCAAAACAATGCTTGTGAGTTGTTTTACGCAACATGGCCTCATGGCAAGCAGGTTTTCTTTGGAATTAGGCTGACTTGATTTTATTCCCTGCTTAGCTACTTATTTGCTGTGTGACTTTAGTCTCAATTTTCTGTTGAATACAGTAAAGTACACTTCCAATTTGGCAGAGTTATAATGAGGATCAGGCATAACATATAGCAAGCACCCAGGAGAATGGCCCATAGTTGGTGCTCAGTTAATGGCAACTTTTGGGGGGAGAGAGATATGGACAAAGTGAAGCAAAAGGGGTATTTGGATTCACTTTAAATTAGAAGTTACGACTCTGTGTACATAGTGAGTTAAGCCTGTGGGCTCTGGAACATGGCTGCCTGGGTTCACATCCTTTCACTCCAGCTGTGCAACTATAAGTAAGACACTTCACTTCTCTGAGCCTCCGTTTTCTCATCTGTGAAATAGGAATGATAACAATAATATTTGAATCCTCGGGTTGCTGTGACAAGTGCCAGGCACATAAAAAAGATAAACTACAGATGAGACCTTATGTCCTTATTATGTAAAACTCTGACAGCAACATTTCAAGTGCAGTTTGGAAAGCGGCCAGTCTGGCCTTGGGTAAAACCTTACTTCCGCGGGCTTCTGCAGAAGGAGTGTCCCCCAGCCTGGCCCTCTGGAATCCTCCTTTTGAAACCGGCAGTTTATAATGTCCCACAAAGCTTCATTGTTTTCACCTCAGCAGGGAACACGTGTTCCTGCTGCATACACGCACTCGACTTTGACACAGGCTTTTCATCTCTGGGACTCGGAACCGCATGGCAAGACTGCCCGGGAAACCCGATCTCCCCAACCCTCAATTCTAAACGTGTTGTTTCTTAGACTGGTCTCACCTATAAATCACTTCTGATGACAGTTTGAGAAGAAAGACATCGCAAAGCAAATCTTACACGACGTTCTCATCACCAATGGCATTTAATATCTTAAACCAAATGCTTTATGGCATTGCAGCGCAGGTCTCAGGCGGAATGGAGGCAGGCTATTATTTTTTGCCTTTTGTGCACCTTTTGTGCGCTTGGGGGTCACTCACTTTAGGGAATGCCTGGCTGTTATGCTTGGGGGATTTGTTCTGGGGGGGATTTAGGATGGTCGCAGGGTCCACCAGGATTCTTGGGAGATTTTTTTTTTTTCGGTACGCGGGCCTCTCACTGTTGCGGCCTCTCCCCTTGCGGAGCACAGGCTCCGGACGCGCAGGCTCGGCGGCCATGGCCCACGGGCCCAGCCGCTCTGCGGCATGTGGGATCTTCCCGGACTGGGGCACAAACCCGTGTCCCCTGCATCGGCAGGCGGACTCTCAACCACTGCGCCACCAGGGAAGCCCCCTTGGGAGACTTTTACACAATGAGGCGGCGAACTCTGGATACCACCGTGGGGTGGTATCCAGAGCCGGTAATATGAGAAAGTTATGAGAATATAAGCCAGGCCTGATCTGGGGTTCCTCGCCATTCACCTGAGGGGCCCCTCCCCTTCCAGGGAAGTCGATACGGTGAAAATCAAACCAAAGCGACAGCAGATAAAAACAGTCCCTACCTCCCCTCTCCCCAAACCCCAGCCAGACTTGGGGAGAAATGTGAACGTCTATGCTCCAGTTCACTTCCATCTGACAAATATTTTCTGAGCATTTCAATGTGCCTTCGATGAGCCTGGACATGAACTCACAGAGGTCAATACCCTTCTCCTTAGTGTGACACAATCTAATTCAGCCATCCGTGTCTAAGCACCTACAGCACCCAGGGAGCTGGACCAGCTGCCGGTGGAGTGGCTGCCAGGGGGACTGTGTCAGGCTGCAGGCTTCAAAGAGTTAAAAGACACACAAATGTGCAAGCGGTGGGATCAGAAGCTACTGGATGCACCTAGAACAGTCCCTGCGCATGCACGGTTAGCAAATGAATGGTTTGACCAAAGAACCAACAATAGAACAAAGTGATCCGAATAACCCAAGTGTGCACATGATGAGCGTTTGCTTCCTTCTTTCCCTTTCTTTCATTCCCCAACAGGTGCTGTAGGAAAAGGATGTGGCATAACATCTCATCAGACTCACCCACCATGAAGGGTCATCCACATCTGCAAGGGAGACGTGTTGATTTTCCCTGATGAGACATTTGGAAGACACGTATTCCTGTCTGCCTCTGATTTCCTAGGAATGAGCCACGGGAGGGACCGCTGCTTGCCTTGCATGTGTTCGCTGGGCCAGGAGGAAGGTGGTGTAATTCCTGGTCGCAGAGTGTACTCTGCCCTCCTGTTCTGATGCTGTGGCTCCTGAAAGAGGGGTCACAAGAACAAGGCCAACATTAGCTGGGCTTCTACTAGGTGCAGACACAGAGCTCAGACCCATGCAGGCATCAGCTCTGAGTGATTCCTGTATCACAGAGGGGCTGGGAGCAGAAAATCAGGTGATGGGGGTAGACTGCTCAGCACAGAGCCGGAACCTATTAATGCTTCACAGATGGCAGTTTCTTTGTCATATCCTCAGTTACACGTGTGGAAACTGAGGCTTGGAGAAGAGGAGGGGGGGAAGCAGCTACGAATGGAGACCCAGGAGATAACAGCATCCAGAACGTGTGAGCTTCCCAATCATGGCAAGGAGCTTATCCTAACACTGGAGCTGGGTAACTTTGGGTAAGTTATTTCACCTCTCTGCGATTCCAATAACAACAAAAACAATAATAATAACAGGTTGAATCGTATGAAAATGCCAATTTCCTACTTTAGCAATATTTGAATGTCAGTGATTTCATAAGCTTCAAGTTAATAACAACAACTTTCTCATAGTGCCCATGTGAGGATTGAAAAATATGTAAAAGCTGAACACAGCACCCAGTAAACTGTGATTCCTCAAGACATGGAAGTTAGTTTAGTTACCACCTCCATGGCTTTCTTGGATAAAAGAAGAAGTGAGATCTATTCATATGGGCTTCGGATGCAAAGGCACTACCGTATTTTCCACACCTGGACAAGCCTGTGTCATGGGGGCCTCATCCCCACCGCCAGGGGTTGGTGATACGGGATCAGCAATTTCCTCCATCCAGCCACATAGGTAAATGTTTTACCAGCTACCCTCACAGCCCCCTTTCCACCTCAGGGCAGAGCTCTCCAAGCCCGAGCACCCTCCTTTGAACCAGAACTCTGGAATTGTTGGGGGCCCCAGGGTCCTTTCTTTTCTTCTTAGAAGAGGGGGAGCTGGGGGATGGGTCAGAGGGCAGGTGTGCGTTATAGATTCGAGCCTAATGAGGGAGAAGGAGGCCATTTCCAGAAGTCTGTGTGAATGAGAACTTGGCTCCCCTGAAGCTGGGTGGGCTCAGGAGCATCTTCATCTTCAGCGTTATCCGTTTCTTCGATGTATCAACAGCAGCAGCTTCATCTTTTTTTCTCACCAGCTACTGCTCCTGCTTCTTCTGTTCACTGCTGTCCTCCTCCTCTTTCTCTTCTTCCTTTTCCTCCCCTCCCCCTTCTCCTCCTCCTCCGCCATCTTTTTCTCCTTCTTCGCCATCAGACAAAGCCACTGTACTGACACAGACGTAGAGAACAAAGGTATAGATACCAAGGGGAAAAGGGGTGGGGTGGGAGGAATTGGGAGACTGGGATTGACCCATATACATTATTGATACTATGTATAAAATGGACAACTGATGGGAACATACTGTATAGCAGAGGGAACTCTACCTAATGCACTGTGGTGACCTAAATGGGACGCAAGGCCAAAAGGAAAGGGATATCTGTATGTGTATGGCTGACTCATTTTGCTGTGCAGTGGAGGCTAACAACATTGTAAAGCAACCATACGCCAATAAAAGTTAATTAAAAAAAAAAGATTCCCTTCCACATTCTGTTGCCATCTTCCCCACCTGGGTCCTCATTCTAATTGGGGTTTGGGGTTTCTCCTCTCCCCACAACCATCATGATTCAGCAATACACAGAGCTTCAGACCTTCCCTGATCCTGCTGTCCTTTCACCACTACCACCCCTGCATCACAAAATCCTACCTATCCTGGATCCAATGGGCTCAGTGGCATCCCCTAGATCAGAACCAACTGTAGACTAATTGCAGCCCTCAATTAGTGGGCTCAAACCTCAAAACCTGGGGCTGGGCAGGCATGGTTGTAGAGCAGATTGAGCCACTGTTGGGGTCTTCAACAGGTGAGGGGGTGGGTTGAACAACAGATCCAAATGGAGCAGAAGAGAACCCTCCACTGCCCTCAGCGAGGTTCCAACAAAACCAAACCAGAGAATACCCCAGAACTTTGGGAGTGTCGGCCTTGCTCACACCCTTAACCACGAACTGCCAACAAACAACAGGGATTGGATCCCAGAAGGTCGACACTTAATGGGGCTGTAATTAACTGGATCAGAATTAGCCCAATCTGGGCAACTAAGAGTGCCTTTCCATGGAATTCAGATGATGATGATGATGATTGCAATGATGGTAATGATGATGATGATGACAGTGGTGATGATGATTGCAGCGGTGATGATGGTGATGATGATGAGACAATGACAATGTGACAGTGATGGTGATGATGATGATGATGATTGATATCACTTACTCTGTCAACCACTTGAATGGTTTATGTACCTGACTCCTTACAAACCCTATAAGGTAAGGAGGTAAGGAAGTGACGAATAATATTGTATAGATGAGAAAACCAAGAAAATTTCCCAGATGGACAGAATTGGTAACTGGTGCAGCAGGGAAAGCTATTCAGCCCAGAAAGAATAATGGAAGCAAGTGTGAGAAACAGAGATAGAATTCTCTCCAGGGTCGAAGTTCTGGACCTTTCTTCACCCTACTTAAACCTCTGCCCTTGGGTTCTTTGAGACACCCCATTCGCATTTTTCTTAAGCTTCATTTGATTTCTATTACTTTTCAATCAGACAAATGCTGGTAAATAGAGTCACTGAACTTTGTCTCCAAACAGAGTGTGTGGTGATCCTTCTAAATGTGACACTAAGCCAGGGCTAGGATTAAGGTGAAACAAATGAGACATCTAGGGCACACAATTTAAGGAGGCACTCACTCTCAGGGTCAGGCAAGTGAGGGGGCATTTGCACAGATCTGACAGTGAGTGTCTCCTTAAATTTTGCAACCTAAGCTCCTCACTTTGTTCATTCTAAACTCAGCCCTGCTTAAGCAACTCCCTTTCCTTTTCTGCCATGGTTTATCCAGCTATAAAATGAGGACATTGAACCCAGGATTACAAAGAGCCATCCTGGGTGTGATATTCTGATTCTGGCAAATAAATGACATACTTGTTACAAACCCCATATCCCACGTCTGTGGCAGACATCACTAATCAATAATGGCTTCTTTTTTTAAATAAATTTATTTATTTTATTTATTTATTTTTGGCTGTGTTGGGTCTTTGTTGCTGTGCATGGGCTTTCTCTAGTTGTGGCAAGCAGGGGCTACTCTTCGTTGCGGTGCGTGGGCTTCTCACTGCGGTGGCTTCTCTTGTTACAGAGCACAGACTCTAGGCACGTGGGCTTCAGTAGTTGTGGCTTGCGGCTCTAGAGTGCAGGTTCAGTAGTTGTGGAGCTCAGGCTTAGCTGCTCTGTGGCATGTGGGATCTTCCCAGACCAGGGCTCGAACCCGTGTTCCCTGCATTGGCAGGCGGATTCGTAACCACTCTGCCACCAGGGAAGCCCAATAATGGCTTCTTGATGAGCCTGGACATGTCCTCAGAATCCAGCTCCACATAGAGCCATGAGGATCTACTGGTAAATATTTATAATCGGCCTATAAGAGGAAACTTCTCGAGGACAGAAACGGGGTTTTACCTGCCTCTCTCTCTCTCTCTCCTCTCTCCCCAGCTCCTAAAACACTACCTGATACAGATGAAGCTCTGCACGTATTTTCAAATTAAACTGAAACTTCACCAATGTGCATGGAGAACTACCTACACAGGCAATTACTGTTCATATGAATACCCACGCAAATATGGATGTGCATCACACACACACACACACACACACACTTCTGTGCATAATGTATCATGGCCCATGTGTACAGCGGGGCCAGATTAGGCTCCAAACAATGAAAAGATCATGTTCCTTCCAACTCTTATAAACTTCAATATAATCATTTAAAATCAAAATAATTAAGAGTCTAGAAGTCCAAAAAGTTCTGGCCTTTGTCACAATAATTACCTTAACTTTTTTCAATATCAAATATCAGCATCATTAAGAAAGGAAGAGGGAGTTTGGTGTCTATGATTTGCTCAAACACGCCTTGAGACTTGTGTGGGATCATGTAGCACTGAAAACAATCTCACATACATGTGAATGTGGACATGTCCACATAGAAACATACACAGTGTTACACGTGCACATGTGCACACATGTTCACAATTACACACTTAGACTTGCATACACACTCTCCATGCATTGTTCACATACATATATGTGACCACACGCATTCTAAACATGCATGCACATGTGTCCCCTTATGTATAGGTATGTATGCACTTGGCAAAGCACATATACCCACAAACGCAAGGATGACATTTATATCCACCCGAATGTACAGACACAGATACCCAAGCACACCCTTTTAGGTCCCCACTTGAGTGTATTTGTACAACTACATGCACATACATACACCCACACATACACACACCCACTCGGATGCCCATATTCTCTCTCTCTCTCTCTCTCTCACACACACACACACACACACACACACACACACACAATCTGCCATCCCTCCAACATAAGACCCTCAAGGCCACTCCTCTGAGGGCCTTCACTGTCAGGGAGCCTGGTAAGAATCATCGGGGCAGCTCGACAGTGATAACAATTTCCAGAGCCAACAGAAGGGAGCTTAATTCACAGTGAAAAGCTGACAGGGCCGGCGCCTCCGCGTGCTTCCTGCCAGCTCCTACTAACTCAGCCCAGCTAGGGAGGTGGCAGACTCTTGGTGCCCTCCAGCCATGTCATCTCCTAATGATGGCAACACTTTGACAAAGCTGAGCAACAGAGCCGGTAGGTGTGAAGTTGGAATTAATTTTCTTTTGGAAGGTCAAGTGCATTAATGAGCTTTTGGCTGGCTCGTATTGTTCTTTTCTCCTTTTTGCAAGAGGGAAAGAGAAAAAAAAGGAGAAAGGGACAATTAACTGGAGCTGTTTTCTTCTTTCTCTTCTCCTCCCTTCAGAAGACTTGGCCCCTTTTCCAGAAGCCCAGTAAGTAGACCCCTGTGGGCAGACAGATGGGCTCAGACATGGCCTATCATGGAACAGTTTATTCCCCCACTGCACTGGGAAAGTCTCAGCATTAGACCTGCCTCGAGGGACAGGGGATAAGTAAAGAAGAACAAAATATACATCTCAGCCTTTAAGGAGTTTCAGTAGATATTAAGTTAGTAAAACAAATGGGTTTCATTGTATATGTCATTCCTGATTGATTAGTAGTGGCTGCCTGGAGCTGTGTGGGGAAAGCAGTGAGCAATGGAGTCTCTTCAGGCTCAATGGGCAGGAGAGTCATGAATGATTAGCAATGTCTGCCTTGGGCATCATATAAGACAGTTGCAGCATAAGCAGAGCTATTTAAAAAAAAAAAAAAGAAATACCTAGAATTCAACAGGTTAGGGATAAATAGAAAACTCAGTAAATAAGTATATTCAAAACCTAGAAAAAAAAAAGAAAGAGTCCATAAGAAAACTTAAGGAAGAAGCTACATGTAAACAGGAATTGTAAACTCAAATGCCTTTAGGTACCAGCAAGGTGACAGAATGATTCCTGTGGCCCAGATGGGGCTTCTGCTAAGCTCTAGAGTGTAATTCTCGTTTAAAGAGGGGAATTGCTACTTCCTTCAACCGATCCCTGCCATGGGAGAAGGTGGGCCAGATATTAGCACACCCACCAAATTTTTTTCAAGAGAAATAAAAAACGTGGGTGATTTTTTAAGTGTGAAATTATGTGACGTTTACTGTTGTCAAAAATTTTTTATTAAAAAAATTATTCTGTAAGCACCCAAATATCTTGGATTTGCCCAGAAAGAGGCCAGTTTGGGCCTCTGTTTTTGAGTAAAATGGAAGTATAGGAGAAAGCTCTGTAGGTGGTAATCAGCGTGGTCTCTCATCTGTTTTCCCCTCCAGACTTCATACTCTCTAAGGGCAGAGAGGGTGTGTGTGTGTGTGTGTGTGTGTGTGTGTCTGTGTGTGTGTGTGTCTGTGTGTGTGTCTGTGCAGACTCATGACCCTGCACGCTGCACCTGCATGCTGGCACACACTCACACTCAATAAATACATGTTAAATGAATGGATGTAAGGAACAAATCCCACCCTGACTTCTATAAAGCCATTTGGGGTGTCCAAATGTTTCCCAGCTTATAATGACACATCACTGTCTCTTCTTTAATTCTTGGAGATAAAGAGTATTCTCCCTTCCATGATAGGGATTCAATCTATCAGGATTCAAATTCGAGTTTTACCTCTTCCTAGCTGTGTGACTTCAGGCTAGTCACTTCACTCCTCTGAGTCCTAGGTTTCACTCTTGTAACATGGGACTAATAACAGCATCTGCCTCACAAAGCTATTGTGAGCAATAAATCAGGGGAATCTGCAATTTCTCTTGTAAACCAGGAAAATTTTGAGAGGGAAAGGTGACACTATACATAATTGCTCTGGTACATTGAGCATAAATATCCTGAGTCACCTGGCTGTCTGGTCACCCCACGCTAACTAGACTCATCCACACAAAGCACTTAGAACAGTGCCTGGCACTTAGGCCTCCATACTGGTAGGTGACATCATGAGAAAACCACAGTCAAGTTTCTGCCTCACTCTCTCTTACTCCTCTGCAATGTGGAGTGATGCAAAGAGCTTGGGTTCAAGGTTCTCGGTTCTGTCACCTCACCTTTAGTTAAGCACCTGCTCAGAGGAGATGGCAGCTGAGCCACACATGCAAGGGAAGTAATGATTTTGCCAGGCAACATGTGTAGGGATAGAAAGAGGGAATTTTTGGACAAAAAAAAAAAAAGAAGAGTTTAAACAAAAATTTAGTGTCCAGTTCGTGCGCTCTTGGGTGTGACCCAACTGGAAGCAGATCCTGAAGGACCACAGGTCCCAAGCGTTTGTGAGTCTGAGAAATCAGGCTCGAAAGATGATGTGCGTGGGTTTTAAACACATTTGTTATCTGTTACATCATCTGTAAGCGACCTGCCAAACGAGGATTGTGCACAAAGACACCAACATGAAAAAAACAGATTTTCCTGGGAAGAATCTCAAAGACCAGTGACCCAATTACCAGATCATATTTTAAAAGGATGTTGTAAAATTCCCTTATTAAAAAAGAGAACAGGAGATAACCACCACTACTCCCTTTTTTATTACCATTATTGTAGAATGTCACGAGCAGAGAAGGCAAACTTTAATAAAACAAGCTTCTAAAGAAAAGAAAGTCTCTTTTCTAATCTGGGAAAACTCAGTGGGATTTAACTGAGATAAAGTTCCAGGCTCCCATCTCAGTGACCCTCCAGCAATTGCTTTGCAAGTGTGACATTTGCTCACGTCCATCCTCCGCATTCCATTCATCTGTTCTTGTCTCCCAAACAGGAGAACACTGACGGGGCAGACCCGCAGCTCACTCATGATCAGAAACACCTGGGTGCTTCCCAAACCCTGTACCTTCAGAGCAGGATGCCACTGGGGACTGTCTGATTTGCTTTCTTCCAGCTCACAGTTTTCTCAGAAAGACACCAGCCCAGGAATCTGGGATCACCATTCTTGCAAACTGCACCTCTTCCAGAAAGACATCTTCCTGCCCCCTTCTTAGTCATGGCTTGAGCTCCCCCTTCTCTTGAGGACAGTTGCAGCCTGGATCAGGGAAGAGCTTACACTGTATCATGGCTCATTTCATTTCATTCTTGGCTCACTGAGAGCAAGTGTTTGATGAGCATGTACTAAGTTCAGGCTCTGTATTGCCAGAGTTCTGTCTCTGTATTAGACAGACACTGTCTAGGCACTGGGGATGCAGCAGTGAACATGGCAAAGCCTTGACCTGGTGGAGTGGACATTCTCAGACTAGATGTACTTCCCATATTTATCTGCTTGTTGAGTTCTTCCTGTAAGAACTCAAGATCCAGCTCAAAGACCTTGACTATCCCCCCAATTTAGTCCATGACCATCCTCCTTGGGAAAAAACAACAACTCCATTCTTCTTAGCCCTTGCTTCCCTGGCCTCTTTCATACTTGCAACATTCTGCCTTGCACTACAGTAAGTAGCCAATGTGCCTACCGAGTAGTTAGAATGGGTAACTTGCTATTGAGAGGGCAGGCTCCAGGGTCTGAGAGCCTGGGTTTGAATCCTCATCCCTCTACTTCTATCTGTGTAAACTTGGGCAATTGACTTAGTTTCTCTGTGTCTCCAATTGCTCATCTGTAAAATAGGAACCATAATCATGCCAACTCATAGGGTGCTGTGAGAATTAAAGGAGAGGGTCGATAAGTCATGCATTTAGCACAATGTGTGGGCCATAGTAAAGGCTCAAAAATATCAGATATTTTTAGTCTTTTATTGAGCATATATTAGTTGACTACTGTGGCAGATATTACTATTATCATTGGTGGCTGGTGTTCCTTTAGGAGTCTATACGTCCCAGCCTCTTTGCAGTCAGGAAGAGTCATATGATTAGTTGTGACCAAAGAAATATTAAGAGAAGTGATATATGTTAGCACAAGGAAAATTTCCTAGATAATACTCCATAGTTTATCCTGCCCTGCTTCAGAAACCAATGAACTGCACGTGGAGAACCTCCTTCAACTTGGATCCCTGAGTGACTGTATGGATCCCTGAGTGACTGAACTGGACAGGAATTGTGTGTGAGAAATGAATATTTGTTAATTTAAGATACAGAGGTTAAGAGATAAGTGTATTAGTGCAGAAGAACCTAGAATTCTTTGACTAGTACAAGTACCAACTATGCTGCAGGCTATGAGCCAGGCCCAGCAGTAACAGTCTTGAGACAGAGTCATATTCATGGACTTCAAGGAGCTTGCATTTTGGGGACTGCAAATGCTTATGCTTGAATGAATGAAGAGTGACCATGGCTGCTTAAGACCCAACCTTGTGGCTGCCTTTATGCCAGATACTCATCAGCCTGAAGGCAGACTTTCATTTCAATTCCAGCAGCCCAGTGTGTGACTCTGGGCACTTTTTGAGGTGAATGCCAGGCTCCTGGTAATTCTCTCCTTGGGGGAAACATCTTGCCTTACTTCCAGATATACCCTAAGTGATGCATCACATGACCCTGCTCCTCTGATCATAGCTGATTGGTCCAGGGGCAGTCACCAATCAGAGTCTTTCTTGGAAACTAGTAACTGGTAAGGTGAGACACAAGGCATGTCAATGGCAGTACGGTGGGGTGAAGGCCCATGAAACCTCCCCTACTGAAGACCCCAGAGCTGCCCTTTTCCCTTCCTTTCTTGAATCTTCGTTGTCCAGCTATATGTTGACATCCTGAGATATCTCCATGTCATCCTAATAAATGTCTTTCTTTTATTCTTCCTAAGCTAGCCAAAATTGATTTATGTAGTTTTTGACCAAAGGACCTTGCCAGTATACTAACATGGGCACATAGTAGGACTTCAGCTAATGCAATGTGATGAATAAATGATATGTGAAAGGAAGGAAGAAAGGGGAGGGAAAGAAATCAGGGAGATAGAGAAGAAGAAGGGGAGGAGGCAGAGAAAGCTCGGACACACAAATATCAAAAATGCTCCCCAGGTGATTCTGAAGAGCACCTCTAGTTAATGACCACTGGAGGCTTCAGGATCCTAAAAACCCAGGTTCCAATCTTGACATTACCCTTGCCTAGCTGTGTGACCTTAGGCAAGGAGCTTCACCTCTCTGAGCCTCTATTTTTCCATTTGGCAAATGAGCTCATAAAGCCATTCTGTCTTATCATGAGGAGTTTATAAGGGATGCATGGAAAGACACCTACCACAGGTCCTGGCATGTATTAACCACCAGGGAAACATGAATTCCCTTCTCTCCTCCCATCAGGAAAGAGCACTTTGCTCCCTCCCCTACTGCCTCCCTTGAATCCTAGAAAAGGTAAGAGAGCTCCTTTTGAAACAGTCTCTTTTTTGGCAGCCATCTTTGAATTTCTCAGCTATTATTTGGTGCTTGGAGTTCACACATCTGTGATGGATGAGCAGGGAACACAGACACCTCATTAGTGTTTGAAGTCACTGGTTGGAATTGGGAGGGAAGACAGCCCAAGGTCCAACACCTTAAACAGAGAAATAACATACGTTTCCCTAAAAATGAAGAAAGGTGGGCAGAAAAGGGAGACACACAAATCATTGCAAGGAGTTATTTGACCTGCTTGAAAACTTTAATTGCTGGTAATGGCCAACCTGTTGGGTGGTATTTTATTAACACTAAGAGACTTTTACAGGATATGTCTCACATTGCTCTCCAAGAGTCTCAGGAATTCATTAAATATTAAAAGGTAGTGCTCTGGATTGTTCAGTTAAACATGCCCTCCTGATGAGGTTTCCCACAAGTTAGAGACCTGGAAAAGCAAGCAGGCACAGAATGGATGCTCACTGCCAGCCTCGGCAGGGAAGATAATAAAATAATAATAGCTGTGAATGTTTACTGGCTGTTTACTGTGTGCCAGGCACTAAACTAAACACTTTACAAGTTTTTTAATACCCTTTATAAAGAAGGTATTATTAGCATCCCTGTTTTACAGATGGAGAAATTGAGGCATATATTTCAAAGCTAGTGTGAATGGGAAGAAATGGAGACATATTATTAGCCATGCTTTGGAGTTGGGCACATGAGGGTTCTTCCAGATCTTCTTACTAGCTGTGTGGCTTCCAGTACGTTACTAAGCCTTTCAGAGCCTCAATTTCATCTTGTATGAACTGGAAATTATCCCCACCTTACAGGTGAGGAAATGGGAGACCCAGGTCACAGAGCTAATAAATGGTGTGGCCAGAACTCAGTCAATGGTCTTGGATTTGATCCAATTACTTATGCTGCATGATGAAGAACTCCAGAATTTAGTTTAAAACAGCCATCTCATTTTGCACATGATTTTGTAAGTCAAGAATTTGGGAAAGATTCAGCTGGGCAGTTCAACTAGGATCCACATGGAGTTAGCTGGGGATCCACTTCCAAGATGTCTTTTTTTTACTCCCATGCACTTATCCTTCTTTATATGGCATCTCATCCTCCAGAGCCTCTTCATTTGGCTTGGGCTTCCTTACAACATGGTGGTGTAGAGTCGCTGGACTCGTTATAGGGTAGTTGGTTTGCCCCCAACTGAATGTTCCAAGAGACAAGAAGCGGAAGCATCACTTGCACCATAATCTGTTGGTCAAAGCAATATCATACCACTACTCTCTCTTGATTCAAGGAGAGGAGACATATACTCCCACCTCTCAATGGAAGGAATGCCAAAGAATTTGCAGCTGTCTTTAATCTGTCTCACTAATAAATAAGAAGCCAATAAATGATAACTTTTACTTAGAAAAATCATCTATAAAATAGAACAGTTAATAGCCACCCACCCACCCAAGATTATTAGGAGGATCAAATTAATGAATGTAGAGTTCGATGCCAAATACTTGGCAAAAAGCAGGTGCAGAATGAGAGTATGTTCCCTCTCTTTAGCAGCTACTGAATGCCCCAGCCAGGAAGGTAGCATTATCTCAAGTGTAGGGTGCCAGATAAATTACAAGGCATCCAGTTAAACTTGTGTTTCAGACAAACTATGAATAATGTTTAGGGTAAGTATGTCCCATGCAATATTGGGACATATTTATACTAAAAAGTTAGTTGTTGTTTATCTAAAATTCAAATTTAAGTGGGCATTCTATTTTTTTATTTGCTAAATCTGGCAGTCCTACCAGCTTGTAGGTAGAAGAGCTGAGACCAAGAATTCTGATTTCAGCCTTTGGCCGCAGAGTCCATGAAGACCGAATTTGCAATTTGAATTAGGGACCATGCATGGTTTGTCCAGGCACGGCAGCTCTCTTTCCTCCAATCATGCCAAAAAAGCAGCAGAAGGGAAAGAAAACAGAAGTCTAAAGGCTTCCCAACCTTCCAACCATCTTGATCCCATCCACAAGGGTGTGTGTCCAATATTTATTATGTTTATCCAGTCATGGAGCTCACTGTCAAGTCATGGAGCCCTGGAGAAGTGGCTTCACTCAGTTTTCTAATCTGTGAAATGGAGGCAAAATTTAAAAGTGCTTAGAGTAGTTCCTGATCCATGGTAACTGCTCAGTGTTAGCTTTTATTAATATCAGTGGAGAAGCAGACATGCAGACACATCAAATGCTGCAATAACTGAACCAATAGAAATATTAGGGAAGAAGTAAGGGATGGAAGAGAGAGATGGTAAGGGAAGCTTTACAGAAATTATAGCTAAGAAGGGCTGTGATAGATGAAGTGGAGTTTGCCAAACAGACAAGGAGGAAAGACTCCAATGAAGAGGAAACAGCATCTGTAAGGAGACAAAGGGAAGAAGTAAGATGTAAGAGGAGCTCCAAGTAGCTCAGTGTTGATGGAGAGTGGAATGGAATTTGAAGTTCTAGAGGCAGAGTGATGGGAGATGAGCCCAGAGAGACAGCCCCTGACAAGTTTTGGGTACCACACGGGGGCATGGCTTTTTCTGGGACCCTAAAACAAGTCTCAGTAGAGGAAGGAACCAATGAGCTTCGCACATGGACCAAGTCCAGACCATTGTAGTGGGGAAGATCGGAGGGCAAATTAAGATTGAGACAGAGAGACTTCTACATTATTCCAGATGGCAAGGTGCAAGTTTGAGGCAGTAGAAGTGAGGCTATGCACAAGCGAAAAGCTGAGAGAGAAATTTCTGGTGTAGAGACCGCATTTCCAGCTTCCAGCCAGAGTGAGAAATTTGACCTACACAGTAAAACACTAGAAAAGTACACTATGCCCAAATATCTTCTTAACTCACACCTTGAGTGTGAAACTCATGGCTATAATTGAGGAAATGGGAATTTCTATAACTCTGAGAAATAATCGGAGCGACCATCCCACTATAACGCTCCTCTGACTTTCCAGCTGAGTGTGCCAGGAGCTCATCCCAAAGGAGAGCAGGAAGAGGTAGCCAAGAAAGTAGTAGCCTGTAGTTGTTGTACTAGTGGTTTGAGCCCTAAAGCTAAAAAGAAAATCTTAATAACTTAACCTCTTAACCATCCTGAATCTAATAAGAGCTGCCATGTACTGAGCCATTGGTCTGTGCCAAGTATTGAGTTAAAACTTTTAAATATATTTTATTCTCTCAGCAATCCATTGAGCATTAGTAAAATCATATCCATTTTACAAATGAGAAAACTGAGGCTTTAGTTTACCACCCAATCACTAATCTAGTGAATGGGAGAGACCCAGGGACCCAGGAATGGTGACCACAGGCTCTGTGCTCTTAACTACCACGCCAGAATTCAACATTTCCCAAACAGCAATCCATTGTGTGTACACCATCTATACTATAATTTACTTAACATTATTTTAAATTAAGCCTATGTTGACGTGTCCTGAATAATAATGTGGTAAATATCCAGAAATTCATAAACATGAAAGCAGAGTATAACCATCCAAATACATACTATTTATACACTATTATATAATGAGCCAAGAGGTCAGCACAAAAGACTACTTTCCATATGAATCTACTTGTATAAAGTTCAAGATCAGGCAAACTAGTCTATAGGGATAGAAATCAGAATAGTAGTTGCCTTTTGGAAACAGGGATGAGTGGATAGACAGAAAAAAATACACGAAGAAACTCTGTAGGGTAATGGCAATGGTTACATTTTGATTGGGATGTTAGTTACACGGGTGTATACATTTGTCAGGACTCATCAAACTATAAATTTAAGATCTGTGCATTTTATTGGATGTAATTATACTTCAATTAGAAAAACAGAGATCTCAAATTTGGGCTTTTGACATTATCTTCAAATGAGGTTCAACATAGGCTCACATAGACACACTTCATATAATTTCATATAACCTTAAACAAGGGTGCCTTTTCTAAACATTTGCTATACATAAGGATTGGTTATTTTGTATATAGCATGATTGTTTTGTGTTGCTTTTTTGTGTAAATATTTTCATGTGTTAGGTGTAAACATTTAAAATATGCTGTATTTTCTGTTAAAAAGAAATGTTTTGCTAGAATAAGTTCCAGACTCTATCACTTAGAAGCTGCATAATCTTAAGTCGTTATATGTCTTCTTTTGTTTCAGTTCCTTTGTCCATAAAATGTGTTGATAACGATGAATACATCCCAGGATGGAGTTATATCCATACACAAATGTAGGTGATGGTAAAAGCACCTTTTTACATATGAAGATATTATAGGAACATGGTTAATAATATAGCATATAAAGCACTTTCCTTATTTAAGAGAAATCTCCCCATAAAACAAAACCTGTGATCATTCGTTCATTTACCCATTCAACTAATATTCCTTGAGTGCCCAGTCTATGTCAGGCACAATTCTCGGTGGTGAGTATATTGCAGGAAAAGTGATAAGGGAGGTAAATTGATTATCATGTATGGAAAACGCTGAACACTTAGTCTGTACTCCATAAAGGGTGGTTCCTATTGTTACTATTAATCATCAAAAACAATTATTTTCACTTCATTTTCCCTCACCCATAAATCTCCGATACTTTCCTTTCCCTTAAATCGTCAATCCAAGTGCAGAATTATAACATGAGTCAGAGAGCCCTTCTTCGAAGCTCAATCAACACTTTTAACATTTATTCCACAAATATGTGTTAAATCCCTACTATGTAGCAGACACTATTCTAGCTGCTGGGGGCACAGCAGTGAACAAAATAAATATGTATACATATAATATTCAATATTAATAGAATATAATATGGTATAGTCTTGAATATATTATATATTAATAATATTGGTAATATATTATATTTGCCTACTATATTAATATGATGTAGTATGGTATTACTACATCATATTCATATATTAGATGAATATAATATTTTGTTATATATTTTCAATATTCATATAATATATTATATATATATATATATAACAGTTTTATGGCTTCCAGTAAACTCAGAACATAGAAATCTTACCAATTATGTCCCTTTAACTCTCTTCCTTTATAATATGGTTTCTGTAAATATTACCTCTATGTACATTGAGAATGACAGTAGACCATGTTGTAATTTTTGCTTTCAATCATTGAACACAGTTTTTAAAACTCAGAGGAAAATAATCTATTATATGTACCCAGATATTTACCATTTCTACTGCTGTTTCTTCATTGCTGATGCTCCAATTTTCTTTCTGTTATCATTTCTTTTCTGTGTAAAGAACTTCCTTTAGCAATTTTTTTTAAAGCAGGTGTGCTGATGATAAATTTCTTAGTCTTCCTTCATCTGAGAAAGTTTTATTTCACCTTCATTCTTGAAGGATATTTTCTCTGGATATAGAATTTACAATAGACTTTTCTTTCAGCACTTTACAAATATGACACTTTCTTCTGGCCTCCATGATTTCTGATGAGAAATCCACTGTCATTTGAAATGTTTTTCCCCTATGTGTAATGCATCACTTCTCCCTGATCACTTTTAATGTTTTAAAAAATGTCTTTAGGTTTCAGAAAATTGATTATGATTCATCTGAGTATGCATTTCTTTAGGTTTATTCTGTATGGTATTCACTTAGCTTCTTTAATTTGTAGGTTTATGTCTTTTGCAAAATTGGGGAATTTTTTTGTCCATTATTTTCTCAAATATTTTTCAGCCCCACACTCTCCTCTCCTCTGGAAGTTTGATAAAACAAATATTATATTTGGTATTGTTGTTATTGTTGTTACTGTTATCTCACAGGTCCCTGAAGCTCTATTCCTTTTTAAATTTTTTTTCCAGTCTATTTTTCTTTCTGTTCAGATTGACTAGTTTCTATTGATTTATCTTCCAGTTCACTGATTCTTTCCTCTGTCACCTTCATTCTGATACTGAACACATCCCATGAGTTTTTTGTTTTGGCCAGTGTGTTTTTCAGTTCCAAAATTTCCACTTGGTTCTTCTTTATATTTTCTCTTTCTTTGCTGGGACTTTCTACTCTTCCTTCTGTTTCAAGATTACTTGTTGTAGCATGTTTTAATGTTCACTGCTTTGAAATTCTTATCAGATAATTTCAGCATCTGTCTCACCTTTGTACTGTGATCTATTGATTGTCTTTTCTGATATGAAAGGGATTTTTCTGGTTCTTGGTATACGTGATTTTGTACTGTATCCTAGACATTTTGAGTAGTATGCGACTCTGGTTCCTACTTATATTTTAGCAAGCAGTCAAAAAGTTGAGGTTCAGAATGTACATTCTAGTCCACTTTTGTAGGGCTCTGATTTGAATATAAATCTAGTTGTCAAAGCCTTTGCAACACCAGGCTGGTATGCCACACCTTTGCGCTACTTAGATGCCATTCTGAAATCTGAGTGGTGTTCTCCACGATAGTTTAGTTCTTAAAGGTTTTGTGTGTGTGTGTGTGTGTGTGTGTGTGTGTGTGTTGATTCTTGTTAGTTTCATGCATGGATTACTTGAGGATATACCCAGCATTCTACATACAGATTTAAAGAATCCCTTTCTTCAGCTCCCTTCTCTTTGTAATCCTTACTCCTCTTTACTCTTTAATTAGAAAAGGATGATGTACCACATCTTTGTTGTTATTTGGGGATAGCCAACAGGGCTTTACCTCACAGTCACCACAACATTTGATGGGTAAGGGAAGGAGTGCTTCCACATTAGTGCAGGGTGGGGATGGTCAACAGGGCTTTACCCCTTCATCTCTGCAACACCTGGTGGGAAAAGCGAGGATGGGGCTTCTTTCATAGTGTTCACCTAGACTAGAGCAGGTATAGTCAAAAGAGATCTGTCCTGCAGGGCTGTCTTCTCCCCAGTCTGTCAACTCAGAAGAGCAGGATTTTTATTCTTGGGGCAATGTTTTTCTGTACCCATTGGTATTTCTGGGTTGTAAGCTATTCTAATGCCCAGTAGTGAATATACGGAAGGCTAAGGTTTCTAGACAGTCCTCTTTTTTTCCTCTACCTTTTAGAGTCTTCAATAGTTGCTTTATGTACATTTTCCAGGGATTTTAGTTATAATTAGCAGGAGGAAAAGAGTGGGATGAGCTTAACCCATCTTGTCTCACTATTTTAATTTCAACAATTCCATGTCTTTGAGAAGCTGGGTTTTTGAGACTGACTGTGTTTAAAAAAAAAAAAAAAGCAAGTATCTCACAAAAATCAATGTGGAAGATGAAATGAAAGTGGCAGTGATCAATCTGATTCCAAGGCTTGAGAAATCTTGCAGGGTCCAACAGGCACACATATCCCATTAGTAAGTAACTGGGCTCACTTAAGTATGAAATAATACTTTTTTCTTTTATTTTTCATGTGTTAATTTTTCAAATGGTACTAACTTGTTAGGGCATAAATACTAATTTTTTGAAGCTAATGACTTCATAAACAAATTGTTAAGGGCATAATGAAAAATTACTAAGATACTAAACTCACCATGAACCGAGAAAGTTTGGGAGCATATAGTCTAGATTAAAAAAAAAAGGCCTATTCAAACCCGGAAGAGAACAATGAATTAACCCAGAGAGAATTTGGAGGGCAAACACGACTTTGCACTTCTCTGGAGTATAAGGGGGAAAAGAAACACAAAAACACAAAACAAAGCCAGTGTGCTGGTCCATTAAAAAAAAAAAAAAAAATCCGCTTTGAGCTTTGTTAATGCAAAGCTCTTTATCTGAGGAGCTCAAAGAGCTTTATTACAGGTAAATATCCTTGTCTCCAGCTGCTAATAGGAGAGGCCAGGCCCATGGAGATTAGGAGAGAATGCCTATTTAAGGTCACATAACAGTCAGTGACAAAGTGGAGACTCACAGAGTGGTCTGTAATGGGATTTGTCTGCTGTCTATTGTATCAGCCTAAAATGCTGGGTGTGTAAGGGCTGGGTTCCAATGCAGAAGCTTGCAGGAGATTGGGCATCTTAGAACTGCACAGTGCTACTGCAGAAGGGACTTTGGGGGTCGCTGTGTAGGTCCCCCTTTGTTTGCCAGACCCCACACTGAGGCTCTGAGAGGGCAAGTGATTTGCCCAGGTCTGCACAGACTGTGGCAGAGCCAGAAACAGAATGGAGGACTCCTAACATCTACCTAATTCTCTCCTGGAATTTTCCTGGCTCTCAAGCCAATTGTCTAGGAAAACCTATTAAGGAAATTCAATTTCTCTAAAGCTGGCTCAGTGGAACTTGAGTTGGATCAAAGCTGGTGTAGATTTGGAAGAAATTAGAAAGGAGTGGTAAAGCACACAGACGGGGTCAGAACCCTGGTTCTGACGACCAGTGTGGGACCAGGGACAAGTGACCTTCAGTCTCTGTACCTCTGTGATCTATAAGAAACACCAAGGGGTCTGGTCCTATTGATTCCTAAAACGCTCTAGCTTTAGTAAAATCCACTTATTTGTTGTAAGATATCCAGACCTCGGTTTTCCATTCGGCAAAATGGGGACACTGTTAGTGCCCATCTCACGGAGTTGTGGTAAGCTGCTGAGTGCCTGCATGTAACGTGCTTATCTTAGAGACTCATGCCTGGAATCAGTCAGTGTTGGCTATTTTCATACTCAAGGTAGCCACAGGAGAAGTTTGCTCAGACATTCCACCTTGAAATATTTAGGCTTGATCTACCCATTTTCTATAATTTACCATTCATTTATGATTTCTTCTAAATTCACACCAATGTTCAAGTTTTGGATCCAACTGGGATTGCCAGATAAACTACAGAATATCCAGCTAAATTTGAATTTTAGATAACTAAAAAATTAATTTATTTAGTATAAGTGTATCCCAAATATTACAAGAGCTATACTTACACTAAAATTTTAGTCATCATTTCTCTGCATTTAAATTCAACTAGCATCTTGTATTTTTATTTGTTAAGTCTTTAAATCCTAGCACTGAGCCAGATTTGTATCTCCAATTTTGGATCTGGAAAAACGTTTGGCCCATCTTTCATGCTCCATCTGAAGACTTAAGGCAGTTAGGATTTCATTTGTGGCTCTGAATTTTTTCGTGTAGTGAAAATGGGGGTGGCAACATCCCCTCACAGTAGTTCAGCCATCCTGTAGTTCAGTTTCCCAAAATTTACCAGGATGATGGATTAGAATAAAAGAAGGAAGGGAATTTATAACATAAATGATGATTTGGGTTTCTAGGCATGATGTTTGAGCCTAGTTCCAGAAACTCCTGGGAAGAGAACCCAGATACAGAGCATCAAAAATGTGATGCCAGGGCTTCCCTGGTGGCACAGTGGTTGAGAGTCCGCCTGCCGATGCAGGGGACGTGGGTTCGTGCCCCGGTCCGGAAAGATCCCACATGCCGTGGAGCGGCTGGGCCCGTGAGCCATGGCCGCTGAGCCTGCGCGTCCGGAGCCTGTGCTCCGCAATGGGAGAGGCCACAACAGTGAGAGGCCCGCGTACCGCAAAAAAAAAAAAAAAAAAAAAAAGTGATGCCAGAACTACCTGAAATGATAAGGACATTAAGATTCATGCAGATAAGACAGATGGAGAGAAGATCTGTAGAAGTTTAAATTCCAAGGGATGCAGCTAAGTAGCTAGGTCTGGAAGGCATGCTGGCTTGCAAAGTAAGGATGCTGAAACCTTTCTATATCAATATATTGTTCTGTCAAGTGGGGTAATAATACCTGCACACTTCATCCTTATCTCCCCACTTCTCTACTTAACCTTTGAAAAATAAGTCTCTAGGCTCGGAGTTAAAATGACTGTTTTCTGGTTCTGGAAAACAGGAGACACGTGATAACTTTAGCTGCCGTTATACCCGGGTTATCCACCCATTGAGAAGCTTCTGGGAAAATCACTTATTCCTCATGCAAGTCTAGAGCCTGGTTGTACTCACCCATCTCTTACCATCCTTCAAACAATCATTTTAGAGAAGACGAGGCTAAGAATCTGAGAGGAGCTGCGATACACTTGAGGGCAGACAGGATTAAACCCATTTTGCACGTGGGAAAATGGAGAGGCAGAGTGTAAGTGGAATAATCTCCTCACTGAACCTCAGTTTTCTCATCTATAGAATGGGGCTAACGCTATGCCTTTTGCAGGGTTATTCTCAGCAATCAGAGGAGAGATTACATATCTAGCTCTTAATGCAATGCTTAACAGATTTCATTGCCATAACTAGTGTATCTGTGTAAATAAATATTGTAACTTTCTCAGATCCATTTGAGAACTAACCATTAAAGAATTTGTCAAAAAAATAGTAAAAACTGAAACTCTGTTGTTTCAGTACATTTCAGAATATAATAGTATATTCAGAAATATACGATTTCTTATATCAAAGTACTAGGTATCTATTTGTAGATAGATAGATAAGGATGTATATACATAGATTTGCATATATACGTGATTTTGCCATTTGTCTTCTTAAATACACAATCAATTTAGTAAGTATATTAAATCCATATATGTTGAAACACATTGAATAGATTAGTGCATTAAATAGATTAAACAAAAGGAAGCAGGCAGATGAACTCCAAGTTCATTTCCTTAGCTTCTCTGGTTCTCATGTGGCTATAGAACTGCATTTGGGCATAAAATAGTTGTATTTACTGAGCTTCAGTGCTTCTCACCTCCCTTCCTTTCTCCCTGCCATCAGTTTCCACCCTTGCTTCTCCTTTCTTGGCAGTCGGAGGCCTCTTTCCCAGCTTGACCCCTGGGGGTTTTCCAGAACCTTTTTACTTAAACATATATTGACATAGGCCTTACTTCCCTGGGTGAATTATGCTACAGGCAGCAATCTCCAAGTCATAAATTAGCCCACAACCCCATGCAACTGTCTGCTAATGATGTGGATGGTGAAACTGTCTTCATAGAACTGGACGGACAAGAGTCCTCTAAATTTTGTTGCCTGACAGCTCCCTCTCTCCTCCTCACCTGGCTGGCTTTTCTATGCCTCTCTGTCTGGTTTCATCTTTATCTTCCCTCATGTATTCATGCCAAATATAAAAGGATTCCATCAGGGTCCAGGAAGACAGGGAAAGGGAAGGGGTTTGACAACAGCACCCAACACATAAGAAGTGTTCTGTACATATTTGTTGAGTGAATTGATGCAGGTAAAGAGCGGGGCATGATGCCTGCTTTGATGGTTATTATTATTCTCATTATTCTGGCAGCTCTCTAGGCCAAGCCAGACTCTTATCCATCCTGGTTTCTCTAGGGTCTATGACAGTGCCTGTCATTCAAAATGCAATTAGTTCACTGGGGAATGGATGGATGCTGGGTGCATTCTGGGGATCAGAGTTTCTTCCTTCTATGGACCACTTTTTCTTTCTTCATCAGTGTGTTTGCCTTGTAACCTTCTCTTGAGCCGCTTAGGTGTGCTGAGTTGGGCTCACATACATGTATTGGCTCAATGAATATTCAAGTCCCCATCTCTCTCCTCTCTCCTTTGAAATTTAAAGGAATTCCTTTATATCTGTGGTATCTTCTCTTCTAGGAAGTCAAGGGAGAGAATCCTTGAATATGGCTTTGACGTGATGATTTTTGTGAAATATTAATTAGCATCACACAACTATTTGGGATTAGTCACCCACCAAAAAGCTAGTTTTCTTGCTCTCCCTCTTCTTGGAATTTCAAGGGAGCCCCATATGCCTATAGATTTGGAAGCTCCCCAACTACAGATCAACAAAACTTTCCATGTTAAAGAATGATAATCATACCAGAGACACACATTCATGGCATCTGTAGTTAACGGAACCCTCTCCTTTCTCTTAGCTTGGCTGTGCCTCCTAGTCAAGGTGGTGTGTTGGCAGGATAGGGCTGTGTGTCAGGGCTATTTCATTTGTCAGAGGAGAAAACTGAGGCGTGAGTATATAAAGTGTTTCCTCTCTTGAGAGTCTCCTTCCTGGGGCAGGATCAGAAGAGGCAGGAAATCACATAGTAATAGTGGTTACCACCAATGACACATATGATGAACATTCCACTTTCATGAACTCCTGTCATCCTCACAACACTATAAGATGTGGGCTAGAAGTTACCAACAGAGAAACTGAGGGTCGGAGTGATTAGGTAATTGACTGAAGTGGGAAGAAACGGTCACAGCATGGATTTCAACTCAGATTTGCCTAACTCTAGAGTAGGCTACTTAGCCACTACCCTGTTCTGAGGGGCAATGGTTGTGTTTTAAAAGGTCTTAACTTGAATACATGGACCCCCAGGGAAACCAGCGACTGCTTCAGGGGGCTTGGGAGCCCTTTGAAACTGCATTCACCAATTTCCCTGTCTGCATGTAATTTTTTTGAAAGAGTTCATAGCTCTCAATAGATTATCAAGGGGGTGCATGATACCCAAATTATGAACCATAGGCTAGAGCAGAAACAGAATTGGAACGTGGGTATTAAGAAGCATTGAACGACATCAGAACCATCCAGGTGGTGAAACCATTTCCTACTCTACCACCAGATACATGGTTCTTTTCGTTTTTGAAATCTGGTCTTTAACTCCTGGCCATTTTCTTTAGACAAAACTGAATAAGTAAAGGAGGCATTGGAAGCTGTAAATATCATAGGAAGCAAGAAGCAAAGTCAGTGGGGCCCAGCATTCCTCAGGCCTGGAAGAGGAGGAGTGGCCCAGCTTGCCCCAGGATCAAAGAGACGAAGCAAACCCTTCATCACCCGGCTTCCACATCAGCGTTGTTTCGGGCAGGGAGATGTCAAGGGAGAAGGCTTTCTTTGAAGTGTCAAGATAAGAACGTCTCCACCTCCCCTGAGTGTGAAAGTGATTTCTCCAGGAGCCACGGGAGGGTGTGAGACATTTGGCTGTCTGTACAGAGCCGGCAGACACCTCCATGGCTCCAGGCTGTGTCTGGACCCAGTCAAAGACCTCCAGTGAGCATCGGTCCTTAAAAATATATGTAATGCTGAGCCACACTGCCATGTTTCCAACAGTATCCCATCTAGGGTTGTGCCTACCCTGGCTTTAGCGTTAAACGGTTAAGTGGATAGAGTCTTGCACTTGCATGGACTAGTTAGACATTTCCCCTTCTCCTGGGTGAGCCTGGGCAAGTTATTTACCCTCTCGGAACCTCTGTTTCAATAGGATTTATAATAACAGCCCCTATATCTAGAGTTAATTGGAGAATTAAGTGAGATTATACAAACTAACTGTTTCCTTCCCATAATGTTCGGTACATAAGCACATTTTTTAAATGTTAGCTGATATTTTTCCTTACCGTCTGTCTCAATACATCTGGTCCAGGTGGGCTTTAGAGTCAAAACATCTGATTATGTGATATTCTTTTGAGTTGAAGAATGAGATCTCACTTATCTTCCTGTTCCAACATGGTTGGCATGATGTATTGATAATAATAGCCAAGAGAAGATTGCCAGCATTTCAATCCTAGCTTTACCATTTAATAACTGTGTGAACATTGGGAAGTTACTTAGCTTCCCTGTGTCCCAGTTTCCTCATCTGTGAAATGGGGGTATTTTACAGATGTTTGTTATTAGAATTATGTGAGCTGTCATATTAGCAATTAGAACAATGCTGGGCACATAGGAAGTGTTCAGTAAATATTAGTTTTAATTTGTGCTTCCTCCCTCCACCAACTTTCATAGACACCAATAACTACTTATTAAATGAAATGTATTGAAAAACTGAAGTGTTCCCAGCATTGGGTTGTAGGATTAGAAGCGTCCATTGGCCTTGCCCCTAAGATGCTTACATTTTAATTAAGGAATGAATATATATTCATGCAGTCACTCATTCTATCAGAAAATTTGAGAGCCAAATAGCGGCTGGGCAGTTATTCCCTCTATTAAGGGAAAGCTTTGATGTGCCAACCTTTGGCCTTCATGGGGATTCTTGGAATATCCTGGGACACAGTGACTGACCTTTTTTTTAAGCCTGCTAATATTTTCAAATCCTCTAGGTTTCAGTTTAAATGCCACTCCTTCTTGGAAGACATCCCCAATCCTATATGAAGTTAGGTCCCCTATCATATGCGCCAAATACCCCACTTCTTCTATCATGTTTTGAATGGTTGGTTTAATGTTTGACTTAAACATTCTTCAATTCCTTGAGGGTAAGCTCCATGTATGCCTTTCTTTTGCTGTATCCCCAACATCTAATGCACTCCCTGGTATATACAAGTACTCAAAAATATATTTGTGGAAGGGTGAATAAAAGAGGGAATGTCTGGATGTGGAGTTCCCCTGTTGGAAGGTATAATTAATTTTCTTAGGTCTCATCCCAACGGTAAATGATACCTCCACCTTGCAGAGTTTAGTAACAGTGAGTTCTGAAAATTTTAGAGCTTTCTAGGACCCTCTGAGACAGCTAGTCCAGTCTCTTTATTTTTCCATTGGAGCCTGGAGAGGTAAAGCCATTCATCCAACTGTACTTAATGGGCAGAACTGGGACAAGAATTCAGATCTTTTAACTCCCAGAATCCTTTGCAAGAAAAAAAAAGAGTAAGTTGAATTCTCTCATTAAACTGTACTATTCATTTAGCATGGAATAATTAGGACTCCCCCATTGGAGATGGGGGACATTGAGGCATTTCATTGAGCAAAGTAGGTTTCTCATTAAAGGCAGACATTGGGAGATAGTAAGAAAAACATTCCAACATGGGCTCAAGAAAACTCGGGCTCAAATCCTGTACATTTTAGGATATCCATAATGCCTTCACTTGTAAGTGGGCACAATGATGTTTCTTATGGAAATTTTGTATGTTAAATGAAATAATGCATGTATTGTATAATAAAGAATTTGACAGACCTTTGTCCGTGGGTTGGAGACTCTAAATCTTTGGAATTTCCTGAATTATAGGGGTGTCCTTGTTATTCATGAGCCCCTTGAATCATACCTGAGTTTGTGCTAAGAGTTGAGATGACTCAGGATAGGGACTGGTCAACCAGAAAGACCATGAGAGGGGTGGGCTTGGAGCCAGCCTGACCTGAAGGAAGAGGAGGGCAGTTGGAGAATGAGTTCAAACACATGTCCAGTGATTGAATCAATCACGCCTATGGAATGAAATCCCAATAAATACTCTAGGCACCAAAGCTTGGTGGAATTTCCTTTCTGTCGAACACATCAGTGTGCTGGGAGAGTGATACATCCTGATTCCATGAGGAAAGGGCATGAAATTCTGCATTCAGAACCTTCCCAGATCTCACTCTGTGTGTCTTTTCATTTGGTTGGTCCTGGTCTGTATCCTTTACAATAAAGCTGTAATCATGAGTATAGCTCTTTGCTGAGTTCCTTGAATCAGTCCAGTGAATTATCCAACCTGAGGAAATCATGGGACCCCTGAGTTTAAAAACCAGATGGTCAAACGTATGGGTGGCCTGGGGACCCCTGAGCTTGTGACTGGCATCTGAAACAAGGGCAGTCTTGTTGGGGACTGTACCCTTATCTTGTAGGGTCTGCATGAATTCTACATGATGAGCATCAGAATTGCATCAGTACAAGAGCGTATGAGTGCCCGTAATAGACTGACCACAGTGGTCTTGTCTCTGCAGGCTAGCTTCCTTATTCCCCTTCCTCTGATGGTCTCAGAAGCCCTTTTCTCTATTGGCAACCCATCACTATACTAGTGGACACATAACTGAAACCAAATTATCCAAATTCTTCCAGGACTTTTCTCTAGGAGCTGGAGAATGTGAAATGTGGGTTTCCATCATGTGGAGGGAGTGTGTCTGTGATTTGGAGAGACAGTGCCTGATGAATCCATAAGACCTGGATCAAGTCGTATTTGGGGGAGTTCCTAGTTACATGAGCCAATAAATACACTCCTACCATTATTATTATCTCTCTTTTTTTGCTAAGAATAATTTGAATTGGACTTCTGTCACTTACAAACAGGGTTTCTGATTCATCTAGTGCCTGATACCATGACCTATATAAAGTAAATAGTCACTAATGGTAGCTACATTCTAAAACAGGAAGAGTCAGCTTGAAATTCCCAATTTTTCCTTTTTACCTGTAGTCCACAACCCCCGCCCCGGGCCCTTCTGTGAATAATAATGTAGATGACCACAGACCCTTTCCTCTTTGTCTATTGAGAAGTGGGGTCTAAGCCCTCTACCCTGGAACCTATGCTGGCCTTACTGGTTTGTATGACTGGTAGAATGTGGTAAAAACTGCTGGCACTTCTTAGACTTGACCATAAGAAGCCTTGATCTTCCACCCAGCCCACTGCTGTGTAAGAAGTCAGGCTACCCTGAGATTTCTGTGTGGAAAGACCACATGGGAAACCTTGAGATTATATAAGAAGACAGCAATGGCCAGTCAGCCCCCAGACAATTCAGTCATCCCAATGGAGACCCCAAGCAATGTCTGAAACAAAGATGAGTCATCCCCACGAAATCCTGCCCCCCAAACATGCTCATAGGCAGCCTCACATGCCCCTGAGTTTTAGGGTGGTTGGTTATGCAGTAATAGATAAATGGAACAGGTAGTAACAGCACTAAAATGCCAGGTACTTAAGAGGCACCTTCTCAATGATTCATCAAAGCAACCCAAGGAGGTATGTATTATTACTGTCCCCATTTTAGGGATGAGGAAACTGAGGATTAGCAAGATGAAGTCACATGTACAAGGTCACACAACTAGAATGTAATAGAAACAGGACTTCAACCTCTTGGATTCCAGAGCCCAATCTCTTAACCATTACATTCTATTGCTCCTTGGCCATGCTGTGAAAAGCATCAACATGGCCCACTTCTGGAATTTGGCCAATCCACAGAGATACTGCCTCAAAACAGAGCCCTGGCAGGACCCAGCATACCCCAAAGGGGAGTGTTTCTTCATAACCTTGTGGACCATGTTCAGAGAAATGAACTAGCAATGGTGCAGAACCTTCTGGAAAATCAGGAAGATGCTATCTACTCCACTTACACCTGCAAGGTTATCAGAACTTGGTGAAGCTGCAGAAGAGCTATGAGAAGAAAGGTGGCTTTTCTTATAGAAAAGCAGCCACTGAAAACCTGCCACCTGGAAAGGAGGGAGCCATAGAATGAAGTATACCAACCGCTCTCTCCTCCCTCGCTCCACCTCTCCAGCTGGTGCCTCCCATTGGCTAAACCCAAATGGAAGCCAGAGGGCAAAGGGTCCATTGAGGCAACCCATGCCGGTTAGTGTCTTGGGCACAGAGAAGTGGGGAGAAAGAACAGATCAGACCCGGGCAACAGCACAGCTCTATTCATGTGTTCCCTATTTCCCACACTTGGTGGAGAGGGGCCCTTCCAAAAGTCTGATGAAAATGCATGAGATATACTGTCCTCCTGGGGTTTCTGGAGTAACTAAACCCCAAACGCAACTCCATGGGCTTCTGTCACCTTCCCAGAGCTCATTTCCAAAAGGAAATAACACCTGCCCTAAAGCTCCGCCTGCCACAGCTACCTCTCTGAACCTCCATCTGCCAGGGGCTGACAGTAAGTCACAGAAGCGTACTGACTTCTCAAGGGAAAGATGAGCAAAGTGAATGCAGAATTCCCCCCCCCACAGGATGAAAACCCTTGTGTGGGAAGGCACGTGAGGTAAGCTGGAAAGGGGGTAGGGAGGGTGGGATAAAACCTTGCAGCCCCAGCCTTTTCCAAGAACAGGAAATGATCTAAAGAATGTTCTCTATACTGAACACAGTCAACAGTCAACTAAAGAACTTCTAGCCTTTGCCTTTGCCTTCATTATATGCTTTTTGATTTCCTGGACCAGCAGACTGCTATTAATTAGTTGTTGTTCAGGTTAATCCAGCTTTTCATTCATGGACTTATTTTTTCTCGCTAAGAGTTTAAGTTCGAAATGTCACTAACAACCTAGATAATTTAGTGTCCAAACCCTGAATGGTCAGGGAATTATAACTAATGAATAATATGTTCAACCAATTTAATTCTAGAAGCGGCTCATTAACATATCAAAAGACTTGAAAATGTGTACCCTCTTTGACCCTAAAATTTCCTGTCTAACAAATGCGGGATTTTTTTTTTTTTTTTGCCCTAAAGAAATAATTATGGATGTGCACAGATATTCAGTTAAAAAGGTGCTCACTGAATTATTGTTTAGGTCAGAAAAGACTGGGGGCAATGAATATTTAACAAAAAAATAATGATAATGACAACAGTAATAACAACAATAACAATTATCATGTTAAAAAATGGTGCCCATGTGCCCAGTTGCCATTTTAAGTGTTTGGTCTATGTTAGCTCATTTCATCCCCCACAACAAACCTATGAGGTTGGTACTATTTTATTTGGCCCATTTTAGAGCTAACAAAACTGAGGCCCAGAAAGGTTAAGCAACCAACCAAAGTTACACAGCGTGTGACTATGGAACTATATAAGGGGAAACATGGAGACCTACAGACGATTTGAAAAGTTATTTAAAAAGCTAATCAACTGTTACACTGTTATATGCTTTCTATCCTCTGGTCTGGACAAATACGCTTTCATGATGACCTGGGAGGTCAACTCAATGTTGAACCCTCACATTCCCTGGAGTTCTGTGCCTGGATATGGTGGCAGAAGGTAAGCCATCCCACAGCCAACAGTTACTCAGTTTCACTTCCCACCCCTGGTTCCATCACCCAAAATTAAGGGTCACATACAGATATGTGCGGCCATGATGCCAGCCATCACATCCAAGCTCCACTGAGACCCCTCCATCTAAACAGGGCCCCCCGACACCTCTTAGGTCTAGGGGTATACACACTGGAAGTACAGTTCTTCCCCAGGAAGATGCCAACACAGGTCCTAGAAGCAGAATCGGGGCTGTGAGAGTAAGAATTTCCAGAGTCTCAGGTATCTGCGGTGTGGTTCAGAAGGGAACATGGGTTCTGAAAAACTATATCTTCTCACTCCACAGACTCATCATTCCATGGGAAGACATGGGGTAGGAGGAGGGCCAGAGCAGAACCCTCTCGAGTATGGGTCCAGAGTATAGATTTCTTTTCTTTTCTTTTTTTAAGTTGAAGTATAGTTGATTTACAGTGTTGTGCTAGTTTGAGGTGTACAGTAAAGTGACTGAGTTTTATTTATATATATATATTATATATATTATATATATATATTTATATATATATATACACACACACACACACACACACACACACACACACACACATAACAGATTATTTTCCATTACAGGTTATTACAAGATATTGAATACAATTCCCTGTGTTATACATTAAATCCTTGTTGCTTTTCTATTTTATATTTAGTAGTTTGTATCTGTTAATCCCATACTCCTAATGGGATTTGGTTATTAAATAACCAAAAGTTTGTGTTCTATATCTGTGAGTCTGTTTCTGTTTTGTATATAGATTCATTTGTATTTTTTTATATTTTTTTATATTCCACATGTAAGTTATATCATATGATATTTGTCCAAGTATGGATTTCTTTTACTCAAGTGTAACAATGATATTAGAGCCAGCATTTAGATCCAGGGACCTTGGCTCCAGAGCCTGTCCACTTAACTAAAGTACCCCTCAAAATGAGATTCTCTTAATAAATTATGGTACATCTATAAAATAAAATACGATTCTGCCATCAAAAAGTGTATATATAGCTATGAAAATATAATCCAAAAAATCTTACAGGTGGTGAGGAAACAAGATGTAAAATTGTAAATATATTATGACACTTTTGTGGAAAAGATTATGGCTCCATACATAGGAAAAAATGTAAAAAGGATACACAAAAATGTTAATATTATATTGTGGCAATGGTGACGTTTGGGGTGATTTTATTTTTGTTTTCTTTCCTTAGCTATATTTTCTGTGTTTCCCATAATAACATGAATTGCTTAATTATTAGAGAGCACAGAGTACAATAAAGGTTATATTTTGAAAAGTACAGTTTGTGCTTCACCAGATTACAAGGGACCATATTGGACCTTGTAGAAAACACCAGGTGAGAGACATAACAGAGTATGGTGAGGTGGAAACATACTTCCTGTACACACAGGAAAACTACATTTCCCAGATCCCCTTGCAGCTAGATTGGAGCCACATGACTGAGTTTTAGCCAATGGAAAGTGAGCAGAAGCCTTATAAGCTATTTGCACACCTAGACCATAAAAATATCCCATGTGGCTCTCTAGTCATTTCTTCTCCTGTTAGGATCTCAGAAGCCATGTGAAGGCATACCTACAAAATGGTGGGAAGCTGCCCAATTTGCATCATTATTGGATAAGCAGGATGACCAACACCCCGGTTTGCCTGGGATTCAAGGAGTTCTGAGTGTCAGGATTTTCAGTTCTGAAAACTCACAGCTCTGGGGAAACCTGGGACATGTTAAATGGGCAAGAAATAAACTTGTATTCTGATAAGCCTCAGAGACCTTTTGGTTAACCTGGTACAGCAACAGAGCCTAGCCGCTCCAAACTACTACAAAGGAAAAATTCAGTACTTAAAGATCAGATGTCCAGCCTAATGCTTAGCAGTCTATGTACCCTTTTGACTTTTGATAGTTCCCTTTAACTTTCTGGACAACTGTTCTCTGACCCATACAGAAGAGATGACAATAAAAACTACTCTATGGTGTCATTGTGAGAATTGAATAAAATGCAATTCTGAAATTGTGGAAGATCTTTGTAGCTATAAATCACTGTGCAAATGTGAGCTTTATAATTTTTAAGACAGTTCAGTGGACGATAACAGACTTCAGCATTTCCATAATGTGGCAATCTCAATGTCCAGGACACAGTCCAAAATCCCTCAAAAGACAAAGCAGTTTGACCTGAAACAAGCCTTCAGCCATTCATTTGTTTTGCAAATATCTACTGGCTCCTCCTATGTGCCAAGCATGCTAGATGCCAGGAATGCAATTATGGACCCAGATCTGTTCACTCATCAAACAGATATTTGCTGGAATCCTACTGCATGTCAGATGCTCTGCTGGACTGGTATACAGGCATACCTTGTTTTATTGCACTTTGCAGATACTGCATTTTTTTACAAATGGAAGGTTTGTTAGCCACCCTGTGTTAAGCAAGTCTATTGGCACCATTTTCCAAAAGCCTTTGCTCACTTCGTGTCTCCGTGTCATATTTTGGTAAGTCTCACAATATTTCAAGCTTTTTCATTCTTATTATATTTTTTATGGTGATCTGTGATGTTTTGATGTTACTATTGCAAAAAGATTACGACTTGCTGAAGGCTCCGATGATGGTTTGCATTTTTTAGCAATAAAGGGTTTTTGTTTGTTTGTTTGTTTTTTTAATAAAGGGTTTTTCAATTAAGGTAGGGACATTGTTTTTTCAAACATAATTCTATTGCACACTTAATAGTCTAGAGTTTAGTGTAAATATAAGTTTTATATGCACTGGGAAACCAAAAAGTTCTTGTGACTTGCTTTGCTGTGGTACTCTGGAACCGAACCTACAGGATCTCTGAGGTCTGCCTGCATGGTGATTAAACATGAGGGTAGGCAGCTTAGCCTCATGGAGCTTTTATTTTTCCAGGAAAGGCAGCTATTGAACCAATAATTACATAATTAATTCATTAATACCAATTGGGATGCACGTTATGAAGAAGTTCAGGACAGGGAATGATCCAGCAGACTGTGCAGCCCAAATCCCCGGGGAGCCTGAAGACTTGTTCCATCTTGTTAGCGCTTGAATTGAGACAATTGTGCTGAACACATTTTGGCCTTTCACTCCTCAGTAGTCATCCAAAGGCCCTGGAGCTTTTACATTTGTGCCTTTCACACATTCCTTTGTATTAAGATTTTTTTTTCTTAAAGAAGAAAAACAAGGCGGCAGGAAACACACACACCCCACACCACCCTTTTTTCTTCCAAAGATTACATAACTTCATGAAAGCCTTCCAAGACTTGCCGTGTAACTCTACCAAACCTATAAACTTCTTGAAGTTTAGTTGGCAGAGATGTCTATGCCAACAGTACATAAAACCTTCAGTGGTTGGGTGTTCCAGCAATCTGAATTCATATAAAAATGTCTGGGCCCTTAAAACCTACTCAACAGAAGCTGCTAGCTTAGACATCAGCTCTCCCAAATGATTACAGATTGCAAGTCTTCATTGGAAAAGTAGGGTCATCGTGGGGAGGGGAAATGGGGAATTATGTGGAGAGGGACCCAGGGGACAGGGGTGGGAAAAGAAGAGGTGTAAACTCCAGTCGTGAAGATTGCTTGGGGGAGAGAGGGATTATTTCAAGGAAATTGCACCGGAAAATGTAACCTCGAGTAGGCGGCTGATGGTGAAATCAGTTTTTAGCGTGGGCAAACAGCTAGACTCAGGAGGCAGAGAGAGTGTAAAAAACAAACTCTGAGTCAGAGATTGCCAGTACCCTGCCAGCCATCTTGGGTGATAGAACAGGGGCTTAAGGTATAAAAATTGGAGACACAGAGAAGAGGTTTGGAGAAGAGAGAGAAGCCCAAGGAAACCACTCTCCTTTGTAGAAACAGCAGCCTGCTGTTCGAAACCTGTGGACTTCAGCTGCCCCCACACCTCCCTTTCTTTTAGCCTTGCTAAATTCTAAGGGTTGGGAAAAGCCATCACGGGAACAGGACAAAGGAATGTTCTACCAGAAGCAAAAAATGATGCCACAGTATTTGCCTCTTCCCTCAACTCAAGTGGTGTTGATGGAACCATCGGATGGAAGGGAGAGAAAGCTACTGATTTGCTCGGACACCCTCTGGCTTTCACACACTGGAACAGAAAGCAGAAGTGAGACTGCCAATCAAAGATAAAACCAGAGAGAACTTACAAGATTAAAGAGAGGGCATGTTAGAATTCCATATGGAGGCTGGGAAGCCACTGAGTATTGATCAAGAGCTCCTGTGTAGTTTCAAGTTTCCAAATCCACTGCGCCCTACCCAGACTTACCGGCTGAAATGTATAAGCATCATGAGTTCGTGCTTCTGGCCACGTTCAGAATGTTGGAGGCTGGGCCTTCAGTGCCTCCCTCTGGGGTATAAGCCAGACTAACAAACCCTGGGGATTCCTGACTGGGTAGAGGGTAGAAAGAACTGGGAACTAGATCCCAGGGCTGCCCAGAGGACCTCCTGTCTAATTGGGAGGGACAGCAATGAACATACAGAGATACTGCAAGAAAGGGACTCTTCTTGTCATTCCAACTTGAGTCAGACCTCAATAAATATTTACGCTGAGTGCAGAAGGAAAGGTCAACAGGTTTTTTTTTTAGATAGCTTTGTCAATAAGATGAATAATAGCTAATAGTAATAACAACAACAAATAGCTACCATAAAAGCACAGAACAGTATTTACAAGTGCACTACAACTTATATTTACAAAGGAGGAAAGAGGTGTATGTACGTATTTTCTTGTATGTGCATAAAATATTTCTAGAAAGATAAATAAGAAATCAGTATAACCAATTGGCTCAGAGAAGTGGGGAAGCGGGTGCCTGGGGGTCAGGAATAAAAGACTTTTCATTCTATTCTCCTTTTTAACTTGTGGTTTTTTAGCCATGGGAATGATTTTCCCCTTCAAAAATAGTTTTTAAAACAAGTGTTAATATTGATATTTACCAAGGCCTGCAGTGTGCCAGGCACAGTGCCCCAAACTAAGATTTAGAGTTGAAGAATACAAAATCACTGCCCATAAATATCTGGTAGGCTGGCAGGGGAGGTGGCGGGTATACCGTTAGCTGTGAAGCATGGCTAAAGGGCGGAGGGCAGAGATGCTGTAGAGCAGAATGGTTGACAGAAGTTGACGGAGGGAGTTCAAGTCAGACTAGGGTTCAAAGCCTGGTTCATTCACTTAGCCTGATGTGTGAGCTTAAATAAGTTGTTAAGCCTCTCTAAACCTCAGTTTCCTTGCTTATAAAGTGAGAATAATGATAAAGAAGAAAGAGAAGGAGGAGGAGGAGATGGGGGAGAAAATGATGCTGATGTTGAAGCAAAAGAAGAAGGAGAAGAAGGAAGAGAAAAAGGAGGAGGGGTGGAGGGGGAGGAAGAGGAAATGATCTCAATGGATTGTTATGGGTATTAAATGAGATAATGTTTGTAAAGTTTTCAGCACGGGATTTGACACAAGTCATCAAATCACCCCAAGCAATGATTAATAAGGCATAGAGAACAAACATATGGACACCAAGAGGGAAAAGAGGGGGGCGGGATGAATTGGGAGGTTGGGATTGACATATATACACTACAATGTATAAAATAGATAACTAATGAGAACCTGCTGTATAGCACAGGGAACTCTACTCAACGCTCTGTGTGACCTAAATGGGAAGGAAATCCAAAAAGAGGGGGTATGTGTATACGTACAGCTGATTCCCTTCACTGTACATCAGAAACTAACACAACATTGTAAAGCAACTATACCCCAATTAAAAAAAAAAAGTATTAGTAGTTACAGTAGAGTTACTAAGGAGAGACTCAAACAGTGATTAATTCTGGTGTGGAGGACTAGGGAAAGCTTCATGGTGATCAGGAATTTGAGTCAGCTCTTAGTAGATAGAAAGATGGGTTGGATTTCAGTATCTGCAAGATAGTCAACAGACAGAACAGCCCAGACAAAGACTTGGAGCTTAGTTGGTGCAGTTAAATTCTCTCTGTAGGTGGTGGTCCACAGAGTGAATCTCTCTGATTCAGGTGGGAGGAGAGACAAGGGAAGGGAGATTTAAATTGGAAATGCCAGGTCATGCACCTTGGAGGTTATGATAATGTTTTCTTGCCTTTCCGTCTCTCTATCTTAACACCTGGTCATCCTCTTGTCAAATCAAATCCATCCACACTTTGGAGGAATGTTTCACATGTGCAAGACACACGTAAACTCATTCACAATGTAGAAAGGAGATACGGTGCTTTTTTAAGGACAAAAATCATGTTATCTTTCTTCTTTTTCCCTTTAATAATAACATGTGAGATAATTAAATATCTTAATTGCTTATGCCACTACTGGTCAACTTTTCTGCTACTTGTATCAAATGCATCTTTACGGATAAGTGGTAGTACTAATTCATTGGTGTTCTGTTTGTTTGTTTTGTTTGTTTGTTTTGTCTTGAGGATAGAGATATGTTTGTGGCTAGGATTTGCCTTAAGACACTGGGTTGCAATAGAAATTGAATGTGGACCATATTATGTTGGGTAACATTTTATTTTGGGTATTTATTGCTCTGGAAGTAAATTAAGTTACTTCTCAGCTAACTTGCACATACAACAAGCCATAGTTACTAAATATTTTAGGGATGCAATCTGAAAGCATGAATTTCTTATTGTCCTTTCACTCCTCTAGATCAGGTTGACTGAAGGATATCCTGAGATTGTAAAGTATCATTTTTTTTAATGTTACCATTTGCAGTTACTAAATGTCTCTTAATCCATAGTGTCTTGACATTGTGACAACTAAGAACTATACAGCAAGAAGTTGAAAGAACTTGTACAAGACTTCCAAAGCCATAGCTAATATCTGATTTCACATTTTATGCTCATCACAACAGCTTCACTTTTCCAGTGTCTGATTTTATGTTTGGTACACATTAACATTTGAATGTCATAAATTTAATCTGTGAAAAATATTGACTTCATCTACTTTCTATATTGATGTTCCCTGTAAGGTTTTTTTGTTTGTTTATTTCTTGAAGAAGGATTTTTTTTTTAGCTAGATGATGACAATAATGATGATGGTGAATATATATATATATATATATATATATATATATATATATATATACACACACACACACACACATATATATATCTCACATACCACATATAAACATATATATATGCACATACATGTATGTATAATATATCTGTATTTATCTATCTCTGTCTATTCTCTCTACCTATTCTAGCTGTCAATCAATCTATCTATCTATGTATCCATCTACTTATCTATCTATCTATCTATCTATCTATCTCAAAGCAACCTACCAGCATGAACAAGATAGATTTCCATAAAAGCACAGATCTAAATCCTTTGTTAGCACCTCTCTGCAAAGCTGACAGCATCCACATTCGGCTGCCTTCTGGCCTCCAGTCCTCAAGGAGTCTCCCTACATCTTTTTGTCCTGGTCCTACAGTTATGGGCCTCCCTCTTCCTCCCTCTGGGACTTAAGCTATTCTGGCACACGAACGTTTGGGGCGCCTGCCTTTAGCTGGAAGGGGGAACTTTCTTTTGCTAAGTTGAGAACTTGAAGGGATTCATCTGATTTTGTTTCTTTGGTGTTTAGAGATAGTTAATTCTTAGCAAAATGTAGTTCCTTATTCCTTAGCAGAAGAATTGTTAGGGGTGTGTGTGTGTGTGTGTGTATATATATATGTACATTTAACATATATTTTAAAAAGTCTTTTTAAAGACTTTAAATGACTCTTGCAAAACAATATGTTGATGAGTTAAGTGTAAATGAATCAGAACCATGTGGCTTGCATTTTCTTCAAAATACCCTAGGGTTTAAAATGAGGGGGGAAAAGGTACTTGAAGAAAAAAAATATGTTTGGGGTCTTCCTGAACCTAAATCATTTGAAAAAGAGTTTAAGATGTTTGCTAAATCCAAAAAGCAGCTTTGCTCCCACCATATGGCAATGTCAAAGTGGCTCTTCAGATGAGCTTAAGCCTAATTTTAATTTCTTGCACATGTGGTAAAAACATCTTTGAGGACTCTCTCAAGCCACTGTTCAAGGGAGCGCTCAGAGTTTGGGGATTTGTGTGTGTGCGTTCATTTGCATAACAATGGCCCCACGCCCAGCTTTCCCACTCTCTTCTCATTGCACAGGACAGGGCCTGGTCTGCTCTATTTTACTTGTTTCTTGGGCCCTAGTACCCTTCTGGGGTCATCGTTCCTCGCCACGCTAAAGGCTTTGAGGGCTGGCCCCCAGTCCCCACTCTTACTGGTTTCCATTGGGAGGTTTGCTTTTGCTCGAGAGTACCTGTGTTGGCATTTGGATTATTATTCCCAGGGCGTCACAGAATTTCCTCTGAATCCACTCCCAAGTAATCACTGCAAGGATGTTCCTTATTTAAACAGAATGGGCAAGTCCCCAGGAATTGGGGTCATTAGGCATAGCTTCCAGTGATTCAAAATAGCCCACCATCCTTTGGGGTATCTCTCCCGCAGTACAGATTCAACCAAATGAATGAAGAATGAAGCTGAGAAAGGTCTAGAACAGTGGTTCTCAATGACAGTAGCATCACCAACTAAGGGGAGTGTCAAAAATTTGTGGGCACATGTCTCTGTGGGGTGCATAACTGTTATTTAATGGTCAAGGGTCAGGGATGTGAGATGTCCCGTACTAAACAGGACCCTATAAAAGATTGCCCTGTATCTCACAGGACTTTCAAATCCACCACTAGACATTTTTGTAGGTGAAAAACATGTCAATAATTATCTAAGCCCAGAACCTAACCCTGTTTTATCTATATAATCGCAAATCCTTTTTTCTCAGTTTCGATGTTTCCTGGATTTTCCAAACATGCTGCTACCATGCAATCCAAGGAAAAATTGGACTTGACTGCGTTCAGGACAAGATGGAAATGCCACTAATAGGATCTGAGTTGTCCGCCCAGTGCAGCACAACACATTCATATCAGCTGGCAACAGTAGTTTCCGTGTTCAGGTACAACACGGGATTATCTGCCATGCATCCTCTGTGTCCTGTTTCTCATTTATACTGCAGTTATGTATGTGTGTTTACCAATTATGTGTGTAGGTAGGTTATGTTATCTCTAAATTATATATGTAGTTTTTATAATCTATCATTTTCATTCCAGCATAGTAAAGGGAGATTACAAAACATTGGTTACAAAAGGTGCCATTAATTTTGACCTGATAGGGAACCCCCTGGATGAGGGCTGATAGTACCACAAAATGAAGCACATGGAACCCCGGGTTAATAACCCCAGGTCCTCATCTGTGTCCAACACTCGCTTATTGTATGACCCTGAACAAGTCTCAATTCCTCCCCGAGCTTCAGTTTCCTCACCTCAAGCCTCAGAACACTAGACTTCATCATTGGGACATGAACTTAACTTCCTCAAACATAGAGAGTAAAAAGGGCTATAGGTCTGCCTATTCAAATCAGAAAAACATCCTTCACTCTATTTCATAGTGAAATGTGCCCCCTCTCATTTTTTCACAAAAACATGCAACCATTTGAGACAATGTTTTATTTTACCTCTTTATATAGGGATATCACCACTAATGAATTTCTCTGGACTTTGAGAGTACCCGTGCAATGACTCATGACTACTAAGGCTTAGCCCTAATGGTGAAAAAGAGAAAGAGAGAGAGAAAGAGAGAGAGAGAGAGGTAGAAACTGTGGGAAAATACATCAACTATTTCTTGTCAAAAAAGGAGGACCCACTGCCAATTCCTACCAGCATGGTTTCGTGTCCCCAGATCTTTGACTCATCTAAGATTGAGCCGTCAAAAGCAACTAGTAGTTAATTTTTTTTTTTTTTTGCAGTACGCGGGCCTCTCACTGTTGTGGCCTCTCATTGTGAAGCACAGGCTCCGGACGCGCAGGCTCAGCGGCCATGGCTCACGGGCCCAGCCGCTCCGCGGCATGTGGGATCCTCCCGGACCAGAGCACGAACCAGCGTCCCCTGCATCGGCAGGCGGACTCTCAATCACTGCGCCACCAGGGAAGCCCCTGCCCTGTTGAATTTTTTTTTTTTTTTTTTTTGCGGTACGTGGGCCTCCCACTGTTGTGGCCTCTCCCGTTGCGGAGCACAGGCTCCGGACGCGCAGGCTCAGCGGCCATGGCTCACGGGCCCAGCCGCTCCGCGGCATGTGGGATCTTCCCGCACCCGGGCACGAACCCGTGTGCCCTGCATCGGCAGGTGGACTCTCAACCACTGCACCACCACGGAAGCCCAGTAGTTAAATTTTTTGAAGGTCTTTAGAAAAAAGTTCAAGATCAAGTTCAAGTTCAAGATCTTGATAACACATTTGGGTGACTCCTCTTCCTTTCACATCCACAACAGCAATTTCATCAATACTACATCTGTTCTTCTCCATATATATATATATATATATATATATATATATATATATATATTTTTTTTTTTTTTTTTTTTAAGAGAACTAGTTGGTAACAATGAAATGTGAAAAAACAGTGATTTGTAACATATACTCACATTGGCTAACGGGAATGTGGGAATGCCTGTTTCGCATTTAGATTTCTGATATCATCTCATTATAGTGTCTGGACTATCCCCTTTGGTCAAGGCAATGCCAGAAGTCTTGTTGGGAAATGGTGAGAAGTCTTGAAACTGCCAGATGCTTGCTTGCTGGGTTAGCCAAAGCAGCCCTGAGAAGGAAGACGCCAGGCTGCAAAGCCAACTTGGTGTCCCAGCCTGGGTATCTGGAACAGGCCTGCCTCTTTCCCAACAGATGTGTGCCTGGCGCAAGTCACTTAAGTTCTTAGTGTCAAATGAGGAATATGAGCTAATCTATTTCAAAACATCTACAATTGCCTAATTCCTAAAATCCCCCACCAAGCCCACTGACCCAAAGGAGAATTCTAGAAAATGTTGTACAGTGATAGGTCCCAGACAGGACTAATTGAACAAGTGAGTATTGCATGTCTGTTGCTTTGACCTCCCCACTCACTATCCACTCTCCTTTCTTTACATAACAACACCCAATGCTTCCTCTGAACTGTCACCCCTCTCCTATCTTCAGGCAATACGGTAAACGTGGGCTGACTATCCACCACTGTATTCCAGAGTAGGCACATGACCTAGTTCCAGCCAATCTAAGCATTCAGTCTTCCTGGCTAGTGATTGGCTCAGGAGTGGACATGTGACTCAAATTAGACCAATGAGAGTCATTCCTGGGAGGGTTGCTGGAATAATGAGTAAAGTGGCTTTCTTGGTCCAGCCTGAACTGATAAACTGGAAAGATATAAACCTAGCACTTATATGCAGCCATCTTTGTCACAGACTGGAGCAAGTCTGTTTCAGAATGAAGCCAACTAACAGGAAGCAGAGCTGAGGGAAGGAGAAGGATAGATTCGGACAACATGGCTTAAGCCTATGATAGCAGTCATGGCTAGAGCTAATTCTATCCCATGAATAGACTTCTTAGTTTATATGAGAAAATATTCCTTAAAAAATTCACGTGACCTTGAATAGGATTTTTATTTTTTTGCAACCAAAGGAGTCCTGAATTGAGTGGCCAAATAATTAGGATATGATTTCCTTATATGATACTTATATGATTTCCCATGGATTTCCTCAGCTACCACCTTTAGTAGGGAAAAGATTTCAGGCTGTAGAGGACCTTGACTCTTATCTCAGCTTTGCAGTGCTAATGATGTGACTGAGCAAGTAGTTTACCCACTCTGTGCTTCAGATACTTTTCCTTTCAAAGAGTAAAACTTGGGTAAGGTGGTGAAAGGCTCAGAGATGATACCTCGATCATTTGGTTACAAGAAGCAGAAACCCGCTGAAACTAACTGAGGTGAAAGGGGACTTATTGGAGGGATCCAGGAAGCCCTCGAATTGCTCAAAGTTAGTCATATAATTGGGCCTCACAAGGGCCTGATTCCCACCATCCTTTCCTCTGGGCGCTCAGGAAATCTCCAATCCCAACTCTTCCTTTCTTTTCTCTCTTTGTAGAGGGGTATTCTTTGCTCTGTTAACACTCTCCCCCAACGTGGCTGTCCTAGTCTCAGCTTTCAAGCCTCAGCAGAGCCAAGTCAGTATTTCATAGTCCCCTATTCCAAATTCCCAGGACAGAGAAGTTGGATTGACCCAACTTGGGCTGGCTGTCCAACATATGATCATCTAGTGAAGACATGGCATTCCTTCCTGGCACTGGGGAGGGGCAACTCCTCCAAGAGAAGAGTAGGTAAGAAAGAGCCTCACACAATAAACTGTGCATAGTAGGTGCTTAAGACACACCATTATTATTCTTTTTTTTTTTTTTTTGCAGTACGCGGGCCTCTCACTGTTGTGGCCTCTCCCGTTGCGGAGCACAGGCTCCGGACGCGCAGGCTCAGCGGCCATGGCTCACGGGCCCAGCCGCTCCGCGGCATGTGGGATCTTCCCGGACCGGGGCACAAACCCATGTCCCCTGCATCGGCAGGCGGACCCTCAACCACTGTGCCACCAGGGAAGCCCAAGACACACCATTATTGACCCTCCCCCTTCCTGCTTCTTCCTCTTCTTCTCTCCTTCTTCTCCACCTCCTCCTTATTTTCCTCCTCCTCCCCCTCTCTCTCTCCTTTTCCCATTCTCCTTCTTCATCTTAATGTTAGTATCAGTGGTATATGTATTCGTTTTACCATAATCACCATCACCCCAAACTTCTTCCTCGATTTTGAATGTGAAGCAAAGAGAAAATAATTTACTCTCCAAACATGGATTCTAGAAAAGAGCCCCTTTAATGGCTAGTTTCATCTTTTAATTTAATCTATTGCTATCCAACCCACTCACCTTGCAGAGCAGATGGAAGACAGTAATGGATTTGAAAGAGTTTTGACAATGTAAGCGCTGTCATTACTGAGAACATCCCCCTCTGTTCCCCACCCCCTCGAAGTTACTTATGACAATATAGTACTCAGTCTGTTTTTCTAGTACCCATAAAAAGAAGTGCCATCATAAGGCTAAATAATTTCTCAAAAGAAACACTGCAGACATACCCCCCCTTTTTTTCAACAAGAAATTTTTCTCTAATACATTTAAGTAGGTGATGGTTTAGTAGACCCCAATAAGCGCCCTAAAACTTTGCTCTTGTCCCTTTGAAATGGCATAATCTGTAAAACCCAAAACAGAGATGTGCTCCTTTCTACACTATTATTTAATCTGGATTCTCTCCAAACTCGGCCCTTCCAGACAGCAGTGGCATCCAGTGGATAGGGTGATGGGAGGTTGACCTCAGCATAAACACCGTGTGATTCCTGGAATTTGGAGGCGGACTCCACTGCCCTCACACTCCCTTTGTCGGCAGACCTTGGGTGCTGGGCAGCTTTATTACAACCTGGCACAGCCTAGGCAGCCACTCAGCCTGTCAACAGCCAGCAGCCAAGAGGAGAGCCTCCCATCAGGGCCTGACACCTAGCCAAGTCCCCCGGTGGTTGTGATGGGCCACTTCCCCAGTTAGAACAAGGCCTGAACAATTATGCTTTTGTGCTGGTGGTGACCTGGGTGCTGCCCGTTCTGGATTTGACTGGCCGGAGCACAGGAGATGGGTGAAATTTGTTGATGTTCAGGACCCCCGTGCCAAGGGCTTTTTTATGGAGGAAGTCCAGAGTCAGGCAGATGGGGTTCAAATGCTGTGTGACCTCGGAGCTGCACTTAACAAGCCATTGTATCTTTCTCAGCAAAATGGACATAATACTGACTCCTTGGGGTTTTCTCTGGCTTATGTACAATAATGTATTAAAGCACCTAGTGAGAGCCTGGGACATATCAGCAATTCAGAAATCACCAACTAACATTCCCATGAGGGAACCTGAGATTTTAGGCAGAGAAGCAGGTCCCCTATCATTTTTCTGTTTCATCACACTCATGCTAGTCAGAGGTCTGAGCTGCGCACATTGAGTGTACATATAACAAATTTATATTTAGCCAAAATTTAACTTTTTGCTTTTTTTTCCTTTTTTTTTTTTTTGCGGTACGCAGGCCTCTCACTGCTGTGGCCTCTCCCGTTGCGGAGCACAGGCTCTGGACGTGCAGGCTCAGTGGCCATGGCTCATGGGCCCAGCCGCTCCGCGGCATGTGGGATCCTCCCAGACTGGGGCACGAACCCGCGTCCCCTGCATCGGCAGGCGGACTCTCAACCATTGCGCCACCAGGGAACCCCACTTTTTGCTTTTTATAAATTTAGAAGTATAACATATACACAGAAAGTATGCATAAATGATCAATTTAACAATGAAATCAAATATGAATATGACCATCACCCAGGACAAGGAAAGAAAATACTGCCAGCACCCAGAAGCCCCCAGCAACTACTTCCTGATTACAACCACCTGGATCCTGTCTAGAATTAACCACGAATCTGACTTTTATGATATTTTCCTCTTGCTTTTCTTCATAATTTTGCACCTATACATGCATCGGTGAGCAATATAGTTTACTCTGCTTGCTTCTAAAATTCATAAAATGAATCGTACGTTATGCGTTATTTTGTGTTTTTTGTACAGTGGTGAGGTTCGGAAGATTTGTCAATGCTTTGCACGCAGCTGCAGTTTATTCATTTTCATTGTTGTAGAATATTCCATTAATCTTAACTTATATTTGAGGGACTTCCCTGGCAGTGCAGTGGTTAAGACTTCGCCTGCCAATGCAGGGAGTGTGAGTTCGATCCCTGGTCAGGGAGCTAAAATGCCAGATGTCTTGTGGCCAAAAAAACATAAAACAGAAGCAATATGGTAACAAATTCAATACAGACTTTAAAAAAATCTTAACTTATATTTGAAAGAGTTGTTATCAAGCAGCATGCTGGCTCCTATGTGTTAGAAAGCCTCCAACAATGGTCACCATGAATCCTCCCCATCTCTATGGGTTGGGCATCCCCTCCAAAGGTGAAGTGTGTTTTCCTCCCCTTAAACCTGGGTTGGCCTTTTGACTTGGCTTGACTGATACAAGATGGAGGAAATGGAGTCCTGGGACTTTTGAGTCCAGGCAGCTTCTGCCCTTTTGAAGCCAGCACCATTTAAGAAGTCCAATGACCCCAAGCTACCACACTGTGACAAAGCCTGAGGAACCCAAGAGAAAGGCCATGTGCGGAGGAGCATGATGGCTAAGTAGACACCAGCTGTTCCAGCCATTCCAGCCAAAGCACCAGTCATGCAAGTTTTCACATCTATCTTAGACATTCCAGCTCCAGCAGATCCCACATGGGGCAGAAGAACTGCACAGCCGAGCCCAGCTCAGACTGCAGAGCTGTCAGAAAAAATAAATTGTCCTTTTAAAGCTCCCTAAATTTTGGAGTGGTTTGTAACACAGCAATGGATAACTGAGAACAACCATTCCTAAGGAGTCCGTTGGGCAGAATGTTTCTCTCTCTCCTTCAGACCTAACAGTCCATGTCTTTGCAAGTTTTACATCTTTGCACTTTGCAAGAGATATTATTTACACCTTCATACATTTTTAAATACATCTTGCTTTGCCTCATTTTTCATCATCCTCTCAGATTCTCCTTTTAGCCATAGCCTTGTATGTGTTTGTGAAAACAATACTGGGTTTAGATGCCACAATAGATGCCGCTATGAAAGAAAAAGAAGGAAAGGAAAAGGAATAAAAGCTGTTGCTAAATGCAAAGATCTAAGGTTACATTTTATTAGTGTGTCTTTTTTCCAATAGATGAATCATGTAGATGTGCACCAGAATTGCCATGGAAAACTGTTCCCAGGAAAACATATATATATATATATATATATATATATATATTTTTTTTTTTTTTTTTTTTTTTGCGGTACGCGGGCCTCTCACCGCTGCGGCCTCTCCCGTTGCGGAGCACAGGCTCCGGACGGGCAGGCCCAGCGGCCGTGGCCCACGGGCCCAGCCGCTCCGCGGCACGTGGGATCCTCCCAGGCCGTGGCACGAACCCGCGCCCCCTGCATCGGCAGGCGGACTCCCAACCACTGCACCATCAGGGAAGCCCAGGAAAACATATTTTGAGATAAAAATATTAATTTATTTGAGTAAGCAAACTCTCTTTTCGGTTTCACTTTGAAAAAAAGAGGTGTCATCCTATTATGCTGTCAATAGAGGGTGGGTCTTTGCTGCCTAGAACTTTGATCTGAAATGGTTAATAGCTTTCTTCCTAGTTTATTGCCTTGGGGTGTGGGGTGATCAGAAATAGCAACAAGCTTTTCTACATTTGCACAAATGTAATTGCTTCTAATGCTACTTAAGTTTGAAGAAGCCTTAGCATTTTCATTTCACTGGAGCTTTCAGGTTTGTCTCCTTTCAAAGGCTGCATGTATTGAATGTTCTATAATGGAATGAATGGAGGGGGTAGGATGGGGGAAGAGGCTAGGAAAACTAACAGCTTTAAAACATGAAAATATTACAGTGTGGTAGATTTGCTCCTGATACAATGGAGACTGGAAGTTGGAGGTCTCTGCAAAGAGGCAGCAGAGGTTGGTTGAAATAAACAGAACTGAGTTTGAATCTGGCTCAACCCATGACCTTGGGCAAATAACCTACATTTTCTGAATTTCAGTTTTTTTCATCTGTAAAATAAGGCTAAAGAGAACCTTACAGGACTGAAGAGTCAAAAAGAGATAAGCTACCTAAGGGGCTTCATCCAATGTCTGGCACAAAATAGTTCCCCAATGAATGCTAACTCTCTACCATATAGATAATTTATAGGAGATTGTTTTGGAAATGTTGGCAGTTTATCTAGAGGAGAGTGGATTAAGGGAACCATTTCATGAAGGAAGACAGAAAGATCCCAGAGAATTCCTGTAAATCATCATCCCCTTGAAGAAAATGTTTCATGTCTGTGCATCAGTGACACTGCCTGGGGTTTTGGGCATAATCGGATTTTATTGAGCAATCCTGGAAAAGGATTCTGTTATTTTTGTGGTTCATCTTGACTTCTACCAACTGGAGCCAGAGACGTAAGGGGAGGGAGTGAGGTCTTAAGAAACGTAAATGAGAGAAGTTCAGTAATAAGCCATTCGTTTGGACAATACATGAACCAACATAGATACCATGTTTAGATTTTCTAAACTTTGATTTTAAATCCCCCAAACCTAGTTAAGCTTGTTATTTTCATACTGAAGATACAAAAGGAAGGAGGAGCTTTTAAAGAATGACAACATTGGCTTGACACTGACTGAGATGTTTTATATTCAATATCTCATTTAATCCTCCTAAGAATTGATTTCCCCACCTAAGAGAAGTGAGGTGTATTGGACAAGATCACTCATCTACAAAAATTTAAGAGCCAAGATTTGAATCCAGGACTAACTCTGAGACCCATGATTTTAACCAAAGTACTCTCTTGCCTCACTTAAGGAAATGAGATGGATCCTACTTAAAGATCTGAGACAAAGTGTAAAGAGGGTAGAGGGAAGTGGAAACCTATTGTCTGAGGGTTTATGCTGTGATTAAAACATATTGGTCAATGCTATACCAAAAGGAAGAGTTCCATAGGGAGATTAAGTGGGAGGGAGGAAGACCTGACCCAAGAAGAGGGTCAAGGAAGATCAAGACAAGAAAGCAAGTAGCAGGTTAGGAGTCTTAGAGCTTAACAGCAAATCAAGGCTTGGTGTTCAAGGAAAAATGTTCAGGATTAAGACCATGGGGACCGTTATGCTGATTTTGTGCATTGTGAGGACAACTATGACTATAAAAAGGGCCTATGCAGGACCAATGAGAAAGCAGGCAATGGCTTCTGCTGACTCCAAACATCAAATTTGCCCTATTGAATTTTTTTTTTTTTTTTCGGTACGCGGGCCTCTCACTGCTGTGGCCTCTCCCATTGCGGAGCACAGGCTCCGGACGCGCAGGCTCAGCGGCCATGGCTCACAGGCCCAGCCGCTCTGCGGCATGTGGGATCCTCCCGGACCGGGGCACGAACCAGCGTCCCCTGCATTAGCAGGTGGACTCTCAACCACTGTGCCACCAGGGAAGCCCCTACCCTATTGAATTTTATAACCCTGTTTTGAGATAGGCAGCCAGGTAAGAGGTGAGTGTAAGCCAGGATCACCCCAATAGGGAATCAAGGATTTGGATGCCTGTGTCAGATGCAAACGGACTCTTTAATAGGCATTTATGCCACCTAAACTTTTCTCTCCTAGGTTCTCTTTTTCCAGCTTTCTCATTCTCCCTTTTATACTTTCGGGGCAGTACTTTCAGGTAAAAATAAATAAATACATAGGAGAACATCAAAGTCAATCACTTTGCTGCATAAAAATTTTTCTAAGGCTTCTGCAGTTGACATTCCCCCAAAAGTTCAAACTTTTGAGTTTTGGGGTTAGTGTGAAATTCAAGACCCAACCTAATCTGATCCCATCACAACTTATTCAGACTTATCTCCTACCCCTCATCCATATGCATTATTTCTCATTTGTGGAATTCTTGAAGTCTTTTGATCACTCAAGAGACTCAAGAAAGTTAGCTTTTCATTAGGGTATTATGTACATATTTGTATCATCTCTGATACAGGTATTGAGATTGTTGGGAATCACAATTCACATCGTATTTCATCTCTCCACTTCACACCTGGCAAAGGGCTTGATGCTGAGGAGGAGCCTGTATAGTATTGAATACACTTAAAATGGGGAAATAAGTAAGGAAAAGATTCCTGGGATACGAAAGTAGTTGGTTTGTATTTAACACCACAATGGGTTCAAAATGAGTACCAGAACTGACTGATAATCATGCTTCCTGAACTCTGTCTTTATATCTATAGCAGTGTTTCATCAACCCATTTCTCAGTTCAGGCTACTTGAGTTCAAAAAATATTTGTTGACAGGCACTGTATGCCAGGCTTTGTGTTAGGCATTGGGGATGTAAAAAGGATTAAGGCACAGCCTTTTTAAAAATTTTTTTATTTATTTATTTTTGTGGCTGTGTGGCATGCAGGATCTTAGTTCCCCCACCAAGGATGAAACCCATGCCCCCTGCAATGGAAGCACAGAGTCTTAACCTCTGGACCACCAGAGAAGTCCAAGGCACAGTCTTTAACCTGAAGAAGCTACAGTCTAGTGAGACAGTTAGGTGTATAATAAAATATTAAAATAAGATGACCTACTATTTATTAACCACTGTATCCCTGAGACTTTATCAGTATTATATCATTTCATTCTCAAAACCCTGTGAGGCTTTTGGTTCCAGCCATGGTGGACTATCTGACACCAAACTCACCCTCCCTCATAAATGTGAAGCAACTGTTTTCAGCCATAGGACAACAGACAGTAAAGACCTGAGATCTTTGAGTGAAAGGAACACTTGACACTAGCTCCCCATTCACCCCACCTTTCCACTAGCAGCAAAGATAAATGGAGACAAAACAGACAGCAGTGATCTTGCTGGGTAGTGCAAACAGAGATTGGAATTTGGTGTTTTACCAATGCGGCTGGAGTTTGTGGGATAGGACAGTAGAAACAAGAAACTGCACTGACAAGAAACACCAGAAATCTGCATGGAGGTCCCACTAAGTCTTGACAAAACACTTACATGTCCAAGGCAAGACTCTGAAACTTAGCAGAGAACAACTACTGGGAGCAGTGGGGAGGGAGTGTTGTGAATTAAATAGTGATTCCAGAGGTTACACAGGGCTAGGAGACATTGGAGTTCTGACCAGGAAAAGAAGAGAGTCTGTTGAATAACACAAGCATCCATATGATACACCCAGAAAGCTCATGCCTTAGGAATAGAACTATTCTAGCCTTAGAGAAAAAGACACTCTTTACCGACCATGACAAAGTCTAAACAGATCACTAAGGTTCACCTAAGCATCCAGTAAATTAGCTACTTGCCAAAACAAAACTCAATTCTCTTTAAAAGAAGATAAAATAATTCATATCTTCAATAATATAGTCTCCACTGTTTCCAAATGCAGTTTTTAAAAGTCAGTAGATATGTACAGGACAGGATAACATAACCCATAACCAAAAGGAGAAAGACAATAGAAACATACACAGAGGTGACATAAATGTTAAAATTAGTATATAACCTTAAAGTGTCTATTTTAAATATGTTTAAGAAAATAAAGAAAATATAAAAATAGTGATCAAAGAGATAGGGAATCTTAACAGAAGAATGGAAACTATTTTTTTAAAGCAAAATGAAATGCAAGAACTGAAAAATACAGTATATGAATTTAAGAAAAATTGATTGAATGGGTTTTAACATCAGAGTGGACACTCCAGAAGAAAAAATTACTGAACTTGAAGACAGCTCAGTACAAACTGTCTAAAACTGAAGCACTTTATAAAAGAAAAACTGAAAAAAGTTAACAGAGCCTTGGTAAGGACATTATCAGTCTAACATATATATGTGATTGGCATCCTAGAAAAAGAAGACAAAGAGATTGGAGTAGAAACAATATTTGAGGAAATAACAACAGAAAATACTCCAAATTTAATTGATAATACCAACCCACTGATCTAAGAGTCTCAACAAACCCAAAGAAAGATGAACACAGAGAAAAACACACCTAGTTACATAATAGTCAGACTGCTAGACACAAAACCTAATGAAAAACAATCTTACAAGCAACCAGAAGAGAAAGACACATGACATACTAAGAATAATGTAAGAATTACTGTTTACTTCTCATTAAAAACAAACAAACAAAAAACAATGGAAACCAGAGGCAATGGAATGACATCTTTAGAGTAGAAGAAAGGGTTAACTTAAAATGCTATATATGTTGAAAATATCCTTCAAAAATGAAGACAAAGTAAAGACAAAGGTAAACAAACTGAAAGAATTCATCACCAGCAATCTTGTCTGCAAGAAATGTTAAAGAGAGTTCTTTAGACAGAAGATTAGATCAACACAAAAGGACTTGCATGCTAGAAATGGTAAATATATGGGCAAATACGAATAACTTTAAAAATATATATTTCTTAATTTCTTTAAGAGACAATTGATTACAGCAAAACATACTAATATGTCGTAGAGTAATGTGTTGAGGGGTTTATGAAGTTTATAAAAGTAAAATAACTAATACCAATAGCATAAAGGACAGGAGAGAGAAATTCAAGTGTATTGTAGTAAGGGTCTTAGATGAGTAATAGTACATTAAAATTAATTCAGGTGATATGGTGATAAATAAAATATTAATTCAGATTATACCATGATAAGTTAGGGAAGCATATTATAATCCTCGATGCATGTGCTAAAAATACAACAGAAGAAATTAAAATGCTATGCTAAAAATATTCAGTTAGTACAGAAGAATGTAGGGAAGGGGGAGAAAGAGCTAGGATAAATAGAAAAAAAGAACTAAGATGGTAGACAAACCCAACCATATGAATATTTTCATTGAAGATAAATGAATGAAACGCTCTGATTATAAGACGGAGACCATTTGATTGGATAACAAAGCAAGAACCATCTATATTGTGCTACAAGAGATATACCATAAATGTAGACACAGATAGATTAAAAGTAAAAAGATGGAAAAAATATACCATGTGTGTACCACAAAAAAGCTAGGTGGCTATATTAATATCAGATGAGGTAGAATTCAAGACATGGAGTGTACTTAGAGATAAGTGGAAGCATATTATGATGATAGAAAGGTCAAAAATATCAATTCATCAAGACAACATAATAATCCCAAATGCATATTGTGGTAGAGTCTCCAAAGATGTCCACCGACATTTCCTTCTTTCCTCATATGTGAATGCAACTCCACATGTCAAGAGGTGGCATCTATGTCTCCTTCCCTTGAATCTGAGCTGTCCTGTGATATGTTTTGACCAAGAGCCTCTTCTTGATTCCAATTCTTGCAGAGCGTCCCTTGCCGTGGATTGAATTCCTGCCAGCCAGCCCTGACTCTTTTAGTTGTTCCTCCAGCCTAAGGATGCTAGCGTCTCACTTCTGTTGCTGATCTGTCGCCTTGCCATTGACTGTTTGGCTTCTACACTCTTCTATCACCTAGGTAATTCATTCTCTATATTAAATTCTCTCCATGTAAAAGATCTAGAATGGTTTATATTTTTCTGGCAGGACACTGACTGACACAAGGAGCTAATGAAGCTTGTTATATCCATTTGCCAGATGGAAAAGTGGGGTTCCCCATCATTCTTAGCCATCCTGTTCTGGCAGGCTGGACACACACCTCTTTGGCATCCACAAGAACTCATGGTCCAGCAAAATGCCAGCAGACTTTGATCTGCCATTAAAAATGGACTTTTACAAATAGAAGGCCGTTTCCATCTGTATGACTTAAACAGAACAATCAATGTTTAAATAATAAATGCCCTCATTTTGGGAAGTCTGTCTTTTGGCAGCTCTCCTGGGCTTGTCTGGGTCAAACTCAGCTGCCATGGGTCTCTACCTTTACCACTTCCTGAGGCCTTAGGGATAGTGTAGCAGCTATAGCACTATTTACAGCGGCCAAGACGTAGAAGCAACCTAAGTGTCTGCCAGTAGATAAATGGATAAAGAAAAGAAAAAGAAAAATTACTTTATTTAGTATGTATGTCACATTATATCGTGTATATATATGTATATTCTCTCTCTATGTACATATGTGTTGGAATATCACATATGCTTAATTGTATATAACTTATTACATATAATATTAGTTATATATAATTAATATAATTATATACAATGACATATTAGCCATAAAAAGAAGGACATTTATGACAACATGGATGAAACTTGAGGACATTATGCTAAGTGAAATAAATCAGACAGAGAAAGACAGATACTGTTTGATGGCATTTATATCTGGAATCTAAAAAATCCTGACTCCTAGAAATAGAGAGTAAATTGGTGGTTGCCAGGGACAGGGGGACAGGGCAGGGAATGGGTAAAGGTGGTCGAAGGATACAAACTTCCAGTTACTAAATGAATAAGTTCCGGGGATCTAATGTACAACGTGGTGATTACACTTAACAACACTGTCTTGTACACTTGAAAGTCGCTAAGAGAGTAGATCTTAAAAGGTCTCATTAAAAAAAGCGTTTTAGGGCTTCCCTGGTGGCGCAGTGGTTGAGAGTCCGCCTGCCGATGCAGGGGACACGGGTTCGTGCCCCGGTCCGGGAAGATCCCACAGGCCGCGGAGCGGCTGGTCCCGTGAGCCATGGCCGCTGAGCCTGCGCGTCCGGAGCCTGTGCTCCGCAACGGGAGAGGCCACAACAGTGAGAGGCCCGTATATCGCAAAAAAAAAAAAAAAAAAAAGCGTTTTAACTATGTGAGATTATGGATGTGTTAACTAATCTTACTGTGATAATCACTTCAAAATATATATGTATATCAAATCATCACATTGTATACTTTAAACTTACACAATGTTATATGCCAATTATATCTCTGTAAAGCTGAAAAAATAAAGAAATCAATTAAGTAGGAACAAGAGAAATGATGATACTTTGGAGATATGCATGTATGTGTATCCATAATATATCATGCGCGTCTGAACAATATATCTTTATTTGTTTGTGCATTTTGCTTGCAAATAACTTCTTTATTCATCAAATGGAGGCAGCTTGCTAACTGAGCTTGCCTTGTTTTTGAGATCACAGGGGATCCGGGCGATATCGAAAGCAGATGAGCCTAGTAAACTTGGGGAGACTCATGCTTCCAACACATTTCCTGCTCTAGGTGAAGGAAGCCTTGCTGGGAAAAAAAAAAAAGTTTTGAGCTAGATTCCTTTCAGTTCACAAGAGATTCTTTCCTTTTTCTCTCCCATGATCAACCCTTGGCTCTGGTAATCTACACGCTTTTCCTTTACTAAAACTGGTGATGTCCTAGCTCTTTACCAAATGCATTTTCACTGTACTGAGTAGCAGCGAGATGTAGGGAGAAGGTGGAATGCTTTAAGATCTATGTATTTCTTACGTTTAAAATTGCACTTTTTTGTTTTACAAACTGAATACATATTATTTTCACACCATATGGTAGAAAACAGAGACTAAACTCCCCATGTGCTACTTGATTTATGTACATCATCTTTCATGCTCACAATAATCTTAGGCTATAGATATTGCTGTCTCCATCTTCAAATGGAGAAACTGAGGCTCAGAAGGCATAATTAATGCACCTACATTTTTGAGCAGCTTGCAAGGGGCCAAAGAGGGGGATTTGAATCTAAGTCCATCTGCCTGAGGAATCCTCATGCTCAACCCCTGTGGTACATAACCCTCTCTCCCAGGAAAAAAAAAATTATCTATTGAAAGCCAACTGTGTACCAGGTGCTTTACGATCTTGCTTACCTCTAACAACAAACCTGAAAAGTTGATATTTACTCCACTCGACTGATGGTGTGAATAATAATATCAAAAGTATAATATCAATAATAATATCAAAATATCAAATCATTAGTGATTTTTCCATGTGAGGCAGCGCTAAGCATTATACAGTTTCTCACTGAAGTAAAACGGAAAAAAATGAAAGCCAATTATATGCCCGCCACCTGGAGATAACTACTATTTCTAGTTTAGTGTTCATTTTTGGGGTGTTTTTGCTATGCATTTATTTATTTTTTTCCAAAAGTGGGATTATACTCTCAGTCATGCATTATGGCCTCATTTCCTCACTCAAAAATTCATCTGGGACTTCCCTGGTGGCACAGTGGTTAAGAATCCGCCTGCCAATGCAGGGGACACAGGTTCAAGCCCTGGTCCGGGAAGATCCCACATGCCACGGAGCAACAAAGCCCATGTGCCACAACTACTGAGCCTGCGCTCTAGAGCTTGTGAGCCACGACTACTGAGCCCACGTGCCACAACTACTGAAGCCTGTGCACCTAGAGCCCGTGCTCCGCAACAAGAGATGCCACCGCAATGAGAAGCCTGTGTTCCGCAACGAAGAGTGGCCCCTGCTCACCGCAACTAGAGAAAGCCCGCGCGCAGCAACCAAGATGCAACGTAGCCAATAAATAAATAAATAAATAAAATTTAAAAAATGCATCCGAACATCTTCCATGTCATTAAAGAATCTTTTACAGCATCAGTCTGTAATGGTTGAACATTCCATTTTCTGGAGATATCATAATTTACTCAATAATTAGGATTGAATTAGACATTTGGCTTTTCCCACTTTTATTATTGCAAACATAGTGGCAATGAACATATTCGTGGTTGAACTTTTGTGTTCTGTCCCTAAGAAAATTCCTTGCAGTAAATTTGCTGCTTTGAAGCTCTTTCAAATGCTTGATTCTTTTGGTAAATAAAGGTTGAGCAATATTCTCTTTCCATCACAGCCAATCACGTGGTCCATTTTCCCAAATTCTGGCCCCAAACTGGATATTTTAATTCGTTAAAAACAAAAATCATTACTTTGCTAGGTGAAACATGTTAAGTCATCACGTTGTTTTCATTTTGTTGCTGGGGAAGTTGAACATTTCATTGTGCCTCTGATTTGTCCATTTGAGATCTGTAAATCTACAGCTAGGCTGGCCTCCTAACATAGAAGTAATAATGCATTAGGGTTAGGGTAAAGGTTAGGCAGAACAAGCGTCATCAATTTAGTATGAGCAGTAGGACACAGCAAATTGAAATCTCCCTTTGTGAAACTGCACCTTTCCAAACTCTATGTGTATGTGATTCTTACTCAATGCCCAAACCACAGACCTACCCGGTGCCACGTTATCTGTTCCCAAGTCAAGAGAAAACACTCTCTCTGGAGAGACCCTTGCCAAGTTAGCAGATGATGTGGTCTAAGACCGTACATGCCTAAGTTCTCAAAATTAATTATTACTGGAAATTTGCAGCCTGCAATTGACAGAGGTTGCAATGCCAACTCGAAGACACCAACCAAGTCTTGTTCATCTTTGTGTCCCTGGGTGTGTCCCAAAGTATATGACCGGTCATGTTTGTGGCAGAATAAATGAGTGATGAGTACAACACAGGTGGAGGAAGAAACAGGCAGGGATTTTTCAATTGAGAGGAGCAGAGAGCAACCAAATGTGCTCAGTTAAAAATATGAAGACTGAGTGTAAGGAAATAAGCATTCTCACAGAACAGGAGGACAGAAAAGCTGGCCAGGCATTATGGACTGAAATGTGTCCCCACTAAAAAATTCATATGTTGAAGTCCCAGCCCACAGTACCTCAGAATGTCACAGTATTTGGGAATAAGATCTTTAAGGAGGTAATTAAGTTCAGGCTGCTAAGGTAAGACCCTAGTCCAATTGGACTGGTGTCCTTATAAGAAGAGAAAAGGACACCAGAGATGCATGAGCATGAAGAGATGACCATTTGAACACATAGCAAGAGGATGGTCATGTGCACGCCAAGGAGAGAATCCTCAGAAGAAACCAAACCTGCTGACACCTTGACATTGGACTTCTGGCCTCCAGAACTGTGAACATTTTAGCATCTCTAAATCTCCACTTCAAATTCCAAAGAGAAAAATCTGATTGGCCCTGCTCAGTTGACTTAGACATGGATACTTGGTCCAAATCCTCTTAAAGCAAAGGCAGGCTAATATCTGCTGCATGCTTTAAGAACAGCCTACTCATTGTTTTCTTGTTTGTTTGTTTATAATGTGCTTATTCACTATCTCCCCCAGCTAGAATGCAAGTGCCATAAGGACAGGGATTTTTTTTTCTGTCTGTTCACCACTGTATTCACAGCATCTGGCATACAGCAGGTACCCCATAAGACCTTGCTGAATGAAAGAAGAGAATTGCACTCAGGCAAAACAAGATCTGGGGTTGATGCCCTTTATACTCAGACTTGGAGGAGGTGTAACATCCTCAAGAGGAGTATATGTTGCTTATGGAAGATAAACTCCCAAATCTCCATGATTTGGAACCCTATCCAGACCAAATCTACATATATTTGTGTTGGTGAAAAAAAAAAGGATGCTGGGGCAGAAGCTACTCTGTGCTCACCAAATCCATTTTCCTTTTGTCCACAGTGCAGTTTGACTACATTTCCCAGCCTCCTCTGTGGTCAAGTGGGGTCATGTGATTTGAGGTCTGGCCAATGGAAAACAAGAAGACGTGATACCCACCACCTCTAAGTCTGTCCCCCAAGAAAACTTCCCTCATGAACCTCCATACTCTCTCTCACCATCTGTGAAAGCAGAATCAAGGTACTTCAAGAATCTCAGGATGGTGGGTATAAAGGAGGGAAGAAAGGAAGGAAAGAAAGAAGGAAGGCAAATGGGCACTGGAGCCTCTGAGTCGCTACTCATTAAGAATCACCTAGAGGAGTCACCCAATCAGGTTGGATTATTGCATCTTTCTATCAAGATGTAAATTATTATGGTGTTAAACCACTAACATTTGGTGCTGTTTGTTACAGCAGCTAGTGTTACACACCTTGAGGAACATAAACATCTAGAAGAAAGTCAGTCTGGGCTGGGCTATTGGGCTCCTGCTGGAGTGTTTGGAAGAATTCAGAGACTTTTCCTCTGTTGTTTCAACAGCCAGCTCATTCTCACCATTGCTAACTATTATAAGGATGCATTGTGGAATTTCACAGTTTACAGCTTTCATTTCAGCCTCTGAGAGGAAGGCAGGGCAGGGCTCACATGTTACAATGTGGAAATGAATCTTTCTTGGTGTTGGAGTGGTCTACCCAGGCTTGCAGCTAGTCAGAGACATCTGAGCCTAACATCTCACAACCTGGTGCTCTTTCTACAACACGATGATGTGCTGCAGGAAAAGTGTGATGCTGTGTTACATCCTGTCTGCACAGAGAGCGCGACATGTATCACGGTACACCAGGGCTTCTCCACCTCTCCACTACTGACATTTTTGAATGGGTTTTGTCACGGAGGGCTGCCCTATACATTACAGGATGTTTAGCAGCATCACTGGTCCCTACTGCTAGATGCCACAAGTACCTCCAACCCAGTTTTGACAAGCAAAAACATCTCCAGGCATTGTCAACTATCCCCCCAGATGATAAAAAATCACCCCTAGGTAAAAATCCCCCTCTAGAGATTTCTGCCTCTTTGTAAACATTTTGCTTGCACATAGTTCCCCTGTAAATGGAAATATAGGCTAGAAAACAGTTCTCTCTTCCTGGGGAGATGAGTGACATGGAATACAAGATGAAATTGAGGTAAAACATATCACCTTCCTGTGTTCTGTTCACATATGGAGATCATCTTTGGGAATGGTGTGAATCTCACACCACAATGGCTCTTTCTCCATCTATAATGGAACTTAAGGGCTTCCCTGGTGGCACAGTGGTTGAGAGTCCGCCTGCCGATGCAGGGGACATGGGTTCGTGCCCCGAGTCCGGGAGGATCCCACATGCCACGGAGCGGCTGGGCCCGTGAGCCATGGCCGCTGGGCCTGCACGTCCAGAGCCTGTGCTCCGCAGCGGGAGAGGCCACAGCAGTGAGAGGCCCACGTACCGCAAAAAAAAAATATATATATATATATGTGTGTATATATATATATATGTATATATATATATATATATATATAATGGAACTTAATTCCTATGTAGATCCCACTGGTCGCAAAAGCTTTGTCTATTCATTGAGGCCAATTACAGGCAATTCAGGGCTTTCTTAGGCTATTTGGATCCTCCTCACCCACACACTTCTCTGTCCTTTCGCGGGAGTCGTCCGCGAAACCAATACACTTTATGGTTTATTACGAATAATGATTAACAATAAAAATGGCAAACCATGGCGCAGTGGTTGAGAGTCCGCCTGCCGATGCAGGGGACACGGGTTTATGCCCAGGTCGGGGAAAATCCCACATGCCGCAGAGCAGCCCGTGAGCCGTGGCCGCTGGGCCTGCACGTCCGGAGCCTGTGCTCCGCAGCGGGAGAGGCCACAGCAGTGAGAGGCCCACGTACTGCAAAAAAATAAATAAATAAATAAATAAAATGGCAAACCTTATTGAGCTCTTGCAGTATATATAACTTATACATGTGATTTTAGCTAATCATCAGAATAACGTTGGGATTGGTTCTAGGTGAAAGGTGAGGAAGGTGAGGCTCAAAGGGGTAAAATGATTTGCTCAATGTCACTCAGCTCCCAGGGAGCTCTACTGAGATTTGAACCCATAGTAATGTGTGACCTCCAACGTTTGTGACACTTCCCAGCCATTCCATTTGAGTAATAGACCTTGATGGGCCTCTACACCATGTATGTATCTGACACATCCTGGGACAGCTACTGAATCCTATGGTCCACGGGAACCATTGGCAACTGACTTTGGGAAAACAAGTGTGTGTGTCTTCAGTGGCAAACGTCCATGACATTTAGGCTCAGACAACATGCCAATGTCTGGGGGAAAGGGAAGAGGACAGTCAATCATCCTGACATTCTGTCATCTGTTTCTGGGGTCTACGGGATGCCAGATAGCCTGAGTTGGAAAGCATCACAGTCTTGTTATCCAGATGTTTGAGGTTGCATTGCCCCGCCCTCCATATGTCAGAGTTCCTGGCTGAGAGACAGCGACACTAATATCGCTCTTGCTACAACCAATAACAACGCTGCCCTTTTGTGTGTGTGCATTGAGTGTGCGAGGCTTGGTGCAGAGGGTTTTTTTTTTTTTTTTTTTGGCTGCGTTGGGTCTTCACTGCTGCACGCGGGCTTTCTCTAGTTGTGGCGAGCGGGGGCTACTCTTCGTTGCGGTGCGTGGGCTTCTTATTGTGGTAGCTTCTCTTGTTGCGGAGCATGGGCTCTAGGTGCGCGGGTTTCAGTAGTTGTGGCACGCAGGCTCAGTAGGTGTGGTGCATGGGCTTAGTTGCTCCGCAGCATGTGGGATCTTTCCGGACCAGGGCTCAAACCCATGTGCCCTGCATTGGCAGGCAGATTCTTAACCACTGCGCCACCAGAGAAGTCCGGTGCAGAGGCTTTTATGTGCATTTTCTTATTCTCTGAATTGAGGTTCTATGAGAGGCCACGAATTCCAGATGAGGTCACTGCTAAGACTCAGCATTGGGTAAGGAACATACCGAAGGATGCTCGGGGGGGACGTGGTGGTAGTGGGGTGAATAGTGGCCCCAAAAGACATGTCCACCCGGAACCTGTGAATGTGACCTTGTTTGGAAATAGGATTTTTGCAGGTGTAATTAAGGATCTCAAGATGGGATTACTCTGGATTTACGGGGGCAGGGGGGTGGGACGTGCCTAAATCCAATGACTGGTGTCATTACAAAGAGATAAGCAGAGGGAGGTTTGAGAAGCAGACACACAGAGGGGAACACAGATGGAAGCGGAAACTGGAGTGATGTGTCTGTAGGCCAAGGATTGCTGGCAACCACCAGAAGCTAGGAGACAGGCATGAAACAGATGCTACTGAAGAGCCTTCAGAAGGAACCAACCCTTGCCAACACCGTGATTTCATCCTTCTGCACTCTAGAACAGTGAGAGACTGTCTGTTGTATTAAGCAGCCTGGTTCGTGGGCGTCTGTTACAGAAGTCCTAGGAAACAACGACAGTGGTTGAGATAGGATTTGAACCAGAGCGTCCAAACTCTTTACCAGTAACCTATGAGTCATACATTTGGAAACAGCTCTCAATGTCTTCATGTTCCCAAAGTCAATGACCCAGGGCACTCGAGTTTTTAGAAAGAGTGTACACACACACGCAAGCAGACACACATGCACTCCAAAGAGGTGGCATGACCAAGAAGACTTCTTAACCTCTTTCTAACTCAATTACTAGCTCTCAAGAACAGAACAAAAAGAAAGACATCCAAATTGTTCCTACAACTCTGATCAAGCAGGCTGCGGGGGAAAAAAAAACTGTAGTCATGAAATGTGAAACCAGAGAATTGGCCCTTTTGGGCATTTGTGATGATATTTTATTAACACGGATGCTTTTGTGTGCAGACTTCAGACAACTTTAAAAAGTCAGTGAGTGCTGTTCTGGTCCTCATTTGATGCAGCCATGGGGGGCTGGAGAGATGGGAGGAAACACTGTGGTTAAAACATTTGCCCTCGTTTTCCGGAGTCAGTTGACAAACCAGAAATAGTCCAGACTTCTGGGCATCAACGTTAGGATCTTCTCAGAGTTCCTCTTACCGTAATTGATTTTTCCTTCATGAAATTGCCTCTCCTCTTTCTAGACAATCCGGAGAACTCCTACACATCCTTCAAGCCCCAATTCCTATGAGATCCCTTCCCTGACGTTCCCAACTCCATGCTCTGCCACAACGCCATGTTGATTATCTCACTCCATGTAGATTATCTCACTCCATGTACACACATTCTAGTTTGTATATACCTCAAATACACCATTTATGATACTTTATACTATTTGATTCCTTATGGGTCAGTCTCTCCCTATAGATGAGGGATTCTTAACCCAAGAGCTTAAGGAAGTCAATGGAAGGGCTTCAAGGGAAGTTGCCAATCCCTGGAAACCTTTTGCAAAATTTTACACAAATGTGCAACTTGAGGGATAGATGCTCCATAGCTTTCGTGAGTTTTCAAATAACTTCAAGACTTAAACACCTTTAAAACTCACTGCACTAAAATTTAAATTCTCTGAGTTTCTTATCCCTATTGCCTGGCATGGCACCTGGCCCAACACAGGCCCCTGAAAAGTGTCTGTGGCTGAATCACTGAACACAACTTTGATGAAACTGTAGTCAAAGGGATTCTGAGTTGCTCTGATTTTGTGTTGGAATCACTGCAGCTCTGAGTGAAGAACTTCGAAAGCTCTGAATCTGACTCACAGCTATAGCTCTCCTCTCCAAACAGCGGAGGTCAGTAGCCGGTTCTAGGGAGACGCCTTTTCATACCCTTTGCTCTCAGAAGCTTCTTACTTTTTAGTTGCCTCAGCAATCCAGCACCTACAGGCATATCGGCATCAATGCACAAAAATACATGGATACAGAGAAAATAACAAAATAAATAAGCTACAGGGAGATATTGTACAGCACAGGAAATATAGCCAATATTTTATAATAACTATAAATGGAGTATAACCTTTAAAAATTGTGAATCACTATGTTGTACACCTGAAACTTATACTGTAAATTGAGTATACTTCAATTTAAAAAATTGAAAAATGAGACTCAACCTGAATGTACATCAATAGGTGCTATTAACCTTTAGAAGGTAGGTCAGCAAAATATTTGTAAAGAGCCAGGTAGTAAATATTTTCAGCTTTTGGGGACATAGAGTTCGTTTGGGGACATAGAGCTCGTTTGGTGCAACTCCTCGACTCTGCCGTTGTATTGTCAAAGCAGCCGTAGACAATGTGTAAATGAACAGGTGTGGCTGTGTGCCAATAAAACTTTATTTACAAAAACCGGCAGGCGGCTGCATTTAGCCAGGGAGACATAATTTGCTGACCCCTGCCTTAGAATACTACGTGACTGTTAAAAAAAAGACTTGTGAAAATGTCCAAAATTGATTTAATTTGCTGAGCAATATCACTGGCACATCCATAGAGTGTCCTGCATGGTCGATTCAGTTTTAAGCACCTTACCTGGGTTATTTTATTTAATCCCCACATACCACCGCTTAACCACTGGGCCTACTGCTTTGTACCGGGAGCGACCAGCTCTGTGAACTTGGACAGGTGGCTTAGTCTCCCTGAGCCTCAATTTCCCAGCTGGTAGAACCAACTCAAAAGAGAACTGTTGCTGTTTGTATAAATCAAGTTAGTTAACATTGGTTAAGTCACTGTCACATCATGGAAACACAATTCAAGTTAGTTCCCCATCTCTTAAATTTTTTCAGTGAGGCACTGTTCAACTAAAAGAGAATATAAAGAAAGGGATGCTTAAATACATTCAGCTCTGAACGTTTTCTCTGAGGGTACAGACATCTTTTCAGACACAATGGAGTATTTTTTTTAACACATGGTGTCGTGGGATGGCGATGTCTATTATCTTACGTGTGATTAATGAAAGCTGTTAATATAAACAGCAAGAGGACAGACACTGATGTCCCCAGTGGCTGCTAATTAGGGAGGTGCTGCTCTTTCTCAGGCTTAAAAGGGAACTGCTCTGTCTTAGCTGTCTGTAATAATTTATCAAGAAGTGAAATTTTAAGGACATGACCCAGAAAGAACGTGATAACAAGAAAATATCTCTTTCCCTTGTAATAATGATAACAGTAATACTGGAATGTACTAGATGCTTCTATGTGCCAGGTACAAGCTAAGCGCTCTGCAGACCGATCCTTATTTAATCCTCCCAATGGTCTTCTCCGGTTAATATCTATGTTTGTTCGACTTTCAGATGAGGTAACTAGTCTTCCAGCAAACGAGTGATGAGCTGTGGAGATAACACTAAGCATGACCCAGTTAAGGAAGCAAGTTTGGGGTGTGGGAGACAGAAACGTCTTGTGGGATTGTCCACATCTTGTAGATGCTGTATATGGGGCGGTTAGGGGAATAAGGATGAAAGGGAAACTTACAAATACGTATACACACACACACACACACACACACACACACACACACACAAGTATATAATGGTATGGTGAAGAAAGATTGTTTGCATTTATGACAGCGTAAAATCCATGAGGCTGTAACAATTTTTTTTTTTTTTTTTTTTTTTTTTTTTTTTGGTACGCGGGCCTCTCACTGTTGTGGCCTCTCGTGTTGTGGAGCACAGGCTCTGGACGCGCAGGGTCAGCGGCCATGGCTCACAGGCCCAGCCTCTCCGCGGCATGTGGGATTCTCCCGGACCGGGGCACGAACCCGCGTCCCCTGCATCGGCAGGCGGACTCTCAACCACTGCACCACCAGGGAAGCCCGAGGCTGTAACAATTTTGATTCTAAAATATCCCTAGCACTAGAAGACAGCTACATAAACAAGAACCCACGGCTTTGTGTGTTGTGTGTGCACAGGGCTCAACAAGAGGCACACAACGTACAGCCCGGGGCTGGTTTCCAAAAGCCGTAGGTGCACCGCCATTTACCCGCTCCTTCACTTGCACGGGCTGCACTCCTCGGGATGGAGTGCAAGGATGAGCTGGGGGATTCCATGGGAAGCAGAAGTCACAGAACTGAATGACGGATTAGGTGGGGAGGGCACAGAAGGAGATGAAGTTGGACAGGACCCTGCAACTATTCTAGTTTGATTGGGTGGCTGAGCTGGAGAATTGAGGGGCAAGAGCAGGTTTGGGGGAAGGTGAGAAGCTCCATTTTGGACATTCCAACCTTGAGGTGCAGATGTGAGGAGACACGTACGGCTGCTGACGGCTCTGAGGATCGCGGAAGAGGCACGTTAAAAGCTGAGGGGTGAACACAGGGACACACTCATGCTGAGGAAGAGAAGTGGGTGAACAGTCTGAGCTGGAAGAAAAAGAAGGGGTTTGGCAGTTTCACAGAATGATGGTGTGATTAAGAAGGGGCTGTCTATAACGGGGGGTCTATAAAAGGGCATGGCACACAGAAGACTTCAGGAGCCTTGCAGATAATTATAGTGGCCAAGGTCACTGCCCGTAATCTAGGCTACACGACTTCCTTGATGTTTTTCCAAAGACAGCTCAATGTTTTGCAAAAAGGAAGGGTTTGGACTTAGGAAGACCTGGATTTAAATCGAGACACCTACTCCCCGCAGCACACAGCATCTACTAAGCATCTACTCGGTGTCACGGTATCTAAGCACCTACTCTCCACGGCACACAGCATCTACCCCTCGCTGGGACAGGCGCTGCAAGATGGCCTCGCCCAGGATCCCTAGCTCCAGACTCCCTCCCTGGGAACTTACGAAGGATGCCTGCTGACTCAGTGGATCTACAGGGACCTCTGACACCTCCTGGCCTTTCCCGGAACCTTAAAAAGGAAGGGGAGAGAGCCTCTGAGGGCAGGTTTAAAATTAGAAGGGAGTGCAAGGCTGCCTGTGGTTCTTGAACCTCAGCCATTCGGGAGGAATGGGAGATAAGGTGGACAAGAGACAGGAAGCGTTTATTTAAGATTCCTATCACACTGGGAAGCTGGAGGGGGAGTTTAGTTCAGGGGAAGAACAGGATGTTGCCAGGATCCGGGGCAGGGCTGAGGGCAGAGGGACATGGAGGGAGCGGATATTGGAAAGAGGGAGCTAGGCAGCCAGGGTTGAAGGCAACAAAGTCTGGAGAGGTCCCAGGCAGGAAGTCAGCCCAGAAAGAGGCCCCCTGGGAGTTCAGGTCTCTTCAGTTGGCAGAAGGGAGATAGATCTTCTCTTCCAAGGCCTTGGGTCTTTGAGATGAGGCTGGTGTGTTTCTGGGTGGTCCCAAAGAAGACCTCATTTAACTCTTGAGGGAGTTCTCAGTTCACTGTCCCCCCGCCCGGAGTCTTTCTGCTGGTCCCCCAGCTCGGAGGCCACCAGGCTGACCTTCTCTGAAGGGCACCACCCTGCAGCTCCATCTTGCCCTTGACGGCTGCAGGGAGTTAAAGTCCAGACTGGCTGACCGAGGCCCTGTGAGCAATTCCCATCCCATGCTCCTGGGGGGTGGGGACCCTGGGGCTGAGTACCAGGATGCTCCTTGTCTCTCTAGGGAAACACACAGTTTCTCCCGTTTCCAAAAGACTCTTTATCAAAATGAAAATCCAGGGAAGGAAGTCCACCTCTGGAAGAGGACATGCACAACATGGAGAAATACAAAGGAGCAACAAACACCAAGGAAAAAAACTGCCATCATCATTAGAATAACCTGTAGCTGCACTGTCATGGCAAAAGCCAGGTACTGCCATGAGCCCTGGACATCCACCAACTTGTTTCAGTCCCCTTGACAACTCTCAGAGGCATTTTCTCCATGTCACAGTAGAGTCCAGGAAACCAAGGCACACAAGGGTTAAGTTCCTTGTCCAAGATCTTAGCTGCTACGTGGCAGACAGTGGAAGAACGAGGGTCGTGCTGACCACCTAACTGAGAAGAGTCTGGGTTTGCAGCTGACAAAACTGGCCTTGAGTAAGTGACTTCACATCTCTGAACCTCAGTTTCCCCACTCTAGAAAATGGGGGTAAAATCGGACTCAAGCCGCAGAGTTGCAGGTCATTTTTAGCAAGAAAATATATGATTAGTACAGTGCATTGATATTTATTTCAAGTGCAATGACGGTAAACTTTTTATTATTGATTTACAGGTCCCAAGGACCCACCCTACTGACTCTGCCTGCCTACATCTGTCAGGAGTTAGAAAGGGTCCACGCCTGGCAACAGAGGCCAGAGGCCCCACAGAACAAGGCTGAGATGTGTCCCACCCCTACCCTCCTTTTCTGGCCTCTTCTGCAGGCATAGCTGACAAGATCCCGAGGGGACCTCCCACTCACTCACGACCAAGCCTCTGGGGAAGCATCCGGACCACAGGGGCTGATCAGTGATGGAGTATTTGCTTAGCTCCACGCCCACGGTCCAGCTGGAGAGACACCCTTGGGTTCAAGGCTAAAGGCTTCCAGGAAATGTGGCAGAGGCTTGAAGCCATCAGTCACTCAGTAACTGCCCCCTTCTGTCTCTGGGGACAGTCTGGAGTGCTGGCTTGGGACATTCTCCCTTTTCATTCCCAGGGAGCCTGTCTGCTTCCTCTTGCTCTCCCAAGCAGTGGCCACACATTATTACCATTACTGTTATTATTTTTGCTACCCCTGATTGAGTTGTTCACTATTTTCAGGGCCCTGTGCTTAGTGCTTTATATGCATTTCCTCATTTAATCCTCACTAGAACTCTGAGTATTGGAGAGTATTTTTATCCCTATTTTACAGCCTGCTCGAAATGGAAGTTCACTCGCTGGAGCTCACACAGCTGGAAAGTGAAAAACCTGGGCTGTGAATCCAAGCAGTGTGGCTCCAAAGTCCATGCTTGAAGCTGTGAGCCTTGTGTGCTTTAACACAGGTTCTCCTGACCAGGCCTAGTGGCCAAGCCAGAGCAGCCTTCCCCTCCTTTCTCTTCCTTGCAGGAATCAAAGAGGGGACACTGGGCGGTGGGGTTATAGGACTTATCAATGTAAGGAGACAGCCAGGGTCACACAGATCGCAAATGTGGGGGAGTCACAAAGCTTCCAGGATCTCACAAAGAAACTGGGTGAGAAGTATTTCAACCAGAGGGCATAGCAAGTGCAAAGGTCCTGAGGTAGGAATAGACTCATCTTGTTCACATTTGCTTCTAGGTCTCCTCTGCTGAAATGTTTATCTACCATTCCGTTCTCCACCCATCCATCCTTTGGAACACAACTAAATGTCACCTCCTCCAGGAAGCCTTCCCTGGACCTGGGCTGGGCTGGGTTTTGCTCCCATTGCCCCATTCTTCTTCACAGAATATTGCACATTTATGTTTACTTAACAGCCTGGAATATTTGCTTACTGTTGGTCTCTGGATAAACTCTAAGTAGGCAGGGGATAATGTTTGTTTTGTATTCTCTATGCCTAGAACAGTGGCACATAACAAGTTCTCCAATAAATCTTCATTGACTGACTGCTCTGATGGGACCACATTTAGAAGACTGGATTCAATGCTGGACACCCTTGTTTATTAGGGGAAAGGGTGCATGTCACTTCTCAAGGAGGGGGTGATCACCCTTGGAGAAACACTTACACTCATGCACAAGGAGACATATACAAGTATGTCTATTATGGAATTATTTGTGATAGAAGAAACTGGTATCAACTTAGATGCCCACCAGCAAGGGACTGAATACAGGTAACGTGCTCGCATGTGTTGTAAGACAGAGAGCAAAGTAGATGAACCTGAGCTGTAAGCGTCTACAGGGAGATTTCTCAAAAACTTGACAGGGAGAGAAAATTCCAGTCATGAAGTGATTCATAGCCCATTTAAGAAATTAAAAGAGACTGAAGAGACCCTCTATATTTTTCAGGATTCATACATAAGTATGTAAAAATCATATTTAAATGGAGTATATATTCTGAGTTCATAATAGTATGTGTGTGTGGGCAGGGCTGGGGGCACAAGGGGGAATTTAACCTTACTGAGATGCTCCAATTTATTTAAGAACTAGGAATTCATGTATTATTAATTTAAAAATGTGTAAATATAAAAAAGGGATAGTTAGAAAATACACCAACGGGTTCATAATAGCTAATTCTGGATGGTAGGAATATGGGTGGATCTTATTTCCTTCTTTCTGTTTTGCTTTTTTTTTAATTTTTTAATTTCAGAGCACATAAGAGGGAGGGAGAGAGGGAGGGAAGGATAGAGGGAGGGAAGGAAGAGAAATAGGAACGTGAATGGGGGAAAACATGGCAAATAAGGAGCTTGGAAATGGGCAAAGGATCAAGGGTTGTAGCAATGGTGGGGTTTGATCCAGGAAAAATGCAAACCCCACCTTCACATATTTTCAGGGGGAAAAAAAAAGATAGGGCCAACTGAAGAAGCTTGAGATAGGGCACATTCCAGTACAATGTAATAAGAAGAAGTTCTCTTCAAAGACTTTCAAATAAATGTGAATTGCCTGAACTGTACGGTAATATACCATCCTTAAAAACATCATTTAATGCTACAAATACATTTAGAGTCTTTTTCTCTCCCCTCCCAGCCAGGGACAACCACTGCTGTCAGTTTGTTAATTACCTCCAGAGCCCTTTCTTATACATTTGCACACATATATTTACCATAGAAAATGTACATCTTGTTTGTGTTGATTTTTTTTAAACACGCATAGTACTATGTAGATGGTATAAAACACTCAGCAGCCAGCTCTTTTCATTCACTGTTGTGTTTCTGAGATGTATCCATAGAGATATGCTTAGACTTAGTGTACTCTTTTTTGTGACTATATAATGTTCCATCAAAGGAATATATTACACTGTATGCATCCACTCCCCTACTGGGGGACATATAGGTTGATTCAAATGTTTTGCTATTACAGTTGAGCTGTGGCTACATGTGTACATACTTCCTCGTGCATCTCTGGAGAGTAGAAAGAACACATTTTCTATTTCAACAGATTCTGTCAATTTGCCCAAAGAAGTACTAGATAACAGTGAGCTGTGTGAGAATAGATTAGGCAGGAATAAGTTCCTCGTCTCTGCAAGTGTCTAAGCATTGGCTGATAGCCTCTTGGCACCACTGTAGTGGAGGGGATGCTGGCCCTAAATGGCCATTAAGTTCCCTTCCAACTGTGCGATCCTATGATCTCTCATCTCCCTCCAGTGGGACTCCCAGCTGCACTGAGGGGAAAAAGTCATCTTTGCTGCAGATTTGGAGGAGCTGGGAGGGACATTTTTGCAAAACCCCACGTTTCTTGCTCCTATCGATGTGTTATATTTCATTCTAGCTGAAGACATCTTAACTAAACAAATCCCTTGTGTTTTGTTGGAGTTTGGAATGAGGTCTGGGTTGAAATCCTGGGTCAGTCCCAAGTAGCTGTATAATCTTGGGTATGTTTGAATTCTCCATGCCTCAGTCTCTTCGTCTGTAAAGTGGGGTAAATTCATACCCCTTGCTCACGACTGTTGCGATGATTCCCTTGGTTGATGGATGTAACGTGTTCTAATGGCTGGTGAGTTGCATCACTCTCTAAGGGGGTGCGGGGAGGGCTCACTGTGCAAGCCGGCTGTCCTAGAGATGCAGAGATTGGGAGCAGTCTTTGCCCTTGGACAGCCTTGCCCAAGTCCAAGGTTTAACCAACCCGATGCACCCATTGCCGTGGCCAGCACAACCTTTTGTTTGCTCTTTTATCTCTTTCAAAGCGTGTCCATTATCTCATCTGTTCATCAAAGGGCCCTGCAAGGAAGTGAGGCGGAGCATGGGTCCAAGGAGAGATGATTCAGGAATCTGAAAGTCAAGGCCAGAAGCTTCTCTGACAAGCAGCCCATTGGGCTGAGTTTCTCCACGGATCTTGGCCTGGGAGGAGGGTGTGAGGTTGTCCGGGTCAGGACTGAAATACCCACAGAGAGACTTCCTTTCCCCTGACGGTGGCCTGGACTTCTCAGCCCAGCCAGATGGGCTGCAGATGTGAGCTCTGGGTTGCAAAGGAGTCCAGGGGAAAGAGGCAAGACTCAGCCCCTTGCCTGGAGTGTCAGCTCCTAAGCCTGATGCCATAGGAGCATCATGCTGGGGTCCTGAGCTCAAGTTTGCAGAGTTTTGGAAACAGGAAGGTGGTGCTGGAGATACTGCCATGTTTCTACGATGCTAGTGGCTATCTGTCAGAGAATATCTCAGGCAGCAGCCATCCCATCTCGCAGCTTTCAGGTCAGCTTGGACATAAGCCACAGTCTCATGTCATCCCTACAGCCCCGGCCAGCCCTGGAAAGCCTGCTAGGTTACCAAACAGCTGCTTCTTCCAAGGAACTGCAGGCCCTCCATTGCTTCCTCCTTCTTCAGCTTGTTCCAAAATTCAGGGTCCCTTCCCTCATGCCATATCTTCAGCGTAGCCAATGTTGACTTTGATCCCAGGGGACCAATTGCTACTGTCAGTCCATTCAGAGTGGAACCGTTTATAGAGTTCTGCCTTGGAAATAACAGTTCCCTGATTCCAGGAAAGACCTCAGGGATTGGGTTTCTGGAGACTGGTTGAAGAAAGGGCTCTGGCTCAGCCAGACCTGGGTTCTGCCATCCAGGGCTGTGTGCCTTTGGAAAAGTCACATCACCTCTCTGACCTTAGGCTTCTTATTGGTAGAAAGTGGGGGATCATCCCTACCTTTCAGTGCCATTGGGAAGATTCAAGAAAACACATGCAAATCCTCAGCCAGCATGAAGTCCACGCTTCCTAAAAGGGACTTTTACTGTTGTTCTGGTTATTATGATTGTTCTTCCCGCTGCTGAGGCTAAGGCGCTGCCTCCCTCCCTTCTTTCTTCAGTCCCTCATTGTCTCTATAATCAGAGAGACCAGCGTTCTAATCCCAGCACCATCTTATAGCTACGTGGCCTCGATCAAGTTACTTAGCTTCTCTGAGACTGCCTCAGTTTCCTCATCAATGAAGAGACGTTTAGAAAGTTTTCGTGACTTCCCCAAAGTCACCTACCCAGGAAGGACTTTCAACTCAAACCTGCATACGTCCAAGAGCCCTGATGGCTTAACCATCGTGCAGCTACATTTTTATCGTACTTCGATTTTCCTTAAACATGGCCTGTCTGTTTCTTTTTTTTTTCCTATGTGCCATGATTTTTATTTTTTAACTTTTTATTTTGTATCGGAGTATAGTTGATTAACAATGTTGTGTTAGTTTCAGGTGTACAACAAAATGATTCGGTTATACATATACACGCATCTATTCTTTTTAAAATTCTTTTCCCAATTAGATTGTTACAGAATATTGAGCAGAGCTCCGTGTGCTATACAGTAGGTCCTTGTTGATTATCCATTTTAAATATAGCAGCGTGAATATGTCAATCCCAAACTCCCTAACTATCCCTCCCCTGACCCTTCTCCCCACCCCGTAACCATTGTAAGTTCGTTCTCTGAGTCTGTGAATCTGGTTCTGTTTTGTAAATAAGTTCATTTGTATCGTTTTTTTTAGATTCTGCATATAAGCAATATTTCTCTTTCTCTGTCTGACTTACTTCACTAAATATGACAGTGTTTCTTCTGGTTTTTTTAAAAATATTTTTTTGATGTGGACCATTTTTAAAGTCTTTATTGAATTTGTTACAATATTGCTTCTGTTTTATGTTTTGGTTTTCTGGCTGTGAGGCATGTGGGATCTTAGCTCCCCTACCAGGGATCGAACCTGCACCCCCTGCACTGGAAGGTGAAGTCCTAACCCCTGGGCCGCCAGGGCCTGGTCTGCAACGAGGACTACCTAAAAATGATCGCTTCTTCAAATCCTCAAGTTCTGTCTAAAAGTCCATGTCCAGCCCACTGGGCCACCAGTTTACCCCAAACAAAAACAAAAAAAAAACGAATAGAAACAGTGTGAGAGAGGTCTTTGGACCGTTTAGGGAGTGTTTCCAAAGGGAGGGAGGAAAGTAGGCAGCTGAGACTTGCCCAACTCCAGGAAGGACCTTGGTGGAACCTGTACATCAAAGGAAGCCCAAGGCTTCAAAGGCAGGCACTCCATTCTGCCCTCTCAGCCACTGGTCACATGGGGACAAAGCCAAAGCATGCGATGTGGGGAGGTGAGGGTTTCGTGACAAGAACCTCGCTGTGGTCAAGGGCATCTCTGGAGCCTGGCACAGCTGCCTGCCTTTCCCCCAAGCCACCCCTCACCAGCTCGAGGGTCCTCACACTGGGGCCCCAGACCCCCAAGGGCTCCATGCTAGAATTCAGAGCTTCTCTGAACTTGGTCAGCAGGAAAAGATATCACATCTTTGTTGTCACTAAACTTGAAGTGAAATTGAGCATTTCTTTCCATTATGATTGCAGGTAACAGATGTGTGCCAGGATCGGCAGGCCCTGCCACTTGGTCACCAATAGAAATCACAGATATTGGCATGTCACCTTACATGAGTCACAGAGAATTACCATCCCTTAGTCTCACGACACTTCTGCTGTTCGGGTTGTTATTGGAACTGCTGCTAAGACTTATTTCAAGAGTTGATAAAGAAACACAAATACCACTGTATCTTTTTTTCCGTTTGAAGTGGGTTTCCTCTGTAATCCTATGTATTTTTTTAATTTTTTAATTTTTTAATTTTAATTTTAATTTTTTGGCCATGCTGAGGCATGCGGGATCTTAGTTCCCCAACCAGGGAGCAAACCCATGCCCCCTGCAGGGGGAGCGCAGCGTCCTAACCACTGGACCCCCAGGGAATTCCCCCTAGGTATTTTACTTTATGGATTTTAAAGCACTGCTCTGAGAAGGAGTCCCTAGACTTCACCATACTGCCAGAGTCTCATACTCACGCACTATTAAGAACCCCTGTTGTAGCCATTCAACGCTCTCGGTCTCAGTTTTCTGGTCAATGCATTAAAATCCCTTTTTGAAAGTGCATTAGTGAAGATCACATATTGCAAGGCGTGTGAAAGCACCAGGCATGGAGGAGACATTCAATCAACACTACCTTCCCTCTTTCTTCTTGACAGCCACCCTCTTACAACCTGGAGCCAAGAACTGGTGTATTTACCACCTGCCTTCTGTGGTCTGCCATGAAGGGCCTCCCGCCCACCTCGCGCTGGCTCATCCTGGTCTCCAGAAGTGAAATGCCCCTCCTGTCCCACCACGACACACGTCCAGTGAGACGGAGGTTGACAAGGCCACAAATATTTGAACTATCCTTGGGCTAACACAGGGTGTTGACCCCAAAGTATGTGCTACATCGGCTGAAAGTTTATCCTAGAATAACAAACGTGACAGCTAGCAAAGTGAGGGGAAAGGGCCCGATAAGATAAAAGGCACCCATGGAGTCCAAAGGCACAGCCTGTGCAGGGAGGAAGAAATTCGGGACCCAGCGTGACATCAGGGGAGTGAGGCCATCGAGTCAAACAGTCCATTTTCTAGAAAGTTCTGAGCATCTGCGTAGGACATGGTGCAGATAGTACCTATAAATCCAGCCATGTTGTTGGGTGACCCTGAGTAGCTATGGCAACAAGATGCTAACATTACGGCCCGGCTGAGAAAATTCAGAGAAATCACTGTACTGCACTTAACAGGTGCTTGGAACAGAGTAAGCCTTCCGCAAATGTGGCTATTGCTACTCTTACTACTAACATCATTATACTGATGTGTGGAGGCTAGAGGTTAATTTCCCAGCCTCCGTGGTCAGAGTGTCTGCTTTGCCAATTAAAATTATGTGACATTGGACTGCTTTCTCTCTTCGTGCTAGTTCCTTCACTGGGCTAAGGGATAGAATGAGGACCTGGTAGGGTGGTTGAGGGAATTAATTGAAATAATATGTAGAAAGGGCTTAGGCCAGAGCCTGATCCAGGGCAAACATACAATAAACGTTCCCAATAACCGTTCATATCACCATCATCAGCATCAGCATCATATATCATTACAAACTGGACATAGAGAAAGGAAGCTCTTGGGAAAACACGAGTCAAGGGGAGAAGCTCTTGGTGAGACAGAGATCTAGCCCAGGAGTAGGCAAACTATCTGGTGCGTGTTTTTGAAAATAAAGTTTTATTGGCACACAGCCACGCCCATTCATTTATGCATTGTCTACGGCTGCTTTCATACACAACAGCAGAGCTGAGTGCTCTCTGGCCCTTTAAGAAAAAAGGTCTGTCATCTCCTGATCGCTGGTGTGGAGAAATGATGGTATCTTGACAAGATGCCCCTGGAGGAGTGGCAGGGGTGGTGGTGGGGAGATGTTAATGAGCCTTTTGACATAAGTTAATTATTTTTTTATAAGTTAATTATTATTTTCCTATGTTGATTAATTTATCCTGCTGGAAAGAAAAATTTCCTTTCTTCTATCCGTCCATCTGTACATCCATCCACTCACCTATTTATTCAAGAAACCCTCAGACACTGTGTGCTAAGTGCTAGGGATGGAGAAATGAACTAAGTCTGAGAGAGCTGGACAGAGCATGGATAACTACAGTGCAGTGTGGTAGACATTGGAGAGCAGTCAGTGCCATGCTTTCTTTGAATTAGAAAAAGGTGCCCCCCACAAAAAAATGCCTTTGCACATAGTAGATGCTCAATAAACATTTGTTGAATGAAAAAAAGAAAAAGAAAAAGTGCCTTGTCTGAGAAGTCAAGATTGGACAAATCAATGGATCTCAGACCTCACCTGCTACTTTGGCCAGACCATTTGTGCACTGCCCAACCTGCACAACCTTGGTGGCAACCCTGAGAGCAATCAGTACAGTGTGCAAAAGGGATCTGAGAAGGGCAAGCCGCACTCGGGAGGAAACCAGTGTAGCGGTGTCAGGTGAGTCTTCATGGAGGAGGAATAGGAGCTTAGTCTTGAAAGGGGATCAGGGGGAAAGGGAGATGGAAGAGGACAGGGACAGGTGGAGAGAAGCATGTGAGTGGAGAGGGGGTTGGGATGAGGGTTGGAAGGGTCTGGTGGGTTCTGCTACCACAAAGAGCACAGTGTGACTACATCATAGACTGCCGGCAGAATAACTTCAGACCACCGTCATCTTATCAACTCCCCTCAATTTTATATTTGGACCCAAGTAAAATCTGCTCACTCCTCTCTGTCCCCACCACCACCAGGCCATTGAGGCCTCCCCTGGACAGCAGCCAAAGCCTTCCCAATGGTCCCCACAAACACCTCCTCTGCTTTGCAGCCAGAGGGTTCATTCTGAAATCAGTCTGATCATGACACTCCCTTGCTCTAACACCTTCCATGGCTCCTCTGTGCTCAAAGAACAAGACCAAACTCATTAACCTGTGTTCCTGGAACAATCTCCGCTTCCCTTTCTCTGGGTTTTTTTTTTTTTCCCCTCTTATTTTATCTCCTCACACATTGGAATTTCTGGTTCTCTCTCTCTCTCTCTCTCTCCCTCTCTCTTTTGCATATATAGAGTGATCTGTCTATTGATCTATTGATCTATCACTCTATCTGTCTATACACCTATCAGTCTATCAGTCTATCAATAGATCAATAGATCGATCTCCAAATAAACACTATATAAATACTTCTCTATATATGTGAAGTCTATCATCTACCTACCTATCTAATCTATCCATTGTATTTACATAGTTATATATATATTGCATGTAGAGAAATAGAGATAGATGAGATAGATATGGATATAGACATAGGTACAGGTATAGATATTCTTCAAGCCACCTCACTTTAGGGAAGCCCACCTAGAAACTTCCTAACTGGTCTCCCAGCTTCTACCTCTACCTCTTACATTCTATTCTCCAAAAAGCAGCCAGAAGGATTCTCTTGAAACCTACGTCAGATCATGTCACTCTTCTGGCCAAAACCCTCCCACAACTCTCTGCCTCACTCAGAATGGAAGCTAAAGTCTGCTCCCTGATCCACAAGACCCTACAGACCCTGGCCTGCATTATTTCTCCAGCTTCATCCCTCACTGGCCCCTCTCTCATTTCACTCCACTCTACTTTCAGTAGCCTCCTTGCAATTCCTCAAATATTCCACATGCACTCCCACCTCAGGACCTTTGCACTGGCTGTTCCCTTTGCCTGGAAGGCCCTTCTCATAGATACCTGTGCACTCTCTTTCTTGTTCTTTCAACTTTTTCAGAACTTTTACTCAAGTGTCACCTTCTCATAGACATCTTTTCTTATAAGCCCATTTAAAATTGCATATCCCTTCCCAATTCCGTAAACCTTCTTTTCTGTTATGTTTCTTTATTGCACATTTTAAAATACAATAAAAAATTTTTAACGTCTTTATTGGAGTATAATTGCTTTACAATGGTGTGTTAGTTTGTGCTTTACAACGAAGTGAATCAGCTATACATATACATATATCCCCATATCTCCTCCCTCTAACACATATATATGGAATCTTTAAAAAAAAAAAAAAAGAGGTTCTGAAGAACCTAGGGGCAGGACAGGAATAAAGATGCAGATGTAGAGAATGGACTTGAGGACACAGGGAGGGGGAAGGGTAAGCTGGGATGAAGTGAGAGAGTGTCATGGACTTATATATACTACCAAAGGTAAAATAGATAGCTAGTGGGAAGTAGCCACATAGCACAGGGAGATCAGCTCGGTGCTTTGTGACCACCTAGACGGGTGGGATAGGGAGGGTGGGGAGGGAGACGTAAAATACAATAAAATTTAATAATTATTCTTTTAATATCTGTTTCCATTATCTTGAAAGCTCCATGAGAGCAAGAATTTGTGGGGGGGTTTTGTTTGTTGGTTTGTTTACTATACTATCTCCAGCAACTTGAATAATCCATGGCACATAATAGATGCTCGATTAATACTTGGGAAATGAATGAATCGCCTCCTTTACTGCACTCAGTATACCTTTATTAATGCATCCACAGATCATTTTTTTAATATATATATATATATATATATATTTTTTTTTTTTTTTTGCGGTACACGGGCCTCTCACTGTTGTGGCCTCTCCCGTTGTGGAGCACAGGCTCCGGACGTGCAGGCCCAGTGGCCATGGCTCACGGGCCCAGCCACTCCGCGGCATGTGGGATCCTCCCAGACTGGGGCACGAACCCGTGTCCCCTGCATCGGCAGGCGGACTCTCAACCACTGTGCCACCAGGGAAGCCCCCACAGATCATTTTGATGCATTTTTTAGCCATGTCACACTATTAGAGTACAGTGATGTTTTAGTTGTCTCAAACCTTATGGTTTTTGTTTCTCTCTGTGTGTTGCATACCATTATAATTTGGTAAACGGGAAATTTCTGTGATCCCATAAGCCAAAGTGCAGACGGGGTTAACCCTAGGTCCTACCACCCACTGGGTGTCCCAGAGATCCTCCGTTTGTCCTGACTTGTTGACTTTCTGTCTTCCTCTGGCTCTCCTGTAGTTTAACTTGGACCATGCTTCCTCTGTTTTGTCCCTGTTGTTTGCTGCCCTGGGCCTCTGGTTTGAAGTCAGCCGCCCAATGGCCTCGACACTGTCACCTCAGCTGTGCTCCACACGCCACCGACACTTTGGCCAGGGGGAGAGGACAGATGGCTCAATCATCTCATTGCAGGTCGGCGCCCAGCCTGGATCAGCCTGATGGACGGCAGTATTGACAGTCTGGCTGACCCTTGTTCAACAGGCTGACATCCCCCATATTTCACAGACCAACGCTGGATGTGTATCAAAGGGACTGTCAGGTCACCAAACAGCTAATTAAAGCCATAAAGAGACAGGAAGACTAAGTGGTCCCTTTCCCCCTTGGGGAGCTGAGACCCCTTGTAGGAACCTGCGTGCTTCCTCCTTCTCTAGAAGTACAGTTGAGGCAGATATTGGAAAAGGATATTATTGGGATCAGAAAAGAGACAAGGATAAATTCCAGATACTGGATTCATCTCCCACTCTTGTTCCAGCCCGCCTCCATCATTACTTCAGTGTTTAAGAGTCCAACCTGAGTTGTGCAAGGTAGAATCCCCAAAGCTCATTCCTCTGGGGAGGAGTGTTTAGAGAGAGGCCACTTGGACTCTGATGGCATTGATCATTCCCAGGTCTACGTGACTGAGGGCCATGAGGAGTGAGACTGAAGGTGTCCAGAGGGCCAGCTCACCCTGGCCACCTTGGCAGTAGAAAGAGCATCACAGTTGGAGTCAGACACTCCCAGGCATGGATCCCAGCTCTGTCACGTGCTAGCTGTGTGGCCTTGGCTTAGTTTCCTAGCCATTCTGAGCCTCAGTTTCATCATCTCGAAAATGCAGGTAAAAATAGTGTCGCCCTTGGAGGGTTGTTACCAAGAGTCAACCAGTTGATTCTTAACTCCAGTCTCATATTAGAATCATCTGAGGTGCTTCTGAAATAGACCTTTGTCAGGGCTCTGCCAAGGCCAGTTGATCCAGATTCTCTGCGGTTGAGACCTGGGCATCCCGTAGCTTTTTAAAATCTCCTTGGATGGTTCTTATGTGCCGGCAGGGCTAAAAGTCACCCGCGTGAATGATGTTAAATGATTGCTAAGCTCTCCGCAGGGCTGGCACATAGTAGGGGATTCGTGAAGATTCGTGAAGATTCGTGATCATCTTCCCTTCTCTCTGCATCCGTTATTTCTAAGCCTCTCTTGTACTTGCCTTAAGGGAAGAACGTGGGACGTGACATTGATCTGACCAGGGATCGAACCCAGGCCCCCTGCATTGGGAGCACAGAGTCTTAAGCACTGGACCACCAGGGAAGTCCCACATTTAACACGTTTCAATTGGATGCCTCCTGCATGTCAAACAGCAGGTAGACCTGAGAGGTACAATGAGGAAGGAGACACAGGCCCTGGCTTTGCCCTCCTCGTGGTACAGTTGAGGGGACGGATGCATAAAGAGGTGATAATAATAAAGGGCCATGGATATGTTTTAAGAGTCTACTGGGTGCCGCCACTGTTATAAGCTTTGGAGATGCACCAGTGAGCAACAGAGACCGACGTCCTTGTCCTCCAGGATCTTATATTTCAGCAGGGAGAGATAGACGGTCAATAAGAAAAATAAAGAGATAAAACACACAGTGTGTTAGAAGGTGATAAGTGCAATGGGAAAAGGAAGATTCAAAAAGAAAGAGAATAAAAGATTCTCTGTGAGTCTAGTGAGTTGGACGGCAGCCTCTCCAAAGATGTGTCTACCCAGGACCTGTGAATGCGACCTTATTTAGACACAAAGTTCTCTGCGGATGTAATTAAGTTCAGGGTCTCAAGATGAGATCATCCTGGGTTAGTCAGGTGGACCCTAAATCTAATAACAAGTACCCTCAGAAGAGAAGAGAAGGGGAGAGGATGCAGAGGGAAGAAGCACATGTAAAGACGGGGACACAGGTTGGAATGATGCAGCCACAAGTCAAGGAATATCTGGGGCCACCAGAAACTGTAAGAAACAAGGAAGGATTCTCTCCCAGAGCCTTTAGAGGGAGTGTGACCCTGCCGATGCTTTAATTTCAGACTTCTGCCCGGCAGAAACGTGCACGAATAAATTTTTGGTTTTTTAAGCCACATAGTGTGTGGCCATTTGTTATGGGAACCCTAGAAATTTAATATGGAGCAAAGAGAAAGGGCACTGCTCTTCGCTGGCAGAGAAATCAGGAGGTCGTTGCTCAGTCCCTACCTGATTCCCCCTCAGCTTCCTGACTTAGAGATGGGGCAGGAATCCTTCCTCCCATTGAACAGATGGGAAAGCTGAGGAAATGGGCACATCATGATTTCATCAAAGACCTCCTGGGGATTTGTCAACTGGTTCAGAAACATAAAATAGATAAAGAACCCGAGCTTAGGTCTATCACTTAGCAGTTGTAGCTTTAGGAAAATCACTTCCCCCCATGAGTCTCAGTTTGCTCATCTGTAAAATGGAGATAATACCTTACATGTACATATCTGACAGGTCAGTATGAGGCTTTAGTGAGCTCAGGTTTGTGCGGCACTTGGCACAGTGTCCGGTATGTGACAAATACTCCACAGATGACACTTGAGTTTATTTTTCAGACTCATTGCCTAGTTTGGACTCTGACAATGTACATGTAAAGATGTATGTATGTGTGTGTGTATGTACATAATCTCATCCAAAGATAAAAAAACCAAAGATAATTATATATGTGTTTATGCAAGTGTGTATACGCACAGGTGTATAGTCATGTGTGTACATCTATGTACATGTGTATTATGTTATATGTGTATTATGTTGTATGTATATGTATGGGCATGGGGGGTGCATATATACACATATACTCATCCAAAGATTTTATATATATGTACCTATGTGTGTATGTGTGTGTTGCATGCATATGTAAATGTGTATGTGTACGTACATAATCTCATCCTAAGATGATCACATATGTGTCTCTGAGTGTGTATACACATGTATATATATTCATGTATGTGTGTGTATATGTGTGTTATTTCATATGTATATGTGTGGATGTGGGGTGCATATATACAAATAGTCTCATCCAAATCCAAAGATTTTATATATATATATATATATATACACACACACACACACATACATACACACACATATATATGTGTGTGTGTGTTGCATGCACATGTAAATGACTATGTATGTTGTATATGTATACGTGTGTATGTATACCTATAGTCTCATCCAAAGGCGATATATATATATGCATATATGTATGTTCATGTGTATGTATTCAGGTACCTGTACACTATATACATGCAGGTTTATATGTACATATATATGTGTGCATACTGACTGTGTGCATGTGTATGTGTGCCCATATACGTGTGCTTGCATACACACACACACACACACACAAAGTGCTTCCTCAAGCTGCCCTTCTCTGCAGGAGCCTTGAAGAGAAAAATTCCCACGGCCACTACAATTTCCAACTTACCTGGCCCAGAGCAGACAGTCCTTGGTGTGCCCGCCCAGCTGCAGCCCGCGCCTGGCTGAACCCCAGAGCCCAGCCACGTCTAAGGGGAGGCGGAACCCTCTGACTTACACAGCAGGCGACAACAGAACACTGAACAACTTCAGTGGAGAAGCCCGAGATAAAAATGGGTTAAAATATTTGATTTTTGCAATTCCATATGGTTATACTCAGCTTTCAGTCTTTTCCCTCCCTCTCTCTCTCACCCTCTTTTCCTGCTCCTTGATGAAAAATCTTCTCAGGCTTAATAGAATTACTCCCAGAGCCATCAATGCAAACGCTGTTTCAGGGCAATCTCATTCGAACAAATGTATTTTTATTTGAACAGTGTTACTTGAAAAATTAAATCGCGGTATCTGTTCCCTTTCCCCTCCCCCTGACCATCCAAACAGCCCTCACAATGGGAAGGAGAGGAGAGCACAGCAGAGCTGAACCTTTTTAAAATGAATTTGATCTGATGTAATGATTCCTCTCTGCATTAATTATCAGTGAAACCAGCCAATATGTTGTGTCAATCATAGATGTATCCACTGGCATCCTTTCTATTTGGGGAACCGACTGAATGTATTGCTGTTCAAGCTTATTGCCTTTGAAAAGTTCAGAGCTGGGTTAGAGAGGGGCTGGTGGGGACGTGGGCTCTGGACGCATACACGTGTGTGCAAGTCTGTGCTCAAGTGAACAAGGGGAGATGCCCAAAGGTCAGAACCAAAGACACAAGTGATTGCTTTGGGGCAAGTCCTGTCACCTCTTTCTGCCTCACTGTCCCCGTCCGTAAACTGGGGACAGTAATTATAACTCACAAGGGGCTTGTGAGGGTTAAAATGACATAGGCACCGGATGCAAAGTTTGCCAGGGCCTGGAAATAAAGATGGCATCAGCTCCTGCCTCTCAGAAGTCAGAGGTTGGTTTCCAGGGAAGCAATAAAGCAGGAAAAGGCTTCCCCCTGCCAGTCTATTCTGGAGGTTTGTACCTCAGTTGTGTTACAGAGTCAGGGCTGGCTTCATGTGCTACTGTCACCACCTTAAAATTAGAATAACTTTATGTGCTTTGTAGTGAAGTCTGATGTGACAATGAGTGGAAGAAATAGGCATGATAGTCACATTTCCCCACCATTTCTTGGTTCTGCATTTGCATGTAGCATTTGCAATACCTGGGCGGTGTTTTTTTTTTTTTTTTCGAAGTATAGTTGGTACATAATATTATGTAAGTTACAGGTATACAATATAGTGATTCACAATTTTTAAAGGCTATATTTATAGTCATTATAAAATATTTGCTACATTTCTGATGTTGTACAATATGTCCTTGTAGCTTACTTTATGCCTAATAGTTTGTACCTCTTACTCTCCCGCCCCTATAGTGCCCCTCCTCCTTCCCTCTCCCCACTGGTGACCACTAGTTTGTTCTCTGTATCTGTGAGTCTGCTGCTTTTTTTATACAGTCACTAGTTTGTTGAATTTTTTAGACTCCACATATAAGTGATGTCATACAGTACTTGTCTTTCTCTATCTGACTTATTTCGCTTAGCATAATTGGGCTGAGTACTTTTCTGAGCAAGGGACCCCCACCCTGCATTTTCATTTTGTACCAGGCGCTGCAAATTCTGCAGCCAGTTCTGTACAGAGAAACTGCTCTGGGGCGATACTCTGTTTAAAGGAGCTCGGCTAATTTTCAAAACCTGATTATAAAGAAGGTGGGGACACTGGTGAGCGCCTATGTGTTGACCCTCATACTTGGTGTCACATGCAGCACCTCGCTTAAGCCTTGTTGGAAGTTTTCTCAAGTAGGTATTTGCTTCTAGTTTTGTACATGAAGGAACTGAGGGTTGGAAGAATTAAGTCATACACTTCGGATCACACAGCCAGGAAAAGATGGCTCCAGATGAAACCTTGTGCATCCAGGAAACATGTGCCCACCCTTCTCCTGTCCGATTTCCTCTCCATTCTTTCTTCATCCCTACTCCCTACTTCCCTCCTTCTCTTTCTCTGTCTTCCCTTCCTCACACAGGAAGTCTTCAAAGAGTGCTGGTATATCTCAAGGGAAACAGAATGAAGTGACTGTAGGTATAATGGTGGGCCAGCTAACATTTGAAACCCCTCTTTGTCTGGCATCCACACTTCCTGGGTTTGAGATCTGAGCTAAGTGTCGGGTACCATGCACCCATCAAGAATTACGAAAGAACCAGTTCGGTGCATGAGCAGGAAAGTGATGAGTTTAATGCGGAGAGATTCCTAACTCTTTAAGCCATAAAAGAAAGCAGATGGTTGCGTTAAACGAAAGTTTTTTATCTTTTTGATTTCAAATTAAGGCATTGCTTTCACTTAGTGCCTTTTAAATACAGAAATTGAAACGATTTTCTTGAAAATTTTTCAAGAATCATAACAGGTTTGTTGTTCGATCTTTTTGATCACTAGAACAATGCCACTTTTCTCTATAAATATTGTGGAAATCAAAACACTTAAGAATCCCTTAAAGCTTAATAACTGCTCTGTTTTCCCCATAGAAAAATCTGGTTTTTAGAACAATCTTCACGAAACTGTACCCAGAAGACACAAAAGAACAGGCCCAGGCAAAGAATTTTCAGGTAACAGAGTCTAGTAATAATTACTTTAGCATCTAATATGTGCCAGGCACTTTAAAGATTTTATCTCACTTAATCCCAACAACAGCCATAGGTAGATGCTGTTGTTACCCTCATTTGCCTGATGAAGAGATGGAAGCTCAGAGAGGGTAAGTAACCTGCCCATCGTCACACAGCTAGAAAGGGGAGACACAGAACTTCCTAGCTAGGTCTTTTAGATTCCAGAGCCAGTGTTCTTAACCACCACTCACTCTGAATTTCCTCTTAGAAGGGAACAAAGAATGGCTGTTCCCTAGCCAGCTAATTATTTTAATGGCAGAAACAACCGTTATTCACTAAAACGTCTCCTCTGGTTGGTGTATTTCTTTATCTGTTTCCTCTCCCCTCCATGGTTCTCTGGGCTACCTACCCTGCTGCCCCCTTTACCCAATAAAGTGGGCAAATATGCCCCCTGAATTATGTCTTCTGGCAAGGTCTGAGTATAACAAGAACAAAGTAGATTGGGAGTCCAACAGACTCAGAGTTGAATCCTAGTGCTTTTCTTTACAAATTATGAGATCTTGAGCAATTTCTAGCACCTCCCTTTGCTTCGGTTTCCTCACTTTTAATAGCAATGACGATATCTGTGCGGGATGCTGAGGTGTGCTGTCCAGGTCCTCCTCCAGGAATGAAGGACCTGTTCCCTCGCCGTTAGAAGTGCTGTCAGCTGCTAGACCTCAGCTGTCAGACTCTTTGGCAGCTGCCTCAGCTCTGAGAGGAGCTACCTCACCCAAGGATGCCCCACCTTCCCAGGGCAGCTGCATCCCTCACCTGATGGGAGAAGCTCTGAAGGGTTATCCTGGCTTTAGGCTCCCTGTGGGGTTGACAGAGGGCTTTGTTCAGACTGTGTCAGCCCAACTTCTCCGTCTGCTCACTCCTGCATCCTTCCTGTCACTTCCCCAGGTATTGATTCTGAAGCCTCCTCTTAAGCTTCCTGTTTGCTGATCTGCATCTCGGGGTCTGCTTCCTGAGGACTCTGACCTATGACAGAAGCCCTTAAAGTAAGTCCTAATGCCTCGTTAACTACTACTACTATTTATTTTGGAAAATACGCACTTAATAGCTTCCTTCTATGTGCTGAGTACCATACTAGGCACAAATGTGTAAAAGGTAAGGTGTAAAAGAGAGAAAGTTCTTGAATGGGTGACTTGAAGAAGCAACAATGTAGTCACAGTCTTCTCGGGGAAAGGAGGAGAGCTCACAAACATTATACACACACACACACACACACACACACACACACATATATATATGTTCACTGAATCTGATTTCCCTTCCACCTTGTCTAACCTAAGCTTTCTTCTCAGACAAGGGGTCAGGGGTTGACTTGTCCAGGGACACACAAGAATTGGTGCTGGTTGTGCAAAAAATAGAATCAGGTCCTCTAATTTCCAGGCCTGTTCTCCTTGTGTGTGGTCCCCAAGTTCTATCTGAGTTGGGACACCCAGTGAAGTTCCTCTCATGTCCTACCAGGCATGGCTGTGATGAAAACGATGCTTCAGCATAGGTCTTGGTATTTCGGCAGTCAATGACGGTGACTGAGGATGAATTTTGCCAAGTTATCACATCACCATCATCATCACTACCATCATCACCATCATCACCATCATCACCATCATCACTACCACCATCATCATCACCATCATCACTACCATCATCATCATCACCATCATCACCATCATCACTACCACCATCATCATCATCACCATCATCACTACCACCATCATCATCATCACCATCATCACCATTATCACTACCACCATCATCATCATCACCATCACCATCATCACTATTACCATCATCATCATCACCATTATCCCCACTATCCCCATTATTAGCATCTTCATCATCACCATCGACATAATTATCCCTAAGGTCACCATTATCATCTCTATCATTTAAGCACTTTAAGACATTATTTCACATAATCCTCCCAACAATCTATGGCATTGTTAACACTACGGCCCACGGGCCAAATCCCACTGATGCTTTGCTTTTGGAAGTAGTTTTACTGGAGCTTTATTGGAACACACCCATTCATTTACATATTGTCTATGACTGCTTTCTGCTACAATGGGTCCAAGTTGAGCAATCAACGGCAAAGCAAGGACTCATTCTCAAGGCAATTGACCCCAGAACGCATACCTGTAAACCCTGGGCTTCATCAGTGCACTAAGAAATGCCTGGGCAACTGAGCAGTTACCTCTACAAGGAGAGAGGGCCTGTCAGTCTGCGAGGCGGAGTGTTACTGATACAAAACGAACCAAGCCTCTATGCCTCATCCGCCAGCACTGGGTCCAGTGGCCACTTAATATGTTCCCCCCTTCCCTCCCGCAGCAGGGTCCCTGATCTCTCTCAGCTGGAGTGCTGTCAAGGAGTGGAAGTCCATCCATCTTTATGGGAAGTTATCTCTCCCAGCAGGACACTGAGTCCCCAGCTGCTGAAGCAATAGGACCCTGACAGGCATGATGCATTGTCCGCGGGTCACCGTCACAGTCCAGGGCTGGGCTCCTGTGTAGGGAGTCCTGAAATCCAGAGGAGCCAGGATGAGGGCACACTAGGCAGCCATTTGTATTGAGTGGCACAGGGGCCAGTGCTGGCACCTGGACAGGGCAGGAGGATGGAGACAGAACAGGCCAGCAAAGTGCAGTCTTTCCTAATAATAATAATAGTAATAATAATAACAGTAATATTAAACTCAGCGTCCTTACTATGCGCCCAGCTCAGTTCTCAGCACTGTGCATGTATTAACACTTATGTCTCATAACGACCCTATTATTATCTCATTTTACAGCTGAGAAACAGAGAGGTAAGTCCTTTGTCCAAGACCACACAGACAGTAAGGAGAAAAGTCAAAATGCAAACCCAGGGCCGTGTTGCCCTGAACTTCTCCCGAGGGCTGCAGGCTCCTGTTGAGATGAAGACGAGCAAAGTACAGCAGGTAGCAAGTCACATGCCCTAACCCCACTTTACAAATGCATTTTGTTCCATCCTCGCTGGAAAGGTTCTGACGCTTACAGAAATCTGAAGGGAAGATCAAACACCAGAAAGGGTGATGCCTGCTTGTTCATTCATTTATCCACAAACATGCACTGCGTACCTCTGATTCACCCAGCACTGTACTATATTAACTGGGGAGATGAGGGGAAGACCAAGCAAGTTTCCTGCTCCCAAGGGGCTTAAAAGCTAATGGTGCAAACAGACATCAATACAACGCACAACGTGTGATTGTAAACTTGACAAGAGGGCAGGGATGCAGTGCTCTGAGCACCTGCATTAGGGGTGTCCAGGGCCTTCCCTGCAGGAATGATACTTGCACTGAAATCCAAAAGACATGTAAGAGTGAACTCAGGAAGGGAAAAGCAACCCAGGCCGAAGGAACAACATGGGCAAAGGCCTGGCATCTGAGAGCACATGGTATTCAAGGGACCGAAAGGCAGTCAGGATGGCTGGAATCCCGACAGCATGGAGGCTCAAGGCACAAGATGAGGGCAGAGGGGTAGGCGGGACCCCCAAGACCTTGTGGGCTCTGGGAGGGGTCATGAGAGTAACAGGGAGCCCTTGGGGGGTTTTAAGCTGTCTGGTCCCGGGCTCAGAGCAGCAGAGCCCGTTGGCTTGTCAGTGAAGCGTTGGTTTGGGTTTCGTGGTCCTGCACTAAGCAGTCACCATCCACGGCCACTCCACCAAAGAGATTCAGGACAGGAATCTGGGGAAGGATCAGAACCAGAGACAGGCAGGGAGAAGGGGGCCAGGCTGGCTGGACACATGGCAGCGGATGAAAGGAAGAGAACCAGACATGGCAGAGAGAGGGCACCAGCAATGCCAGTCGAGTCACAGCACGCAGGCGACATGGCAGAGAGAAACCTCAAGACCCTCAAGCAGAGTCATGTAAACTCTTCTCGCCCCCTGCCCCAGTCCTCTGCCCCCTGTCCCTGGGAGCTGAGCTGAAGTCGGGGGAGTCTTTAGGGCAAAAGCAAGGCTGACCACCTTTACTTGGGTGCTAGCTCAGGCTTGGGGGACAGAGGTCTGGTAAGGGAGGCAAAGAGCAGTCCAGACAAGTCCAGGGAGAAGGAGTAGACGAGCTCTCATCCCCTGAAACAAGCTGCCTGAGGGTGTGGGCTGGGTTAGCAGCTGCATCCCCACCCTCACCCCACCGCAGAACGTTTCTGTATAAGCTGGGACAGCTGTTGAGTTTCTACATAGGAGTTAACCCTACCCTCTTATTGCAACCCAGATCCTGGGGTACAACGCAGGGTGGGGCTTTTCCTTCACAAGCTGTCAGTGCCAAGGGTCAAGATAGCAAGTTGCATCCAAAGCATCCTCCTACCTCTCGTCTCTGTGGTCCTTTCTTTCCTAAGATCGAGTATTATCCTTCATGCACACATTAGGATCCTGGGGCACAGAGGGGTCGTATGACTTGCCTAAAGTAACACAAGGAACAAAATAGAATGGGAAAAAGGGGGGGAGATCTTTTAAAGCAAAAATCAACTATAGCTCTTTCTGTTTTCTTGGGGAGTGATATTGTTTGGCAACTTGTCTCTTGGGATACATAATATGTAATGGCAATTAATAATAATTGTTCTGCTTGCTACTAAGGTATAACAAACCACACCAACACCTAGTGGCATAAAATAACCATTTTATTTGTGCTCACTCATTCTGTGGGTCAGGAATTTAGACAGGACATAGTGGGAACAGCTTATCTCTGCCCGTGATGTCTGGGGTCTCAGCTGGAAGGTTTGACAACTGGGGGTGATCCCATGGCTAGGGACTGGGATCATCTGGGGGTGTTTTTACTCACATGTCTGGAAGTTGATACTGGCTGTTGGCTGGGACCACAACTGGGCTGTTGGCCGGAACATCAACATGAGGCATCTCCATGTGGGCTTTTGAGCTTCCTCACAATATGGCGGCTCACTCCAAGAGTGAGTCATTCAAGAGAATAAGGAGGAAGTGCATGACACTTTTATGAACTAGCCTCAGAAGTTCCCGAGCTTCACTTCTTCTACACTATTGGTCAAAGCAGTCACAAAGGTTCACCAGCTTCAAAGAGATGGTGTCCCCACACTCAGTGGGAGGAGTATCAAGGTCACTTTATGAGACAAACATATGCGATTGGAGGTATTGTTGTGGCCATCTTTGGGAAATACAAAATGCCAAAGCAATCATAGCTAACACCTAAATAAGACCAATCACAGTTCTAGCCATTTAAATACATAAAATAACCCTACCAGTTAGGTGCCATTATTATCTACATTTTACAGATCAATAAACTGAGGCAAAGGGATATGTCATGTGTTTGTGATGGAGAGGAATGACCCTTTGGGTTGAAGAAGAGGAGGCCATAATATGAGGGATGAAGGGCAGGAGAGAGACAACTTGCTCTGCATCAGTGGTACCCAAAGTGTGGCCCTGGAACCAGCCGCATCAGCACTGCCTGGGAACTTGTTAGAAATACACATCCTCAGGCCCAATCCCCAGACCTGATGAATCCAGAACTCTGGGGGGGACTTGAGGATATGGGGAGGGGGAAGGGTAAGCTGGGACAAAGTGAGAGAGTGGCATGGACATATATACACTACCAAATGTAAAACAGATAGCTAGTGGGAAGCAGCCGCATAGCACAGGGAGATCAGCTTGGTGCTTTGTGACCACCTAGAGGGGTGGGATAGGGAGGGTGGGAGGGAGGGAAACGCAAGAGGGAAGAGATATGGGAACATATGTATATGTATAACTGATTCACTTCGTTATAAAGCAGAAACTAACACACCATTGTAAAGCAATTATACTCCAATAAAGATGTAAAAAAAAAAAAGAACTCTGGGGGGATGCCCAGGGATCTGTGTCTTCTCAAGCTCTCCAGGTGATTCTGATTCGGTGCATGTTTAAAATAGCCCCCTGATCTACATAATAAAAGAAGGGGTTTTTGTTTTCTGCAAGCAGCCCAGCGACAGGAGGTGATGCACCAAGTTTGGCTTGAAATAATGAGAAGAAAGAAGGGGTTGCAGAGAAGAGGCCCTGAGGACGTGGCTGGACGCAAGAGAAAATGGAGAGACAGACTTAGAGAGGAGTTTCCTGGGGCAGGTATGTTGGTTACTGAGCTTCAGGTTGTTTCCTGTTTCGGGGTCTTATGACTCTCAGTAAAGTCCTACTACACTGAAAGCCACCAGTGCTTCTGTTCTCTCCCTTCCAGCCACACTCACCTTCTTTATTTCCTCAACTGGACCCGTCTCCCTCCTGACTCAGGCCCCTAGCACGTGTCACATCTTCTACCTGGAAAGCACTCTTCTCAGCCCATGACCTTACTCTCGGTCTGGTTGAATTCTACTCATCTTGCTCATTTCAGCCAGGATCCACTTTCTCAGGGGAGCTTCCTTGACCACTGTGGATATTATCAGTTCTCCCTCTTATACCCTCTCATAACTCTCTATATATTTCCTGCTTGAGTTAGAACTCTTTTATTTTGTGAGTAACAGAAACCCAAGTTAAACCAGCTCAATCCAGAAAGATGCTGTATTAGCTCGTGTGACAGCTAAGTCTTAGAGATAGGGCTACCCACAGATCTCTGGGACTTGGGACTTGAAATCTCTCTCTCTCCCTCCCTCCCTGCCCAAATCTTGGTTTTGCTGCTTTTTTACATGTTGACCCACTTTTTTTCTCCTAAAAACTGCCTCTTCTCTGTGTGGCATGTGGAGTTGAGAGAGTATGTGTGCTGACAGACGGACAGTTCCATCCATATTTACTTCCTTCCCATTTCCTTTTGCCCATAGACATTTCCAAGAAGGAACTCCAGTTGGCTCTGTTTGGGTGACGTGCCCATCCCTTAGCCAATCAGTGCATCCAGAGGGATGAACAACTATGATTGGTCAGCGTGGGTCACATGTCCACCCTTGGGACCATGGATGTAAGGATGCCAGATATTCCCAGCAGTCCTAGCAGAAGCCACATGGTATGGAGAAGCGGCAGCTCTCCAAAGAAAGCATGGAGCTTTGGGCAGAAAAAGGGGGAGTAAGATATTGAACAACAAAAAAGAGCAGATGTCTATGTCAGCAGCTATCATATCTATAATTAACTGTTTGGGCGATTATTTATTTGACCATTGTCTCCCCCCTCTATAGTCTCACACAGAAGACCCATTTTCAGGAGGGGAAAATGGGGTCTTCATACAAGAGGGTAGGAGAACCAAGATGTGATGGAGGGAATAGAGAGAGAGATGCAACAAGTCTCAGAAGTTCAAAGGCAAGTGCCCCAAGCAAGAGAGCCAGGTGAAAGCTGCAATGACTTCCTTGCCTACCTCAAAAGTCATGGAGCATCACTTCTACCGTATTCTATTCATTAGAAGCAAATCACCAAGCCTGGCCCGTATCCAAGGAGAAGGGAGTTAGACTCCATTTTTGGTGAGAGGTGTGTTAAGGAATTTTTGAACACCCCTCCTGCTTCTCCTTTCTTCGCCTGAGTCCATGTTCTTATATTCTTTCCAAGGCTGATGGACCTTCAGAAGCAACCAACATCTCAGAATCCAGAGCAGCTGCAAGTCATTCTTGAGAATCTTTTAGTATTACACATAGAAATACTGCCTAATTCTGACCAGGAGAGCGGGTGAACAGAAAAAGGAGACGAGGTCTCTAATTCTTTCTGGCACCTTCTGAGAGAGGAAACAAAAAGAAGTGAGTGGCCACCTCTCCCATTTGTAGACACCATTATACGTGTCATTATCTGTCATATCCAGACAGCTCTGTGAGTTGGGCAAGGTAACTGTCCCCATGTCCCTGAGGAGGTACTGAAGCTTAGAGGGAGAGAATGAATTGCCGTGATTGTGCCTAACCAACGAAGCCTGAATTCCAAATTCCCAGCACTTTAATTTGGGGGTCCATCCTCTGATTTCTAACCTTGTGCTTCTCCATCTTGTGAACTAGTCATGTCTCTTAGTTCATAGGGAAGAAGCGGGTCTCACCAGTGAGGTTTACACCCATCTTAACTGCTCAATAAAACCTCATGAGACTTCCTCGAATCCAGAGAAGTTAAGTCCTGACACTTTAACAGCTCGTTGACAATACACAAACCAGATGGACCTGGGCCTTGAATCCATTTCGCACCATCAGGCAGCAATCACGTTACAGGCTCTGCGCGCTGGCCGGGCACAGAAACTTGCTCTTTGTTCTGCCCGCAGACACCCTGGAGCAGGGGTGGAGGGTACTTATTTCCTGTCTTGCATCTGTTCATAAATGTGCCACCAAAGAAGAGGGGCTATCGGTCTTTGCCTCTGGATTTAAAGCACACTTTCAGCTCTTCATGAACTAAGACAGGTAAGACACTAGGTAACTGACATTTGCTGAAGAAACTGACTAGGGCGTGAGGTCTTTTTAGTGAAAGATAAAAGTGTAGCTTTTGGATTTTATGCTTCTTGGAGAGAAATGGTGTGGTTTAGATCATGGACTCTGGATTCATGAAGACCCTGGTTCGAATCCCAACTCTGCCACGCACTGTCGATTTAGCCAGAGACAAATGACTTAATCTCTAAGCCTCCCTTTTTTCATCTGTAAGATGGAGACTGTATAAAGTTGTTACATCTAGGGTAATCATGAGCATAACGTGACTGGCACCTAATATGTGTTCAGTTTGTGGTTGTATTTGAAGCTCCAAGAGCTCAGTAATGCAGTGAAAGAAACAGGTGATGGCCTTGTTAGGAATTCCATTCAGGAAGTATACAACTGAGCACTTCCCAAAATTTTATCCAAGGGACACTGGTTTCAGGAGACATTCTGTGAAGGACAAATACATGCAAAAGAGGGTCTGCCTTCAATTCAGTTTTGGGAAATATTGGTTAAGACAAAAATAAACAGGCTTTGGTTAGTTGTGTTTTCACTGCAGAGCCTGTAATATGCTAATGCACTCCGTAGCCAAGGTGAGGGATATGTTAGGGTGTGTGTAGGATGGGGAAGTAAGTAAGCTCCCAACATAGTCAATCATAGAAGATCATAGAAAGATACATGAGAGAAAGTTAGGTGGATGGATGGATGGATGAGTGGATGTAATACATGGATGATGGGCAGGTGGATGGATGGATGGATGAGCGGATGTAATACATGGATGATGGGCAGGTGGATGGATGGATGGGTAGATAGATAGATAGAGAGACAGATAGATAGATAGGCAGCTGGATAGATAGATAGATAGATAGATAGGCAGCTGGATAGATAGATAGATAGATAGACAGCTGGATAGATAGGTAGGTAGATAGATAGATAGATAGATCGGTAGGTAGGTAGTGTTTCCCCCCTCAGAGCCTCCTTTGACATGTTCAGGCCACTAGTATTTTGCAGAACACAATTTGGGAAAATTTGGTGTAAATGATGCTGCAAGATGCCTATAAAAAGTTAAGAGAGGGTGATACAGATGCTCAAGTAAAGGGAGTCACTTTGTACTAGAGAAGGGACATCCCTTTTATTTTGGCAGAAGGAAAGGAAGAAATGTTAGAATTTTAGTTATGGTTGGAAGTAGAATCAAAGTAAGAAAGGAGGAAGTTGACCCAGGAAGTCATGGCTTTCATTTTCTCCCTGAAGCATCACACAGGGTGGCCTCTGAGAGCACGAGAGGAGGTGAGAGGGACCTTGGAGCAGAGGAAGGTGATGGGGAATTGAGGCTCAGCAGAGCAGAGGGGAGGGCAAACACAATCCCTTGAGTTTTTAGAGAGAACGATCGTCAATTTTTACCAACGGGCAACCCTATTTTTTTAGTCCTCTAAGAACTTATTTTGAAATAACTTTACAGAATTAAGTGCTCTATATTTTCGAAAACTATAACTTTCTTTCAGCTACAATGTATAAATAGAAGTGCACTGAGAGCTTTCCTATCTAGACACTGAGTTTGGTTAGAAGAATCAGGAATGGTGTCTAATCCCCAATAATCGCAACTGCTTACTTTTGAAAAGATACATATATATTTGACTGAATAAAGACCTCAAACATATCCACGTCCTAATCCTTGGAACCTGTGGATGTAACCTTATATGAAAAGGGTCTTTGCTGGTGTGATTAAGGGTATTGAGATGGAGAGATTATCCTGGATTATCTTGCCTAGGACCTAAATGTAATCACAGTGTTTTTACAAGGAGGAGGCAGAGGGAGATTTGACTACAGAAGAGGAGAAAGTGATGTTATAACTGAAGCAGAGACTGGAGTGATGCAGCCACAAGCCAAGGAATGCCGGCAGCCACTGGAAGTTGGCAGAGGCAAGGAACCGATTCTTCCCTGGAGCCTCTAGAAGGAACCAGCCCTACTGACACCTTCATTTTAGCCCCATATAATTCATTTTGTACTTCTGCCTCCAGAACAGTCAGAAAATAAATTTCTGTTGTTTTAAGCTACTAAATTCATGATAATTTGTTACAACCACAATAGAAAACAAATACATTATATATGTATGTATGAATGTGTGTGTGTGTGTTTGCACACAACCCTATAATAGAGACTATTATTACTAACTCCACTATGCAGGTGAAAAATTAAGAGAAAGAGAGTTTAGATATTTGGCTTCAGGCTACACAGCTAGAAAGGGGTGAACCCAGGTTTCAGACCTGGGGAATCTTGTTCCAGAGTCTACCCTGATCCAAACTATGCCGCCCCTCTTGGTTGTTGGGGAAGGTAGGAGAAGGAGGGCTGATCAAGAAATAGAAAATGGATGAGATGGTATTAAGAAGAAATGAAAAAAAAAAGAAGGAATGGAATTACAAGATGATTGGATAAAGTGCTGGATGCAGCCTAAACATCCAAGAATGGGAGATGGGTTAGGTACCCCATGGCTCTTGACACTAATGACAATATGATGAGTATCATGAGGCACCTGGGTGCTGCATTCGAGTTCAGTTCCCATCTCTAACCAACTATGAGGCTTTGGATAAGTGACATCACCTCTAAGGCCTCAGTTTCCTCTTCCGAGAAAGTGGCATAATAATAGCAACCACTTCATAGGATTGTTATAAGGATTAAATGAGATTATACATGAAAGAGCCTAGCTGAGTGCCTGGCTATCAAAAACCCTCCAGAATAAGCTGTTATTATTAATTTTATTATTATACTATCACAGAGTCATCAACAATCATGTTGACTTTTTTATGTTAAAAATTAGTCATGATGTATTAAGTAGAAAAGTAGGTTAGAAATTAGTAAACTCAGTGTATTAATGCAGAGAAAAACATCTCCAGGGGAAAAAGGTGTTTTCTCTGAAGGACGCAATTATGAGTTTTTTCTTTTGTTCTTTTTTTTTTGTAATTGTGGCCAAATGCATGTAACATAAAATTTACCATTTAAACCATTTTTAAATGTAGAGTTCAATAGTATTAAGTATATTCACATTGTCTCTTCTGTCTTTTTTGTTAATTTTTATTTTCTCCATTTTCCTACAGTGAATACAAATTGCTTTTGTTAACATATTTTAATATAGTTTTTAAAGCAGAAGAAATGGCTAATAAAAGAAACACAAAGCCAAAAAAGGAATAGGGTGGGTGAAAATGTTTGCAACATGTTAAGATAGTCAAAAGGACAACAGCCATAATCTGTAGAGAAAAAAAGGTTTACAAATCAATTTAAAAAGACAAGAAGCTGATAGAAATAAATGGATAAAAGATGAGAATTGTCAATAAAGATATGAAGAGATGCTCAGTCTTATAAGAGGTAGCCCACTGACAAACATTTCAAAGTCCTTATAGCCACTGGTGAGGGCTGAATCATTTTCTCTACACCTTCACCAAATTTAAGAATAAGTGCTGGGCTTCCCTGGTGGCGCAGTGGTTGAGAGTCCGCCTGCTGATGCAGGGGACAGGGGTTCGTGCCCCGGTCCGGGAAGATCCCACATGCCGCGGAGCGGCTGGGCCCGTGAGCCATGGCCGCTGAGCCTGCGCGTCCGGAGCCTGTGCTCCGCAACGGGAGAGGCCACAACAGTGAGAGTCCCGCATATCGCAAAAAAAAAAAAAAAAAAAAAAAAAAGAATAAGTGCTTTACATCTTTTTAGAGAGCAGTTACTTTCTACCTGGCAACATTTAAAGTTTTCTTTGCTCTGGCAGATTCAATTCTAGAAATCTGTTCTAAAGAAACATCCTTATACATACAGAGGAGCACTGGTGGTTTACTGCAGCACTGACAAAATTTGGAAAAGAACCTGAAAGTAAATCAGTTGAGGAGTGGTTAAATAAATTATGGCGCATCTATATTATGGAATATGAAGTTGCTGTCTAAAAATAAAAATGAAATATGTGTGTGGACATGGAAAGATGCCCGTGACGTTAACAGGAAAAAATGCAAATATCAGAACAATGAGTGTAGTATGTGCCTGTCTATGTTGAAAAATTAAAATCATATAAGGACTGCAGTGTGTGTATGTATGTGTGTGAATGCACATTCAAAAAAGGCTGTCAAGATTTACCCCAAATGTTAACAATAGTTATCTCCAGAAAGAGGAGTGGGATTTGCCGAGAGAAGACGGACGTTTTCCTTTCTACTTCATTTCATCTCGATTATTTGGATTTTTAAAAAAATTTACAGTGAACATATAGTCATTCTAGAATACAAAAAAAAAAAAAAGTAAAAACATTAAACCTGCTGTCAAAGGGGAGTTTTATCATCGCTAAGCATCTGGGAATGACCTCGGAAGCAGACGCAGCTGATGCACCGTCTCCCCAAAGGGGTCAAGGATCCGCGCAGACAAGCTGGCAGGACTGAACTCCCGCAGACCAATAACTATCCATCTTGGTCTCCAAGTCAGGAAGTCACTTCCACCACCTCTCTCAATAACTCATTCCAGGGCTTAATAACCTTTCCTTGCAGGAAGTTCTTCCTCTCATCACAGCTAAGTCCTTCCTGCTGCCCTGTCAGCCCTAATGGATGGGGCTCCTTTCCCTCCCCGACTCTTTGGCGTCAGGAACAGGCCAGGGACCACATGGATTTTTCTGCAGCGTCACTTCTGCCCCATGCAGTGGCAATGCTGTTAGGACTCTGGCACGGCAGTGACCATGACCGTCTACGATTACAGCCGAGATTGCCGAAGCTTCTCTCTGCAGCCCAAGGGTCCCCAAGGGCCTTCAGTCGGCCCATCCCCGCCACTGGATGCTGCATTCTGCGTAAACTCTGCCTCCCTGGCCTCTTTCCTGTCATATTTCACGCATCCTGATGGTCACTCAGGCCAAGATTTACGGAATTCATATCCTTTCGAGCTGGAGGAAAATGGGAAACACAAGATTTACTATCCCCCTAGGAAAAGCTAGGAAGACGTGGACCCAGGAGCTTGGGGGTAGGGGGTGGGTACCGAGGTGAGTTGGAGAGACAAGCATTTCTTTGGTCACAGCCTCCTCAAGGTGGGGCCTGGGAATCTGCCATCCCTGATAGCAAGCACATTTCTTCTAGAACCTTCTCTCCTCTCAGTGGCTCATCTAGAGTGTGGGGCACAGGAGTGACCACAGATGACAAAAGACCAGTAAGACAGAGCTCCGGCTTCCCAAAAACCTGGGATTCCTGGAAGGGGATAAACAGGTAGACCAATAATTCCAATTCAAAGTAGAGATGTTTTACTACAGGAAGTAGGGGTCCCCAAGTTTCCCCCATGCCCAGCAAGTGAGCTGGTTATTAAGCTATTGTTACTCAGCTTCAAACCCACCCTTCTTTACTCTGCTTTGTGATGCTAGGGCTGAAATTCTGCAAGCCACATTGCAAATTGAATAAAACAGTTATTCTGTGATTTCTGACTTTATTACTTTTGTCTGTTAAAACGTGGTATAATTACTGTGCTAACAAATGGTTGTATGTGTATATGTTTAATATCCGTACTTGACAAAATAAAAATCAGCAAGCCTAAAAACAAAAACAAAAACAAAGCAAAGCTGTTTTAGACTTCTCTTAGGACAGTGATGGAAATCGGTAGAGTCCTCTTTTTGTGCCTTACCAGTAGAGATATTTAAGCAAGTTATTTGAACCTGGCTGAGTCTTAGTTTCCTTATCTGTAAAATGGGATTGGTACCTACACTTTCTTGGTAGGGATTGTGTGTGCATCTAAGGAAATGGAGCGTGTGATGGGCTTTAGAGCCAGGTCATCCAGGTTTAATTCACAGCACTGTGACTCACCAGCTGTGTAACCTTAGGACACTTAACCTCTCTGTGTCTCAGTAGTCACATGTGGACAATGGGAATGATGATAGGAATGGTACCAACTTCATAGGGCTGATATGAGTTAGTATAGGAGAGATGCTCAGAACAGTGTCTGGACCATAATAAATATCATATGGTTTGCAGTTAGTACTAACACAGTGAGTATGTGTGGAAGATAAATCGGGAAGTGTGAAGCAGCATCAGATCATTCCAACAACATCAAACTGGGGCTTAGATCATCATGGGTGAGTGGCTTAATAGCTCTGGCTTGTCTAGTGGTGGTGAGCACATAGGCGTAAAAATTCACTGCAACGCATTAACATGTGTGCACATTGCTGTGTATCATACATTTTATCTCCATGAAAAATAAAAACCTCCTTAATAAGATTTTTTAAATAAAAATAAGAACATATGGTTATCAGGGGATAAGGGGGGAGGGATACGTTGGGAGATTGGGATTGACATATACACATGACTATATGTTAGATCACTAATAAGGACCTACTGTATAGCACAGGGAACTCTACTTAATACTCTGTAATGGCCTATATGGGAAAAGAATCTAAAAAAGAGTAGATATATGTATACGTATAACTGAACCACTTTGCTCTACACCTGAAACTAACACAACATTGTAAATCAACTACACTCCAATAAAAATTAAAAATAAAAATATAAAATAGATGGGAGAGGAAAACACGAAAAAAATTTAAAAAATAAAAATAAGAACAGTGCAAGCTATGGAGTCGAATTGCTTAGGTATGTATCACAGATGCATGACCAATCAACTATCTGACCACGGCTGAGCTACATTAGCCTTGTGCCTCTTTATCTGAGTCTGTGAAATAGAAATGAAGTTAACATCTACCTCACAGCATAGTGGGGGTTAAATAAGATAATACATGCAAAGCTCTTCAAAGGGAGTCTGACAAATACTATGCACTCAATATTATAATTTTACTGGTAAAATTAGTGGCTTGAAGTTGGCATCTTCAGTTTGCAGCTAGCTCTGTCTCTTCCTAGCGGTGTGGCCTTGGGAGAGTCATGCTTCCTTTCTCAGCCTCATATTCCTGCATTATCCCATGCAAAAATCAGGTCTCATTTGCAGGGTTACTGCAAGGGTTGGAAGACATGTATGTAAAATTGCATTGATAAGCACCCGGCCCATGGTAATTGATCATCACCATCATTGCCTTCATCTTCTAAACATCAACAATGTCATCATCATCCTCACCATCTTTGGTCAGGAGGGAGTTAGTTCAGGTTCAAGTTAAGAATATGCTTCATCAAGATGGCACCAGGTGAAGACATGGAAGACTAAAGGGGCCAAAGCGGGGCCAGAGATGGATTGGATGACCCACAAAACCCACTGCCACTTCTTAACACATCAGTCAGAAATGACCCAAGGAGGGAAAACCAAGAAGAACAAGTGATAGGAGCAGCGGTAGAAATAAGGTACTGTGTTCCTCATCTCCTCTCTCCTTTATAGGGATCTGCAAGACCCAGTTACTCACTCAGTGGTGGAGCTGCCTTCTCCACCTCCAGAATTCAAGTGTCCCGGACACCTCTGCTCAGTAACTTCATCACACGCACCCCCTGGACTGGGAACCAACTCAAGTCACAGTACACCTCAGTGAAGTCCAAGGAGATGCGGTCTGCGGGTCACCATGAGACAATAATAACAATTGATATTGATATACAGAGCTTAGAACTGTGCCTGGTATGCAATAAGTGTTTAGTAAATGTTCGCTGAATGAATAAGTGGTTTCATCTTTCATTTATGGAGCGCTCATTATAGACAACATTCTAAGCATCTTACAAATGTGCTCTTAAGTAAGGCTCACAGCCACCCCACGGGTAGCTTTCTATTACTATCCCTATTTTATAAATAAGGAAATTGAGTCTCAGAGAGGGGAAGTCACCAGCCCATGGTCACACAGCAAGAGAGTGGCCGAGCCAGTCTTCAACCCAAGTTGAGGCTGCTTTCCAATCTGGTGCTCTTCCAGTTTGCCCCATTACCCCTCAAGTGACTCCTGCTTTGTGAATCCACATTCTATGCATCCGCCACCCCCCACTCACCAACCCAGGACTCACCCAAGTGTCTGGACCCAACCAGACATACAAAGGATTTTCAATAACTGCCTATTGAATGAATGAACAAATGTCACAGACCATCTGCTGAAGTCTCCCTGGGAACATACATCTTTTTCAACTTTCTAACGAGCTGAAGCGTCTTTCCTCCCCAGCTCCCTTGGGCCTCTTAAAACTTCAGGAGGACGCAGCAGCCCTCAAAGTCTAGTCTCTGTCCCACAGCCAACAATCAATGGGAGATTAACATCCATAAGTTACAAGACACTGTGATTATTTTTCCTATTCCGCTTAAAGTCTCAGGATCCATAATGTTTTCTCAACGTGACCCCAAAACTAAGTCACTTCATGGTCATGAGCTCCATTTTTTGCACCTGGAAAGGAGCAGCATAACACCTGCCAGGTCTCCTTCCCGGAGTATGGGACGCTAAAATGAGAACGCTGGTTAAGAGCGTAAGCTTGGTATCAGAGGATCATAGTTAAATCCCAACTCTGTCCTTGACCTACCTTCTGACCTTGAGCAACAGAAGCTTCCACAGTCTCCATTTCTGCATCTCAGTAAAGCGAATGTTAAGATGTTAATGTGTATAATGTTAATAATACTGGCTTTATGGGCTGCTGTGACAACTTAGGGCACTTGAGAATACACTATGTATTAAATAAATGGAAACTATTCCCACTCTTTGTTTTATTCTAAGGCTTCATGGATTTGAAAACTGCTTTTGTTTGTCCAGGAAAATAGGAGACTTGGCCACCTTAACTGTGTACAGTGACTATAAGGCAAATCTTGGTTTCAGAAGCAATAGAATATGAAAAGTAGTGTGCGTTGGCATTAAGGAGAGAGGGTAGGGCTATTATCATGATGAACAGGCATGCACTTTGTCACCTATTAAAAAAAAAAAAAAAGGAGGACAAAGAAAGTAACCAAAATGGGAAGGTAGACCTTCTCATGCCATTTATAGGTCATGAAACGAAGGCTCAGAGAAGTCATTCACCTGCCCTAGGTCACACAGCAAGTGACTCTCAAGGTTTTTTTTTTTTTTTTACTTTTTTTACTTTTTGTTTTGTTTTGCTTTTTTTGCTTAGCTTCACTTGATTTGATTTAACTTTATATTTTATCTTATATTTTACCTCTGCCTGGTTCTATAGTTGGGTCTTGGTTAAATTCCCTGCTCTAGAGAAAGTGATGTCACACCTTCTATTGTTACCTGGGCCAGGGTTGACCTGTTGGCCCATGTCCTTGTCTGTGTGTCAACGCTAAACAGTTGGAAGTGGCTGCCTCAGAGAACGCTATGGAAAGGGATTCTGAACTCATACTTGGGATTGGCTAGTGATGTCTGTCACAGGTATTCCTTGGCAGTGCCATGAATCTGCTGTATCTGAAGCAGGCATCTGAGATCTTTAGAGAAGCCTAGCTCCAAAGAACAAAAAAAGGCCTTTGGAGATCACCTGGCCCACCCCAGACGTTTGCATGTGAGGAGGAGACCCAGAGAGGGTGAGTCCTTAAAGAAATACAGAGAGATGTGTCCAGAATCAGCTGAGCATCCTTTCTGCTGTACTGTGATAGAGGCACAAAAAGGATTACCGATCACAGGTGCTGGTCCATCTAGAGCAGCTCCATCAGCGACAGGCCTTGAACAAAGACCACCCAGAGAGCCCATTATGGTCCCTGCTTTCCGATTTGGTCCTGTCACCCCCTCTAACCATCACGGTCGCACAGAGGTTCCCCCAGGGGTGGTGAAGGCTCTCCCCACCCCCAGGCAGAGGCTCCTGAAGGGACTCTCCTCTCTTGTCCCCTCTTGCAGGGTTTGGCTGTGTTTACTCTGTTCACAAAGTGGCTTCCTGTTTCGAAGAAGAATGAGCTTTTTAAAGGGTTATAAATGCGACTCAAAAGGCTTTTTGGACATCAAATGGCTCATAAAAAGAAGGAACGTTTAGACAATTTCAGCATAAATGAATGAAAAACATACAGTGTGTGCCTCCTACCCTTCTGTTGCACCAGAATGTTCTGGCAAAAGAGGAAAATAGAAATGGTTAGTGGTTTGCGTTTCACTGTATCTGGGACTTGAGTTTCCAAAGTCCAAAAATGTACCTTTTATCGCAGACCAGAGCCTATTTGAGTAGAGAAGTTGCCTCATATTAAACTAGCTAAAAATAATAATAAAATAAGGGAAAGTACTTCCAGAGATATTTTTAAAAGTCTGTTTTAACTGTCTTGCTGACTTCGTTTCTATCATAGGTTTAATTCATTCTCCTAAAGCTGGTTTCTCAAGGTCTGCACTATTGACATTTGGGCAGATGATTCTTTGCAGTGGGGGCTGCCTGATGCATTGTAGGATACTGAGCGGCATCCTTGGTTTCCACTTGTTAGATGCCAGCAGCACCCTCCTCCCCCAAGCTGTGATGATCAAAAATGCCAAGTGTCCCCTGGCAGGCAAAACTGTCCTCCTTCCATTGAAGAAAACATTTTCTAGAGTTATAATTCATTTATCTAGAGTGTTCTAGAGTCAATAATGTTGGAGTGAGGATGGAAATAGGTGACTAGAGGACCTTCAGGCAAAGAAAACAAAATTAAACTCTAATAGGAAAATTAGAATGAAATTATTTAGCTTCTGTATTTCCATGAAAGATATATGCAAATTATTGTTTGCCATATTACATCCTTTGCACTAGAGTAACGCTTAGCCAACCCACACAAATGTCTTCCTTCCTTCCTTTCTTCCCTCCTACCCTCCTTTCTTTTTCTTTCTTTCTTTCTTCCTTCCTTCCTTTCTTTTTCTCTTTCTTTCTTTCTTTCTTTCTTTCTTTCTTTCTTTCTTTCTTTCTCTTTCTTTCTTTCTTCCCTCCCTTCTTTCTTTTGGGGGGGAGTCCAAGTGTTTAAGAAAACTTCTATCAAAACACTAACTGAACACAAGTTAAAGGAACAGAGACTTCAGAGACCACACATGACAAAGAAGACAGAATTTACAAAAACAATTTATAAAAGTCACTAAGCAAATAAACAGCTACAGCCCAAAGCAAGCAACACAAAGAAACACCAAGGAGGAGGAAGAATTTGCTTTCCAGAGTTACCACTTTAGACTATTCAAAAAGTCCAGTTTTTAAGAAAAAAATGTAGGAGCTAAAACCGTAAAACTCTTAGAATAAAACATAGGCATAAAACTTCATGACCTTTGATTTGGCAATGGTTTCTTAGATATGACACCAAAAACATAAGCAACAAAAGAAAAAACAGATAAATTGGACTTTATCAAAACTTTAAACTTTTGTATATCAAAGAGTATTATCAAGAAAGTGAAAAATCATCTACAGAAGGGGAGGAAATATTCACAAATCATACATATGATAATGGTCTAGCGTGCAGAATATATAAAGAACTCTTAAGCCAACAACAAAAAGACAAACAACTTTTTAAATTGCAAAGAACTCGAACAGATATTTCTCTAAAGAAGATACACAAACGGTCAGTAAGTACATGAAAAGGTTCTCAACATCATTCGTCATGAGGGAAATGTAAATCAAAATCCAAAGATACCACTTTACACCCAATAGAATGGCTATAATAAGAAAAAAAGAAAAAGGAAAAGAAAGAAAGAGAGAGGGGGAGAGAGGGAGAGGGAGAGGGAGGAAGGAAGGATGGAGGGAAGGAAAGGAAGGAAGAAAGAAAATAACAAGTGTTGGAAAGGATGTGGAGGAACTGGAACCCTTGTACGTTGCTGGTGGGGATGTGAAATGGTGCAATCATTGTGGAAAAAAGTTTGGTTGTTCGTCAAAAATTACTATACAATCCAGAAATTCCACCCATAGGTATATATCCAAACGAATTGAAAATGGTTACTCAAACCAAAATTTTTAAAACAACTTTCAAATATGTAATACAGTACTATTAGGTAAGTATAAAGACAAGAAATAATAAAGCTTATAGAAGATTTTCTAGGCAAAATGGCTCAGATTAGAGAATAATATTTATCTGAATACTAAAGAACACAAATCATAGTTACATGCAATGTTCACCTCAGTTAGGAAACAGTAAGGAACCAGGACAATTGGTCAACAAAGGTGAGGGAGCACGAAAGTCCAGCCAGGCCGTGCTGACCTGAAACCCCACTCTGCAGCCTGGCATGTAGTAAGCAAAGTTAACTATACTTACTTCTGCTACTGCCTACCCAATGGTCTTACTAGGCAGATTCTTGGAGAGAATGCATGTAAAGCTTTTTGTACAGTATCTGTCACATAATAAGCTACTATCATTTGTTTAATCAGTAGCTCAAAATATATAGTCACCTATTACGTGGCAGGTGCTACGGCAGATCCTGGGCATACAAAGATCAGTAAGATATTGTTGTTGTTCTAGGCAGCTCACAAGCCTTGGTATGCACTAAATCTTCAGAACGTCATGGCCAGCAGGCATTGCAATCTGACATTAAACCTGTCCCTGCTTCTTTGATAATATCACTGCAGGCAAACAACATCATCTGTCCGGGAGCTTCACTGTCTAATATGGTAGCTCCTAGCTACATCTGGCTACTTAAATTTAGAACAATTAAATTTTAAAAAAATTTTACTTGCACTGGTCACATTTCGAGGGCCCAGTAGTCACACGTGACTAATGTCTACCATATTGGACAGCTCAGCTACTGAACATTTCCATCATTGCAGAAAGTTCTACCATTGCTCAGAAATGTTATACCTCCAGAATTCTGAAGTTAGATGGACAATTGTGTAGCTCTTCTCTTCTGGTTACCTTCCCATGTCTTGGTAAATGCGTGTCCGGTTGTAAGGGTGGAGTCTATCGTGCCTAAGAGATTTGGGTTAACAAACAGAGCTGATCCGTAGCAGTTCTGAACGGGCATGGCACCAATACTCCAGGCCCTGAGTTGATTTATCTTGATGTTTGGTTGAATTCCTCACATTTTGGGTCTCTTCGGTAACCTTTTCACCCTGTTCTTTTTTAAGGTGGCTGGCTGGCTGTTATAATTCATCATGAATGCATCTCACTCCAGGCCTGGTTCCCCTGACAGAAGGAACAGCCGGTCTCCAAGAGGTCAAAGACATTTTTCTCTCTTCGTCTTTCTCAGTTTCCAGCGTAGATTTGTCACTCTGAGAAAGCATGAATTCTGGATTTGATGTACTTTAATTGATTTCACCCTCGACAAGTCAGACTGTCCATCAGCTTGCTCTTTGGGCTTCCCTGAACTTTGCTTAAGGCTAAGGCTTTCATCTGTCCCTGGACCCAAGCTGTCACCAAGCAATTTACTCCCCTCTCCAGCCCCCAGGAGCTGTCTCATTTTCATTCCTGTAACTCTCCAGAGGGAGGAGGAAGAGTTGTGGAAGAACGCAGGGGAGGGACGGTAGATGAAGGAAAATTGGGACAGGCTAAAAGAAGGATGGGTGGGAAGAGCCTTATCAACTGTCACCTCTTCTGGTGAACTCATCTGACTGCTTTCTCTGAATGGTTAATGGGGTGAAATCAAGGGGAGAATGAGTGTCTAGATAAATGGATGGATGAATAGAAGGAGGTACGGATGGACAGACAGACAAATGGATGGATGGACACTTTGATGGGCAGGCAGATAGAAAGACACATAGAGGAATGTTTGAATAAATGAAAAAAATGGCAGGCACAATCACTAATAATTGGATACATCCAATAGACCCAACAGAACTTAAAATGTTTATGCATCATCTTGCACGTGCTAGAAACCGTGATATGGGCTTGAAGGATGAGAAAACATACATAGTCCCTGTCACCAAAGAGCTCTCACTCAAAAAAGGAAGAAGAACATAAAACAATAAGAAGTCACCAGTTAGTGTATATTAAGGGAATTTACAATATAGTAAAAATAAAGGAAGAGAGCTGAGTTTTAGAGACATCTCATTGAAGCGCAGTAAATAATCAATCAAATTAATACATTAATAAACGTTGAAGTATTTTCTGGGAGCAGAAACCCAAAGAGCCTATTCAGGACTATTCCCATGACTAATTATAAAGTAAAAGACGTGGGTTCCCCCCTGACTTCCCTCTGTTTCCTCCTCATCCATGCAAAGACTATGGCTTTATATTGACCTAGCTCTCCTTTCATGAAGAAACATTAAGGTGTAAGGGATTGGTTAGTTATATTACTTCTCCCAGGCTTTTGTGTATTTTGAAAGAGGACTTTGGGCATCGATGAAATAATTATTTGAGAGACCAGAATTATATACTCAGTTTAGCTTTCAGTGTGGTTCTAACAAACTAAAAATACCCAGTGATCCAGAAACAGAGGATGATTTGCTAGATGATGTCTAGCGATGAGGTTGACCAACCAAGTCAATGTCAAGAACTCCATGGTTAGTGATGTAAAGCAGTTACTTCCACATAAACCTCCAGATGGACCAACTTGTTTTCTCACCCACAGAGCCTGGTAATGGGATTGTTGGTTTGGTTCATGATGGAATGACTCTCCACCACCTTACTCCTGAAACCTGGGTGCTGTCCATGGTTCTAGACAAATTCAGGTGTGTTGTGGATTTCTACTATGAGAAATACAAAGGGCACTAAGCCTGACAGTGATCTCTTGCACAAAGTTCTCCTAAAGGGACAATTTTTGATTGGCTGCCAGGAATTCCATAAGGGATGATGACTTTGGGTATGAAGATAACTTTGCTAAATAGAGATGTTAAGACTTGATTTAGTCCTGGATTCAAATCCCACCATTATCACTTCTCTCTTAGCTTTCTGTTCTGTCATGTAGTTATCATTGTAATACTTAACCAACATAGTGAGAGCGAGCAGAGAATAGTGGATAAGACTAGGAACTGTGGCCACAGTCTGCATGATTTTAAGCTCCAAAGGCCACATTTAACTTTGTGACTTCAAGAAATGTACCCCATCCTCTTGTGTGTCTCTTTCTTCAACAATAAATGGGGATGTGGTAATAATATTCTATATTCATAGGTTTATTAGATGAGAATGAAATAAGTTAGCTCATGTAAAGCACTTAGAGCCGTACTTAGCAGATACTAAGCACTCATTAAATGTTCGTTGTTGTTTGCTGTTATAGGATTATTTCCACATCATGGGTTATCATGTGTCTGGACCCTTCACTAGGAGATCTGGCTCTATCTACAGTTTTATTCCTTCAGTTATTCCTTAGTTCATTCACTCAAGCCAGAAAATATTTACCAAAGACACAGTCCTGTTCCTAAATTCTCCAAAGAGCAGAGGCAAATATTTATATGGTAGAACTCCTTGACAAACATTTACTAGATTAAAGATTAGACCTTGTTAACTTTAAGCACTCTTGCAACTTGATTTCCATAAATTGACTTAAATTGGGCTGAACTGAATTGAATTGAATATGCTAAATACATCAGTACAGAGTCTTTAAGCTACCTTTGGTTCTGCTAACATGTTTTTCCCTGCTTTTAGCTGTTCTTGAGTTTTTCTTGTGGGTCCCACTTCTAGTGAGATCTTGAGAATTTTACGGCTGAATATCACATTAAGCATACACTGAGTTTCCTCCGTCTGGGCCTGAAACACAATAGGTGTGCGGCATAAACATTCAGTGTAGACATGAATGGAGGATTTTCAATTACATTATAGTTTCTATATCTACTTTTGTTTCTTATCAATTTTCAGATGCTGGAAGCAGGAGAGCAGTGGTGGTGAGTAACTCAGCAAAGTCCCAAGTTGGCTTTGAAAAAGAGTTGGGGGCTGGGGAGCTAAATAATAATGCACCCAAACCCTCCTTCATTGACTTCATTATTTCTTGAGCCTTCAATTCAGGGACTAATCCATCCAATTCATTTGCTTTAGCCTCAGAAAGCAGCCCCACTTTCCACAGGGACAAAGCTTTAGAATCGCTTGAATGAATAGCTCTGGCTAATTGTTGTATCCAAAGTCTGTCTGTCCATCAGTAGTTCCATCTGTCTGCCTTTGCTTAGAAAGGAACTTCCTTCCTTTAACTCATGTTTTTTGTACCTTTTCCATGAAATGGTTCTACTTATTGGGAGAAACATTCTGGCTGAACACTTCCACCTTCTTTCTTGTTTAAAGAAGAGAAAATCGTCTCACTCAGTCGACTTGGATAGAGGTGTACCTTAGGAAGAGTCTATGAAGCCACCTTCTGCACCACAGCAAGGCATCCACTGTGTAATTGCCTGCAGTTGCTGAGTCTGCAACCTGCTGGCATGGAAATCACAGCCCAGGAACTGGTGGCATTTTTTAATGGGTCTTGATGTTGGGCTGCCTAGCTATTTTTTTAAGCAGATTTATGCCTCATTTTAAAAATCCATTATGCTACATTATGGGCTTATTGTCAATCCAGATAATGCTGATCAATTTCAACCTCCAAAATCTGCATTTATAATTGTGTCATGTAATCAAAATTTATTTATGTATGTCTATTTATAAAATTATAAATCAGAATTACTGGTATGTGTCACAAGATACTTGATTATTTTGAGTGTCCAATTTATACCAGCACACACTGTCATTTTTTTCTCTTCATAGACCGTAAGTCCATAAGGTGACTTTACCTTCCTTTATAGAAAATACTTTTCAGACAACCAAAAATTAGTGTGTTCATAACTGGTAGTGTTTATTATAAAAAATTTGGCATTTGAAAGAATAAACTGAGAAAAATTAAAATCAACCCTAATCACATCAGTGATAACCACTGTTATTTTGGTCTATTTTATTTTTGTCTGTATGAGTGTACATGGTGTGTATGTGTGTGTGTGTGAGTGTGTGTGTGTGCCATTTGCAACAAGTTGGATGGACTTTGAGGATATTGTGCTAAGTGAAATAAGTCAGACAGAGAAAGACAAATACTGTATGATCTCACTTATATATGTAATCTTAAAAAGCCAAACAGATAAACAGAGAGCAGAATGGTGGTTACCAGGGACTGGGTGGCTTGGGGAGTGGGGAGGTATTGAACAATGGATACAAACTTCCAGTTGTAAGATTAACAAGTTCTGAGGATCTAATGTACAGCGTGATGATTACAGTTAATAATACTGCCTTATATGCTTCAAAGTTGCTAAGAGAATAGATCTTAAAAGTTCTCACCACAAAAAAAGAAATGGTAATAATTTGACAGGATGGATGTGTTAGCTAATGGTGGTCATCATATTGCGATATATAAATGTATTAAATTAACACATTGTACACCTTAAACTTATACAATGTTATATGTTATTTATACCTCAACAAAGCTGGGGAAAAAAAGTATCTTGGGTACAAGCAACACAAAGCGTAACACTAGAATGTTTTAATCCATATCTGTTACTCTGTAAATTTGTCCATCAGTTGCTTACTGAGCATTTACAATGAACCAGATCCTGTTCTGGGTACTGAAGACATAGCAATGAGTGGGATAGCCAATGCACCTGGCATTCAAGTTAGAGAGCAGATAGGGAAGAAGTAAGAAAACAAGAAAATACCAGTTGATTCCTGGGGTCCACCCATGAGCTATGTAATCATGAGATAGACCTGGACTTGCAAGAAAAAACAAGGGAGACAGGATGTCTGCCCAGTGACAGGCCACTGACCCGGCAGACATCAATGTAGCCAGACCATCAAGGACAGTAAACAAGCAGGTGGCTGAACTGAGCTCTGAAGAAGTGGGAGCAACCAGTGTTTCCACCTTAAGCAAACTTCCAGCTGATCTCTTTTTCCACCCTGGCAGGAAGATGCCCTTGCTTTCTCAACAGCCGCCCTGTGTGCAAACTAATCTTTGAGTCTATATTCTCTGAGCTGCTCAAAAGTACAAAGCTTGGTGATTGATCCAAAAGCTGTAGAAAGAGCTCTGATGCCAGGTGGAAGCATATTTATTGAAAGGCGGGAATACTTTGAAAACTAACCCGTGGGGACAGCCAATTAAATTTCCCAATGAACAATGCATAGGCAAATGGAGGGCTGGATGCCTCTGCTTTGATTCTTACTCAATTCAGATTGGTCACAGGACCGACAATTTTGTCTCCTTGACCAAATGGTACTCATCACCCCATCATGAGGACTTGCACTTGCTTTTAAAGGGACCGAAGCTGCCAGCTCCCCTCCCCCCCTTTCGAATGCTCTTGATCAGCTTTAATTCTTAAAGCTCCAGACTTTCTCAGCTTAGATTCCCCACCATTTGGTGGGCAAAGGGGAGTATGCTCCAAGTGGCCTGCCAACACAGCTGCAACACTCCACAGACACTCGGCTGAGGAAATGCAAGGAATTTTACAAAATAGCCACCCTAACCTCACATAGTCTGTGAACTCACGTCCCTCCTGTTCTTTCCTGTTCTTTCACAGGAGATCGGATTTCTCTCTGACTCATTCTTTGTCAGGGTACAAGGACAACAGACTGGCTTCTTAGACTCCTAGAGTCCCAGATGTATACAGTAGGCAAGGAAGGACACACTCACTCACACACACACACACACACACACACATCTGTGCCCATGGCAGACATCAATAATCAATCACAGAACATTTGTTCTGGGTCGATCCATCCTCCAAATTTGCAAAAATGCTCAACTAGCGCTAATAAATCTCAGTGGGCCCCTTAGACCTATTTGCCATTCTGATTTAAAACAGCCTCTTTACATGAAACAATACAAAAGCCTAGAGAAGAGAAATGACTTAACAATCTTCAAATAGCATGTGTGAGTCACAGCTGAGATTAGAACTCAAGTGTCCCCAATTGCTAGTACTATGCCCTTCTGTGGCAAGAGTTCATCATGCTCCTTGATGTCTCTATAGATCCACCCCACCTCTCCAGATTAAATAGGACTAAATGACACTGTAATGTTCCAGTGGCCAACCTTCATCTCCCAACAGCATGCAAGATAAATGGTGTATTAGTCAGCTATTGCCATAGTAATGCTGCCTAACAAATAACTCCACAATCCAGTGGCTTAGAGCAAGAGCAGTTATTCTTACATTCATGGATGTGCAATCAACTGTGGTTCAGCTGACGTAGCCTTGGCTTGGCTGCATGGCTCCATGTCTGCTCCACATGTGTTTATCCTAGAGTACTGGATAAAAGGGCAATGACTACCTGAGCAATGCTTTTCTCGTGGTGGATTAAGAGAGCTCAAGAGTCAGGCCAATACATGCAAGCATGTTTAAGGACTCTGCTTACATCATATCCCCCCTCCAACGCTGCCGTGACCAAAACATGTCATGTAACCAAGCCCAAACTCAGCAGCATGGGGAAAATATTCTCTGCGGACAGTGGGAGAGGGAGAGGAGTGAATATTTGCTGTACAATAAGATAAACTACAAAAAGATGGCTTTTAAAATTATGAAGAAATCCTCCAGTGAAGGTTGGGATAAACAAAAGCCTTTTTTGACAGCCAGATTATACCAGGCTCTCACTAGAGAAAGTTGATAAGCTTCTATGCACCACGCTTACTCCCTAAGAAAGCTAAATCATGTATTGTGTTAATATTGGCTCACTGGTTTTTTTTTGCTGATTCCCCTGCCTTAAGGAAAGCCTGACATGGAAATTCTCATCCAATGAAAGATCATGAACATTTTAATGGCTAGACACTGAATTCCCTATGAAAAATCTTTCTGTCTTTCTTAATACTACTTTACCCTTGCTGCAGTTTTAAAAATATATGGTGCTTCTGAAAGAAAGTGTTACATTTTTTTTTAATGGTGGCAAAGAGTATGGACACTGGAGAGAGAGAGAGAGAGAGGGGCAGCCAGGTTCAAAGTTAAAGCCATTACTTATTGGTCAGGTGACCTTGGGCATTTGTATAATCTTTCCAATCTTCAGTTTCCCACTCTGTGAAATGGGCATAATCATATGTATCTTCCAGGGTGCATATGAAGTAAGATAATGCAAACAAAATGCTCGGCCAATGTAGGCGATCAACATATTCTATTTTTTCTTCAAAGATTCTCTTAAATTACTGAATTCCCTTGGTGCAGTAGTCAATCATGCTACTCATCAAATATTTCTAATGCTCTGCTTTCCAGGCACTTGGAAGAATTGTACTTCTCTGCCCCGTCTGAAGTTAGACATGGCCATGTGACTTGCTTCAGCCAATGAAATATGAGCAGAAGGGACATGTATCACTTTGAGGCTTTAAGAGCCATGATAAGCAATTCTCCATGTTCATTTCCCACTGCTGTAGTGACCATGGAAGAACATGTCAAGATAAACCCTATATCATCCTGGGTCTTGGAAAGATTTCAAGGAGTAGAACCCCTGCCGCCACTCCCAGGCGAACAAGCATCGTAAATGAAGCGTGAGAGAGAAAAAAACTCTTGTTCCCTTAAGCCACTGAGATTTGGGGCTTAGAGATTGCCGCATAGCTTACCCCACACTGCCTCCTACACTTGATATTATTAAATATTTACAGAATATTTTAGATCATCTTCTCGGAAAGATTTACACTGCATGTAACCCAGTTATACCTGCCCATTTACTAGTGCTTCCCCATATCTTCAGGGTAGCCCAATAACTCAAGGGACAAAAAAAGTGGCCTGGGGGTCAGAGAATGAGGGTCCTGACTTTAGTGTGGATTTACATTAGCTTTATAACCTTGGACAAGTCATTGTCCTTATCAAGTCATCAATCAGTATCCCATAAATACGAATTTTATGATGAATTGCAGAAAAAGTTGCAGGGGGGGGGGTGTATAAGTAGCAGGAACTCAGATTATAGAAGCTCAAGATTTAGCAGGAAATAAGGAATACTCTGATTGCCATAACTAAAGCCTTGAGAAGAGAAAGGACGGAGCTGGCCTCAGAGACCAGTGGGTGCAGGGATTCACACACCACTCTCTCTCTTTCCTTTACTGCTTCAGTCTGCTTCCCCCTGCATGCCCCTTTCTTCTCTCTTCCTACAGACTGACTTTCTCCACAAAATGAGAAAGTGCCCACAGAGGCTCTAGGCTCATGCACTTTTAGCTTCCAGATCCTGGAGCAATGCTTCTCTAAGTGTGTTCCAAAAACCATCTTGTGGCCAGTAAACACATGAAAAGATGCTCAACATCACTAATTATCAGAGAAATGCAAATCAAAATTACAATGAGGTATCACCTCACACTGGTCAGAATGGCCATCGTCAAAAAATCTACAAACAATAAGTATTGGGGAAGGTGTGGAGAAAAGGGAACCCTCTTACACTGTTGGTGGGAATGTAAATTGGTTGAGCCACTATGGAGAATAGTATGGAGGCTCCTTAAAAAACTAAAACTAGAACTACCATATGACCTAGCAATCCCACCCCTGGGCATATGCCTGGAGAAAACCATAATTCAAAAAGATACATGCACCTCAGTGTTCATTGCAGCACTATTTACAATAGCCAGGACATGGAAGCAACCTAGATGTCCATCAACAGAGGAATGGATAAAGAAGATGTGGTACATATATACAATGGAATATTACTCAGCCATAAAAAGGAATTAAATTGTGCCATTTGCAGAGACATGGATGGACCTAGAGATTGTCATACAGAGTGAAGTTAAGTCAGAAAGAGAAAAACAAATATCGTATAATATCACTTACATGTGGAATCCAGAAAATATGATACAGATGAACTTACTTGCAATGCAGAAATAGACACACAGACATAGAGAACAAATGTACGGACACCAAGGGGGGAGGGGGGTGGGATGAATTGGGAGGTTGGGATTGACATATATACACTACAATGTATAAAATAGATAACTAATGAGAACCTGCTGTATAGCACAGGGATCTCTACTCAATGTTCTGTGGTGACGTAAATGGGAAGGAAATCCAAAAAAGAGGGGATATATGTATACGTATAGCTGATTCACTTTGCTGTACAACAGAAACTAACACAACATTGTAAAGCAAATATACTCCAACAAAAATTAATTTAAAAAGTGAGTGAAATATGCATATTTTCCAGCACTTCCCCAACTTGCCAGGCTGGTTGGGGAGGGGTGGCCAGGAAATCTGCATTTTACCATGTTTCCCAAATAATTCATAACCAAATTTGAAACACATGATCTAATAAGTGACTTTGAAGAGCCTGGCAGAGGTGGAAAAGTAGTATCCTCGGCAGCCCCACTAGGCTTACCAGGGTGGAGGGAGGGAGACACAGATTCCCCAAAGTTGGGACCAGAGGAAGGGATGCAAGAATTATCAACATGACCATGGGGAGAAATTGTGAGTCCAGAAAATGTCCCAGTCTGGTTCTTCCAAATCTGGGAAAATACCCTGAAATCTAAACACAAAGCAGAAAAAAATCCTATTTCTCCCTTTAAAGCCACTATTAAATTCCAAGTTAAAGAAGTACATTATTGTGGAAAGTAAAAGTAACCAGTTCCTGAGAACCCATTCTATGCCAGTGATCTTTGGATGCTCTGCGGAAAACACCATTGCTCGGCTAACACACCATCTGCTCCCAATCTCGTCTCCTGTTCATGCCTCCAATTCTGAAGGATGCCAATGGCCAAATACTTCCTTTCTCAGCCTCCCTTGCATATATAACACATCATGAGTCACAGACCAGTGAAATCTAAGGAGAGGCTGCAGGTAGCTTCCAGGAGAGACTTTACTTTCCTGAAGAGTCTGAATTTCCCCCATATGGTACCTTGAATGTGAATATAATTTCTGGAGCTGCAGCAAACACTTTATGACCATGAGGTAAAGGCCAAGAGAATCACAAAGATGGTACCCTGATCATTTCTTCCTTAAACCAATCCCAGCAGATGTTGACCTCCAGATTCCTTGTATACGATAATTAAATGTCTTTATGACTTCTGTTACTTGCAACTGAATGAATTCCTATCTGATTCATTACCTGATTCACTCTTTATAATAAGATAGAGATTATCATCCCCATTTTTCAAGTAATGAGACTGAGGTGGGTTACTTGTTTAAAATCACAACTCTAAATTGCAGTGGGGGGGATTCCCTAGTGGTCCAGTGATTAGGACTCAGTGTTTTCACTGCCAGGGCCTAGGTTCCCTGGTCGGGGAACTAAGATCCTACAAGCCACGCAGTGTGGCCAAAAAAAAAAAAAAAAAAAAGAAAGAAAAGAAATAGCAGTGGGACTCCAAACCAAGTCTGTATGACACCAGGGATCTCTATAAGAAGCCTGACTACCTGAGTGGCTATGTTAATTACATTTCTTAGGGTAATGCATGAACTTAACAGATGGGAGAACAGCTAGTACAGTGCCTGGTACACAGAAGGTGATATGGCTTTATTCAAATGAGTGTTCGCTATCTGAGTTTCACTAAGCAAAGACAGGAGATTGAAATCAAATATTGAGGGTGGGAAAGAGTAGATTCAACATTCTCCACCACTGAGCACCACTGAGTCATTAAGTGAATAATCCTTACACCCCCTACGTGAATCAGTTAGCTATTGCTGTGTAACATAAACCCCCAAAGCTTAGTGGCTTAAAATGGCAACTATGAATTAATTTCTCATGAGTCTATGAGAAGGCTGGATGGTCTTAGTGTTCTGAGCTGAGTTTGGGTGATTTTGGCTGGGCTTGTTTTTGTGAATACAGTCAGTTGGGGGGTTAGTTGGGGACTGGCTGGTGTAGAATGGCCTCAGTTCATCCCATATGTTTCTCACATGCCTCCAACAGGCTCTCCCATGTTAGATCACAAGGTGATGGCAGGGGTCCAAGAGTGAGCAAAGTAAACTGAAATCAGTTAGTGCTTTTCAAGCCTTGGCTGGTATCACATCTGCTAAGTCCCCTTTAGACAAAGCAAATCACACAGCCAAGCCCAGAGTCAAGGTGTGAGGCAAAAGGCCTTTGCTCTAAATGGGAGAATTGAGGGCACCCATGCAATAGATCTCCCATAAATCCCTGTGATGCGTAAGTAAGAAGCAACTATGTCTATTATCTAGGCCTACATAACTGCGGACCTTCCTTGGAGAAGCTGAAACAACAGAGAAGGAAGTGAGAAGTTATTCCCTAAACACCATGTTAGAGTAGCAGAAACAAGGGCTGTGACTTAAGAGAGCTGACTTTTGGACTTCCCTGGTGGTGCAGTGGTTAAGAATCCGCCTGCCAACGCAGGGCACATGGGTTTGAGCCCTGGTCCAGGAAGATGCCACATGCCGTGGAGCAACTAAGCCTGTGTGCCACAACTACTGAGCCTGCATTCCAGGGTCCACGAGCCACAACTACTGAGCTTGTGCACCACAACTACTGAAGCTTGTGCACCTAGAGCCTGTACTCTGCAACAAGAGAAGCCACCGCAATGAGAAGCACATGCACCGCGATGAAGAGGGGCCCCTGCTCGCCGCAACTAGAGAAAGACTGCGCACAGAAACAAAGACCCAACGCAGCAAAAAAAAAAAAAAAAAAAAAAAAGCGAGAGCAGTCTTTTGAGTCTTGATTCTGTCACGCATTCATTTTATGTGATCTTGGATGGACAGACCCCTTGCCTTTTCTGGTTTGCAATTCTCTTCCTGGAAAATCATGGAGACATATCGTTGGATGTTCAAAGCTAGAGGCTCACAGGGTGGCTCAGGCCTACACATTGTTTGGCTTTCACAATATTCTATTTTTAATTTAACATACATTTACATGTTTTAATCTGGGACATTTCAGATAGAAGCCTGGATTTCTGATTTTGCTCAAAAGATCTGGAAGATCCAGCAAAGTTGGGACCTCACTCCAATATATCAACAATGGATGCGATGGCTGTGGCTGCTCATTGGGGACATGCATTGTTCTTTACTATCTGGTTTACTCCAGTCTCACTGATGCCATATTATCTCCTGGACACTAAGAGTTTTCTTACACTTGGCTGGAGTCATTTGTTTACATTCATGTTGCATCCTGGTAGGTATCTGAAGTGGGGTCCCTGGACCAACAAATATGGTGCTTGGACTCTGTGAGTCCATGGGATTTTTCCTTGGTCTTTCATTTTCCCAAATCACTTCAGAATTTTTCCTTTCAGCTTCCCTTGACGTTAAGCCAGTGGACCTTGACCCTATGGAGACGTAAATCCATTTGAAATTCTGATGACATCCATGAAGCCTCTGGCCAGAAGAATGCCCACATGAGCATACAACTTGTGCCAGCACACACACCAAGCATGAACACACACAGATAGACACAATATCACATATGTTTTGTCTGTGAACTTCAATTAGTTTAGAAGTGCAATTTGTCTGTCCTGCAATCTATGGTGGACCCCAAATTCCCCATCAAAATCCTTCCACCACAGCCTTGCCTAGACAGCTTTGACACCTATGCAGGACTCTAGAAAAGCACCCTCTCCAATGAATTTCTTATAGTCAAAGGTCACCGTCTGGTCCCAGATCCCTCTCCAGCTCCCACTGACACTTTCAAAGAACAGAGAGAAAAACAAGCAAGCCACAGTCAAGTGACCCACGCTGAGAAAAGTGCAGGGGCCGGCACGGCCCTGACCTTCCTGTGTAGGTAACAAATTGGATGCCGTGTTTGCACCGGGCCCCGGAGGGAGGGAAGGAAGGGGGGAAGCGGGGAGGCGGAGGGCAGTGCGGGATGGAATTGGGGTTACAGGGGTCAGCAGCCTTTGCTTTAGGCATCCACACAGCAGCTCCGTCCACCCCTTCCCAGGAAACAGCCACCGCTGCAGGGCATGTACAGGGTAGCAGCTGGAGGTCAGCAGAGGCCAAAGCATGCACACACAAGCATGTGTTTGTGTGCTTGTGTGTGTGTGTCCATATCCAGCCATGGGTGGGGGGTGGAGGTAGGGGGTCATTGAACAGAATTCTTTTAAGAGATCTCTAAAGACCCTCTGACCCAATCCCTAGTTCTTAAACACATAAGGTATAATATAATTCTTTTTTCTCCAGCATCACCAGAAGGCAGGGTACTTTGGCCTTTAGACGCACGGTTTCTGGAGCTAAACTCCCTGGGTTCAAATGCTACCTCTGCCACTTAATAGCTGTGTGATCTTGGAAGATAACACAACCTTTAGGTGCCTGGGTTTCTATTTCAAAAGAAACGAAGAGGGTAATAATGATTTCCTCATGTATTTTTGAGAACTATATAAATTAATGTATATAAAACACTTAGAAACGTAAGCACAAACATCATTATTCATTCAACAGACACACATAGAGGACCCTATATATGATGTATTAAATTTCTTGAGCATCTCCTTAAGAGCAAAGCAATGTTCATTTTGCATCAGTTATATCATTTAACTCTCCCCCAAAGCCCTGGCAAGACAAATGCATTCTATCCCCATTTTACAGAAACTGAAGCATGAGAGTTTGGGTCTCTTGCCAGTGGTTACCCCAGTAATGAATGATGAAACCAGCCATATCCATTCATTCCAAAGCCCTTGCTCCTAATCAATTCATTACGCTCTCCAATTTGCCCTTGGATTTAAAACACCTAGGTCAATGTTTGACACACGAACAAATGGGTGGATTGATGCATGAGGGAATGAATGGATGGATGGATGGATGGGTGGATGGGTGAATGAATGGGTAGCTGATGAATGAATGAATGGGTGGATGAGTGAATGAATGAGTGGGTGGATGGATGAATGATGAATGGGTGGACGGGTGATGAATGAATGGGTGGATGGGCGAACGAATGAATGAATGAATGGCTCTGCCATTCTCCCTTCACTTAGTCTTTCCACCTTAACCTTCCATCCAGAGACACATCTCTTCTCTCCTTCCTGCTGCCTGGCCCTATCCCATCAGCCTCCATCTTCACCACTCACCCACCATCCATCTCTCCTCCTGGCTTCTCCTCTGAAGCAAGGCCCCAAATATTTCTCTGGCGCTGGAGGAAACTCATTCTTCCTGGTTTAATTTGCACCGTCTGTCCTTAATTGCTTTGCCCTGTTGTAAGAAGAGACCTCCCATGACGACAACCCTGAGGATGGGCTGGGGGGACTGGAGGACTGGGGAGGAAGTGGGGGCAAGCTGTTGAGTGGGGAGTGCATTAGTCAGAGGCCAATGGGGCAACGGAAGTCGGGGTTCTCTGAGCAGGAGGCTCCAGGCCCACCCTTGGTTGTGACGTTTACAACTGAATTTGGGCAGGACCATGTGTCTGGGGGCTGCGTCGGCCTCCCTCGCCTCCACCCTGAGTGCTTGGTCCTGCAGCTCATTAAGCAGTGACACTTAACACATCATCAAACTGCTTTACAGGCAAAGCCCACACAGCTGCTGGTCCCTGGAGTCCCCAGGTAGTGGGGGACGATGACCTCCCAACGACTGGAGCTGGGATGCAGTGGACACACAAGGTGATCAAAGCTCTCATGGGAAGACCAGAGCAAGAACTGAATTAGGGTGCCAGGACCCCTGACCTTCCACCCCTAGGACCGATTAAAAACTAAGGTGTGTAGAGAACATGGGGTCCGGGCCTCATGTCATGGGACAAACATGGCACCTGATGTCATGTGAACAAGGCTCAAATCCTGAATGTGTCACTTCCCGGCAGCTGTTGAACATTGGCAAGGTTTTTAACTTCTCTGACCCTCCGTTTCCTCCATGAGGCTAATAAGATCTACCCCAGGGGGTTGTTGCTAGAAATATTGGGATAAGGCATATAAAGTGCTTAACAGAGGGCAGGCAATAAACAGTGCTTATTTGAATATCCAATCCTGTTTCCCCACTCTCTGAGGAGCAAAGAGTTCAATGGATCAGGCTGACAGTTCTTAGTTTCCTCCAACCAAGTTGTCTTCCAATATTACCAAATCACACTAAGAAAAGCAATAAAGGTAAGAGTAGTCCTGAGCTAGCAAGTATCCGCTATGAAGCAAGGGCTTTACATATGAATATTATCTTATTGTGGTTTCACAACACTGGGAGATATTTACAATAATTATTCCCATTTTATAGATGTGGAGACTGAGGCTCAGAGGGACAAGTGATTTGTCTCACGTGTCCTGGTGGCAGAGTTGGGATGTAAACCCAGATCCGTAGACTCCTTGTTCCTTCCAGCACTGGGTAAGTCTTAGCAGGCTTGGGGGGAACAGCCACAGGGGAGATTCTCTGGTGCATTCAGGGGGCTCCTGGTCCACGTCTCCTGCCCTGAGCTCTCAGAGAGGTCCATCTGAAGAGTCCCTGATTTCCAGCCATTCTTCTGGAGTCTCAAATACTTCCTGAATCTCCTTGAAATAGTCCTGGCCAAGAAGAGGCTGCTTTCATGGCCGATGTGTAGTAATGAGGCAGGGTTAACACCTCATTAGGTCACGGTCCCGTTTTGCACTTCATGGATATTCAGTAACACAAGCAACAACAAACATATGAATTCCTGGGCCCTGCTTTCTGTGGGGGTGGGGAGCACAAGACAAGGGCTCCCTGGATGCGGGCACAGGATAAAGGCTGGTACCTGGTTGTCATGACACGTGGAGAAGATGCTCCAGCAATTGGGATCTGTGGTCCCATCCTCCTTCCCACCTCTGAGCCTCTTTAAAGGGTGTGGGTTTGTTTAGGGCTTAGAGCTTTGAGAATAAGCAATTCCCTCGGCCTGCCTTTAAAAAAAAAAAAAAAAAGCTAGAAGGTATATAGTGGTCTTAGAAGAAAATAAAAAGTAAAGCTGGATGCACTGCTTTGAATAGTAACCCCCCAAATTCACGCCCACCAGAATCTCATAAAGTGAACTTTTGGAAATAGTCTCTGCAGATGTAATCATGTTAAGATGAGATCATACTGGATTAGGGTGAGCCCTAAGCCAATGACTGGTGTCTTTATAAGAAGAGGGAAATATGGACAGAGACGCATATAGAAGTCCACGTGATGATGGAGGCAGAGGGTGGAGGGCTGCATCTACAAGCAAGGAACGCCACGGATTGTCACAAACCACCAGAAGCTAAGAGTGAGGCATGGAAAAGGTTCTTCCGCAGACTTGTGGTTGCCAGGGGGAGGGGGGTGGGGGAGGGATGGATTGGGAGTTTGGGATTAGCAGATGCAAACTCATATATAGAATGGATGAACAACGCGGTCCTGCTGTGTAACACAGAGAACTATAGTCAATATCCTGTGATAAACCATAATGGAAAAGAATCTGAAAAAGAATGTATGTGTATGTATAACTGAATCACTTTGCTGTACAGCAGAAATGAACACAACATTGTAAATCAACTAGACTTCAATAAAATAAATTTTAAAAAAGAAATAAATAAAAAGAAAAGGTTCTTCCTCACAGCCTGCCAACACCTCGACTCTGGTCTTCCAGCTTCCAGAATTGTGAGACAATAAATTTCAGTATTTTAAACCATTCAATTTGTGGTGCTTTGTTACAGTAGCTATAGGAAATTAATATACTGGTAACACAGATCAGGAATGGGAGGGGTGTTATTAGTTGGCCTGATGGAGAAGGTAACATTTAACAAAGACATGATGGAGGTAAGGAGACCATGTTGGTCTTGGGAAGAACATTCCATGTGGAGGGAATGGCTATGCAAAGGGGCTGGAGAGGGACCCGGGAGGCCAGTGTGGCTGGAATGATTTGCGAGAGGGAGTGAGCAAAAAGGGATGAGGTCAGAAATGACACGGGAGTCATACCTTGTAGGTCTTGCAGGCCACCACAAAGACTTTAGCTTTCACTCAAAGTGACATGGAGTGACACAGTATGATATTCCAGAGGGTGACATGATGTGACTACACTCCAAGCCAGGTGGACCATGATTAAGCTAAAAGCAAACATGACAAGCTTATCCTTCACTTTCACAATCTTCCTCGCAGCTAGCATAAGCTCAAAGATGAGCAAGTGCTGACCAATACAGTATAAGCATAAGTCTGCTGAAAGAGGTGGTAGTGTCTAGGAAAATGTTTGCTTTTCTAATCATAAGGGATTGACAGAGCTAACACAGCCCTTCTTCCACCCCTCTTCTTTTCCTTCAACTTGGGCATATGTCTGGTGCTTCAGCAGCCATTTTGAAACATGAGGCAACAAGCCTTGGGATAAAAAAATCAACCCATATGGTGGGAATGTAAACTGGTGCAGCCACTATGGAAAACAGTGTGGAGATTCCTCAAAAATGAGAAATAGAACTACCCTATGACCCAGCAATTCTGCTCCTGGAGAAATATCAGAAAAAAAAAACCCACAGTAATTAGAAAAGATACATTCACCCCAATGTTCATAGCAGCATTATTTACAATTGCCAAGATATGGAAGCAACCTAAGTGACAATCAGTAGATGAATTGATAAAGAAGATGTGGTGTACATATGTGTGTGTGTGTGTGTGTGTATACACAATGGAATATTACTCAGCCATTAAGAAAGGATGAGGGCCTCCCTGGTGGCGCAGTGGTTGAGAGTCCGCCTGCCGATGCAGGGGATACGGGTTCGTGCCCCGGTCTGGGAGGATCCCATATGCCGCGGAGCGGCTGGGCCCGTGAGCCATGGCTGCTGAGCCTGCGCGTCCAGAGCCTGTGCTCCGCAACGGGAGAGGCCACAACAGTGAGAGGCCCGCATACCACAAAAAAAAAAAAAAAAAAAAGAAAGGATGAAATATTGTCATTTGCAGCAACAGGGATGGACTTGGAGGGCATTATGCTAAGTGAAATAACTCCAACAGAGAAAGACAAATACTGTATGATATCACTTATATGTGAAATCTAAAACATATAGAAAACTAGAGAATATAACATAAGAGAAGAAGATTCACAGGTATAAAGAATAAACTAGTGGTTACCAATGGGGGGAGGGAAGTGGGGAGGGGAAATATAGGGGTAGGGGAGTAAGAGGTACAAACTATTAGGTATAAAATAAGCTACAAGGATATACTGTACAACATGGGGAACACAGCCAATATGTTATAATTTTACAATAACTATAAATGGAATATAACCTTTAAAAATTGTGAATCACTATATTGTACACCTGTAATTTATATAATATTGTACAGCAACTATACTTCAATTTTTAAAAAAATCAACCCATAAAGCAAAGGAAGATAAACAGAACCTTACCTACAAAGGCATCGCCAAGTAGTTGAGCCAAGATAAACTACCACCTACCCTCTCATTTCTTGTGATGTAAGGAAAATATGTGTTTAAGCCATATATTAAGTTCCCTTTTACTTGCAGCTGAACACTTTCCTAATGGATATAGTAGAAAATCAGACCTCAGAGTCAATAACCAAGGCCAGGACTTCCCTGGTGGTGCAGTGGTTAAGAATCCACCCGCCTGCCAATGCAGGGGACACGGGTTCGAGCCCTGGTCCAGGAAGATCCCACATGCCGTGGCACAACTAAGCCCGTGCGCCACAACTACTGAAGCCCTCACACCTAGAGCCTGTGCTCCACAACTAGAGAAGCCACTGCAATGAGAAGCCCACACACTGCAATGAAGAGTAGCCCCCGTCGCCACAACCAGAGAAAGCCCGCGCACAGCAATGAAGACCCAACGCAGCCGAAAGAAGAAAGAAAGAAAGAAAGAAAGAAAGAAAGAAAGAAAGAAAGAAAGAAAGAAAGAAGACAAGGCCATTCTTACTTGGGTCAATCTTTACTCCAACGCTGGAATTTTTTGGGAAGACAAAATTGAACAGTTTATGAGAAAAGGCTCTAATAACTGGAAATTATGAAGCAGATACAATGAATTGCCATGAATTATCACTCAAACTTGAAAAAGAGTCAAGTAAGATAGGAGGAAGCTGTATGTAGGAGGAGGAATAATCACTAGTTCCCTTCTCTGATAAATGTGACAAAGCCCTGTGATAAACAGTCAATAGGAAAAGAAAATTATGCACTGAGATTTGACTGTCCCTTTGGGTACCTGCTGGAAAAGGCAAGGTGCCTATTTTGTGTCTTCTCAAATACTGGGCTACCTAAAACTGAAATGATTTCCATTTTAGGGCGTCAGTAATTTTTTCTTAACAGGTTTGGCTTTTGGACTCCTAGGTTAGCGTGATGAAATTTATGGACCCAACACCTCAAGTCAATTCAGAGAGACACATGCATAACATTTTACATGATTTCAAAGGGTTTGTGAGCTTCTGAGACACAAAGCCTATATCCACCAGATCAAACCTCTGGCAGGATGTCCTGAAGTCAAAGAGAGCAAAGTGGGCAATGGGTAATGGTCTGGAAAACAAGACGGTAAGTTCAGTTTGGGACCTGATGAGTTGAAAGTGCAGTGTTACCATATTGCATGTCACCAGGACAACATCCAGGTACAAATTGCTAGCTTGGAAGGGAGTTTGGGACTTAAAATTCAGAATCCTTTATTTCTTCCTGTGTTTCTCTCTTCTTTTTGTCTTTCAAAGATTTCTTGCATGCCCAATAAATACCAGCCTCTGTGCTAGATGCCAAGGATATCAAAAAGAAGAACATATGTGTCCTCAATAGATGGGAAGGATGCAGAAACCCTATGATGTAACATGTTCGATAATACATCAGAGGACAGTTGACCAGAGACAATGAGTCTAGTGATGTGAATGTGCGTTTAGACACTGATTTAGTGACGAATGTGTGTAGCACAAAACAGCGAAAATAAATTAATGCTGCAAAGGAGAAGTGAGGATGACATTAGTCTTCCTATTTCCAGAAACAACCCTCCCCTATTTTCAGTCTGTGTGATTCTGGTTAAACTAAGCCCACTGTTTGAATCAAGAGGGAATATGTAATCCAAGGCTGGCCAATCAGACCATCAGGTTCTTCCAAGACCAGGGATTGGTCCGGGAATGGTCATGTGACTCCAGTCAGCTCAATCGGAGCAGGTGAGAAGGAATTCTGGCACTTCTGTTTGAACTTTTGGCAAAACAAACTCTGTTCTCTTTGAATGAAAGTGAGAGAATGTGGGACGGGTGCTACTGGGGGTATCTTGTGTTCATGAGGAGATACGATGTCTGAGAACGGAGAAAACCAAAGGAAGGGAAAGTGAATGATGGATGACTCTCTGTGAGACCTGGAATAAAGCCAAGACAGAAACCACAGCTAGCTCCTGTTTTAGTTATGTGAACATATGAATGTGTATATATGTGTGTGTGTGTGTGTGTGTGTGTATATATATGTATATATAAACATACACATGAACATATTTATGTAGATATATACATATATGTAAGTATATGTGTAGGTATATGCATACAAACATGATTTTAATTGGATTTTTCTGTCACTTGTTATCCCAACAGTCCTGATGTAGTAGCTTCACAAGGTCAGTTTGGAAAGCCATCTACTCAGAAGTGGATGCTTATCAAGGGAATGGAGGGATTACTCAGGAAGTACATATATAGAAAGAAGGACTGAACTAGTCCAAGGATAACACTTGAACTCATGCTTGCCTTGAAAATAAAGTGCCTTGAGAATCATGTGCCTTGAAAATAGAGGATTCCTTGATGAAATAGAATGGGGGCCACTTACAACCAAATGATTTTTGAAGTTGAAGACAGGGTTACAGCATTCTTGTGCAAGTGAAGACTCGGGGGCCCAGGTAGATTAAATTACTTGTTAAACATTTTACAATTAACTAACCAAGCTGAGCCAACATGAATACATTCTAGGACTTCTGGTGAAATTGTTTGAGGGGGAAAATTTGGGGTTTTTTTCCACTGGGGCTTCTGAATTGGATAAAAGCATAGAGCTACTGGCAGGCAATGTACCATCACATGAGCAATCCCCGCCTAAGAATGGAGCTGATGTTGAGAAAAGAAAAACCAATAATGAAATGTTACAGACCAAGTCCTGATAACGCTCCGTTACCCCCTGGATCTACCAATGCCTGAAGCTAGTCCAAGCTTGAACTTTTCAATCAGTGAAGTCAATTAGTACTTACCCCGCCTTGGCCAATGCTGTGGATGGTATATCCACAGCTCCTTGGCAGTTACCTTTACATGCTGACAGTTCTTTACAGAAAACAGCTGCAACCCTCTGCCTGAAGGGTCCCTCCACCTGTCCCTGGCCACAGGAGTACCCAGGGCATCATACAGGAGAAGCCAGGAATGCCAGAGAATAAAAACCCCAGCAGCAGCCCTCAACCAATGACTGTGGGGATTGAATGAATAACTTCCCCAGCTCCCTTGCCTCTCAATTTGAAAAGATGCTCTATAATATCACCCAGAGTTTGGATCCAATAAATTAAGCTCTATCTGTCCACACTACAACTAGCTTGATAATGAACACTCATCATCTTCCTTCTCTTCCCTCATCTTTCCACTATCTAACCATAGGTTCCTGGCATCATCTCCCAAAGAAGCTATTTGTACACATCTCTTCATCTCAAGATCTGCTTCAAAATAAGACCAATATACTTTGGACCAAGTCTAAAGTAAGACCCATTCTCCATTTTTTTCTCAGTCTTAGGCCATTGTGAACTCTGCTTCTTTAACTCACACCCAACAGAGCCCTGGCTAATATACCAAGTTAGGAGAAAAATACCCGAACCACTTGAAGTCGCTGGTACCATGTTCCACGGATAAGGACGTCAACATCCTTTCATAAACAGAAACTTCTCCATCCCTGGGAGAATCAGAGCAGGCGCCCCTGAGCCACAGACCTCAGTTAGCAGAGATGCCACTCTCTTCCTTCTGAAGAGGGGTTGGAGTGTTACAGAGAAAGGGGAGGTGCCTGGGTCTCGCCAATGAGTGTTTCCCAAGGCTACAGAGAGTAGAAATCTTGGATCTTGTGAAAGGTCCCATTTTCTTTTCTCATAAATGTTGCAGGCTCCCTGCTCCATATATTGCTGTTAATAAATTATACCCCACCCCTCTTTTAAGGCCCTTTTGTTATAACTCTGGCTCCCAGTTCCATTAACTCCCCATTACTGGAACACTTCTTGATGACATATTTTTTGCAAGCTGAGAGCATGGCTCCTGACACCCTCAGCCAGGCAGGAGGCAGAGATCAAAATGGCCCATTAAGTTCCTGTAGCCAAGGCACAATTTTTTTTTCCCAGAGTCTATTTTCTGCTGCTTTTAAAGTAATGGACTCAAATGTTCCCCTTCTCTAGCAAATTCCCCAATAGCGTGCCAAGGACAGAGCCCAAGACGGAGAGGTTAGAGTGGCCTGAAATGCAACTGTTTCTTCACATCCTTCCTTTCCACCACCCACCGCTCCACAGTGGAAGGTTTAATCCTCCTCAAAGTGAGGCCACACTCTTGGGTCATTGACTGAAATGTGCAACCCAGGCCATTATGAGTCATGCTTTGAAGCTCCAAGGGTTTGTCTCAAATGTCTGATTACAAGATGTTGAGTAGGAGAATGTAGGCATTGGAAGGTCAGGAAAGCTAATTCCTCCAGGGTCTTCCAAAGCCCAGGTTGCCCAGTGCTATGCTTCCAAGATGCCATCTTCTATTTTTTGCTTCTGATGGTTTACTTGGGGAATGCAAGCCAAACCACAGGGAACAAAGCAATTTGCAAAATGTAGAAAGACGGCACATGGCATTTGCACATGCTTCGTACATAAAATACACATAAAATAGACAGGCACGTACATAGCTGGTATATATAGCTCTGTCCTTCACATGCATTTAATCTTTCCATCAACCCCGGGAAGGAAGTTTTAATATTATACCCATTTTTCAGAAGGAGAAATCAAGTCACAGAGAGGAGAAGTTACCTGTCCAAGACCCCACAGATATTAAGTGTTAGAGTCTGGTGGTGGTTTTGAGCAGTCTTCTCAAGATCAGGTGCTTATAAACATATCACTCTGTTGTTTCTTAAATTTTCACTTAAGCTGAAACTGAAACACATATGTACTACACTCATCATGTATTTTCACAAATATCATTCACCCACAACCTCATTGCCAACACATGATATCAGATGCCTCTGCCTTTAGCCCAGCTGTAATGCTCTCAACTTCAATAGCATAAAAATAAGTCCTTGTACTTGGGCAACGCCTTGCCATTTACAAAGCACTTTCATATACATTAACTCATCAGCACTGAATTTGCTGACAGGGCCAAGACGAGAAATGGACAAGGAAAGTGTAATACATCATTGACCAAAATAATAATTTGGCCCTTTAGATAGAGGTTTCCATCCAAGGATAAATTACATCTTTTAGCCACACACAGGCAAGATCAATAGTCATGTAATCTTCATCCTGGAAAGGATCATAGAGATGACTACCTTAGTCTGCTTGGGCTGCCATAACAAAATACCATAGATATGGGTGCCTTAAACAACAGAAATGTATTTCTTACCAGTCTGGAGGCTGGAGGGCTGAGACTAGGATAGAAGCTTGCTTGGGTTCTGATGAGACTTTTCTTTCTGGCTTGTCCACAGCTATCTTCTCGCTATGTCCTACCATGGCAGAGAGACAGAGAGAAAAAAAGAGGGCTTCAAACTCTTCCTCTGCTTATGAGGACACTAATCCCATCATGGAGACCCCACCCTTATGACCTCCTCTAAACCTTATTACCCTCCAAAGGGCCCATCTCCAAATACCATGACATTGGGGGTTAGGACTTCAGCATATCTTTTATTTGGGGGAAGGGAGGATACAATTCACCCCATAATATACTTAACCCATATTCAACCCATAATTCAACAGAGATATGCAGTCAGTTTCCCAGCTCCAAAGAATCAGGGGGCTACAAAAGAATAGATACATGTATATGTATAACTGAATCACTTTATTGTATACCTGAAACTAATACAACATTGGTTTGTTTTTTTTGTTTGTTTGTTTTTTTGCGGTACGCGGGCCTCTCACTGCTGTGGCCTCTCCCATTGTGGAGCACAGGCTCCGGACGCGCAGGCTCAGCAGCCATGGCTCACGGGCCCAGCCGCTCCGCGGCATGTGGGATCTTCCCGGACCGGGGCACGAACCCGTGTCCCCTGCATTGGCAGGCGGACTCCCAACCACTGTGCCACCAGGGAAGCCTGCATACAACATTGTTAATCAACTATATGCCAATATAAAATTAAATAATTTTAGATAAAAAAATAAACAAAGAAACGGGGGGAAACCATACAACTGATGGGACTGGCCACTCTGTAATCAATTGATTAACAAGTCATTGGATTCCTGCTTGCCCTACTTGATTGATCATTAAAGTCAATGGTCATAACTGTACTACCAACAGTCCCCTCTTCCCAACCCTCCCCCAGCCCCCAGACACACACATGCCTTTCTCCAAGCTTTCTTGGGAGCTGGATCGGACAAGCTAAAGTGACAGATGGAATCATCAGGGCTCAGCTATTTGGATGGTCAGAAGTACAGCTCATTTGGATATTTCTCTGTGCTGTTCACCAAACTTCAAGACAGGCCACATTTATACACAGTCCAAACTGGCATGTCTTTGTCTAGCTATTGTGGGATGATTTTTGGGGTTTTTTTGGTCAAATTAGTGGTTGCTTTTGGTGCCTTTGATCAGCTCGCTTCTGATCTCAATATTGCCCAAGCAACTGACCGGTTTGGTTCATTTACACAAACACCCAGTTAAAAATAAGTCAACCACACCATCTGTGTGGTATTGTGCAGGCAAAAGAAAATAACAAAATGCTGAATTTTACATGTGGCTCCTTTTTTCTCTCCCCCTTTCCTCTCTCAACCAGCTGTGTAGACACAACCGCAGAAGAATTGCCATCCTGGGCGGGGGGAGAAAAGGAGAAACACATACACACCAATTCCATCCAGGCGTTCGCGTGATCTTGCAGTTTGCCCCCAGTAAGCAAAAGCCCGACACCTTAATGGTTCACAACACAGTTCATACCAATGAGAATGTGCCGTGAGCCAGGCTGTTGTATCAGCCTGGGTCCGGGGGGACAGCGGGTGGAGGTGGGGGATTAAATCAGATTGAAATCAGTTTCTCTCCCAGGCTGGGCCCAGCTTCTGAATTCTAGGATTCCTCAAACCTCAAAAATGGAATCGCTCTTCTCTCAAGTCCCAGGGTGGCTGGATTCCAAGCCCCTTGCAGCCAAATCTTAAAACGTGGCTTTACTTTGGAGAATTCAAATGTGGCTTTGCTTTTAAGAATTCAGCCCCGGCATGACGGGGATCTGGTGAATCACTTGGAAAACTGAAAATTGAAAGTTCTAAGGGGACTGTGCATGGCAAACTGGCCTAAGCGCCTGGCCCGTTTGTTCTGAGCGTGTCTGCCTGGTCTTCCAGATGCCTCACTTTAGGGAAGCAGGCATGGCCCATTTGGGGGAGCGCCCAGAGGTCCTTTTTACTCCTTCCCTTTTCCCGCCCCAACCTGGAGATGAGGCCACAGCTGTTTATGTACTTAACTTTACTTGGGATTTTTTTCCCTGAGGCCCCATGCCTTGCTCGGCCCAACAAGGTGTGCTAACCACTCCAGATGTCCCAGTATCTCCCTGCACATGTGCCATGTACCCACTGTGATAGTCCAGAACACCCAGGAAATTAGAAGACTGGCTGAGAAATGAGGGGCACAAAGGTTTACTAAAAATAAAATAAAATTAAAAATACCGACGATGACTTTGAAAAACAGCTGCGGGCTTCCTGATCAAAATGTAGCCTTCTGGGGTTATTTCCAGGCCAGGCTGGCTGCCAAAGGCTGTGATGAATTCTAGGCTCCATATGGTGTGTCCCATATAACAGAGATCTGGCACCAATGAATCCCAAAGTCTAACCTGCAGTTCCAAGGCCCGCCCTCCTAGAGATGTGAGTTTGTAAGCATTGAATTCCAAGACCATCTTAGACCAGAGCTCTTTCCTCTGTTTTGAAGGAAGATTCACATGCAGACCGGATACTTCTACTGTGGCCTGGTGAAAGGCCTTGGGCTTTGGAGCCACAAGTTGCTGAGTTCAAATTCTCATTCGTTCACTAACTGGCAAAGTATATTCAAATAAGAAATGTAACTTCTCTGAACATCAGTTTCTGCATGTGCAAAAGGAAAATTATTGAGCCTAATCCCTAGGGTTCCATGAAGTTACGGAAAATCTAATTAAAGTGGGCTGGTATTAGAGCTGATACATGTGAGATGCTCAAAATCTAGTACCTCTCCTTATTATTGTATTGTCTCCATTTTTCCCCAGTGGGACATGAAGCCAATTGCCAGTACCTAGTGTCTCATGCTGGGCACTGAGGTCTCTAGAAGTCAAAGGCAGCAACTGGGAAATCAAGGTTGCATTCTAGAAACATTCCTTAAGCGTCCCTTTGTGTTAAGCCCCATTCAAGGCCCTGGGGCTGCAAAGATGAGTCAGACACAGAGACAGTCCTTAAGGGATGACAGTGAGAAAGAGAAAGAGGGAGACGAGTGTAACAAGGAAAAGATCTATGTGTGTGTGTGTATTACTGGCTATTGATACACTTTCCTTCTCTCTCTCTAATTAATTCTGCCACATCCCTTCTGCCATTAAGTCAAAGTCATAGAGAAATTGCACCAGAGGACGAGCAGGTGGCCACCACCTAGGATAAAGAAGTCAACAGAATAAGAGTAAAGGAGAACAGGGCATACAGGGAGTTCTCATTAGACAATAAGGGAAAGAGAAGGTTTGTTCAGTGCTGAGTGGTCAGGAGTACCAGAGTCTTTGGTCAACCCTCAGCAGCGCTCCACACCCTGAAGGAATTGGGGGAGGTAGAAACATCCAGATGGGTTTGGGGGAATCTAACCACATCTGGGATTGCGGCCCCAGTTCACTGCAATGCAGATTGAAAAGTCACTCAAATCCTGCCCATGTTGGTGGCCTTTGGTTCCGCAGAGTCTGAGCATAGCATCTAAGGAATCTGGAATTCCCCATGCGTTCCAGTGGGAAGTGATAAGAGTCTGGAAACCCAAAAAGAGCCTGAGATCAGAAGTGGGTAATGACAAGGGTCAAGGACTGCATGGCAGCATGGCACGCGTGGGACAGGCAAGGCCAGCCACCCTACAGCAGAGCGAAGAGCCAATGGAAGCTGGTCATCCTGTCACTACACCCAGAAGCTGTAATGGAAATGAGGCAGAGAAGCAGGGCCATCTTGAGAAGGAAGGCACAGCCCTTACCAGCAGTTTGAATTCTGAATTGGCTGCATAGTTACTAAAGAAATCGTTACCTCTAATTGGCGAATTTATTTTTTTTTCCTGCCATTAACGGAAATGGGGACTCAAGGGCAAAATGAAATCACTTCTAGAAAATGAAGAAAGCTGAATTTATTTATTAAGCTCATCTGGGCACATCTGAACCGCAGCATGTGTAACTGAACCCTCCTACATGAGTCCATTACAATACCTGGTGATCAATGTGATAGAGGCCGCCATATGAGTAAACAGAGGGGTTAGGTGGGAGGAACTTTTAACCCAGATGAGCTACAGGAGAGCCTCTTGGAGTAGAAAGAGACCTGAATTCAGTCTTGAAGCATCCCTAGGAATGGGAAGAAGGGGCGGTCGAAGAGTTGCAGAGAATTCAAGGCAAGGAAAACAGTACGGACAAAGGTGGAAACAGAAATACGTGCAAGGGAGACCAGTTGTCCCGGTTTGAAATCAGTGGCATGCAAAGTGCAATTCTTTCAACACTAACTGATCACCTACAGTGCGCCAGGAACGTAGGAGGAGGATCCTGAGCATTCGAGTGTATGACAAGAATGGGAGAGTCTTGGCTAGGGTCTCAGGAGACCCCATGACCCTTGAAAAACAGAATGGGAACGTTGTGCTACTCCAAATCATCTCAAACTCCAAGAGGGGGGCAGAAATGCATGATGGAACATCATATATTTCCATGTAAAATGTCTGTGTATGCCTGGATGCAGATAGTAGTGGGGTGGGCTGATTAGACCGAACAATATTCCCTTCCCTTGGAGCTGTCCCCGCCGACTCCTGGACTGACCCAGACCTCCTGTTAAAACCAGGGCATTGGCTCCTTTCTCTCCGACACCATCATCTTCCCTGGATGATACCCCCTTACCCACCAAGGCCTGTGTGTCCACCAAGCCCTGCCTGCCCTAAGGAAACACGCTCAAACCAGCCCTGTGCAGGCACAACTCATGGACAGCAACCTGGGAGCTGAGCCTCACATTATCTCACATGAATCCCCGTTTTGCACCCAACCCTCTCCTGGCCCAGATACCCCTTAAAGGCACCATTTATCCATCTAGAGCTGGGCATGGAAGGAGAGGCAGCATCGCCTATTGGGAAGCAATGGAACATTATGACTTGGCCACGCTGATACAGTATTTCAACTCAAGAATTCATATATGACTGAGAAATAATAGTAAAATTCTCTCTCTAAGGTTACTTTCATAAGCAAGAAAATACCTTTAATTCATCTCTGAACCTCTTCTCCCAATTGCCTACTCTCCCCATACCAGTCCAGGAATAGGGGTCGGGATGCAGTGACATTCAGGCATGAAATTAAAAGTGAAGGGTTATAGGATGTGACAGATCTGAGAATTCATCATAGAAATGTGTCTTTCTAGCTGTGTGACTTTGGGCAGGTCACCTAATCCTTCTATAAAATGAAGACTGGAATATCTAATTCATAAGGTCATTATGAAGAATAAATGCATGGTAGCTTAGCACCAAGCTCGACACTTAGCTAGCGGTAACTATTATTACCAATTGTGCTAGTTCTTTAAAATAGCCACACACCTTTTGATCCTCCCCTCCCATCAAGAGGTGGGGTCTGTGACCTCCTCCTCCCTCAAATCTGGGTGAATTTGTGAATTCTTTGACTGAAAGAGTATGCCAGAAGTGCTGCTGTCTGATTTCCAAGGCTAGATCATAAAAGTCCATGCAGCTTCTGCCTTGTTTGCTAAAACACTGGAATTCTGGGCCATGAAAAGGATATGACTACTTTGAGGCTGCCATGCTATGAGGAAGCCCAAGCCACAGGGAGAGTCCATGTGTAAATGTTCTGATGGAAAGTCCCAACCAAGCCCAGGCATCAGTCTTATGAGTGAAGGAGACTCCAGATGCTTCTAGCCCTCAGCCTTTAAGAATCTTCCCAGGGCTTCCCTGGTGGTGCAGTGGTTGAGAGTCTGCCTGCCGATGCAGGGGACACGGGTTCGTGCCCCAGTCCAGGAAGATCCCACATGCCGCGGAGCAGCTCCACATGGGAGAGGCCACAACAGTGAGAGGCCCGTGTGCCGCACAAAAAAAAAAAAAAAAAAAAGAATCTTCCCAGCTGAAACCCGGTCATCACAGAGCAGTGCCAAAATTATCCTACTGTGCTCTATCCATTTCCTGATCCACGGAATCCATGGGCCTAAGAAAATGGTTCCTTTGGGGGGACACTAAGTTCAGGGTGGTTTATTACAGGGAATACCAACCATCATTGTCATTATCATCATGGCTTTTTGTTCTGGGCACCATTTGGTAGAGATGCGCATTTGGTGCATTCTTGCATACCAAGTGGTTGCACCCAATACTGTATCAAATCTGGAAATAAGTACTTTCAAGAAAATATCAAATATTTCTTCACCCATACTCACACATTTGCAGAGCCTGCAAGCAACAGATAAAATGGTACGCATTGGGGTTGCAGCTGCCAACAAGTTCTTGCAGGATTGTTTTTAAATAAACTTGTTAGTATAATAACTGATTTTATAGTTATCTGTGGCATATAATTATGACCCATATATATGTCAGCAGCTTATTGCTTGAACTTACTTCTCCATTAACAAGAATGCTGTGGATTTTATATGAGTTGTAATAGGAATGAATGGCTACTTCTAAGGACTTTTTATCTGCAAAAGCATATTTTAGACCTAATTTTGTGTGCATGTCAAGGAACAACAATATTAAGCCATGTAGGTGACATAAGGGTATTAACTTTCTTCCCCCCTCTCAGGTTCTAGTACAGTCCTAGTACATAGCAGGTAGAGAAGGGTGTGGTAGTCACCAAGATGCGATGCTCAGGCTTCCCTTCAAGAAAGAATTTACCGGGCTTCCCTGGTGGCGCAGTGGTTGAGAGTCCGCCTGCCGATGCAGGGGACGCGGGTTCGTGCCCCGGTCCGGGAAGAGCCCACGTGCCGCGGAGCAGCTGGGCCCGTGAGCCATGGCCGCTAAGGCTGTGCATCCGGAGCCTGTGCTCCGCAACGGGAGAGGCCACAACAGTGAGAGGCCTGCGTACCACAAAAAAAAAAAAAAAAAAAGAAAAGAAAAAGAAAGAATTTACCACTCAGCTGCAAGGGGTGCAGTTAGCAGACAGCTTCCAGCTGCAGTGCCTTTGGGATCCAGCTAACCTTTCAAGTCAAAGCCACATCCTTCCTGGGAAGCCCCCATCCAAACACTGGGCAGGGCCTGGCCATTTCTGCCCAGCACAGGACTACTTTAACGGGCGATCTTTGCTCTGGACCTCCCCATCCAGTGAGCTGAGACTTTCTCTGATCTTCCTTGTGGTCTGAAGCTCTTCCTACCTAATCCTGCTTCTTTCCATCTTCATCTTTCACAGGTATTAGCCTCCAATAAATTTCTTGGATTTCTCCCCACATCTTAACATCTGCTTTCCATAAGACCCCACGGACACAAGCGGGGTGCTCATCAAATTGATTACATAGGATAAATATCTATTGGGGGAGATAAAGCTTTGGTCGAGAGAAGAATCCAATGACTTTGCTTTGTCCAGATCTGAGGTATATACTGAAGGTGGATAGAGTTACATGTCACATGTCTCGTAAAATAACCATCTGTGCTAGGTTTGGGGTGTTGACACAGTTACCGGGCTGCCACTCAGCATCTATTCACATCTATAAAATGATATTGCAAGAGAAGACTCCTGGGAAAAGAGGGAGGAAGACTCTGTAACTGTCGCTGTTGGTGGCCTAGCCAGCATCCGTTTTCCCCCTCCTTCTTCCTAAAAGGATCTCAGTTTGGTCCATGTGTCCATCCCTCCTCCACACAGGTCGTGTTCCTCAAGGGATGTCAACACGAAACCCAGCTCCGAGGCTCAACTCTAAGAGTAACTTGGTTCTACTCTGAGTGATCGCTTCAGGAATGGTCATTTGATCCATTCCGGACAATGAGATGCAAGAAGAGGTATACTTGGGGGCAGGGGCTGGGGGTTCTATGAAAGTTCTTTGATCTCCTAGCAGACCTTCCAGAAGCAGCCCACTCTCTTACTCCTCTGAGTGAGACCATGTGTAGACATCAGACCACCTTACCGGCAGCTGAGAAAAATGCTGGTCCATAGAGAAGCACAAGACTGAAGCAGCTCAGAAAAGTAAAACCAGAGATATTGCCCCAGAATTTCTGCAACGGATGCCTTTTAACTAAATGTGCACAGAGAGAAAGCAAACCTTTCCCCTCTCCTGAAAGAACTCAACCCTCCATGTAAGCCTCCACCATAAGAAGCCAGAATAAAGGAAGAGGGGAAGGAAGGGGGGGTGGGGAGAGAAGGAGAAAAGAGAAAGAGAAAGAGAAGGGATGCTGATATGGTTCTGAGCCAGTCAACAAATCAGAGTCAACCTGGAGAGCTGGACTCCCATTGCACCAAAAGTGTCCTGTATTCCTCTGGGACTGGCGCTTGTTTCCGGAATGCCCCCTTGTTCCTATTCCTTTTTTTCTGAGAGTAGTCATGCTGACCTCTCTGCTGGAGCAGCTCTGGGAACACTGTCCACTTCTTGAGGGCTGGGAGGGTCTTGGTATCCGTATCCACTGTTGACGTTTTGAAGTAAGTCTTTAGTAATCAGTTGGTAAATGAATGAACAAATGAATCCATGAATGAATGAGTGAGTGAATGAGGATGGAAGGCTTTTTGCCAGCCAGGAAACAGTCTTTAGCTGTGCAACAACAGTATAGCAATTAGGGATCTTTGGAAGGGCTGCTTCTTGCAAAATCCACGTCTTAGCCACAAGGAAGGAGGCCTGGGAGTTATTAGAGAGTGACTTGTTTGTTTGTTTTGCGAATGAAAATCAGAGTGTAGGAAGCTCTCTGCAGCCAGCTGGAGGGTTCAGAGTTAATCCCTTCAGAGTCATGGGAGCCAGCATCTGCTCTTCAGAATTACATCGTGAAGGAGATGCACCCCGAGCCCTGGGAGAATGGATGGACTGAAGTTTACAGAGACCTGGCTCTGCCTCTAAGTAGTTCTGGGATTTTCAGAAAAAATCCCTTAATTTCTGTGCATGTTAGTTTCTCTGCCTAAAAATCAGAGGATCAGGCCCCTTATGCTCCAATCACCTCTCACTCTCCCCACTCCAACACCAAAATCAATTTGTGTCTGGGGTAGAATGTCTTCTGGCTCAGAGTGAGGGTGAGGGTGACACCTGTTCATGGCATCTGTCCCACACTGAGAGGTTTTCCCTCTACATCTAATAGTAATCATAATATTGATGTTAACGTAATAACTATTCACTGAACGTGTACTGGTGTGTCAGGCACTGTTTCAAAACTTGACCTGGATTCTGTTTTAATCCTCACTATAACTCTATGAAGTAGGTACTCATATTCTTCCCATTTTACTGATGAGAAAACTGAGGTACAGAGAAGTTCAATAACTTACCCAAGGCTTCCCAACCCATAAGTGGTGGAGCTGTGATTTGAACCTAGGAGTGTGGTGCAGTATGCCTTAGCCTCTACCCCTTAGGTTCCCAGTGAGCTGTTCTCTCAGGACTGCCTGAGTCTGTTCAGAAGTGCCTCAGTGTTTCAGGAAGTGGGAGAGACAGTGGAAAGGCTCAGTCTGAGAAGGCATAGCATCCAAACCCCAGCTCTTGTCCTCACCATCCCCAGGACTTTTGAGTCCTTCCACTCTTCGGTCTTGGATCCCAGTTTCCCCACCTGTGAGTTGGGGAAATCACCCATGGGGATATCCAGGCATGTTCCTACTGTGATTAGTGCATGGAGAAATCTTTAAGCTTAGAAAAGAACTTCTGAGAGTATGCAAACTCCAAGAAATTGTATGAAAAATGTGGCACGTGGTCATTTAGTTCACAGGGTAAGTGGTTCATAGTTCCCATCGGTTTCTTGAAAGGGACCCTCCAGGGATCTAGAATACAACAGTGCTATCCATGAAGACGATCAAGAGCAAATGAGGGCTTCCTTAGTGGCGCAGTGGTTGAGAGTCCGCCTGCCGATGCAAGGGACGCGGGTTCATGCCCCGGTCCAGGAACCACATGCCACGGAGCGGCTGGGCCCGTGAGCCATGGCCGCTGAGCCTGCACGTCCGGAGCCTGTGCTACACAACGGGAGAGGCCACAGCGGTGAGAGGCCTGCATACCACAAAAAAAAAAAAAAAAAAAAAAAAAGAGCAAATGGATCTGAGGCAGGCCACACCTGTGGTCCTGGTGTCAGGGTCTTTGATGGTGCCCAACATCTGGTTGTTTAAAAAAAAAAAAGCCAAATGATTAGCTTCATTCCATTGTCTTCCAATGTCTAGGCACTTCCAGAATAGAGAGAACTAATCTGACATCCTTAGGCTCAAAATCTCTCTCTGCACACAGCCTCTTCTTTCCCTGGGGTGGAACGTCTCCTTTGCACTCATTCTCTCCAGAGGAAACCAGAAACATGTTGTCATCTGCAAGCATTTACAAGTGGACCCAGCAGAGAAATGTCAGTTGGAGGAGGTGTATGAATGTAGAGGCTGCAGAAATAGCCAAGATTCAAAATGTCCTCATCCAAATAAACATGTTGTGTGTGTGTGTGTGTGTGCGTGTGTGTGTGTTGTGGTGGGCTAGGGTGCGCAGACATTTGCAAGTGGGGGAAAGCAGTGGGATGCTACAGTAAAAACGCCAGATGGAGAGTCAGCCAGCTGTGTGTGAGCATGCCAGCTCCTCCCCTTATCAGCTCTGTCATTTGCACAAGCTCCTAACCTCTCTGAGCCTCAGTTTCCCTCCCTGTCAAATTCCAGCAATTTCCCAGTGCTGCTGTGAGGACTCAATACAATACCTCATGTACCGAAGAATTCATGCATTGCAGCTGCCCCATAAATAGTAGGAGCTCAATGTATGGGTTATCCAGATGCCTGGGTGACCTTGGACAATTCTTTTTTGCTGTTGTTCCTTTCTAAGTCTTGATTTCTTCATTTGTAAAATAGAAGTGGAGAAGCAGAGGAGGTTGATTCTTTAAGCTTTCTTTTTGTTATGAAACTCTTTTTTCCCCAGTAACGGAAATAAAAACAAAAATAAACAAATGGGATGTATTTAAACTTAAAACCTTTTGCACAGCAAAGGAAACCATAAACAAGACAAATAGACAACCATCAGAAGGGGAGGAAATATTTACAAATGAAACAACAGACAAAGGATTAATCTCCAAAATATACAAACAGCTCATGGAGCTCAATATCCAAAAACAAACAATCCAGTTAAAAAATGGGCAGAAGACCTATATAGATATTTCACCAAGGAAGACATACAGACGACCAAGAAGCACATGAAAAGATGCTCAACATCACTACTTATTCGAGACATGCAAATCAAAACTACAATGAGGTATCACCTCACGCTGGTCAGAATGGCCATTGTCAAAAAATCTAGAAACAATACATGCTAGAAAGGGTGTGGTGAGAAGGGAACCCTCCTGCACTGTTGGTGGGAATGTAAATTGATACAGCCACTATGGAGAACAGTATGGAGGTTCCTTAAAAAACTAAAAATAGAACTACCATATGACCAAGCAATCCCACTACTGGGCATATACCCTGAGAAAACCATAATTCAAAAAGAGTCATGTACCAAAATGTTCATTGCAGCTCTATTTACAATAGCCAGGACATGGAAGCAACCTAAGTGTCCATCGACAGATGAATGGATAAAGAAGATGTGGCACATACATAAAATGGAATATTACTCAGCCATAAAAAGATACAAAATTGAGTTATTAGTAGTGAGGTGGATGGACCTAGAGTCTGTCATACAGAGTGAAGTAAGTCAGAAAGAGAAAAGCAAATACCATATGCTAACGAATATATATGGAATCTAAAAAAAAAAAAAAGGTACCGATGAACCTAGTTGCAGGGCAGGAATAAAAAGGTAGGCATAGAGAATGGGCTTGAGGACATGGGGTGGGAGGGAGAAGCTGGGGTGAAGTGAGAGTAGCATCGACATATACACACTATGGAATGTAAAATGGTTGGCTGGTGGGAAGCAGCTGCATAGCACAGGGAGGTCAGCTCGGTACTTTGCAATGACCTAGAGAGGTGGGGTAGGGAGGGTGGGAGGGATGCTCAAGAGGGAGGGGATATGGGGATATACATATGCATATGGCTGATTTGCTTTGTTGTGCAACAGAAACTAACACAGTATTATGAAGCAATTATACTCCAATAAAGATCTGTTAAAAAAATAAAGAAGAATAAATTAGAATTTTCTGACCGTTGAGGGGAAAATAAAATTTCATGGGGAAACCCAGTGCATACAACTGTTAGAGTCTCAGGTTCAAGAAGAAACAACACACTCCAGCAGACCAGTTTGTTAACTACCCTCTTCCTGGTACATAGCACAGGTGCTGGGCTCCTGGGAACAGTGAGAAAACCAGTGCACCACACCAGTGATTCCCAATCTCCCTTTGTCTATACAGCAGCCTCCCGACATTCACCATGTCTGTGTACCACTTGTATTATTTATTTACCTAATATTTTTCTCAACTCAGCCACCTGCTGTTGGCTTACATTTTAATTCAATCCGAAAGGAAGCTATACCTCACGACCATAAATGAAAGACCAGTATCTGTTTTCATAAATAGGCGGTCCCATGGGTCAGACATGTGATAAACCATGAAATTGCCTGCTGTATGTTCTCAGCCTGAAGGCTGCCCTCTCCTTTCCTTAAAAAGGAGGATTAGCAAGTGGCAAGAAGGTGTTTAAAGACACAGTAGTGGGACTTCCCTGGTGGTGCAGTGATGAACACTCCATGCTCCCAAGGCAGGGGGCCCAGGTTCGATCCCTGCTCAGTGAGCTAGATCCCACATGCATGCCACAACTAAGAGTTCGCATGCCACAACTAAGGAGCCAGTGAGCTGCAACTAAGACATGCAAACAAATTAATTAATTAATTAATTTTTAAAAAGACACAGTAGCGCCAGTTGGGCCTTTCTCCTTGCAGCAGTCAGGACTGGAAGGGAAGTCAAAGGAAAGCACAGCTCAGCATCTCTCTAGCTGTGTCTTTTTTTTTTTTTTTTTTTTTGGCCGCGCGGCATGTGGGATCTTAGATTCCCGACCGAGGATTGAACCCGCGTGCCCCTGCATTGAAAGCGTGGAGTCTTAACCACTGGACCACCAGGGAAGTCCCTAGCTGTGTCATTTTAGGTTGGCTTCCCCTCATGACTTTGAGAAACACTCTATGATCACTGTAATGGGTTTAATGATCCCCCCCACACCCCTACCAAAAAAGATATGTTCAAGTCCTAACCCCCTGTACCCGTGAATGTGATCTAATTTGGAAATAGGATCTTTGCAGATATGAGAATCTCAGGATGAGATCATCCTGGATTTAGGGGGACCCTAAATCCGATGACAAGAGTCCTTATAAGAGAAGGAAGGAGATTTGATAACACAGGGACCATGTGAAGACAGAGGCAGAGACTGGAGTGATGCAGCCACAAGCCAAGGGACGCCTGCAACCAACAGAAGCTGGAAGAGGCCAGGAAGGATTCTCCTCTAGGGCCTTTGGAGGGGGCATGGCCCTGCTGACACCTTGATTTCAGACTTCTGACCTCCAGAACTGCGTGAGGATACAGATCTGTTGTTTTTAGCCACCTAGTTTGTGGTAGTTGGTTGTGACAGCCCTGGGAAGCTAATGTAATCACTAAGCCCATTCCTTATATGACATTTGCCAGTGTGAGCTAGTAAGTATTTTCTCCTTTCTCCTTTACCAGTGGCCATGAGGTGCCTTTTCAGAACCGGCTCTTTTTCCTCTAAGAAATCTCCTCTCCCTAAGCATGTGCTTGGTTTTTCCTAAGAGGGATGGTAGAGACATTGGATAGACCTAGCTGGAAGATTATCCTGTGTTCTCAGGACTCCCTGATTTGGGAATCTTTCATCTCCATTTCCCATTCCCTTTCTCCCAGTCCTACATGAAAGATCAAAGAAAAAGGAAAGTTGGGTCTCCCTCTTGGTACCAAAGTACAACTTTGGTTGCTATTAAAAAAAAAAAAAAAAAACCTCATGAATAAACCATGTTTTGTGATTTAAAAAAAAAAAAAAAAAAGGCATAATTCCAGAGCAAGTCAATGGTTGGAACTTTCCAGCTTAATGGGAGCCAGATTCCTGCCTCCTTGTTCTCTCTGCCTCTCTCCTGCCCCTCTTTTCTTCCTTTCGCTTGTACCAAAAGCTGTCTGCTAAACTTCTAAAACACCCTGTGCCTTTTTGACCCTTCAACTTGTCTTGAACTTCAGAAAAAATTGGGGAAATGGCACTGAGTGAACTATATGTAAGTCCTGGGCGTGCAGGGGGGAGGGGAAGGGGGCCACATGGGGGAGGAGGCTTACCATGAACTTGGGGCCTCGGATATTTGCTTGGGAAAAAAAAAAAAAAAAAAAAAAACCTCTTCTGTTAATGGAATTAGTAAATATTTGTTGCTCTGTTCTAGGCCGGTGCCCCAGGGGGATATCTGGAGGAAGGGGGAACCAAAGGGGGGGACAAATAAAAATAAAAGACAAGCTACTTTTCTGCTCCTTTCCCCTCTGCAAAGACACTAAACAGACAAGTCGGAGGATTAGAATGAGGCCTTGTGAGGCTGCTGCAAGCAGGAAGTTGTGAGGGGGCTTTGCGGCGGGGAGGGGGCCCTGGTAGGGAAGAAGCAGACCTGCTATCTGGTAATGGGAACGCCATTCCTGCTTAATGAAATGATTACTGGCAGAGTTCCTGAGTTATGGTGCAGCCTGCACAGTCTCTGGCTGGCTTCCTGGAGCCCAGAGACCCCCGGCTGAGGTTGGGCCTGATGTGCAAAGAGGCTTCGGTGAGACAGGGAGCGACAGAGATGGAGGTGGGGAGGTGGGCAAGACGCAAGGGGTAGAGAGATGCGGCAGAAAAGCAGAGGTCCAGTGCCACGCGGGGAGCAGGGGCCTGGGCAAGGAAGAGGAGGATGCCAGCGGGGGGGAAGGAAAATGGTAGAAACAAGAGCAACTATCCTCCAATAAAAATTAATTTTAAAAAATTTATTTATTTATTTATTTATGGCCGTGTTGGGTCTTCGTTTCTGTGCGAGGGCTTTCTCTAGTTGTGGCAAGCGGGGGCCACTCCTCATCGCGGTGCGCGGGCCTCTCACTATCGCGGCCTCTCTTGTTGCGGAGCACAGGCTCCAGACGCGCAGGCTCAGTAATTGTGGCTCACGGGGCCAGTTGCTCCGTGGTATGTGGGATCTTCCCAGATCAGGGCTCGAACCCGTGTCCCCTGCATTGGCAAGCAGACTCTCAACCACTGCGCCACCAGGGAAGCCTAAAAATTAATTAAAAAAAAAAAAAAGAAAGTGGTAGAAACAGAGAGAGGCGGAAGGAAAACGGAAGGAGGCCAACAGAGGAAGAGGCAGGACAGAGTCTGTCTCAGGCTCACAGAGGTGGAGGGAAGAGAGAGAACGAAATGAGGAGACAGAGGCAGAGATGCGGACGGAGCTGGGATGAGGCTGGGAGACGACGGAGAAGAGACCCGGACACGGACGAGAGATGGAGAGACGGGACAGACACAGAGACCGAGAAAAACAAAGACACAGAGACACAGAGAGAAAGATGCAGCAAAGGCGAAATCCTGATGGTAGAAAGAGGGGACAAGGGGGAAGGAACCAGGCCACGGGAGAGACACACCCGGACACAGGGCTTGAGACAGAGAACCAGAAGGGTGTAAAGACGCAGAGGAAAAAGGCCAGGGGCAGAGAGAGAAGGCAGCACCTCTGTGCACCTGGGGAGTTAAGTTTCAGTGAGTCCATGAGAGTCCATCACCTTGACACAGAGTAAGGTCCAGCTGGTGATAAAATAAAGATTATATCAGGACTTCCCTGGCGGTCCAGTGGTTAAGACTCTGCATCTCCACTGCAGTGGGTGCGGGTTCCATCCCTGGTCGGGGAACTAAGATCCTGCGTGCCTTATGGCGCGGCCAAAATTTTTTTTTAAATAAAAATAAAAACTCAAGATCATATCCAAAGGCAGCCAAATAAAGAAGGGACAAGACAGGAGAATGAAAGGACCTAAGGTCTTTCAAGGTCACTGAGATAACTCTGACTTCTCCACCTTCCAGGAGATTTGAGGACCAACACACAGATGGAACGTTTTCACTTATGTAGCTGGTCATCCAGCAACCCTGTAGGGAAGATTGTAGGAAGAATCTGAGAATCAGGGAGGTGAAGTTACAGGTAACACAGAAAGAAAGGGGTAGGGTTGGAACTCTAATCTGGCTGGGACAAAAATAATATAAATGCCAAAAAGAGTAAAGGTTGGAGGTTAAGAGTTCTGGGGCTTCATTTTGTTCAGGACGAGGCTAGATGAATTATTATAATGATGATAGTGATTGATCAAATGCTCAGTAAGAATTTAACGTACACATTGAACCTACAGAACTTCTAAACAAGGAGGGGGAAGGGTTGATGGAGAGGAGGAGATAGAGAAAATCCTGTCTAACACACATGAAAAAAAGGAGAAAGAAAGAAGCAAAGACAAAAAGAAAATTATGAAAATATGACAAGTAGAAATCTTAGAAGATAAAGTCCAAACTAATCTGTAATCTCCTTCATTATAATGGGATTAAACTCTTCCGTTAAAAGAAAGAGACCTTGGGAATGGATTATATTTTTTTAAAGATCAGCTGTGTGCTTTTTCCAAGGCATGCATAAATTAATAGAAAAGTTGAAAATTAAAAATCGGGAAAAAATGTTCTAAGCAAACCAAAAGAAACCTGATGTGGTAAATGAATTTCAGACAGAATGGAGTGTGGGACAAGCCAGCTAGCTCCCTCCGACACTCAAGCACAGGCTGTCACTGTCCACACTGGTGTCCAGGCCTCTGTGGCCACCCAGGCAGACCCTCTGCAGCCTTGTAGGCAGGCACTGGACTTAAACTTAACAACTGGGTTTTTTTGTTTGTTTGTTTCTTTGCTTTTGGCCGTGTCGCGTGGCATGTGGGATCTTAGTTCCCCGACCAGGGATCGAACCCACGCCCGCTGTATCGGAAGCGCGGAGTCTTAACCACTGGACCACCAGGGAAGTCCCAACGGCTGGGTTTTTACAAGGCACACTTTGGGCAGCTGCTTTCTTGTAGCTTCGCCTTTCTGGTTTCCTACCCTGAGCTTCGAGACCGATTTCTCTGTAATGATGTGTCACCGGAGAGGGGAATACAAGAAAACCACCTGTGAACCGGCGGGTCACAGAGGCAGCGGAGAAAATCCTATACGGGAAGAGAAACAGGTGGGAACAGGTTTGAGGGGTTCCAGCCAGCTTATCCTCATCCCCCACCTCCCGGCAACCCCGTGCAAAAAGGGAGGGAGATGCATGAGGGAAGGGATGTGGGAACAGATGTATATGTATGACTGATTTACTTTGTTATAAAGCAGAAACTAATAAAAAATAAAATAAAATAAATAAATAAATAAATAAATAAAAAGCCTGCTTTTCGCGGCAGCAAAACATACTGTGCTTTCATGTTTCCCACTTCTCTTCCTCCAGCGACCTCATCTTACTTCCTCTATCTGAAAATGTCCCGGTTGCCATGAGTGTGGGTAGCAATTTCCTATTTCTTGTTTTCATTAAGAGACCAAGAGCCGGGCGTCTTGGTCATTATCCTTTGGGTTCTCGCTATGTATTCAATCAAGAGCCAAGGGACGGCCAATCATCAGCCTCCCACCTCTGTACTCAGCACTGTGCCCAAGGTGTAGGACAGCATTGGAGGAAGTCAGAAGAGAGAGAGCTGAGAATTCCCTGGCGGCCCAGTGGTTAGGACTCCGAGCTTCTCCTGCAGTGGGAACGGGTTCAATCCCTGGTCGGGAAACTAAGATCCTGCAGGCCATGCAGAGAGGCCAAAAAAAAAAAAAAAAAAAAGAGGGGGAGAGAGAGAGAAATAGCTGTGGTTGCTGACACCCTCTCTCTTGTCTGCATTCCCAGGTGCATCTTACTAACTTCCCGCCTCAATGCCTCTCTCTTCCGTAGCGTCGAACAAGGGTCTCCCTCCCCCTGAAACCCCTTCCATGCCCCATGTCCCCCACCCCACTTTGCTCTTTTTATCACTCCTTTATTCCTGCCAGGAAGCTTCCTAACCTCTGAGTCTGAAGTAAAAGACCCTTCTCTCAATGCTCTGTACTCATTCCTGTTAACAGGCTTGTCACTCGGCGTTGTAATTGCCCGTGAACTTGCTTTCACCTTCCCGATCCTCTTTCCCAAAAGATACAAAATCCGAATTGGCAGAAAGAGCGTCTCTTCTCTCCTAACCCTTTTACTCAACACCAGGCTAGGTATGCAGACAGGGGCCCGACCTGCAGCAGGAATGAATGGTGGGATAAGTCTGCAGTCAAGGACCTTCGCTAACTTAGGTAGCATCACCAAGATCTACTGCTTAATCCACAGAGCTCCGAGGTTTCCAGGGACTAGATTCTCAGAAACATCTGACAACAGAGCTAGAAAGCAACTTGAGTGAAGCCCTTGTCTCGCTGGTTTGTGAACGAGTTCCGTAGAATCCTGGAAGTTCTGGGGAAGTGTCTCAGGGAAGCAAACATCGGCTCTGTGAGCATGACTTTGAATCACTCCTCTTCACCCTGCATCAGCACAGTAATCCCACTTACCTCTTGTTTACACATCAGGCTTCATTGGAATAAAGAGTCCACCATTAGAAAATAAAACCCCTAAACCACCATCAGTCTGGACCGAAGCCCTCATTTTACAGAATGGACCATCAAAGTCCAGAGAGAGGAAGGGACTTGTGGCATGTCATGTCTTGCAGCTACATCTCATCCCTGACACTTACAAGGTGTGAAATCTTGAGGAAGTGACTGTGTGTCTTTAAATCTTAGTTTCCTCATCTGTAGAATGGGGAGAAGAGTGGACCTGTCTCATACAGGGTTGTTGAGGGGATCAATCAGGTGAGTTAAGTCGAGAGTAGAGGCACTCCATTAAAAAGAATGAAATCATGCCATTTGCAGCAGCATGGATGGACCTGGAGATGGTCATATTCAGTGAAGTGAGTCGGACAGAGAAAGACAAATATATGATATCGCTTACATGTGGAATCTAAAAAAAAAAAAAAATGAACTTATTTACAAAACAGAAAGAGACTTAGAAAATGAACTTATGGTTACCAGAGGAGAAGCGTAGCGGGGAGGGATAGATTGGGAGTTTGGTTTGGGATTGACATGCACACACGGCTCTATTTAAAACAGATAACCAACAAGGACCTACTGTACAGCACAGGGAAGCCTGCTCAATATTCTATAATAACCTAAATGGGAAAAGAATTTGAAACAGAATAGAGACATGTATATGTTAAAAAAAAAAAAAGAGTAGAGATACTCAATGAATGTTACCTATGATGATGTTGATGGTGGTCATTATTATTATTATTATTATTATTAGGCATTATTATTATTATTTTCTCTCTATCCAGGGCTCTTTCTACTCCACACCACTGGCTCTGAGACATAATGTAACGTGCCGGTACTGCAGCCAGAGGTTGAGGAAATGAAACACAACTGTCCCAGCAGCCTAGTTCTCCACCTACGGTTACCCCATTAACAGCAGACCAATCTCAAGCTAGACCTTCTCCATCTCCAGGCAGCCAAGTCTCAGACCCAGGACACTTAAACTGCCAAACTGTTCTAGAAGGAAAGATGAAGAGAAACTTCCTACAAGCCAGTTGGAGGAACTGAACTCTCTTCTCAGTTTGTTTTTCCCCTCCCTGCCTACTGCCCTCTTCCCAATACTGACTCTCACCTTGACCTGAAACCTTCCACTCTGTAATGAGGTGATGCGATGCCATAAGAAGCCCTCAGCTTCCACGCCACCCACAGAAGAAGGTAGGGCCCGAAGAGCAGCTTTGTTTAAGGGCTAACAGGTGGAGAGTTTAGTGGGACCCAAGCCTGAACCCACTCCCTTGCCCAGGCCTTAGCCCTTGCCAAAAACATTAAGACCACCTGGTCCACCTACCCCCAGGCCACCAAAGTAGCACCCACACCACAGCAGCACATAGCAGGAATATCAGTGGCAATAGATTTTTTTTAATATATATATATGTATATATATTCAGGTGTACTCAAAAAACCTATGACCAGCACATTAAATCCTCAGTTTAATAAATTTCGTAGCTTTAGACAAGACTTATTTAAGTTGCAAATGTGTGGTGATTTACAAAACAAGTGTATAATACATTTGGTCATTTGCCGATATGACAAATCTGGAAATGTCTGGGAAATTCTGTTCTCATTTTACAGATGGAGAAAGAGGCATACAGGGTCCAGAAGACCTGGGCCAGGGTCATGGGGCAGAACTGGAGCTGAAAGCCAGGCCTCCTAGAGCTGAAGTTTGGGGTCCATCTCTACCTATCCTGACCACCATGTGACAAATTCTACTGACTGAGGATCCAAGTGTCTGGGGAGACTTTGGGCAGCCATGGAAGTGTGTGAGACACGGGGATTACTGTCCAAAAAGTGTGAGTCTTAGCTCAGTGCTGTCTGCCTTCAACAGATGAATCTTCCTACAGATTCAGACTTTTAGCCCAGGTCTTGAGGACCCCATGCCCATGCAAGAACAGTCAATCTAGTGATGGAAAGAGCGGGCCATGCTTTCTGGGTTCACGTTCATGTTCCACCACTTTGCTAGGTATGCACATTGGACAAGTCACATTCTCTCTGTGCCTCATTTATTCTCATCTGTGAGATGGGCATAGAAGCTTCCTTCACTGGATTTTCGGTGAGGTTTAAATAAAATAAGGTTTAAATAAAATAAGGTATAAAACCCCCATACCACAGAGCCTGGAACGTTGTTGGTGCTCAGTAAATGTGAGCTGTTGGGGATGGATGTGTATCTGGGATTTTTTTTTCCTAGGGGACAATGTTTCATTTAGCTATCGCTGTGTGATAAACCTATTCAAAACTTCAAGGCTGAAAATGACAATGGTTTACTATTTCTCATAATTGTATGGGTCAAGAACCCAGGTAGGGCACAGCTGGGCAGTTCTCCTATTCTACATGCTATTGGCTGGGTTGACTAACTGCCTTCCCCCGGTGGCCAGCCTGAGCTAGAAGGTCCAGAAAGGCATCCTCAGTGCTTCTCCATGTGGCCACTCACTGTCCATATCAGGAGTAGTGTAAGCCTCTTTACAGCCTGGTGATGGGTTTCTGTAGTGAAAGCCTATGTCTAGAACTGACACAGCATCCTTCTATTGGCCAAGGCCAGTCCCAAGCCCAGCCTACATTCAAAGTTCAGCGATGACGTCCTCAGTGGTTGCCTTTGGAGGTTACATACCACTGAGAGGGTCCAAAGATTTCCAGGTTATCCAGGTGGTCCAAGTCACTGCCTCTTGCTTTACAGGCTCCTCTATGCCACACTCCCCATCTCTCCCAGAGTCTCGTCAATTTCCCTATCATGCCATGCCCCCTCCAATAGCTGCCTCCTTGAACACGTTGCTCTTTACCTGGCTAACTTGTCCTCATCATCCTTTGGTCCTAATGCAACCCTCACTATCTCCAGGAAGCCTCAGGTGACCCCCTAGACTGGTGGGAGGCCCTGTTATTTACTTTCCAACGGACATGGCCCCATGAGGGCAGGGACCCTGTGAACCTGTTCATTGCCTCATCCTCAGGTCCTGGCTCAGTGCCTGGCACCTAGTAAGTACTCAGCAACTGGCCAAGCATGTACTGAGCGCTTGAATTCCAGCCCCACCTTGGCCCCTTTCACCCTGGGTGACCTTGGTGTTACAGGTTTCCTGAGAAGCAGAGGCTGGGATGAGGATCAATGTGCAGGCAATTTAATAGGGATGGAAGGGAGGGAATCAGGGTTGCATAGAGGGAGAAGCTGAGCTGTGACGCAGTCTCAAGAAAGGCCTCAGCTGATCTCACGGGAGTTCTGAAGATGAGATCACCCTTCTACAGGGGCCAAGGGGCTGAGCTTTTATTCCCCCGTATTGCCAGTCTTTGGATGGGGAATGTCCTTAGAAGCGGTGGTAATCTTGAGTAAGGTGGGTCCCTTTAGCTGAGGGCAGAACCCCAAGAGGGATGGGAGATAAAGGCATTTAGAGGTCCACACTCTGAGACCCTGTGGAGAATAAGACTTTCAGCCCTGAAATAGATCTGAGCAGCACATCATGCATCCATGACACTTGACCTTAACCTTTCTGTGCCTCCTTTTTTCATCAATCAAATGGAGATGATGACACCCTTTTCTCAAACTCCAAGAAAGCACCTAAAATAAATAACAGATATAAAATTGCTTTGAAAGGTTAAAAGAAGAGAGGAGGAAAAGTAGGAAGAACTCTGCAAATGCCACAAGATATCAAGGGGAGGAAGACTCTGATCCCTGCTCCAAGTCTGTCAATGATGAAACTTAAGGGACTCGAACACATTCCATGGACTATTCAAACGCAAAGGCGTTGAGAACTTGTTCAGCGGTTCTCAGTGCCACGAGCTCCCAGTTCAGCCCTTTGGAGAATGACTTGGAGGAGGGCTTGGCCAACCCTAAAGCCATCCTCCTGGATCTCAGGGTCATTCCCCTTGTCTTCAGTGATTTCCTAAGGAGAAATTCCAACCTGGATTTCTTTGGTCACTGCATCAACATTTACATCAATGGGCACTGGCCAGGGAACAGTGACTTCTGCTCCAGGCAGGAACACCGGTTCCTGGGGACATAAGGAAAGGAATCTGGATGGTGTAGAGGTTTATCTGGAAGGAAAAGACCCCTAGTGTTGTCTCAGCAGTTCCTCCAGGTTCCCCAGTGGCTGAAAAACCATAGTAGAAGAATTAAGACATCAGAGCTCAGATCCACAAATTTCTACTGTCACTGCTCCTCCCAAGCAAATGACGTAACCAGGAGGCTTTTGTTTGGGTATGTTTGTGGCAGGCACTGGCTCCTTTGAGGAACCGAGCCACAGCAATGGTATTGCTCCCTAATAACCAAGATGCCAGTGGCTGTTGGCATGAACGCTGGGGCCACTCCCTGCTTTGTCTACACTGGCAGCAAGGAGAGTGAACAGTTCAGACTATGGGGCAGGGGGCAGAAGAGGCCAGAAAGAGGAGGGAGAGAGAACCACAGATGGTCCGAAAGGATGGCAGAGTTCCCAGGCTCAACTCTCATGTTTATTAGGTTTTATTGATCACTTACTATACACCAGGCTCTGGGCAAAGTACTTTGAGTGCTTTACCTTGTTTGACCCTCATGACTACCTTTTCCTCATTTTACTGATAAGGAAACGGAGGCTCAGAGAGGGGACAGGTCTTCCCCAGTGACTGAGTCATGGCAAAAGGATTTGAACCCAGGTCTCCAAAGCACAGGCTCTTAACAACCAGCTACCTTGTGTAGCCCAGCCAATCTGCTTAAATTGAACACATTCTAAAGTGAACTCGGCTTGACCTTAGGTGCACCTGGGTGTCTATATTACATCCCGATACAATTACGCCATGAACAGTGCAGCTCAAGATGTTTCCTGTTCTTTCTGTGCCCTCTTTCTTCTATCGCCTGCTTTCTCCTTTCCTTTCTTTTCTCCTTTGTTCTTTCTCTGCCCATTCACTGAGCTCCTATATTACATCAGACACTGCAAATATTGAGAAACGGATACCATTGGTCCTGTCCTCTGCGTGTCTTCTGGGAGATGTTCTCTCAGGAAAGCCAGACACAGAAGCCAATTATTACAATGCAGTGAGACACTTGAGGACTTGGAGATTGAAAGAGAGGCCCACGGGAACACAGAGAGGTGACTTAGATGCCTGGAAAGACTTCGGCAAGGAGCCATTTCAACTTAGGCTTGATGGATAAAGAGGGAGTAAAGGAGAGGAACAAGGGTAAAGCTGAAGGAAGGCACAGCATATGCAAGGCTAAGAGTTTGTAGGTTGGGGCAACAGCAGGGTTGGGTGGAGACCCAGGAGGAGAGAGGAGGATGGCAAGGCTCCAGAGAAAGCCTGTTCAGACGTGAAGGCCTTGAATGTCACGCGAAGGTGTTCAAACCCGATCACACAGGCACCAGGGAGCCCCACCAGATACTTAAGGATGAGGCGGCAGTGGGGGATGACATGGGCTCTGTATTTTAGAAAGATTCTTAGGCAGGCACGTGCATAATGGGCTGAGGATAGACTAGCGTATTGAAGAGACTGAAGTCAGGGGAGCCAATCCAGAGCTTGTACAGACCGTCTGGGTGGAGGAGGTAAGGGTCTTCCGGTCACCAGTTCTCTTGGGGTGTCCAGCGCCTCTGATACACTCATTATCCCAGTGTGTCGGGGATGGCACCCTTCACCCTCCACGAGCATCTGCTTTTGGAAAGGATGATACGGAGGGGGCGATGCTTAACTGAAAAGAGTGACTGAAGAGTGGACTTTCGGGCCGACTATACAGTTATTTCAAAGGGCTCGTAACACTTTCAGAGCGCACCGCTTATTCTAACTTGACTCTTCCTGGGCTGATGTGATGTCTTCCTATTCAACTTTATTTGCACCCAAACACTTCATCCAAATTCAGCAGGCTTTTGGCTGAGATCTGGACCTGCTCTTCATCCTCAGGAACAGATCCAGGGCTGGTTTTACCCCCCAAAGTCCTAGAACAGAGAGGAAAGTGTCTGGCAACAGTTTCTCTCTCCCAGGCTGAAATAAAAGACAATTTGGCTGGCGCGCTCAGCTCTCAATTTCTCCAGCCACCCTCTCCAGCAGAGTCCCCGTCTCCATTAATACTATTACTTGGGATGACATTTCCTCTGACTGTCGTTGTCTCTTTTTTTTCCTCCTCCTTAATTCTCTAATTTGTCCTAATATGCCCATTGCCTGCGTATCAAGTCATCCGTGAAGCCGCCCCATTTCCAGGTTCCTTCCTCCCCGTCAGCCGAGTCTCCGTCTCCCACAGAAATTAGAGGAAGGCGGCTGCAAGCCCGCAAGGGCAGGAAATAGAATTAGGGGACGTATTAATTGGGACATCAAGTCGGATTTCGTTCCAGGCACTTCCTTCCGTTAACCACTTTGAAGCTTCCCCTCCGTGGCTCTGTTTCTCATTAGATGGAGCTCTTAATGGGGAGCGGTGTTTACGCATGGTGCAAATATGTCATGTCTCAGTCTTCAGACTGGCAGGCCCAGCTGATTGGTGAGGGCAAAGGGAGGAAAAGACCGGCCAAGGGGGTCAGGATGGCCAAGAGTGGAGGTGATACTGAGAAACGGCGAGTTTTTAGTCATGCTAAAAAAAAAAAAGAGGTGTGTTTTAGGCTAAAGAGAGAGATTCCACCAAAGCACCCTTACTTTAAACTTTCCCTTATGTGCAGTTTCCAGGGTCTGCAAGTTCATTTGCAAAGCAAATCCTTTTCTTCTTTTTCGTTACAATTGCACTTTTCCCGGCAGCTGTGGATTTACTGGCTGCTAGGATTCGGGATGCTTTTGCCAATACCTAGGAAGCTGGTTGAAATAAAAGTATCCGACCTGATCCAGAGAAAGGTGCCAGGATACCTTGTCCCTCTGTGTCCCCCTAGCTCTTAGTTGTGACAACACCTCCAGTTAGGGACACTCACAGCCCCCTTTGCCCCAGAACACTCCACCCAATCTATCCACCTCACCTCTTTGAGGTCTTCTCTCTTCAAAGGTGTGGTTGGCTTGCGCCTTTGTGGAATCCCCACTCAGAGGTGTTTTTGCCAACACTAATTCAAGGCTGTGAGAAGAACTTATTTGTGGAAGGGTATTTGTTTTTCCACCAAGGCAGCCAAAACCACCAGCCTCCCTTGCAGAGGAGGAGAAGAGAGAAGAAGCATTTGTTTCTCGTGATCCCAAGTGGTAGCCCTACAAAACAAAACACTTCCGGGAGACTCCGATCAGGTTTTACTGAGTTCAAGCGGGGGCGCATTTTGTCCTAATCCCCGGGACCAAGAACCCCAGAAAGGAAACTCCTGATGCACTGAAGGCCGAGGTCAGGCCCCTTTGCTCCCTCAGCAGCTCGAACAGCCAATACAAATACCACAGCCCTGCCCTGAACACCCTTCAGCGCTCTTGAGCTACCAGAAGCCAAGATAAAGCAACTGAAACCCATGCTAAATGCAGGGGAAAGAAACCTCAGCACTGAACGGAAACCAAATCAAACAAGTCCCCACCAACCCGCTTAAAGTGATGAGAGCAGAGATGTTTCATTTTTTTCTTTCTTTTTCTATATTTTTTTTTCATCTTTAATCCCAAGGAATGAAGAAGTAAGAAAGAGACTGGAAACGTAGAAAGCCAGTCTGTCCTTACACAGACAAAGACCGTGAGGTCTAAAGCATCTCATCTCTGGGCATGTGCGTTAAGACCATTTTGGCTGTAATGACATAAATCAATTTGTGCTAACTTGAGGGAAGATGTTGGGGAAATTATGAAGATTCAGGGTCATGTCCAGGAACCAGAAGAATCTCAGGAATCCAGGGATTTCTTTTTCTCCATTTCTCTTCTCTAGGTGTCTCTCTCTCTCTCTCTCTCTCTCTCTGGGTGCTTACTCTTCTCCCTCATGGAAGACCATCTTTTCCTTCTTCCTTATCTCCTTGGTGAGAGAGAGACAGCTCCCCGTAGGAGACTTGAGCATATTACAGTATCTTCCCCTGGCTGGGGAAGATATTTTCATTTGTCCCCTTGCGCTAGATGCCATTCTTGGTTCAGACAATTGTGGTCAGAAGGGATGAGTCACATTGGACAAAGGCAGGTATGGAGAGACCACCCCTTCAAATTGTGGGACGACAATCCAGGGCACCATCGGCCACGAAAAGACACCTCACAATTCTCTCACACACTCGAACTCAGTCATTGCATGTTATTTCATCCTGGTGGAATGACTATACTTTCATTCATTTATTCTTTTATTTGTTTATTCCGTTATGTATTCATCAATATTTGTAGAGTATCCACGATGTGTCTATCATCATTTGTTCTTTTCTTTTCACTTATTTTTTTCTCAATTTTTTCAATCACTATTTCTTCAAGAAATATACCTATCGTGTGCTTGGGGTTACTAGGATACGCAAGGCACACTGGTAAATAAATAGTACCTTCTAACTTTCCTCTAGCAAAGCAATTCTAACCATGCACTAAAAAGGAAATTTAATTTCTTGGGCCGTCCTCGAACTGGAACACAACTTTTATACTCCATCAACCCAAAATGACTTGACCAGAGAAAAAGAAACACTTGGCCTGTTTAATCTGCCTCTTCCTGAAAACCCAACTGGAAGGCTTCTGTGTTCTAACATGACAGGGTCGGCGGCATGGCTGTGAGACGTCCTTCCCACTCTGGAGCTGAAGAATCTTAAATCAAGTCTATTCATCAGGCTAATGACAAAACCATTAGCCAACAAGAAGACAGACACTTCTCAGCGGATACAAGAGTCTTGCAGCCACTAGTAAGCATGACCCCCGTGGAAATGAATTAGGGGCGGAAATAGTGTAAATTCATAACCTCTTCTCGTGGGAGGGGGCAATGGATGTAATGCCTTCACGCTCTTGTTTCTGAAACAGCTCAAGGATCTGACATGTAAAACACCAATGCAATGACTAATATCTAACAGGTGCCCCTCAAACATTAATTACCTAAGGACCTTGATGTATTTCCACCCTGACAGACCAAAAACAGGCTGGTTGATACAAGCAGTAAGCAAGACGGGTCAACAGGACAGAATTTCCAAAAAGTTATGATTGACCTGAAGTCTGCAGGCAGAAACTTACCTAGCCAGCATTCGCCAGCATCTACGATACACCAGCCACCATGCTAGACACACTCAGCTACAACTGAAGAACCACAAAATAGGATTCAGCCATGTATACTTAGTTTCAGAGTCCACAAATACACCTTACAATAAAATGTCTCAAGGAAGCCAACAGAGGAGCAAAAATCCATCCCAAAACTGTGCACATGAAAGGGAAAAAAAAAAAAATCTGTGGAGCGATGAGATTTTCAGCTGTGCTATAGGAAAGATGACTTCCTCTCTTCCTCTCTGTAGGGATTATTTTTTTTCCATAAACCTAAAGTCATGGCAAAGTGACCATGAGACTCAGCCAACATGGCAGCAGACGTGTTGGTTGCTGTTCCTTTGAGGAACTTTTCACTTTTAACTCTTCCCTGACTTTGCTGCTCCATCACCACCATGTTACTCTCCTTCTCAGGACTCAGTAAACAAACAAGAAAGGTATTATAAGAACCTGGAGACCTCTAAGAAGGAAGCTACTGAGAGCCAGCAGGACAATGACAAAAGAAGAATTATAGCCATAGCCGGAGTTGGTTCATAAGTATTAGAAACCCTAATCACCATTGCAATTTTTGGCTTAATATCTAACTTCACTCGGTGTAAGTTCCAAGTGGGCAGGAACTGTATTTGCCTCATTTACTGGTGTGCTCTCAGAGCTCAGCTCCATCACTGGCACAGAATAGATGTTCAATAACTATTTGTTGCATGAAAGGATCTCTATACGTTTGCCTGATTTAATTTTCCCAGCACGATCACGTATCGTTGCCCCTATTTTCCTAGTGACAGAACGAATTGATTTCTCTCACTGGGTAGGTATTCATAGCCTATATTATAGGTCAGGAAATTGAGGCTCAGAGAAGTGAAATAACTTGCCCGAGGACACCGAGTTAAGAAGGAAAATGCAAGACTTTGCTTATGAATGCTGCTCTATTTGTAGTAACCAGGACAGTGCTTGCCACGTAGAAAGGACTCACAAATAATTTTTAATAAATTGAGTAAATAGAAGTACTGAGCTGGGATTCTAGCTCTGGATTGTTCCACTACACCACACTGCGCTCCCCCCATCCCCCGCCTTGGGTACCATTTCTCTGCTAATACTCCCTAAATTTGTCTTCTGAAAAGAACCACACAGAATGCAAGGGTCTTTGCACCCACTGGAACAGCTAAAGCGGCTCAGTGCTCAGGCTTTGGGATCAGACAGACGTGGGTTCGAGTTTAAACTCTACCATCAGATGACCTTGGACGTGCTGTTTTTAACAACTCTGAATCTTAATCTCGATGTGTGATGCTTCTAAGAGGGAGTCCAATTATGATTTCACTGAACTGGGTTGGGGTGGGGTGGTGAGGCTGCCCTTTGGCTTTTGAGACTTTTTATGCCCCAATAAAAACAGAGAGGTTTAGAGTGCTGGCAGGCTGGGATTCATGACCTTCTCTATCAAAGGAAAACAGAAATTCTGATTCACAAAAGGAGCTAGAGGAGTATGAATGGAAATCAGGTGAGGTCCCAAGGATCTCCTGCCCCTTTGTAGCTACGTCCAGTGGTCAAGGTTAATAATAGAAAACTATGGCAATTTTATACATGCCAGGACACCAAGAGAAATAAAGGTCCTGAGAATAAAGGTTTGGGTCATCTCATGGGGCAAACAACCTCAACCAGGGAATCTGAAGTGGGTAATATAGGAGTAATAAATATTAGCCACAACCTTATGAGTAGTGACAGAAACTGATTATATTTTGGTTTTGTGTGTGTGTGTCAGATATATATTTACATATTTAAAAAATTTTTATTTTATATTGGAGTATAGTTGATTAACAATGTTGTGTTAGTTTCAGGTGTACAGCAAAGTGACTCAGTTATCCATATACATGTATCTATTCTTTTTCAAATTCTTTTCCCGTTTAGGTTATTAGAGAATATTGAGCAGAGTTTCCCGTGCTATACAGTAGGTCTTTGTTGGTTATCTGTTTTAAATACAGTAGTGTGCACATTGCTTCTCTTTCTTCCCCCTTTCACCACCCTATGGTATATGGTAGTGGTTAAATTTACCATTTCACAGGTTGCAAGATATCAAAATAGAGTCACAAAAGCACAGAGGACAACTAAACATGATCCAGGAAACACACACTCTGGCTCCCTGCATTCACTGACAAGATATGGGTTATTTTCCTTCAGGGAGAAGGCAGATTTGTCTCTGTTTGTACAGGGATGTGTGGATGTTTAGTTAGAGCATACTTAAAAGTGTGCATATGGAAAAAAACTCAAGTCGGGTTAGTGAAGAGATGGACTGTAGTAGTCATACAACATTCTTGACTGCCTGGCATCCATTCCTCCTTCCAAGATGCATCCTGTCTGAGGTCAGCATTCCTAGAAGCAGAACTGAGATGAGAATTCTTGTGCAAATTGTTTATTGAGGATGTGTTCTCAACCTGTCAGGGTGTGAGGGGAGCGAGGTAGGGAAGGGGAGAAACAGCAAAGATGTGTTTTCAAATGCAGTGTAGCTTCAGCCTGATCCTGTGGGGAGCTCTGCAGTGTAAACTGCACCACAGAGTCAAATATTAGCAGCAGGCTATACTAGGGGTGGAGGATCGGGAAAGACATCACTCCCAGGCTCCATAAAAGCACCTGCAACAGCCAGCTGAGTGACACACTGTTACAGTTACCTATTATTGTGTAATGACTTATTTCAAAACTCAGATGATTAAAGCAATAATAAATATTGTTTTGCTGCCTGACTTTTGTGGGTCAAGAATTTGGGAGCAGCTGGGCTGGGTGATTCTGGCTCAGAGTCACTCTTAAGGTTGCAGTTTTGATTGGCTGGGACTGTGGTCTCATCTGGAGGCTAGACTGAGGCCGGAGGATCTGCCTCCAAAGTGGGTCATTTGCAAGGCTGGCAAGATGATACTGACTGACATTATCAACTGAGGCTTCCTTGACAGGAAACCTCAGTTTCTCCCCCACAGGGTCCTCTCCACATGCTACTTGAGTGTCCTCATGACATGACAGCTACTTCCCCCAGAGAAAAGCAAGCCAGGAGACCAAGGAAGACGCATAATGCCTTTCATGAACTAACTCAGAAGCCAGGCACAGTTTCCTGCGGTATAATCTACTGGCCACACAGACCAGGTCTGATTCAATATGAGAGGGGGCTACACAGGGGTGTGAACACCAGGAGGTGAGGGTCATGGATCACTGGACAAGCTTGGCTGTCACAGGCATCAAGGGTGTCTGCTCCACATCCAAATTTTACCTTGAGGGCTTATCTCTGCTTTGTTGTGCACATATGGTTGGGTAGTTCCAGGTGTCCATCTTTCACTACAGAAGTCAAGAGGTACGCCCTTGAAACAGTCATGTGACCTCAGTTCAGCAAGTTGGATGTCCTCTCTCAAGACTTCACATCCTTAGTGATTAATTTGTTAGTGGTACCATAACAAAATTCCACGGACTGGGTTGCTTAAACAACAGCCATTTATTTCTCACATCTCTGGAGGCTGGAAGTCCAAGACCAGGGAGCCCACAGAGTTGATTCCTCTCTCCTTGGCTTGCAGGTAGCTGCAGTCTCACTGGCTCCTCATGTGGCTTTTTCCCTGTGTGTGGGTGCATCTCTGGTGTCTCTCTGTGTGTCCAAATTTCCTCTTCTTATAAGGACACCAGTCAGATTGGATTAGAGCCCACCCTAGTGACCTCATCTTGACTTAATTACTTCTTTAAAAGCCTTAACTCTAAATACAATTATATTTTGAGGTATTGGGAGTTAGGACTTCAGCATATGAATTTTGGAGGACACAGTTCAGCCCATAACGCTCAGTGAATGTTACAATAGAAAGAGCAGTTCCAGGTTCTTGACCATGGCAGAAGTGTGCTGTCCTGAATCTTCCTACCATGACGCTGCAGCTGTGGTCCCCGCCACCCCCCCCCCGCCTCTTTTAGTCTCCACGACTCACTCCCACTTTCTAAACCTAGTTTGCAAAACCTCCTGCCAATTCTGAGAGGTCCAGGCTATGCATCGAATAAATTAAGCTCTGCTTCAGCCAGTCGGAGTTGGCTTATGTTGCTTAACAGTCATGTCCCCTGACCGATACACTGCTTTTTCCATATTTTCTGGAAGGAATATATGTTTCTTTTATACTCGGGTGGGGACAGGGTGTGGAGAAAAGTCATTTTTAAAGTACGAAAGGACTCAGGCTACATTAAAAATCTTCCTAAGCATGGCTTTCTTCTCGCCTAACATATTTCTCACCTCATTCTGACACAGACATACACAAATCCACTAAGTTAAAAAGAAGGGGGAAGCTGTAAGACCTGTGGGGTTTCGGCAGTGAGTCAAATTACCATTCAGTCCGTTGATTGTTACCCAATACTATGGCTTTCTGACCACTGGCAGAACACCGCTCATACCGATGGCTGGAGATGGAGTATAAGATCCCAGAGACATGAGAACAGTCTCTGGGCCCAGGGTCTACCTTCCCCTTAGAGATGCTCACCAGACTAAAGCCAGAAGAAGCTCAACCCAATGAAACTGTAAAGTCTGTGCCTGCCTGAGATCTGAGTGCTGGAGATTAAACACAGTGAGGTGGTCCAATTTCCATAGCTATTATAGGAAAATCCAACTCTATGCTGTGGGACTAGGAAGGGAAAGAGAGAGAGAGCTAAAATAGTGAGGGCTCTGAGCACATGCCCCAAAGTGAGTACGAGATGTCAGGGTGAATTCGGTCGTCATTCAGCCAGTCCCGGTTCCAATGTTCTCCTGGTGCTGAAGCATCCCCCATAGCTGAATGTCATTCTGGGCCTTAAATATATTTAGTTTTCATACAACATGCCCCGTATACAGCTCCTTCTTCTGCTTCTCAGTACAGAAAGAGATCTTCGATGGTGGAAACAAAACTGGATCTCATGGGCTTGTGGAGAGAGGAAAAATCAGTCTCTAATATGGGGACTATTGCATCCTAGGGGACAGACACTCAAGGATGTCCTTTGACTATGCACATGTCGCCTTATGCCTTCACCCTGCATGGAGTTAACCCCCATGGAAGAAGCCTCTCCTCTGTATGCTGCTGTTGTTGTTTTGTTGTTGCTGTTTTTTTCTGATCTGCCCCAAACTTTTAACCTGTCTTTGCCAGCCCTGCAGAGACCACAGACCAAATGAACACTGAATGAGTACTGGGTCTCCCCTGTCACACCCCCAGATAATTTGGGGTGCTTTTTTCCCTTTTCTTTAGCAAGCTCACAAAGGACCCCAAGAGGCAGGTGATCTTGAACATGATGAGAGGCATTCTTCCCAGCTGAAAGGACAGGATGCGAAAGTTAAACCCAGACTGAAGTAAAGAGACATGATAAAGCTCAGTTTAAAGAACAAGAGGAAGATTCAGAGGGAGAGAGAGAGAAAGGAATATTAAACTATCCCAGGGCAACTGAAAATTATCAACCAAACATATGAAAATGTTCCAGATAGTTTAGTGATAAGCAGGAAATGGCTGGAAAAACCAACAGTCATAGAAGGAGAAAATTGCAGTTAGAAGGGGGGATTGAATTGAGCTAAGTGTCTGTGTCATAAAGTTTATTATTTTATTAGTTTTAATAGTTGGGTAGATAAGCTAATAGCAATAGGATTTACTTTAAAAATCAACACTGTAGACTCTGCTGTTTATTATTTCGATAGTAATGTGTCTCCAGTGAGGGGAATATTAAATCTCATAAAAAGCCATTCCTGCAGTCAACCCAGGCCCTTTCTGAGTTGCACGCACATGGATTTTCCCCTATTAGTTCACTTCTCTGGCAGGGGTTTTGTTTGGATAATACTTCTAGGGACATTTCTCCTTGGGAGTCTGTGAGAGCCCTTTCAGCTTCCAGTTTGAGTCCTATGACCAATGCGTGGAACTGGAGTTCAACTTCGTCAGAATTTTTTTTTCTCATTTTTAAATTTTTCATTTTTATATAATTTTTAAAGGGTACTTTTCATTTACAGTTATTACAAAATATTGGCTCTATTCACCGTGTTGTACAATAACACCTTGAGCCTATCTTACACCCAGTAGTTTGTACCTCCCACTGACCCCTCCCCACTGGTATCCACTAGTTTGTTCTCTGTATCTGTGAGTCTGCTTCTTTTTGTTCTTTTTACTAGTTTCTTGTATTTTTTAGATTCTACATATAAGTGATATCATACAGTATTTGTCTTTCTCTGTCTGACTTATTTCACTCAGCATAATACCCTCCAAGTCCATCCATGTCACTGCAAATGGCAAAATTTTGTTTTTTTTATGGCTGAGTGGTATTCCATTGCATACATACACCACATTTTCTTTACCCATTCATCTACTGATGGACACTTAGGTTGTTTCCATGTCTTGGCAATTGTAAATAATGCTGCTATGAACATTCTCAAAATTCTTTTAGCAAGAGATGACGGACTCATCTGGATCCTGAATATATAGCATCAATATAACGTAGATGAGAGACTGAGGGTTATAGATGGGACACCCACAGCTCTGGAAAATATTGTGAGAGTTAAAAGAAATAGCACATTTACTGACTTAGAACAGTGCCTGGCAAATCCTGAATGAATGCCAGCGATGCAGGGAAATGGTAAGTGTAGCAGATGACTGTGAGTTCTGGGGTCAGACGGCTAGGTCACAAGTCCAGGCTCTGATCTTCATGTAGTTTCAAAGTATTTCCCCACAAGATACTAACTACAAAGGGAAAAATAGATACCACCTTCACTGAGTGATCAAAGCTAACCTCACCAGTCACAGAACAAATCTTGACGTCACATGCCTCCTGCTATGACGCACTGAGAGGTACACATCGCTTCTATGGAGTTTCCTGTCCAAAGTACATCATGTAAATCTAATGTGACACATCCAAATGGTCGAACGTTCTACAAAATAACCGGCCTGTACTCTTTAAAACTGTCAACAGCATGAGACTCAAAGAGAGACTGAGGAATCTCCCAGATTCATAGAGACTCAAGAGGCAAGTGAATGCCCTAAGTGATTCAAATTTTTTTCCCTTTTCCTTCTCTTTTTTTCTTATTTTACTTTTTTTTTTTTTTTTTTTTGCCGTACGCGGGTCTCTCACTGTCGTGGCCTCTCCCGTTGTGGAGCACAGGCTCCGGACGTGCAGGCTCAGCGGCCACGGCTCACAGGCCCAGCCGCTCCGCGGCATGTGGGATCTTCCCAGACCGGGGCACGAACCCACGTCCCCTGCATCGGCAGGCGGACTCTCAGCCACGGCGCCACCAGGGAAGCCCTTTACTTTGTTTTTTGCCTCTCTCTCTCTCTCTCTCTCTCTTCCTGCCTCCCTCCTCTTTCTTCTTTGTTATCATTTTGCTATAAAGGACATTATTGGGACAATCTGTCAATTGGTAAAATATAAACTAAGTCTACAGACTAGATAGTAATATTTTATCTGTATCTATATCAATTCCCTGATTTTAATAGCTGTACTGTGATTATGTAAGAGATCGTCCTTATTTTTAGGAAATAAACACTAAAGTATTTAGAGGTAAAAAGGCATTAGGTCTGCAACTGAGTCTCAAATGGTTTAAAAGAAGTTGGGGGAGAGTAAAGTAAATGTGACAAAGTATTAATATCGGGGGCACTGGGTAAAGAGTCTACAGGGATTCTTCAAAACTTCTGGTTAAGTCTGAACTTATGTCAAAATAAAAAGTTGAAGGGGGAAGAAAAGACAATCTCAGCTCTGCCATTTTGGAATTCGGTATAACTTGACTTCTTTGAGCCTCAGTTTCCTCAACTCAAATTAGGGATTTTAGTACCAGCATGTGGGATATTTTCTTTCGGGTGACATGGCTACAGCAGTAAAATATTAAATCCTTAAGCTTTTTCTTGAGTGAGGAGATGGGTTACAGAGACAGGAATAGGATAGAAGTCTGGGGCATCATTTACACATGTTTCTTAGTAATAAGAACCGTGATTTTACATTTGGCCATGGCTATTCCGTCCAATGAGCTGTGTCAAATCAGATAAAGTAGAGGATCCTTCTTGAAATCGTGCTCCCCTTTCAAGGCTCTTGTGGGAATTAAATGAGATCATCCATGGAGAGGGCTGATGGCAGTGCCCAGCACATAGTAGGAGGTCGAGTCATGCTGGCAGATACTGTCACCATGATTGGTGTTTTCATTAATTCATCAGCATCAGGCTACTCTGATTCATGATTCCTGGAGGGTAGGAAGTTTCCACTGTGCCTCACCACTGTGTGCTTTGCTCTTGCCTGCTGGTCAAGTGGAAGTTCTTTCCAGAAAGTCTGGTTTGCCCAGAGAGTGACATTCTGGCCAGGCTGCCAGACAAATGATACCACCCACCAGCCTCATCAAAGTCTCAGCTGGGTGGCTGCTAAAGCCAAGACTAGGACTCAAAGCACTTTTTTTGAAACCCACACACCTGGTTGAGGGCTCATGGTGAGCAAAACCAAGCCAAAGTGACTGCGGAAGGTAAACGGGTCTGAAATTAACAAGGTCTTGACCTAGCTCTTCGGAACCAAAGCACTGCAATTTTCTGCCTTTTATAAGAATGCCCTGTGGACTTCTTCCTGCCTCCTCACCAGCTCTCCTGATCCCTTTGCCACAGCACACACACCCTGGCTGTCTAGGCTCTGAAAAACCACTTGCTTGCTAAAGTAATCCGAGTCCTAATTTCTCTAGCCCCTGTGTTTCCAAAAATTCTCCAAGAAAAGCGCCTTGCCACTACGGGGTGGCAGTCATTCTCAGGCCACCCCGAGAGAGGTCTCAGTGAATTGGTCTTGGGCCACAGGGAGCTATAACATCCAAGGGGCAAGGCAAAGGATGCTCTGAAAGGCTGAGCCCCTTCGTGAGAATCAGGACTTCTGCAGAGCCACGAATCCAACACCGCTCACAAGGCACCAAAGGACAAGCATCAGAACATTTATGCAAAGGGGCTCTCAACCCAGCATTTCAGAAGGAAGTCCATCAAAGCTCACCATGGTTCTATACCTGTGCACTCCCTCTGTCTGGAAACTATATCGCCACCTTCTTTGCTTGGCTGATAACATGTCCTCTTCTTCAGGGAGAACTTTGTCTCCTAATGCCCTAAACTGGATTCTCTCCCACTGCTAGGCACTCCCACACCCTGTGCTTCCCTTTAGGAACATCCATTATACTTAATTGTAATTGCTTATGTACCGAATTGACGCCAGGGCTCTAAAAATCATAGCCAATGTTTACCAAGCCATGTTCTTTGCATACATTAACTCTTTCAGTCTCTTGAAGACCCTCTGAAGTTGATGCTATTATAACTATCCCACTTCAAGGATGAGGAAACTGAGGACCAAGGAAGTGAAACAATTCGCCCAATGTCACACAGAGAGAAAGGGACTGAGAACCCAGGAGCAAGGCTAGGCTGTCCTGTTACAGTTTTGCATGAATATTCCCTGTACTCTCTGTGTTCACACATCCCTAGGGAAGGTGCCTCCCCTCAGAATGTGGAAGAAAACAACCATGGGAGAACACTGGCTGGTAGACAGAACAAATAACCACAGTGTGTAGCAAGCATCTGTGCTCTTTACCAAATACCTGCATTTCCCCACTCCCGGTCACAGGAAGGTTCTCACTTCCTGGGCCCCTGTGGTTAGGCGGGGCCATGTGACTAGTTCTGGCCAATGGTCTGTGAACAGAAGTTCCATGTGTCATGTACAGGCCACGATATTTAACAGCCAATGTGAGAACATTCAAAATTCTCTTGCTCTCTGCCATGAAAACTGACCTTGTTGGAGATGGTGGCTGTTCCATCAGCCCGGGTCTCTGAGTGATTCCAACAAGCAGAATCCCCCTGAGATCCGTGATAGACAAACAAGTAGTGTGAGTATCAAGTACGATGTGATGGTCAGGCCACTGGGATTTTTCTTAGGTCAGCATAATCTAGCATGTATCCTATCCAATACGTGATGAAAGCAAAACAATATAATTAAATGATAGCTAGATGCTTTTAATTATATTAAAGTTAATATAATTATAGTGATATTCTATTTCAAGCCTCTGAACCCAAGCTCTCCTCTCTCTTTGGCAGAAAAGGGGTATAGCAAGTTTAGAGGGGAGTTAAATGCTAGCACCAAACTCCCTGGAGTTATCAGAATGACTAAATGAGCATTAAAAGGAATTATTTTCTCACTTGGGATTCAACTTTAATGTAAGTACAACCTAAATCATACAGTAGCTAAAATCCCACAAATCGGGTTGATCACAATTGGGACAACCCTCCATCCAATATTCTGTGACCCACATGCCAAGGATAATTTGGGAGTGTGGGTGGAAGCCGAGGGAACAAATGACATTCCTTCTTCATCTCTTTCAATGCTTCCTCACTCTTTTCCAAAAGTTCCGTGGATGCACTCCAGAAAAGCATAATTAGAAATCCAGATGAAAATTTCTCTTCCAAGAATTCAAAGGTAATTACGAAAAAGAGAGTTCTATTGTGCCATAACAGATTAAAACTCTCCCCTTCATGAACCGCAGCATTTCCCTGATGGCTGGTGGCCACTGGAATATTCTTGAGTTGTAGGACAGCCAGGTTTTATAGCCTAGAGCAGCATCCCTTAAAGTACGATACTTGAGCAGCCAAATCAAAATCACCTGGGAAGTTTGTAATACGTGCAGATTCTCTGACCTCCTGAATCATACTCTTCTAGGTATGGGGGACTGGGAATGTCCATGTTTATCAGATTCCTTGGGGGTTCCGGTGCAATTAAAGGTTGAGAAGTTCTGCTTTAAACTATATTTGCTAGGAAAACAGGGAACCAGTCTTCTGGATATTTGTGGAAAAGTCCAAGTCTAGCCCACCTTGAGGATATTGTGAAGACTCGTAAGTTGGCTCACCGCTTTCCAAGAAAAGCCAAGGTATCCAGGTGAACAGAAAGGTGGTCAAACACATGTAAACTCTTCTGCCACAGGGTCCCATCTCCGTTCCTGGAGTAGACTGCACAGATCAGCCCATCAGCACACAGTTTCCCTCGAGTACGGGTATTGGTCCAGCAGTGAACATCAGGCTCAGGTAGATGAAAGAGAATGATCTATAGTCCATGCCTTGGGGAAAGTTTCAAGGTTTTTCATTCTCTCCTTCCACATGGGACAATGGTGCACATAGACTCACTTGCTATTGGCAGCCTTGCTGTAACTAAGAGGAGAGAGAGAATGAGGAAGAAATAGGAGGAGGAGGAGGGTAGGAACCTTGCCGAGCAGAGAGACAGAAAGCACCCAGATTCCCAATTATATTACTGATCACACTGAATCTGCAGCCTGTCCTTCCTCTGATCTTCCAGGTGCGAAAGGTAAGAATTTCATATATTGTTTAAGTCGATATGACTCAGGATTTTCTGTTACTTGCTGCCCAAAGCATTCTTTCTGATATTTACATCATTGTCACCAACAATAACATCATTTTTAAGGGCCAGCGTAGCATTTGCTTTTCTCCATGGAAAGCATGAAACTTAGTGTGTCCTTACTCAGTGAAGACAGCTGTTCAATTCTGGAAAACTGACACTGTTCTGGAATTTGTACTGCGAAGGAAAGAAAGGTAGAACTCAGAACTGGTCCTCATCCCAGCTCTACCACTGACACCATTGTATGTGACTTAAGATGAACCCCAAGGTCCATTTGTCACATCAACAGAATGAATGGGTAGAATTAAGTGCCCTCTATCTACACCAAGGGTCTTGAGGGACCACAACTGGCAGTCCATGACCATCATTAGTGGTCTTATTAATGAGAGAGGAGAGAGCCCCCAGACTACTTTTTTTTTTTTTTTCTTTTGCAGTACGCAGGCCTCTCACCGCTGCGGCCCCTCCCGCTGTGGAGCACAGGCTCCGGACGCGCAGGCTCAGCGGCCGTGGCTCACGGGCCCAGCCGCTCCACTGCATGTGGGATCTTCCCAGACCGGGGCACGAACCCGCGTCCTGTGCATCGGAAGGCAGACTCCCAACCACTGCACCACCAGGGAAGCCCCAGACTACTTTTAAAACTGTGCATTCGATGACAATCTTTTTGAAAGCAGATTGCTCATGAAAATCAAGGTTTTGGGATTCTTTTGATGCATCAGAACAACTGTCAACACTGGACCCACATGTCCACATGGCAACCAGTCAGTGGCTAGGGGTCAGCAGCTGCTCACTTTAACTGAGGCATGTCCTCTGACTCCCCTCAACTCCCCATTGACTCCCAGTACTGAGACTGAGTGTCAGCTGTCTTTTGTCATCTTACACTCAGCTCACTTGTTCACTAACATTTCCTGCCCAGCCTGGGTGAACGTGGACTTTGCAACCCCAGAACTAACAGCATCGCCTAATGCTCTGGGATCCAAATTCCAATTCTTGTCTTCACATCACATCCTCATCCAGAAAGCAGGACCCCAGCAGCCTTGAGAAACCATCAGGAAAGACAACCCCCGACTCCACTCACCCGAGGTCTTTCTCGAGGATCAGCTTGTTTCCGGGTGGTGTTTTCCATTTCTTCTTTGGACACATCTGTTTCTTTCCTGCTTTGAGGTCTGTTTTCCAGCTCACTGGTGGTCAGTTCCTTGGGCTAGATGAAGCAGGATTTTCCGTAATCGCCACCTCTCCTGAGCCAGTTTGGACGTTGGGGTTTCTATTTGGGTCATTAAGTTATTCACTGCTGGGGAGTTGGCACTTTAAAAACTTGTAGAATAAACAAACACGTCTGCCTCTCTAGCACGGATTTCAACAAATGTTCTGATTCCAAATCAGAACATTTTTGCCTAAAAACAACAGTCTTAAATAATCAATGTGTTCCCTTTAGATATCTCAAGCTTAACTCACAGTAACTTAACTGGAACCTCCTAGTCTTGAGTTTGGGTGACTTGGTTGAAAGTATCTGCTGGCCCTCCTGGAGACTCATAGCATCTATTACTGAACTGGACAGTGGGACGTTATCTGCATTTCTTATCTAGGCTTGGGCAAATCCCTTCTGGTGTTAGCCTCAGCTTTCCCCTCTGTACGACAAGAAGGAGGTAAACTAAATTGATGGTTTACAAATTGTGATTCACAGAACCTCAGAATTTTTCAAGGGACACTTGCAGAAGTGCAGGGGAAACATAGTAGATAAGTACTGGGACTGCCCTTTTCAAACACTGGGGCTTTGCTGTGTTCTGTTTGATACGTTACAATGATTTATTAGGGGGGGAGTATGTGTCGTTCAGTGAAAGAAAAAAGAGAGGGGAGGGAGGGAGGGAGGTACATTGTAGTTTCAATGAATTAGGGCTTCAAGTATATCTTGGGGATACCCAAGAGGAGAGCTTTGGGATCTATATGGTTGGCATTTAGCCAGTCTAGAGTCTACAGAATCTCAATTATCCAGGATTGAGAAGCAGGTCACCATAAGGACCATGCCTTTCAAGTTATAAAACCACCTTGCCAACTCAACGAAGTTTTGTAAACTGCACTACAGTGAGCCTAGGGCACAAAGAACAGATGATAAAAGACACCCCCCCCCAAGTCATCAAGCAAGAGGTATCATACACAATGTCTCCTCCCCACCCCAGTCCAATCAATTGTCCTTCATTAAAATCTTATTAATATAATCATCATTATTGATACGATGGCTGTCACTTGCTGAGACCTCAGCTTTGCATATCCTCTACCATATTATATTTTCTTATAAGTAGCTGTTTGAATCCCCATTTTACAGTTGGTGAAACTGAGGCTCAGAGAGGTTAATTAACTTTCTCAAGGTCACAGAGTTAAAAACAAAACTGGGAATCCAAATTGTTCTGATGCCAGAGCCCTGCCTCCCTTATAAAGGAATGTAACCCAGGAAGATCTAAGGAGACGGATTTCATTGCTTCTGACCACTTTCAGGAAAGATGTAACCAGCCCAGGGTTGTTGGTCATTGGATCTCTGCTTAAAGCAGCCCTTTATCCCCAACTCCCTGCCTCCTGGACTTCTTTCAGAAGGAGAATATATTTTTCACTTGTGAAATCACTGGTGTGTTGCAAATGGCCCAAGGTCTCTCTCATGTCTTAAAGCCTGGCAAGTGAAATTTAAATTCTTTACCTTCCTGGTCTCTGGACTTTAGTGGACCAAAGCCAGTCGGCTGAGCTTGGTCTCAGGCTCTGCCCCTAGTTCTCAAACCTGACCCCATCCTATGAAGACCAGTCCTGGGATGGCTTTTTGAAGATGAGCCTACACAGAATCCAATCCCACTCTACTTCTCCTCAACCCCTCAGCCCATGATGGACCCCAGGTTGACTTTCCCCAAGTAGCCCAAGGTCCCAACAATGACATTGCAATAGCCACCCCCATTCCCCACTGCTCATCTTGCCTCTTGGCCAGCTCTCAGCCTATAATTCTTTCCAAACTTGCCTGTATAAAATAATCATGTACATGAAGTAAAACAGGAGTCTCATATACACACTTAATAACTCTTGTGTACTATACAAGAGGGAATTCCACTTTATAACCCCCAGAGCTTTTGAATGGTTCTCATTTAGCTTTGCATTCCCAGTGCAAGATCTAAAACTTCTCTCTCTGTGTCCCAGCCAGTTGCTGCCTTTTGAAACCGTTGTGTCTCCAGATTCCTTGGGACCATTTCATCTCCATCTCTGCTTCTAATTGGGGGATTTAAGTATTGCTGTTTAGCCCTAGAGCTAAATGTCAGGGTTTCACTTAAAATCCCATATTTTGGGAACTGAGCACATTGTACTGGGAAAGCTTCAAGTGTGAGCATGTCACAGTAAATGGAGTTAAATGGATCGTCTAATCCTTTCAGCCACAAGCTCAATTGCAGGGTGAGAAAGTGGGTTTCCACCCCTTGCATTCGACAAGTGCCCTGTGTGACCTCAACCACATCATTGGTCCTTCTTGGACCTCTTTTCTTAAAGGGAGTCCTTCGGCAGTAGGTGGCAATTCTTCTGCATCTTCCGGGCAGTTGATCAGGCAATACTTATGATCATCGAATTCTTAGGTTTTAGGGGGATAGTCAATATCAAATCGTCTCTTACACTGACCCCATGGATACATGTCATACTTATCAAAATAGCAAAAACAATATCGGGGGGGGGGTTAATTAGCTTTATAAAATATGCATAAACTGTGGCACCTAAGACTGAGGAGGACAGGAACCAAGGGATGCAATTAATTCACTGTATTAATCTGTACACTGAGCAAATATCCGTGACTACCTGGTCTTTGCCTGATACAGTGCTGGGTACTGAAAAGATAGATGAGCCAGATGCAGCCTGCTGGATCAATTCAATTTCATTTCACTCCCCAACTTGCTCTACTCTGGCCACAGCGGCTTGCCTTATGTTCTTGGAACACACCGATGCTGTTCCTGCCTCAGTGTCTTTGCACTTGCCATCCCCTCCACCTGGGATGCCCCCTCTTCTAGTTGTCAGTTGCCTTTTGGACCTCAACTCAAATGGCTCCTTTCAGTAAAGACCTTCCTTTACCACCCCTCCCCTTAACACTCGCACTTTTCTCTCGCTGCTATAGCAGCTTCAAAGCGTGTGCCTCTATACGGAATCATGCTTGTTATGTGATTGTTTTCTGGTTTATCAACCAGTATCCTTCTCTCCCAAACTGTAAGCTCCTTGAAATCAGAGACCTTCCCTATCATACTACCTGTCTCTTCAAGGTCTAGAAGAGCGCCTGGCTATATAGAGAAATTCACTCCATAATCCAAATATAGAGAAATGACTCCATAATCAAATGAGTTTTACAGCTACATTTTTCCCCCTAAAACACATCTAGTTAATCTGTCAAACCCAACTTGATTATTCCCTTCAATGATACCAACCATCCCCAGGGATGCAATTCCTTCTAGAACAGTGTATTTCAAATATGGTAGAACCACATAACTCTTAAGTGAAAAGAAATCCTAATAATAAAGCAGTTACCATGGAGGCAAGGGTGCTCTGGTTGAGACAAAGGCTGGGGGTCTGGAACCCCACCCTTTCCCCACTCCCCAATCCTACCCTAAGACACCATTGTAGGCCCCACCTGGGACAAACTGTGTTATTTCAGTTTCAAGGAAACTTCATTTTTGCAAATGCTGGTAGGTATACCATGGACCAAAAGGAGCTTCTATGACCAAGATTAGGAAATATGTATTTTTTTTTTTTTTTTTTTCGGGTACGCGGGCACTCTCACTGTTGTGGTCTCTCCCGTTGCAGAGCACAGGTTCCGGAGCGCAGGCGCAGCTCAGCGGCCATGGCTCACGGGCCCAGCCCGCTCCACTGCATGTGGGATCTTCCCGGACCGGGGCTACGAACCCATGTCCCCTGCATCAGCAGGCGGACTCTCAACCACTGTGCCACCAGGGGAAGCCCGTAATTATTTTTAATAAATATGTATTAAATGGACACTACATGCCAGAAATTGTGCTGTTTTCTGGGATACAGTAGAGAAAAAAACAGGTAGAAGTCCTGTACTCATGGACCTCATAATCTAGGGATTAAAGAAAAAAGTCTACTGGTTAAAGAGAATAAATGGGATTCTTCCCTCATGGGCCATGGCAGTGCATCAGTTTGAAGGGTACACTGGGAATATCTGGATACACATTTTGCCCAAAGCTACTGGGCATGTCACGGATCTAGTGTTCCACAAAGGAGGCTTTGGGAAATGCTTGTCAGACCAACTGCTGTGAGCATCATCAGAAAACGAACTCTACACCATTGCCAATTTTCAAAGCATTCCAACACTTTAAAAAATGTATATAATCCTAGATGACTCAACTAATTTGATCTCTGACGATTCATAACGCATTTTTGAGAACTCCTGTGTCTTGGATCATCCTCTGGACATGGGTCATCCTTGTACTTTGGAGTATGATGACATATCCATTATGAGACCCCCCTATCTGGCTGGTCGGTGACTGGAGGGCCTTGTTCTGCATTTACATCAGTGTATGGTTCTGTCTTTGTAGTCACTTCTTATAGGAAATGCACTCCTTAGACTGGAAATGCTATAGAGAGTTTTCAGCCATAAAATATACACTCTCCCCACACTCAAATCCGGCAGAAAAATCTAATCAAAAGAGAGATCTGCTTTCTCTCATCCTGCCTACAGACACAATTAGCTGCTTCTTCCTATGTATTTACAGAACACTGTACATATAACTATCTGTAGCATTTATCACAGTAGCTTTTTTTTTATACAGCAGGTTCTTATTAGTCATCCATTTTATACACATCAGTGTATACATGTCAATCCCAATCTCCCAAATCATCCCGCCACCATCCCCACCCCCCGCCGCTTTCCCCCCTTGCTGGCCATACATTTGTTCTCTACATCTGTGTCTCAATTTCTGCCCAGCAAACTGGTTCATCTGTACCATTTTTCTAGGTTCCACATATATGCGTTAATATGCAATATTTGTTTTTCTCTTTCTGACTTACTTCACTCTGTATGACAGTTTCTAGATTCAGTCACGTCTCTACAAATGACCCAATTTCGTTCCTTTTTATGGCTGAGTAATACTCCATTGTATATATGTACCACTCCTTCTTTATCCATTCATCTGTCGATGGGCATTTAGGTTGCTTCCATGACCTGGCTATTGTAAATAGTGCTGCAATGAACACTTTGGTACATGACTCTTTATGAACTATGGTTTTATCAGGGTATATGCCCAGTAGTGGGATTGCTGGGTCGTATGGTAGTTCTATTTTTCATGTTTTTTTTTTTGTTTGTTTTTGTTTTTTGTTTTTTGCGGTACGCGGGCCTCTCACAGTTGTGGCCTCTCCCGTTGCGGAGCACAGGCTCCGGACGCGCAGGCTCAGTGGCCATGGCTCACGGGCCCAGCCGCTTCGCGGCATGTGGGATCTTCCCGGACCGGGGCACGAACCCGTGTCCCCTGCATCAGCAGGCGGACTCCCAACCACTGCGCCACCAGGGAAGCCCTATTTTTCATGTTTTAAGGAACCTCCATACTGTTCTCCATAGAGGCTGTATCAATTTACATTCCCACCAACAGTGCAAGAGGGTTCCCTTTTCTCCACACCCTCTCCAGCATGTGTTGTTTGTAGATTTTCTGATGATGCCCATTCTAACTAGTGTGAGGTGATACCTCATTATAGTTTTGATTTGCATTTCTCTAATAATTTGTGATGTTGAGCAGCTTTTCATGTGCCCCTTGGCCATCTGTATGTCCTCTTTGGAGAAATGTCTATTTAGGTCTTTTGCCCATTTTTTGATTGGGTTGTTTGTTTTTTTAATATTGAGTTGCATGAGCTGTTTATATATTTTGGAGATTAATCCTTTGTCCATTGATTCACTTGCAAATATTTTTTCCCATTCTGAGGGTTGTCTTTTCGTCTTGTTTGTCGTTTCCTTAGCTTTGCAAAAGCTTTTAAGTTTCATTAGGTCACATTTTTTTTTATTTTTGGTTTTATTTCCATTACTCTAGGAGGTGGATCAAAAAAGATCTTGCTGTGATTTATGTCAAAGAGTGTTCTTCCTATGTTTTCCTCTAAGAGTTTTATAGTGTCCAGTCTTACATTTAGGTCTCTAATCCATTTTGAGTTTATTTTTTTGTATGGTGTTAGGGAGTGTTCTAATTTCATTCTTTTACATGTAGCTGTCCAGTTTTCCCAGCACCACTTTTTTTTTTTTTTTTTGTGGCTATGTTGGGTCTTCGTTTCTGTGCGAAGGCTTTCTCTAGTTGTGGCAAGCGGGGGCCACTCCTCATCACGGTGAGTGGGCCTCTCACTATCGCGGCCTCTCCCGTTGCAGAGCACAGGCTCCAGACGCGCAGGCTCGGTTGTTGTGGCTCACAGGCCTAGCTGCTCCGCAGCATGTGGGATCCTCCCAGACCAGGGCCTGAACCCGTGTCCCCTGCACTAGCAGGCAGACTCTCAACCACTGCGCCACCAGGGAAGCCCCAGCACCACTTATTGAAGACACGGGCTTTTCTCCATTGTATATCCTTGCCTCCTTTGTCATAGATTAGTTGACCATAGGTGCGTGGGTTTATCTTTGGGCTTTCTATCCTGTTACCTTGATCTATATTTCTGTTTTTGTGCCAGTACCATATTGTCTTGATTACTGTAGCTTTGTAGTATAGTCTGAAGTCAGGTAGTCTGATTCCTCCAGCTCTGTTGATTTCCCTCAAGACTGTTTTGGCTTTTCGGGGTCTTTTGTGTCTCCATACAAATTTTAAGATTTATTGCTCTAGTTTCCTAAAAAATGCCACTGGTAATTTGATAGGGATTGCATTGAATCTGTAGATTACTTTGGGTAGTATAGTCATTTTCACAATATTGATTATTCCAATCCAAGAACATAGTATATCTCTCCATCTGTTGGTATCATCGTTTTTTTTTTGTGTGTGTGTGTGTGTGTGGTACACGGGCCTCTCACTGTTGTGGCCTCTTCTGTTGTGGAGCACAGGCTCCAGATGCACAGGCCCAGCGGCCATGGCTCACGGGCTCAGCCGCTCCGCAGCATGTGGGATCCTCCCGGACCGGGGCATGAACCCGTGTCCCCTGCATCGGCAGGCAGACTCTCAACCACTGCACCACCAGGGAAGCCCCTGTTGGTATCATCTTTAATTTCTTTCAACAGTGTCTTATAGTTTTCTGCATACAGGTCTTTTGTCTCCCTAGGTAGGTTTATTCCTAAGTATTTTATTCTTTTTGTTGCAATGGTAAATGGGAGTGTTTCCTTAATTTCTCTTTCAGATTTTTCATCATTAGTGTATAGGAATGCAAGAGATTTCTGTGCATTAATTTTGTATCCTGCAACTTTACCAAATTCATTCTTTAGCTCTAGTAGTTTTCTAGTGGCATCTTTAGGACTCTCTATGTATAGTATCATGTCATCTGCAAACAGTGACAGTTTTCCTACTTCTTTTCCAATTTGTATTCCTTTTATTTCTTTTTCTTCTCTGATTGCCGTGGCTAGGACTTCCAAAACTATAATAGTGGTGAGAGTGGACATCCTTGTCTTATTCCTGATCTTAGAGGAAATGCTTTCAGTTTTTCACCATTGAGAATGATGTTTGCTGTGGGTTTGTCATATATGGCCTTTATTATGTTGAGGTAGGTTCCCTCTATGCCCACTTTCTGGAGAGTTTTTATCATAAATTGGTGTTGAATTTTGTCAAAAGCTTTTTCTGCATCTATTGAGATGACCATATGGTTTTTATTCTTCAATTTGTTAATAGGGTGTATCACATTGATTGATTTACGTATATTGAAGAATCCTTGCATCCCTGGGATAAATCCCACTTGATCATGGTGTGTGATCCTTTTAATGTGTTGTTGGATTCTGTTTGCTAGTATTTTGTTGAGGACTTTTGCATCTATGTTCCTCAGCGATATTGGCCTGTAGTTTTCTTTCTTTGTGACATCTTTGTCTGGTTTTGGTATCAGGGTGATGGTGGCCTCATAGAATGAGTTTGGGAGTGTTCCTTCCTCTGCAAATTTTTGGAAGAGTTTGAGAAGGATGGGTGTTAGTTCTTCTCTAAATGTTTGATAGAATTCACCTGTGAAGCCATCTGGTCCTGGACTTTTGTTTGTTGGAAGATTTTTAATCACAGTTTCAATTTCATTACTTGTGATTGGTCTGTTCATATTTTCTATTTCTTCCTGGTTCAGTCTTGGAAGGTTATACCTTTCTAAGAATTTGTCCATTTCTTCCAGGTTGTCCATTTTATTGGCACAGAGTTGCTTGTAATAGTCTCTTAGGATGCTTTGTATTTCTGCGGTGTCTGCTGTAACTTCTTTTTCATTTCTAATTTTACTGATTTGAGTCCTCTCCTTCTTTTTCTTGATGAGTCTGGCTAATGGCTTATCAATTTTGTTTATCTTCTCAAAGAACCAGCTTTTAGTTTTATTGATCTTTGCTATTGTTTTCTTTGTTTCTGTTTCATTTATTTCTGCTCTGATCTTTCCTTCTGCTAACTTTGGGTTTTGTTTGTTCTTCTTTCTCTAGTTCCTTTAGGTGTAAGATTAGATTGTTTATTTGAGATGTTTCTTGTTTCTTGAGGTAGGCTTGTATAGCTATAAACTTCCCTCTTAGAATTGCTTTTCCTGCATCCCATAGGTTTTGGATCGTCGTGTTTTCATTATCATTTGTCTCTAGGTATTTTTTTATTTCCATTTTGATTTCTTCAGTGATCTCTTGGTTATTTAGTAGTGTATTGTTTAGCCTCCATGTGTTTGTGTTTTTTACGAGTTTTTCCCTGTAATTGATTTCTAATCTCATAGCGTTGTGGTCAGAAAAGATGCTTGATATGATTTCAATTGTCTTAAATTTGCTGAGGCTTGATTTGTGACCCAAGATGTGATCTATCCTGGAGAATGTTCTGTGCACACTTGAGAAGAAAGTGTAATCTGCTGTTTTTGGATGAAATGTCCTATAAATATCAACTAAATCTACCTGGTCTATTGTGTCATTTAAAGCTTCTGTTTTCTTATTTATTTTCATTTTGGATGATCTGTCCATTGGTGTAAGTGAGGTGTTAAAGTTCCCCACTATTATTGTGTTACTGTCAATTTCCTCTTTTATAGCTGTTAGCAGTTGCCTTATGTATTGAGGTGCTTCTATGTTGGGTGCATATATATTTATAATTATTATATCTTCTTCTTGGATTGATCCCCTGATCATTATGTAGTGTCCTTCCTTGTCTCTTGTAACATTCTTTATTTTAAAGTCTATTTTATCTGATATGAGTATTGCTACTCCAGCTTTCTTTTGATTTCCATTTGCATGGAATATCTTTTTCCATCCCCTCACTTTCAGTCTGAATGTGTCCCTAGGTATGACCTGGATGTCTTGTAGACAGCATATATATGGGTCTTGTTTTTGTATCCATTCAGCAAGGCTGTGTCTTTTGGTTGGAGCATTTAATCCATTCACGTTTAAGGTAATTATGGATATGTATGTTCCTATTACCATTTTCTTAATTGTTTTGGGTTGTTTTTGTAGGTCCTTTTCTTCTCTTGTATTTCCCACTTAGAGAAGTTCCTTTAGCATTTGTTGGAGAGCTGGTTTGGTGGTGCTGAATTCTCTTAGCTTTTGCTTGTCTGTAAAGATTTTGATTTCTCCATCGAATCTGAATGAGATCTTTGCCAGGTAGAGTAATCTTGGTTGTAGTTTCTTCCCTTTCATCACTTTAAGTATATCATGCCACTCCCTTCTGGCTTGTAGAGTTTCTGCTGAGAAATCAGCTGTTAACCTTATGGGAATTCCCTTATATGTTATTTGTCATTTTTCCCTTGCTGCTTTCAATAATTTTTCTTTGTCTTTAATTTTTGCCCATTTGATTACTATGTGTCTCGGCATGTTTCTCCTTGGGTTTATCCTGTATGGGACTCTCTGCACTTCCTGGACTTGGGTGGCTATTTCCTTTCCCATGTTAGGGAAGTTTTTGACTATAATCTCCTCTAATATTTTCTCAGGTCCTTTCTCTCTCTCTTCTCCTTCTGGGACCCCTATAATATGAATGTTGTTGCATTTAATGTTGTCCCAGAAGTCTCTTAGGCTGTCTTCATTTCTTTTCATTCTTTTTTCTTTATTCTGTTCCACAGCAGTGAATTCCACCATTCTGTCTTCCAGGTCACTTATCCGTTCTTCTGCCTCAGTTATTCTCCTATTGATTCCTTCTAGGGTAGTTTTCATTTCAGTTATTGTATTGTTCATCTCTGTTTGTTTGTTCTTTAATTCTTCTAGGTCTTTGTTAAACATTTCTTGCATCTTCTCAACCTTTGCCTCCATTTTTCTTCCGAGGTCTTGGATCATCTTCACTAACATTATTCTGAATTCTTTTTCTGGAAGGTTGCCTATCTCCACTTCATTGAGTTGTTTTTCTGGGGCTTTATCGTGTTCCTTCATCTGGTACATAGCCCTCTGACTTTTCATCTTGTCTATCTTTCTGTGAATGTGGCTTTTGTTCCACAGGCTGCAGGATTGTAGTTCTTCTTGCTTCTGCTGTCTACCCTCTATCACAGTAGTTATTATTCATGACAACCACGTAGGGTTCCCTATTTTCCACCAGGCACTTTGCAAAATATTCTCCATGTATTATTGCTTCTTTTCCCAGCTCATAAGTGGTAGATACTATCACCACTCCTGTTTTAAAGATGAGAACTCTGGGGCTCAGAAAGGCTAAATAACTTGCCCTAAAAATATGATGAAGTAAATGGAAGACCAAAATTTGAATCCAAGCTAATCTGATTCCCAAGTCCACACTCTCTCCTCTACATTTCCCAATTCATGGCTTAAAGCTTAGGTCTTAGAAACTTAGAAACTGAAGCTTAGGTCTTCAGTTTCTTGAGTGATTTCTTTGAGTTTCAGACAACACCTAACACAGTTCATGATACCTCGTGAAGGCTCAGCAGAGACTAACTGAATGCGCTGCGAGAGGCAACATGGTACCAAGGAACGAGATTTGGGTTAGAAAGCAAGAAAACTGGGTCCTTCTCCAGGCTTTGTAACTAATCCATGATGTGACCTGAGCAAGCCTCTTCCTCCTTTCTGCACCTTTGTCTTCCCATCTGTAAAATGTGAGGACTGGAAGAGATGATTTCTAACATGATCCTTCCGTCTTAGTCCAAGTGACCTACAGTGCAAGCTGCTGCCACATGTTTTTTTAATGGGAGTTCCCAAGAGGATAGAGATGGTATTGTCTATTCCCGACATCCTTAGCACTTACCAGAGGGCCAGGCACAGAGTCGATGCTAAGTCAGTACCTGTTAAATGAATGAATAATGAATGAATAAATGAATGAATGGATACTGACACCCACTCGAACCTCTGCTGAGAAAAACATAGAAACACCTCCCACATCCCAAATCCCAGAAAGAAGCAAAAGCCATTTCCTTGTAAGGGAAGATAGATCCACCAGTGAACCGCAGCACAGACCCAAGCCTTCAAGAATGGGAGTGGCTGGAGGCCAGCCAATAGGGGCAGATGGAAGCTGAGGAGGAGGGGGAGGCCTCTGAGATCCCCCTTCCCACCCCACACCCCACCCATGAACTTCAAATTCCTGGGTCAGACTTTTCACCACTAGCATGGAGCCTCTGGAAAATATACATGAGAAGGGTCCAAGTCTAGTTTTTGCAAGGTCTTTGCCCCATCTCTCACCCTCCCCTGACACAGATGAAGAAAAGATCAAGAAGCCAAGAGACAGAACAGTGTAAAAACCCCTTTGTGCAAAATAAATAAATAACTCGATCCAAGACCTCATCTTTCTAGTTATAAAAACATGTTTTCCTTGCTTTCTGACCCTCTAGCATTTTGGAGTTTGGGGAGTTCACTGGGTGCCTAGTGTCCATGAACACTTGGAAAGTTCATCACCCTGACCCTTCTTGGCATTCAAATCTTAACACTGGTGGCTGGAAAGTACTTTGGCTTTGGAAAAAACAAAAAAATCTGTTTTTGTTTTTGTTTTTGTTTCCAAACATCCCCATCACTGAGCTCCCACTTTGGGACTTTGTGCTGGGTTTTCTCTGATAGCTTATAGATTAGCAAACACATAGCCAGAGTTTTCCTTTTCCCATGGACTCTGTGGAATTCACCTGCAAACTTGGTGATTATTTATGTTCTAACATACTTTCGGTCAAGCCACCCAGGACTTCATATCCACAGGAAAACTGACAAATCCAATCAACTCTCCAAATACTGTTCTGTAAAGTCTTATTCATTTGGATGCCATCAGTTCAGAATTTTTGGATAATTCAGACAGTCTGGATGGAAGTTGCTTTTTGCACAGCTCTACCAAAAAAAAAAAAAGAGTTTCTTAAGAAATTGATAATGCAAAGCAGACCGTTGGAGCTGAGAATAAACTGTCTTCAAGTTCTTCAGAGTGGCATTCACTGACAGGCAATCAACGATTAATTACAAATTATTTTTATCAAATAATTAAAATGAATTCCAGGCAACTCACCACAACCTTGGGAATAGTGTAGGACAGAGGGGAAAAAAAAAAAAAGAGAGTTTCAATCCATCATACATGGGCTCAAATTCCAGCTTTGCAACTCATGAGTTTCCATTACTGTGCATAAACTACTTCACTTCTCTGAGCCTTAATTCTGACATATGGAAAAGTGTGCAGGATGGACATAAGAACTGGAAATCACATAGGTGAAGGGAGAGTTTCCAAAACTATGCTCAGAAGGATTGTAAGTTCACAAGATGTTAACACATATTGCATGAAAAAGAGATCCATGGTTGAATAAGCTGGGGATAAACTAGGCTAAACAAAATTAAGTATGTTTGCTTGCTTTTTGCATTTGTTTATTTGTAGACCTTCTCAATGCCTTTAATACTGCGCTTTATGTTGTGAATTTCCAAAAGGAGGATAGACGAAGCATTTTTTCCCAAATTTCTTTCACCAGGAAACTCTTTCTGTTGAAACACTTTTTGACCTCTTACAGAACTCCCACTGAACATAGCTTGGAAAACAAAGCCCTACGATCTGTGGTCTGAACTTTGTCTCCAGTAGGGGTGTTGAGCCCTTATGGAGACATTCATACTCTATCCCCAAATCCTCTTGGGACCAAGGCCAAACCTAGTAGAGTTCATGACCAGGAAACCGTATTTTGGCATATGAAGCCATAGTCTTACAGACTCCCCACAAACCATCCTAGAAAAGATAACTTACAGGATTTTTTTTAGATGTACCTGGAAGCCATTATATCTGGATGCTAGGATCTTCAAGGTCATTACTCAAGGCCCTAAAGGTTTCAGAAGATTAAGGAAATGGACTGGAGAGACAAAGCATGGGAGGGAGGCAAGGAATCTAATTCCGGCACTTGATAAGTATGTTAAGTAAAGGAAAGTTTGGGAAATCACTAACGTAATGAAAAAGAGAAACCATATAGAATAAAATTCGAGTCTTGTTATCAGTTTTCCTTCTAGGAACTATGGTAAATGCAGCTGTCCTTATCCTCAAGGGACGAAGAGAAGGACATGCAAGGAACTTGGGATGGTATTAAAAAGTGGGTCCAAAAAAATGTCAAGATTAGCCCTTACCCTAATAAGATTGAAAATAGTATTAGCAAGACAGAGTTCTCACCCTCACAATGATCATTACTCATAGCTCATAGCTACGAACTAAATGAAAGTTCCAGACTGTAAGATGTTGTTCATTCATGTCTTCATTTATTTGTGCCTTCAAGACTTCCATGTGTTTAGCATGTGATAGGTGCTGGGGAGAGAGTGGTGACGAGGCTAAATCAAGTCCCTTCCTTCCGGGAGCTTACATTCTAATAGGGGAGCATGGCAGAGGCAATGATGCTCACCAGTTCTTCTTGTGTTCCTCCATATTTCCCAGCTGCCCTTGAACTTAGGTTGGGGTCACATGACTGGGTTCTGTTTGATGGGAACGTGGGCAGAGACGGCCCCACCTTTAAAAACACCCTCCCATGTGACTCTCCAGCCTTTTCTTCCTCCACTGTGATGACCTTAGGGGTCATGTGCTCTTTTGGAAGAGTAAAAAAGACGGAGAAGGGCTGGCCAAGTACATAGGACTATGACGTGAGAGAGAAATAAACTTTTATTGAGTTAGGCACTGAGATTTAGGGGTCTTCTCTGTAGTATGCATGAACAAGAGTGGTCATGTCTGGCCCATGTGCAAGTGAACAGGGAAAAACAGACAAAAAAGAGAGGAGTTGATATACAAAGACAGAAAGCCGAGGTGAGAAGCCACGTGAACCAAGACAGATGAACAAAGTCATCTTGGATCCTGAGGTGGGGGCTCCTGCTTCTTGGTCCTTGTGTGGTCTACCAGGTACCCTTGCCCTTGATTTCTTCAACATACCCCAATGTCCTCCAATACTTCCACGTTTGGGGTACAATTTACAGTAAACTTTTGCTCCCAATGACTAAAAAGTCCTTGACTAACTCAACACAGTATGGCTAGAGCAGTGAATGGGTAGAAGAATGGAACAGTCTTCCCTCTGAAACCGAAACAGAAAAAGCATGTATAGGGCACTATATAAGCATGCCATAGCCTGGCTTTCAAGTAGCACACAGTAGGCTCATAAAAGTTTGAGCAAATTGTAAAGGGAGGGACAGAGAAGAACACTGAGAAGATGAATATTTTTTAAATAAAAGCTTTTTCTAAATGTTGTTCAAAAGGTCATTTTACAATTTAATAAAACAAAAATAATAATGTAGTGAAAAACTGCCAAGATCACGGAGTTAGGACTCATTATGTACTGAAAGAGCTTGAAATAAAAGACAACTCTTAAGTACCGTGCATTATAATTATTTGCTATTGTAAAGAACCACAGTCAGTCCTCTGGCTGACTAACCTCGACTCTCTGTCAAGAACTGGAGATAGTGTTGGGAGGACTGTCTCATTCTGGGGCCTGGCTTCCTCTGCCAGTTTCCCCCAGGAGCCTGTCTGTGTGACAAGGACGACTTCATCACCAATCTCTTCTTTGGCTCTCCCTAACCTTGCCTGGCAGGGAAAGGGGGAAAAAATAACAGGGAACAATAGTCTCACTGAGAGAAATAACTGAAAGATCATGGGGAAAGAAATCCAGCATATGAGTTTCTTAATGAAAGGATCTACATGTTTCTAATCATTTCTTTGTTCCCCCCTCTAGGGTAGGGACTGTGTCTGGACGCTTCACTGTTGTACTCACAGCCTCCTAGAGCAGCAGCGCTGGGCACAGAATAGAGGATCAATGATCATCTGCTGATTGAATGAACAAATGAATGAGAGTATCCTTTACTTTCTTGTTTCTAGATTGATGTCAATTCTGAGATCTAAGACTATCTCAATATAAGAAAATAGTTCAGGTCATAAACTATGGAATCTCTGACCAAATGTGGAATAGCCAGGGAAGCCTCTCACATGAGTTGGAAGATTTCAGCAACTGTGGTGAAGCCCAGAAAGGGAAAAATATTTCATTGAGGTTATGCAGAGATGCTTCTTTGTTCTTCCAATGGTCATTAAAATGAGGACCTGTTGTGCGCTAGGTTCATGCTAAGACCAGAGGTGATTAAGAAACAGTACTTCTTCTTACATACAGATAGCCAACGAACACATGAAAAGATGCTCAACATCACTAATCATCAGAGAAATGCAAATCAAAACTACAATGAGGTATCACCTCACACCAGTCAGAATGGCCATCATCAAAAAATCTAGAAAAATTGAACGCTGGAGAGGGTGTGGAGAAAAGGGAGCCCTCTTGCACTGTTGGTGGGAATATAAATTGATACAGCCACGATGGAGAACAGTATGGAGGTTCCTTAAAAAACTAAAAATAGAACTACCGTATGACCCAGCAATCCCACTAGTGGGCATGTACCCTGAGAAAACCATAATTCAAGAAGAGACATGTACCCCAATGTTCATTGCAGCTCTATTTACAATAGCCAGGACATGGAAGCAACCTAAGTGTCCATTGACAGATGAATGGATAAAGATGTGGCACATATATGCAATGGAATATTAGCCATAAAATGGAACGAAACTGAGTTATTTGTAGTGAGGTGGAGGGACCTAGAGACTGTCATACAGAGTGAAGTAAGTCAGATGGAGAAAAACAAATACCATATGCTAACACATATATATGGAATCTAAAAAACCTGGTGGCAGGGCAGGAATACAGTCGCAGACATAGAGTACGGACTTGAGGACACGGGGTTTTGGGGGTGGGGAAGGGGAAGCTGGGACTAAGTGAGAGAGTAGCATTGACATATATATACTACCAAATGTAAAATGGATGGCTAGTGGGAAGCTGCTGATTCACTTTGTTGTACAGCAGAAACGAACCCAACACTGTAAAGCAATTATACTCCAATAAAGATGCGAAAAAAAAAAGAAAAGAAAAGAAAAGAAATGGTACTTCTTCTTCAGCAGAAAGGACAGACCTGTAAAATGGTCTACACTCTAGCCCAGCATTATCCAGCCGAAATCTAAGGGAAGCCACATTTGTCATTTTAAATTTTCGAGTAGTCACATTGTTAAAAAGTGAAAATTAACTTGTGAAATAAATTTAATATTATTAAATGTATTAATGTATTAAATATACTACTAAAATGTATATTTTTAACCTAATACAGCCAAAATATGATCATTTCATCATGTGATCAAGGTAAAAATTATCAATGAGATATTTTACATTCTTTTTTCATCCTAAGGCTCCAAAAAGAGGTATACTTTATACTAACAGCCCTTCTTATTTGGACGCTAAATTTTCATTGAAAATTCCTGATCTATATTTAGGAGTCATAATATTTACAGTTGAAAAGTGCAGATTCACATACTAAAGTTGTTTCAAACATACTTAAAAGCCTTCCAATAGCTGAATCATGTCAGTTTTAAAATTTGAATTTAAATTAATCAACATTAAATAAAATGAAAAATTCAGTTCTTACATTGCTTAAGCCACTCTTCAAGTGCTGAAAAGTCCCAGTACCTACTGGCTACCATATTGGACAAGTATAGATCTAGAATAGTTCCATCACTGCAGAAAGTTCTGTGGGACAGCATTACTCTTGGTGGTCTAAGAAACCTACAAACATTGAGGATAACCATGTGTTTTGCCCTTTTTTATATCCCCTAGAGCAATGATTAATTCATAGGATTCCGTAAATGACTGTTGAAAGAATGAATGAATGAATGACCGCGCTGTCACGTTACAGAGGCTAGAGGGTTTAAAGAAAACTTGAGAAAAGAAGGGACATTTATGATAGGTCTTAATGGTTGAATAGAAGTCCACTAGGCAAACAATAAGGCAAAGACAGAGGAAGGGCCTGGTACATAGGTGCTGGATTACAAAACGATCTACTGTGTTGTTAAGAGCATGGTTTTTCATTCATTTGTTTCATTCATGGTTTTTCATTCATTTGTTTTGCAAAATCAAGATGAAATTGAACTTTTTCTGCACTACTTTCCCGCTGGGTGTCTTTGGAAAAATCACTTAACCTCTCTTAGCCTTGGTTTCCTCATCTGTAAAATGGGAGTACTAATTTCATTAGTTTTGAGGACTCATGAGGTTATAGATGCAGAGTGTTCACCACAGTGCCTGGTACATAATAAACAGTCAAAAAACATTAACTGTCAGTCATTATTGTGTCCAGTGTTTAGTGAGAAGTGGATTGTGGCAGCACAGTAGGGTGCCAGATAGCCCCCGACCCTGACATCTCTTCTCCTCCTCTGTCTTAGTGCCCTGATTTTTAATAGTGTAGTTATGTCCCAGTTAAAAGCCCACTTCTCTCAGCCTTCTTATAACCAAGAGAAGCCATGGGCCCTAGTGTAGGTCAATAAAATTTAAATGAATGACCTGTGTGTTATTTCTAGGAAGTTTCTTAGAGGGAGGGGGTTTCTCTTCCACCTTCCTCCCCTGCTGTCCCGAAAGCAAATGATGCACTAAGTTTGGCAGAGCAGGAAATCAGAAGGCACCTGAGTCCCTGATGAGCGAGTAGTTCTAAGTGAGAGAAGCAATAGGTAACGTTTCCAGTCTTCCTTGTCCTCGGAACCAGTTCGTCAAGGACCATCTCTTGGGATGAGAACAAAGTTTGGGCAACATAGTTTAGGGGATGAGGATGGAATCGTTAATAGCTGAGATGTCAGTGGACCAGGAAGACCATCATCTATAAAGAGTGTGTGCACTTTCTCATGCTCTGGGATGCTGGAGGGATGGTGAGGTGCCATCGGGGCCGATGGTCACCTTACAGCTACATGGCTGGAACTGGTCATCAGTTTGTGAGGTCAAGGGGACCAAAGGTGATTTGTTGGTCAACAGCAGTGGTGGCTTCACCATCTGGTGTGGGTTTGTCCTTTTTCTGCTATGCCTGCAGCTGCGTGTTTATTGTGGCTCTCCTGCTGACTGTCAATTGACATTAGATGCTCAGGAATGTTGCCGTGTCTCTCAAATCTATTGTGTTTCTCGTAAACTGTTGTTTGTTGTGGCTGAAAAATTGGACGATGGGATTGTTTTCAGGCTGTATTTTTGGAGCAGTCATTTGATGTTTGGAAGAGTACGTTTGCTTATGTGTTTTTAAACCATCAAAAATGGGAATAAAGTCAATAAGTTACTCCTTGCTGTCCTTCAAAGAAACCCAAGCATGGCTTTGGACATCCTTTGTCTTAAATACTCTACCAAAACTTGATACATTGAGCTAAGTAGACTGGAATTGTTCACAGAGAGGAAAGTATCTTATAATCCCCCAACTAGGTTGTGGTATCCTTCATAAAAGAAATAAAGGCATCATTCCAGAGACTCACTGTGAAGTTTTGCTATTATAATCCAACAGAGAACTTAAGTGATTCTATATTCCTGGAGTTACTTCATCAGGAATTGGGTTCCTTGACTTGCTGCCTATGTAGGTATGGCTTTCAGATGAAATGAAATAGATCCATCAGGCCCCTTGCACTTGCTGGGCGAAGTGAGCCTTGAGGTTATCAATAAATTGGAATTATTATTGTTAACTATAGTTATTACAATGATTAAAAAAAATTTTTTTTTGATGTGGACCATTTTTAAAGTCTTTATTGGATTTGTTACAATATTGCTCCTGTTTTATGTTTTGGTTTTTTTGGCCACGGGGCATGTGGGATCTCAGCTCCCCAAACAGGGATTGAACCCGCACCCCCTGCATTGGAAGGCAAAGTCTTAACCACTGGACTGCCAGGGAAGTCCCTACAATGATTTTTGAATAACCCTGACAGCTATATTTTCTTCATGCTAAGAATAGATATATTCCATTGGCAACTTCCTATAAGTGCGGCACTAAGCGCTTTACATAAGTCATCTCAAACCTCCCAACAATCCTAGAGGCAGGAGTTGTTATTAATGGCATTTCACAGGAGGAAACTGAGGATCAGAGAAGTTAAGCAATTGCTCAACGTCACACAGCTGAGACCAGTGTCAAAGACAAGCCTGCTAGACTCTGAGAGTCCTGAACTTAATGCGTTAAGCTATGTTGTGATTAATGCTTCGTATTTAGCTACTATAAAACCAGGTAATGAGCCTCTTCCTCCATTAGCCAACTATATTGTTTAATATTACTCCATGGGCAAAGCATTTGGGAAAATATTTTTTCTGCAATGCCTTAAAGCAACGTATTCTTGGACCGTGCTTTTCTCATCCTCAAAATGGGGTGTTGACTTCAACAGTCTGTTCTGAGGATTAATGAGGCAATGGATGAGAAGGATTCAGAGAGATGGGAATAGGAGCCTGAGTCTCAGCTAAAGGGATACGAAACGGTAGGGTTTTTTCATCTGAGCTAGTTCCCTCTATTTGCATTTGAACTCAAAGGGGAAAGGAATACATTTTCAAAATGGAACCCAAGGCTGTTTAACTCAATCCTTTCATATCATTACAGGCCTCCCCAGATGAGGCTAGTGGCCCCCAGTTATTCACAATTAATTCTGTTAACCATGCACATGTCAAAAAACTACAACTGCCAAATTTTGTGAGTGGAGATGTTCCCAGTTCCCACCCACAGTCAAACATCTGTGGAAATTCCAAAGAGGGTCTTCAGGCACAGCTGAAACCTCTCATGTGGGGCTACTCTTGCAGACAGGAATGATGCTGGGCCAGTCCACCCTGGTTTTCCAGAAAGTATCTGGGCTTTCCAAGTCTTGGGCAATATTAGCCAAGGATTGTTTATCTGTTTTGATTGTTGCGCTCTTTCCAAGTTGAAGTCATCTGTGAAGTGTTTTCTTGATTGCAAATATGGACCCTGTTTAGTTTGCTTGTGTGTGTTTTGCTCCATGTAGAAGAATCACCAAAGAGAATAAAGGTCATCTAGAGGGAAAAGAAGTTCCCCCAATGGGAAATAAAATGAGAAGAAAAAAAAAAAAAAAAACCAGCAGGAGCGCTGTTGCATCTACCGTGATGTGCTCTGCACACAAGGGCCATGTGTGCGTTACTGGCTGATAGGAGCTGGTAGAACCTTGAGAAAGAACACATGCTAAAGCCAGGCAGAGCTGTGCTAAAATCTCAGCTCTGCTCTTGTAAGCTGTGTGACCTTGAGCTAGTGACTTCACCTTTCTGAGCCTCCGTGACCTTTTCTGAAAATTGGGAAGAGGAGTGGTAAATAATAATTACTGGTTATATTTGTTGAACCTTTACTATGTGCCATTAGTCCTCTTAATTCTCACAACACATCTTTGAGCTCTGAAATATCACCCCCATTTCACAGAAGACAAAGACCCGGAACACCTTCCCCATAGTCACAGAATAAATGGTTGAACCAGGAAAGGATCAGTATGCTATCTGGTTACGGAGAGTAAGCTCCTAACGTGGTTTTAACACAAAGCGTTGATGTGAGAATTCAGTGAGAAGATTCAAGTAAAGTGCCACCTCCTAACAGAATTATTCACCAAGAGTATTGGCAACAAAAGCAAAAATAAACAAGTGGAACTATATCAAACCCAAAAGTTTCTGCACAGCAAAGGAAATCATCAACAGAGTGAAGAAACAAGCTATGGAGAGGGAGAAAATATTTGCAAACTGTATATGTGATAAAAGGTTACTATCCAAAATACACAAGGAACTCCTACAACTCAACAGCAAAGAAACAACCCAATTTAAAAATAAGCAAAGGAACCAAATGGATATTTCTCCCCCAAAAGACATACAAATGGCCAAAAGGTCCTGGAAAAAGTGCTCAACATCACTAATCATCAGGGAAAACAAAACCACAAGGAGAGGGCTTCCCTGGTGGCGCAGTGGTTGAGAGTCCGCCTGCCGATGCAGGAGACACGGGTTCGTGCCCCGGTCCAGGAAGATTCCACATGTCGCAGAGCAGCTGGGCCCGTCAGCCATGGCCGCTGAGCCTGCGTGTCCGGAGCCTGTGCTCCGCAGCGGGAGAGCCCACAGCAGTGAGAGGCCCGCGTACCGCAAAAAAAAAAAAAAAAAAAAAAAAAAAACCACAAAGAGATATCACCTGATGCCTGTTAGAATGGCTAATTATAAAAGAACAAAAAATAGCAAATGTTATTAATAATGTGAAAGGGAACCTTGCACACTGTTGGTGGGAATGGAACTTGGTGCAGCCGCCATGGAAAACAGTATGGAGGCTCCTCAAATAATTAAAAACAGAACTACCACATGACCCAGCAATTCCACTCTGGATATTTATCCAAAGGAACTGGAATCAGAACCTTGAAGCCATATCCGCATTCCCATGTTCATTACAGCATTATTCACAATAGCAAAGACGTGGAAGCAGCCTAAATGTCCATCAGTTGGTGAATGGATAAAGAAAATGTGGTATTTACATACATATGAATATTATTCAGCCTTTAAAAAAGGAGGAAATCCCACCATTTGTGACAACATGGATGAGTCTGGAGGACATTATGCAAAGTGAAACAAGCCAAACACAGAAAGACAAATACAATATATCGCTTATATGAGGAATCTCATAGAAACAGACAGTAGAATGGTGGCTGCCAGGGGCTCGAGGGAAACAGAGAGTTGTCAGTCAAAGGGGGCAAAGTTTCAGTTATGCAAGATGAATAAATCCTAGAGCTCTACATACAGCACAGCGCCTGTAGTTAGCAATACTGTATTGTATACTCAAAAGTTAGTTAGGAGAGTAGATCTTATGTTATTATTATCTTATGAATAGTCAAGGGAAGGAAGGAAGGAAGGAGGGAAGGAAGGAAGGAAGGAAGGAAGGAAGGAAGGAAGGAAGGAAGGAAGGAGGAAGGAAAGAGAGAGAGAGAAAGAAAGAAGGAAAGAGAGAGAGGGAGGGAGGGAGGAAAGAAGGAACTTATGTAATGATGGATAGGTTTGCAGTATAGATGTAGAGATGGTTTCATGGGTATATACTTATCTGCAATATCATCAAGTGGTATGTATTATATACGCACAGCTTTTTGTATATCAATCATACTTCAATAAAATTGTTTTTTTTTAAGATTCTAACTATTTACACACACACCCAAAAAAAACAAGTACTACCTCCTAGGCATGACATACTCAATTAAAATAGGTCAATGGATATAGAGGTAGATTCATTAAAACACACACACACACACACACACACACACACACACACAAAGAAACTTCCACCTCCAGAGCTAAGGGAAAAAAAGAAAGGTGAGCAGTAAGGAACTCTCAGATAATAAGGGCTTCCCACTACAATGAAGCCATTGATATCCAACAATGAAAGGTCCGAGGGGGAAGAGATTTGATGGAAATGTGATAGATGTGGGAAAAGACTAATAAAGCCTCTATTCTTCCAATGACCCTGGCCACTGAGGCACCAGGATGTGACAGGGGTTGAACATCAGCTCCCAGGGGGCCAACAGGTCACAACTGTCAGGAAATTCCTGTGGGTCAAACTAACAGATACATGGAGAACCTTCCATGTTAGAGACTGTGTCAGTGAACAAATGTGCAGCGTCAATTAGACCCTTGGAGCGAGCTTCAGAATCGATCCCTTCTTATTTCAGATTCCCAGAAGGCATTTGCACGTTCAGCCGTGTAGGTGCAACATCATTTACTGAACCACTGCTATGTCCGAATTCCAATTTGGGGGCTGTGGGAAACAGGACTCTGGTCATCACCACCATGGTACTTAGAATACAAATGGCGACAATTTAGAACCCATGTGGCAGAATTAGAAATCACAGTGAAATGAAGGTTGTCAATGAAATTGTCAAGTATACGAAAGACACAACATCCTCTACACATAAACACTATAAAAAATGAAAAAGCATGGAACCAAAGTTCTGACTTGTTGGAACCTACAGTTAACCAGAATTCTTTTCTCCTATTTCACTTTTAGGAAAAGACATGGATTAGAACAGTGGTCCCCAACCTTTTTGGCACCGGGGACCGGTTTCACGGAAGACAATTTTTCCGCAGACCGGGATAGGGGAGTGGGGCTGGAGGGGCAGGACGGTTCAGGCAGTAACGCGAGCGATGGGAGCCATGGATTCTTCCCCCACTCACCTCCTGCTGTGTGGCCCGGTTCCTAACAGGCTGCAGACAGGTCCACGGCCCAGGGGTTAGGGACCCCTGGATTAGGAAAATAAATGAAGGTGGATTCAGAAATTTAGCCAAAAGAGGAGTCAGAACATACTCAACTTAATTTCCAATACCTTCTGCATCTTTTCCACCAATATTCACTAGATTGTGAGTACCGTGAAGACAGAGGCCACATTTTTCTGTTCACTGCTGCATCCTTAATACCTAGCAGAGTGCACAGCACTTAGTAGGAGTGTAGCGAATGTTGATTGAATAAACACTGACCCCCGCCCCACCCGTGTCCCATAGATATTTATGCAACAAAGGAAGATTTGAACTGTGATCATCATTGGCCAAGGCAAGAAAGGAGATGCACCTATTAGAAAATTTGTCAAAAATGAGCTGTGGTAGATTCAAGATGGCCATAAATTATTTGCTATTCCTCCTACTGAGAGGTGAAAACTAATTCCTTTCCTTGGAATCTGTACTGATCCTACTGAACTTTCTGACCAATAGAATCTGGCACAAATTTCTGAGACTAGGTCATAAGAGGCCTTTTGAGGTACACTTTGGCCCCTTGGAACATTCTTTCTATGAGCCCTTAGCTGCCCTGGAAGCAGCTCAAGTCTCTCTGCTGGAGAGAGGTCACTCGTAGGCAGTCCTGTTAGCAGTCCTAACTGAGCCATCCTTCCAGCCGGACCCTTCAGAGAAATGAATGAAACCTTTCTGGACACCCCCATCCCAAGGGTCAGAACACCTTCTCTATAAAATGCCAGATACTGAAGGCTCTACAGGCCCCCCAGTGTCTGTTGTAACTAATCAACTCTGCTGTTACAGCATGAAGGCCATCATACACAGTATATAAAAGAATGGGCATGGCTGTGTTCCAGTAAAACTTTATTTACAAAAACAGCTGCCGGGCTGGATTTGGCCTACAGGCCATAGTTCTCTGACCTCTGCTCTCGACCATCCCCCGTGAGCTCTGTTCATGCTGCATGGAACAGAAGAATCGCCCAGCTGAGTCCTACCCAAATTCCTAACCTGCAAGATAGTTTAAAAATAAAGCAGATTTTGTTTTAAGCCGCTAAGTTTCAAGCTGTTGGTTATGCAGCCATAGGTAACTGGAACAAAAGAATTACAACCAAAAAAAATGTAGGGGGTGGGAGGGAGGCAGGGATAACTCTCAGTCCATCCCCACAAGCACAACAGCTGCTCTACGTGAGGATGGAGGACTAGAAAATAAAGGCGTTATCACCCAGGACTGGATGATTCTAGCCAGAAGTAAGGAGATTTGAGTTCAGAATGAAAGAAGGTGTTGACGACGAGGGAAGGACGCAGACAAGAGCAGAGCGTTGTGCATGGTTGCAGGACAGCCTTACTGCAGGAGTCCAGGGGGTGAGGGAGGGCACCGTTTGTGCTATTTTCTACATGGATGGTGCCCCCAGGAGATGTTCACCACGGTAAACCCGGTTAAGAAAGAGCAGGAGGGGGCTTCCCTGGTGGCGCAGTGGTTCAGACTCCGCCTGCCGATGCAGGGGACGCGGGTTCGTGCCCCGGTCCGGGAAGATCCCACGTGCCGCGGAGCGGCCCGTGATCCGTGGCCGCTGAGCCTGCGTGTCCGGAGCCTGTGCTCCGCAACGGGAGAGGCCGCAACAGTGAGAGGCCCGCGTACCGCAAAAAAAAAAAAAAAAAAAGAAAAGAAAAAAGAGAAAGAGCAGAAGGTCGTCTATTAAATAGGCTTTGGAGTCAGATAAACCTGGGTTCACATCCAGCTCCATCTCTTACCTAGGGCACGAGCCTGAACAAGCTTTTTAAACTCCCCGAGGCTCACTTTCCTCACTTTAAATAGTCCTTAGCTCCTAGGGTGCTTGTGAGAATAAATGAGGCTCTCTAAGTTAAATTTAGAAAAAGGCTAGGTCTTCAGTAAACAGAGTTTAATATATATGTATTTGTATATGTGTGTGTGCATGTGCGCACCCACACATACACATATGCTTATAAAGAAAAAACCTACGGGTGCAATAAGACACCACTCAATGGAGCCGAGGGTAGTTGAAAACAAGGGTTTTCCAGAGCAAGAGTTCATAAAAGTCACCAAGCATGCCTGGAGCCCTCACTCAAAAATTGTGAGGCACTTTAACACATTATCTGACGTCAGTGTAGTTAAGAATCACCTTGGGGTCCTTGCTGCAATGCATATCCCTTTCCTTCCCCCCACCTCACACCCCCAAGAGATTCTGATTCAGCAGATCTGGGCTGGGATCCAGGGATCTGAGCTGTTAACAAGCGCCCCAGGGTTTGCTCATCCAAAAAGTCCTCTGGTCGCACTTTGAGAAACTTCTTTCTGTAAGCCTCATGCCATGAAGAAACAGCTCAGAGAGGTGAAGTGGCTTGCCCAAGGTCATCCATCTGGATAGTGGCAGAGGCAGGTCTTTTAATCCATGTCCTGTACTCCAGGCACTCTACAGCATCTGCCTGCAAACTAGGTATGATGACTGGCACTGTTCTTCACTGTATCCCCACGTTTCTAGCAAAAAAAGAAGCCTGGCTTTGGGAATCTTCCCATCCAATCATCCTATTGTACAGATGGACAAACTGAGATTCCCACGGTGGCAAGCAGTTACCTCCATTTGCACAGAGAGCAAAAGCCTGGATTCTCAGCCCTCACTTTCAGACTTTGCACCAAAATGATACACTAAATAAACCTGGCATGGGCTCTGGTCATGGTAAACTGAAGCCAAGAGTGATCAAATCCCACTGGTTCCCATTACACTATAAATCTCGGCATTAACGTCAAACGTGGTGGGGAAGCAGAGTCACCAAAACCATCGTGAAATCAGTCCTTTCTTGGTCTGGCAAAATCAGTCTCAACCCATCACTCTATTATTCCATGTTATGGCCCCGAGATCAGTCTAAACAATCCCTTTCTATAATTTAAAAAAGCATACTCCTTGCTAATGTCCCAGGCTCCTTTTAGTGAAGGGGAAGTTGCCAGGTGGGATGACAGAAAGCCAGACGTGTGAGATGGCTCAGGCCAGCAATACAATGAGCCATTACAAGTTCCGTTTATTTTATTTGGACAACACTTCTCTCAAAAAGGGAATTAAAGACTGGAGTCCGCACCCTCTAAACTTTTCTGAACAATGCATGGTCCATCCTTTTTAACACAAAGGGTTGTTTTGTAATCCAGCTACACACACACACACACACACACACACACACACACACATATCCCTCTGTAAGTTTATGTTATGGGTGGAATTTCTTCACCAAGTATATATGTTTAAGGCCAGCTACTGTGTAACTCTGGACAAAATATAGAAAAGCACTCTTAGGCTCAATTTCTTAATCCCCAAAATGAGAAAAAACCCCCAATATCTACAAGGTTTTCATAAAGAGTCAATAAGTATAAAGATTCTGCAGAATGTCAGGCACGTAGTAGATGCTAAATAAATCACAGATGGTCATGACAGCAGCAGGGACAGGAGGGCATGGTTTTGAGATGGTCAGCATCAGGAACTAGACTATTTGGGTTTGTAATTATAGCTGTCGCACTTATTAGCTCGGGAATTTGGGGGAAATGACTTAGCTTCCAGGTACATCAATCCCCTCAAATATAATATGGGTATGGTAATAATAGCATCTATCTTCTAGGATGGGGAGTTTGAAAGGAATAATCCACATAAAGTGTGTGGTACAGAAAAAGTGCTCAGTAAATGTTAACATCTGGTGCTGCGTGTAGCTAATCTGGAAATGGGGTTTCTCCTTTAGTTCTTCTTTGAACTGTAAACCCAAAGTCTATAGATTCTCCAGTGTATTTTCCATGTGGCTCTGGTTGTTTCACTAAGGGCCCCCAAAGAACCACTGTCTCTCTTTCAATAGAGATCAGAAAACCCAGACATCCGTCCCCAAACCATTCTAGGAGAATGCCAAAGCTGGTAGGACCACGGGCTGAGCTACTTGGGTGATTTCCAGACCCAGCTTTGAGTAAGAATCACCTGAGGAAGCCTGCTAAAAACATAGGTTCACAGGCCTCGGGATAGAGATTCTGACTCCGTAAGGCTGGTGCCTGGGGATCTGCATTTTAATGTCTTTTGCCCCTGGTGATTTTAGCTTGGAGGTTCTCAGAAGGCCTTTTGGAGTCCCTGATCCAGCTCAGTTGCAACAGATGGAGAAACTGAGGCTCAGAGAAAGAAAAGGACTTATCCAAGGCCAACCAGTGGCATAGATGGGACTTTAACCCATGCTTCTGAATCTTCTAGACCCCCCCTGCATTTTTTCTTTGGTTGCCTTTGTCCTTAGAACAAACAGGGGGAATCCCAGCCCCTTTATTCAATCTCTAGGTCACAGAAGACCCTGCAGCCTCCTGCAAGAGACCAGCTGGGCCTCAGTCCATCACTGCTTCCCCATTTTTCCCAGAGGTACCCTCTCCCACACTCCATCTTTCTCCTTGCTCAAGCAGAGTTCAGAAAACAGCTAAAACCAAACTGAGGAATAGAAGCAGGGCGGGCTTTTTGTTTCTGTTTTGTTTTGTTTTTTAATTTGTATTTTATATCGGAGTATAGTTGATTAACAATGTTGTGTTAGTTTCAGGTGTACAGCAAAGTGATTCAGGTACACATATACATGTATATATTCTTTTTCAAATTCTTTTCCCATTTAAGTTATTACAGAGTATTGAGCAGAGTTCCCTGTGCTAAGCAGCCCTTACATCTATTAGCAGACCATTAACAATGGATTGACTGGGAATTTCTTCTTTTTCTTTTTTTTTTTGGAATACCAAAATGGCTTTAATATCTCTGATTTCAGTGACATTGAGGATGTACCCTGGTATTTAACTGCATCTACTGATGCAGCAGCTTAGTCAAATGGCTATTAGATCTTCAATGGCTGGACACCACTCAGTGCTATCAATATCTTTCATCTCCAAAAGCCACAAGACAGGGCTCTTTCCCTGCTTTTTGCATGAGGTGATGCAGGATTTAGGAGCAAATGGGATTAATGTATCAAAGCTTTAGGAGACATTTGGATAAGTACACCTGATAGTCTAGATTCTGGGGGCTCAGGAGACAGAGTTTATGTGTACATACTTTACGGGGCAGACTTTGTTATGGCCCTCCTAATGGACGTTCCAATCATGACAGGAAATAAGATTGTATACAGAAACCCGGAGATGAGGAGAGTATCTGGTGACAGGCCATTCTCCGAGCCAAGCTGGCATGCTAGCAGATTGGCTGGGAGGGAAGAAGAGCTAAAAGCTCAGAGTGAGAGCATGACCTTTTTCTTGTCTGTTTGTTGACCTCCGCTAACACCTTGGTAATGAAGTGACACTACAGATGCTCAGTGAGTGTTTAGCAAAGTTCAACTCATATCTCAGTCTATTCAGTAGGGAGCTTCCAATTCCTAAGGCAGGAGCAGTGGGAAGCTGACTACGCAGAGTCAGGAGACAGACAGACCTGAGTTTTCCTGCCAGTCGCTCGCCAGCTGTGTGGCTTTGGGCAAGTTGCTTAACCTCTCTGAGCCTCGATTTCTGCATCTATAAAATGGGTTTAATAACAGTGCCTCAGGATGTAGTTAGTGATGTGCTGTATGGAAGCATTCAATAAGTTGTTGCTGAAGTTTTTGTAGTTATTATTTTTTGGATGGTTCAAGATCCCAATATCTCAGATGCCTAGAAAGAGAGATCCTGGGCTATAGCAAGGGCTATGCCCCAAAGACATTATTAATGCTTTAGTTAAGGCTTTTATGTTTGCAAGGGAGAGAAACCCAACTCAAATGGGTTTTAGGAAATAAAAATAATATATTGATTCACATAATTAAAAAGCCTAGGGGTAGAGCTGTCTGCCGTCAGGCATGATTGGATCCAGGTACTCAAATGATGTCATCAAGATTTAGCCTCTCTCTTCACAGCACGTAGGTTCCTTCAAAAACTAAAAATAGGGCTTCCCTGGTGGTGCAGTGGTTGAGAGTCCACCTGCCGATGCAGGGGACACGGGTTCATGCCCTGGCCCGGGAAGATCCCACATGCCGCGGAGCGGCTGGGCCCGTGAGCCAGGGTCGCTGAGCCTGCGCGTCCGGAGCCTGTGTTCCGCAACGGGAGAGGCCACAACAGTGAGAGGCCCGCGTACCGCAAAATAAAAACAAAAAAAACCTAAAAATAGAGTTACGACGTGATTCAGTGCCCACTCCTGCGCATATATCCAGAGATAATTATAATTCGAAAAGGTACATGCACCCCAATGTTCATTGCAGCACTATTTACAGCAGCCAAGACGTGGAAACAACCTAAATGTCCACCAACAGATGAATGGATAAAGAAAATGAGGTGTATTTATACGGAATACTACTCAGACATAGAAAAGAATGAAATAATGCCATTTGCAGAAACATGGATGGACCTAGAGATTATCATACTAAGTGAAATAAGCCAGACAAAGACAAATATCATATGATATCACTCATATGTGGAATCTAAAAAAATGATACAAATGAACTTATTTACAAAAACGAAATAGACTCACAGACAGAAAACAAACTTATGGTTACCAAAGGGGGAAGGGGAGGGAAGGATAAATTAGGAGTTTGGAATGAACAGATGCACTCTGCTATATGTAAGATAGATAACCAACAAGGACCTACTGTATAGCACACGGAGCTATACTCAGTATCTTGTAATAACCTATAAGGGAAAAGAATCTGAAAAAGAATATATATATATATATATATATATATATTTATGTATGTATATATTTACAATGTTGTGTTAGTTTCAGGTGTACAGCAAAGTGACTCAGTTATATATAACTTATACACACTGTAAATCAACTTCAATTTTAAAAAAAAGGTGCTCTCGATAAAAATTTAAAATAAATAAATAAAATAAACTTCTTTCATTGATTACTCCAGGAAAAAAAAAAAAAAGAAAAAAAAATGACCCCAACTGAAGCTTCAGCGACAGTCCCTATATCTGGCTTCCTACCTGAACCACCTTAGCACTCTGTCTGAGGGTACTCTCTGGCTCAGAGTATGCTCAGCCCAGGAGGGATATACAGGAAGTGCCAGGGAAGTGGATGCCCCAGGAGCATCCCTGATCCAGTGATGGGAGGAGCTGGTGGATAAATGTCCAGCTTCCTCACCCACAATGGAAAAAGCCTGAGATTTCCACAATGTCTCTCAGAGGCCTAGAGACATGGAACCTCACTTGCCCTGCAGGGACCCCTCACTGGCTTTCTCCCCAACCCTGACTCGCTTCCCCACCCCCTCCCAGTATTTCCTGGGATCACATCCCAAATAAATGACTTCCACCCAAATCCTTGTCTCAGGCTCTGGCATTTTGGAGAACCCAAACTAGGTCACTACCAAATCTAGTCATCGAGAAACACGATTTGGGCCATTGTGTCCCCCCCATGTAAAGCCCATCATTGCCCTCGGAAGAGGCAGGTCCCTCATTAGGGAGCACAGGGTTTTCCAAGCTCTGGCCCCTCTGACTGCTTTGGCTTTATCTCCTGCTCTCATATATCATTCCATGGGCTTCTTAGAGTACCTTGAAGATGCCAAAATGGGTCCTGACTCTAAGACTTTAAACCTGCGGTACCACCTGCCAAGAGCTCTGTTCCTGACACCATCACTCCCATCCACCCCATCTTGATCTAGTGGACTCTTATCATTGACGATGAATTCAAGGATTTCCTTGTCTTAAAACCTCTTCTGATCACCATCCCTCACACCCAGCCTTGCAAGCAGGGTTAAGTATTTACTCTTCCACTTTCTCCTCACATACCTTGATTAGACTACCCACTGCCACTCCAGTATATTAAATGTTTCCATGTACGTCTTTCCCATTCGATAAAGAGCCTCTGGAGAGTAACGATAATGCCTTATTTTAGCCTCAAATCGTAGTACAGGGACGAGCACATTACAAGCAATTACACAATGTTTGTTGAATGAATGAAGAAGAAAATACTCAGTAGCCCAGGAAATCTTAACCTCCATTCCCACCCCTCTGCCCAAACTTGCTTCCTAAAAAAGAAAAAGATTTTATTTTTTAAAGTGGCTCCAAATTTGATAGAATGTTGATGTGTTACATGTGTATTTACAAACTTCAAGCCATTGGCTGGGAATAGAATAGTGACTATAAAGATGCTTCGTAAACTACTAAGTACCAGGGATACAGGGAGTTGTTTGTATTACAGATAATGTCGACAATTGAAGAACAACAAAAGTAAGAGGCTGAGTGCCTTGACCAAGGTCATTCGAGACAGTAAATAAGAAAGGCAGGATTAGAGTGAAGTTTCTGACTTTTGTCTCCATATTATCTACATACCAATAAGCATCTTCTTTGGGCAAGAAAGCCCTGATATCATGGCCACAGCAGTGGGAATAGTAGACCATTCAATCCTTTCCTAGAGTGGAAACAGAAGAATTAGAATTAAGTAAACCCAGGGCTTCCCTGGTGGCGCAGTGGTTGAGAGTCCGCCTGCCGATGCAGGGGACACGGGTTCGTGCCCAGTCTGGGAGGATCCCACATGCCGCGGAGTGGCTGGGCCTGTGAGCCATGGCCGCTGAGCCTGCATGTCCGGGGCCTGTGCTCCGCAGCGGGAGAGGCCACAACAGTGGGAGGTCCGCGCACCGCAAAAAAAAAAAAAAAAAAAAGAAGAATTAAGTAAACCCTAAGAACAGCTACCATTTGAGTGCCTGGACTAGGTCCTCTATATACATTACCTGTAAGCTTTGTGATATAATTTTTTTTGTTTTTTTTAATTGAAGTATAGTTGCTGTACAATATTATGTAAGTTACAGGTGTACAATATAGTGATTCACAATTTTTAAAGGTTATACTCCATTTATAGTTATTGTAAAATATTGGCTATATTCCCCATGTTGTACAGTATATCCTGACAATAATTTTTGATAACTATTTCAGTTCCAATTTACAGATGAGGAAATGAAAACTCATAGGGGTTAGTTAAGTCACTCATCTGAAAAGAGATGGAGCTCAGATTCAAATCCAGAAATGGCTATTCCCAGAGCCTACCATCTCCTACCTTCAATACCTCTCAGAAAATAAGAAAAGCTGACATTATTAAGCAACTACTGTGTACCATGCACTTACATTAAATCTCATAATAACCCTGCAAGTTTGCTTCCATTATAATTTCCCCAGTTTTGCAGACAAGGAAACTGTGTTTCCTACAAGTTAAGTCACTTTCCCAAAGTCAAAGATAGAATGAGGTCTTGGTGCTTTTGAACAGCAGAGGTCATTTCTTTCCACACCTTCTCGTGGTTCTTCGTTCTGATCGTCCATCAAAAGACACAAAGAGCTTTTTAGAAACTATAAATCTCCAGACCCCATCCCTTGAAAGTCTGATGTAGTAATTGCCACCACAAAGAAACAAATGTGGAAACATATCAGGTGGATGAAGGCGAAGGAAGAAGGGCTGTTTTGTCCAGGCTAAAGCATAACAGAGAAATCCAAGTGGATTTCTGCCAACGTGCATGCACCATCTTAGTGCTGACAAGGTTGCAGTCGAGGAAGCAGAAAACTAAGACCTCCACTCAGTAAAGGCAGCAGTGGCAGAGTGTCGTAAGAGTAAAAATAAAGTATGAGCCTACTTTAAGACTGGGATTTCAAAACCAGCTCTCTTGAATTGGTTAAGTAAGTGATAACACAGCTACACAAATGGCTAGTTGGCTGCTGTGAAATGCGATGAATTTGTTCTAAATTCATAGACATGGAAAGACATCCAGGACATGGTGAAACAAAATCGGATTGTGAAAGAGTTTGATCCTGTTTGCATGTATAGTATGAACTATGCTTTTTTTTTTTTTTTTTTTGCGGTACGCGGGCCTCTCACTGCTGTAGCCTCTCCCATTGTGGAGCACAGGCTCCGGACGTGCAGGCTCAGCGGCCATGGCTCACGGGCCCAGCCGCTCCGCGGCACGTGGGATCTTCCCGGACCGGGGCACGAACCCGTGTCCCCTGCATCGGCAGGTGGGCTCTCAACCACTGCGCCACCAGGGAAGCCCTGAACTATGCTTTTTATAGCATAGTACTATATACTATAGTATAGTACCGTGTAGTGTGTGTGTGTGTGTGTATGTGTGTGTGTGTGTGTATATATATATAATATATAATGCATGCTATATATAATGTATGTGTATATGTATGCACACATACACGTATATGTAGTATATATGTACACTGTGACTATACTATGTATGTTCATAGCAGCATATAGAATAGTATTTATTATGTGTATTAGAAAGTATGAACACATAATATTATTATGAATATAGTATGATTTTGCTTGTGTATGTAGTTTGAATATACATAAATACATAGATGGATGTTCACCGGAATATTACTAGTGATGGAGTATGGGGGATGTTTTGTTTTCCTTCCTTCCGCAAAGACTTCTTGAGTTCCTACTTTGTACCAGACACCACCTTTCTTCCTCATACCTATTTTTAATTGCTTGAAAATTCTAAAAACATGTATTAATTTGTATCCAAATTAATCTGAAAATAAAATGATCTCTTGTCAGTATTCCCTGATAATCACCGATGGGGACATGGGTGACATTTAGAGGAGACTCAGGGGAAGAGGACAGATGGAAGACGTGAAGGCAGAGAGAGGAAAGCCTAAGACAGAATCCCCTGACCCCTCCCCGCCTCTGCACACTAGCTTGTTTTGGTTTGCTTTGGGTTTGGTTTTGTTTTTTTCATCGGGGGTCACCATCTGTAGATGTGTTCTGCACAAAAATAAAGCCATCCATCTCCCTTACCGTGGTGTCATGTAAGTTCAGGAAAAACCACAGCACTCAAGGGGGACAGGAGGCGGGGGGAGAGTCACTTATCTGCCTCAGCCGGGTTCAGAGCTCCCCCGAAGGCATCCTTCCCTAGACTCGGGGGGTGGGTTTTGTTTATCCCCCTGGCACACAATGAAATGTCGGAACACATGCTCACGGTGAGGTGGGGCCCAGTGAAGGTTAAAAATGGAATGGCGGCTTTGATCCCCAGCCAACACCAGTGACGCTTGGGGTTGGGGCCAGAGTGAAACATCATGTTCCCTTGCTGTCTCCGCAGAAGGTGCAAACAGTCCCCTCCTGACTCCCAAAGCAGGCCGAGCCCCAGAATGGAAAACGGAGGGAAGGCCGCAGACAAGGAGACTTAGGAGAAGCAGGCCTCCTCTGGGTGGGCGGGGGACTTTCTCCACTTCCAAGGGGAAGCCTCAGCCAGGCCCTTCATTATCTGACGGCGCCAGGATTTGAAATGGAACCTTCGCTGGAGGGCCCACCAGAGAGAGGACAGATGTTAGCAGGCCAAGGAAGCTCAGTCCCCCTTCTGACCAATCTGTGGCCGCCACTTTGTCATCACTTCCCTAGGCTCTCCGTATGGTGCTCAGAACTTCTATCTTCTGCACCCCCTTCACTCAACCAGCAAATGTGTGCTGAGAGTCTGGTCTGTTCCAAAACTGGGCTGGGTGCTGGGGATCCAACAATGTGGAACACCTAGGGTCTGTCTTTCCAGATCTTGAGGTTTGGTGGGAAAGAGAGGCATGAGAGTTAAAGGGTGAGGTAGGTGAGGAGAGCGTGCAGAGGACACAATGAGGGTGGTAATCCAGGCTTGGAGGGGGAGGGCAGGAGAGGAAGCTTGGAGAAAGACAGAGGCACCCAGACTGAGAATAAAAGTAGGAACATACCAGGACTTCCCTGGTGGTCCAGTGGTTAGGACTCCGCGCTTCCACTGCAGGGGGTGCAGGTTCGATCCCTGGTCAGGGAACTAAGATCCCACAGGCCACACGGCCATAAAATAAAAATTTTTTTAAAAGTAAAAAGAAGGAGGATACCATGTAAATGAAGTGAGGGAAGGGTGTATCAGGTGGAGCGAGCAGCAAGTACATAAGCTCTAAAGAAAGTAGAGGTTGGAGGCAGGCAATGAACGGGCAAAACACTGGTGTGAGGCGAGAGAAAAATGCAGACTGTTTGCAGTAAAAACACTGGCTGCCCCCGTTCTTGGTTACTTTTACTATTAAACGGACCAACTGCTTCTCAGGGGGGTTGCGTGAAAAAAACATTGTTTTAATCAGTCATCGCGTCTGTTGAGCAAGTACTATGAGTCAATAACTCGTAAACGTAGGATCTCATTGCATCCTCACACACGCACAAAAAGTATTTTACCAGTTGAATAATCTGAAGGTCAAAGAGGTTACTTAAACCCATCAAGACCATATAGCAAGTAAGTATACATGGCGGAAGGGGACAGGATTTGAACCTGGAACTTTGAATACCACTTAGAGCACTCACTCCATTTTAGTAGAGATGGGTTTCCTTATTGAGGTCCACTTTGGTGATTGAATCACGCCCTCGGTCAGAGATGAAGGCTTCCTCATCCATCCATCCACTCATCCGTGCAGTCAGTCAAGTATTTGCATGTTCATTGGTACCTGCTGTGGCAGTTTCTAATCTCTCCTCCTCTACATTGCCTTGCCTATCTCCCGGAATATTCTCACACTCCAGATTATCAGAGACTACCTTAGTCTTCCAAAACAAGATGGTACCTCGGAGCTGAAACCGTTTAAGGGTTTTCGTTGCAGCTCTATTCAGGGTCATATTTCAAAGTTCACCCAGTTGCTTTAGCTGGTGTTATACATCAAAGACCATTTTGGAAGTCCATACGAGCTAGGACTTAGAAAATCTGAATATCATGAGATGGTTTAAGGTCTAAGACATCAACTTAAAATTTTAGGAGTAGAAATGAACTTTGAGATTATCTAGTTCACCTTCTGCTTTCACAAATTACAGAATTAAGGTATAAAAAGAAGAGGCACTTTCCTAACAGCATATGGATATTTGATGCAAAACTTTGCTCAAATGATACTGGGGATGATACACTTTGTCATAATCAACTAATTCTTGGTTTAAAAAAATGTTTCCTATTTATGGGTATTCGAACTCTTAAGTGTTTTAGAGAATGAAGAGCTACGTACGGTAAGTCTTTTTATTTTTCCTTTTTGATAACAATGATGATAAAAGTCTCCATCCTTCCTCCTCCTAAGTCTCTAAAACTGTGGGAAGATTGAATAGTTTCTAATAGCTCTTAATCCCTACAAGACAGAGCAGTTAATAGGCTACATTACAGCTATCATTTAGTAATGAAGATCTGAGATACAGAGAAAAAAAGAGGACACATGCCTCCCTCCTTCACTGAATACTCACATATAAACTAGAAGGTTCCATATGACCCAGCAATCCCACTAGTGGGCACATACCCAGAGAAAACCATAATTCAAAAAGACATATGCACCCCATTGTTTACTGCAGCACTATTTACAATAGTGAGGTCATGGAAGCAACCTAAATGCCCATCGACAGACGAATGGATAAAGAAGATGTGGTACATATATACAATGGAATGTTACTCAGCCATAAAAAGGAACGAAATTGGGTCATTTGTAGAGACATGGATGGACCTAGAGACTGTCATACAGAGTGACGTAAGTCAGAAAGAGAAAAACAAATATCGTATATAAACGCATATATGTGGAATCTAGAAAAATGGTACCGATGAACCAGTTTGCAAGGCAGAAATAGAGACACAGATGTAGAGAACAAACATATGGACACCAAGTGGGGAAAGCGGTGGGTGGCGGTGGTGGTGGGATGAATTGGGAGATTGGGATTGACATGTATACACTGATGTGTATAAAATGGATGACTAATAAGAACCTGCTGTATAAAAAAATAAATAAAATACGTATATGCAAAAAAATAAATAAATAAAATAGAAGGTTAGATCTAGACTCAACTATCACGTCAGGATGGAAAGCAAACTTCAAAGAAGATTTGTTATCAAAGATTTGATATCACCTCCGGGTGTCAAGATATGATGGATGGTCCAGAGCTAATGGGGTTTATCATTCCCATCATGGTCATGGAATCTTCTGGGTTAGAGAATTAAGCTTTCAGATGACACCATTTAAGCTTGGGTCTAGCAGAATGCAGAAAGAGGACATGGTGCAGAGGGATCCAAAGTCACTTCATTCGAGGCATTTTCCCTGATCCCGAAAGTTAAGATTCCCTCTTATAAGCTACCTCTTACTATACACCCTTCTTCATTGGACACTATTTATTAAATACTGTCTGGATGTTTATCCTTCCCAATGGCTTATCAACTCCCTAAGAAACAATATCTGTCTGGCTTGTGCTTGTACATCTATGACACTGCCTAATATGTAGTAGGTAATCAATAAATACTTGTAGTATACAATAACAAATACTTCTTAGAATGACACATAATTGAAGGGCATCACCAAAGAGGATTCTAGAATTTTCTCCTCCACAATTTTAATATTGTTCTTTTGTTAAGCATTAGTGTTTTTTTTTAAACTTTATCACATTCTTCATAATTAACATTGTTTGCTGGGTTTACATAAAACTAGTTCTCATTTATCTAAGGGTACACAGAAGATAGGCAGATAAACAATAAAGCTGGTCATGGTTTCCTCAGTCCCAAATTTCGGGTCCAGGTGAAAAGGGAAAAGATGTCTCCTCATACATTCTGCTACCTCTTTCTATGAAAGCTGCTGGGCAGAGTCAGAAATCGCCCTACTGTGCGAAGCCCATTTTCTCAGGAGAAACAGGCAGAAAGATGAAATCATGCAAGCCACTGGAAATAGGTATCATATCCCCAAATCTCGCAGTGTGGTGTTCACAAAAGAAATCTGGAAAAGAGCCTTAAAAAATAGCCCACGCCTTTTTTTTTTTTCTTAGATTCCATATATATGTGTTAGCATACGGTATTTGTTTTTCTCTTTCTGACTTACTTCACTCTGTATGACAGACTCTAGGTCCATCCACCTCACTACAAATAACTCAATTTTGTTTCTTTTTATGGCTGAGTAATATTGCATTGTATATATGTGCCACATCTTTATCCATTCATCTGTTGATGGACACTTAGGTTGTTTCCATGTCCTGGCTATTTTAAAAAAAAAAGGTCCTGAAGTACCTAGGGGTAAGATGGGAATAAAGACACAGACCTACTAGAGAATGGACTTGAGGACATGGGGAGGGGGAAGGGTAAGCTGTGACAAAGTGAGAGAGTGGCATGGACATATATACTCTACCAAACGTAAAATAGATAGCTAGTGGGAAGCAGCCGCATAGCACAGGGAGATCAGCTCAGTGCTTTGTGACCACCTAGAGGGGTGGGATAGGGAGAGTGGGAGGGAGGGAGATGCAAGAGGGCAGAGATATGGGAACATATGTATATGTATAACTGATTCACTTTGTTATAAAGCAGAAACTAACACACCATTGTAAAGCAATTATACTCCAATAAAGCTGTTAAAATAAATAAATAAATAAATAAAAGGACATATGATTACTCTGGGGAAAAAAAAAAAAAATAGCCCGCGCAACCTGCTAGACAAGAGGCAGGATCTGAATAAACAAGGTCAGTGACTCCTAAGGAGCTGTCATTCAAAGAGAGACGAACACAACTTTCTTTGTCTCCCAGTGACAGGTGACACCAGCCCACAGGCGCCTCCCCAGCAAGGAGCAAATAACGTCATATTCATTCTTCTGTGGCTAAGCCACCATCAGCCTTTTTAAAACAATGCAACTTTAACACCCAAGGAATTTGGCTTTAGGGGAAAATCTTATATCGCTTCTATTGTAGTATCTGGGTGGCATGGAAGCATGCCAAGGGTTACATGTGAGAAAAAGAAAAGAAGTGAAAAAAAATTGGGGTGATTATCCAAGAAAAATATTCCCAGCCAAACTGGGAGACAGGAAATTATTGGTCTTGGGATGTTCCTTGGCTGGGTACATGTTGAGCTTTACCTCTTTATCTCAGAGCTGGGTGCTCTATTGGTCTGTAAAGAAGGCAAGGAAAGCAAAGCAAGCCACCCTGGGGGGCTAGTGCATTCCCTTTACCAGGATGCTCATGGAGCCACACCCTGCAAATCCATCCTGGAAATTTCATGTGCCGCCATCTTTACTGGATTGGATTGAGCCATCTCTTTTGTTTGTTATTTTTCTTCATGTTCCCTCCTGGGAAGACTGAACTCTTGGGTTGGCACTGGCAGCATGGTATCCACTCTCTGACACTTTCTGATCGTTCTACGTTACGCAAGAAACTTTGTCACTTCTTAAAGTCACAGTGTTCCTGTCTGTAACATGGAGGTGATAAATCCCAACATCATTGGATTATTTCAAAGATGTAATGAAATAAATTATGTAAAGGGTCTGATACAAGGAAGCAAATATTAATTTCCTTCTTTTTTCCTCTGTTCCTTCCCTAAATCCAAATTCTCCTTATTAACTGACAGGAACAACTTGGTGAAAATTATTTTCATAGGCCAAGTCTGAAAGATGAATAAAAGAAGAATTTCTCTCCTTGCAGTGAGAGAAGATCATAGGTCTAGGCAGCTCCAGCATCAACCAGCTAGAAGGTTCTCACCCTTTGCTGGGGCTCAGTTCTGTGATCTGTACAATGGGAGACCTGCATCCTGTTTTTCCTCCCCTTACTTCCCAGGGTTCCTCTCCAGAACTCTGGACCTTCACTGAAAATAGTCTGAAAATCTTGAAACAATCAAATCCCCAAATCCCTTCCAATTCTGCAGTGTTATGATTTTATGTAAAATTGTTAATGATGATAATAAGAATATTGAATATGGAAAATCTGAGGCAAAAAGAAACAGTCATAGCACATAATCCAAAACCAAAGATAAATGACACCTTGGGTATTCATTTTTGAATTATCTGTACTAAAATGCCTCTCAGGGGACATGGGTAATTAGGAGTTTCATGACGTGGTTTTGGTCAGCCTTCAGTAATTTGTACTTTTGCATCCACAAACTCAACCATGGAAATATCCCAGATCCCAGTCATTTGACCTCACGTCAGACTTATGGTCAGGAATTAATGGCTGGAGCACTAAGAGACAGTCCCTATTACAAAATGCCATTATATTTTCTATATAAAATATTGTTTATCAGAACACAGTTGCTGGTGCCCTCCAGAGTTTGCTCATCAATAACTAACAATGCATTGGTGGGGGCGGGGGTCACACCTGAATTAGTCTCCTCCTGCTTTCATTATACACCAGTTCATTTTCCAAATTCAACTATTTGCTTCGGCATCTGGCTTGAGAAAGTAAAACAGCTCTGTGGACCCTTGCATAAATAAACAAATTTGCATTGGGCCAGACTTTGGGAAGCTAGTGGCACCCAAAAGGATGAACCAAGTCAGGGAAGCAGAGAACATATTTCTGGTTTGAGCCTTCAGGATTGGGAGCATGCTACCTTCTTCTCTGGTTTGGCCAAAACTGAGGAGAAGCAATGTTACACCAGAGTTGTTATGAAAAACTTGGTTAGTTACAAGTGAAATTACGCCTGCAGACAAGGCAAGAAAACTCTGACTCAAAAGCAAAATGGTGGTGCTCAAAGTAATCAATCAGAAGAACTGTAAGACATATGCTGAATGTAGCACCTCAAAGTGAAAACAGATGGACTAATGTGCATTGATCTCCAATGGCTTGTTGACACCCTTCTGAAACTGAGGCAATAAAGGGTATTGAAGGACTACTTTAAGTGGAGAGAGGTAGACCATGGGGGATTAGAAAATCTGGGGCAAGGACTCTTTGGTGAACTCTGAGCTTCAATTTAGAATGTCACCCTGAAGTCTCTTTTAGCCAACAGCTGGAAGGAAGGAAAGAAGATGCCTGGGGGAGGAGGGGTGGGTGTCTCCATCACCACTTTACCAATTTCTCTACTCTCACATGTTTATTTTTACTCTTTCATTATCTCAGCTTCCCTAATTCCTCAGCCTCTGGATAGATCAACAGCAGTAATGCAATAACCCAGTTCCCACAGGCTATTTGGGCAGGATCTCAGCCCTCCTCCCAAGAAAATGCACTTTACCTTTTCTCATAGGGTCTCTATTTTGTGTCTCGAATGTGATTAGGGACCACACAATTCAGATGCCACAATCTCCCTCCAGGCATTCCCTATGCACCTTGATCATATCCAAGGGGCACTGCCACCTCCCTCTTCCCTGATGTTCTGGAGCCCTTGAAATGCCATTATTAAGAGAAGGGCTAGAGAAATATGCACTCATTTTTTACCTATAAAAACGACTATTTCATATGGTTCAAGCTAATGGATATGAAGATTTTCTCAAGCAAACGTTTTGGTTTTGTTTTAAAGTCCATGTTGGAGACCCAGGGAGAACTTTGGTCTTTACTCCTAGAGTTTGTGACTTATGAATTTGGCGTCATCTGGGGAAGTGACAATCCCTGAGGTGTCCAGTCTGCCTCTGGCCCAGATGTGAGATGAAGCTGGGGAGAAAAAAAAGTTCCAGAATTTCATAGGTTGAGGGAGGTGGTTGTAGCTTCTGTACATGTTTATTTCTTTTTATTGCTTTCCTTTTTATTTCCAACTCATTTGGGTTTGGGTTCCAGATTTGTTTTTCTCTTTGTAAACTAGATTTTGAAATTATTATCTGACCTCTATGTTTGCTTCTCTTAAATGAAATGTAAATTGGCTTATTTTTAATTTCAGGTACTTTAGTTTTCATTCTACTTTTCATCTCTGTTTGGCCATGTTTTTTGCTACCAAGAACAGAGAAGCCTTGATGTTTAGAATCTTCTTCTTTAAATAAATGTGCATTTTAGTATTAAAAATAAATAAGTAAACAAATAAATAAATATCACTCACCTTATGCCTATGTAAGAATAGACTATCTGCTTTAAAAAAAGAGAGAGAGGGACTTCCTGGTGGTGCAGTGGTTAAGAGCCCGCCTGCCAATGCAGGAGGCACGGGTTTGAGCCCTGGTCCCGGAGGATCCCACATGCCGCAGAGCAACTAAGCCCATGTACAACTACTGAGACTGCGCTCTGAGAAGCCCACACACCGCAATGAAGAGCAGCACCCGCTCTCCACAACTAGAGAAAGCCCACATGCAGCAATGAAGACCCAACACAGCCAATAAATAAATCAATAAATAATTTTAAAAAAAATAAAAGCATTTGGAGTTTTTTTTTAAAAAAAGAAAGAGAGAGAGAAAGAGAGAGAGAAGGTCTAGCGAGAAGTGAGAAGGAACATTCCTTGGGCGTTTTTTTTTTATGTTACATCAACAAACTGTGCCTTTGGTCTAGGCTGGCTGATGTATAGATGGCATGGAATACTAAGCCATCCAGGAGAGAGGGAGTGTTGTTGGATTAACACTTCCCAACTAGTAGAAAAGGCACCTACAACAGAGGGAACTATAGGTAGTGAATGGAGTTAGCCTTATGGAAATACTTAGGGGTATTAATCTCAAATAGTAACTATCATGGCCAAAGTCAGGCTGGAAAGAGACTTTGATCATGCTTTCTGTTTCCATTCCTTCTTCCTGTTTTTTTCCTTACCCTTTCCTTGATAGGTGATACAGGAAGACAGTTTCTTTGGTCTTTCGTCCACGGCTGTTTCAAAGTATGGTCAAGGGGTTACTGATGGAACCAACAGGTATTGCAATATGGGTTAGGGGGTCTTGAAAGAAGGTAGACGAGCTGGGGGAGCATGGGGTAGGTACATCTGAGAGTTAAACTGCTAACAAAAATGGATCAGGCTATATGTATGAGTTGGGCAGAGGATGGAGAGGAAATCTTGGAACTTTGCACAATGATAATACCCCCTAACTGAACTCAAACCATCCAGTGACCTCCCCCCATTCCAGACCCCCAGAGCTTATTTTATCATTTGCTAAATGTACAGAATCACCACTCAATATTCAGGGACAAACGTCTCTCTGGGCTTTCCTCCCTCCTCATCCCTCACTCAAGGAATTTTGCAGATAAATCACCATGTTAATCCCCTAGCCAGAGAGTTATGGGCTGTAGGAAAGCAGGAGGGGAATGTTGAAATGGGACTTGGGGATAGAAGGAAACCCTGGATGAGAAATGAAGGATGGACTCACAGAAGAGCAGCCCACCGTCAGGATGGATCTTCCAGAGAGAGAAGAGGGGTGAGCTTGGAGATGTGGGGACAGGGATGGTCTTTTCAAAACAATGAAAGGTGAACAAGCAAAGAGACAGGTTTCAGGGAAGTGGGAAAGGAAAAGAAGGAGTTAAACACTAAAGGAGAAAAACAGAAAGGGAAAAGAAAGCTCTGTTCCAACTATGGGTGATGGTGAGAGGCAGCCTTATGAGGTCCGATTGGGCCCCTTCAGACTTACAAAGTGTTTGCTCCCAGGATAAGAGGCTGAATGGCAATCACTATAGAGGCCTTCACCAGGGCTGGTCATCGCCTTCCACGCTGCCCTCTTATTGACAACGAGGCTTGTAGACACAGCGCCCCTGAGGGGGAGGTGGTGAGGACAGTGGTGGATCCACCACCTTTGGTCCAAGGCTGTGGGCGCTTCTCCACTGATTTGCTAGCTTGGGGCTCGGAGGAAGAGATGCCAGAGAGGAAAGGCAGGAATTCTTTACTTTCCATCTTTACTGGAATTCTCTTCCATTGTTGGTGTGTGTGTGCGTGTGTGTGTTTGTGTCTAGGTAACATGATGTAGTGCAGAAACATCATGTGTCTACCTGGCACTAATTCAACTGCTGAGTGAGAGGATGAGAAAGATAGGGGAAGGTAGAGAGACAAGAAGAGACAGAGAGGGATAAAGTAACTAATATAAACGGAACTCTGCACATCATTCTATTCAATGAACTGCTTATGCCCCAGGGAGGGCTTAAGATGTAAGATGTGCCTCCGTTGTTCCCATAACTAGTCTGGTTCCCCATGTGTCTCTCATAATGTGGTAATTTAATATATTTTTCAAAGATAATTTCAGATAAATTAGGAGTTTGGGATTAACATATGCACAATACTGTGTATAAAATAGATAACCAACAAGGACCTACTGTATAGCACAGGGAACTGCACTCAATACCTTGTAATAAGCCATAAGGAAAAAGAATCTAAAACAGAATATATATACATATGTATTGATATATATGTATATATGTATAACTATATATATGTATAACTGAATCACTTTGCTGTACACCTGAAACTAACACAACACTGTAAATCAACTAGACTTCAATTTTTTTAAAAAGATAATGTCATCTTTAAGAGATTTTCTCACTGACTTTAGACCAACCCCACCATCTGTATGTTGGGTGTATGTAGCTGTGTATTGTGTCTGAATGGGCTTATATGTGTTGTGAATACCTGCATACACATGTGTGGGTATTGTATGCACTTGTTAGTGTATGTGTGTCAATAGATTGTGTCTGTAGGTAGGTGTGTGTTCTGTATGTGTTGTTGCATTATGTACCATGTACATAGATATTCTGTTTAGTGACTGGGTATATCTGTGCTGAGGGCAGGGTGGATGGATTTAACATTGATAACGGGCAGCTCAGAGGAAAGAAATTCCTGTGAAGCTCTCAAATGTATTTTGTCCCTTCTGAACACTCAAGTGAGTTCTCATGGCTGAATTTATTCTTTACTGCTGCCTAGAATTCCCCATTATGAACGCAGGTGTGTATGTGTATGCACCCATATGCGCATCTGTGAATATGTGTCTGTGAATAGGTGTGACTTTCTTAATTGTATTAGAAACTGACACTGAATGCTGTGATGTGCCTCCCAGATCCCCCTTCATAAATGAAGGACTAATTGTCACCATTGCTTGGGAGTGCTGCTGAAAGATGGTCCTCAAATTCCTCTTTGGGAATTTCCAAGATGGAAGAGGGTCAAGATGGATGGAGTCCACACTCAGTAACTGATCAACATCGGGGTGTAAGAGACCAGACTTCGCACCCCAACTTGGAACATCTATGAAGGACCATCAAGCTCCATCTGCCCCATGAGGCTGGCTGAGGCCCTCCCTGGGATCACACTGAAGCTCAGCTTCTTCCTCCACCTAATCCTGGTTTCGTTCCCTCCCTTCTACAGTTAACTGGCCCCAAGAGGTCTCCCTAATAAACTTCCTGTGTGTTAATCTCCACCTCAGAGTCAGCTTCTGAAGATGCTAACCCGCCATGAAGTGGCAGGAATCAAAGTCTGGTATCACTCACTGAGTCACAGTGTGGAATAGATGTGAGGGGTCATCCATTCTAACCTCCTTCCCCCTCATTGAAACTGGTTCATTATCGTGGTTCTAAGCTCAGACTTCAAAGTCACACACTGGCTTTCAAATCTGAACTCTCAACAGCCATGTGACAGTGGACAAGCTCCAACTTTTCTGAATCTCATTTTCTATAAACTAAGGTAAGAATAGTGCCTACAGTCTGAGGTTATTATGAGAATTAAATGAGATAAGGCAGGCAAAGCCTTCAATCAAGGGTCCAGCACCCACTAAACACCCAATAAATATTAGCATCTTTCACTACCTTGTTCTGGGCTTATATATGATTGCTGGTGGGAAAATGTGTAAGCTAGAGTTTCTCGGGAGGTTTAACTATATCTGATAAATTCATCACACAATAAATGCCATACTGATGCTCCTCTTTGTCAGACTTGAAATTCTCCCAAACGAGGATTTGGGCACCAAAATCCTGGAAGCTGAACAGCAAAGGATGTCTGTGCTTGCCAACACAGACTATTCCTGCTACTTCTCCAGCTACACGTTTTAAAAGCTCCTGGCTAACCAGACTCCTGTTTAGTATAGTAGAGGCAGGGAGAGAGCTGACAAAAAGGTTCGGCCTTTAAATAACATCAAGATGCATCAGGAAGTGTGGAGAGGAAACAGCCAGGGGCGCAGTAAATCATTATATTGCAGAAGAAGGTAGGAAACAAGGTCCCTCCGCGGTAGCCAACCTCCGAGATGGGCCCCCCAAGACCCTTGGCTTTTGGCATTCACGTACTTGTGTTCTCCCCGCCTATGCTGAATAGGGCTGACTTTCATAACCAACAGGATACTGTGGAAACATCAGAGTGTGACTTCCAAGACTAGAAAAGGCAATGCAACTTCCTCTCTCTCTCTCTCAGATCATTCATTTGGAGGGAAACCAGCTGCCATGTTATGAAGACACTCAAGCAGCCCATGGAGAGGTCCACTCGGCAAGAACTGAGACCTCCAGCCAACAGCCATGTGAGTGCACCATCTTGGAAGTGGATCCCCCGACCCCAGTTAAGCCTTCAGATGAAACCGTAGCCCCAGCCGCCATCTTGACAACACCCCCAAGAGAGACCTTGAGCCAGACCCACCCAGCTAAGCAGCCCAAAGTCCTGACTGACAGAAACTGTCAGATGATAAATGTTTGCCCTTTTAAGCCTCTAAGTTTGGGGGTAATAGACAACTGCTATACCATCACTTCTTTTTAGAGAAGATACAATTTATCCAAATTCCCTTATTAGCTTAAACTATACGAAATTGCCAATGTTTGACCATTTTAACCCACAAAAAATCACAGGTACATGTGGTACAACCTCTACAATGACCTAGGGAAGGACTCAAGGGTCTGGATAAACGCAGGACTGTTTCTGGAGCTAGGGACACTTTGTTCCCATAAAGGCCCCAGAGTGGCTGTGTTTCTGGAAGCCAGCGCCCTGGGAGAGTAAAATCCTTCCAGCTCACCTGCCTGCACACGCTCCCCTCTTTCCAGCTAGGCCTGTGGGCAAGTAGGGGGGCTTCAGATCTCCTCCCAATAACTCTCTGTCTCTTTCTTGGTCTCAAAATGCTGCTTTTTACAAGCCCCCAAGTTCAACAAAGCTCCAAGTCCTAGAAAGAAGTGGAAAGGCATCTTGCAACACAATTAGAGAGATTGGTTCATGGGCCCTGGACACAGCACTCCATCCAGCAAAGCCTCAAAGAGTCCCCGGTGAACCATTTGCTGGCTTTAATTTCTCAGGGGCTGCTTCAGCAGGTGGCCACTAGCAGGTAGTCAATAGGGCCCTTCTGGCCGAGGACTGGCGGCTCTTTGGAAAGGTCAAATCCAGAGGCCGGAGGGCATGGCTCAAGAGGTCATGGGGTCAGGACCCGTCACTGTGACAGATGAATCTAAGCATGTCTCTCTCTCTCTCTCTCTGGAAGCAGGGCCAAGCCTCTTGAGACAGGGGAGGTGGGGGTGGTGTTGGAGCCTCACAAAGAAAGCCGAGTCTGGTGTCTGGCCGGCACCTCTCAACTGGTCTTCATTAGGCGGCCCGACAACCCTCTTCTGCCGCCCTCTGTCCCTCACTGATGGGGCGCTGTCACCAGACCTCTCAACTGTTCCTCATTAGGTGAAACAGTGCGCTTTTGTCCTGCATGAAGCCTTCTTTGTTCCGCCAGCCCAGCCAAGCTAGAAAGCCAGAAACTGATACAAAACAATGCCACTCTATCCTGAGGGGACCCCCTTCCTCCTCCCTCTTCCTCCCCCTGGCCGGACAAGGAAGGGCGACTTTCCACATACACACACACACACACACACACACACACACACACACACACACACACCACCCCCCCACTGCCGGTCACATCTCTGGATGTCTAGCTGAGAACGTGTTTGCTGGAGCAGAAGAAACATGTCGAGCATAGACCAGCAGTTCCCAAACGTGGCAGCACATTGGAATCATCTAGAGATCTTCCAAAAACAACTGGTCCCCATCCCCGACATTCCGATTTGATGGGTCTGAGCAGAGACATCAGGATTTGTAAAACCTCTGCACGTAACTCAAATGTGCAGAAAAGTCTGGGAACTACTGGCGAGGTGGAGAACTTGTTCTCAACTATCCATGCCCACCTGCCACCTTTTGCACACTTTAAAATCAGGAGTGGTACATCAAATATGTCACCTCTTACAGGGCGTGGCGACATCCATCAACACGTCTGCCTGCTGGAAACAAGCAAGAAGGCCATACTTGTCTATGCCTGGTGAAGGAAGACCAGCTCTATTGGAGAAAGTGACATAGACACAGCCAATGCAACCGCGGTGGAGTGTTCTAATACTGGCTTTCAGCGTCTTAAATCGTGCACAGAGATCAGAGCCCTTAGGGCACTACCTCTCCTTCTCCTCCCTGATCCTTCCCACTGTGCCCTCAAGCAAAAACTCCACATCCTCAAAGATACACTGGTGCCAAGGAGACCTGATTGGCTACATTCAGGTTGTCTTGCCAGCTCCCACCCCCAAAGCAATGATGAAGGGTCTATTTATCCAAAAGTGGTTTTGTAAGCCTGATGTGTCTCAGTACCCACTACTCGTCTTATAGGCTGAGTAGGAAGACGAGTATAATTTCAAGACAAAAAGAAAGGCTCTCATTTCCCACCACAGTTGATGGCAAATTATCAATATTTCCCCACCCAAGATCTACTGAAGTCTCACCTCTTCTCGGTTCAGGCCTGAAATGACAACCTTATGGATTTATACAGGTTAGAGCATCCCAACTCCACTTCTAAAAGCGGATGTTAGGTAGTGGAGCCAGATTTCACAAATAAAAATACAGGATTCCCAGTAAAGTTTGAATTTCAGATGCACAACGAGTAATTTTTTTTTAGTGTAAGGATGTCCCATGCAATACTTGGGGGTGCACTTATACTAAAAATTCTTATTTATCTGAAATTACAATTTCACTGATTGTCCTGTATTTTATCTAGCAACTTGCTGCCTGCTTAGCTGACAATAGTTTCTGAAGGAATGGGATCCCCCAGGAGGGATAAGAAGGTAACACTTTTGACTTTGGAATGCTGCTCTGAGAACGATCCTAAAGCCACAGCAACAAATGGGAGAAAGAATGGCATGATTGATTAGCAATGTCTGCCATGGGTCTGGGATGGAGAATAAAAGCATGCAAGCCACACATTTATAGCCATAGGTCAGATTCGTAATGATGTGTAATTAATGGGATCATTGGGGTGTTGAACTCGGGGTCATTTTTTTTTTTAATGAGGAAGGAGAAGCAGGGATTATCAATGAACGTGTAAAAGAAATGGAAGTTTGGCTGATTACTTTTTTTAAAAAAGGGACTGGTGACTACATAGAGAATATGCTTTCTCCTTCTTGATCTTCTGTTTCTTGCTCTTCCTTTAAATCAGCTCTCCCGATGCCAGGCACCCAGTAGGTGCTTGACACATGAGGAAAAACCCAACACCTCACAATTTCTCCCACCAGGCAGATCGTGAGTAACTTAAGTTCATGTGATGGCAAAACCGATGAGCCTATAGGAGAACTTTTCTGAGGCCTTCACGTCATTGAGTTTTCCTGCTTGCCCTGATATCTGAAGTCAACGTCCTCACCCATGCACTGCCATTCTCTGAGAACCATGGCTCCTTCCGGGCTGCAGATATTGACCAGGGAGGAAGCCAAGAGCCAACCTTGAATGGGAATGCCCACCTTTGTGCACATTCCAGATGGCAGAAGGAACCCATTCATCAAACTTTGAAAACTGCCCCCGCTCCCCAGGAAGAAGGACCATGAAGTGCTTGTAAATAGATGTCTTTAGGTTTAAACAAATTGCATCATTATTTTTATTTTTTGAGGGGTGTCCATGTGAAGGGAACTAGAGGCGGGCTTTGGTATTTGTCCTGCACACAATACATGCCTGGGTCTCCTGCTGTTTCCGTATCTTCTGCCCAAGCCAACTGGCCAGCCCCATGGCCTCCCAACAGGAGAGGGGTGCCAATTCCTAGCATTCTATTTTCATATTGTTTGATGATAAAAATCGCTCCAGCAGGACGAATGGCAGCGAACAAAAACAGGAAGCAGCCCCCTGATTAGATAGGGACAGGGTAGCCTATGGAGTGAAAAACAAAATGACTAAAATGATAAATGAGTGGACCATGGACACTGCCATCTCCTTCCTGAACAGGCCAAGAAAAAGTAGGAAGAAGAAATCAGGGAAGAAGTCATGACCTGGGCTGTAAGTGGGGGTGAAGGAGCCTTGCCCTGTAGCATCACTCAGTGGGTACCTTCTTTGAGTTGCCTCTTGGGTTAGGGCCACTGGGACAATCATCTGGTTTTTCGGTACTTCCTTTGAAAATCCCGCTTAGGTGATTTAGCATTTTGCTTTGAAGTGTGGAGGTCCTTTGAAATCTATGGTCTTGGGCCTTAGCCGAAACTGAGTCAGCACCTATTTTGTCACATTATTACTCTAAGACAAGGGTGCTCAACTGGGGGAGACAATTTTGCTCTCCAGGGGATATCTGACAATGTCTAGAGACATTTTTGGTTGTCACAACCTCTGTATTTTATTTAAAATGTGGGTCACACTAACCCCGTGTCTTACTCTAATTGGAGTAAGAAAGAGGTTGTAGACAAATCCCTGTCCACAGCCCCCAGTAAGCAAACTGCAACTCTTGTGCTCCCAGCCCCAGGCTGGTCCACGGGAGGAAACCTGACCCACAGGAGACCATCCATATGCTGGCCAGTCACCCGTGTGTCATATAAGGCTCTGTCCACCAAGGCACAATTCAGCCATAAATCCTTCTCTAAGAATTTAGAATCAGTACACCAACCTGCCAGTTGACAGGGGTCACCGGGAGTAGAGAGGTCATGATGGGGAGGGATGAGGCCACAGGCCCAGCCACCCAGAGTGGTGACAGATCAGGTGCAAGAAGGAGAATGGGTTATCTATTTTAAATATAGCAGTGTGTACTTAAAATAGATAACCAACAAGGGCCTACTGTATAGGAAGGGAACCCTGCTCAGTATTCTGTAATAACCTAAATGGGAAAAGAATTTGAAAAAGAATAGAAAAACTTAATTAATTTAAATTTAATTTTTAATTAATTAATTACTTATTTAAAAGGAGAATGGGGAAGATTCCAGAAGGGAGCAAAGATGAGAGAGGCCACAGCCCTCCCCCACCCCTGGAGGGAGAAACGGTGGCTTTTGTTTCCCAGTTCTCTCAAAGTACCCTTCTCCTTCTTGTGTTGGGGGCCTGAAAATATTTATCCTATTATTAATAATAATAGTAATAATAATAATATTCCCTAGTATTGAGAATAATCTTACAATAAAAATCCTTTTAACTTGAACTTGTCTGAGTGAGCATATATTCCTCAAACCCTAAAGAGCCCTGATTAAAGTAGCTGCCCATGTAAGCACCACCTCAGAAGAAAATCATTCACTCTTCAGAGAAGGGGATTGTGGGAATAAGTAGCTGAGAGATCCATATTTGGCATCCTCAAGGCTGTAAGCTATTGAACTAACCTGAAGAGCATTTCCATAAAGGAAAGAAAAAAAAAATCTACCCCCATTTGATAGGATCTGAGAGGACTGGTAGAATGAGTTCCCATGTTATGATGATGTCTTGAGGCTGTGACACATTTATGTTCTCCCTTCTCCAAACGGGGCTCAATTCTATGAGATGGCTAAGCTTTGGATGCAAGGAATATTGATTCATTTCATGCCCCAAAAGAAATGCTATGGGACTCGCTAACTTAGCATGGCCCAGCTAGGGACCGAATGATTATTTTGACCATCTGTAAATTGTAAATGTAAATTTATAATGTAAATTTACAGTGTAAATTCCTGAATAGCTGCTACACAAAAGTCAAAAGTTACATGATGGTAGTAGAAAAAGGTATAATGGAATCTTATCTGCCTACCATTCCATGCCTAGCTGTCTTCTAGAAACATTCCCTCTTTCCTTGAGAAACCCATTCTACTATGAGGTTTTGATGGGCTGAAAATCACAAATTATCCCAGCCTCCTGTCCACTGATGTAGGTTTGCCACCCAAACGGGGTATTAGAGAATCTCATCCCAATGGCCCGAATGAGTAGCATAAAAAGGAAGTGGGGTTAACACAGACGAACCAATCATATTCCTTGCCTGGAATTTTTACAAAGACACTAGAGAAAAAGCCGCTTTTTTACTCTGGAGTGACTAAGTTGGGATAATATCAGCTTGAAATTGCCTCTGACCATACCTCTCCTTCCCCACTCCCTCACCAAAGAAGGAAACTCATTTAGTGTAGAAGAAAATGATACCAATATAGAAAGAGAAATAGAGCTAAAAAGGGAAAGAAAGAAAAAGAGAAAGCAACTCTTAGAGAGTTTATAGTCCTAAAACCAGGTCCATCTCTAAACTTTATGGTTAGATGAGCCAACAAATTAATTTTGCTTCTTTTTTTTCTTCTTTATTGGGTTTCTTCCACTTGCTACCTAAAACAGTCATGGATAATAGAGGATGAGTCTAAGAAGACTTGAATGAAAGAATCTAGGGATGAATTGTCAACTACATCCTTACAATATTGTACTATTGTAAGATAATATTACAATGAAGGTCTCCAAAAGAGACCAATCCCCTCTCATCAGCCCTGCTACACCCCTCCACCATCAAACAAGAAGGAGTGTGAGATAATACTTCTAACGGGACTTGTTAAAGGGGGAAAGGCGGTCATGAAAATAAATGGAGCCTGGGTCAAAATAATTAGTAAAATATTGAGTTGAAGAAAATGATTCTAGTTTCTTTATTATGATAGGACTTCTCAGAGCCTTCTGTGTGTTAATTATACAATTGGACCCTTCAAAAATATATATAATAAAATATAATATTCAGGGTCCTAGAGAAAGGAAGGAAGGAGGCGGGAAGGAGGGAGGAGGGAAAAAAGAAGGAAGGAAGGAAGGAAGGAAGGAAGGGAGGGAGGAAGGAAGGAGGGAGGGAGGGAGGGGGGAACAAAGAAGGAAGGAAGGAAGGAAGGGAGGAAGGGAGGAAGGGAGGAAGGAAGGAGGGAGGGAGGGAGGGGGAACAAAGAAGGAAGGAAGGAAGGGAGGGAGGGAGGGAAGGAGAGAGGGAGGGAGGAAGGAAGGGAGGGAGGGAGGGAAGGAGAGAGGGAGGGAGGAAGGAAGGGAGGGAGGGAGGGAAGGAGGGAGGGAGGGAGGGAGGAAGGAAGGGAAGGAGGGAAGGAGGGAGGGAGGGAGGAAGGAAGGAAGGGAGGGAGGGAAGGAGGGAGGGAGGGAGGAAGGAAGGGAGGGAGGGAGGGAAGGCGGGAAGGAAGGAGGGAGGGAGGGAGGGGGAACAAAGAAGGAAGGAAGGGAGGGAGGGAGGGAAGGAGGGAGGGAAGGAGGGAAGGAAGGAGGGAGGGAGGGAGGGGGAACAAAGAAGGAAGGAAGGGAGGGAGGGAGGGAGGGAAGGAGGGAAGGAGGGAGGGAAGGAGGGAGGGAGGGAGGAAGGAAGGGAGGGAGGGAGGGAAGGAGGGAGGGAAGGAGGGAGGGAGGGAGGAAGGAAGGGAGGGAGGGAGGGAGGGAGGGAAGGAAGGGAGGGAGGGAGGGAGGGAAGGAAGGGAGGAAGGAAGAAAAGGCTTTGGACACTGATCAAGAGTTTGTGGGGGAAGGATAAATTAGGAGTTTGCGATTAACATATACACACGACTATATATAAAATAGGTAACCAACAAGGACCTACTGTACAGCACAGGGAACTATATTCAATATCTTGTAATAATCTATAATGGAAAAGAATCTGAAAAAGAATAGATATATACATATGTATAACTGAGCCACTCTGCTGTACACCTTAAACTAACACAACATTGTATGTTAACTATATTTCAATTTTAAAAAAGAGTTTATTTCTAGGCCATTTCAGGTTACCTTTCACATCCCGTCTCAATTCCAGAACGCCAAATGCATAATTTACAACAAACTATGTTGTACCCTCCACTGACATTAGCGAGAAGGAAGAGACAGGCTAAAAGGGAGGGAGCCCATGGACTATTAGGGTGGAAGGGGATATTCTTCTCCTTTTTTTTCCCCGTTAACTTTCAGTGCAACGATTTAGCAATCCCTCTGTGTCTGCCATGTGCCAAGCACTGAATGACATGCTAGTGACACAGAAATAGACAAGACATGATCCTGATGTCCAGGAAACTCTAGTCAGAGAGATGGACAAACAGAGATATCTCAATACAGGATGGATACTGTTAGGAGGCGAAGGGAAAGCTTCCTGGAGAAGAAGATGCCCAGGATGCCGGGAAAAGGGAAGAGGGCATTTAGAGTTTATGGGGAAAATAGCCAAGCCCACCCCAAAGCTATTTGCATTTTAGAACTGACGAGTCATGCCGTCCTAAGGACCCTCTTCTGAATGTATCTGCTGCTGCCCCTTCTGTTGGCCTTCCAAGAGCCACATGGTTCAATTTTGCTACAGAACAGCGATCGGTGGAAATAACTGACATAGATTAAGCTATGGGCAGGCTGTATAGATCATGGGCCCAGATCTAATTCCTGCCTGGTACACTCAATTACGCGGGAACTCCTTACTGGGGAAGCAGGTGTAGTTACTGTAAATAAGTTCAACTTTGGGCATGGATGTCATTGGGTAACTGCATTGGCCATGCTTGGGTGATACATAAGGAAACCATCAACAGTATGACTGTTGAGTTAGCAGAGACATGGCGGGCCTTTCCTGACAGCCTGGTGTCTAAGTGAAGTAAGGGTGTACTTACTGAGAAAACCAACTGAGCGGTCACTTTATTCACATTGCTAACTTTTAAACTGATAGGGAAATATGCACGAATAAATAAGTAATTGTCTCTATGAACAAGACTATAAGACAGGTATCAACAGGCTTACAATGACTGTGGGAGGCTGAGACCAGGCTAGGTAGGTAGAAGTCTGGGGTCAGGAGTAATATTAGTGCTGTGAGGAAGAAGGTTTACTAGCTGTGTGACCTTAAGCCAGTCACTCAACCTCTCTGAGTTTCACTTTCTATATCTGAGAATGGGGGTTAATTGTTCATTTCTATATCACAGAGCCACTGTGGGTCTGACATAAGAGAATAAAGGTGAAATAGTTTCTATTTTGCAAAGTGCAGTACATATCTGAGTTATTGTGGGCAAAACTTGGGAAAGGTGGTGAAGATGGGGAGATTTGGAAAGATTTGGTTATGAGACTGTAAGAAGAAAAACATCAAAATTATTCTGACCAATAGTACAAACTTCTAGTTATAATATGAATAAGTTCTAGGGATCTAATGTACAGCATGGTGACTACAGTTAATAATACTGTACTATATACTTGAAAGTTGCTAAGAGTGTAGATCTTAAATGTTCTCAACACAAAACAGTAATGGTAATTATATGACGTAGGTTAAGTCACTTTCCCAAGGTTAGTAGCAAGCTATGATGTGAATGCTGCTTGAGCTGGATCTCAAATTCATACCACCATGTCTCCCAATTACTTCTGATCAATTTGTAGGAATCAAAACAGAATTTAGCGTAAAGAAAATGTGGTATATACGTACAATGGAGTATTATTCAGCCTTAAAAAAGAAAGAAGAAAATCCTGCCAAAAGTGACAACATAGATGAACCTGAAGGACATTATGCTAAGTGAAATAAGCTAGTCACGGAGGATGAATGCTGTATGATTCCACTTATATGAGGTATCTAACATAGCCACTCAGAAGTAGGGAGTAGAACGGTGGGTGTCATGGGCTAGAGGGAGGGAGAACTGGGGAGATGTTTAATGGGTATAAATGTTCAGTTGGGACTTCCCTGGTGGTCCAGTGGTTAACACTCCACACTACCAATGCAGAGGGGCCGGGTTGGATCCCTGGTCAGGGAACTAGATCCTGCATGCCACAACTAAAAGATCCCGCATGGTGCAACGAAGATCCTGTGTGCTACAACTAAGACCCAGCACAGCCAAATAAATAAATATTTTTAAAAATTAAAAAAGAGGGGCTTCCCTGGTGGCGCACTGGTTGGGAGTCCTCCTGCCAATGCAGGGGACACGGGTTCATGCCCCGGTCCAGGAGGATCCCACATGCCACGGAGCGGCTGGGCCCGTGAGCCATGGCCGCTGGGCCTGCGCGTCCGGAGCCTGTGCTCTGCAACGGGAGAGGCCACAACGGTGAGAGGCCCACGTACCGCAAAAAAAACAAAAAAAAATTTAAAAATAAATGTTCAGTTATTCAAGATGAATAAGTTCTAGGGATCTGTTGTACACCATTCTGCTTACAGTTAACAATACTATATTGTACATGTAAACATTTGTTCAATGTCACGTTCAATGTTCTTACCACAATTTAAAAAGGAGAGAATTTAGTCTCCCAAAGGACTAAATGTTGAACTTCAGTGGCAAAACATTGAACTTTGCGAAACCCTTATCACTTCAACTGTTAAATGGGGACAAAACAGTAGTTACCTTACAGGGTTATCTGACGACTGAATGACATAACTCACGCAAAGTATTTGGCCTCGTGCCTAGAACATAATAAAGCCCCAATTAATGTTTGTTATTATTGTTTCTGTGATCATCATCAGAAACATCCTTATTACTCCAGTGCCCAGACAGGTTGCTAAGAACTAGTGTTCCCCCATCACATACTCCCTTGCATCCCTTACAGCCATCTAAAGCTATATGACAGACAGGCAAGCCAAGATCTCCATCCCCACCTTGGAAGGAGGAATAGTCAATAATGCCACTATCTAATAAAACATGCAAGGGACACTAGGGCTTGAAAACTCTCCAAACTGAAAATCATCAAAACAAGTTATTGTATCATCTCTAACAACAGTCCAGCTATAATGTCAACTGTTCTGATTCTTAGAATGAACAAAGCTTGAATCAAGTTTTGGAAAGTTTTCTGAGACTATCTGTATAGATATATAGGTAGATGGATATAATATGACACTTTCCCTTCACATATGACTTTTTGCAGCAGGAGCATAAAGAGGACAATTTTTCAGAAATACTGGAGGGCTCCATCAATTTTCCGAAGGGCCTCTCTTAATCCTTTGATACACAAATCACTCTCATTTGAAGCACCTGTCATGTCAGCTGGACTGATGCTACCACGTTCTCATCCACCAAATGCTTTGCTTGTAATTAGAGCCGCTCTCCAGCAAAATTTTCATCCGCATTATGAAACCCTGCATCTTTTGCAATATTTGCAATTCCGCTTTGCAAGTGTTTGCATCATATTTGCATCATACTGTTGGCTACCTATAGCATCTGGCAACCTTTTAGGGGTGTCCAGTAACGATTTGGTGCACTGGGGGACAATTAGGCTTGTGTAAAGTGGGGGGGGGGTTGGGGAATATCTGTGTAAGTGATGAGCTTATTGGTTATTTTTCATATCATAATTTTTCTTCCCTACACAACTCTGTACAACAGGAGCTCAGACAATGTATTCCCAGTTAATGGGATCATCTAAACTTTGTTTCTAACTCTTGAGTACACAGGATATCATCTGGTGTATGCTACACTTAATCCTCTTGGCTTGAGCTAGACTAAGTTTCTGTCCACAAAAACAAATATTCTTAACTAAATCCTCCAGATGCTTGAGCTCTGACACTAATTTTTTTTATTGTTTCATATGAATTATTTAGTTCAGACTTGCTGGAATTGTGTAAATGTCCAAAAATTGAGTTTGGTAATATTCTCAGTAATAATTCCTAATGGTTGAATAGCACTGAGCACAAAACAAAAGGGTGTTTAATAGGCGTAGGGTCTTCATTACATAAGAATTTATTATCCAACTCTTAACACAGTAATGAGTTTATATCTGGAAGCAAAAAGCCATTTATGATATAAAGAAGAATTCATAAGTGGATGGCCACTTATAAAATTAATTCCCATTAAAACCTGATTCCCCACATAATTGACACAGTTGGTGACCTGGAGCAAATCATTTCACCTCTCTTATCCTCAGTTGCCCCACGTATAAATTGCAGACAAAATTAGCCCAAATTGAAGACTTGTACATTAGCTGAGATGAAACATGGTCAAACTTTTCAATCAGGAAATTAAAGTAAAAAGAAAGGTATCTGAAGCAAAACCACAGTTGTCTTTCAATATCAGTTTTTCTTTTTTACTGTATTGATAGAACAATTGGATTTTAGGTGGGTTGCCCATTTCCAGGCTCCCTTGCAGCTAGGTGGGAATACGTAACAGTGGGATGGAGAAAAATGTGTGCAATTTCCCAGCCATGCCCTTAGAGGGAAGGGGCATTTCTTTCCCACCTTCATTATCCACTTTCCACAGGCTGGACTACAGACTTGGTGCTGAAATACCTAGAAGAGTGTTGACAGTGAAAACACCTTAAAGATGATAAAGGAAAAAGATAGAAGAAAACTGAGACCATGAAAACTCCAAGGTTCAGAGCTATCATACCAGCCAGCACAGTTTCTTACGTGCAAGATAAGTATCTACCTCATTTAAGCTACAGGTATTTGGAATTGCTCCTCAAGCAGCTGAAGTATATCCTACCTAAGATAGTGTCATTTTCCTTTCATCTGCCACACAATTAAGTACACTTTCATTATGCATCTCCCATGTACAAGACATTGGAGGCAGCGTTGAGACGTGGCTCAGAATATGGGTTCTGAAGTCAGGTTAACTTTCTCCAAATCCAGCTCTACCACTTCCTGACAATGTGATAAGTGAAAGTGATTTAACCTATCTAAGCTGTGGATTGCTAATCTATAGGCTGGATATAATAAGTGTAGCTACCTCATGGGATTGATGTAAGGTTTAATAATATAAGATATAATGAGATAATGTGTGGAAAACATTTAACACCATGACACACTAAGCATTCAAAAAATGTTAGCTCTTATTACAGGGAAAGGTGTTTTCAGGGGTGGAAGAGCCCTGATACTAAGTTCAGTTTGAGGATCTAAAGCTAAGGTGATGCCATGGTGGACTTGTTCATTCATGTTTTTGCTCATCTGCTAAGTGGATTTCCTTCTGAAACGTGAACTTGCTTTCTCCTTGGAAAATTCCCAAATTTTCAGATAAAAAAAAAATCTCTTACCCTTTAGATTCAGTTTGATTTGGGAGATGGGTGTTGAGGGTATGGGTAGGGCCAGGCAATAGTCGGCCCCCACATCCTTCCAAGAGAGCAAGGACTATACAGGTCCCATTTACCACCTGTGCCAGCCATGCACTGGCTCCAAATCACAGGAAACTACATTTCCCAAGCTGCTTTGCCTTCTGGTTTCCTGGTAGGTTCAGCCAATGGGAGGCACTGGTGGAAGACTGGAGGGAGGGAGAAAGAAGAAGCCAGGGTATTTCTCATTCCACCCACCCATCCTGTTTGGCAGTAGCTAAATGACCTTTGCTCCACATGTAGGTCCTGGCACCTGGGCTCTGGTAACACAAGCTTCTCTTTTTGTCCCTTTTCCCTAGGGATAGTAGTGACTTCCTGCTATTGGTAATCTCTGAGTTGCCTCATTTTTCCCTGTTTGCCTCTTCGGCTCTTCCACCACCTAGGGATTCAATTCCCTGCATTAAATTCTCTCTGCTTGAAGGACCTTTAATGATGTCTGCTTTCAGTCCAGACCCTGACAAATACAACATGGTAAATCCAGTGCTGAACATGCTGCCTTGTATGTGCAGGGGATTCAATGCACATTTGTTGAATGAATCAATACTTGGAGCAGGAAGATGCTAATATTATCACTGAATTCGGTCCTCTGAGCACTCTAAGGAGTTGTTTGGCTGAAAACACCTCTTATGGGGTACTCACCTCTATTCACAAACGCTCTCAGCTTGCTAAATCACTGAATTTACCAAAACATTCATCTTTCAAAACCCCATTGATAGGGCTTCTCAGGTGGCACAGTGGTTAAGAATCCGCCTGTCAGTGCAGGGGACACAGGTTCAAGCTCTAGTCCGGGAAGATCCCACATGCCACGGAGAAACTAAGCCCGGGCACCACAACTACTGAGCCTGCGCTCTAGAGCTCATGAGCCACAACTACTGAGCCAGTGTGCCACAACTACTGAAGCCTGCATGCCTAGAGCCCGTACTCCACAACAAGAGAAGCCACCACAATGAAAAGCCCACGCACCGCAATGAAGAGTAGCCCCTACTCACCACAAGTAGAGAAAGCCCGTGCGCAGCAACAAAGACCCAACTCAGCCAACAATACATAAATAAATAAATTTATTAAAAACAAAACAAAACAAAACAAAAACCCCATTGATAGTCTCATCTCCAAAGTAGTAAATTCCATACCCTCAGGTCCTGAACTTCCAAAGGCAGTGAAGAATTTCTTCTGGAGACCTTCTCATTATAGGATGATTCAGCTGAGAGCAGAATAGATGAGGGGGTTGGAGGAGAAGAGCGTGCAGAAAAAAACCACAACTTCTCTGAGAAGCTATTTATCTCCAGACAGCCGTGACACTACTGGGGATCAGCACAATATTTCAATATTTGTAAATATATGTTTGGCCCCAAGAGTTCTCTCCCATGGTAACAGCTAATAAACCAAGCTGCCTGAGTTTATTCTTTCTGCCAAGGCACATTCCAGAGTCTGATTACATTGCTGTTTTATTCTAGTAAAGAAGAGAGAGGGAGAGAGAAAGAGAGGGAGAGATAAAGAGAGAGAGAGAGCAAGGGATCACAGGTGACGGGAAACCCAGGTTGATGAGGTTTTTTCATAGAGAGCCAGAACTACAGATGTACATTAGAATCAGCACCAGCCCTCTCCCTAAAACAGGAACTGGCCTCTTGACCTGGAGTTCCAAACTGTTTCGACACATCTGGCCAAGCAAGTGGCCACTTTACCTAGTCGCCACACAAAGCCTGTAGGTGGTAAGTAGGTGGAACTCTCTCCAAGAAGGAGAAGAACTCCCAGGCAATGTCAGTGCCTGCTGATCTCTGTGGACCACACTACAAGTGGCAAGGCGATATTTTCATCTCTTGTTTATGTTTGACAGTTAGGAAGCCCAGGACCCAAGCAGTGAAGTGGTTTCCATATGGTCATTGCTAATGCAGGTCCAAGTAGGACATGGGTCCAACACATGTTCCACCAAAGTATGCCATCTTTCCAAGACAACGCCTTTACCCCAAATGCTGAAATGGGTACCCTGGAGTTTTCCTTGGGGATTATTTGACTTGCCTTATTAATTATTATTTCTTTTTTTTTTTTCATTTCTCCCAAGCCAACAAGCCACATCATTTTTTTTGTGATAACACTATAACTAGAATCATGGATTTTAGACTTGGAGGTGACTTTGAAGTTCAACCCCCTCTACAATAATAATAACAGTATTTGCTATTTACCAAGCATACTATGGGCTGTATGCACTTTTCTAAGTCTTTTGCCTATTTTATTTCACGTGGTAGCCTTGACCAAAAAGCTCCCCCAGAATGCTGGTCTCACAATATACTCCATCAATTGAAGATTCTGTGGTCCAAAAGAGTTTGCAGAAATGTAACCTACTGGATCCTTCTCAGGGGGAAAAACTATCACAAGATGCACATGAGCATCTGAGAGATTCTGGGAAGTTCTGCAGTTAAGAAAACCATTGCATTTTTTTTAAACAATTTGTTTTCCAAACATCTCTGTCCATGGAATCCTTAGTTCCTGAAATCCAATTACCAGCCTGCTCCCCTTCTAAATCAGCGAGAAAGCTCCATCTTGTATTATATGTTCCCTGGCAAATTTAATTAAGATGGAGAAGGCCTCCAGCATCTTAGAGTTTTCAGCAATCAGTTCTAAACGAGGAGCTGCTTAACCCTTTCTTAACCCGAAAAACGACGGCTGAGAATCCCTCGCTTGGTTAAGAGATCGAAGAGTCTCTAAATGAAGTTTCCAAGTGGATATACGGAAGATCTGCAAACACATCACTCAATCCTCACCCTTGTCCAACTCAGCCTCAGATGCATTATAATCGATATTTAAACAACTACAAAAGTGAAGGTTGACCCTGAGTGTCCCTTCCCATCCTTCCCCGCAGTTCATTTGAGATATTATCTGTGAGGGGTAAACAGGCCCGTCCTGAAGTCTCGGCCACCCCGGTGTGATATCAAACAGCTGCTCACAGGCCGTGGCAGCAGCGCCCATATTTCTCCTGCTGTACTTATTTATAACAAGTTGAGCTTCCTTGGGGAGCACGGGGGGTGCCGGGGGTGGGTGCTGTCTTTGAAGTTCAAGGGAGCACTCCGTATGGTATGCGTGGGAAGGAAAACACATTCATCTCTCATGGAGAGCATCTTTTCCACGAGAACCGAATCTTTCAGAAAGAAGAGGTGGCGCTTAGCGCTTCGAATAATAAAAGACAGTAACAATAGTAACACACCTGATATTTATAAAGTGTTTACTGGCGTCAAGCCTGGTACCAGATACTGTCTGGTTGAAGTGCTTACTAGAATGTAAGAACTGCAATGCTTCCCCTTTTACAAATGGGAAAACTGAGGCCCGGCGAGGCTAAGTGACATGTCCGAGGTCCCAAGGTAGGTGAATGGTGGACTTAGGTCTTACTCTGGCCCAGGACTGATGTCTTAGCTCCAAAACTGGGGCGAAAGCAGATTTCTTCGCCGAGTGAGGGGCAAAAAATGGGTTCTCCAAAGTTCTCATTACCCTGGAGGACACGGACTTGGTAGTTATGAGTGGAAAGAACATGAGCTCCAACACCACTCTCACCTCTCCAAGCTGGGGAGGCATGTGCTAATGGTGCAGGGGGAGGCATGTGCTAATGGTGGGGAGGAAGGGTCAGTTTCCTGGCAGCTTCACATCCCCATGGAGTTCAAGTTCACTTCATCTGCTCAGGAGAAGGAAAGCTGGGGATTGCAGGTGTGGCAGTGAAGACACACAACACAAGGACAAGACCTGCCAAATAGGATGGAACCTCCAAAAAGAGTGCAGAGAGAAGCCAGACACCCTCGCTAGGCATTGTCTATGAAACAACACATCTTTGTTGAGTGCTATGTGCTACCTGAAGGGACCCAAGAGAGAAGAAGCTGGAAGTTGCAACGTCGCTTACCTTGCAAACCCTAGTTATTTTCACAATACCCTATTGGATACACAGGTCAGCCCTATTCAGCAAGGGAGGGACTTACCCAAGCGCATGAACACCAGAAGGCAAGGATCATGGGGGCCATCTTGGAAGATGCCAACAGCTCACATCTACTCTGTGCCACCAACAGTCATAGAAGTCTGAACAATACAGAGTTCCCAGTCTAGTGGAGGTGACGGGCATTACTTATACAATCACACAAAGAACTACGTGATTATGCATGGGACTTGGAGCTTGAACAAATTACATGATTTTCTTAGAGTGTGGAATAGAAAAAAGGCCCAGCCCTGTTGGGCAGGTGTGCCCAGGGTTTTAGTTTCTGTCACCAATTTTCTATGTGCCTTTGAGCAAGAATTCAACCTCTTTTAGTGCCACTAGCCTCAGCTGGAAAACGCAGACAATGTCAGTGGCTGCAAGGTTGTAAAAGTACCCCCAAGTTACAAGACGACTATTTCTGGAATGCATGGATACAAAATTAAGAAGCTCTGAACATTTCAAGAGAGGATTTGGGGGCAGGCAGATTCTTTCTTAAGGCTTCCTTTGCTGATATTTGTCATCAGCTTTGTCAAAGGTTTTGTGTATTCATTCAACAAACATTTATTGAGCATCTATTATGTGTTCAGGTCCCTAATACCCTGAGCCAAGCACTGGTAATACATCAGTGAATAAGAAAAACAGACATCCCTGCCCTCGTGGAGTTTATGATCTATGGTATGGCCAGCATATGGGGGGAAGAGGAGACTCAGCCAACCTGGCCTAAGTTTTCACTGAGGGTGTCCTGACATCACAGTGGATCCCCTGTATTGCTCAGCATAGTAGCCAAAACCAATCAGAAACTCCAGAAATGGAAAAACTCTGAATAAATCACCTTGCCACCATGGCAGCCAGAGGACAGGGGAGTGCATGGGCAGGGGCATCTCAGGGCAGTGGGTTGCTCCCCTGATATTTTAGCAACCTGTAAGGCAGCATCATTGCATCCCAACTTAATGTCAGCCCTGGCTGCAGTTAATCCTGGTCCCTGCTCTTGTTTCTTCAATTTATCCCCCACTAAGGCCAAGCTATGAGCATCTCTTAGCTCAAAATTCAAAAATGAACCTCCCTGGGGACTTCCCTGGTGGTCCAGTGGTTAAGACTCTGTGCTTCCGCTAAAGGGGGCACGGGTTCGATCCCTGGTTGGGGAACTAAGATCCCACAGGCCGTGCGGTGCAGCAGGAAAAAAAAAAAAGAACCTCCCTAAATCTATTCACTAAGAAAGCACTCAGTGATACCTGTTATAAGTTGAACTGTGTCCTCCTAAAAATACATGTTGAAGTCCTAACCCCTGGTACCTGTAAAATAGGGTCTTGGCAGATGTAATCAGGTTAAGATGAGGTCATACTCAAGTGGGATGGGCTCTAATGCAATACGGCAGGTGTCCTTATAAGAAGAGGGAGATCTGAACACAGAGATGCCCAGGGAGGAAGGCCACACGAAAATGGAAGCAGACAGAGATTGAGAGATGCAGCTGCAAACCAAGGAGTGACAAGGATTGCCAGCCAACACCAGAAGCTGGAAGAGGCAAGGAAGGATTGTCCCCTGGAGCCTTGGGAGGGAGCACGGCCCTGCCATACCTCGATTCCAGACTGTAGCCTCCAAACTGGGAGAGAATAAATTTCAGCTGTTTTCAGCCACCCAGTATGTGGTTCTTTGTCATGGCAGCCCCAGGAAATGAATACAACACCCAAATTTTGGAAAAGAGCTTCAGACTGATTTCTCACCCAACATTTCCATTTTACTGATGAAAAAACAGAGGAGACCCAGAGAGAGGAGGTTACATATCCAAGGTCACAAAGGAAATGTGTGCCCAAGCCAGGCCTAATCTCCCAGTCCAGAGTTTGGAAGATACTGGGTTTGTTTGGTTTTTTTTTTCCTTCCTTGTCATCACCTGGCCCCAGTTGGTCTCAGTGCTGTTATCATTTATTATTTCTGCAAGAAAGGAGGGGCTTGGGAGCCTGAGTGTTTTCTAACCCCGCTAGGCAGTCTGTTTTTGCTGGCTTTGCATGAAAACGGCCAGGCTGTTGGCTCTGCAGGGTAACGGGCTGAGTCGGGATGTGATGTGTGTTGTAAGTACGATGACAAACTACTCCGGAAAGGGCTCTGGGCACCATCTAGCGAAGCGGACCAGAAAACCAAAGCGCACCGAGAACATCTACAAGCGCCATGCTGGGCACCGTCTAGCGAAATGGACCGGAAAACCACAGCATACCGAGAATGTCTACAAGCGCCATGCAGTTTCGTAGTGCAGCTCGCTGCCAGGGTGCTTGTGAGCCCAGTGGGACTTTCAAAGCCTCTGTGTCATTCCTTGAAGGGGGATGGGGAGGAGGTAGAGTTTCTGCTAAAAGGCCTCAAAGATTCCATTTTAGGACATATAATTACAGACTTTCATGCCAGTTCTGATTCAAAGGTGGAAAATTTTCGACATGCCCCAAAAGCATGAAGGAGGATGACCTGGGTGACAACGGGAGATGGAATGAAGACAGAGCTGAGTCCAGCAGGATCTAGGGACTGGAACCAGATTGAATGGGACTAGGGCCATGAGTCAGCCCCTTGGAGAGAGCCTGGGGGTGGACACATGGGACACCCCTCCCCTCCAGCCATGACGTTGACCTTAAGGAAATGACACAGCGTGAACCTTCTGCCATCCTTGTAGCCTGAGCACTGCTCTGATTCAGGACAACTCAGGGGTCCCCTGCGCAGGCAAAAGGAATGCAGCATGCGGAGGATGCCCCTGACTCTGAAGTCAATGGGGGCCAAGTTGCAATCCTAGAACAATTGCTAAGTTGTTGTGGGACAAAGTCAATTGACCCCCTTTAAACTTCAGATTCTGCATTTGTAAATGGGATAGTGATACCTTCCCAGAAGGGTTATGGCGTGTAGCCCAGAAACATTCATTGTGGACCCTGAAATCAGACCACCAGGGGAGGGCAGTCCAGTGGTTAGGCCTCTGTGCTTCCACTGCAGAGGGCACAGGTCGGGGAACTCAGATCCCGCATGCCGTGTGGTACAGCCAAAAAATAAAAAATTAAATTAAGTTAAAAAAAAAAAGACCCCCAAGGGATATAGATGGAGGCTCACCCTCCTGCCAGCTGGGGAAGCTTTCGGAAGACTCCCAACTCACTGTGGCTCAGTCTTCTCATCCCTGGCTTGGACCTGCGGTGGATACACCCACACTCTCTCCACACCACTCCCACACAGGCCAACCCAGTGGCTTCCAACTGCAAGCACCTGTAATTCTTTGCCTGAGGGATTTCCTTGGCCCCTGGGACCCACTTGGCCTGCACATGGGCGGGCGAGGAGTGCCAGGAGCTAAGACTCCAAGAGGGCCCCTCCATCCACCAGGATGGGCTGGAGTTGACACCTAACTAGCCCAACTTCCTCCTCTCAGGTGAGACAACTCTGGGTGCATCTGATGCAATCCTCCTAAAGATCCCCATGGAGACTTCACCCCAGTTGCCCACTGTAAGGATCTTGATGTTATCTGGCAAGGGCAGTGGCTTGACCAGCTTCGTCCCTTTCCAGCCTTTCTTGCTTCCTTAGGAAGCATCCTGAGATCTCCCAAATTAGCCACTTACAGTCAAATACTGTCTCAAGGTCTTCTGTAGGATCCTGATCTTAGCACTTTGTCATAGACTTGGGGTGAGGATGAAATACATGAATACACTGCAGAGTTCTTAGAACAGCATCTGCCACGTGGCCAAGTCGTGATGAAGTTAGTCTGATTATTATGAGGATTGGAATAAGCTGGCTCATGGCACGTGGAAAGCATCTAAGCATAGTAAGGAAGCACTTAAACCATGGCTGTGTCATTGTACAGATGTGGAAACTGAGGCTCAGAGGCCCTGAGGAAATTTCCCAAGCTTGCGTTCAGTAATGGGTAGAGTTCAGATGGAAGCCCCCATTGGTCTGCTCCTCAGAACATCTTTCTAGGGGGTACAAAGAGGCAAGACTGTGGCCATTAGGACAAAGGGTTATGCCCACTCCAAGCCTCCCTTTCCTTGGTCCACGGAGAATCCGGGAGCTTGAACAAAGACGGCTTTGGAGCCGCAAGCCCTGCAGATAAGGGACATGTAGAAACAAAGCCGTGACTCTAAGTCCTGGCCATTGACCCCTCCCCCAGCTATCCATCATCGTGAATGGGAATTTTATGCACCCTCTACGCCAATCACCTCTTCAATTACCTCTCAGGAGGAGGGAGAGGCCCAGTGGCATCTGATGTCACATGTGATTTAGGGTAAGTCACACTTAAGAGGGCATCTGAGGTTAAAGAACAAGGGATTCTGGGCCTGTTTATAAATCAACAGCCTTGAGGTTTTCATTATTCACCTTCTAGAGCATGAAGCAATATGACTCATTGGATCATAAAAAAGATCAAATAGCTTTGTTGCTAATAATTCTTTCCCTGACCCATTCTCTGGCACATTTGGTTTGTAAACAGAGTTTTAATGGCATCCCTTGGACATAATAACATCATTTCTTTATAGCACCTTGGCCGCCTCGCCACTCTTGGCTGTAATCGGGTTTAGGTTTAAACGTCCCTCATTTGTGGGAGCTAATGTTGTCTAGTGTTTTAAGAACTACTTAAGGCCAGGGAGATTGCCCTTTGAAAGGCTTGAAGCAGCCCATTTCAGAACACAGCACTCTGGTGAGTCTGGCCTGGAAGCCACGGCCTTTACCCCAAGACCAGCCTCAGGACCCCGAGCTCTGGGATTCATGATTCCTCCCCTGACGTCACATTTCCAGGGAAATGCCTTGCTGTGAGGGTCCTCGGCGACCTCGAAGTTGGTCACTAGAAGTGCTGGGAATGTCAAATGAGCTCCTGGTATCTCAGATTGTTTTATGGGTAAGATAGGATTGTTCATTAACTAACCATCACGCTGAGATGGTCTGAGTTTAGAGGCAAATAAGGGGGTGGCTTGGTGATCATGGAGTGGAATAAGGAAGAGGACGGGAGAAAAGAGTTGACGGGTCATTAAAGGGATGGAGGGCTTCCCTGGTGGCGCAGTGGTTGAGAGTCTGCCTGCCGATGCAGGGGACACGGGTTCGTGCCCCAGTCCGGGAAGATCCCACATGCCGCAGAGCGTCTGGGCCCGTGAGCCATGGCCGCTGAGCCTGCGCGTCCGGAGGCTGTGCTCCGCAATGGGAGAGGCCACAGCAGTGAGAGGCCCGCATACGGCAAAAGAAAAAAACAAAGGGGGGATGGAAAATCCCCCTTAGGACAGCTTTTCCTAAACTTTCGTCATTTCTGTACCACTCTACAATTTAAGCCAGATCTGAGCACTGCTCTTATCATTACTTACTTGGTGTTTTTTGTTTGTTTAAATTAACTCACTTTATACACTTTTAAATGCTTGCCAGAAACAAGAGGTAACCATAAAAAGATTGACGGGTCCACAATCCCTAATCCCGAACCCCAGCGCCAGATGTGCTTCAGAATTCAGAAATTTCCAGGGAGGTTACGCGGCTTGTCCAAGGGCACACGGTTGTGGATCTAAACCATCTTCCCAACTCCAAAGCCTGGGACCTTTGTCCTCTATCAGAAAAGCATAAACTGAAAGATATATACATCCCATGCCTTCAACCTGGGATGCCACCAATGGAAAGGAGGAAGGCTGCAAAAGACGTGGATGTAAAGGAATCCCAGGTCTTTGGGGACACCAGATGCTACACAGCTGGTCTCTAGTCCTAAGCCCAGGTCTTGCCAACAGGTGGGACCCTCAGAACTAGGATCTGGAGGGATTCCCCTCTTTTATCATTCCAGGAAGAGGAAAAAGAGAGTTTGTTTCCAGGCTGCCGTGTACTGCAGGGCCTGGTTGGCATCTGGGAAAATCAATCCTTCTGGAAGGAAATGAGGCAGGGCAGCCAAGTTCCTAGGATTATATCCCTCTCACCTGGGAGCCTTCTGCCAAATGACCCCGGGGAACAGTCAGTCCAATGAGAGGCAGGCTCCCTCTCCAAGTAAAACTCACTTCTGGGGTTACCATGAGAGAAGCCATTCTCGAGGGAGGCAGAAGCCGGGAGAGGAAACCCAAGGGAACGTGGAAAATAACAACTCACCTCTGAGGCACTTTTCATCTGGAGATCTCAAAGCCATTTACCGCCATCCGATTAATTTTCTCAACACCCACTATACCATCAGCCCCCAAAGAAAGTGTCATTATTGTTCTTTTACGAACACGCAACTAAGAGGTTAGTTGGCTGGCCCAAAGCCACAAACCAGTTGTAAGGCAGAAGCCAAATATGGGATGATTGCCTTCCTCTGATCACAAGGAACTGGAAAGGAAAGATTCATACTTTGGAGGGGCCCTGATTACCGCTTTGAGTCATTCATTTATTCATCATTCTTTCATCTATCCATACATCCATTCATTCATTCATCCATCTGTCCATCATTCCTTCCTTTCATCCATTTATTTGTTCATCCAGCCATCCTCCCATTTATTCATCCATTCATCCATTCATCTCCATTCATTCATTCATTCAGCAAGCATCGACTGACATCCTGCCATGTGCCAGGCACTGTGCAAAGTGCTGAGGACTAAAACCAGGACCCAGGCAAAGTCCCTGCTACCATCTAGTGGTTTTCCAAATAATATTTTTTCCATGACTATAAAATTTTGCAGCTTACAAATATATTCTCTTTTACAGATTCTGTGAAATAGAATCTGTAAAAGTGTTATTTTACTTGGTGGTGTTTATGTCAATTTCCCAGATGAAGAAACTAAGGCTTAGGCAGGCCAGGTCACTTCACAGAGTCTGGACCCGCTGTTCCTGGAGCCCTTGTACTGACACATTCCGCAGCACCCTTGTTGAGCTGGTCTTCCTAGTTCCTGGGAAAATCCCCATGGGGCCTTGATGAGGTGAAGGGCTTTGCTTATCCAGAAAAAGGGCGTCTTACCAATAACCTTTGAGTTGGTGAATGAAATAGCTAGATTGATGAAGATACTGGAGTGGACTTCATGGGAGCATAAAAATAGAACTTTAGTTATACCAGAAAAACTGCAAGTCTGATGAAAATGACCAGGGCATTCAGATGTATGAGTTAAACCATCAAAGTAAGGCTGGAGGACAGCCTTACTGTCATCAGCTGATTTGGCAGTTAGTTTTGTTTCTAGTTTTGTTTCTGCTCTGATATGGGTCAGTGATGATGGTCTCTTCTTCCACAGGTACCAACCACTTTCATAGGTGGACCTATTTTCCTCTGTTGCAGCTTGAGAACACCAAGATGGCAAATGAGACAAGAGCTTCTTGGTCACTCCGGCCTTATGTGTCTGTCATTTAAAAGCAGGGAGAGCATCCCTTGGTGATATAACTGTCCAGCAAACCATGCATCCAAAGATGGTCATGTCAAATTTCTCTGCTAGATTGTGAGCTCCTTGGGGCTAGAGCCATGTGTGTCTAGTTTAGCAAACATAGGATCTAATACAGTGCCTTTCACATAAGTGGCACTCCACCAATATTTGTTGAAGGAATTAATCAATGGAAGTAGAGTCATGCAGACAAAGTTCAAATTCTCTGGCTAGAGAGGAATGTATCTATGTGTCAATGTCTTCATTGATTTAAGAAGTAGGGTATCTAAGAGAATTAGTATGCTTATGCTAACCAATCAACCCATTCCCTTCCCTTAAAAGATATTAACCAGGAATGGACTTGGTGCATAAAAGCGAGGGCATGCAGCCTGGGTAATCTTCAGTGACTCTTGTCAACTCCCTCCACTATGGGGAGAAATATTCTACAGGGACCAGAATGCCCCAGCCAGTCGGTTTGTCCTTCCTCTGGACATTCTGGAAGACACTATTCATTCATTCATTCATTCATTCACTTTTCCATCCAACACTGACACATTCTTGTTCTGATACCACTTTTTCTAAGTTCAGTGTGGACAATCTATCTTCTTTCAAGTATCTTTTTAAACCAGGGCTCATTTCCTGCTTTCATTTAGGTATTTAATGAGCACAGAGCTATGGGATAGAGAAAATCATCCTGAATAATCCTAGGGAAGCTTAAAACATATATCGAAGGAGGCATTAAATTATATTATTTTCTATAGGTTTGAAATGTTTCATGATATAAAAATAAATTTTAAAAATGATCAGCTCCTGGGCTTCCCTGGTGGTGCAGTGGTTAAGAATCTGCCTGCCAATGCAGGGGAGACAGGTTCGAGCCCTGGCCCGGGAAGATATCACATACCACAGAGCAACTAAGCCTGTGTGCCACAACTACTGAGCCTGCGCTCTAGAGTCTGCAAGCCACAACTACTGAAGCCTGGGTGCCTAGAGCCCGTGCTCTGCAACAAGAGAAGCCACAACAGTGAGAGGCCCACGCACCGCAGCGAAGAGTAACCCCCGCTCACTGCAACTAGAGAGATAGCCTGCGCACAGCAACAAGACCCAACACAGCCAAAAATAAATAAATAAATTTATTTCTTTTAATTTTTTTTTTTGGCCGCATTGGGCCTTTGCTGTTGCACGAGGGCTTTCTCTAGTTGCAGCGAGTGGGGGCTACTCTTTGTTGTGGTGCGCGGGCTTCTCATTACAGTGGCTTCTCTTGTTGTGGAGCATGGGCTCTAGGTGCACGGGCTTCAGTAGTTGTGGCACGTGGGCTCAGTAGTTGTGGCTCACAGACTCTAGAGCACAGGCTCAGTAGTTGTGGTGCACGGGCTTAGTTGCTCCACGGCATGTGGGATCTCCCTGGATCAGGGCTTGAACCCGTGTCCCCTGCACTGGCAGGCGGATTCTTAACCACTGTGCCACCAGGAAAGCCCAATAAATAAATTTATTAAAAAAAAATAAAATGATCAGCTCCTTACAAACACTACCTAAGTCACATGATAAAAGTTCACATCAACAGTGATAAACATGCAGCCTTGATAGGTTGTGATTAGAATGGCAATTCACGTCTTGTGTGGCCTTCATCCCCAAAACCCATAACCCTAGTCCAATCATAAGAAAAACATCAAAGAGACCCATGTTGAAGGACATCCTACAAAATGCCAAGCAATACTCCTCAGAACTGTCAAGATCATCAAAAACAAGGAAAGTCTGGAAAACTGTCAAAGCCAAGAAGAGTCCAAGGACACGTGATAACTAAATGTAACGTGGTGCCCTGGATGGGATCCTGGGACAGAAGGTGGACATTAGGGGAAAACTTAGTGAACCTGAATAAAGTATGGACCTTAGTAATAATAATATATCAATACTGGTTCATTAATTGCAACAAAGGTATCATATCCACATAAGATGTTAATTATGGGGGAAACTGGGTGTGGGGTATATGGAAACCCTCAGTACTATCTGCACAATTTTTCTGCTATTAATCTGAAACGATTCTAAAATTAAATGTTGATTTATAAAGCAACCATATGCGGGCTTCCCTGGTGGCGTAATGGTTGAGAGTCCGCCTGCCAATGCAGAGGACACGGGTTCGTGCCCCGGTCTGGGAAGATCCCACTTGCCGCGGAGCGGCTGGGCCCGTGAACCATGGCCGCTGAGCCTGCGCGTCCGCAACGGGAGAGGCCACAACAGTGAGAGGCCCGCATACCGCAAAAAAAAAAAAAAAAAGTAAATTCCACAATCAATGCTGCAATCCTAAATCTGCCTGCAGACCAAGACTAACGAGTAACGTGTAGAAATGAAAACATTTTTGTCTTTGGGTGTAAGGATTAGGAGTGACTTTTTTTTTTTTGGTAAAATTTTTTTTTTAATATTGTCTCACCGTCATTCTAATTTAAAGGAAAAAAAAAAGTTTAAACACACTCTGGCAAATCCAAATCTCTCCCGGAGATGAAGTTGCAGCAATGAGGCCATTTCACAGCTTGCCTTAATTTTGTTTCATTCTTCTATACCCGAAGGAGGTTTTTCATCACTACCTGGCTACAGAATTGAATAGGTGTGAAATCCAAGCTGATAGCAATACATCACTCCCTATTGAACTTCAAAGCTGAGGCTAAACTGCCTATAAAAATAGTTTTCATACCGGGCCTTAATCTCTTTCATACATTTTCCTCTTTTTCTTTTTTTTTTAAGTTTTACCATCCCTGGGGTGAGGTTAAACATAGTGATAGTTAAGCATTGCATGGCCCCCAAAAGCCAGAGTTCTCAACGTGTTAGTTTAGGTTCATCATGAGTCCAAGCCTGAACCTGATCAGAAAATTTTATCAGAGCTATTGCTACCAAGCTTCTAATGAATAAAATTACACGCTCGGGAAAACCACAAAAGGGGCTCACCATAAATGTGTGAACAGGATCTATCAACTACCTACTAAGAGCACATAATTGAACTGTATTAGAATGCATTGCTTCCATTTCCACTGTCTTCAGTCCTTAAAGACGTGCAAGAAAGAATCTAGAAAGAGCCTGGTGTGACAGGGCCCTGATTGCAAAACTCCCTTTTTGTAAATAGCAGTCTTTACTGAGGATAGAAGGGTCCATTCATTACTGAGTTCTTGATATTATTCGTTTTTATTATGAATGAGAATAAATTACAGAATATGAGCTTCTGAAACTAGCAAGACATTTTTATTAAAAGAGGAAGTCAAGGGACTTCCCTGGTGGCACAGTGGTTAAGGCTCCGTGCTCCCAATGCAGGGGGCCCAGGTTCGATCCCTGGCCAGGGAACTAGATCCCACATGCATGCCGCAACTGAGAGTTCGCATGCCACAACTAAGGAGCCCGCCTGCCGCAACTAAGACCCGACACAACCAAATAAATAAATTAAATAAGTAAATATTTTAAAATAAAAAATAAAAATAAATAAAAAAAGAAGTCAAGATTTCCACATACAAATGTAGAAGCAAGTTGTAAAGAACAATAATAACAATAATAATACTAACAACAACACACAATTATACCCTGCTTATGATGTGCCAGGAGCTACCCTAAGTACTTCTGTATTAATTTCTTCTTATGACAACATTTTGAAGAAGTTACGATCATCTTTTTTCAGTTGAGGAAACGGAAGCACAGAGAGGCTAAACAACTTGCCCAAGGCCACACAGCTACCAAAGAGAGAAGACGCAATTCAAATCGATGCAATCTCATCGAGTGATTCTTAGAGAGAATCACTATCCAACTACCTTCATGATCACTGATTTTGCTTCTGCTGATATCATGACTCTTGATACTTTCTATTTGTAGCTTGCCTTACGGTGTGTGAGATGTTTTTGCATATCTGTCCTATCTACCTCACTGAATATGACAGAAATAAACTAAGTGGAAATCATGTCTTCATTTCACCGAGGAGAAGAATAAAACCCAAAGAAGTTAAATGAAGTTGTAGTCATACTTAGAAGCTTATATTCAGCACCCCTGATCCATCTCAGCATCACAAGACCTGGACATGAGATCAATGTTATAATTAAGTTATAAGGAAATAAATCTCCATTTTCCTGGTTGGATGTGTAGAAAAGAAGTAGGAAGGCCCAAAATAAATTACACTGACTTCAAGCTAAGAAAAGGAAGAAGCAGAAAAGGATCCTTTCCCCCAGGGTCATCCATTTCCAGATTGGATCCAAAATGGTGGCCGTTGTGAACACGTAGAGAGGTAGCGTGCTCAGCCTTTAACTGGCCAGTTGCAAAGGGTCAGGAGAAAAGGGCTGAGAAGGGGGGTTTGGAGACAGCCTTTATGGAGTGAGTAATGACTGTGTGGAGTGGGCAACTCCCCCAGGAAGCAGAGAAAGTTGTAACCCTGAGCATATTTGAGGAAGAGGGAGACAGGCACTTATAGGAAATAAATGATGTGTTCTCGGGGCGTGAGACAGGCTCATATGAATTGCAGACATTTCTGCTTTCTGCAGATGCTGCTTTTAAACAGTGGGTAGGGTCTAGAACTAAAATGCTTGGAAAAGAGACAGGCTCGGGTTGATGTTCCCTTATTTTTGAGTCAGGGTCCGCCCCCTTGAAAGCATCGTCATTGGCAGAGATGAGCCCAGAAACACTTGGAATAAAACTCCCTTCTCGGGACTTCCCTGGTGGTCCAGTGGCTAAGGCTCTGGCTCCCAATGCAGGGGACCCAAGTTCGATCCCTGGTAAGGGAACTAGATCCCGCATGCTGCAACTAAGGGTTCACATGTTGCAACTAAATGATCCCACATGCCGCAACTAAAAAGATCCCGCATGCTACAACTAAAGATCTCTCATGCCTCAACTAAGATCTGGCGTGGCCAAATACATAGATAGATAGATAAATAATAAATATTAAAACAAAACCAAAAAACTCCCTTCTCTGTCGGCCCTGCCTTTTTCTCCAGCATCTTTGCCCAGTGATTTCCACAGTAATGCAAATCTGCTACTATTTTCCCTTATGTATCATTTCTTTCTAGTTTCTTCACCTTTTTACTTGCTGTACCCTCTCCCGACCTCACCTCCACCTCCACCTGGAATGATGTCTTTTTCCCTGTCTCATTACTCAAGGAATCTCTGAGTTGTCACCACCTCTAAAAAAAATCCTTCCCCTATTTCCCTAGGCAAATTAGAATGCTTTCTCCTCCATCCCCTCCCGGCCCAGCACATTATAACATCCCTAATTAGGAGTACTTGTGTCATCATTTTGCATTCATTCATTAGTCTGCCTCCCCCACTAGACTGAAAAATCAGAGGGTAACACCCCAGCACAATGCAGTTAAGAGCACAGACTCTGTGATCAGACCACCCATGCGATTGAATTGGGCCTCAGGCAAGTTCCTCAATTTCTCTAAGCCTTGATTTCCTCATCTATAAAATGGGGAGAATAATAGTGCTTACTTTACATAATTGCTGTGAAAATCAAATGAGATCATGTATTTTAGCGAAGCATTTAGCACAATGCCTAGCTGTAATTATTATCAATTTATATTCAAATCCCATGTCTAGTGCTATAAAAGCCGTAGAAAATACATAATACTTAATAAATATCAGAACTTAAATAATAAATAATAATTCTTAATCAATATTAAATAAATTTTAATACTTAAAAATGCTAAGTACAATTATCAGGGGCATTTATTTTAGCAGAAAATCTTTTGATCCCAATTAAAACTTATGGAAAAACTGTATGGAGAATGGTTTTAAGAGTATCAATCCTCTTGACAAAGCCAGAGACCCCATGAGCTCTGAAAGCCCGTGAACAGCTTTCATCTCAGCTCTGCTAATACTAGAAAATGTCTATTTTTGAGGTGAATCCCTCTGGGAAGTTCTACAACAGCTCCTTCAGAATCACCTCGTCCAGTTTTGTGCAAACAGTCACTAAAGTATCCAGAGAAATGTACTAGAGCAGCAGAAATGGTCAATGAGGTGATAGTCCTGAGAAGAATTGAAAGGGAGCATGAAATCTGAGGAAGAGAAAAGCTTGGTACACACAGTTTAAGACTGTATTGCCCACAATAGTTGGAATGGTAATAAACGAAAATAGGGGAGAGTTTATAGTCGGACTTAAGGAAGTATTGAGTATCCCCAGTGATAGCACCGAGCCATCCATATAGTAAATTATACATCTATTTTTGAGGATGTTGATTACAAAGAAGTTAAAGAATATATTCCTTGGCTTTGGGGGATTTATAATCCCACATAAAAGACAGTACATAGACTAAAAGGGCTACGAAAGGTAGGGTATTGCTGGGGAAGAGTAATGGACCTTGGAGAACTGACTTAGCCTCTCTGAGCTGCAGTTTCTCCAATAAAGCCTTCAGTGAAAATCAAATCAAATCACGTAAGGCAACATGCCTACTTAGCACAATACCTTATTTAAAGGAGACATCGAGCACTGGAGGCTACAGGCTCTTTGGTGGGGCAGACTCCAGGAGGTTCATGCCAAGGAGTACTTCCCAGAACTTCTGCTGTCACTGTCCTTGTCCCTGCGGTGAGCCACAGCTGCCCCTCACCTCTGCAGGAGACCCTCCAACACGAGCAGATAAATTTTCCAAATGTCCACTTCTTATTTCCTCGATCAAGGCCAGAGCTGAAGGAAGCTGGCCTTCAATCTCCAACCAGGCTGAGAGCACCATTTGGGCTCAAGAGCAAATTGTATTGGAAAAGCAGCAGAAGCACTGAAATGAATTGTCATGAAATGAGGCTTCAAATGGAAGCACAAGGCCGAGTCTGTTCCTAATTGGCAGTGGAGTTACTCAGCCGTGTGGCTGACAGGATCTTGGTGCTCCGGCCGGGTGTCAGGCCTGAGCCTCTGAGGTGGGAGAGCCAAGTTCAGGACACTGGTCCACCAGAGACCTCCCAGCCCCGTGTGATATCAAACGGCGAAAGCTCTCCCAGAGATCTCCATCTCAACGCTAAGACCCAGCTCCACTCAACGACCAGCAAGCTACAGTGCTGGACACCCTATGCCAAACAACTAGCAAGACAGGAACACAACCCCACCCATTAGGAGAGAGGCTGCGTAAAATCATAATAAGGTCACAGACACCCCAAAACACACCACCGGACGTGGGCCTGCCCACCAGAAAGACAAGATCCAGCCTCATCCACCAAAACACAGGCACCAGTCCCCTCCTCCAGGAAGCCTACACAATCCACTGAACCAACCTTACCCACTGGGGGCAGACCAAAAACAACAGGAGCTACGAACCTGCAGCCTGTGGAAAGGAGACCCCAAACACAGTAAGTTAAGCAAAATGAGAAGACAGAGAAACACACAGCAGATGAAGGAGCAATGCAAAAACCCACCAGACTTAACAAATGAAGAGGAAATAGGCAGTCTACCTGAAAAAGAATTCAGAGTAATGATAGTAAAGATGATCCAAAATCTTGGAAATAGAATGGAGAAAATACAAGAAACATTTAACAAGGACCTATAAGAACTAAAGAGCAAACAAACTATGACGAACAACACAATAAATGAAATTAAAACTTCTCTAGAAGGAACCAATAGCAGAATAACTGAGGCAGAAGAACGGATAAGTGACCTGGAAGATAAAATAGTGGAAATAACTACTGCAGAGCAGAATAAAGAAAAAAGAATGAAAAGACTTGAGGACAATCTCAGAGACCTCTGGGACAACATTAAACGCACCAACATTTGAATTATAGGGGTCTCAGAAGAAGAAGAGGAAAACTAAGGGACTGAGAAAATATTTGAAGAAATTATAGTCGAAAACTTCCCTAATATGGGTAAGGAAATAGTTGATCAAGTCCAGGAAGCACAGAGAGTCCCATATAGGATAAATCCAAGGAGAAACATGCCAAGACACATATTAATCAAACTATCAAAAATTAAATACAGGTGTTTCCTGGTGGTGCAGTGGTTAAGAATCTACCTGCTAATGCAGGGGACACGGGTTCAATCCCTGGTCCAGGAAGATCCTACATGCCACGGAGCAACTAAGCCCATGAGCCACAACTACTGAGCCTGCACTCTAGAGCCCTGTAGTCACAACTACTGAGCCCATGAGCCACAATCACTAAGCCTGTGTGCCACTACTACTGCAGCTCACACGTCTAGAGCCTGTGTTCCACAACAAGAGAAGCCCGCACACCACAACGAAGAGTAGCCCCCACTCACCGCAACTAGAGAAAGCCCACACACAGCAACGAAGACCCAACACAGCCAAAAATACACAAATTAAATTAAATTAAATTAAATTAAATACAAAGAAAAAATATTAAATGCAGCAAGGGAAAAGCAACAATTATCATACAAAGGAATCCCCATAAGGTAAACAGGTGATGTTTCAGCAGAAACGCTGCAAGCCAGAAGGGAGTACCAGGAAATATTTAAAGTGATGAAAAGGAAAAACCTACAACCAAACAGTCACCAATGTTACTCTACCCAACAAGGATCTCATTCAGATTCGACAGAGAAATCAAAATCTTTACAGACAAGTGAAAGCTAACAGAATTCAGCATCACCAAACCAGCTCTACAACAAACGCTAAAGGAACTTCTCTAGGCAGGAAACACAAGAGATGGAAAAGACTTACAATAACAAATCCAAAACAATTAAGAAAATGGTAAAAGGAACATACATATCGATAACTACCTTAAATGTAATGGATTAAATGGTCCAATCAAAAGACATAGACTGGCTGAATGAATACAAAAAAAAGACCCATAGATATGCTGTCTACAAGAGACCCACTTCAGACCTAGGGACACATAAAGACCGAAAGTAAGGGGATGGAAGAAAATATTCCATTAAAATGGAAATCAAAAGAAAGCTGGAGTAGCAATTCTCATATCAGACAAAATAGACTTTAATATAAAGACTATTACAAGAGACAGAGAAGGACACTACATAATGATCAAGGGATCAATCCAAGAAGAAGATATAACAACTGTAAATATTTATGCACCCAGCATAGGAGCACCTCAATACATAAGGCAAATGTTAACAGCCATAAAAGGGGAAATCGATAGTAACACAGTAATAGTAGGGGACTTTAACACCTCACTTTCACCAATGGACAGATCATCCAAAATGAAAATAAATAAGGAAACACAAGCTTTAAATGATGCATTAAACAAGATGGACTTTATTGATATTTATAGGACATTCCATCCAAAAACAGCAGATTACACTTTCTTCTCAAGCACTCATGGAACATTCTCCAGGATACATCATATCTTGGGTCACAAATCAAGCCTTGGTAAATTTAAGAAAACTGAAATCGTATCAAGTATCTTTTCTGACCACAACGCTATGAGACTAGATAACAATTACAGGAAAAAAAATCTGTAAAATATACAAACACATGGAGGCTAAACAATACATTACTAAAAATAACTGTGAGATCACTGAAGAAATCAAAGAGGAAATCAAAAAATACCTAGAAACAAATGACAATGAAAACAGGATGACCCAAAACCTATGGGATGCAGCAAAAGCAGTTCTAAGAGGGAAGTTTATAGCAATACACTCCTACCTCAAGAAGCAAGAAACATCTAAAATAAACACCTAACCTTACACCTAAAGCAGTTAGAGAAAGAAGAACAAGAAAACCCCAAAGTTAGCAGAAGGAAAGAAATCAGAAAGATCGGATCAGAAATAAATGAAAAAGAAATGAAGGAAATGATAGCAAAGATCAATAAAACTAAAAGCTGGTTCTTTGAGAAGATAAACAAAATTGATAAACCGTTAGCCAGACTCATCAAGAAAAAAAGGGAGAAGACTCAAATCAATATAATTAGAAATGAAAAAGGAGAAGTAATAACTGACACTGCAGAAATACAAAGGATAATGAGAGAGAGATTACTACAAGCAACTATGCCAATAAAATGGAAAACCTGGAGGAAATGGACAAATGCTTAGAAAAGCACAAACTTCCGAGACAGAACAGGGAAAAAGTAGAAAATATAAACAGACCAATCACAAGCACTGAAACTGAAACTGTGATTAAAAAATATTCCAACAGGGGCTTCCCTGGTGGCGCAGTGGTTGGGAGTCTGCCTGCCGATGCAGGGGACGTGGGTTCATGCCCCGGTCTGGGAGGATCCCGCGTGCTGCGGGGCAGCTGGGCCCGTGGGCCATGGCTGCTGGGCCTGCGCATCCGGAACCTGTGCTCCACAACGGGAGAGGCCACGGCAGTGAGAGGCCTGCATACCGCAAAAAAAAAAAAGAAAATATAAAATCTTCCAACAAACAAAAGCCCAGGACCAGACAGCTTCACAGGAAAATTCTATCAAACATTTAGAGAAGAGCTAACTATCCTTCTCAAACTCTTCCAAAATATAGCAAAGGGAGGAACACTCCCAAACTCATTCAATGAGGCTACCATCACCCTGATACCAAAACCAGACAAAGATGCCACAAAAAAAGAAAACTACAAGTCAATATCACTGATGAACATGGATGCAAAAAATCCTCAAGAAAATACTAGCCAGAAGAATCCAACGGCACATTAAAAGGATCATACACCATGATCAAGTGGGGTTTATCCCACTTGATAATGCAAGGATTCTCATCCTTGCATCCTAGGAATGCAAGGATTCTTCAATATACACAAATCAATCAATGTGATAAACCATACTAACAAATTGAAGGAGAAAAACAATATGATCATCTCAATAGATGCAGAAAAAGCTTTTGACAAAATTCAACACCTATTTATGATAAAAAAAAAAACCTCCAGAAAGTAGGCATAGAGGGAACTTACCTCAACATAATAAAGGCCACATATGACAAACCCACAGCCAACATCATTCTAAATGGTGAAAAACTGAAACCATTTCCTCTAAGATCAGGAGCAACACAAGGTTGTCCACTCTCACCACTATTATTCAACATAGTTTTGAAAGTTTTGGCCACAGCAGTCAGAGTAGAAAAAGAAATAAAAGGAATCCAAATTGGAAAAGAAGAAGTAAAGCTGTCACTGCTTGCAGATGACATGATACTATACATAGAGAATCCTAAAGATGCTACCAGAATACTACTAGAGCTAATCAATGAATTTGGTAAAGTTGCAGGATACAAAATTAATGCACAGAAATCTCTTGCATTCCTATACACTAATGATGAAAAATCTGAAAGAGAAATTAAGGAAACACTTCCATTTACCATTGCAACAAAAAAAATAAAATACCTAGGAATAAACCTACCTAAGGAGACAAAAGACCTGTATGTAGAAAACTATAAGACACTGATGAAAGAAATTAAAGATGATACAGACAGATGGAAAGATATACCATGTTCTTGGATTGGAAGAATCAACATTGTGAAAATGACTATACTACCCAAAGCAATCTATAGTTCAGTGTAATCCCTATCAAACTACCAATGGCATTTTTCACAGTACTAGAACAAAAAATTTCAGTTTCTATGGAAACACAAAAGACCCCGAATAGCCAAAGCAATCTTGAGAAAGAAAAGCAGAGCTGGAGGAATCAGACTCCCTGACTTCAGACTATACTACAAAGCTACAGTCATCAAGACAGTATGGTACTGGCACAAAAACAGAAATATAGATCAATGGAACAGGACAGAAAGCCCAGAGATAAACCCACACACATATGATCACCTTATCTTTGATAAAGGAGGCAAGAATATACAATGGAGAAAAGACAGCCTCTACAATAAGTGGTGCTGGGAAAACTGGACAGCTACATTTAAAAGAATGAAATTAGAACACTCCCTAACACCATACACAAAAATAAACTCAAAATGGATTAAGGACCTAAATGTAAGGCCAGACACTATCAAACTCTTAGAGGAAAACACAGGCAGAACACTCCATGACATAAACCACAGCAAGATCCTTTTTGACCCACCTTCTAGAGAAATGGAAATAAAAACAAAAATAAACAAATGGAACCTAATTAAACTTAAAAGCTTTTGCACAGCAAAGGAAACCATAAACAAGATGAAATGACAACCGTCAGAATGGGAGAAAATGTTTGCAAACGAAGAAACTGACAAAGGATTAATCTCCAAAATATACAAGCAGCTCATGCAGCTCAATATCAATAAAACAAATGACACAATCCAAAAATGGGCAGAAGACCTAAATAGACATTTCTCCAAAGAAAATATACAGATTGCCAACAAACACATGAAAGGATGCTCAACATCACTAATCATTAAAGAAATGCAAATCAATACTACAATGAGGTATCACCTCATACCAGTCAGAATGGCCATCATCAAAAAATCTAGAAACAATAAATGCTGGAGAGGATGTGGAGACAAGGGGACTTTCTTGCACTATTGGTGGGAATGTAAATTGATACAGCCACTATGGAGAACAGTATGGAGGTTCCTCAAAAAATTAAAAATAGAACTACCATATGACCCAGCAATCCCATTACTGGGAATATACCCTGGGAAAACCATAATTCAAAAGGAGTCATGTACCACAATGTTCACTGCAGCTCTATTTACAATAGCCAGGACATGGAAGCAACCTAAATGTCCATCGACAGATGAATGGATAAAGAAGATGTGGCACATATATACAATGGAATATTACTCAGCCATAAAAAGAAACAAAAGTTGAGTTATTTGTAGTGAGGTGGATGGACCTAGAGACTGTCATACAGAGTAAAGTAAGTCAGAAAGAGAAAAACAAATACTGTATGCTAACACATATATACAGAATCCAAAAAAAAAATGGTTCTGAAAACCTAGGGGCAGGACAGGAATAAAAACACAGGCGTAGAGAATGGACTTGAGGACACGGGGAGGGGGAAGGGTAAGCTGGGATGAAGTGAGAGAGTGGCATGGACATATATACACTACCAAATGTAAAACAGATAGCTAGTAGGAAGCAGCCGCATAGCACAGGGAGATCAGCTCAGTGCTTTGTGTCCACCTAGAGGGGTGGGATAGGGAGGGTGGGAGGGAGGGAGACACAAGAGGAAGGAGATATGAGGATATATGTATATGTATAGCTGATTCACTTTGTTATAAAGCAGAAACTAACACAAAAACAAAACAAAACAAAAAAAACACGTCAAAAAAAAAAAGAAGCTAGACGCAAAAGACAGTCCATTTATATCAAGTTCATATGCAGGCAAAATTAATCAATGAGGATAGAAATCAGAATAATGGTAGACCAGGAGGGACGTCAGAGAGACGTTTGGGAGGCTGATGAATGTTCTAAGTCTTGATCTAGGCGGTGGTCACATGTGTGCTCACTTTATAAAAATTAATCAATCTGTACAATTAAGATTTACCTTTGGGCTTCCCTGGTGGGGCAGTGGTTGGGAGTCCGCCTGCCAATGCAGGGACACGGGTTTGTGCCCCGGTCTGGGAAGATCCCACATGCCACAGAGCGGCTGGGCCCGTGAGCCATGGCCACTGAGCCTGCGTGTCCAGAGCCTGTGCTCCGCAATGGGAGAGGCCACAACAGTGAGAGGCCCGTGTACCGCAAAAAAAAAAAAAAGTTTATTTGGGGGTGGTGGTGCTGTGATGAATTAGGAGATTGGGATTGACATATATACACTAATATGTATTAAATGGATAACTAATAAGAACCTGCTGTATAAAAATAAAATAAAATAAAATTCAAAAAAACAAAAAAATAAAATAAATAAAAGTTTATATAAATAAAATAAGAATGAATATATTAGAGAGAGAGAGTTACACTGCATGATTTTTAATGTTCCTTACAGTTCTAACATGCTATGATTTTGTGTGAAAATGCTTTGAAAATAATAAAATCCTCTACAAGTAAAAAAATAAAAATAAATAAAGTAAACACCAAGGGACTTCCCTGGTGGCGCAGTGGTTAAGACTCGGCACTCCCAATGCAGGGGACCCAGGTTCAATCCCTGGTCAGGGAACTAGATCCTACATTCATACCGCAACTAAGAGTTCGCATGCTGCAACTAAGGAGCCTGCGAGCCAAAACTGAAAATAAAAGGAGCCCGCCTGCCACAACTAAGACCAGGCACAACCAAATAAATAAATATGTTTTAAAAATAAATAAAAAGTAAAGTAGACATCAAATAAATGTTTCCACTATTGTGAATTGTGGGTATAATTAATAAAGCACCAAAATGATGCTTGCCACCTAGCCAGGAGGGTTAACACACCAAAATGGGCTTTGGTAAAATGGTGTGCTCTTTCCATGCTTGGCAAATTCCAGGAAAAGATGGGAAACATCTCTTCTGGATAGCTTAGAGAACGGTGGATGCATTGGAATTCATGGAACTCCTGAAAGCTAAACATCCTTAGACCCCAAGTTACAAATCCCATCCCGTGGAAGATAAAGAATGGACCACTGAACCTACCCCGTGCCCCAGACTAGATTAGTCACCCCATTTTATACCATATGGCTTCCTCTTTCCTTGTAGCTCCTACCATTGGTGAAATTTTTTATTTCATGTATCACACACTAGACTCCAGCTCCCCGTGAAGGCAAAGGCCACGCTGGTTTCATTCCCCATCGCATCCCCAACGTTTAGCCCGAACTGCCACATAGCATGCTCCCCATTATGTACTCACTGAATTAATTAAGTGGTCACCGGATGGAGCTTCCAGCTGTGGGTTTCTAGGCTCCCACTCCAACCATCTGACCAGAATTAAGAACATGAGCTTGATCCCAAGCAGAGGTTTCCAGACAGCAAAGCACGTAGGCCTAAAACCCACCAAGCCGATGCTTTTGCTCCCTGGTGTAGCTCTCCAGTCCCACGGATCACACGTGTTTTGCACATGGAACCCCATTGACGTAACTGGGAATTTCACGGATGGAACAAATGAAGAGGCAAGGCAGCAGTAGATGTCTGCAGCACGAAGCTGTCAAGAAGAGATGTTTTGCGACCGGGGGGGCAGACAGCATGCTGCCGGGTGGTGGTCACTGACCGGCCTTCTAGAACGCATGGAGGGGTGAGAGCTTGCTCTGCCTGCTTGGCCCCAGAGCATCGGAAGCTTGGGTGGGTTCCATAACAGCAGCCTGGCCTCCCTTTCCATCCCGCAGCTCCCTCCTCAGCCCTGGCCCCTCCACTTCCGTCCCACCAGTCCCCAGACAAAAACAAAAGACCCATTACGGAGTTATTAGCTTCGTCTCGCATATCCCCGTGGAGGGAGACAACTGCCAAGCCCACTTCAACTTAAAATGTTTAACAGATTTGCCCACATCTAATTTCTGTCACTGTGTTTACAGTACAAGGAACCCAGAGCAGAAAGCCGTGGAGAAAAGTCCTGGGGTTAGGATGGTGGGGGCAACAGAGGAGGGAGCAAAAAATAAATGCCAAACGCCTTCAAAGGCGACATTCCTCCCTGTGGTTTGCAAACACTTCCTCTCTCCCCAGCCATCCTGTAATCATGCTCCAGCGTTCACCAGAGGAGTGTTTACATCCAACACCATTACCGGCAGGGGAGACAGGCGAAATTAAGGCCTCTGGTCTCTGTTCTCTGAGGCCCCATTATCTCTTTCCTCCCTTTACGTCCTTTCATCAGACGCCTCCAATATATGAAGGGGTAAAAGCCTTTAATGGGATTTTGAAGATCTTAAAAGCCAGGCGGTTTGTTTAAAAAGGAAAAAGACCAAGAGGGGAACATAGCCTGGGATCCCTGGGTCCACTTCTTGAAAAAGGGAGCAAACTTTGTTCTCTTTTTTTCCCCCCGTCTGCCAAATCAAGTGTTGGGTTTGAGGTTTGTCTTGGATGGACAAGCAGACCACACAGAGCTGCCAGTGGACAGCCGCCTTTCCAGCGAGGCTGAGAATTGCCATCCACAGCACCTCCCTGGCCTGGCACGTCCTCTCCACTTCTCTCTCTCTCTCTCTCTGTCTCTCCCTCTCTCGCTTTCTCTCTCTCGGAGCTGTGCCCAAGGCCCAAATTGACACCAACATCCCGATCGTGGTTAGCCGAGCCTAAGGGTGGCTGAGGGTACGAGATAAAGGGGAGACGACAGTCACAAAGTCAGAGGAAATATTGCACGTTGGCAAATTCGAAAGAGTGGATTTGGGTTTCTTCACTTCCCCAAGGCTGGGAAAACCCCTGTCATACATGGCCACAAAGTTTGGTTAGGAGAGAGACTGGGTTTTCCAAAGAAATAGTTCTATTTCGTGTTCCCTTTCCATTTCACTGGGCCAATTAGGCTTCGCTGAATCAGCACTGGACTGCTTGGGGTTTGTTGAGCCATAGCTGTCTTGGGGAGCCATGATGGGGTGAAGAGTGATTTATGAGGTACACTGCATTTGAATGAGACTCCGTGTTGGGCTGGGCTGGGTTGAAGACATTGTTGGTTCGTGTTGTAATATCAGAGTGGAATATCGGCGTGGAATCTTGTGATGCTGTATATGACTTTGATCCCTGGTGCCACATTGGCTGTGGTACGGTTTCAGAAGACACACCGGTAGGCAACGCTGTGTTTGTTTTGGGGGGTTGTTGAGTTGGACTCTGATGCAGCAGTGGACTGGGGTGTCGTGCTGGGAAAGCCATGTAGTGAGACCGTCAAGCCCTGGTTTTGTTCACCAATGCGACTAACCGTCCCAGTAATAAAACCCAACCTCTCCTACCAAGGTTGCCACGTGGCCCCTCTGCACAGAAGCTGAGGGCTTTCAGGAGACATGAGACAGAACTATGTCTCCTGAAATCCCGATGAAGACCTCAAGGTCATCACAGCCCAATCACCCAAACTGACCACTGGCTGAACACCACGTCCAAATCCCCAGGACTCTTCTGCAAAGTGCCATAGGGTCTTTCATTGCCACACTCCCCAGTTTCCCTCACTGCAATAGCCTCCCCTCAAACCACATGGAGCTTCCAGCCAAATCTCAAGTCCTGCCTCTTCCCTCGCGCACTTCAAAAATATTTCTTAAACTCACTAGAACCTTCGTCGGAGGTCGTCCAGCCACAAGAGCTGGAGGCAAAAGGACGTGACCTCTCCCTTGTTTCACGGAACACTGCTCTCTGCACATCGGCCAACACAGTTTCCTCCCTTGTCCCAAGTGAAGCTTCTTGTTCTGGGGGAATGGACATTTCCTACCTGGTTTTTATAATGGAACCAAGTTGTTCCACCTCCAAAGACGACAGCAACCATCACAACAATAGCAGCTCCCATGAACGGCAGCTCACAGTGGGCCACATGCTGAGCTAAGCACTGCACGTGCCTCTTCTCTTTACATCCTAACCTCTCTGGGAGGGAAGTATTATTAGCTTTGTTTGACACATTCATTCAACAAATATTTTCAGAACAACTACTACGTAGTTCTACAGGCACTGTTCTTGGACCTGGGGATGCAGCAGTGAACCAAACAGTTGAAAATCTCTACTAGCCTATAGATTCTGACCTAGTGGATGGGGAAACTGAGTCTCAGAGACGTTAAGACGGTTGCACAAAGCCACACAGCTGTGAAGAGCAAAGCTCAGACTCGGCCCCAGAACTGCCTGACTCCAAAGCCACGATTCAAAAGACAAACAAACCAAAAAAACAAAAACAAACAAAACACACACATACACACAAAGCCATGATTGTACCAACTACATATCCTTCCTTTATAAAAGCCACTAATGTGTCCTGTCAGGATGCACTGACTTACTTTGGTTTTCTGTTTTTTTGTTTTTATTTTCAGTATCAGCTACTCTGTCATGGCTGCCTGCTGCTTGGTCATCACCCATTAGATGTAAACACAAATAGCACTGCAGGCTCAAGTACCTTTATGGGGGGATGGAAGTTTTGAGGCCAGAAAGAAAGGGCTGATGGAGAGGAAGAGATGGAGGCTCAATCCCTCTAGGTTAGAGCTGGCATCTCTGCGATCTAAGGGTCATCGACAGCATGGGAAAAGGAACAAGGGTGAAATCCTGGCTGGTACAGTCCATTCCCAAGCCAGCGAGAACCATCATAATGGAAAATATAGTACTCTACTTTTTAAACTGGGAAGAGTTTGCCTAGGGCTTCCCTTCCGCCTAGGACTGAAGAAGAGAAAGATGGATTGTCTAGAGAGAAAGCCAAGCTTAAGAGACCAAGGTCTAAGTCCCCGTTGCACATTTTCTGGAGCCTAGGCTGATCATTTTGCCTCTCTGAGACTCAGTTTCTTCACCAGTTAAATGTGAATGTTCTTAACACCTAAGTGACAGAGCTATGATAAAGAGCCTTAAATAAGAATATATACAGAAAGTGCTTTGCCCATTATAAAGAGCTACGTGAGTATTAGATAATCCACCAGGCTGGCAGGAGCCAACCCTCATATTATGAATTACGAAATTACAATGCCAGGAACATTGAGAGGAGAGACAAGGTCTTCATAGGGGAGAAGAAGATCAAGTCAAGATTGTAGGAGAAAGAAAATGGGGTTCATGTTGCTATACCTGCTATATTGTAAGCCCTGTGGTTTGCATATATATATATATATATATATATATATATATATATATATATATACACACACACACACACACATATATGATTTCGTTTGGGGTGACGATATTATCCTCATTTTATGAATAAATAATGTTCAAGGAGGCAAACCAGCATTCCCATTGTCACCAGACCACAAAAATGGAAACACCGGAATTTAAATTTAGAATGGCCACTAGCCAAAACCCAGATTTTTTCCCCCACTTTGTCACCTCATTTGCCCGAAGTACTCCCTAAAAGAAAACCTACTCAACTGGATTTACATTTAAAGGTCTAACCTGTCTTTAGTATCCATGTCCTTAAAATAAACAGACCCCCAAGCCTCAATCACACCATTTACAGAAGCCCCTACATGGAGTTAGTCGCCTCTGTCTGAGTGGCTTCCCGGAGTCGGGCAATGAATGAAGTGACCCCACCCTGACCCTCCATCCCCTCCGGTCTCCTGGTCTTTCCTCCCACAAAGAGGGTTTCCAGGCGTTCTGCAGGGCATTGTGAATACCAGGTGCCTCTTGCTGTATCCAGGTTCTGGAGTCCAGTCTCTCTAGATAAGGAATGGTGTACTTGACATGACAGTGCTCCCGTGTGTGTTGTTTGAACTCCATCCTCAAATTCTAGTTCTGTTTTCCTCTCCTCCATTGATTGAAAGGGCTCTCATTCAGCACAGCTTGCTTCTCGCACACTGTCTCCAGATCCACAGATTCCTGGCTTCGGTCTCAAAATCCTACTTCCTCCACTTAGTAGCTGGGTAACCCTGGGCAGGTCATCCAGCTGCCCCTCCATCTCAACACACGGCCCCACCCACCACCCAGCTGCCCAAATCTGCAAAGCAATCTTGAAGCACCTGTCCCTCTATCTTCAGATCTAAGTCCTATCAACCCAACTTTCCAAACATTCCTCAGATCCATTCACTTCCCTCCACTCTCACTGCACTAGCTTCCAGCGTCTCCGTCCCTCTCTTGGACGTGGTCTTACTGCTTCCACTCTTGCTTCCTCCATTCTGTCTCCTCACTGCCACAGAGCAAGCCTTTTAAATATGCAAATGCATTCATCATGCCTCCACCTCCCTTCCAAATCCTTCAGTGGCTCCCTATTGCTATAAAGTAATGGGCCAGGGCTTCCCTGGTGGCGCAGTGGTTGAGAGTCTGCCTGCCAATGCAGGGGACATGGGTTCGTGCCCCGGTCCGGGAAGATCCCACATGCCGCGGAGCGGCTGGGCCCGTGAGCCATGGCCACTGAGCCTGCGCGTCGGAGCCTGTGCTCCGCAACGGGAGAGGCCACAACAGTGAGAGGCCCGCATAACGCAAAAAAGTAAAATATAAATAAATAAGTAAATAAATAAAAGTAATGGGCCAAATCAGGGAACCATGTCAGCTCTGCCATCTACCAGCCTCATGGTCTTGGTCAGATGGCTTACCTTCTCTGTGCTTCGGTTTTGCAATCTGCACCTATGGCTCAGGGTTGTTGGCAAGATGAAATGATTTAATGGGAGTTCCCTGGCGGTCCAGTGGTTAGGTCTCAGTGTTTGCATTGCCGTGACCCAGGTTCAATCTCTGGTCGGAGAATTAAGATCCTGCAAGCTGCATGGTGTGGCAAAAAAAAAAAAAAAAAAAAAAAATTAAATGAGTTAATAAATAAAAGTTACTTGGAAATGTGTCTAGTGAACAGTAAAGACTCAACAAATCCTACCTCTTTTATCATCTTCATCGTCATTATTACTATGTTTATTATTTGAATAATAAGCCCTTAGCACAGGATACAGAGGTTGGGAAGATCTATTTCTTGCCTACCTATCCAACTTTACCTCTGGTCTCACCCCTGACATTCTACACACCAGCCATCCTTAACTTCTTTGTTTTTTTAATTCAATATAGGGGCAATGATTTATGTATAAAGATGGTCACCACAGTGATGTTTATAATAAAAAAATTTTTTAAGGTAAATATCCATCAATTAAAAATGCTTAAGTAAAATCGTAGTATAATCAAGTATTTCAAAAACATTTTAAATTATGACTCTAATGAATATTTAATGACAGGAGAAAATGCTTATGATACGACAGCACATGCAAAATGACTTAAAATTGTATCTACAGCATTATTGCAACCTGAAGGAAATAAATCAAAATGTTTACCAGTGGTGATTTCTGTACTGTTATACAATGATTATAAGTGATATTCTTTTTTCTTCATACTTTGCCTATTTTCCAAATTTTATAGAGTCAGCATGTATGCCTTTCATATTAGGGAGAGGGAGAGAGAGAGAAAGAAACTTGCCTCCTTTCTTTTTTTTTGTTGCAAATATAAATGTTCTGGTATTAAAAACTCACTCCCCAGCCCACACACGTACAATTGCCACCGTTTCCCACCCTCCCTCCCTCCCTGTCCATGAAAACAATATTTCAATTCTGGTCTTAAACGATTGTACTGAAAACTTAAAGAAAACCCAGTTCCCCTCCACAGGCTAACATAATTTGCTAGGCTCCTGTCTTGGGATAAAAGAAATCTTGAAATAAAAAAAAAAAACAAGAACAACAAAAAACTACAGTCGGCTCCATTTTAGAATGAAATCCAAAACAGATTCAGTTGCAGAGGACAAATACATATTAAACTTTTTTAAATGGAGGCAAACAAATCACTTTAATCCCAAGATTTTGGAGTGCTATCCCTATTCGTAGAAATTATCACCTGGTCAACACACTGCATCTCTCTGGAACCCAGATATCCCTTAATGTGTTTTTTGGCAATAGTGGGGGGATGTGGTGTATGTGTGTATATCTTTTTCTCCCGGGTCCACCAGATGTTCTGAGATGCTTAGTCTGTGTCGCTGAGATGCAGGGTTCACCAGATGTCTGACGTTGTGGGGTTTTTTGTTTTGTTTTGTTTTTTTTGGTGTGTGTGTGTGTGTGTGTGTGTGTGTGTGTGTGTACGTAACAGGCAGAGAAAGAGAGAAAAATAAAAGGGCAAAGTTCACTAACAATTTTTTTTTTCCTTTTCAAAGCAACTTTGATAACTCTCCGTTCCAATAAGTTATGGCTTCCTCCCAACCTGCTTCCTTGGTGGGAACAGTAGGCTCCCATGCCAACTGGAATGGGGAGAGTGGGAGGCCGTGAGAGCCATTTGATGGTTTGTCAAGATATGCACTCCAGCACCTCATTCTTCTAAGAATGTTTTTAAATGAAAAAGCTTTGCTGCTTAGACAAAAAGAGGAACAAATATTCTTGCAGAGAAGCAAAGAACCTCATGCTAAAGGATGCAGGATAACATTACTAATATATCATTACGAACCCTTAATGAATGAAAATATTATTCACATTTTCCTTTGATTTTATGCTTGGTTATGAAGCATTTCAAGGGGAGGGAAAGAAAGAGACAAACACTGTGGCTGGCATTGTTACTTTGACGTTACAAATAACTGTATTTATGACAGTATTATACAGTTCATATATTTCCCTCTAATAGTGCCAATAAAAAGATGGTATTTTCCCAGCATCTGCTCTCTGCTCATGTTTTATGTCTTACTTCCCTCAAGGGTCTGTGTGCTCTTAAGCAAAAGAGCTAATTTTTCACAGTGTTAGAGGGGAAGGGAAGTTGGCTTTCTGTCTTTCTACTACTCAACTGCTGTTTTCCTAGTAGTCCTCACAGGGCAAAATGCTCTTCTTTTCCTTTAAAAAGAAATGCTCCAGGGCTTCCCTGGTGGCGCAGTGGTTGAGAGTCCGCCTGCCGATGCAGGGGACACGGGTTCGTGCCCCGATCCGGGAAGATCCCACATGCCGCGGAGCGGCTGGGCCCGTGGGCCATGGCCGCTGAGCCTGCGCGACCGGAGCCTGTGCTCCGCAACGGAAGAGGCCACAGCAGTGAGAGGCCCGCATACTGCAAAAAAAAAAAAAAGAGAAAAAAAAGAAATGCTACACACATGCACATATTATAATAGCTCACATTTTTTCAGAGTTCTTCCTACCTACCCGGGACCTGGGTTTTACACATTTCACTTCAACTGACCTTCAGGACAAGCTTCTGACCCAGGTACTCTGACTGTGCCCATTTTAGGGATGAAGAGACTGCAATTCTTAGCAAGTTCCCCATAGACACTCAGTATGATCCAGGACTCAGATCCCTCAAAGTCAATGCTCCAGACAACACTCTTGTGCTTTTCTGTCCTTTTGTTTTTTTCTCACTGTTGAGGTGTTCTTTGCTTATGATGGATAAATATTCTTTTTTCTTAAATAAATTTATTTATTTTATTTATTTATTTTTGGCTGCATTGGGTCTTCGTTGCTGCGCACGGGCTTTCTCTAGTTGCAGCGACTGGGGGCTACTCTTCATTGAGATGTGCAGGCTTCCCACTGCAGTGGCTTCTCTTACCGCGGAGCACGGGCTCTAGGCATAAAGGCTTCAGTTGTTGTGGCTCGCGGGCTCTAGAGCGCAGCCTCAGTAGTTGTGGCGCACGGGCTTAGTTGCTCCACGGCATGTGGGATCTTCCCAGACCAGGGCTCAAACCCGTGTCCCCTGCATTGGCAGGTGGATTCATAACCACTGCGCCACCAGGGAAGTCCCATGATGGATAACTATTCTAACTGGTAGCAGAGAACTCAGTCTCACAGAGCCTTTAACCAGGCACATATTCTTTTTAGATGGGATGAAAAAGCCAGCTAACTTTCATCAATAATACTTCTTGGTGTCTTCTTCCACAGGTCTAGCTGTGTGAGCTTGAATAAATAATTTAACCCACCTGAACATCAGTTTTCTTATAAGAGAGAAATATCATAGCTTAGTATCAACACAGAATATGAGCTTAAGAACTATGATACATTCACTTACATAATATTCACTAAGCCCTTCTTAGATGGCTGACAAGATGCTAGATGCTGAGGGAACAGCAATGAAAAGAATATAGTCCCTGCTCTCTGGATGCATACAGTCTAGTGAGAGAGAGAACCATGCAAACAGACCAATACCATTGCTTGTGATTAGTTAGTTCTTTGATGTAGTTACCGAATTGTTCTCTTTAAGTTTCTGACCAGCATCTGAAGCACTAACAGGCAAAATAATTTCAGAGTTATCCAGAAATATTTCATCACAAATACTCCCTTCTAAAACAAACAAAACAAAACAAACACTTGTAGAAATCCATAGGGCTTCTACCAGGCAATTTAACGTATAAACTGTGGATATGTGAGTCAAACATAGTTTTAAACTATCATGGCAATGAACAAAGATTATCATGTCAACAAATAACTACCCCTGGCGATTAATATCTTTTTTTAATAAATACATACCTGCACCAATCAGCAAAACTGAAATGTGGGCAGCTCATTACACCACGCCAGCCAGTAAGAAAAAAATAAAAAGTATTTCTAAGTACTCAGAAAGGCTGTACTCTTCAAGATATCCTCAGACCCTCTCTATCTTCAAGTCTCCGTGATTCTATCAGGTACTTAAAACAGTTTCTCAGCCTGGGCACTATTAACATTCTGGCTAGATAATTCTTTATTCTGGGAGATTCCCTGTGCTCTGTAGAATATTTAGAAGCATCCATGACCTATATCCACCAGATCCCAGCAGCAGAGACGATCACCCCCCCCCACATGATGACAACTAATAACATCTCCAGACATTGCCAAATGTCCCCAGGGGAGAGGGTGTCCCAAATCACCCCCCAGTTGACAACCATTGGTCTAAGACTAAAAGCACCTCTATATTTTGGAGGAGTTAAGATCAACTTAGGATCTAGCCTAGTCTGGCCTGGTCCCTTCTAAGATACCTTTCCTTTCTTCAAGTCAGGGGTTAGGAAGGAAGCCATCAAATGTTTCATTCATTCATTCATTCACTTGCCAACTCACTCCCTCGTTCAGCATGCATTGGTGGAGTGTAATGACAATTTGCAGGCATGGCCTGGTACAAAACCACTAAGCACATTAAAGATGTCCAAACAAATACCATCCAGGACATGATCTGAACTACCAAAGCTCACCAGAACACTTGAGGTCTTACCTTGACCCTGGCACTATCTCTTGAGCCAGTGGTTTCCCTCTAGGACTCAATCTCATCACCTGTAAAATGGACTTGATGTGTGTGTCCCAAACATCAACCCTTTGGATGCTACCTTCAAAAGTTTTGCCATCCTCACCATCTGTATAATAATTTGCTTACTGTATTTTTTCTTAAGTCAATACTTTTTATTTATTTACTCTCCCAAGGAAATTGCATATCACTATTATGTACATAAATCCAGTATCACATCCATAAATAAAAGGTAACCTTAAAAAAGAAATACAGGGAAAGCAAAACAAAGCTATTATATTCCAGCTCTACACTGCTGTCAATGGGAGGTTCTCAGCATGATGCCTATTCTTTCCATATTACAAAGCGGAGGACAGGAGAATGGTGAGGAGATGTTAAAGGCATACCAGGACCAAACTGGAAATTTCTCTGTGCCAATGAGAATCAAAGGAGGCTTGCAAAGGGGGAAAGCTCTCACTATGTGATTCAGAATCACTTACTTTCATGTTCTTGGACCATCTTGAATCATTTATATCTGTCGGTGGCATGCATGCCACCTTTTGGGAAACACAAGATCAGCTGTGCCAGTCTAGTTCTTAATACCTTGTTTTGCTGGCTTTACTGTGTGGCCTCATGTAAATGACTTTAACTACTCTGAAGCTCAGTTTTCTCATCTATAGAATGGAAACACCATCACTGCCCCTCAAAGCTGTTGTGAGCAGTTAATAACATATTTAACTTCGCTTTGATTTCCAAGGTTCTTCTTTAGATCTAACATCCTAGAAAAAAGCAATTCCCCCAATAATCTTTGTAGATATCCATTTGAGTCATGTTTAGGAGCTGGCATAGCAAAACAAACCAAAATAAAAAGTCTTTAGAGTTGTCCCCCTCCAGATTCATGTTGAAACTTAACCCCCAATGTGATGGTATCAGGAGGTGGGGCTTTGGGGAGGTGACTAGGTCATGAGGGTGGAGCCCTCATGAATGGAATTAGTGCCCTTATAAAAGAAGCCCCACAGGGCTTCCCTGGTGGCGCAGTGGTTGAGAGTCCGCCTGCCGATGCAGGGGACACGGGTTTGTGCCCCGGTCTGGGAGGATCCCACATGCCGTGGAGCGGATAGGCCCGTGAGACATGGCCGCTGGGCCTGCGCGTCCGGAGCCTGTGCTCTGCAACGGGAGAGGCCACATCAGTGAGCAGCCCGCGTATCGCAAAAAAAAAAAAAAAAAAAAAAAAAGAAACCCCACAGAGCTGCCTGACCCTCCCTACTTGACAACTCAGTGATAAGATGGCCATCTATGAACTAGCAAGCAGGCCCTCACCAGACACCAAATCTGCCAGCACCTTGATCTCGGAATTCCCAGCCTCCAGAACCATGAGAAACAAATTTCTGTTGTTTAAGCATCACTTAGTCTATGGTATTCTGTGATAGCAACCTGAATGAACTAAGACAAAAATTCACCACCTTTGAGCTAGATGTTCTTAGCCAATGCCTTATGCTCTCTGAGCCTCAGTTTCCTTGACTATAAAATGGAAATCAGAAAGGCTTTCCTCCTGCCTGCCCCTGTGATAAAAATCACATGGAATAATGAGAGCTCTTTGTAAATGGCCAAGTGAGTGATACACATATCGGTACTGATTGCCGAGCTACTGGGAGTTAAGTGCATCTTTTCATGTGTTCTTAGTTGCACCCAGGCAGGTAGGGAAGAAACGCTTGGGGGCTGCCCCTGCTAAGGTGAGCAGCTACGAAAGAAGTATGTTGCAAGGAGGTGCAAATGTTTGGGGTAAAAAGTTCTGCAAGTAAACCAGAGGGGCCAAGATTAGTGCAGGGTGGGGGGGTGGAGAGGAGAGAAGAAATGGAAGAAGGTGTCAGGAGTGAGAAAGGGGTGACTTCGCAAATTTGCCCTCTGGCATCAGGATCCTTGGCGAGCTCAGCACTTTTGAGGTTCAAGTTTGTTTATTCTTGGCAAAATGTAACCGCCTGTTTCTAAGAGAAAAGTCTTTAAAAGGTTTATAAAATCTACTCAAAAGGCTTTCTGGACATCAAATAGCTCATAAAAAAGGAACATTTTGATGAGTTAAGTGTAAATGAATCAGAAACATACGGATTCCATTTTGCCTAATCTGCCCGTGGATTTAAGAACGAAGGGGAAAACTGCTCCAAGCCAAATTCTTCAGGGGCTTTTAGACCCCTGAAACCTTTGAAAGCCATTGGCAACGTTAAGCACATCCCATACAGAACTCTGCTTTGTCCTCCTGAATCTTGGTCTCCAAGAAAGGCCCCCGCTGGAAGATTCATTCTGAGGGAGAACGGGAAGGAAAGGAGTAAACACAGCCCATTTACTACATGCTCGGAACTCTGCACTTCACAGCTACCATGTGCTGATCCCCTCCAGGAAGGGGACATACTTTATGTCACCCGAGAGACAGGAGAGCACAGAGGATGGTGACACCAAGGAGACAGGGTGCTCATCCCAGCTCCACCAAGGGCCAGCTTTGTCTATCTGGCCAAGTTAAAGTAATGTGCCTAGGCCTCAGTTTCCCCATCTGTAAAATGGGGCTAAAAGGGGCATCTAGGAAGAATTGTGGCAAGGGTTAAATTTTTACTTTTTTTTTTTGGCCGCATTGCGCAGCCAAAGGGCTGGGATCTTAGTTCCCTGACCAGGAGTTGAACCCGGGCCACGGCAGTGAAAGCACAATGTCCTAACCACTGGACCACCAGGGAGTTCCTAAATTTTTAAATTATAAAACATCTCATCCAGTGCTTAGCACATAAATATTCAGTCAAGACTGACCATCATTATGATATACAAACCTTGCAGAGTGAGCACTGATGTTATCCCCATTTTAAAGTCCAAGAAACTGAGTCCAAGAATGATTCACTCACCCCAGGCCCCAAATCCATTACAGTAGTAGACTCATGATTTAAACTTAGAGCCTTATGATTCCAAAACCAGAGGTCTTGTCACTCCACTCCACAACTTTCCCAAAAGAATCAAAAGTCTAGCAGAACCTGGATTTCCCTGTTGGCCCAGTGGTTAAGACTCCGCGCTTCCATGGCAGGGCGTGCGGGTTCGACCCCTGATCGGGTAACTAAGATCCTGCATGCCGCTGGTGCGGCCAAAAAAAAAAACAAAAAAAACAAAACAAAGAGTCTAGTAGAACCAATCAAACTCCAGAGACCTGGAATTAATTTTCCAATAAGGTCTGTGCTGGGACCCTCACTCCAGCCTCATGCCGGTATCTAGAGATGAACTAAGATGAGCCTTCTAAGGACTTTCTGGTGCCAAGACACTAGCCCTACACCCTCCATCAGAGGTGTTGAGAGATATCCAAAGTTTTGTTTTCTTGGTGTGACGGGTTAATGGAATTACAGGGAAGAAGCGCAAGATGAAAGGAGAGAAATTTGGAATCACACTACATTTTCCATTCACTGTCTCTCAGACTGATGCTGTGTAATACGGCTGTAAAAATACATGAAGCAAAATCTAAAGTAGAAAAAAAAAAGTCTATGTAAATGGGCCAGGTGGATAATACTCGGCGGTGGTGTGTTGTACATGTTTCTGCACATGATTTTATCAAAGGGGATAATTACAGCACACAGAAAGTAGGATATATTGTTTCCATATGAGAGATAAAGAGGGAGTGTTATAAGTGATTAAAGGGACTTAAGGGTATAGAATGTTCTTGTAATGAGAAGAACTGCTCGTGTCCTAGAATTAGAGTGTTTCTTAGCAAGAATTGCAGAAGTCTTTCTAGTATTCTATAAAGGGAAGGCTTCTAAATTCTTGGCAAGTTTGGCCAAACTCAAAAAGTTAGACTCACCCAGGCAGCCTCTCTTCATTTCCTGACTCTGTTTTGTCCAGGGATTATCTAGGCAGGTCTTTGCATCTGGCTGCTTCACCAATGAGCCCCACAGCAAAACAGCTGATGAGGTCAAGAAAGTCCGGAGCCTGATGACAAAAAGACGAACAACACAAAAATTGGGCAAGGACTTGAATAGACATTTTTCCAGAGAAGATATACAAATGGCCAATAAGCACATGTAAAGATGCTCAACATTATTAGCCATTAGGGAAATGCAAACCAAAACCATAATAAGATACCACTTCACACCCACTAGGATGGTTGTAATTAAGAAAATAAAAAATAACAAGAGTTGGCGAAGATGTGGAGAAATTGGAATACTTGCACATTCCTGGTGGGAATGTAAAGTGGAGCAGTTACTCTGGAAAGCAGTGTGGCAGTTCCTCAAAAAGAGTCACCATATGACCCAACAATTCCACTCCTGGGTATATACCCAAAGGAATTGAAAACAGATACTCAAACAAATACTTGCACACCCCAGTGTTCATCAAAGCAAAATTCACAGTAGCCAAAAGGTGGAAATAACCCAAGTGTCCATCAACAGAGAAGTAGGTAAACAGAAAGCAGTCTATCCATACACTGGACTCTTATCCAGCTATAAAGAGGAGTGAAGTACTGACACATGCTACAACATGGGAGAACCTCAAAAACATTATACTAAGTAGAAGAAGCCAGACACAAAAGGTTACATATTGTATGACTCCATTTATATGAAATGTCTGGAATAGGCAAATCCATAGAGACAACAAAACAAATTAGTTTTGTTTTTTAATTACCAAGGTAACACCTCTGATGGAGGGTGTAGGGCTAGTGTCTTGGCACCAGAGAGTCCTTAGAAGTCTGGGAGGAAGGCCTATCTTAGCTCACCTCCAGACACCGGCATGAGGTAAATTAATTACCAAGGGCTGGAAGTGGGAGGCAGGGAGGGGGTGAGGGAGGAAAAACTGCTTAATGGGAATGGGATTTCTCTTTGGGGTGACAAAAATGTTTTGGAACTAGATAGGGGTGGTGGCTGCACAACACTGTGGATAGGTACACTTTAAAATGGTTAATTTTAGGGGACTTCCTTGGCGGTCCAGTGGTTAAGACTCGGGCTTCCACCACAGGGGGCGTGGGTTCCATCCCTGGTAGGGGAACTAAGATCCCACATGCCGCGTGGTACAGCCAAAAAATAAAAAAATAAAATAAAATGGTTAAGTCAAATCAATATGCTCTACACCTTAAACTTATATAGTGCTATATGTCAATTATATCTCAATAAAACTAGGAAAATTTTTTAATGGTTAATTTTTTTACAGTAAGCAATTTTTATTACTCTTTAATTTCTTTATACATGTAGCTCTAGATGTATCATGCTTGAAGTGTGATATCAAGGGGTTTTTGGTTTTGTTTTGCTTTTTGGCTGCATGGGGTCTTCGTTGCTGCGCATGGGCTTTCTCTAGTTGCAGCGAGCGGGGGCTACTCTTCGTTGCTGCGAGTGCTTCTTATTGTGTGGCTTCTCTTGTTGCAGAGCACAGGCTCTAGGTGCGTGGGCTTCAGTAGTTGTGGCTCGTGGGCTCTAGAGCACAGGCTCAGTAGTTGTGGCTCGCGGGCTCTAGAGCGCAAGCTCAGTAGTTGTGGCGCACGGGCTTAGTTGCTCCGTGGCATGTGGGATCTTCCCGGACCAGGGCTCCAACCCGTGTCCCCTGCATTGACAAGCGGATTGTTAACCACTGCACCACCAGGGAAGTCCCTTAATGGTTAATTTTGTTATGTGAATTTCACCCCAATATAAATAAATAAATAAAAATAAAGGCTGGAGCCCAAGTTCCTTCCCTCCACCTGCCAAGACCTTGCATTAAAAGATCTTGGCCTCCGGCTCAATGCCAGTAACTCTAGTCTCCCTAGAGTTGGCCTCCCTCGAACTATAATTCCTCTCTTGGAACTAAGCTGGATGGGCCCCGATGGTAAGTAACCAAACTGGCTTGCTTCTCAGAAGGGTTTTAATATGATACGGCTGGCCAAGACATGGATTTTTGCAAATTTTTTCCTTAAATCTTTTCCTTTGTTATCCTCTAGAAAAATAATTCTAGCAGATATAGAGGGAGCTGGCCATTCAGAGCTTTGTCAGTCTCTGTTGCTGAGCAACCTGTCTTGATTGACCAGGAAATTAGCATCCATTAAGAATCGTGTGTCCTTATAACTTGGAGGTGAACTGCCTCGATGTTATTATAGTGATAGATATAGATTCAAATCTTTCTTTGCCCCTTACTCACTCTGAGCATCTGGGCAAGACATCACCTCAGTTTCCTCATCTGTAAAATGGGCATAACTATACCTCAGGGTGTTGTCATGATGTTAACATAGCATTCATATTGGAGTTGCTAAAATAATAATATTCCTTTTCCCTTTCCACTATCCTAGCCTGGTCTGAGAGGTTTAAACCGGAGATAATGAAGGAATTTCCTGGAGGTCTAGTGGTTAGGATTCCACACTTTCACTGCTGAGGGCCTGGGTTCGACCCCTGGTCAGGGAACCAGGATCCCAAAAGCCACACAGCGCGGCCAAAATAATTAAATAAATAAATAAAATAAAATAAAATAAAATAAAATAAAATGGGGATAATGATGCCCAAAAGGGAATAAAACAGATGTGAAAGGGCACTGAAGGTGTGGTATTAGTTTACTGATGGTGTACCATCCCAGTAGATCTGGAAATGGATAGGATCTCCCCGTCACTACACACATGGGAAAACTGCAGCCCAGAGAGGTTGAGAAACTTGACAGATATCACACAGCAAATCACCCACAGAGCAAGAATTACAACTCGGGTGTCTGAAGCTCCTAAGCTGCTCACTAGGCAGTGGGGTATGATCCATGGATGAGGATTCAGATGCCTCCCTCCAACTGGGTATCTACCAACTCCTGCATGACCTTGGGCACTGCATGCTCAGTGGTATAGGCCCACACTGGGTCACTTGCAAGGTCAGAAAGAGTATGCTGGCCGAATAAAGAAAATCTTCCAGCTGAAAGTCACCAGTTTCCTACACGCCTCTGGTAAGCAAGAAAAGGAGAATTCTTTAAAAATAATTCTTTTTTGAATATATATTTCCCAGAATTTGTTCATTCAACAAATATTTATTGATTTCTTATTATGGGCCAAGTTCTGTTCCAGAAGCCAAGAACACAAGGTCCCTGTGCACAGAAAGCTTACATTCAAGTGGAAAAGACAGAAACTAACAAGTTAGAGAAAAACCAAGAGAATTTCAGATTTATAAGCACTATGAAGTCACTAACATGGAGAAATGCAATAAAATGTGCAGGGCATGCTAATTTTAATTAAGTGAGCAGGGATGTTCTTTCTGAGGAAGGGATATTTGAGTTGAGACTGGAAAAAAGAGAAGGAGCTGGCAATGACCTGAGGAAAGAGTATTCCAGTCAGAGTGAACAGCACATGTAAAGAGCCTGAGAGGTAGGAACAAATCTGACATGTTTAAGAAACGGAGATGCTATGTGGCGAGGGCGGGGCAGGCTGGGGATGAGGGCAACAAAGATGGGAGATGAAAGCAGTGAGGGGGAGGTCTGAGGCCAAACCGTGCAGAGCCTCCCTGAACTTGAATTACATAAGAAACAATCTCACCATAAGCAATTTAACAATGTCGATAACATAAAAGATTTAAAGAGATCATGGTCACCCATTCTCGCAACGTCTAGAGAAAATTAACCAGTGATATTTTGGTGCATGTCTTTTCAAACATTTTATTTCATATCCTATCATATAAATATATAGGGGACTTCCCTGGAGGTCCAGTGGTTAAGACTCTGAGCTTCCACTGCAGGGGACAAGGGTTCAATCCCTGGTTGGGGAACTAAGATCCCACATGCCACTCGGCACGGCCAAAAAAGAATTTTTATTTATATATATATATATTTACAAGAGTAGGATCATATAATACATCCATGAAACTAGCTTTCCAATTTATTTTTATTGTGTGTTTATTACTTAATACATCATAAACATCTTTCCATGCCAGTTCACTTAGATATCACACCGAGTTCACTTGGACGCAGTGTCTGGGACATAGTAGGCACTAAACAAATATTTGTATAAGGGAAGAATGAAAGACAGAAGGAAGGAAAGAAGGAGGAAGGGAAGGAGAGAAAGGGGAGGAAATAATTTTTAACAGCTGCTTCATCTTCTAGTGCATGATTATAGGTTAATTTCATAACCCATCTCCTACTGTTGACGTTTAGGGTGTTTCCACGTTTTCACTGCCATCAAAAATGCTGCTGTGACATCGTCACCTTTGTGCTCACACCTCAGGATACTTCTCCAACCACATCCTCAGGATAATCTCCCAGAAGTGGAATTTCTGGGACAAACGGTGTATGTGTTTTTAAAGAATGTGCCCTCCAGAAAGATTTATCAGTGTGCCCTTCCATTGGCAGTGTCTGAGGATGCTGGGTTTCCCTCACTGTATAAAATGTCGCTTACAAAAGAAAAAAAAAGCAGAGGCATCCAGGATGAGTTTACTGTCACTGAATTTCTGAAAGGTCATCTTATTTCACTCCGTCATGCAGGCATCTTTTCCGACCTAGAAGATGGGGAACTTGCTCTTCTGATACTCCCTCCTCCTTGGGACATTTCCAACGTGAACCATCTCAGACTTTGAGAAATGAGGCCAGTTGACTGGGGAAACTCTTTTTCATTTCTGGGTTTGGTGTTACTAAAAGACCTGCCCCAGATCAGATGCTTCCTTTCCTCTGCAAAATTAAGAGGTGCAAAAAGATTCCCAGTGCTGACTGATAGGCCCTTTCATAAGTCACTGGTTTTAATATTGGCTTGGCAGCTTCAATAATGATTTCTTCTTTTAAAGCATAGGACTTGGAGGCAAACTGCAGAATGTGGCCATGAACTTAGCCATGAACCTCATGAACTTAGCTTGGCTATGAACCCATCTATGAACCTGGCCATGAACCTGGCCATGAACCCAGCTATGAACCTGGCCATGAACCTCGAACTGTTCACAACACTTCACACATCCCTACCATCTTTTAACCAAGACACCTTTCCATGGCCATTACTTTGGTCTCTCCATCCTCCTGCAAGGAAAACTTCAAAGTTCCCAAATTGTAGAGGAAAGAAAACTGAAGGTGAGGCTTGCCCCATCTACAAATACTCTGGGGTTTGATATTACTAATTAAGATGGAGTCTTGATTATCTTTCCAAGAAAGATTTCCTTTAAAATCTTTCCATATAGGAGAAATACTATCTTTTCCAGTTTAGAGATGAGGAAACAGAGGCCCAGAATGGAATGATGTCTTTGACCCTGGTCACACCACAGTCAGCAGCAGACTCTGAATCGGAGTCCATACCACTGGTTGTCTGGTCCGTGTCCTATGAAAGCATCTGCTCTCCTGTGTGCTTCAAAAGTTCTCTTCAGGGCTTCCCTGGTGGCGCAGTGGTTGAGAGTCTGCCTGCTGATGCAGGGGACACGGGTTCGTGCCCCGGTCCAGGAAGATCCCACATGCCGCGGAGCGGCTGGGCCCGTGAGCCATGGCCACTGGGCCTGCGCGTCGGGAGCCTGCGCTCCGCAACGGGAGAGACCACAACAGTGAGAGGCCAAAAAAAAAAAAAAAAAGTTCTCTTCAACATGACCCTTCCTCTTTATTCCTTTTTTTCTTTTTTCTTTTTTTTTTTTGGTCGCGCTGTACAGCTTGTGGGATCTTAGTTCCCCGACCAGGGATCAAACCCAGGCCCTCAGCAGTGAAAGCACGGAGTCCTAACCACTGGACCACCAGGGAAGTCCCGACCCTTCCTCTTTAGCATCAAGGAGCTGGGAAAGCAGAGAGCCAACACAGGAATTTGCTGTGGACAAGCTGGAAAAGCTAGACCTAGATGGAGAAAATGGAAGCAAAACTATGTTCTGCCATTCCCACCCCAAGAACTGTCTAGAAGTAGCACTAGTCTAGACGTAGCACTCTTCCTTTGCTTTTTGAATTTTTTTTCATGATCGTTTCCCCATATCTGCCACAGACCCAGCAGGAAGGTGTGATGGGTGGGGTGTGGTCCATCCCAGCTCCGGGAGGCATCTCCATGCTCCCCATGCCCTGCACTGCTCTGAGATGCCAGCTGCATCGTCAGTCTAGCAGACCTGGGAGATCTGGCACGGGAAGGAAGCAAAGCTCTGTTCGGGGAAAGAAAACCCTGTTTTCTTTGAGGGAAGGATGGGGACTTCTAAATCGTAAGCCTGATCTACAGGCAGCTGTGGGACGCTGGACGGGTGTCGGGGTGGAAGGGACACAGTGCCGTGGCGAAATGCTTCCAACGAGGACCCGTAGACATGCCTAAACACTCAGAATAAATAAATAAGAGCAAACTCCTCCCTCCTGCATTAGGGGAAAAAAAGGAAAGAAAAGAAAAGTAAGGGAGGGTTTATAAAGGCAGCCCTTCAGACCCTACAGCCCACTAGTCTCAGCTGTTTTCCTGCCGTAGGGTGGCCTTGTCCCCCATTCATTGGCCCCTCTGCCCTTGTATTTACCTGCTGTTTATTATCTATACCTGAAAGGCCAGGAGCGGACCAGAACTTGGCCTTTGTTATCAGATGCACATGAAACCAACTGCTAGTGCTGGAGAGGCTGGGCTGCCTTTTCACCCAGCTCTTCCTTCCCAGCCCCCCATTCCTTGCCTCACCCTCTGTGCGGCCAGCCAGCCAACAGGAAACTGCACACTCCAAGAATCAAGCAAAACCCACTTGTGGCCCACATAACAGAGAACCGACCTCATCCGGCTGAGCCCCTCTTTACCTTGACCCAAGGAGGGGGTGAGTGTTCAGTGAAATTGTCAGAAAATGCCTGAAGAGTCTTTGGAAGTATTCACTATCTTCCCTAAGAGATCTGTTGTATCCTGTGTCTCAGATTCAGGGACCTTGATGGTTACAGGAAGTATGATGTGGCCAGGTGCCGTGACTTCGATGTTAGTCTCGCTTTACAGATGAAGAAACTGAGGTTTAGGGAAACTTAGTAACTTACCCAAATTTCACAGCAAACAAGTAGCAGAGCCAGAATTGCAAACCAGGTACTTCTGGGCTAGAACCTGTGTTCTAGAGCCACGTGACCCAATATGGTAGCCATCAGCCATGTGTGGTTACTGAACTTGCCCAGGCACACAGTCCCTAAGTGGTGAGAGGATTGGAACCCAGAAAGTCTAGCTCCTGGCCACCCCTTCTTAACCTTTGTGCTACCTGCCTCCAATGAGCCCTACCAGAGTTACTGCTGAAGGTCTTCTAAACTCCTGTGCTCTTAGACAAGATACAGTGGAAAGAGGCGGGTCCTAGCCCCAGCCCCACCTCTTCCCAGCCAGACAAGGCACTGCCCCTCCTGGACCACAGACTCTCCACCCATTAAATGAGAATATCGATAACATCAGCGTTGTACAACCAGCTCTGCAATATCCTAGAATCCAGAGAGGGAGAGGGAGGCTTCCAACCCCTACTTCATCCAGGGCCTCTCCTGGTGGGTCTGTTTTAGAAACTGTGCTACTGATCTTGTTTGCCGGGGAAAAAACGATGTTTGAAAACCACTAAGTCTTCGAGCTTCTAGTACCTGCACAGTGAGTGGAGAAGAGAGGGAGAAGGTGGGTGTTTGGAGATGGAGCCAAAAGGAAGGAGGCTCCAATCTGTTTCTGGGTCATCCATCCAAGTCAAACACCAAGTGAGGCTTTGTTTGGAGCCACGGGAAGATGGGAGCCTGGCTCAGCTGGGGCAGCGGCGGAGAAGATGATGGCATCAGGACAGAGGGGCCAGAGGGGCCTGCGGGCAGAACCAACAGAGCAGAAACTAGAACTGTGTAGTGTGCTGTGAGTCAACTCACTGCATCCTCAGCCCTCAACTAGCCAGCCCTTCTTCCGTGCCTGCCATCCCATTTTACAGATGATAAAACTGAGCCCCAGAGAAGACACATGACCTCCCAAGGTCACTCCTTCTTCCACAGATGCACTCAATGTATATTCACAGGGCACCACCCAGGTTCTCAGAGGTCACGGTAGATCTGGGTCCCTTCTGTATTTAGAAGCTCTAGGGAACATTCACAGATGAAGAAAAGTCAGAACAGGATCACACACAAACCAGGGTGTGACTTAATGTTTACATGTAACAAAACAACACATTGAACACCATCCCAGGAGCAACAAAGCAATGTCACTGTGCTATTTACGAAGTAATTAAAAGATTTATAAAAAAATAAAAGGATGTTGGGAATTCCCCAGCGGTCCATGGGTTAGGACTCTGTGCTTTCACTGCCGAGAGCCCGTGTTCGATCCCTAGTTGGGGAACTAAAATTCCACTATCTATGCAGCGTGGCCAAAAAATAAATTAATTAATTAAAATAAAAGGATGCTCGTGTATCGACAAGTGATGTGCTCCAAGTATAGAACACAGGTTTAGAGAGTCGTGTGACAAATGTCACCTCCTTTCAATGCTGTTGGGACATTTCTGTGTGCGAATATACAACCATCTGGGGATAAACTCAAACATCTAAATTCACAAGCTTTTATGAACGTGAGGCTGAGATGAAATCACCCCTCGGCCATCTACTTTAAACTAAGCGTCACTGGACAAAGAGGAAGCGGGGAACAGGATGGGCTTCTGGGCTGCCTGAGCACCCAGTCTACTGGGGAGACTCATGGGTACCACGAGGCAGGGACAATCCAGGATGCTGTGATGGGGGAATTCTATGCTGGACAAGCAACAGCACACCAGAGGAAGAGACAACCCCCAGCCCAGAAAGCCATCCCCCAAAGCGCAGCGGACTTGGGGAAGCTGACTCTGCTTCCCTGATGGGCTGCAGGCCCCCAGACCCTGTGGCCTCACGCTCCCACCATCCAAAGCCACAGCAAGTTGCAGGACACGGGGGACAGATGTTTGGGGAGGCCAACCCGGACAGTTTTGCAGCCCCATGACTCAGCGACCATCTTGCCAAGACACAGGCTTCCTCCCTAAGAGACCCCCCTGTGTACCCCCGACACACCCCATGTCCACAGAGTCAGAACATATTAGAGCAAAGTTTTGCTCCCCAGAGCCTCTCGTCTCGGCAAAGCCAACTAATTCAGATTTAACCTCCCTCTTAATAGGCCGAGTTGCTGAGCCTTCTAATTAATGCCACATGTTTCCCTCAGCTGTCATCCTGAATAAATGTTTACAAAGCTATTAACGTACTGTATTTGTAAACCGGGACGGCTTGGCTTTGGGGAGTCATGTGGTATGCATTTTCTCCTCAAAGATGGAAAAGGCTTAGCAATAATAAATACATTGTTTTGCAGGGATGGGAGCAAGGCGTTGCCTGAAAAAAAAAAATTTATTGCGAGCTTCCTGAGACAGCATGGCTGTGTGTACGTGAGGAATCGAAGCTTTGGCCGAGTTCAGAAGAGCTACAAGGGGCCAGATTTGGCCCAGGTGGGGGCTTGGAGGGGAAGAACTCCAGGGGCAGAAAGAAAACACTGGTTTGAGATCCGGAGACCTGGACTCTGGTTCCAGCCCCTTTGCTCACCAGCTTTGTGACATCGGGCCAGTCACCCTTCCTCTCAGGAACTCAGTTTGTCCATCTGGAAAATGGGAGGTTGGGCTCTCCAAGAATTTTCCATCTTGGATCCAGGATTCTAGTCTTGATTTCTCCTCTGCTCTGACCTCCAGAGGACACCTGGAAGGGTCTTGTGTAAGCTCTTCAAAGGGACACCATGGCCCTAAAGATAAAGTCCTAATATCTTAACATAAGACCCTAGACTCGGCATCATCTTCCCCACTTACTTCTCCAGCCCCATTTCCCATCCCACCTGCTTCATACTCTAGCAGCCACGCTAAACGCACTGTCACTTTCCTGAAAGGATTCCACTGAATCTCACTTGTAAGCCTTTGCCGGTGCTGGGTTCTCCACCAGGAGCTCCCTCTTCGCCTCAATTCCCTTTTTTTTTTTCTTTTTTTTTGCGGTACGCGGGCCTCTCACTGTTGTGGCCTCTCCCGTTGCGGAGCACAGGCTCCGGACGCGCAGGCTCAGTGGCCATGGCTCACAGGCCCAGCCGCTCCGCAGCATGTGGGATCCTCCCGGACCAGGGCACGAACCCGTGTCCCCTGCATCGGCAGGCGGACTCTCAACCACTGCGCCACCAGGGAAGCCCTCAATTCCCTTTTGACCTGGCCTATTTGTACACATTGTCCGCATCTCCACTTACCTCCCACTTTCCCTTGGCAGCCTTTCTGGAACTCTCAGGTCCCTCCCAAATGTACCAACAGGACCCAGAAGGTCTCCTGCCTCAGGGGAGTGTTATCTATGGGTCCACCCATAAAGCGTAAGAGTCAGCTCGAAAGAAGCAGGGATGTTGTCCATTTTATTCGATGCTGTGTCCCCAGTGCCTTACAAACAAAGAGGACATTTTTGTTTTCCTTTGGCCAAGCCATGAGCCTTGCAGGGTCTTAGTTCCCCGATCAGGGATCAAACCTGTGCCCCCTGCAGTGGAAGCGTGGAGTCCTAACCACTGGACCACCAGGGAAGTCCCACGGAGAGGACTTTCAGTGTTGCTGATGAATATGAAGTGAAAGGTGATGGGGACAAGTTTCCAGCACAGAGGATAATGGAGGGACCTTTTAGACACTTTCCAGCTCCAGGAATTTTGGCCCAGATACATACCATCTTGCAGTACTCTATCCATTTCTCACCAGACTCACAGTAATGGGCTCAGAGAGGTTAAGTAACTTGCCCAATGTTATACAGCTAGTCTGGGACAGAAGCTGGGATTTGAACCCAAGACTTTCAGTCTCTAAAAGCCCAGACTTTTACCTACTGTGATATTCAATCTCCCTAGCAGTGCCACCACCCCTGCCCACTCCTGGCACCCATACAAACCCACCCACCTGAGTCTGGCCTGATACCCCACACTTGCTGATACAAATGGCTTTAGCACTGTATTCCAGTTCTTTTCCATATATTGGTCATGATGGTTACTTAGGATGTGCCCATCGGGACTCTGGGTGTAAGTGACAGAAAGTCAACTCCAACTGACATTAATCAAAGCGGGGAAGTGGAAGGACAGTAATTCTCCTATTGAACCAAATAAAGGACAGGCAGGAAACTAGCTTTAGGCATGCCCAGAATCAAGGACTCAGACCCGGCAATCCTCTGTCTCCACTTTCTCTCAAAACCAGCTCCCACGAGAAAGCTGGAATTGTAGCTGCACTTGAATAAACAACAACAAATTCTTCCCTATCAGCTCCATTGTAAAAATCTTAGGGAAGCAATTTGATTGGCTGAGCCTGAGTCACATGCTCCTGCTTGGACCAATCACTGTGCCCAAGGTAGAATACAATGATGCTCAGTCCAGAGCCACATGCTTGTTTGGAGCTGGGGAGAAGCCATTTCCAAAAGGCTGAGGTACAGCCCTTCATTCTCTTGGGGTTCTTCATTTGATGAAGAGAGGCAACTAAATCAACACACAACTAAAGCTCAGTGCACGACAGCTACCCCAGAGCAAAGCAAAAAGGGGCTTTGTTTCCAAGTGAACTTTGTAGAGCACTGTCCATGGGAAGGGAAAGAAGAAAAGTGAGGGGGTCTACGGAGCAATGAAAGACCCAACTGCGTTTGGGTTTGCTCACCTTTGCATCTAGGACGCCTAAGATAGTGCCTGGCATATAGTAGGTGCTCAATAAATATAAGTTGTAGGAATAAGTTCGTGAATGAGAGCAATATGTGTTGGCTGAGATTATGAAAATGTCCCTGCTTCATCACAGGGTTCAAGAGTCGGACCAGCATGGATTCAAATCTCATTTCCAGCACCTCCAAGTTGTTCAACTGGGGGACGTCACGTCATCCATCAGAACCTCAGTTTCAGCCTCCATAAATGGGAAACAACATGCCTACCTCCCACTGTTGAGAATGGACTTAAATAACCTCTCCACAACACATGGGATGGTGTTGGGACACCATAACTGTCCCATCTGTGGCAGTTATAAAAATTATAAAAATGTCCCACTTATAATTATAATTATATAAATGTCCCGTTTATAAAAATGTCCCACTCCCTCCCCATTGGGCAGTAAAGCTTGACTCTTCGTTCAACAGCAGTTTTACATATTTACTTGTTTCAGTTCAACACTTGGAGCACAAGAAAAAAAAAAAAAAATGAAGACAAAGGTTTTTGTAAGAGCTAGTGTCTGTTACAACAAAACGTGATTTTCCTACAGACTCTCCATGGTGAATTGAAAACGGCTTGAACTGGTTTCATTCCAAGCAGCAGACACAATTGCTGCCGACCTCAAGGCTTTTCGGAGGGAGAGCTGGCCCTGCAAGGGGTATTTGGATGCTCTGGGCTCAGTTGACTATTTTAAAATGAGTGTGAAATACCAACCCGATTGAAATAGCAACACTTCTGAAATTGTTGTCGATGTCCTATAACACAAAACCCAAAGAACATATGGGGTCCCCTGACATGTGCTCTCTGCACTACATACGCCCAGTATTTTGATCCCTGAAGCCAAGAGCACGAGTTTTTCACAGATATTGGCAACCACCTGAAGGTAACACAGCAGGAGCCAAGCCAAGCCAGGATGTTGAAACTATTTTGAGGGTTCTATAAGTCCACGTTACAATTTTTTGCTTTTTCTGTATTTTTTTGGATCCATCCTGTCTCCCCTTCCTCCCCTACCCACTTCTGTTCCTCTAGTTCTCTGTATCCCTCCCTCTTCCATGACGATGGAAGGAAAATATTTATCCCCACACGTGAGTATTAACCACACAGAACTCATCACCAAACAAACAGAGAAACGATTACTCTCGATTCCACTTTAGAGAACGTTCCTCCCTTATATTCCTCCTGGTCCGTCTTAGAAAACCGTCTCTGGAACATGTCTTCTGGCTCTCCTGGGTTCAGGATTCCTGGGCTACAGGCTCAGCAAGGCCCCGTGTTCTCTTGGCTCCATGAAGACCCCAGACTCCACATCCAGCCTTTTGAGTCCTGGACGCCCCTTGAATGTTGGTGGAGAGAAGATCACCAATGTCCTTTGCTCCAGGAACCTGAGCTGAGCTGGCTGATGGGTCCCACTTAAAACAGTGTATCCCAAAGTCTGGGGCGAGGCCAGCTTCATGGGCAGGTGACTACCCCACACTCAGAAGGGCCCTGAGCTTGGTTTAATGCCCAGCTGTCACTGTCCTGAATTTCTTAATAATTTTTTTTTTTTCGGTACGCGGGCCTCTCACTGCTGTGGCCTCTCCCGTTGCGGAGCACAGGCTCCGGACGCACAGGCTCAGCGGCCATGGCTCATGGGCCCAGCCGCTCCGCGGCATGTGGGATCCTCCCGGACCGGGGCACGAACCCGCGTCCCCTGCATCAGCAGGCAGACTCTCCACCACTGCGCCACCAGGGAAGCCCTTGAATTTCTTAATAATTTTTGAAGGAGAGGTCCCACGTTTTCCTTTTGCACTGAGACCACAAAGTATGTAGCCAGTCCAACCTGAGACACATACCACTCGCTGTACAGGAGACGATTTTAGGTGCTACACAGTCAAACCTTTTCTTAATTTAAGTAGTTATGTACACAAGTCTATATGTGTTAGAACAAACGTGGAACTAGGTCAACACACCCCTACTTTTGTGGCTATTATTACTTACGAGGGGTTAAATTCATCTATGGAAATAATGTGAGTCTATTTAAAGAAAAATAGGAGGTGAGTTAACTGCACTTGCTACTCAATTGTGGCAAAAGAATCAAAGGGAGGGAAGCAAGTGAACAAATCAAATTTGAGAACTGCCAACTTAAAGAACCCCCAAAGCTTTCTCCCCAGTACCACCAAAGCTCTGATCCAAAAATATTACCTTTACCAACTAGCCACAGTGCCCAGAGTTCTTGCACTGCTGCTTTTCAGAAGGTAGTCTAATTCACTGTGTGCCTTTGCGCAAGTCCCTTCATCGCCTGAGCCTCAGTTTGTCCATCCATAAAATGGGCCTGCTCTTTCCTACTAGGAATATTGGATTCTCCTGAGTTAAACCAATGGTTTGAAAATGCTAGTCCTCGCACTGGCTACATCTGAACCACCAGAAGAGGTCATTAAAAAAACGCTTTTTGGAGATTCTGATTAAGTAGGTCAAGTGTAGAGTTGGGGGATAATTTTAACCAACCTCCTCAGTGATTTTGATCAGTGGCCAGTTTTGAGAAACACTAAGTTGAACTATTGAAAATCGTGCATTAATCATTCAACAAACACTTGCCAAATATCCCCCTCCGGGTCTTGCACAGTTCAGGATAACAGAGAATTATAAGATCTCAGCCCTCCGGGATCCTACAATTTCATATTGCAGAAAGAGTTTGAACTTGAGATAACATCAACTTCCTGTGTGCCAGCTCCTATTAAAGAGTTGTATGTATATTAACTTTGGCGCATGGGATTTCCCGAAAAGCACTGCAGCGTATTGCCAGTCCCATATGCCTTTCCAGAACTTTGCCACACCCCCATCAACCAGTTGGAGTTTTTCTGCTCCCCTTGACACTGGGCAGAATTTCTTTACTTCCCTGATGAGCAGAAAACAGCAGCAGTGACCCTCTGTGGCAGCCAAGTAAGGTCATAAAAGGCAATAAGTATTTCTTCCACATGGGCTTCTCTCTCGGGATGCTCATCCTTGGAACCTAGCCACCATCTTGCAAGGAAGCCAAGTAGCCACATGGAGATGCCATGTGTAGGTGTTCTGGCTGTCTGGCCCAAGAGAGGCGTCACCAATCACCAGACACAAGAACAGACTAGCATCCAGATGATTAGAGCACCCAGCCTTCCAGCTGGGCAACTGTCCAGATGTGACCAAGTGGAACACAGAGGTTGTCCCCATTGAGCCCTACCCAAGTTGCAGATTTATGAGAAAATGGATATAACTCCCTCTTTTAAACCATTAAGATTCAGGGTGGTTTGTTATGCAGCAGTAGATAACCATAACATGAGCTCATGGAGGCTCCACAACCCTACAAGAAACGTTGAAAGGGAAACCCCTTTTGACAGATGAGAAAACTCAGGCTTAACAAGGCAAAGCCACTTGTCCCACTACATACAGACAACAAGCAACACAGCCAGAATTTGAACCAAAGCCTATCCATCCTCAGAATCTACATTCTTTGTTGATGTGACCACAAGCAGATCAACCTAGAGGGTGTAAAGTGTTTTGAGTTGGGAAAAAATGGGGTGGGGGGGGTGGATGGTGGAAGAGACAGGCCAAGAAATAAGCTTAGAGAAAGAGCAGGGCAAGCCAGAAAAAATAAGCAGACTTGCCATTGGAATTAAAGTCACTCAAGGTCAACCCCTACCTGGGTCAGCTAGGGACGCTCCCTGCTATGCAAATGCCAGAGGGGAATCCATTGCTCGGCACTTGACACCCAGGTCAGAAGGCCTAGGAGGGCCCTTTATATCTTCCCATCTCTTCCTTCAACAGGGATGGGGGTCTTGTCTTTCAAATCCTGCTTCCTCCTGCCTTCCCCACTCCCAGGCTTTCTCCCTCAAACACACAGCGCCTGATTCACAAGGATGAGATGCTGAGAAAGCAGATACTAGAGCAAAACATCTTTCTTCTGGTTACACTTCATTTCTCTCTCCCTCTTGCTTGAAAGATGGGGCCCTTCAACAGGTCAGGGACGGGAAAATGAGAGTCTTTCATATTCTGGGCAATACTTCTTTCTGGTTTTCACCTTTCCTAGTGTCCCCTGCACCACTAGGGAGATGTTTTGTAAAGATACTCATGATTCATTAAATGCTAGGCACTGAGTTAAGTGCTTGACATCTATGATTATATCTGCTCCACTTCCAAATGGGCCATGGTAGAGATTAAATGACTGATGACACGTAAAATAGTCCCATGCCAGACACTGAGAAGCTAACATCATTGACCACCTGCGGCTCTGCCAATAATAATAATAATTCATTATGATGATTACTTGTTACAATCACCCTATAAGATAATGCCTCCTCCTTTTAGGTCCTATGACATCCCTATTTCATGATGACAAAACTGAGGCAGGGCCAGCATTGGTCCAAGATCACACAACTTACAAATGGCAGAGCCAGGACTCTACAACTCTGAAATCCGTGCTTGTAAGCAAGATGGCTCCTTGCCCATTCATTCTCAGGTGCCCCTCGGTGCCTCCACCCCTATCTTGCCATCCCTCTCATCTCCTCGCTTCCACGCTGATATTCTTTGCCCTGCAACATGGAAGAGCCCGAGCACGATTCCTAGCCCTTTGCACTTCTTCATCCAACGGCCTTGTAATACTATTACTGCTGATGGCTTTTCATTCCCAATGCCAAACCTGATTTGGAGTTCACAAGGCTGAGGGTTTCAACCCAGGCCCTGTGGACAGGCTCTGGGAGCCCTAAGTGACTGGAGCTTACAGACAATCTAATTGTTATTGACATTTGTGTCTGATTATTCATCAAGGAAGAGCTGTCTTATAGGCCGAGTCATTCTATTCCCCAGCCCCCTTTCAGCCGCCCCACTCATGACCAAACATGGATGCACCATCAGGGGCGGGCCAATCAATCGTAATATCACTCTACATCTATCAGAGCCACTTTTGTGGGCTTGGGTACAGGGGCAGATGTGAAAGAAGGAAATGGGAAGATGAAGAAGTGGATGGAAATTATTGTGCACTGAATCTGAAATGGAAGCATTTACGCAAACAGAAAAGAGTAGATTGCATTACAAAAGATATCCATCTATCTATCTATTTATAGATAAATATATCTACTTATATCTACCTACTTACAGAGAGATGATAGATAGATAGATAGAAAGATAGATAGATAGATAGAAAGAAAGAATTGTATCTATATCCGTACTTATATACCCCACCACTTGGGAGGGTAATTATTAAGAAGCATGTCACTTGTCAATCCATTCTGCTTGGTTGACGCCCAGTGTCCCAGGAAAATGTCCAATTTTATCTTGAATGACATTTGTGTCAGGTTAATCAACATTGATCATAATCAACCCAATAAGTTGATGAGTTCCCTTGCCCTGTCCCCCCAAAAAAGCAGCTCATTCACGTCATAAATCTTTCCCTCATTTTATTTAATTCTATTTTTCTAGAATGTCCCATTGGCCACATCTCCCTTTGTAGGGTTATCTTGAGAAAGTTGAAACCATCAGCACTTGCCAAGTGCTGGCTGCATCTGACCTCAAGTGTTTTCACAATTCCTCTTGACTTCCAAAATGTGTGAAGACCTCACGACATCAAAGGTCATTTTGCAAGGAGCAGTCAGAGTTTTGCACAGAGCCATCCATACTTTCTTGGACTCTAAACAATGATACAGTCCTTTGGAAGGGCTGGCACATTGGCTGGTCACCACGATGACCCTGACCTACTCGCAACAGGACTGAGCTAACCCACAGAGACCAGGGCTCTTCTTTGCTTAAAAAGAAGAGAAGGGGCTTCCCTGGTGGCGCAGTGGTTGCGAGTCCGCCTGCCGATGCAGGGGACGCGGGTTCGTGCCCCGGTCTGGGAGGATCCCACATGCCGCGGAGCGGCTGGGCCCGTGAGCCATGGCCGCTGAGCCTGCGCGTCTGGAGCCTGTGCTCCGCAACGGGAGAGGCCACAGCAGTGAGAAGCCCGCGTACCGCAAAAACCAAAAACAAAACCAAAAAAAAAAAAAAAAAAGAAGAGAAAATTGGCACTTGAAAACAACAATGCAGTCTACAGACTACCCGAATGACAAAAATTTAAAAGACTGATGATCCCAAGTGTTGGTGAGGCAGTGCAATGACTGAAGCCCTCATACCTTCTTTTTCTTTTTTTTTTACAAATTTATTTATTTATTATTTATTTATTTTTGGCTGCTTTGGGTCTTCGTTGCCATGTGCGGGCTTCTCATTGCAGTGGCTTCTCTTGTTGCAGAGCACAGGCTCTACGCGCACAGGCTTCAGTAGTTGTGGCACGTGGGCTCAGTAGTTGTGGCTTGCGGGCTCTAGAGTGCAGGCTCAGTAGTTGTGGCGCATGGGCTTAGTTGCTCTGCGGCGTGTGGGATCTTCCCGGACCAGGGCTCAAACCCGTGTTCCCTGCACTGGCAGGTGGATTCTCAACCACTGCGCCACCAGGGAAGTCCCCCTCATACCTTTTTGATGGGTGTTATGAGCTGAGTTGTGTCCCCTCAAATTCATATATTCAAGTTCTAACTCTCAGCAACTCAGACTGTGAGTGTATTTGGAGATAGGTTCTTTAAAAAGGTGACTGAGTTGAAATGAGGTCATTAGGATGGGTGTTCATCCAATATGACTGGTGTCCTTACAAGAAGAGATTAGGACACAAACATGCACGAAGGGAAGATCATGTAAAGTCACAGGGAGAAAACAGCCACCTACCAGCCTTGGAGAAAGGAGGCCTCAGCAGAAACCAATGTTGCCAACACCTTGATCTTGGACCTCTAGCCTCCAGAATTGTGAAACAATAAATTTCTGTTGTTTAAGCCACCCAGTCTGTGGTACTTTATTATGGGAGCCCTAACGAACTAATACAATGAGGATGCAAAATGGTATAGCCACTTTAAATTTAACCACATGCTAATAATATAACCCAGAAATTCCATTCCTATGTATTTACCCAAGAGAAATTAAAACATGTTCACATCTAAAAATATGACCTAAAAATGAATATTTATAACATGATTATTTACAATAGCCCAAACTATTGAAACAACCCAAATGTCCATCAACTGATGAATGACTAAACAAATTGTGGTATATCCATACAGTGGAATACTACATAGCAATAAAAAGGAACAAATCACTGACACATTCCAAAACGTGGATGAATCTCAAAAGCATTCATTCTATTAAGTAGAAGAAGCTAGACACCAAAAATTATGTAATATAATTGCCATTTATATGACTTGCTGGAAAAATCAAATCTAAACAGACAGAAAACAGATCAGTGGTTACCAGGGGCTGGAGGTGGGAGAAGGGGATTGATTACAAAAGGAAACAGGGGAAAATTTGGGGGCAATGGAAATGTTCTATTTCTTGATTCCAGTGATGGATTCATGTCAAGTTCATCAAAACGTATTCTAAAAAGGGTACATTTTATTGCACATTAATTATATTTCAATAAACTTAACTTAAAAAAAATAATGAGCTATCCCTCTTTGCCTAAGGGGTAAAATTTTTTTTAATTAATGACATCCATTATTGGTGAACATACAGGAAAGCAATTACTTCCATGCACTCCTGTTGGGTGTTTAAATTAGGAATGTCTTGCTGGAAAGCAAACTGGCAGTTCTCTATCAAAATGTGAAATATACATTTTGTTTGACCCAGCCTTTTCACCCTTAGGAATCTATCCTGCAAAACTACTTGTATATTTACAGATACATCCATAGCAGTGTTGTTTATCATGGCCCCAAATAAGAAGCAACCCACAGAGAAAATATCCATCAGAGAAACAGGAGCTTAAAGATACACATCCACCTGTTATCTTAAGGGAGGTATAGGGGTGAGGTTAAAGAAGTGGCGCATTTTACTCAATATTTTTCTGTTCATTTTCATTTTTATACAGAGAATGAATTCATATATTGTGTAATTTATTTTAACCCTGGGATCAGAACTCCCATTTTAATAAATAATACAATGAAAATGCATCTCACTCAATCATCCTCTTAAAGTTTCCCCTTCCCTGCTCTCTCCCTTCTTTGACATACACACTGATTGTTCCAAGAAAATTAATTAGTTGAGATGGGTACCGACCATTCCTTTATTCTAGCAGATTTGAGACAACAAAATTCTTCAAAGAAAAAACAATGCTAGGGGCTAGATGCTACTAGTGCACATGCTACCAAAATAATGACAACAATTAAAAGTGAAAGAAATTGGCTGATTTCACTTAGCTGCATATCCGCTGGTCAAGAGTTTCGTATGCTTAGTGAAGGTTTTCTCTGAGTTGGCCCAATGACAGGAACAAAATTGGGAAGAGAATAGGACGAAGAAATCATGAACCATTTACACCGTGGATGGGGGATTAGAAATGCTTAGGGGAAGAGCAGATGGATTGATGTTGGATCCAGGTTTCTCTGACCTTAGAGGGTAAATATAAAACGAATCAACTTCAGTTACAGTGAAAAAACACCGAGTTCCTTTGGAACAAGGCTCTGATCAGGGACTTTGACTTTGCAAATACCCAGTGTGCTTGCAACACTTAGCCTCCGAGGCCACCCTAGGAGCGTGTGCACTTGGACTGACTAGGGGCTGGCTTTCCTCTGTGTCCCACTCCTAGAATCGAGCAGTTAGATATTCCCTTTCTTGTTGAACTCATCAACCTTGGTGAAACCAAAGATTTGCTTGAGCTACCCGAGTTATCAGAGAGGAGGATGGAAAGCAGGTATGTCCTTGAGTTACAAGCTCTCCCTGCAGCCATTTCTCCTTCCCAAAGGAGAGAATTATATCTCACCTTAAGGGTCCCTTGAATTTTTCCAGGTGAAGGTTCTAGGGATGATGGTCTCATTGAATTGCTTCTTAGGAAGTTTTAAGCTGGAAGTGGAAAAATCAAAGGATGAGGGAAAAACTTAGTAACTATGAAAGTCCCAACAATGGACCATAAGGCATCTTAGTATCTTGGCCAAACCTTATGATTATTTTCCCACTTAATGTGGCAGAAAGAAATTCCTTTAAATTAGGGGCCAGCAAAATTTTCCTGTAAAGGGTCAGACAGTAAATATTTTAGGCTTTGTGGACCCTGTGGTCTCTGTCACAACTACTCAACTCTGCCCTTGCAGTGCAAAAGCAGCCATGGACAATACATAAATGAATGGGTGTGACTGTATTCCAATAAAACTTTATTAATGACACTGAAATTTGAATTTCATGTACATTTCATGTGTTGCAAAATATTAATCTCCTTTTGCTTTTTTAAAAAACTTTCAACCATTGAAAAAGGTAAAAAGCATTCTTAGTTCTCAAGCCTTACAAAACCAAGTGGTGGGGGACTTCCCTGGTGGCTCAGTGGTTAAGAATCTGCCTGCCACCGCAGGGGCCGTGGGTTCGATCCCTGGTCCGGGAAGATCCCACATGCCACTGAGCAACTAAGCCCATGCACCACAACTACTGAGCTCACGCACTGCAACTACTGAGCCCGAGTGCTGCAACTACTGAAGCCTGTACGCCTAGAGCCCGTGCTCCGCAACACAAGAGAAGCCACTGCAATGAGAAGCCCAGGCAATGCAATGAAGAGTAGCCCCCGCTCACTGCAACTAGAGAAAGCCCGCACGCAGCAATGAAGACCCAACGCAGCCAAAAAAAAAAAAAAAAACAGGTGGTGGGTTGAAGTTGGCTCATGCGACCTGGTTTGCCAACCTCTGCCTAAATTATCATGTCATTTATGGGTTTGGGTTACAAATATATTTCTATTTTGAAACCTCCCTTTTACTACATACAGTGTCTTAGCAGACAGATGGATAGATAGGTAGAAAACTGATAACTGCTAGATGATATGTCAACAATTAGAATTTTTTTAAGCAAAAGAAATGGTTGTTGTCCATTTAGGATATTAGAATATAAGCCCCTTGAGGGCCGTGCTTGGCACGAGGCCTGGCACGTAGTAGAAGCTAATCGTTTCTCTCAGATAAATGAACAAATAACAGTCAGAAGAAAGGGAAATTTTGTTCCCATCCTAAAAATATCATCAACACTCATTTGTCCGAACTCTAAGTGCTTCAGAAGAATGGTAGAGGGCAGATGTCAAAACTGAAGACTTAAATTAGATTAAGGAAATGAAAATAAATCACCAGCAGTTTCTTGGCATTGCGGCATCAGAGATCAGACGCAGTGTCAGATCAAGATGAAAGTCTGGAAAAATTATCACAAAAGGAAGGATATGTTTAGATTGGTCTTACCAAAAGGAGAGGTCCATTTTGGGGGAGAGAAAGAGAGAGAAATCAAGGGCAATAAGATGTCAAATTATATTAGCTAGGTGTTTATGCCCAACTATGGCAGCTTAAACATTTAAGATTTCACTTTTTCTCTCATCAAATAATCCCTGAAAGTGGGCAATCAGGGAAATACGGCAATTCCATCAAATTTTCAGGGAGGCAGAGGCAGGTTTCATCTATCTTCGTCCTCCATCTCCAAGTTACCTCATAGTTTAAAGGAGCTGCTGGAACTCTAGCCATTACATAAACATTCCAGATTGCAGGTGCAGAAATGAAGAGGAGAGGACAAAAGGGTACACTTATCAGCTGAGTTAACTTTCTTAGTCTTCCTGAGGCATCACAAACATTTCCACTTGCCTATCAAGGGTCAAAAGTTAGGCATGTGAACATATTTAGCTGCAAGGGAAGCACTGAAACATAGCTTTTGATTGGTGCATTGCTATTTACATAAAATTGGTGGTCTATTTCTACGGAAATAGAAGAGAAAGGATATTGTAAAAGCAACCAGGCATGGGAGTTCCCTGGTGGTCCAGTGGATAAGATTCGGTGCTTTCACTGCCGTGGCCCGTTCAATCCCTGGTCAGGGAACTAAGATCCAGCAAGCTGCACAGCATGGCCAAAAAAAAAAAAAAAAAAAAGCAACTAGCCATATCTTCCTTAGCAATTACAATAGCTTATGAATTCATTGATCCATAAACATTTATTATACGATTACCAGGCTCGGCTTGCCAGACAAGATTATAGCAGACAGCAATGGAAGTCTCTGTTCTTGTGGAGCTTAAAGAGAGAAGAGAGACATTAAACAGAATCATGGATAATGAAGGTTTCTAAAATACAGGTTGCTATTGGAGCACATGAAGTGGGTCATCTAATCCAGGGGTTGACAAACTTTGTCTTCAAAGGTTCAGAGTGGGACTTCCCTGGGGGTCCAGTGGTTAGGACTCCATGCTTCCAGTGCAGGGGGCCTGGGTTTGATCCCCGGGTGGGAGCTAAGATCCTGCCTGCCACACAGCATGGCCAAAAACAAAAAAAGAAAAAAAGAAACTTCGAAGCATCAGAGAGTAAATTTTTTCAGCTTTGAGTGCCCTATGGTCTCTGTCTCAACTACTGAGCTCTGCCATTATAGCATGAAAACAGCCATAGGAAACATGTAAATGGATGGACGTAGTTGTGTTCCAATAAAACTTTATTTACAAAAGCAGATAGGGGGCCGAAATTGCCCCACAGGTCATAGTTTGGTGACCCCTGATCTAAGCTAATGTGAGCTGTCAGTTAAGATCCTGCTGAAGGGATGCTTTATTAAGAGGAGACATAAAAGATGATCAGAAGTTCATTATGAAGAAAGGAACAGGGCTGACATAGAGTGTTCCAGGTGAAGAGTCCATCATTTCAAAGATGGAGCTACAAGAGAGAGAAAAGCATATTCATGGTATTTAAAGGAATCCAAATAGGATAGAGGAAAACAAGCAAGAAAGAGAGTTATAAAAGACGAGTTGGGGGCTTCCCTGGTGGCGCAGTGGTTGGGAGTCCGCCTGCCGATGCAGGGGACACGGGTTCGTGCCCCAGTCCGGGAGGATCCCACATGCCACGGAGCGGCTGGGCCTGTGAGCCATGGCCGCTGAGCCTGCGCGTCCGGAGCCTGTGCTCCGCGGCGGGAGAGTCCACAGCAGTGAGAAGCCCGCGTACCGCAAAAAAAAAAAAAGATGAGTTGGTAGGAGGTTGAAATCAGGGATTCCACAGGGGGTCTGTACTTTATTATAAGGGCAATATAGAGTGACTGGGCGCTTTCAGTAAGAAGTGACAGCATTAGACCTGCATATTTTAAGTCAGTTCTGGCTGTTGGAAAGAGTGATGAGATCAGAGGGGCCAAGGACAGAGGTGAGACATCCACCAGAGCAGATAGAATGAGAAATAAAATCCAAGAACATCAAGCGTTGCTGAACTGTTTTTACTCACAACACTTCTGGCACCAAACGTGTGAGTTTTTTCCACACACCAACCAATTTTCCAAATCTCCAGACACCAGCCTGGTGTCCTACAGTTCATTTCAATTCTGACACTAACTACCCAGAGTTAGTGTCATATTCCACAGGTTTAAGAGCTCAGTCCCCAAGACGGCCTTCACTGCAGTCACGAGTATTGGGGTCCCCAAGGTACCCACACGTCTGTCCGACTTGGTTGGAAATCAGGAGCTCCTACTACCTCCCTCCCCCAGGTTTGACAGTTTGTTAGCATGGCTCAGAGAACTCAGGGAAACAGTTTACTTATGTTCACTGGTTTGTTATAAAGACACAACTCAGGAGCAGCCAAATGGCGGCGTTGCGTGGACAGGGTTTGGGGTGGCGATAGGGGTTCAAGAAGCTTCCATGCCCTCTCTGGGGGCACCACCCTCCCAGCACTCCGTGTGCTCGGCAGCCCAGAAGTTCTCCAAACCCTGTTCACTGGGGACTTTACGGAGATGTGCTACAAAAGCATGCAATCATTGGCCGTTGGTGACTAGCTCAACCTCCAGCCTCTCTTCCCTCCCCAGAAGTTCAGGGGGTGGAGAGTTGAAAGTTCCAGTCCTCTTATTATGCCTTGGTCTTTCTGTTGACCAGCCCCCATTCTGAAGCTTCCTAGTTATCTCACTGGATACAAGTTAGACCATCACCACTCCAGAGATTCCAAGGGTTTTAGGAGTTGCGTGCTAGAAATCGGGGACAAAGACCAAATATTTATTTATTATATCACAGTTAGCAAATAAATGGACCACCTATGATAGCTCTTAAACTTATGGTGGGAGGAAAAATTGGTACAACCATTTTGGGAAATTGTTTGGGAGTTTCTATTAAAGCTGATACCCTTCCACCTTGAGAGCCTAACATTTCTACTCCTAACTAGGTGCCCAAGAGAAATGCTAAAATACATATACGGGAACATCCACAGTCACCCTTTGAAATAGCCAAAAATCAGAAATAATCCAAATGCCCAGCCATAGTAGGATGGGTAAGTAAATTGTGTTATCCTTATACAATGTTGTAAAATGCAACATTAAGAATGACCAGCCCACAACTACGTGCATTAACATAGATTGTGTCCACAAACACAAGACGTGCTGAAAGAAAGAAAACAGACACAAAAGGGTATAGTCAGTTCTGCCCTGAAGTGACATTTGTGTACCTAAAAATCACTACCCTACAGGGCTTATGGGAAATGGGGTTGGGGGGCAACACGAAAAACTTAATTGGTGACACACGAATAATGATAGGAAACTAACAAAAATGGTAGCCCAGCTTTACAGACTTTAAGTGTGTTTTTTTTTAACGCATAAATACTACGATTCATATGGCACTTTGGAAAAGTCCTGAACTTTGCTTGCTGGCGGAAGCGGCATCAGAGGATCTGTAGCTCGTGGCTTCTTGTGGAGTGATGGGAAGGGGTTGTCTGACACAGGAAAGTCCTAACACCGGGAGTGGATGAGTGTGTCTCATGACAGATGCAGTGAAACGGGGAAGGAGCAATGCTTGGGGTGCGTGCATTTTGTGTGTTCCTCCGCCAGGGGCGGTTTTCCACATTGATTGAGAGTTTTTCAAAACAAAATCACAACAGTCAGTGCAAAATTTGGTACGCTGCTCCCTAATATGGTCAACATGCTGGAACGAAGGTGCGCGTCCAGAGCAAGCATTACAGCAGAACTGACTCGACCTACTGAATGATTCCACTTTGTATCAACTTCAAAACCAGGTAAAGCCCTGTCTATGTGTAAGTCAGGAGAGGGGTTACCCTTGGATGGAGTAAGGTGATGACCCCGAGAAGGGCAATGATGGGGCCCCTGGGGAGCTGGGAATGATCTGTTTCCGGGTGCTGGTTTCATTTTATGAAAACATTATGGGCTCTGATCTTTACCATACTTCTCTTTGCTATGTATATATCAAACTACAATAAGACACAGTGAATGGATGAATGAATGAATGAATAAAAAATGAGAATCTAAACAAAGCAACAAGAAAAGAAGACTAGTTAGGAAACTGTCCTTGTCTTCTGGATAAAAGACAATGGTGCAGGGGGCTTCCCTGGTGGCGCAGTGGTTGAGAGTCCGCCTGCTGATGCAGGGGACACGGGTTCGTGCCCCGGTCTGGGAGGATCCCACATGCCGCGGAGCGGCTGGACCCGTAAGCCATGGCCGCTGAGCCTGCGCGTCCGGAGCCTGTGCACCGCAACGGAAGAGGCCACAACAGTGAGAGGCCCGTGTACCGCAAAAAAAAAAAAAAAAAAAAAAAGACAATGGTGCAGACATAGAAAACAAACTTGTGGTTACCAAAAGGGAAAGGGGTGGGAGGATAAACTGGGAATTTGGGTTTAACAGATACAAACTACTATGTATAAAATAGATAAACAGGGACCTACTTACAGCACAGGGAACTCTATTCAGTATCTTATAATAACCTATAATGGAAAAGAATCCGAAAAGGGATATATATACATATAAATGTGTGTGTGTGTAACTGAATCACTTTGCCACACACCTAAAACATTGTAAATCAACTATACTTCAATAAAAATAAAATAAAAGCCCTTTAACAGCCCCTACCACCACCACCAAAAAAAAAAGACCATGGTGGCCTGGACCAGGGTGTAAGCAGAGTAGATTAGAGAACTGTCTGGAATGCAGAGTACCATGATGTGACTGACGGAGGAAAACCGAGAGATCAAGAGTCCAGGGTAACGCCCAAGTTTCTCTCTGGGATAAGGGATCAGACCAATGTCAAAATGGGAAGTTCCCATTTCAGACAAACCTGTTCGTGCTTCATATCCTTCCAATTTCCCTGCAGCTTTGGAAAGAACTGACCAACGTGAGAACAAGTTCACTACATCGCTTCCAAACATCCAGATACTTCTTTCATTAGGTCCATGGGAATCTGCCTCCTTTTTTGAAACAGAACAGTGATGAACTCATGTTATTTTATGGATGAAACTTCATGATTTCACTGAGCAAGGACCACAGTGAGAGAACCAGGGTTTAATGGGATCTTGGCATATTTTGCTAGAACAGAGAGAATGTTCATAAATGTGCCAAACTTCCAGGCAAAATGGCATCCGTTTGTATTTCTTTCTACACCTTTAAAAAGCCATAGTCCTTCCTTACCCACCCCCATATGGTAAATAGTCTAGATGGTAAAGTTTTAAAGTTGGAGACTTATAAAGGCAGACAGGAAATCAAAACCACCTCTGTTTCATGGTTTGTGATGACTTACTCTTCCACGGTTTTGAGTTTAGAAAGAGTTGGGGTTTTTTAAATTAATTTTTAATAGCATCTGCTGTTATTGTTTTTTCTATATAGAAAAACTCTGCAAAGATCCAAGCTCACCCTCTCACTTAATCATCTTCTTTATGGGAGGAATAAATGACTTTAGAGTTGAGGTGCCGAGGGCATCCAAACTCTTTCTCAGCTGGTGCACTTTTGAGTGTGAGTAACAAATCGCAAACCCCCTCGGGGCCCAGGACTTATCTTCTTTATCTCTTGTAAAGGGTTGAACAGACTGTGAGTATTCAACAAGTAATAAATAACGCTATATTCTACATCAATAGTGAGTGCAGTCTAGTTGGAAGAGGCCGATTCTGATAAAAATCAAGGCCCAAGATATACGTATGCATATGGCTGATTCACTTTGTTGTACGGCAGAAACTAACACAGCATTGTAAAGCAATTATACTCCAATAAAGATGTTTAAAAAAAAAAATCAAGGCCCAAGCATCACCCAAGCCTTGGATTTCATCCAAATGTGACCTCGTGGGAAGACTTTTTGAAAATTAAGAGGAGGGATGTGTGTGTTGCCTTGAATTTCCTGTCCATATTGATGTCCCTTAGAGTAGGAAGATAAGGGTTTTCAGAAGAATTTTTCTTTCTACATATTGCTGATGATTCCCTAGGTTTGACAGCTAATTGGTCCTCAATTAATATCTATTGAATAAATAATAATAGCTAATATGTATGAAGTGCTTACCCTGTATCAAGCACTATGATAAGGCTTTACAGGGAGTAAGTATCTCATTCAACCATCATGTCAACACTATGGGGTAGGTTCTATTACTGGCCCCATTTTACAGATGGGAAAACAGAGATTCAGAGAGGTTTAGTCACTTGCTCAAGGTCACTTAGCTAGTGAATGGTACAGCAGGATTTTAACTCCAGCTCAGAACCACTCCATTTTACTGTCTCTGCAAATCAAATACCTCATCGATTGAATATGCTGACTTTTGTGCCTGAGTTAAGACCAAAAATGGGATTACTGAAATTCAAGGGTTAAAAAAAAATCTTGCCAAATGATTCTTGGGTGGTTAAGCCTCAGAAGAAGTGGTAGATACTCACATATCTCAGTTGCTTTGCCCTGAATATAACCAACTCCCTAATGTCTCAGAAACTTGGAATTTGGCATTAAAAAGAACTTCAAAGATTATTTAGTTCAACGTCTTACCCAACAGAAGACACCCTTCCATGGAACAGTGCAGCCTCTGTTTGCCTGCCTCCAGGGACGGGAGGTTCACTACCTCAAGTACCTTCAAGCACTGCCTAAAGGGCAGGTTGCCCTTTCCTCACCTTTCAGACCTAAGCAAGAAATTGGTGCCTAATTCCTGGTGCTTCACAAGAAATACAGATCTGTCTGCCTAAGTGAACACTCTGGTTTGTTCGCTGGAGAGACAGACAAAATGATATCAGAGTTTATTGAGGCTTCCTGCCAGCCCAAGTCTCCACATGCTACTCCCAGCTCCATAATCCTCAAATTTACAAAAATACAACAGGATGGCATGTGCCGAGACTTCCCTGGTGGTCCAGGGGTGAAGACTCCATGCTTCTACTGCAGGGGGCATGGGTTTGATCCCTGGTCGGGGCCACGCGGCACAGCCAGAAGAAAAAAAAAAAGATGGTGTGTGCCATGATGTGTTCTGGGAGGCAAAGAGAAAAATCTCCAGTGTTCTAAGGAAATACCCAGGCAGCCTCTATACCCCTTCCTCTTGGTCTTCTTTCACTGGCTCTTGAGTATCTTTCTGTCACTCTGAACACTCAGGAGTTCTAATAGGACCCCTCCCAAGGTCAGAGTCCTTATTTTCAGCCAACCCTACCTCTCCTACTCATAGCCAGCCCCCTCCACATCTCCTTAGTACCCGTGTGCCTACCACAGTGAAACTGTAGTGGTGACAGGCATTGTCCTTGAAGCCAGAGGGATCTGTGTTTGCATCCCATGTTTATTGCTTACTAGCTGTGTGACCTTGGACAAACATCTTAGCCACTCAGGGCCTCCATTTCTTCATTCACAAAATGACCTTATTCCTCAGAGGGATACAGCTCATGTAAAGGAATGAGTGGATCTATCCTGAGGATATAATGTACAGCATGGTGACTATAGTTAACAATACTGTATTATATACTTGAAAGTTGTTTAAGAAAGTAGATCTTAAGTGTTATCACCATACACTGAAAAAAAAGGTAATTATGTGAGGGGATGGAGGTGCTAACTAACCCTAGTGTGGTAATCATTTCACAATATAGCCGTGCATCAAATCATCACATCATACACCTTAAACTAACATGGGTTACATGTCAATAATATCTCAATAAAGCTGGAAAACAATAATAAAATAGAATTAAAATTAAATAAAATAATAAAATAAAATAAATTGACACACAGCACATAAATTGACACAAACAGATAATCAGACAGACACCCAGACAGTCACACAGACATTGGTACAGACATATGCATGGACACACACACACACACAAAGACACACACGAAGTAATAGCAATCCATCACAACTACGGCTCTGTTCCCTCGCCCGCAGCCAACCTCCGTCCCTGTACCTCCCACCTCCTGCACCCCTGCGCCTTCCCCTTACCCGCCACACCCCAGCCCCTAAATTCAGAAAGTTGGGCCAGCAAGGACGTTTGATTGGCCAAGCCCCCTTCAGTGGTTTTATTTTTCCGAGTGCGGTTTTGAAGCAACATGGGAAGTAATGAGAGGAAATAATTTTGTTCATTGTTGAACAAGCAGAGGACACTGTGGCAATGTGTATAACAGATGTGTGTGCAGGGAGAGGGTTTCTATACACGATTGTGTGCTCCCATCTCTCTCCAAAGATGGGGACTTCAAATCGGCATTTTTATTTTTATTTTTTTAAGGGAAGAAAGCAGGAGGAGAGCTTGAACCCACTCCAGAGGTGTATTAAAGTTGGACAGCCCTGAAGCATGGGGTAGCCTTGCCTGCAGCCTGGTTTCTCCTAAGAAGAATTACGGGATGCCTGCTGATGTTAATTCCTCGATTTATATAATGTCAGGGAGTCAGGTTTTATCTCTCCTTGCCCGCAAAAATAACATTAAAAAAAAAAACTGAACAGAATGAAAATCACTTCATGGAGTCATCCAGATGAAACCAGGAGTCTGGCTACCTTGGGCTCATGAATGTGGTATCAGAACTGTACAGGCTTCCGGTAAAATCCAGCCCATGTGTCCCTTTAATGAGAAAGCCCACCCTGCCCTCACTGTCGTCCCCTTCCTATGCATCCTTCCAGTTCTTATGTTTTAGGTCAAGCATGCTTTAATCTTATCTCTGGTCTTTCAGCTGAGACCTCGCTAAAGAGGCTTCTGCCAGGAGCCAAGGTCATGCTCTTTCTCCCTGGAAAAGCCAACAGCCTCCTCTGGTCCACAGGCATAAGCTTAACCAAAGATCACAACTGGCTACATGTGAGCTGGATCCAGACCCCAGACCTGTTTTATTTGGCTCACAGAGTATTGGCTCAGACGATATATTTTCAAAATTTTGAATCATCTGCCAACATTGAAAAATCAGAAGCTTTCACATAAAAATTGCCGTTTTTCAGCTTTTCTTGAAAACTTGAAAGTTCTGGCAACACTCAGCCTATATTCCTACAAGGTTACCTTGGCTAGAGCTGAATGGCGGGTAGTCCCTTGAGACAGGATGCTGCATTTTGCCACAGTCCACACCACTCCCTAGTGTCTCCTCACATTGTGTCTCAAAGTCTGTTGCTCTTTACCACTGACCTCTCAGTGTTGTTTTACTTATAGAAGAATTAACGGGACAGGAAGATAGGTCTTACACCCACTTCTCTTTCAAAAGTAGAGAAACAAAGGATCATGATGGTATAATAACAAAACAAAAACTTAACACTTACTTGGAATATTCTAAGCTCATTATATGAATTAATTCATTTAATCCTCACAGCAGCTCTCTAAGGGTTGGTCCCTTGATGCTATCTTGTTATTGTTTTTTGGGTTTTGGTTTGGTTTTTTTTTTGGGGCCGCACCACATGACTTCTGGGATCTTAGTTCCCCCACCAGGGATTGAACCCAGGCCATCGGACTGCCAGGGAATTCCCTGTTATCTTGCTATTGTTGACGTTGTTGTTATTACCATTTTAAGGAATGGGAGAAATTACGGTAAACAAAGGCGGCCATGTTTTACAGGGAACAAGGTATCTATTTCTTTGTGGAAATGAAACTATCCTATATACCATCCTATGTACCATCTTAAAGATCTTCCATTTGTCCCTCTAGAGGCACTTACCACCCTTCCCCACCCTCCTCTCTGCCCCTGGAGATGTATCCTTACAGATCTGTATGGGTCCCTTCTTTGGCTTCAAGTTGGACTTGGCCAACAAGCAAAATGGAGAGGAAATACGGGTGTGAGTGAACCTGGGGTATATATTCCCCAGCTCCCTCCCTGTGGGGTCAAAGAGTCATAGCAGGTGGGCTGAGTCCCTCCACCCGAAGTCAGGGGTCCGGTGCAGGGCCTCTCCACAGAATCGCCCTCCTCAGTAACTTCTCTTTCAGCCTAGGGGGGGTAAGTGCTCCCACGTGTTACTAGTCTCAGGGAACTTCACTATTCCTCTTGGTTTTCTTCTGCCTCCTTAGTTCCCTTCATCTTTCACAAACATCTGTAAACAGTCCCTTGAGGAACCTTCCATCAGATGGCCCGGTGGGAGTGTATCATCTGTTTCCTGCCAGGATCCCATCCAATGCATCTTTTTTTTTTTTTTTTTTCGGCCACACCATACGGCATGCAGGATCTTAGTTTCCCAACCAGGGATCAAACCCTGGCCCCCTGCAGTAGAGGCGTGGAGTCCTAACCACTGGACAGCCAGGGAGTTCCCCATCTAATACATCTTTGATCAGCATCATTCATTTGTGCTACCTGCCCAGCCCTAGAAGCTATTTGAGTTTGCTACCCCTGCACTAGACTTACATTTTATACAGCACACAAGAGGAGTCCAGTAAGCTTATCTGTGGCTCTCAGAAAACTAATTCTTTTTTTCCACCACCATCTTTGATGCAAAAAAAGAGAAATATCTTTTTTGCTCTTGGGTTGAGAGCATGCCCTTGGGTTTTTGCTCATGCCCTTGGGTTGACAGACCATATGGGGTAAAGAAAAGAGCACTGGAATAGGAGTTAGGAGCCCTGGATTCTAGGCAAAATGCCCCCTTTCAGAAACATAGTCGCTTTGCAGAAGAGCCAGCTGGGACCTCACCAGATGCAATCGTGCAAAATAGCGTGGCCACAGACAGGATCTTTCCAAGCCCTGCCCAGGGAGGAAGGCAGCCTGCCCAGATTTTTCTCTTTCTATTCTGTTTCCCTGTTCGATACCCATCCCCACCTCCCCTTAAGCCTTGGATCAATCCCCCTTACCGCCCCCCCTAAAATTTCCAGTTGTGCATCTATGGCATAAATGTTTGTTTTTTTGACAAAACTTCATTTAAACTCCAACTCTCTATGTGGGAAAGGAATGCCTCTTTTAACAGAAAATCAATGTTGTTAATAAACAAAGTACATGTTATTTAGCATCGTTGGACCCTGCAAGTCCCACCAGGTCACTTGGCACTTCTATAGAAATATGTTTCTGGATAATCCCAGAGCCCCTGGCCAGGCCTCACCCAGCAGTCTCTGAAAGTTAAAATAATCACATCGTCAAGCAGTGGATGAGATCAGAATTGTGCAAAAGGGCCCTTGGAAACAAAATCCTTCCTCGGCCAGAAGCAGAGAGAGTGAGAACATGATTTCTCTCTTTCTTTAGCGTATGTTTGCTAAAGACCTTCTCACTGCCAAGCAGGGACCTGGGTCCTGGAGGTGCAGGGGGCAAGTGAGAGACAGGCCCCTGGTTCCCTGGGGGCCCACGTTCCAGATGGTGCCCACACACCCAAGACCCTATTTTGATGGAATTTTCAAAGTTCAAGGGGATCACAGACACAGGGACCTACCACAGCGATTTATACCCCAGCCTTGGTGTCGGGGTTAAGTAGACACGGGAGAATGGGTGCTAGAAGCCATGGGAGCAGCACGTACAGATGCACAGAGATGCGAACATCAGGTGTGCCTGGGCCACAACAAGAAGTTCCATGCTACTGCTGGGCAGGTGTTCTAGAGCCCATTCATCCCCCCACATTAGTACAGAAGCCCTCCATGGACTTATGTTTACCAGGGGGGGAAGCGTTAGTGGGAGGGATAGATTAGGAGTTTGGGATTGACATGTACACACTGCTGTATTTAAAATAGATAACCAACAAGGACCTACTGTAAAAAATAAATAGATAAATAAATGAATAATTTTTTAAAAGAAAGAAAAAAAGAACATAAGCTCTCTGAGGGTAAGGATTCTTGTTTTGCTCATGACTATAATGCCTGATACATAGTAGCTGCTCAAAAAATATGTTATATGAATGTATCCATATATCTACTGAGACCTTTCTAGATAATATACTCTACTGGGGAATTAACACTGGACAGAACAAAGGTCCAGCTCTCCAGGTGCTCACAGGCTGACGGAGGGGATTAAAGGTAAGGAAATGGACAATTGTGATACAATGTGATAAATACTAAGATACGGGAGCTGCTAGGGTGGACTTTTTGATGAAGTAAGAACCCTGGATAAAGTTAACATCTCAGCAGAGTTAACCAGGGATGAGGGGACAGGAATGGACACTCAAGGCAGTGGGAACAACACATGCAAAGGCTTGGGGGTGAGAAAAAGCTGGAAAGGATGGGATCAGTGGAGACAGACAGCCGTTGGGTTGCATGTCGCAGAGAAAGGTCATCCAGCCAGAACACAGAAGATAGATTGATAGATCACTAGATACATACATAGGTACATAGATACATACATACATAGATAGATAAAGACTGACAATAAAATTCAATCACTACTGAGAGGTCAACTCCAATAACCACATCTCCAATAACCAAGTCAACCAGGTCCCTAGGTGTCTTGCTTAATAAGGACACGTCACCTTTATTAATCACTTACTATGTGCCAGCCACTGGGCATTGAAGCTATTTACTTTTCAGCTCTAAGAAGTGGGTCCCACTTTTATCCCCATTGTACAGGTGAGCCAACTGAGGTTCTATGGTGCAAAGTGACTCCCATACAGGGTTCATAGGACCCACTCACAAAGATAACAGAGATGTGAACCCAGGCCCATGAGAGCAATGGAGGCATCTTGTAGCCCAAGAGGGAAGGCAAAAAAAAAGGAACAGAGGACAGCGAGGAGGAAAGTGAGTCACTTTATCCACACGCATGTCCTCCTGGCTCATCAAATGCACATGAAGCCTGGGATGGAACAAGCACCGGTAATTAAAGTGGAATGAAGGTGGAGACGGTGGAACAATGGGGCACCTTCTCCACCACCAGAGGCAGGGTGGTTGCCATGGAGACAGACGAAGGTGATGGGACCAGAGATCAAAGGCCTCCCCATGATCTTCTCCTCTGTTGGAGTTGAAGGATCAACTGTTGTAGCTCCTGGAGAACCAGAGAACACAGCTAGCTGTCCAGCTAGAGGACAGTTTCTTAGCGCCTGCTTCTGAAGCTGGGACATAGCATATGGTTGAAAGGAGAGTATTTGTGTCCTTCAATGATTATGTTTGTTTGTTTGGGTTTTTTCTTTCCTTTTTTTTTTTTTTGGCTGCGCAGCATGTCTTGGGCTTGCGGGACCTTAGGTCACCGACCATGGATTGAACCAGTCCCCTCGGCAGAATGATTATTATTTTATTAACTTTAATTTTCTTTATACCAAGCTTGTTGTCAAAAACTCCAACAATGGATACAAAACAGATATGCATTAAAAGGAAAATTCTCTTCCTCTTACTTGAAGCCTCTGATAATTAACTCTTTCTAAAAAGACACACAAAAGACACACAAGAGGGCTACCCTGGTGGCGCAGTGGTTGAGGGTCCACCTGCCGATGCAGGGGATACAGGTTCGTGCCCCGGTCCGGGAAGATCCCACATGCCGCGGAGCGGCTGGGCCCGTGAGCCATGGCCGTTGAGCCTGCGCGTCCGGAGCCTGTGCTCCGCAACGGGAGAGGCCACAGCAGTGAGAGGCCCGCGTACCGCAAAAAAAAAAAAAAAAAAAAAGACACACAAGAAATTGAAAGCTTTTCTTGCTCCTTGGGTGACCTGGGTATCTCTGGACAAAGAGAAGGAAGCCGTCTTCACCGTATATCCTTTTATACGTTCTGATTTAGTTTTTAATTTAAAACTATAAATTAAATTTTAAAAATAAGTATAATTTTTAAGCTAAAATTATACACATAAAATTTAACCAACTCTTAAATAGGCGTTTATGTCTCTTACAGAATTTTTTTCTCTCTGCATATAGAAACTTAGATACATAATGTATACAATTGTTCAACAATGAAAATCTGTCTCATCTTTTTTTTTTTTTTTTTTTTTTTTTTTTGCGGTACGCGGGCCTCTCGCTGTTGTGGCCTCTCCCGTTGCGGAGCACAGGCTCCGGATGTGCAGGCTCAGCGGCCATGGCTCACGGGCCCAGCCACTCCACGGCATGTGGGATCTTCCCGGACCGGGGCACGAACCCGTGTCCCCTGCATCGGCAGGCGGACTCTCAACCACTGTGCCACCAGGGAAGCCCTGTCTCATCCTTTGTAAAGGTTTTGTGGAATTCCTTATGACCATGGTCTATGTAATCTATTCCTTTTCTATAAAAAAGAGGGGATTGAAACATTGCTGTTCCCCTTTCATGCTTCCACCTGGATCACTCCAGACTGAAAGGGAGCAGCAGAGTAGCTACCTGGGAACGTCAACATGAGGCCAAGTCAAAGCTCTAACGTTTGGACGGCTGAGTCAGGTGACCTATGACCTGGCACACAGACGCAAGAGGGTTTTTTTTTTGGCCATGCAGCGCGGCATGTAGAATCTTAATTCCCTGACCAGGGATCGAACCTACGTCCTCTGCACTGGAAGCTCGGAATCTTAACCACTGGACCACCAGGGAAGTCCCCAGGAGCTCTTTAATCAGATCTCCTGGGCTCAAATCCAGGCTCAGTCCTTTAACGGGATCTCAGGCTAAATCTCAATGTTCTTATCTCTTAAGAGGGCATCATAGTATCTCCCTCATAGAATATTCCTGAGGAGTAAATGAAAAATCCATGCACAGCACCCAGGCTGTTGCCTGGCAGAGAATACCTAAGTGCCCCGAAAATGACCCGTATTAGTGTCCTTATTCTTATCATACTATTACATCCTCTAGGATAACTATTGGCTAAGCTCCCCTCTCCTCCAGCCACTCACTCAACACATGTTAATTGAGTGCCTAGTACGTGTCCAGCTGGGGTCCACCCAGCTCAAGGAGAAAGGCACACATCAAAGGGAAAACTTCAGCCAGCTCTGGCTCCAGAGCCCAGAATTTCAGTTTACACCTCTGATCTGGAGATGCCCTAAATCAGCAGGGCCCTTCCAAAGAGACAGGAAAATAAATAAATAAACTTACCTAGAGTTCAAAGTCACTAATGTGGCTCCAGAATATTAGGACACAGTATTTGTTTCCAGGGCTCTGAACAGGGACGTTTCAAGAGAAATTTTAAGGGAGCACTTCCAGAATGCGTTTTGTTCACACTCACTTCTAAACCAATGAACCCCCATAGGGAAATCAGTATGGGTCCAGGTTTAAGTTAAATTATAATAATAGTAGTAGTAATAATATTAGCTCTTATTTATTAGGGGTTTGTGATGTACCAGACTCTGTGCTAAGAGCTTTCCATGCATCATCTCATTTCACCTTCAAGATAAGCCAAGAGGCAATTCCCTGGTGGTCTAGTGGTTAGGACTCAGCTCTCTCACTGCTGGCATCCAGTTCAATCCCTGGTCAGGGAACTAAGATCCCACAAGCTCCATGACATGGCCAAATTAAAAAAAAAAAAAATTAAGCCAAGAGATATGAAGTGTTAAGATCTAGGGGATACAGATGAACCATTGGAGGCTCAGAGAGGTCAAGGGGCTTGCCTGAGGTCACACAGCTAGTAAATGGCCAGGCCGGGATTCTGACCCTAAAGAGCATGCTCCAGAGCTCTCTGCCACCCGCAAGTCAAAGAGCAAAGACTCCTCAAACTTGGGGAGGATTTGGACTTCTCTTCTCTTCTCTAAACCCCTGCAAAGGCCACCACAAAGAGCATTTGCAGCCACGGTAGAAGACCAGAAAGCTAACCGAAAGCTCAGTGGTTAACTCCCCTTTGGGTGTGCTCTGGAGCTGTGCACACAGGCTACGGTAGAGGGGCTACAGAAACCTGAATCATTTAGCACAAGGCCTGGAAGACAATGCATGACATTGTAGGCTGAGGCAGCTGAACCTGAGAACCCTGGGGACCTGGCCGCATCTCTCTAATCGGATCTGAAAACCACATTCCTATGGTTCCCCCAGGTTGCAGCGAATTCCTCTGGCTTATTAAGCAGGTACGACCCGTCTTTTTGATATAAAAACAATAGGCTGTGTGCTAGGCTGGGCTGAGACCTAACAGAAAATAAAAAGTCAGCAGCACAAAGCCTATCACCTCAAACACACATCTGGAAAGCATTTTCTATTGATATAAAAATGGATGTGTGGATAATGCATATGTGTATTTATGAATCTGGTGTATTAATCACAAAGGTCACAGTGAGAAAGGGCCATTCTGACTCCAAAGCCAGCCCCCATGCTGAGCTTTCGGATGACTTTGGGGTTGACTTATCCCAACCGAGGCCAAAGCTTCATATACGCACCTTCTTCTCTACTAATCAGGTCTCCAAAACCCAACCAGGCTAAACATGGACGCTTTTTCTCTGGTGTCTTGGAGTGGATACATTCGAAAATGGAACATGCTTATGAGGTCTGCTGATTCTGGCCCCTTCTAATGAGAGCTCTTACTTGACTGAAAGCCAGGTTTCTTAGAAAACTGCATTTTGCAAGAAAGCTGGTTGATTTCATATATATGTGTGTGTGTATTTATATATATATATATATATATATATTTGTTTGTTTCATGTATTCATTCAAGAAATATATTTCGAGCATCTACTATGTGCCACTAATGGTTCCAGGTGCTGGGGATACAGTCACAAACAAAACACATTAAGTCCTGTAGTCTTGGAGGTTCCAATCTAGTGATGGAGACATAAAATAAACCAGTAAATGAATAAATACATAATAGAATTGTGATGGACAGACTCTAAGTTACCCCTTCCATGATTCCTGTCTCCCAGTATTCACAGTTTTGTGTAATTCCCTCCCCTTTAGTATGAATGGGACTTGTGACTTGTTTCCAACCAATAAAATATGGCAGTAGTGGTGGAATGTTATTTCTATGGCCTTACGGTCTTGCCAGCTGACTCGCTCTGAAGACCCTCCTGGCTGGCGTGATGAAGTAAGCAGCTGTGTCAGTCAACTGCAGGCAGCCCCTAGGAGCTGAGTGGCCTCCAGCTAACACTGACCAAGAAGCCAGGGCCCTCATCCCTATGACTACAAGGAAATTAATTATTCCAATAACCTTAGTGAGCTTGGAAGTGGATCCTTACCCAGTCAAGCCCCCAGATGAGAAAGCAGCCCAACTAACACTTTGATAGCAGCCCTTTGAGACCCTAAGGAGAAGACTCGGACTCCTGACATAAAGAAACTGTGAGATAGTAAATGTGTGCTGTTTTAAGCCACTGTTCGTGGTGATTTGTTTTACACAACCATAAAAAATTAGTGGAATAATTATAGATAGGAATAAGTGCTATGAAAAAAATAATAAAGGTAAAGGATAGAGTGAGGGTGGAGGGTTCTTTTGTGGAATTGTCCAGAGGGGGCCTCTCTGACTAGGTGACATTTGAGCACAGACCATCAAGAAGCTGTGTGGGGCTTCCCTGGTGGCGCAGTGGTTGAGAGTCCGCCTGCCGATGCTAGGGGACGCGGGTTCGTGCCCTGGTCCAGGAAGATCCCACATGCCGCGGAGTGGCTGGGCCCGTGAGCCATGGCCACTGAGCCTGCGCGTCCGGAGCCTGTGCTCCGCAGCGGGAGAGGCCACAGCAGTGAGAGGCCCACGTACCACTTAAAAAAAAAAAAAAAGATGTGTGGAAAATCTGAGGGAACAGTGTTAGAAGGAAAAAGAAGGGCAAACACATGGTTTCATGAAGGAAGAGAGGAGTTGGTATATTGAGAAACAGCAAGGAGGCAAACGTGGCTGCAGCCAGTGGTCAAGGAAAGGGTGATGGGAGCCAGTGAGTCAGTGGTCAGATTATCCAGTGCTTTGTGGTTCACGCAGTAAGGACTCTGGATTTTATGCTAAGAATGCTGGGAGGTGATTAGAAGGATATAATGAGATTCATGTTTCTAAAGAGACTTCTCTGGCTGCTATGCTGAGAAAAACTGAAAAGGAGGAAAGATGGGATCGTGAAGACCAGAGAGGAGGCTGTGGTCATTGTCTTTGTAAAACGCTGGTGGCTTGGACTAGAGTAGGAGTGAAACGAAGAGAAGCCGTCAGATTTGGGTTCACATCTCTGAGGTTCCCTCCTTTCTACAATATGCCTCTCAACTTCTAACCACTTTGAAAGCCCCAAAGTCCGACCTCTGAATCCTAAGCCCAGTAAGACGGCGAGTTTCTGCTCACCTTCTATTCCTCTGCACCATGAATTAACCAAAGTCTTTAGAGAAAAGGCTGGGATCAATTTAAAGATCCCCTTCCCCTCCCCCGAGCATCATATTCCCACAAATTCTATATGTGCTGGTGCATTCCGATTCTTATAAACAGTTGTTGCATGTATTTATGTCCAGCTTTTCTCAATGTTTTTGGAGGAGGGTTATTTTCATACAAGCTCCACTGGAACTGACTTTTTCACTGAAGTCTTATCCCATGCCTGGTTCAAATCAATCCTTATACCATAGTGGTTATGAACACAGACTCTGGAGCCAGGCTGCCTGGATTCAAATCCCACTTCCGATACCTTCCAGCTCTGAGTCTGAGATTTATCACTTAACCTCTCTCCGCCTCAGTTTCCTCATCTTTAAAATTGGAAGAGGACTTCCCTGGTGGCACAGTGGTTAAGAATCCGCCTGCCAATGCAGGGGGCATGGGTTCGAGCCCTGGTCCGGGAAGATCCCACATGCCACAGAGCAACAAAGCCTGTGCGCCACAACTACTGAGCCTGTGCTCTAGAGCCCGCGAGTCACAACTACTGAGCCCAAGTGTCACAACTACTGAAGCCATGTGCCTAGAGCCCATGCTCCGCAACAAGAGAAGCCACCACAATGAGAAGCCCGCGCGCCGCAACGAAGAGTAGCCCCCGCTCGCCACAACTAGAGAAAGCCCGTGAGCAGCAGTGAAAACCCAACACAGCCATAAATAAATAAATAAATATTTTAAAAATAAAATAAAATTGGAAGAAAAATAGTTCCTAGCTCATGAAATTGTGAGGGGTAAATAGAACGATACACTTAGAGCATGTAGAGCATTGTCTAATACATAGTAAGTATTTATATAGGTCTTTATTATTATTTATACAACAGATGGGAAAGAAAGACCCACATTGATACATGGCAAGTTAATGGCAGAACCTAAAACTCAGGTCTCCCAACTTTCAGCCCAAACATATAGAAAAATATTGGCATGGAGATAATACCTGTAAGAATGTGAATTCCCTGGAACACCCATCAATATTATTACTATAGAGTAGTTAACCTTTTGTTTGTTTGTTTGTTTTTTGGCCGTGCCACATGGCATGTGGGATCTTAGTTCCCGGACCAGGGATCAAACCTGCGCCCCCTGAAGTGGAAGTGCGGAGTCTTAACCACCAGACCGCCAGGGAAGTCCCCTAGAGTAAGTAGTTAACCTGTTTGATAACCTTTCTCCCAGAGGGTAGAGTGTTGATGGTATGGAAAATCAGATAGGTAAATTTTGCTGGAGAAGAGATAAGGGAAAAGTCTGGAGCATAGGAGTTAGGACTACGGAGGGACTGTGATTAACCAGGCATAGCAAAAGCCAGTTCTTCATCTAGTTCCCATTTTGTCATGCTCTGCATTGGGAGAGTTCATGTCCCCTGGCTTTGTAAAGTTTACACTTAAGCCACAACTTAGACCTGGAACACTGGAAGAAAAATGGGTGCAGGTGGGTTCCCATTTCTGTGCAACCTCCCAAGCACCCAGCTCCCAAAGTCCCCTGAAAATGGGAGAGGGCCATCCTCTAAGACTCTCTGTACTACTTCCCATCGATTCCACTCCTCTGCCCACCAACAGGGAAACAGGAGGCCTCCCGGCCAGAAACTCAGAGGATGCCAACGCCATTCTGGCACCACTCCCAGCTTGCTCCGTGGTCCTGGGAAAATGACGGAACTCCCCAGCACACTCATTTCCCTATTGCCAGAAGAGAGACAATAAAACCCGCTTCCCAGAGAGCCGAGGGAATTAATTACTTGAGCATTTATTAAGTGCTTTGAAGATACAATGTGTGAAGTGTTCACTTTTTCCCTTCCTTGCCCTCAGGTTTTCCTAAGCAGGACAAGAAGTCACTAAGAGTCAAGTCCACAGCTTCCATGGAAAGTTCAGGACACTTCCTAAGGGCACAAGAAGCATATTAACTCTCACTTGAGTTTCAGCCTGTGCAGCACGAGGGATGAAATAAGTTTGCAGAAACTCTCACAGCTTGGCTGAATTCCCCTCCAGTAGCACGTCGGAAACTTTCACAGAGCTGCTTCCATATCTTCATCATTTATTCAACAATTTTTTTAATTTTGTATTTGCTATTGGAGTATAGTTGATTTAAAAGGTTGTGTTAGTTTCAGGTGTATAGCAAAGTGATTTAGTTATACATATTCATGTATCTATTCTTTTTCAGATTCTTTTCCCACATAGGTTATTACAGAGTATTGGGTAGAGTTCCCTATGCTATACAGTAGTCCTTGTTGATTATCTATTTTATATATATATATATTCAACAAATATTTATCAAACACCTTCTGTGTGATAGGGATTCTTTGGGGCACAGGGAATATAGCAGTAAACAAAACATCAAAACTCCTTTCATTTTAGAATTTCTATTCCACTGGGAGATTGGGGGGTGGGAGTGAGGGGCACACAATAAATAAGAAGAAGAAGTAATATATAGTCTGTGAGATGGTGAAAAGCGTTAAAAGGGAAAGTAAGGGACGGTAGTAAAGAGGAGTTGCCATTTGATGAAAGGTGGGCAGGGAAGATGACATGTGAGTAAAAGCCTGGAAGGAGTGGGGAGGAAGGGGGGCTACGTAAGGGTAGGGTGCTCCAGGAAGAGGGAACATCACGCATAAAGGTGCTGAGGCGGGAGCTTATCTAGAGTGCAGCATGGAGAGCAGTGTGGCTAGAGTAGGGGAAACTAGGAGAAGAGTCGGGGGAGACAGAGACAGATGGGCGATGGGGGAGGGGAGTTGTGCAAGTCATGGGAAGCCTGATAGGTCATCAATACTTTGGCTTTTAACTGAGTGTAGTAGAAACCCACTGGTGGTAGATGGATGGATGGATGGATGGGTGCATGTTTAGATGGATGGATGGATGTTAGATATATTGGATGGATTGGATGGATTGGATGGATGGATGGATGGTTGGATGGACGGATGGATGTTAGATATATTGGATGGATTGGATGGATTGGATGGATGCGTGCATGTTTAGATGGATGGATGGATGTTAGATATATTGGATGGATTGGATGGATTGGATGGATGGATGGATGGTTGGATGGACGGATGGATGTTAGATATATTGGATGGATTGGATGGATTGGATGGATGCGTGCATGTTTAGATGGATGGATGGATGTTAGATATATTGGATGGATTGGATGGATTGGATGGATGGATGCATGTTTAGATGGATGGATGGATGTTAGATATATTGGATGGATTGGATGGATTGGATGGATGGATGGATGGTTGGATGGATGGATGGATGTTAGATATATTGGATGGATTGGATGGATTGGATGGATGGATGCATGTTTAGATGGATGGATGGATGTTAGATATATTGGATGGATTGGATGGATTGGATGGATGGATGGATGGTTGGATGGATGGATGGATGTTAGATATATTGGATGGATTGGATGGATTGGATGGATGGATGCGTGCATGTTTAGATGGATGGATGGATGTTAGATATATTGGATGGATTGGATGGATTGGATGGATGGATGGATGGATTGGATGGATGGATGGATGGTTGGATGGATGGATGGATGTTAGATATATTGGATGGATTGGATGGATTGGATGGATGCGTGCATGTTTAGATGGATGGATGGATGTTAGATATATTGGATGGATTGGATGGATTGGATGGATGGATGGATGGTTGGATGGATGGATGGATGTTAGATATATTGGATGGATTGGATGGATTGGATGGATGCGTGCATGTTTAGATGGATGGATGGATGTTAGATATATTGGATGGATTGGATGGATTGGATGGATGGATGCATGTTTAGATGGATGGATGGATGTTAGATATATTGGATGGATTGGATGGATTGGATGGATGGATGCATGTTTAGATGGATGGATGGATGTTAGATATATTGGATGGATTGGATGGATTGGATGGATGCGTGCATGTTTAGATGGATGGATGGATGTTAGATATATTGGATGGATTGGATGGATTGGATGGATGGATGCATGTTTAGATGGATGGATGGATGTTTGGATGGATGGATGCATGTTTAGATGGATGGATGGATGTTAGATATATTGGATGGATTGGATGGATGGATGCATGCATGCATGTTTAGATGGATAGGTGGATGTTAGATATATTGGATGCACTGGATGGATGGATGGATGTTTGGATGGATGGATGGATGGATGTTTGGACAGATGGATGCATGGATGCATGTTTAGATGGATGGATGGATGTTAGATATATTGGATGGATTGGATGGATGGATGCATGCATGCATGTTTAGATGGATAGATGGATGTTAGATATATTGGATGCACTGGATGGATGGATGCATGCATGCATGTTTAGATGGATAGATGGATGTTAGATATATTGGATGCACTGGATGGATGGATGGATGTTTGGATGGATGGATGGATGGATGTTTGGACGGATGGATGCATGTTTAGATGGATGGATGGATGTTAGATATATTGGATGGATTGGATGGATGGATGGATGGATGTTTGGATGGATGCATGCATGCATGCATGTTTAGATGGATGGATGGATGTTAGATATATTGGATGCACTGGATGGATGGATGGATGTTTGGATGGCTGGATGGTTGGATGGATATGCTTGCCATTTTCTTGATTGCAAACAACTGACCCTAATTGAGGCAGAAAATAAATGTTGGGGATACTGGGTAACTAAGAATCTACAAGAAAAATTTGAGAGGAAAAGTGACATCGTTGTTCTCAGTGTGTTCTGTTCGGTCTTCCAGATCCACTCTCTGCCTTTCTCCATTCTGCTCTATGCCCAGGAGGCTGACCTGTATGGGCCAACTCAATGTTTTCTCTGGCTCTGGCATGAGATCAGAGGGAGGGAGGAGTGTGTAGACAAGGTATTTATCCTCTGGTCCCTTCCCTGCCAGGTCATCACAGGTTGACTGTGTCCCTCACCCAAGGCCACAGCTGCTGCCAGGAGGCCTCTCCCCACACTGTCTCTGGATTCTGAAAACTGCTTCCCTTCCCTCACCCCTTCGTGCCTGGGGGTGGTGGTATGTCCAGAACCACTCCTTTTCCTAAACACAGCCCATGCTTTGTTCATTGTTCCTTTGTGACACTCTCTCCAAATTCCATCATTTGAATAGGACATCTGTTGCTATTTCCTGCTCCTGTTGATTTATTCACCTTTGCATATGCCTAGTGCCTAGCTCAGTGTCTGTTATGTTAGGGGAATAGATGGGTAACTGATGGATGGATGGATGGAGAGATGGATACAAGGATGCACGAATACATGGGTCTGACAAGAGGGGTCAGGATTTTTGGTTCCACACAACTAATTCCAACTGAGGCAGAAAATAAATATCCAGGATAGTGGATCACCCATAGAATCTGCAAGAATAGTGGGCAAGAATCAAGGGAGGCTAGGAGGCTGAAATTCCAATGCTGTAGCACAGCAAGAACCCCACTTTCACCATCTCACCACCACTGCCCACTGGCCCTGGGATAAATACTAAATACTTTCAATGTCACTCCAAGATTTCTGTCCCGGGCAGAATATCTAATTGGCCCAGCACTAATCTCTTGACACAACCTAGTTTCTAGGGAATGGGGGAAAGGAAATCTGCTCCCCTTGGCTTGTGTAATGGGAAGCAGTCCCTGTCTCCCACCTATTTTGGAATTTCTCCAAAAAAATAAAGATATTTAGATATTAAGTAGCAAAAAGAACAATATACAACATAGTGAATAGTCCTGAACTTGGGTCACCAAAGATACACCTAGTAAGTGGTTTTGTGAACAAATAGCCCTACAAAGAAGACACAACACGATTATAAGGCTCTCTGACCCTCAGCAAGCTTTCGAACTGGTGGAGAAGAAACAGTAAAGAGAGAAGAAAGAGGTATTCGAGATTTAAAGAAACTTGGGAAGGCAGAATTGCCAAAGATGGACATCTTTGAACCTAGTGCCTTGTGATACTCTATGAGGGGGAAAAATGCTCCATGATCAATACTGCATTCTTGACACCCCCTTAGAGATTCATATTAGGCATTAGCACATGAAAGGCTCTGAAAAGTCTTGTAGAACTTTTAAAATCTGTTGGATTTTCTTTCATTCCAAACTGAGTCACCATGGAATTATTTTTCATATAACAGCCTGGGGGCCTTAGGGGTTTGTGAAAGGAACGCTCTTATCAGATGTTGGGAGAGTATGGGAATAATATGGATGGGGTGAAAGGGTGGAGCTCTAGTGGAGAAAACTTCATTTTGGAACATGATCTGTCACTGTCACAGAGGGACAGGGGGAGGCAGAACCGTATCCTGAGAAGATGGGGGTTGATAAGGACACTCATTTGAGATGTGAAGAGGGAGACCAGGAGATTCTGGAATAGGGCTACGCGAGGTAACCTCTCCTTCCTTCTTAGATGATCATTGCAGTTGGTGGTGAGTTTTGGGGGGGCTTGAGGAAATACTGAGATCCCCAAGGCCAGCCCATTCCCTGTGGAAAACGCAGGCGAAAGACTCAACCAACGGGAGTTCAGTGCAACTGCTCCTGGAATCTCAGCTTGTTCAAACTGAAAGAACATTCTAGGCAAATCCAGAGCATCTCGAAACCAGAGTCCTGTAGGATTTCAGGATTCTGTCATCACTGATTCTATCTATCCCATCACTGGAGAAACAGTGACTTAAAATTAAACATGGTTCCTTGACTATAGCATCTCTCAGAGCGTCTAATACACAAACGAACTTCGTCAATCTCCAGCAAGGCAACAGAGGATGCACTATTTCCCCCAATATATGAGACCAACAACCTCCGCCCCTTTTTTTTTTTTTTTTGGTGGTACGCGGGCCTCTCACTGCTGTGGCCTCTCCCGCTGCGGAGCACAGGCTCTGGATGCGCAGGCTCAGTGGCCATGGCTCACGGGCCCAGCCGCTTCGCGGCATGTGGGATCTTCCCGGACCAGGGCACGAACCCGTGTCCCCTGCATCGGCAGGCGGACTCTCAACCACTGCGCCACCAGGGAAGCCCTCCTCCGCCCTTTTTTAATGAAGTCTCTACCAGAATAAACATTCCATAGAATATACTTTGAAAACCAATGATGGCTAAATTCCCTCATTTTACAGATGGAGAAACTGAGACCCAGGGAGGAAACATGAACCTGCCTAAAGTCAAACATCAAGCAGAGATAAGGCCAGAATTCAGGAATCCCATCTCTTTCCACCATGCTGCATGGTAAAGAGGCCTTTGTTGAATGGCCTCGGAGCTCAGCTCCAAGAAATGAAAGGTAAAGAAAGTATTTTTATTTTTCATTAAATGCGTATGGATTAATTGCCTAAAAAGTGCACAAAAACATATATTTTTGAAAGACAATGGAATTTGGAAAAGTTGCCAACCACTGTTTAAAATCCAGCACAGGGGCTTCCCTGGTGGCGCAGTGGTTGAGAGTCCGCCTGCCGATGCAGGGGACGCGGGTTCGTGCCCCGATCCCGGAAGATCCCACATGCCGCGGAGCGGCTGGGCCCGCGAGCCATGGCCGCGGAGCCTGTGTGTCCGGAGCCTGTGCTCCGCAACGGGAGAGGCCACGGCAGTGAGAGGCCCACGCACAGCAAAAAAAAAAAAAAAAAATCCAGCACAGAAGGGAGAGAAGAAATGGTATGAGCAAGTGTGGTCTCCACTTGGGTAGAATGATGAAAGTTTTATGAAGGTTGGAGACAACCAGCTAGTTTTTTTTTTTTTTTTAATTTGATTGTTTATTTATTTTAATTTTTTTTTTGGCTGTGTTGGGTCTTCATTGCTGTGCTCAGGCTTTCTCTAGTTGTGGCGAGTGGGGGCTAGTCTTCATTGCAGTGCGTGGGCTTCTCATTGTGGTGGCTTCTCTTGTTGCAGAGCACGGGCTCTAGGCACGGAGGCTACAGTAGTTGTGGCTCGCGGGATCTAGAGCGCAGGCTCGGTAGTTGTGGCGCACGGGCTCAGTTGCTCCGCGGCATGTGGGATCCTCCCGGACCAGGGCTCGAACCCGTGTCCCCGGCATTGGCAGGCGGATCCTTAACCACTGCGCCACCAGGGAAGTCCCAACCAGCTAGTTTTTTTAATAGGTCCATGTCTACCCCCTGCCCACCGACTCCATTCCCAAGGCCACTGCCTTTAGCACAGAGCCTCAGCATCTTTCCCCTGGGCCACTGCCATGGGCCCCAAGCTATCAACACCATCCCCGACCAAGGGGTCTCGCTAAAGGTCAAATGTGATGCTGTCATTCCACGTGACCTCCAAAACAAATGCCAAGTTCCTCACTGAAGAATACGAGCCTCACAGGGATTTCAAGCCACATCTCCCATCACTCATCCCCTCCTGCCCGAAGCTAGGACTTTCTCACCATCTCCTAAATTCCACCCACTTTCGGAGCTCCTTCCACACCTTTAGATCTGCCTTACGATCTGCCCAGAAGGCGTGCCTCAGTCTTCAGCTGGAGAACCCCTCACCCTTCACAGCCCATCTCCAGTGCTTTCTCCTCCTTGAAGCCTCTCCACTGTCAGTGGGTTGGCACAGACCAAGGTCCATATTACATTTATTTGTTCTTGAATCCGGGGACTCATTAAATACCTGTTGTGTGCTGGTCACTGTTCCAGGTGTGGAGGCTCCTGAGGTGAACAAGAGAAATGAGGTCCCTGATCTCAGGGGATTTGAAATCTACTAGAGGGACAAAGACCAATCAACAGGTAAGCAATTAAACAAAACTACTGCAATCTTTAAAAAACAAAAAACAAAAACCCTCAGCACTCATGTCATATGTAGCTGATGTATGTACCAGAAAAAGCACAACTGGCTGCCTGTCTAGGCCACTCCTCCCAGGAAGGCACCTATGAGACAGACTAGCTGGCTGGGCAGCAGAAGGAGCTGATGTGGGGGCGAGACTCTGTGGCAGAGCCTGGGGAAAAAGTCCCTTGCCCCTCTGGTGCCACAGTCCCTTCCCTGGGGCAGAAAATATCAAGGTTAACAATGTGGTCCCTAAAGCACAGGCTGGGGCAGAGATGGGGCCAGAGATCAGGATTATTAAGCTCTGCCTGATGCTGGGATGAAGGGTGGTCTATAAAAAACTGGTACTATTAGGGCAGAGGTGGATCAGCTACTGGCTTTCACCAGTGGCTGGAGAAGACCTGGGGATTCTTCTACATGAAAGTGTCGCTGCAGAAGCAAGCTGTGATTAATCAGTGCTGTCACTAGTCCTCCGATTACCAGCTTGCTAGGCCTTCATCAGGAGGATGGCTCTTAAAAGCACCCTCGGGCTTCCCTGGTGGCACAGTGGTTGAGAGTCCGCCTGCTGATGCAGGGGACACAGGTTCGTGCCCTGGTCCGGGAGGATCCCACATGCCGCAGAGCAGCTGGACCCGTGAGCCATGGCCGCTGAGCCTGCGCTTCCGGAGCCTGTGCTCTGCAACAGGAGAGGCCACAGCAGTGAGAGGCCCGCGTACCGCCAAAAAAAAAAAAAAAAAAAAAAAAAAGCACCCTCCACTGCACCCTGAAGAAAATCTCATGGTCATAACCCCAAATGGCCCCAACTCCTGCCCCCCATCCCGATTCCTCTGGAGTGGCAAGAGTTTATACTTACTATGTGCCAAGAACTTCTCCCATTTGGTACGTAATATACCGGGGTATTTTTCCTTCCAGTTTTCTTCAGATATAATTGACATAGCACTGTATGAGTTTAAGGTGTACAGCGCAATGTTTTGACTTACATACACCATGAAATGATGACCACAATGTCTGGTGAAGATCCATCACCTCATATAGATACAAAATTAAACAAATAGAAAAACATTTTTTCCTTGTGCTGAGAATTCTTAGGATTTTCTCTCTTAACAATGTTCATATGTCATACACAGTAGTGTTCATTGCATTTATCATGTTGTACATGTAATATACTGTTATAGTAACCACCCTGAAGGCTCAGTGCTATTGCCCTGTTCTTGACCTGTATGTCAAGAAACTGAAGCCCAGAGGCTTCCCTGGTGGCTCAGTGGTTACAAATTCACCTGCCAATGCAGGGGATATGGATTCGAGCCCTGGTCCGGGAAGATCCCACATGCCGCGGAACAACTAAGCCCATATGCCAGAACTACTGAGCCTGCACTCTAGAGCCTGCAAGCCACAACTACCGAACCCACACACCACAACTACCGAAGCTCACGTGCCTAGAGCCCGTGCTCCGCAACAAGAGAAGCCACTGCAATGAGAAGCCCACGCACTGCAATGAAGACCCAACACAGCTAAAAATAAATTAATTAATTAAATTTTTTTAAAAAAGAAAAAGAAAAAGAAACTGAAGCCCAGCTTGGGGGTGACTAAGCCAGAATTCCAATGTCAAGTCTGAAGTTCCTACTACCATGTTCCACACCTTCTGGGCCTTTCCTCACACACCATCTTGACCAGTGAAGATCCTTGAGCAGCAGCTGAGGTCAAGAAAGACCAGAAAAACCACCACTCAGGAATCTTGTCCTCCTATGCTCTTCCCTCTTGCTCTCTCTAATGGGTTCACTTCCTTTGCTTCTCCAAGGACCTTCCGATTCCTATTGTCTGTAGAGACATCACACATCTTTCTCAAAAACACAGTGTAATAGAATTTTACCAACCCTCAGAGAAAAAGCATTTTAGAAGATGCAAGGGCTGAAAAGAAGGTGTCTTGGTATAGGTTCAGGAAATATTGGCGATTTTCTTCCAGCTTTGATTGTTCTCAACTACAAACTCATCTATCACTTGTCCCAAGGTTGCCATGTCTACTGGGAACATTCTACATTAAGAGTCATGCTACCTGGAGTTGTTACGAAGACCTCCCACTTCCTGAGAACTATAACTCAGTTTTCCCATCTGTAGAATGGGAACAGCTAACTTCCTTAAGATTAAGAGCACGGGAAAATGCTTCTTTCTCTTTCTCTTTTTTTTTTGAATTTATTTATTTTATTTATATTATTTTTGCCTGCATTGGGTCTTCATTGCTGCGCGCAGGCTTTCTCTAGTTGCAGCAAGCGGGGGCTGCTCTTTGTTGCAGTGTGCAGGCTTCTCATTGCGGCGGCTTCTCCTTGTTTCGGAGCACGGGCTCTAGGCGCATGGGCTTCAGTAGTTGTGGCACGTGGGCTTCAGCAGTTGTGGTTCGAGAGCTCTAGAGTGCAAGCTCAGTAGTTGTGGCGCACGGGCTTAGTTGTTCCGCGTCATGTGGGATCTTCCCGGACCAGGGCTCGAACCAGTGTTCCCTGCATTGGCAGGCAGATTCTCAACCACTGCGCCACCAGGGAAGCCCCTCTCTCTTTTAATTTCTTAATTGCCTCAAGCTAGAGGGATTTAGCCATGGCTTATCAATTCACTCATTCATTCGATAAATATTTGATTTGGAGCACCCACAATATGCTCAGTGCTGCTTTAGGCCCTAGAGATAAAGTCGAGAGTAAGACATATCTATGTATCTGTGTCCAGAGGATCCCTAGCTTCCTCCAGATTCTACAAGATTTCTGTGAACCAAAAAGCTGCAATAAATCCCTTCTGACCCACAGGCGCTATGGGTTCCTGGGTCATCCTCCTCCTGCCTCTATTTCCCCATCTATGAAATGGGATTAATGATAACCCCCAAGGATAGCATCAGATTAATAAAATGAAGAGACCAAGGAGCTTTGAGCTTCCTGAAAAAGGAGGAGCCAGGCGCTATGGGATCTGAGGCGTGTCTGCTGCCTGCAAGATTGTGGCTTTCCCTCTGGCTCCCGGGAACCCAAGAAATCTGACAGGACACTCCGGTCCCCTGGGGAGAAGCCTGAACAGGCCTTGGAAAGGGGCGAGGTCCCAGAGTTATGGACCAAAGGGCGAGAGAGGGTGATGCACACGCATTTACCCCCGGGTCACTGGTTCCAACGCAGGCTGGCAGATCTCAACCGAAAGTTACTGCCATCTGCTCCGTGACCTCAATCCATTTGCTACCGTGCACATTGCAACTGGCAGCCCCAGCGGGCAGGCTGGCACTGACCGAGGCTGAAAATGGGTCACTCCCAAGCGTCCCAAGGGCTGGCCTAGGCCCTGGATTGGGGCACGGGGTGGGCAGGGAGGGGCCTGGAACTTTCCACTAAAATAATAGCTGGAAGAGTAGCATGGACAAAGGTCTCGTCCACTAGGAACCTTTCTAGACTCTACCTTCCCTCAGCTCTGGATCCCAGTAAGCCACGTCATGTCACCCCCTGTTCACAGGAACCGGCTGTCAGATAAATCCCAGCAAAGCATACGGGGCATCTGGTCAGTTTCACAGGACAATAAAAGCTGTTTATTAAGAACCTACAGCGTGCCAAGCAAGGAGCTGGACTCATTACCTGCAACACCTCATGCGATCATCCGCCCAAATCTGGGAGCTATGTACTCCTGCTTTCGATTCACAGATGAGAAAACAGAGGCTCAGAGAAGCAAAGAACTTGCCCAGAGTCATTCAGCCATAGGTGGTGGGCCAGGATTTGAACTCAAGAAGCTATTGTTTAATAGGTAGGGTTTCAGGGTGGGGTGATAAAAAACGTTCTGGAGATGGATGGTTACAGAACCATGTGAATGTGCTCACTGCCACTGAACTGTACACTTAAAAGTAATTTAAATGGTAAATTTTGCTATGTGCATTTGACTACAATATAATTAATTACATGACCAGCCTTAGGGGAAGAACTAAATGGGATGTATTCATTCCATGGAACTCTATCCAGCAGCAAAAACATGACAAGTCTGTATTACTAATATGGAAAATCTCTTAGGGATATTGTTAAGCAAAAAAAAAACAAAAACAGTTACATACTTATAATAGGAATCAATTTATGCAAACACACACGCTCAAAAAGCACCATTTATTTTCTCTGTGTGTGTGTAGCCAGTTGTGCTTGTTTCGAAAACATAAATTTGTTCCATTGTGATTGATGTATCTGGGAACGATTTGAGCATAACCAAATTTTGTGTTTGCTCATGCACGATTTCATCCACAAGAAACACTGGGTCAATGCAGAAAATTGCACCCAGCTGAACTGACCACTCAGGAACACACAAAACAGACACCCTGCCACCTCTTCCAGCTTCCTCCATGAGTACTGTGAGCCACACCCATTCACACCTGGGTTACAATTTTCTGATTTCAGACAAACTCTTTCTGCCCATTCACAAGAATTCACAAGCTGCAGCCCTTCTGGCACCACTTCCACAAGAAAAGTTCAAGACTTTGCCGAAGTCAAGTTCCATGGTTATTATAGCATTTAGGTATTAAATATTTCTTAACCATTTAACATGTGTCAAATTGTGCTATAGTTTTTATTAGTTTCCTGTTTTTTTATGTGTTACTGATAAAGTTTTTGACTGTTGTCCCCTTAGCCTTATTTTTCTCACAAACCCTGTGGTTTTTATTGTGCGATTTTGCACACTGCAATGATTTTAGGAATGTATACGTCACACTCTAGCAGAATTGACTGTGCATACATTTTTTTCTAAACATATATAGATATGTATGCACACATATATGCATGTGTGTGTGTGCATAAGTAAAGTCAAAACTGATAAACTGGTAATAGTGAAGTTATCATTGGGGTGGGGAGGCTGGAGGAAGTAGCTAGAAGGACTTTAGTCATATGTATAGGTTTAATTTTTTACCGGAAGTGTTTTTAATTTTATTAACTGTGCAGCTAAACTTTTAAGAAAAAGGGTTCACTATTTCCAGACCCTTGTTCATAGCAACACTATTCATAATAGCCAAGAGGTGGAAGCAACCCAAATGTCCATGGATAGACAAACAAACGTCCATAGATGGATAAACAAAATGTGGTCTATCCATACAATGGAATATGACTCAGCCTTAAAAAGAAGGAAATCCTGTCGCAGGTTACAACATGGATGAACCTTGAGGACATTATGCTGAGTGACACAAGCCAGACACAAAAAGACAATACTGTGTGATTCCATTTATAGGAGGTTCCTAGTGTAGTCAAATGCATAGAGACAGAAAGTAGAAGGGTGTTTGCCAAGGGTTGGGGGAAGGGAGAAATGGAGAGTTGGTGCTTAATGAGAACAGAGTTTCCGTTTTGCAAGATGAAAACAGTTTTGGAGATCCGTGACGCAACAAGATGAATGAATGTACTTTACTGAAAATGGTTAACATGGTAAATCTTAACACCCTTAAAAATGGCTAAGGAGATATGGGGATATATGTATATGTATAGCTGATTCACTATGTCATAAAGCAGAAACTAACACACCATTGTAAAGCAATTATACTCCAATAAAGATGTTAAAAAAAAATGGTTAAGATCGTAAATTTTACGATACAGTTTTTTTACCACCATTACACTTTTTGTTAATTCTTAAAGACCCATAATAACGGGTATAACTGAATCACTTTGCTGTACACCTGTAACTAACACATCGTGAATCAACTATACTCCAATATAAAGTAAAAATTTTTTTTTTTTTTTTTTTTTTTTTTTGCGGTATGTGGGCCTCTCACTGTTGTGGCCTCTCCCGTTGCGGAGCACAGGCTCCGGACACGCAGGCTCAATGGCCATGGCTCATGGGCCAAGCCGCTCCGCGGCATGTGGGATCCTCCCAGACCGGGGCACGAACCCGTGTCCCCTGCATCGGCAGGCGGACTCTCAACCACTGCGCCACCAGGGAAGCCCTAAAGTAAAAATTTTTTAAATAAAAGATCCATAATAACAAATCAATATACCGCATGAAAAGGTACATTAATAAAGCAACACACACTCAGGCTACAGCCCATTTCCTGAAGCTTCTAGAACAATGCAGGAGCCCTGCGTAAAACTAGCTGGTTAACTCTGGTTCATCAGCTTCTCGGGCTGGTTGGTCGATTGACTGGCAGAGGCATCATGCCCCACCCAGAGGCTTAATATGAGAGGGGAGGCAGGAGGGAACCATAAATAACACGTTAACCACCAACTCTTCACAGGGCCAGGCATCCAGCAAAGCACGACGTGGCTCCGTCCCTCCAAATCTGCTGTGAAACCGGATCCTGCCTGTCCTCCACCAAGAAGGTGCCCAGAAAATCTACGACCGGGCACACCAGCAGAGGAGAAGCATCGGGCCCCAGGGCTGCGGGTCAGCCAAGGCCTCCAGACTCCATCCCACTGGCCACCCGCAGATGCCCCCGGTGGCCCTGCCAGCTGCTCCCAGAGAGAGGCCCCGGGGATGAAAGAGCACGCCTGCATGCGTGTGTGCTGCCTAGCGGGAGGACGATCTTGGCAGGCCTGTGTGGGAAACTTGCAGAACACCTGCCTCTAGGATGGGGGGCAGACCCTCTGTGGGGGCCCCCTGCTTTCCCGGGGCCCTGAGCGATCCTCAGACGTGCCCTGGGCCACCGCCACCGCCTTCAGCGGCAATCAGAGTAATGGCCTGCATCTGCCCACACTGATGAGCTGGTGAGTCAAGGAGACAGGATTTCCAAGCATCTGCGCTTCCAGCCATCTCTGAGCCGCCGGGGGAAGGAAAGGGCACTCCAGCCAGCTCCGTCCCTGCCAAGGGCACTGGGAAGTATTGTCTCCTCACTCAGAAGCGCCCTTCCCACCTCTTGGCCCTCCTGATTCTCAGGCAACCTTCAAGATTCAGCTAGTGCCTCCTCTTCCAGGAAGCCTCCCTGACCCCAGCTCTCCCACCTCTGCACACGGCCCCACCCTGGCGGATAGAAACTCTTTCAACTGGATCCCCCATGCCCAGCCCACTGCCTGGCACAGAGAAGGCTGGTTAAAGGAAGCTAAACAAGATGGGAAGGAAGATGAGGTCTTCTCAGAGCTGCGGGTCAAGAGTAGAAAGATCTTAAAGCCAGAATAGATCTTGGAGGGACTGGGGGTATGGGGGGGTGGTCATCATTTTCTGTGCTGCTTACCCTTTCCTGAGAATCGGATCAAAAGCCATCTCCTTAAAGGCACATGCTCAAACACATACACAAAATGTTCAGGGGCTATTCTCACAAAGTTAAACAGAGTTACCATATGATCCAGCAATTCCACTCCTAAGTATATACCCAAGAGAAATGAAGACAAATGTCCACACAAAAACTTGTGCATGAATGTATGTAGCTGCATTATTCATAACAGCCAAAAGGTGAAAACAACCCAAACGTCCATCAAGTGATGAATGGATAAACAAACTGCACTATATCCATACAATGGAGTATTATTCAGTCATAAAAAGAAGTAAAGTCCTGGTATGTACTATATCATGAATGAAGCTCGCAAACATGGTGCTAAGTGAAAGGAACCAACCACAGAAGGCCACATATTGTATGATTCCATTTATATGAAATGACCAGAATCAGCAAATCCATAGAGACAGAAAGCAGATCGGTGTTTGCCAGGGGCTGGCGGAAGGGGGGAAAGGGATGACTGCTTGAAAATATTCACTATAAAAATATTTGGGGGCTTCCCTCGTGGCACAGTGGTTGGGAGTTCGCCTGCCGATGCAGGGGACGAGGGTTCGTGCCCCGGTCTGGGAAGATCCCACATGCCGCGGAGCGGCTGGGTCCGTGAGCCATGGCCGCTGAGCCTGCGCGTCCGGAGCCTGTGCTCCGCAACGGGAGAGGCCACAACAGTGAGAGGCCCGCGTACCGCAAAAAAAAAAAAAAATTTGGAACAAGATAGAGGTGATGGTTGCACAACACTGTGAATGGACTAAATGCCACCGAATAGTTTGCTTTAAAATGGTTAATTTTACATTATGTGAATCTTACCTCAATTAAAAAAAATTCCAGGGACTCCAAGTTCATCCCGTGCCCCCCCTTTCTTGCTAGACCCCCAAATGAAGAACCCGAAGTCACATCGTTCTTTTTCTTTCATAGTTGGGGATATTAAAGCCCAGAGAGGAAACAGAAGTTGCTTCTGCTCTTAGATCTTGAGCCAGGAGCCCCCGACTCCCCATCCGGTGCTCTTTTTACATCTTTCCAGGATGCTTCTCGGCCTTATGTGGTCTCAGACAGCTGTGTCCCTTGCAGATGTTTTCTTTCTCTGCACCTCAGTTTCTCCATATATAAAACTGGAGATTTGGGCAAAACATGATACCTATTATCATATGATTTATGGTAGTATCTGGATGAGCAGTAATTCATTTTTATGCTAATCGTTATTTTAACATGTACTAGGGAAAAAAATACAAGGAGCAAATCCAACCGTAAGTGATAGAGACTAAAGAATGTGTGTATCAATATTTTCCTTTTTTTCAACTTTTCACTAATGCTTGTTTTCCTAAAAAAAAATAATAATAATGATTGTATTTGCCACACAAAAGCCAGAGGGCTTGAATTTGTCTGTATCCTTTCTTGGTGAGGAAACTTATGCTTGCTTGCCTTAAAATAGATGTTTGTTTTTTTTTCAAGTGAGTCAGTTTAGAGGAAAATATTAAGAAAATAATCCTACAGGTGGTGTAACCATGGAAAAAAGGGGCTAAGAAAGAACGTGACTAATTGGAGTTCAAGACTGGCTGAATGGCAGCTGTGACATTCTGCGACCCCATGACAAGCTCTGGGTTTCCCCTGCTCCTGGCATGGCTATTTAGGGTTCCAGCCTGAAACACATCAGTCGGGATTGGCAAGGAGACAGGTGGGGCCTTGAGAGGGCCTCTCTCTGGGGCAAACATGTGAAGCTTTGTCTCCAAACAGCCCCAGACTCCATACAATGGTTGATCAGCAACCTTGGGACCCATCCCTGACCTGCCCGCCTCCCATCTGATGGCCTCCCTGCTTGCCTCCCAGGATACCTGGACCATGAAGCCACCCTCCAATGCCAAGCAGTGGGCCGGATGCCCTGCTGGGAGGGGACTCTTAGGGAAGGGCGTAGGTGTATCGTTTCTGGGGGAAGTGTCTACACTTAAAGCCTGCCCCCAGGGCTTCCCTGGTGACGCAGTGGTTGAGTCTGCCTGCCGATGCAGGGGACGCGGGTTCGTGTCCCAGTCCGGGAAGATCCCACATGCCGCGGAGCGGCTGGGCCCGTGAGCCATGGCCACTGAGCCTGCGCGTCTGGAGCCTGTGCTCCACGACAGGAGAGGCCACAACAGTGAGAGGCCTGTGTACCGCAAAAAAAAAAAAAAAAAAAAAAAAAACCTGCCCCCAAAAAGTCTTCCATTAAAGCCCAGGGGCATACCTCTCTGATGGTGGAATTCTGAGGCCATGTGACGGGGGAGACAATTTTGAGCTGTGGAGGCCTTGCCAACATCTTCCAAGCACACCCCCGAGGCAGCTGCCAGCTTGTCCCACATTTGGACAAGCACGCAGTCCCTTTCCTGGACAAATTCATCTCGGGGCTGGACAAGTCTAGCCTGGCTGAGTTGGCCGACCGCTGCCGAGTCCTCCAAAAGTTACCCTGCCACCCACCCTCTCCCCGCCACAAGTTCAACAAAGCACTTGATGAAGCTGGAAGAACACAGACCTTGGAGCCGGCCAGACCCGAGTTGAAGTTCGGGCTCACCCACCAGCCATGGGGCTGTGTGGCTCTGGGTGCGCCTCTTCACCACTCTGAGCCTCGGGACCCCTCACCTCCAGCCTGGGGTGAATCATTCCAACCTTGCAAGGTTACGCTCAGCACATAGTAAGTGCTTGATAAGCAGTAGGTATTAGTTCAAGGAAAATATGTATTCTTTTTTAGACAGAGGCCATCAAACTCTATGGCCTGGGAACTAAAAATAGACACAGACCAACAAAATATAATCTGTGTGTGTGTGCGCACGCGTGTGTGTGTTTGGGGGGCTGAGAGATGGGGGAAAATAATGGATGGATTAAGAGAAGAGACCATCTCTCCAAATACTTTTTTTTTGTACTTCGGGTTAGTGAACCAGGCCACAGTATTACTTACTCCAAAGATTAAATTCAAAGCTATGCATCACGTGGCCTAACAGCCAGGTCACCTCTCCCCCAAACACATCCCTCCCACCCCTGACCACAAACAAGGGAATCTCTTTGTCCCTCCTCTGAATTCAGTTTGCAAAAGAGCCCAAGTAAGAAGCAAAAAGGAGGGCAACTTTCGAACAGGCTGTTAGATTTAGCCAAGCAACTGGTCTCCCCATCGCTAATTAAGTTAATCCGGTGGGTTTGTCTTTTCTTTTTCTTGCCTGATTTCCTCCCGTGGAATCAGCAGGGACATCAGAGAGGAATGTGCCTGGTAACCCACCAAGCAGGCCCTACTCTTCAGCTGACAAAATGCATTAACGCCAGAGAGAAGGAAGTCGTTCTCCCCTCCACACACACACACAACACAAGTCATAAAAAACCTATTTTGTTTTCAGCTGACCCTCCAGTGCATGTGCCAGGGTAAACAGATCTACTTGCTGCGGCTTTACCCCCGGCCCCCCTTCTCCTTCTTCACCACCTCCACCGCCAACCCCCGTCCCATGTTTGGGCTGCTCTGATCTGTCATAACATTGTGTCTGTTTATCCGAAATATTTCCACTCAAAACGCTTGTTTCTTCAACCAACTGACATGTTGATACAGCTCCTGACAGCTGAGTGACTCTGAGTGAAATAAAATGTAAAGTAAACACATTTGCATACAGTTTATAGACAGCCTGGGTCTGAGGAAGTAAGGAGATTGAAATCGGAATTTCTTATCTTCCATCACCCCCGGCCTTCGGGGTCCCTCCCTTTTCTTTTTTCTAGCTCTCTGCTTCTGGAATGCTGCAGGAGTTCAAGCACGGCCCCGCCATTGGGGTTGGAAAAACTTCCTTTATAGTTTCTGCCCGATCTTCTCCCTTCCTCGGCTGAGGCATTCGAAGGCCCGAGTAATTTTTTTTGGAAATGTCTTCTCTGATGTTTTTCAAGATCTGAGAGTTAGAGCCTGAGTGAATCCAAACAAATGGGCTCTGTGCGTTTTGGGTGGAAACCATCCCTTCTTTGAAACCATTTCTCTAAAATGAGGGAGTTGTACTAACCTTGATCTTCTATGTTTACCTTCTCAGATAGTCAGGAACACCGCTCTCAATCGTTGAGATGGCCTGTAACACACTGAGCTTCACTTTTTTTTTTTTTTTTTTTTTGGCTGCACTGGGTCTTCGTTGCTGCGGTGGGCTTTCTCTAGTTGCGGCGAGCAGGGGTTACTCTTTGCTGCGGAGCGCGAGCTTCTCACTGCGGTGGCTTCTCTTGTTTCGGAGCACGGGCTCTAGGCTCACGGGCTTCAGCGGTTGTGGCATGCGGGCTCAGTAGTTGCAGCACGCAGGCTCTAGGGCCCACAGGCTTCAGTAGTTGTGGCTCACGGGCTCTAGAGTGCAGGTGCAGTAGTTGTGGCACACGGGCTTAGTTGCTCTGCAGCGTGTGGGATCTTCCCGGACCAGGGATCGAACCCATGTCCCCTGCATTGGCAGGCAGATTCTTAACCACTGAGCCACCAGGGGAGTCCCAGAAGCGTGGAGTCTTAACCACTGGACCACCAGGGATGTCCCTGAGCTTCACTTCTTATTTCCCCAACGTCCTTAGGAAATGCGGCTCCATCTAATTCCTCGTTCCTTTCTATTTTCTTAAAGGCATCAGAAAGCAGCACTCAGAAAATCCAGGGACAGCCACTGCCTCCCTCAGATGCCCGTGGCAGACACCATTAACTGAGTGGAGCACTTTTTCTCACTCAGTCTCACACAGCCTCAGAATCCTACACAACACAGCCCTCCCAGTACCTACTTCAAACTGACCCGATTTCTCTCTCAAGGTACCATCTGTTTCCAACCTCTCATCTAACATAGTGGTTCTCCAAGTGGGGTCCCTGGAACAACAGTAACATGGGCTACCGCTGAACAGGGAACTTGTTAGAAATGCAAATTCTCAGGTCCCACCCCAGACCTACTGAGTCAGAAGCCTGGGGTCGGGGTGGGGGACCGGGGGTTGGCCACTGGAGCCAGTTTGCACTGCATCACAAGAGCCACAACGGAATATTTACACCACAGAAGCTGGCTGCAATCAGGGCTTCTCCTCCACCCCATGCCCACCCCAGAGGGCCTGCTGTTAAACGTTTACCAGCCCACCACTGGCGGGGGAGGGCGGGGGGCCGCGGGCCCAGAAGTCTGTATGTGAAGTCGTTCTCCAAGTTTCTCTGAAGCATGCAAATGCTTAAGAAACACGGCTCAGCGATCTTCAATTAGAATTATCTGGAGGGCTTTTTAAAACATATTCATATTAGGGCCCCATCTCAAACCATTGAGGTCAGAATCTCTGGGGCAGGACCTGAGCATTGGTATTTTTTAAAGCTCCTTGAGGATTTCTAACGGGCAGTGAGGTTTGAGATCCACCCGTCCAAACCGTGCTTCTCGAACTTTTATACGTGTCCCCCAGCTCCCGGGGATCCTGTTAAAAGGCAGATTCTGATTCTCTGGGTGGCTGAGGACCACGCTTTGAGGAGCCAGGCTGTAAACCCCCTTGACATTGTCCCTTCTCCAAACTCAGTCATTCTCTCCGATGCCCGTCTACAGATCCACCTTGACCCTTCGCCGTCATCAGAAGGGCCCAGGACAACAAACTGGTCCTGACTCACCCGCCCACCAGGTGGGTGCATCTCAAAATGGGTGTTTACATAGCCTGTGAAGAATATCAGTATCAAGCCCACATTTGCCTAGAGAAACCCAAAGGCTACAAAAGGGCTGAGAGATAGATTCAGGCAAATCTGTTTGCATACAGTTGACAGGCCTTCACCAGGACACAAACTGCCCTCCGGGTGAGCAGAGCCACAGTTATAACTCACCTGGAGGCCGGCAGAGGCTGGCATGGGGCAGGTGGCCACCCCGAAGGCACAGCCTAGTCAACTGCTTCCTGCTTCCCTTCCAAAGCTCTCCGCTCACAGGTGGGGCGGGTTGCAGAGGATTTTTCCCACACTCTTGCCCAGCAGGCTGGACAACCCATAAATAGCTTGTCTTACTATCACACCACTGGCCAGAAACCTCTCTCCCGGGACACATGGGTGAGGGCAGCCTCAGACCCTGTGAACAGCACAAGATGAGAAGGCAGAGAAGGGAGGTGTGCAGAAGCGTCCTAAAATTACTTCATCGCGGTATCAGGAAGGCATCCCGTGGGCTGTGCCCTGGCACACCTCCTGGCCCTTTCCCGTACTGTTCCCTGCACCCCAGATGCCTGCCCAATTCTTCTCCTATACCCAACTCACCATCCACATCGTCACCATACCAAGCGTGAACCGAGCACCTGAAATGGGCCACACACTGGGCTGAGGATTGTCCACAGATGAGCCCACAACAACACACCTGGAATTATTGTTGGCCCTTTGTCTTTTTTTTTTTTTTTTTTTGAGGTGGTGGGGCGTGATTTTTTTAATGTTTCTTTATTGTGGTAAAAAAGCATACTATCCTAGCCATATTTAACTGTACAGTTCAGTGGCACTAAGGACGCCCACATTGCTGTGCGGCTCTCACCAGCATCCATCTCCCGAATTTTCCACCTTCCTAAACTGAAACTGTGCCCATTAAACACTAACTCCCCATTCCCCCTCCCCACCCCACCCTCACCTCCCGGCCCCTGGCATCGACCACTGTACGCTCTGACTCTATGAATTTGGCTATTCTAGGTGTGTCGTATAAGTGGAATCAAACAGTATTTATCTGCACCTAATGTCTGATATATTGGAACGTATTTTTAAGGTTAATTTAATATATGTCCTGCGAACAGACTGTAGCTTCTTTTCCCCTCAACCTGTGCTATATATACAGTAGGCCCTCACCAGCCATCTACCTCATACATAGTAGTGTACATACGTCAATCCCAATCTCCCAATCCATCCCACCCCTGTCTCTTGGTGTCCATACGTTTGTTGGCTCTTTCTAGCAGATCAGAAAGCAGAGAGGCGGAGAGGGAAAGTGGCTTTTGCCCAAAGCTACATCACAAGGGGCAGAGCCGGGGTATGAATCCAGGTCAGTTGGATTCGAGAGCTAGTGTTCTTATTACAGCCCTGGAGGGCTCGGTGCAAGCATCTCTCTTGTAAGAGTTCTCCCACAGGGGCTTCCCTGAGTGGTGCAGTGGTTGAGAGTCCGCCTGCCGATGCAGGGGACACGGGTTCGTGTCCCCATCTGGGAAGATCCCACATGCCGCGGAGTGGCTGGGCCCGTGAGCCATGCCTGCTGAGCCTGCACGTCCGGAGCCTGTGCTCCGCAACGGGAGAGGCCACAGCAGTGAGAGGCCCGCGTACCGAAAAAAAAAAAAAAGAGTTCTTCCACAGTTACCCACTGGCAAACAGATGGGCCCTCCTGTGTGTTCCCACGACCCCATGTATGCTACCTCTATCCCAGCGCTGCTGCATTATCTTACTTTGCACCTCAGGGCCTTTGCACCTGCCGTTCTTCCCACCTGGAATGGAATGCTCTTCCCCAGTGAGTCTTAGGGCTTCGCCTCATTCAAGTCTGTATTAGTTTCCTATGGCTGCTGTAAAAAATTACCACAAACTTAGTGGCTTAAAACCACACAGATGTATTACCTTCCTGCTCTGGAGGTCAGAGGTCTAAAGTGAGTTGGCCAGGCTGTGTTTCTTCTAGAGGTTGTTAGAGTGGATTTGTCTCCTTGCCTCTTCTGGCTTCTGGAGGCCACCCCACATTCCTTGGTTCACAGCTCTGCATCACTTGGACCTCTGCTTCCATGGTCACATCTCCCCTCATTCTAATCCTCCTGCTCTCTTCTTATGAGGGTCTTATGATTACCTTGGGCCCTCTCGGATAATCCAGGATAATCCCCCCATCTTAAAATCCTTAACGTAATCACATTTGTAAGGTTCCTTTTGCCACGTCAGGTGACACAGTCGCAGGTTCCGGGGATTAGGATGTGCACGTTTCTGAAGAGCCATCATTCTGCCTACCAGAAGGTTCCTACCTGTGATCCAAACCAGCGTCCTCCTTCACTCTCCCATGTCCTTCACCCCCTTTATCCCCCAGAGCACATGCCACCATCAGATAACATCCTGTAGCTCTTTGTTTGCTGTTAATCTCCCTCCCAAGAAGAGAATTCAGAAGGCAGGGACCTTATTTGTTCACTGATGACTCCCCAGTACTCAGCACTATGCAAACATACAGTCGGTGCTCAATAAATAAGGGGCTTGCCAACAAGTAATGGTTGATGTCACCAAGCACAGTCCAACCCGTTTTCCTCATTGGACTGGGGAGTCCACAAGGGCAGAGGCCCTGACTGATGGCTCTGTCTTGATGGAGATCAACGCTCAAATGTTAAATAGAAAAACCTACCCTTTCAGCACCACCCTCCTGCACCCGCCTGCCCCAGGAGAAACAGAAGGAACCCAGGCCTCTGTGCGCCACCTCTCCACTGCACACAAATCCACACACTAAAATCCACACAGCTGAGGTGTGTCCCAACACCCCAGGGGGCTCCTGAGAGGGAAACTATAAACAGTCTGAGGAAAATGGGGTGCTGGTGACATCACTCCACCCCGAGTGAGCCCACCCAGACCAGGCTGCTCGGTCCAAGCCCCAGTTCTTTCCCAGGCTTGTCAAATGGCCCAGTGATTTAGCAAGAAAGCTGTTCTCATCAAGTTCATCCGTGTGGCTCCCATGTGTCCATGTCCAAGCACGTAAGGGGAAATGAAACGCTTCCAGGAACAGTGACATGATTTTTTTTCTGCCCTCCAATTCCTACCAACCTAATTCCACCATCCCCCACCCCAGCGTTGTTGCTTGAAAATGCTACAGGAGAAAGTGAGAGTGAGAGGAAGAAATTAAATCTGACTATTTTGTTTCTCTGCTCAAAACCCTTTGGTGGGTCCCATTTTCATGGCTTTGCCTCTTACTAGCTGAGTGTTCTCAGAAAAGTTGTTGAACCTCTCTGTGCTGCAGTTTCTTTAACTAGAATATCAGGATAATAATAGTAACTAACCCCATGGATCGTGAGGACAGAGAGACTTGATACATGTAAAGCACTCAGCACAGTGCCTGGCACAGGGTAAGCATTCAAAATCTGTGGGCAAGAATTTGATGGTTCCTCCAAAACTTGAACACAGAATTATATAACCCAGCAATTCCACTCTTAGGTAAATACCCAAGAGTAATGAAAAGATATGTCCACGCATTTATATCATGGTTCATACAGCATTATTCACAATAGCCAAAAGGTGGGAACAACTCAAATGTCCAAGAATGGATGAATGGATCAACAAAATGCAGTATATATCCAAACGATGGAATACTATTCATCCATAAAAAGGAATGAAATACTGATACATGCTCCAACATGGATGAACTTCAAAAACATGATGCTAAGTGAAAGAAGCCAGGCACAAAAGGTCACATATTATATGATTCTACTTATATGAAATGGCCAGAACTGGCAAATCCATAGAGACAGAAAGCAGATAAGTGGTTGCCTAGGGCTGGAGGGAGGGGGCACTGGGGAGTGATTATTTATGAGTATGAGGTGTCCTGGGATAATGAAAAACCAGAAAGAGGTGGTGGGTGAATGCACTAAATGCCACTGAATGGTATACTTTCAAGTGGGTGATTGTGTGTTACATGAACTTCCCATCAATTTCAAAAAGTTAGCTCACCTACAAAGTGTTCAAGAACTGTCTCCATCTTTGGCCTAAGTTCTGGCCTTGGCCAACCTCTCCAGTCACACCTACCACAGATGCTCCTCTTATGCTTCATGCTTCAGCCACTCTAAAGGACAAATGTAAGTGATCATCACATAGCTGCCATCACTGAGATGTTCTAAATGCCAGGCTATGTGCTAAGTGGGTTCTACTATTACTCTCCATCACTGCATCTCCGAGATGTTGTGCAATTCACCAGAGGTCATATAACTAGTAGAGAAGGCTGGATTAGAACCCAGGATTGTCAGATTCCAGGGTCCACATTTGTAACTACTGTGCTATATTACTTCTTCCAACTCACTGTGTTCTTTCATGATTGTCCCTTTGTTCACTGTGCTCCTTTGACCCAAGGTTTCTCAATCTCAGCACTATTGACATTTTGGGTCAGTTAAGTCTGTGTTGTGGGAGCTGTCCTGCTTATTTATTTTTTATTTATTTATTTACTTTTGGCTGCACTGGGTCTTCGTTGCTGTGCGTGGGCTTTCTCTAGTTGCGGCGAGCAGGGGCTACTCTTCGTTGCGGTGCGCGGGCTTCTCATTGCAGTGGCTTCTCTTGCTGTGGAGCACAGGCTCTAGGCACGCGGGCTTCAGTAGTTGTGGCACGAGGGCTCAGTAGTTGTGGCGCACGGGCTTAGCTGCTCCGCGGTATGTGGGATCTTCCCGGACCAGGGATCGAACCCGTGTCCTCTGCACTGGCAGGCAGATTCTTAACCACTGTGCCACCAGGGAAGTCTTGTCCTGCTTATTATAGGATGTTTACCAGCATCCCTGGCCTCTACCCATTAGATGTCAATAGCATCCCCAGTTGTGACAACCAAAAATGTCTCTGGACATTACCAAATGTTATTTAGGAAGGCAAAATCTCCCCTGGTTGAGAACCACTGCCTTGACTGAAAATGATCTCACTGATCACCTGCTTTGGCAGACACAGTCATGCTCCCCAAATATTCCATCTGCTCCCCTACATTTCCCAGTCCCTTGCAGTTGATTGAGGCCATGGGCCAAGTTCTAGCTAACGGCCTGGGGGTAGAAGCCATGTGTTTCAGCTCCAGGCTGAAGCAATGAAAAACCCATGCAAGATTCCCCAGTCTCTCTCTTCTTCTGTCACTGTGACCAAGGAGGCCAAGTGGCCCATCCATATGGCAAGTTGACAAAATGGCAGCACTTCCATCAGGCTGAGTCCCTGAGTGACTGTATGGAACAGAGACCTCACCAGCCTGTGCTAGACATGCAGGGTCCACAAGGAGCTAACCTATGTTGTGTCAAGCTGCTGAGATTTTGAGGTCTGGTTTGTTATCCATCAGAACCCAGTCTGTCCTGAGGAATACACATGTCTTAGAAAACTCTTCTTCATCCTTCAAAACCTAATGCAGAAGTTGTCTCCTCAGCAAAATGATTTTTTAGTCCTCCAGAAAAAGTGACTCTCCCCTCCTTCTATATTCTATATCTATAGATACTTCGACTGCTACTTTCATCACAAGTATGTACATCTTTTAGGAGTCCCAACCCATCCACACCCCCATCACTTACAACTTGTAGAAGAGATGTGTCTATGTTAGTTACTTAGTTAGCTAGCCAGTTAGTTAGTTAGTATCATGTAACCCCACTTCTTCAGCCCACCACTATTCAGAATGGGAATAAACCTTTGACCCCAGCTGGGTCAATCCATTCTTTCTCCCAGAAACCAGAAACACAGAGACTCTGGTCAATCTGTGTCAGATGCCAGAATTGACTGCAGTCTTGTATAGTTAGGGCTGAAGTGGCCATTGCCAACCATTTGGTGCTAAACTGAGAAAACTATTCTTCAAAGAAAGAGAAAGAATAAAACAGATTACAGAGAGAAACACAGATGAGATGTCATATGGTCGTCAGGAAACAGAGAAAGTACCATCTAATCCTGATCTTTAGCTCCTCATTCTGGTCCCTTCCAATGATATTCTCATCTTGCTACAAACTCATCAGTTTGTAAGGGGGTTTGTTCCTTATAAATAAGAAACTTTGATTAAGACATGAATGATTATTTCTGGAGTAGGCTGTGATAGCTCTTCTTTATGTCTGCCCAGGAATATTTTCCATCCCATTTCTTCTGGCCCCTTGACAATATATTGCACACACTCTCCTCTAGTCCTGGTCTATCATAGAACTAACTCCACACTGTTATAATGACTGGCAAGGAAGAGCACATGACCAAAATGGGGCCAATCAGAGCCCTTCCCTGGGATTCATACACTGATGCTAGGAAGAAGATTCTTCCTCCTCCCATGGGGATCAAGGAGCTGTTTGAAGATGCTGAAGGCCATCTTTCCCACCACATGGGTGATATCTATGGTGGAGCCTGAGATAATAATCCAGGCAGAGGCAAATGGAAGTGAGAGAGGAAGAGGGGAAGAGAGAAAAAGAAAAGGGGGAAATGAATCTTGATTTCAATCCTAGGCCCTGATTCCTACCTTTCTTTTTTCCATTACATAAGGTACCCTACTCTCCTTTCAAGGGATGTAAACAGTTTAATCTCTTTTCAGGACTTAAGCTAGTGGGATCTGTGTTTCTATCGACTGCTTGCAACTGAAATAATGTGATTCTGTACATCTTTGTCTTCCCGGTAGACTTTAAGTGCCTTGAACAAAAGGACAAAGTCCCATTCATCACTATATCCCAAGGGTCTAGCACAGAGGAGTCGCCAATTTACGTCATTGAATGAAGTTTCTAGAGTCATGGTGTAGCTCAACATTCAATGTATCAGGTCACCTAATAGATGTCATGAAAGCATCTTTGACATCATAATGGAAGCTGCACAAGTCAGTGTTTCAGAGAGGGTCCCCTTGAATCAAACAGATGTGGGTTTGAATCCACCTTCTAGGCCTTGGATAAGTTATGTTGCCTCAAAGAGCCTCAGTTTCCTCATCTGTAAAATGGAGATATTAACAGTATCTATCTCATAAGACTGTTGTAAAGATAAAATTATACGATAAATGCAAAGTACTTTGGACAGTGCCTTACACGGTGTGCACAATGCATATTAGTTTTAGTACTATTATTATTATTATTACTGTCTGATTATTTCTTAAGTCATTTAAAAAATATTCTGGTACTTTCGCAAGATCTTAACCTGAGCCTCAGGGAGACTTTGGGCCACCGATATTGCACTAAACTTGGAGAGCATGTGCATATGGGGTTATTGAAGGAGGAGAGGAACTCACAGAGCTATTGTCCAGTTCTCAAAGGGCATCTAAGATCTGCAAGAACTTCAGGGCTGCTCGTGACTCTCAAAACATACATCTGTATCTGATCTAGCAATTCCACCTCTGGTTACGTGCCCAAAAGGACTGAAAGTAGGGACTCAAACAGGTACTCGTGCACAGATGTTCATAAAAGCTTTACTCACAATAGCTAAAAGGTGAAAACAACCCAAACGTTCAGGGACAGATGAACGGATAAACAAAATGTGGTTTTTATATACAACAGAACACATACAATGGTATACTCATACCAAGGAAGGAAACTCTGACACCTGCTCAACATGGAGGAACCTTGAAGACATGATGCTAAGTGAAATTAGCTGGTCACCAAAGGACAAATACTGTATGGTTCCGCTCCTAGGAGGAACCTAGAGCTGTCAAATTCATAGAAACAAAGTAGAAGAACGATGGTTGTCAGGGGCTGGGGGAAGGGGGGATGGGGAATTAGTGTTTAACGGGTACAGATGGTGACAAAGTTCCGGAGATGGATGGTGGTGATGGTCGCATAACAATGTGAATGTACTGGGACTTCCCTGGCGGTCCAGTGGCTAGGACTCCGTGCTTCCACTGCAGGGGGCCCGGGTTCCATCCTTGGTTGGGGAACTAAGATCCCACAAGCTGCACAGTGCAGCCAAAAAAAAAAAAAAAATTGTGAATGTACTAAATGCCACTAAAATGTACACTTACAAGTAATTAAAATGGTAGATTTATGTTACGTATATTTCACCACAGTTTTTTAAAGTGAAAAAAAGAACACATATGTCCCATGGCCCTCTGACCTTCTGATACCAAATGCCTTCAGGCCAGCCCCACGCCTACAGATCACCAAATGGACAGAGTGGAGGAAAAGAGGCAAAGAAGGTTCCCTCCTCAGTTGGCCCAAAAGCTCCATGCCTTCCAAGAGCACTCTGGGTTCAGCCAAGCCCCAAACACGTTTTGCCTGCAGCACTTCATTCCCGCTGTAATGAAATTACGTGTGTGTGCTTACAGGGAAAGGGAGCGGTATGGTTTTAATTTATTTACGCTCAGCGTCTCAGAACGCAGTAGGGTAGCTGCTGTTTGATGCTGGAGGCATTCTGCAAGGCCTTTGCCTAAGCCTTCGTTCTCTTCGGTAACAAGAAACCAAGGTTAGCTCAGACTAAATTGTCTTGAAAGTCTGAGCGGAGAAGGGGCTCTAAACGTAGAGCTTGCCAAGGAAACACATTCCCTCGTCCAAAGTAGGCATGAAATAAGGATCTGGTTCCTGGGACCCAGGGGTTTCCCACAGAATTCAGAAACTCAGACTTATCCCAAAATCTCAGGAGCATTGTGGTACAGAGTCATTTGGGAAGAGAGAATAGAGAGAAAAAAAGAAAAAGAAAAAACCTTTATCAAGAACCTACTGTGATGCCAGGGACTTGACAGATGTTCTTTCTAGCAAACGCCATTTTTCTGATAGGGAAACTAGGCTCCGAGAAGTAAGTCGAATGGATTAAAATGTTAAGTGGAGCTTGAACTTGGATAGGGCTGATGCCAGCGTCTATGTGTTTCAGTTTAACCACCTGTTACCGTTACCATGGCTGTGTAACAAATCACCCCAAACCTGTGATGTCAAACAACCACCATTTTATTATGTTCACAGACTCTATGAGTCCGAAATTGAGAAAAGGTAGAGCAGGTATTATGAGTCAAACTGCATCCCCCACAAAAAATATGTTGAGGTCTTAACCCCCAGTATCTCAGAATGTGACCTGATTTGGAAAGAGGGTCTTTACAGAGGTGATCAGGTTAACATAAGGTCCTTAGGGACACCGAATCCAAGATGACTGGTGTCCTTATAAAAAGAGGATATTTGCTACACGGTTGGTGGGATTGTAAATTGGTGCAACCATTGTGGAAAACAGTAAGGAGGGTCCTCAAAAGTTAAAAATAGAACTACCATATGACCCAGCAATTTCACTTCTGCATATTTACACAAAGAAAACAAAAACACTCATTTGAAAAGATATATGCACCCCAGTGCTCATTCCAGCATTATTTACAATAGCCAGGATATGGAAGAAACTTAAGTGTCCGCTGATGGATGAATGGTTAAAGAAGATGTGGTGCATGTATATATCCATATATACAATGGAATATTACGCAGCCATAAGAAAAATTCAATCTTGCCACTTGCAGCAACATGGATATATCTAAAGGGTATTATGCTAAGTGAAATAAGTCAGAGAAAGAAAAATACTGTATGATCTCACATATATGTGGAATCTAAAATACAAAACAGATAAACAAACAAAACAAAAACAGACTCATAGATACAGAGAACAAATGGGTGGTTGGCAGAAGGGAGGGCATGGAGGGGGGTGCAAACTAGGTGCAGAGGATGAAGAGGTACAAACCTCCAGTTATAAAATAAGCCACGGGGGCTTCCCTGGTGGCGCAGTGGTTGACAGTCCACCTGCCGATGCAAGGGATGCAAGGGACACAGGTTCGTGCCCCGGTCCGGGAAGATCGCACCTGTCGCAGAGTGGCTGGGCTCGTGAGCCATGGCCACTGAGCCTGCGCATCCGGACCCTGTGCTCCGCAACAGGGGAGGCCACAATAGTGAGAGGCCCCCGTACCGCAAAAAAATAAAAAAAATAAGCCACGGGATGTAATATATAGCATAAGGAATATGGTCAATAGTACTGTAGTAACTTTGTATGGGGACAGATTACTAGACTTATCACGGTGATCGTTTCATAATGTATGCAAAGGTCAATGACTTCCTGTACACCTGAAACTAACATAATATTGTACATCAACTATATCTCAATGTTTTTTTTGGGGGGCCGCGGGGCCCACAGGATCTTAGTTCCCGGACCAGGGAGCAAACCCGCACCCCCTGCAGTGGAAGCGTGGAGTCTTAACCACTGGACCGCCAGGGAAGTCCCTAAATTTTTAAAGAAGGGAAATTTGGAAACCGAGACACACGCACAGAAGAAATACAACGTGAAGAGACATAGCAAGAAGGCCACGTGAAGATGGATGATTGGAATGCTGCTGCCAGAAGCCAAGGAATGCCAAAGATGCCCAACAAACAACCAGAAGCTGGAAGAGGTGAGGAAGGATTCTTCCCCTGCAGGCCTCAGAGGGACCATGGCCCTGCCAACACCTAGATCTTGGACTTCTGGCCTCCAGAACTGCGAGACGATAAAGTTCTGTTGTTTTAAGCCCCCGAGTTTGTGGTGCTTTGTTACGGTAGCCCTAGGAATCTAACACGCTAACGAGAGCAGAGGTCAACACAAAGCTGAGTGCTGGGGTGCCAGCCCGTCATGTCCGCTGCATCCAGCCCCAGTCTCCTGGAATCTGCTTTACACACGGGATTTCTGCATGTGATTGTATTTGAAAATTATTCCATAGTTATACAAGCACTTTCATTTTACGAGACGGCAGATGGAAACTGAGGTCCAGAGACAAGTAGGACTTGCTGGAGGTCACCCAGTGGCTCAAGTGGCGTCTTAAGACAGGAAGGCAAGCCTTCCGGCTGCCGTTCCTGTTTTCTCTGCTGTCACCATTCATTTGGGGTAAAGGCCCAGGCAGCTTGGGGACAGGCTGTGTTCAGGGTGTCATTTCACGTGGCTCCACTTCAGAAGCTTATTTTCCCCTCTTTTCATCGTTGCCCTGAGACTAAAAGATGGTGCCCTGATTGCATCAAGCACCCAGGCTTCAAGGCCAGCGGGGCTCGAGGGCTGGGCCGCCCCTCCTAACCGTGACCTTACGAGCTGCCCTCTTGGCAAAGGTGAGCGGGGGGGGGGTGGGAGCTGGCAGGGCAGGCCTGGGGCACAGGGTTAGGCCCTGATAACCCGAGATCAAAGCAGCCTGTCAGCAGTGTCAGCTGAGAGGCCGCCAAGACAAGCGACGCAGGCGGCTTTATCTCCCCGCTGGCCCGAGAGCCGGGGCGGGGAAAGCACCACGGTTCCCGGAAACTATTTCTGGAAGGCCAGGAGGGAGCCGATGGGGCCCTTGCTCATGGCACGCTGGCTCCAGGTCTCCTGCAATCTCACGCACCCCGCCTGGTTTCCTCTGTCTCGCGTTTGGGTTCTTTCCTGCTCTTTCATCCACGATTTTCCATTTTCATCTATCCGTGTGTTCACACACAACAAAGATGGTTTTCTCAGCCCTGCAACTCCCGCTTTCCATTTCTCTCTTTCACACACAGAAGATGGCCGTTGCCTTCACCTCCCTGCCAACACACACACAGCTGCCTCTCTCCCTCCTGGCCCTGTCCATCCTCACATTCGCAGACAACCAGCTTTCTTCCACCTTCCTTTATACACGTGTGCATTCTCACATGCATACGTACACACACACACACACACACACACACACACACTCACACCTGCTTGGCTTCCAATCTCCAAACCCTCTTAAACCAGAATCCAAAGACAGCTGCCAATTAAAACAATAAAAACTTCTAGCCTTCCTCCCAGTTATTATGAACTCTGGGACCATTTCCACCAGCCGATGCCTGGACTTTTTTTTTTTCCCTTCAAGGTGTTGATCCTTTTGTTTGCAGCTGGAAGAAACCCAGCCACTGTTCCTGCTCCAGCTGTGGCCTCTGTCAGCTGGGCAGCCCACAGCTGGTCAGTTTCAAACACATCCACTGGAGCCCAGTTACCTGGGCACTTTTAAAAAGGAAGAAGGGGGCTTCCCTGGTGGCGCGGTGGTTGAGAGTCCGCCTGCCGATGCAGGGGACACGGGTTCATGCCCCGGTCCAGGAAGATCCCATATGCCGCGGAGCGGCTGGGCCCGTGAGCCATGGCTGCTGAGCCTGCGTGTCTGGAGCCTGTGCCCCACAACGGGAGAGGCCACAACAGTGAGAGGCCCGTGTACCGCAAAAAAAATAAATAAATAAAAAGGAAGAAGGGGGGAGGGGAGGGAATCTACATTCCCAATACATTATCTGAGAGATTCCAGAAACTTCCACACACCAAAAGTTTGAATTTTCCTCTCTACCCTTAAACTCACACCTGATCTCTTGACCGGGTGTCCAGCCTGGCCAAAAGGAAGAGAGAGGGAGAGGGACATTGATGTATTTGTTACTTTCTGCCATGAGCACCTGCAGGCTTCAGAATTTCCTCAGACTAGCTGGGCTGGGACTTCCCTGGCGGTCCAGTGGTTAGGACTCTGCACTTCCACTGCAGGGGATACGGGTTCCATCCCGGTCGGGAACTAAGAGCTCACATGCTGTGAGGTGCAGCCAAAAAAAAGAAGAAAAGAGAAAAGAATAGCTGGGCTGGTGGAATGGGAGACGGAATGGGTTCAGGGAGTCACACCCTTGCCCAGAGGCAAAGGGAAAGAAAGGAGCATTTATGGAGCCCCTGCTGTGTGCTGGGTACCTTTCCCATCTGTTCTGGGAAATGTCCAAGAGGCTGTGGGTCCCGCACTCAGCACAGTGCCTGGCGCACAATAAACACTCAATACTTTGCAAATATGTTGCTCTTTTTCTTAGCACCTTCACAACACTCTTCCATGGATATCCCCATTTTGTCAATGAGGAAAATGAAGCTCAGAGGGGTTTGGTGACAACCACCTAACCACAGCCCATACATGCCAGAGCCCGGCTCTCCCCCCAACCCCCACCCTTTCTGCCAGCCACGTAGCAGCATGGTTGATCGGGGGAAATTGTATTGCATCCTTTTGCTTCTCTCACAGAATCATGCAAGATTCTAGTTTTGGAAATGTGCTTTTCCTAGCTTCTTGCGGGTCTGGTTAAATCTGAGTATGACACCTGAAAGGGCTCCTAGAGACCCCCTACAACCCAATCACTGATGCTGAGATTAAAAGCAAACTGAAGCAAGGGAGAGAATAGAGGGGCTGTGTAGTTTTCACCTACCCTTATCAGGGTAACAGCTTCTCAACGTTGCTTTGGGAAAACAAACGTTCTTTTACTGGGTATAATCATAGTGGAGCTGTTGATCACGAGCTCACCACCAAAGGGAGGGCCTAGGACCCAAGCTCAGCCAATCAGATGCTCCCTCCCAGGAATTCGCATCCAAGCTGGGGCTGAAGCTTTGCAGCTCATTCATCCCTTCACCCGAGTCCGTGAAGCCCTGTTACCCAGTTCCCTTAGCGCCTGTTTTTTTCGGTGGCTTTGTTCCTCTATTCTGCAAGCTCCCTCCTATCCTTCCAGTAAATTCCTTCTTGGCATACGTTAATGAAACTCACTTTTGTTGCTTGCAATCAGAGAATTCTAAGTGATACAGGAAGGCATGCAACCAAAATCACCCAGCAAGGCAGTGGCAGTGAGGAGACTGGAACCCATTTCTGAATCCCAGTTCATTACTTCCTCTCGGGCCTGGAAAGTCGTAAGCGGCTTAATGCTTTCTTTCACCCTCTGTATCGCTTAACAGCTCTGAGCCTCAATTTCCATAATGGAAAAAAAAATGGGAATATTAGGTCAAATACTATGAAATTGCAAGTTTTACAGTTCCAAAAAAGGGCAAATATGGGACTTGCCCTGGTGGTCCAGTGGTTAAGACTCTGTGCTTCCACTGAAGGGGACACAGGTTCAATCCCTGGTCGGGGAACTAAGATCCCACACGCCGCGCAGTGTGGCCAAAAGATTAAATAATAAAAAATATAAAAGGGCAAATAGATTGGCAATATCATATGAAATGTGTCCAGATCCCAATTCCAGTTCATCAGGAGGGAGGTTTTTCCACATCAACAAGGAATTCTCTGGACACCTAGTTGGTGTTCAGTTTCAATTCTGACACTACCTGGAGATAGGGTCAGATTCCACAGGTTAAGGGCTCAGTCCCACGAGACTGTCCCTCCGGCCCCACCCCACCCCATCAGACACCAGTCAAAAGCCCAAGTTGTTACTTCTGCTTCTGACCTACCAGTCACAAACTGGGGGTTCCAAAGACCCCCTCCAACTCAGGATCCCCGTTGGAAGTCCAGATTGTTACCTATACTTCTGACCAACTAGCTATAAATCAGAGGTTCCCATCACCCCCTCCTTGAGTTCAATTAATTTGCTAGAGCAGCTTACAGAACTCAGGAAACCCATTTACTCACTAGATTACCAGTTCATTATAAAAGCACATAACTCTAGAATAACCAGGTGGGAGAGATGCACGGAGCAAGGCACATGGGAAGGGGCACAAGGCTTCTATGCCCTCTCTGAGGGCACCATTCTCCCCAAATATCCATGGGTTCGCCGACCTAGAAACTCTCGGAACCTCCTCCTTTTGTGGTTTTTATGGAGGCTTCAGTGCACAGCCATGATTGATTACATCATTGACCACTGGCAATTGGTATCACTCTCTAGCCCCTCCCCGCCTCCCGGGAGGTTGGGAGTGGGGCTGAAAGTTCCAACCCTCTAATCCCTTGATTGGATATCTGGGCAATCAGCCCCCATCCTTAGGTGCTTCCAAAAGTCACCTCATTCACATAACAAAAGACACATTTATCAGCTCTCATCACTCAGGAAATTCCAAGGGTTTTAGGAGCTCTGTGCCAGAAACAGGAACGAAGACCAGATACATATTTCTTATCATAAATCACAGTATCACAATCACCAACGCCCCACCTGGCTTCACCCGGCCCTCGTCTCACTGGTGGTGTGTAGCCCTCCTCTCCAAGATCTCACAGTGGGAATGTAATGACTTCTGTGACTCAAAAGTCCAGGAGTGGATTCTAGTCTCAGGCAGAGATGGATCCAAACATTCAAACTAAGCCTTTGTGAATTTCCCCTCCCATCTCGCAGCTTCAAGTCTCATTTAGTTGACTTTCTTCCAAACAGGCTCTCACCTCACGGTAGCAAAGAAGACCCTCAGAAACTCCAAGCTAACATCCTACTAAAGTAGCAACCCCAGGCAAGAAGGTGTTCCAATTTCTTCACCATCCTATTAAGAGTCCCAAGAATGAATCCCATTGTCCTTCCTGGTTTAGGTCGGTCACATGGTCACCCATGAGCCAATCACTCTGGCCAGGAGTCAGAAGGCTCAGATTGGTCGGGCCTTGGTCACGCGCCCACCCCTGGACCTTGGGGATGTGGGTCAGCTTCACCTGAATTGTCTGGACACAGAACAGAGGAGGGGCACTTTCCAAAGGAAAAATCAGGGTCATTTACACAAATGGAAAAGCAGGAAAAACTGTCGATGCCCACCCTATATGTCCTGCTGGTTCACAGTGGCATAGTTGTACATAGTTCAATGCACAGATCTGGGTCATACATACCTGCATCTGGAAGCTGCCTCCATCAATTTCCAGAACTTGGGCAAAGGTAATCTCACTGAGCATCAGTTTCCTCATCTGTAAAGTGGACAGAAAACAAGTTTCAGCCTACAGATTTATAAAGGTTAGAAAAAAAGCAAAAATAATAGGAAGTCTGTCACAAAAACAGTAATAATAATACAGTAAATATTGTTACTTTGAAAAATTCTCAGCTCTCAATGCCCATAAATATCCTAGTTCCTGGCTTCTAGATGGGATTCTCTTGTCTTTCACTGTCCTCTTCCTTCCTCAGTTATTTGATGCTTTGCCTTTTTTTCTTCCTTTCAAAGATCAAATACACACACACATACCCCCCACACACATACACATACACACTCACAAACACGAGTCCAGCCCAAATAACCCACTCATATAAAATAGAGGAGGAAGTGAAGATCTGTGGAATTCATTTATATTCAGCTGTGAGCAGCCAGAGACTCGTGTAGTGGAAAATATGCAAAAGGATTAAAGGAGGAAAGAAGATATTAAAATTGTAATTTTCCCAATCATATTGAGACATTTTGTTCAGCCCTAATGACAGGATGCATAGCACATCTGTCAAAAACTGTGCTACATTTCCAAGTAGAAACTAAATAAATTGAGTTTCTGCTCAGTGACAGCATACACTGAGATTGCTGTCAGTTCTGTTCCACTTTTTTTTTTTGCCTTTTTTTCTCTCCAAGCCATTTTGTTTTTGTTACCGTCTTTGTGAGATTTGCTCCTGTTTTCTCTCTTGTTCTTCTTCCTTCCACGCAAGTTGGAAAGGACCTGAGTCTGCATGGACCAGGAAAGTCCACCGGACAGCTTCCAGAGGCTCCACATAGGTCGCAGGATACAGTATAAGGTCTAATGATCAGGCCCTGTGGGTCCCACCTGGATGCTGACTTCAGCAAAGACCCCATATCTACTCCTTTTTCTAGTGGCCGATGCAGGAGGCCAAGATCAGTTAGGCAGAGAAAGGCTGTGATTTGGTGTCCCACGTGGTCTGCGGTTGAACTGATATTAGCCAGTGGTGGGCAAAAAACGGATGAAATCTATGGTCAATGGGTAAGAGAAGGGCACAATTTCAAGGATAAATCTGGGCGCTTCCTTGGGTCTGAAGAACCTAATTTAGTGGTGAGCTGGTTCCTAGGATTTCCACTAACATCAGTGGAGCCCCACTAATGCAAGATCAGCATCGGGCGCTTCTCGGCTGGATATCTTTTTTGTTGCTGTTTTGTTTATTTTTTTTTGAAGCTTAATCGATTGTAGAGCTATCTGGTGGGATCTATAACCCCATGAGCTATATTTTATATATGGGTTTTGTTTTCTGGTTTTTGGCCATGCGGGATCTTAGTTCCCTGACCAGGGATCGAATCCACTCCCCCTGCGTTGGGAGCATGGAGTCTTAACCACTGGATCCCCAGGGAAGTCCCATTGGCTGGATATCTTGATGGCACTCCACCATGCTGGTGCTCAGGTCATCTCACCCACATACCTTAAGGTGTGGCACTCCTTTCTGCCTTTCAGGGTAACACTAGGGCACCAGCCTCAGAGGGACAAGGGACGGCAAAGCCCAGAGATATAATCAACACACTGAAATCACACATCCTTGAATGGATGGGGCATTCAAGAGCGGAAAACCTGAAACTGAGTCAGAGGAACTTGGATCAATTAGATGCAAGGAAGAGATAGCTGAGGAACTCTTGAAAATATTTTCCAAGCCAGTGGCAAGAGAATGAGCTGGGAGAGGGAGACGTGGGCCAGATCTGGAAGGATTCGAGCATCACACTAGGCACACATGGAAGCCATGGAAGAGCGGAGAGCAGGACAGTGATGATCAGAGTTGCATTTCAGAAGATCACGCAGGCTGCGGGGTAAAGAATAGATGGAGGGAGGGAAGAGTGGAAACAGTTGACAGAAGGCTCCTGTGGAAATCTAGAAAAGAGAGGGGGATGGCCAGATCGAAGACACTGGGAAGAGAATGGAGACAGGTCAACAGCTCCAAGAACTGTTCAAGAAATAGGATTAGAAAGAAAGACAGGGCTTCCCTGGTGGCGCAGTGGTTGGGAGTCCGCCTGCCAATGCAGGGGACACGGGTTCATGCCCCGGTCCGGGAAGATCCCACATGCCGCAGAGCAGCTGGGCCCATGAGCCATGGCCACTGAGCATGCGCGTCTGGAGCCTGTGCTCTGCAACGGGAGAGGCCACAACAGTGAGGGGCCCGCGTATCGCAAAAAAAAAAAAAAAAAAGAAAGAAAGAAAGAAAGACAGTTTTAGGCACAAGAGACAAGGGGTGAGCACCTAAAAACTTCCACCCTAAGAAGAGTTAGTCTAAGCTATTCCCCTACCTTTAGTTTATCTAACACAAGTTAGAAATCTTTTTTTTTTTCCTTTAAGTTGTGCTCATGGACCTATGGTGTCCCTACATGTCTCCTGTCATCGTCCTTGTGCAGAATGCTTGATCTAGCAGGCTCTGAAATCAGACTGCCAGGGTACGGCTGTATTATTTAGAGTCTTCATTAGAAGCATGTAGAGATTGGATGCATTTAATAGTTCTCTTTGATGATCTACTTAGTAGGTGAGAAGAATTAAAGGGATGAGATTTTGAAGGCTCCAGAACATTTAGCAAGCCAATGTCCTTATCCAAATTCAAAAGGATGTGATCTTAATGCAGCCCTTGGCAATGGAGTCAGGAAGGCAAAGCTGTGATGGAGAGACACTGTTCTATGTAAAGAAGAGAAAAAATACTTTCGGGAACTCAAAGCTTAGAGTTAATTTTGAAGAAACACTGAACGGTCCCCAGCCCTCTAGCGAAAAGCACACGTATCTGCCAGCCTGTTGTCAAATACCAGCTAATCAACAATCCAAGTTGCTAAGATTGTCTATCCAGTGGATCTTATCCAAACAGGCTGTCCTCAGGCTGAGCAGGGCACAACTAAAGGAGTAACCAGGGTGGGTAAACTCACCACCCTAGAGTAAATTAAGAGTTCACTACTCAATCCAGATCACAAATGGAAATGTTCTATATGGACACTGACCATCCTTCATGAGTAAGATAACTGATCATCCCAGTGTGTCTGGGACTTTCAGGGCTAAAAGAGGGAAAGTCCCAGGCAAAGTCAGACCCCTGAGCCCCACTTGGAGCTCACATCACCATTTTGAATGGTATCCTTTTCAATGGTGACTTCAGAAAACATACTGACCAATGTGGGGTCCATTTTACTGGGAAGGAAAGAAAATCAATTTGCTCCCTTGCATCTATTCCATCCATCTTTTCCAGTGGAAAGGAAAGTGTCTCTTGTGCTACAGCAGTGAGTGCTACAGCTAAAGTGTCTCTTGTGGTACAGCCGTGAGTGCTCTGAAATCAGATGCAATGGGCTTAAATACTTGCTTTCCTCTATAAAATGGGAGCATGCCTAACTCATGCCTCTGATGTTAGAAAATGTATGGCAACGCAGTGCTGAACGCAGTGCCTGGCTTGTAGTAAGTATTCAAAGCCATGAGCTGTTTTTTATTATTAGAACTTTCCATCGAACCCCACCCCAACCCCAATCCTCTTGATGGAACGCTACTTAGAGCTTCCAATCTCTCTCTTGGCATTTCCCATTTGACCTAGGCTGTGAGGAGCTTCTGTAATTCATCCTCCCTTCCCCGGGACTTAACTGATAGAGTCCAGTCACCAGGTTCCTCTTTGCAAATTTGTAACTGAGAAGATTTAGAAAACCTTTGACTAAAGTGACTAACATGACTGAATATGAAAGGAAAGCGGAACAATCATGTCTTTTCTTAAGAAGGAATGGGTTATCTCGTGGGGGAAGGGAGTTTTCTAAGCCCCGAAGATGTTTGTTAACAGACATACTGTGTATAAAAAGCTTAACGTGGCGATCCAAACAATGCCACCGTCAAATTATTATCTCTTATGTGAACAATAGCAGTGGCCTCCTAACTGGTCTACTGCTTCTGCCTTTTGGCCCAAGAGTCTGTTCTCCACCCTGCAGCCAGAGGAATCTTTTTATTTATTTGTTGGGTGGGTGGGGGCGCCGTGCCACATGGCTTGCAGGATCTCTGGTTCCCAGACCAGGGACTGAACCTGGGGCCGCGGCAGTGAAAGCTCCAAATGCTAAGTACTGGACTTAGGGAAGTACTGGACTTAAGTACTGGACTTACTCCCCAGAGGGATCTTTTTTTTATGCGGTAGGTGGGCCTCTCACTGTTGTGGCCTCTCCCTTTGCGGAGCACAGGCTCCGGATGCGCAGGCTCAGTGGCCATGGCTCATGGGTCCAGCTGCTCCGCGGCATGTGGACCGGGAAACGAACCCGTGTCCCCTGCATCGGCAGGTGGACTCTCAACCATTACGCCACCAGGGAAGCCCCCAGAGGGATCTTTTAAAAATGTAAGGCAGCTGCCCTGGTGTCCATCATCAACAGGAGAAAGGATAAACTGCTTATCCAGACAAAGAAATGCTACCTCACAATAAACATACAAAAAAAAGTACTGGGCTTCCCTGGTGGCGCAGTGGTTGGGAGTCCGCCTGCCGATGCAGGGGACACGGGTTCGTGCCCCGGTCTGGGAAGATCCCACATGCCGCGGAGCGGCTGGGCCCGTGAGCCATGGCCACTGAGCCTGTGCTCCGGAGCCTGTGCTCCGCAAGGGGAGAGGCCACAACAGTGAGAGGCCCGCCTACCGCAAAAAAAAAAAAAAAAAAAAAAAAAAAAGTACTGGTCCAAATTAGAGCGTGGGTGAATTTCAAATACATTATGCTGAGTGAAAGAAGCCTTACACAAGACTACATACTGCATGATTCCATTTATATAAAGTTCTGGAATAGGCAAAACTCACATATGGTGAGAAAAATAAGAACAGTGGTTGCCTGGGGGCAGGGCAGGAGGGAGAGGTACAGTGTTAATACTCTCTAGCTTGATAGGGGTTAGGGCTGCACAGGTATGTCAAAAATTGTCAAAATTCAAAGAATGACAAGCTTAAGATTTGTGCATTTCACTGTATGTAAATTTTCTCTTTAAAAACAAATATTGAACTCTGCTTAGTGATATGCATGCCTAAATGTTTGGGGATGAGGTCACAGGATGTCTGCAAGTTATTTTTGAAATGCAACAAAACAAAAAGATGAATTGATAGATGGATAGAGGGATGAATACAGGAGTAGACGTGTGATGAAGCAAACAGAGGAAAATGTGAAGTGTAGAATCCACTCGGTGGGTACATGGGTACTCTCCACACAATTTTTCAACTTCTCTATATGCTTGAAATTTTTCATAATAAAAAATGGGGGAGGGCTTCCCTGGTGGCACAGTAGTTGAGAGTCCGCCTGCCGATGCAGGGGACACGGGTTCGTGCCCCGGCCCGGGAAGATCCCACATGCCGCGGAGCGGCTGAGCCCGTGAGTCATGGCCACTGAGCCTGCGTGTCCAGAGCCTGTGCTCCGCAACGGGAGAGGCCACAACAGTGAGAGGCCCGCGTACCGGAAAAAAAAAAAAAAAGGGGAGGGGGGGGAATTCCCTGGTGGTCCAGTGGTTAGAACTCCGAGCTTTCGCTGCCGAGGGCCCAGGTTCGATCCCTGGTAGGGGAGCTAAGATCCCACAAACTGCAGCAGTGTGGCCAAAAAAAATGTTTTTAATAAAAAATAAATTTTAAAAACAGGGTGGGGTGGGGAAGGGGAGTAGAAAGGGAGATATGTCACTCCTTTTTTTTTTTTTTTTTTTTTTTTTTTTTGTGGTACGCAGGCCCCTCACTGTTGTGGCCTCTGCTGTTGCAGAGCACAGGCTCCGGACGCGCAGGCTTAGCGGCCATGGCTCACGGGCCCAGCCGCCCCGCGGCATGTGGGATCTTCCCGGACCGGGGCACGAACCCGTGTCCCCTGCATCGGCAGGTGGACTCCCAACCACTGCGCCACCAGGGAAGCCCTGTCACTCCTTTTTAAAATAGCTTCCCTGTTTTAGTCAGATGCAAAGCCACAGCACTTGCCCTAGCAGGGTCTACAGGATCTGGGCTCCTTTTGACCCCTAACTCTCTGGCCTCATTCCCTGCCACCGTCTAAACAATCTTCAACGATGATTGAAGCCTCTCGACCACCTTACTTCCAGCCATGGCAGCCTCCTTGTGCATCCTCCAACATACCAACCTTGTTCTGGTGTCAGAGCCTTTGCTCTTCTGTTCGTTCTGCCTGGAACACTGTTCCCCCATTACACAAGCTTGATTCCCTGACTTCTGCAGTCTCTGCCCGCGTGTCACCTCCTGACTACTCTATATGAAACAGCGCTTCCTCCCACCACTCTCCATCCCTTTACTTATTTTAGGTTTTTATCACCTGCTGGTACAATATTCATTGGTTTATTGCCTATCCCCGCTCCCCCCCCCACCCCAGCAATATAGCCACTTTGCTTTGTTCCTTGTGGTATGTTGGCACCTAGAACAGCACCTGGAAGATGTTCCTTCAATACTCATTTAATAAACACGTGAATGAATGCATATGATGCTGACACTACCAATGGTAATCTTAACTGAGTATTTGGTAAGTGCTGGCCCAGAGCTAAACCATTGACTCCCATGCTGTCAAATAGCCTATGGCTATTTTGACAACTGAGAAAAATCAGAGTTTGAAAGATTGATTTACCCAAAGACAAGGGTCAGGGCTGGAAAAATCCAACCTAGCTCTTCAGTTCCAAAGCCCAGAATCTTTCCACCTTGCCACAGGTCGCCAGGACTACCCTAACTGCAGACGGAAAGACCCAGGTGCTGGACTTCCCTGGTGGTGCAGTAGCCGGGGGGGCCACAACCACTGAGCCGGCACTCTAGAGTCCGTGAGCCACAACTACTGAGCCCATGTGCCACAACTACTGAAGCCCGCACGCCTAGAGCCTGTGCTCTGCAACAAGAGAAGCCACCGCAACAAGAAGCCCGTGCATCACAATGAAGAGTAGCCCCTGCTCGCCGCAACTAGAGAAAGCCCTCATGCAGCAACAAAGACCCAACGCAGCCAAAAATAAATTAATTAATTAATTAAAAAAAAAAAAGACCCAGGTGCCCACACATCCAAGGACATCAGACTCTTCTCCATCGTCAAACTTCCAATGACACCTGGTGCCCCCAGCCCCCAGTCTACCAGGATCAAATGGGCTGACCAGCATTACTACTGGGCTTCCAAACTTGAGCGGCTCTGGTACATCATGGTCTGTGTTTTTTTGGGGTTTTGGGTTGTTTTTTTGTTTTTGTTTTTTTTTGTGGTTTTTTTTTGGCTGTGCCACGTGGCTTCCAGGATCTTAGTTCCCCCACCAGGGATTGAACCCAGGCCCCAGCAGTGAAAGAGCAGAGTCCTAACCACTGGACCACCAGGAAAGTCCCTGGTCTATGTTAATAAACTGCCTTTCAGTTGCAAAGATGACCTTAACCCCCATATCAAACACCTTTCTTCTGTTTCCTCTTATACACAGGCTATATCTATTGACGTTAACACAGCATTTTTTTAAATAAGTGCTGAAAAATGTTAGTTTTCTCCAAGGTTAACTAGTCCATATCATATGATCAAGTTCAACATATGGGGGAAAAATGTCAAGAACATTTGCAATTATTCATAGATAATCAGTCAGTGAATGGGCATTCAAGAAGGGAGGGGCACGTCAGTTGTTGCTACATGTGTGTACTGAGCACGTACTATGTGCCAGGCATTGTATCAGACACGAGGGGATGAGGAAGTGGGGAATGGAGTGTGTTCCCCGCAGAGCCCAGTCACTTCCTGTGTGACCTTGGCCAAGTTACTCAAGCACTCTGAAACTCGGTTGCCTCATCTGAAAAGTGGAGATAATTTCACCTCCTTAAAAATGCTTTTATTGTGAGGAACACAGGAGACAATGTACATTACAGGGTTTAACACAGTGGCCAGAAGACAACAGCCCAGGAAAAACATGCTAGTTCCGTGCCCATGTCTCCCTCCCCTGCTCTCTCCCACTTCAAGGAGACCCTGAGACATACATGGGGAATTCTGAGGTCTGGGCAGACCAGGTTAAGTGCTCCAAGTGAGGAAGTGACCCACAGACTATTTAATTCTTTAATTCTATGCCTAGGAATACTCACAAAGGAGGTATTTTTGTCCCCATGTTACAGATGGGAAAACTAAAGTTCAGAGAGAATAAGTAACTTGGCCAAGATAATACGGTTTTTAAGCTTTAGAAGCCTCCAGTTCTTGTCTTGTTCATCTCATGGTAGAGAGAGATGGATTCCAACCAGCTGCAGAAACCCAGAACGGCTGCTTGGAGGATGTAGCCATTTCAAGAGTTTATCTTCACAGCATAAAGATCTGTTTTCCTCTAATACCAAACTCGGCATTCCTGAGGAGTCTGCATCCTGGATTCCATAACCCAGAGCTCTGCCACTTTCTTTCCAGCTTTGGCTTTAGCCCAAGTGGACATCGGCACAAATTTCCTCCTCTGAACACAAGTAAAACATTCAGATTCACAGAGACCTCCACCCGACACCACCCATCTCCGTCCCTTGTTATCCCCATATCTAAAGAGATTTGAGAAAGATGCTGCTCGAAATCTCTTTGTGAACTCCCTCCCACTGGTTGGTTATGTCAGGCCTACATTTTTGTCTCTTGGTGACAGGGTTTTTTACAAAGGAGAGGGGAAATCCAGCAGATACTAAGACATCCTCCTCAGACTGGAGGACTGACCACCCTGCCATTAAAAATATGCATGTTCTGGTTATTTACAATTACCTGTTTGTTTGGGAAGGATTTTTTCTCTTTCTTCCACGTCCCCTAGCTGTGTATACAGTGAAGAGGATGGTGCTGAGCCTGTAAGATTTTTTTTTTCCCTCCCTGTGTTTATCCACCAAAGAAAGTATTTTAAGTACTTTGTTTCCATTATGCTATTCTGAGCCCATTACTTGGTGGGGTGATTAAAGATGGCTTTTGGCAAGAGAAGAGAAAGCAAAGTGTTTGTTACTTAAATGACTGCTAGCCTTTCCCAGGCAGTCTTCAAAGGGGAAAACATAAACACATGGCATTCAAAATACATATTGGCTTGGTACTGGGAGCCCCGGAGGACATCTGGCCCTTCACCTTTGCCTGGAATCTGAGGAGCTGGGACAGGAGGCATGAAAAGGGCTCTTTCTAGGGCATCTTGAAGGCAACTGACCTCTCTAGGTTCTTCTGTCTTCCTCCTCACCTGTGTGGTCCTTGATTCTTTCCCCTGGCTGGGGTCTTCTTGGGTTACTTCCCAACCCTTCCAATTGTGTTTGGATCCAACCATGGACAAGACATATGGGCTCTCTACGTTCAGTTCACGGGGCTTAAAGTCTTCTGGCATGGTCTACAGGCCTTAATCAAAAGAATCCCACAAGCATGTTTCCAAGAGGTGATAAATTTCACAATGGAGAAGGACAAGGCGTGTAATGGGCCTGGGAGTAGGAATGAGAATTTCTCCTGGGGTCAGGGAGGACTTCCTTTCATGTGCAAATCTGAAAGATAAGCCCAAACTGGGTAGGAAGGGGTCTCCTAAGCAAAGGCAGCGAGGAGAGAACAGGACTTTTTTTCAAAAAAGGGAAAGGCGGTGGGGTAGCTGGAATCCAGAGGACAAGGGCAAGGTGATGTAAACAGGTCAGAGAGGTCTTGGGTGCCCCTCCCTCCAGTATAACCACATAGCAGGTGCTAAATACAAGGTAGTGAAAATAGGAGTGGGAGGAGGAAGTGTCAGCTAGAATAGAAGGGGCCAATCCCTGCTTGCTTATCTTAACAGCCGGGTGGCCTTTGGGCAAGATATTTCACTGCCTTAAGCCTCAATTTCCTCATCTGTCAAATGGGTATCATTCGCCCTACCTCAAAGGGCGTGTGGTACATAGTTGGAGCTTAACTTCAATGCTGCACTTTCCTTGTTTCACTGAGCATCTTGGGAGACTTGCATGAAGCCAAAAAACCCCATCTCTGATCAATGGCTCATTTGGATGAAGGCCCAAGACCCATCAGTCCCACTGGCCAGGGGACCTCACTGCAAGGTTGCTGTAATCACTTACCCTCCATCCCTCCAGTCAGAAGGTGCCTCTTTGAAGTCAACATCTGATCTCTCCCCGGGATCTTGGGGACATTAGTATCTCCCTGGCCTATCTCCCAAACTATTGGGACAAGCCGAGGAGATAAAGGGTGGGTGAGGCCTTTAGAGGATTCCTGTTCCCCTCCCTGGGCTGGGGAGGAAATCTGCATTGGTCTAGATAGGGTTACAAGTTGCACTAAAGCATTTTCCCTGAACTCACACCCTTAAGTCAAGGGCCTCTAGAACTCAAAATGGCACCTGCAAGTTCGGGCATGTCCAGAGCGCTGAAAACATCTGGGAATCTCTCTCTTCTGGAGCCAAGCGGGCAGCTTCAGAACTCCAACTGCTCAGGCAAAGTGAAAGCACAGGCTGGGGCAGCCCCCGTGCTTCCTCTGCTCTGAGGTCTCGGGTGCCAGCTCCACTCTGGATGCTTTTCTCCACCCCTCTTCATTTCCTGGTCTCCACCATTCTGTGGGACAGGGATAAACCTTCCGCTTTTTTTTTTTTTTTTTTTTTTTGCGGTACGCGGGCCTCTCACTGTTGTGGCCTCTCCCGTGGCGGAGCACAGGCTCCAGACGCGCAGGCTCAGCGGCCATGGCTCACGGGCCCAGCCACTCCGTGGCATGTGGGATCCTCCCAGACTGGGGCACGAACCCATGTCCCCTGCATCGGCAGGCGAACTCCCAACCACTGCGCCACCAGGGAAGCCCAGCCTTCCCGCTTTTGACAGATTTGATCAAGTGAGAAATTCAGCTACTTGCCCAGAGTCTCAGTTATGAAATGGAAAAGAGAACTCCTGATCCTGAACGCACACACAGGTCTTTAGTCTTCAGTGCTGTCTTGATGGCTATTTAGCTGCCCCCACCCTCCATCCAAAAATTAGATTACCTGGGACCCAAGGAGGCCCTCCAAGAATGCTCAAGTGGATGGAAGTCTCCAGGTGGGGGGTGTCTGCTTTGAATGTTGAAATTGGATTTCTAGAGACTCCCAGGCTACCAACAGATCACTGACATCTTACATCCTTTGAGTTCTCTTCCAATCCCGTCTCCTCTGCTAACCTCACTCGAGTTCTAGAAGGTACAACCACAATCATCATCATCGTAATTGGCCCCATTTATTAAGTACTCTCTAAGTGTTAGATACTGACCCAAGCAATACGTATCTTCTCACGGTATGAATTTCAGCACCTGATAAACTGCTGTATCATCATCCCCATTTCACAGATAAGCAAAGTAAGGCTCAGAGGGGGGAAAGTCTTCACCCAAGGCCACAGCTGGTAAGTGGCAGAGTCAAATCTGAAATTCCATCTGGCTGATCCCAGGTTCTCAACCATCTCAACCCTGCCTGCTTTTCTGCCTTCACACTTCGACAACGGTCAAAAAGACAGCACCAAAATCTAGTGAAATTCTGCCCAACGAACCCTGAGGCCCGACCCAGGATTTGCCCGTCCCTCTCCACCTCCACCTCCAGGCATCAGGGTCCCTGCCTGTGGAATAAAGACACCCTAGGTCTTGCTCAAATCCTGACAACAGCAACTCAACTGCAGAAGCAGCATCCCCCGCATCCTCAACCCCATCCCAGTCCTCAATCCTCCTTAGGACCCTTCTCTCTTCATACGGAAAGTAGGTGAGGGCTTCAACAACTCACCCTGTTTCTCTTGCTGACTTGCAAGGAGGAAGGAAGATGCCTGAAGTCATAGCTGGGCTCCTTTGGGCCCCAGGGCAACACACCCTGGGCTTTCCCTCAGGCTATTCCCATTCTGGGAGCTTGACCTGGCCTTTTCCATGCCTGAAATTCTCCTTCATTGACTAGAGTCTGAGGTTGGAATCTGAGCCCTGCCCTCCAGGATTTAGCCCCATCTTACTGTGGGCTTTGAGCAGGGGTAGACCTAAGCCTTTAGGGCCAGACAGAGCCGGATTCACATCTCAGTCCTGCCAGGAACCAGCTGCATCGTCCTTGTCCCTGTGAAAGACACTTAGCGGGTTCAACGTTGATACAGGTCCTACTGTGTGTTAGGAACTTGGTTACAGGGCACAGTGTTGAATAGAGAAACAAGATCCCCGCCATCTCAGAGCTTTCTTTCTACTTGGAAAGGTGGGGACAGGGGAGCAAGTACATAGGAGATTTTCAGAGGTAAATAAAAGAAGGTAGGAGGATAGGAAATGGCAGGGGGATCCTATTTAATGCACAGCGAATGTCTTCCTAAGGAGAGGACATTTGATCAGGAAGACTACCGTATGAAGGGCCAGGGAAAGAGCATGTAGGCAGAGGGAACAGCAAAGGAGCTTGCCGTGCTTGAGGCCAAAATAAAGGTCAATGTGGCAGAAAGGGAGTGAACCTGAAGGACAGGAATGCAGGACAGGGTTGGAGGATGTCAAGAGCCAGATGACAGAAGAAGGCTTTGTAGATCACAAAACAGAGTTTGGATTTTATTTTAGAGCCATGGAGAGCCATTGGAGGGTTTTAAGAACTTTTTTCACTCTTTTACGAAAGAAACTGTCTTAAGGATCTGTCAGACCCTTCCAAAGTGGCTGTACCATTTTGCGTTCCCACTGGGCATTCCAGTTGCTCCACATCTTTGTCAATACTTGGCATGGGTGGTCTTTTAAATTTTAGCCATTGTGTTGGGTGTGTAGTGATATATTGTTACTGTTTTCATTTTTAATTTCCTGATGACTAATGGTGTTGAGTACTTTTTTATGTGCTTTTTGATTGTTCATATATCTCCTTCTTTTGCCCCTTTTAAAATTGGGTCATTTGTCTTCTTATTAGTGAGTCATAGGACTTCTTTTAATATTCTGGATACATGTCCTTTGTCAGATAAATGATTTACAGATATTTTTCCCAGACTATGATTTGCCTTTTCATTTTCTCAACAGGGTGTTTCAAAGAGCAGAAGTTTTAAATCTTGATAAAGTCCAATTTATCTTTTTTTTTTTTTTTACGGTTTATGCTTTTTGTGTCCTAAGAAATCTGTGCCTATTCCAAGGTCACAAAGATTTCCTAGTGTGTTCTCTTCTTCTAGAAGTTATATAATTTTAGCTCTTTGGTTTTGTTTTATCTTTTATTGTTTACCTTAGGTTAGAAAGTTAAATATACACTTACCATACATCTCAGCAATTCAACTCTTAGATATCTACCCAAGGCAAAGAGAATCTTATGTCCACAAAAAGACTTACACTTGATGTTCATATCAGCATTATTCATAATAGTCAAAAACTGGAAATAACCCAAATATCCATCCACAGGTGAACAGATACACAGTAGTACACCCATGTGATGGAATGCTACTCATCAATAATAAGGAACCAGACTTGATCCATAAAACAACAAAAATGGACCTCAAAAACATGATCCTGAGCAAAAGAAACCAGACAAAAAAAGAGTCCACACTGGATGATTCCATTAATATAAAACTCTAGAAATGATCAAGTTCTTCTACAGTGACAGAAAGCAGATCCATGGTCACCTGGGGCCAGAAAGTATGGGCGGGGGTGGGCAGGTGACTGGGGAGGGACTGGAGGGAACTTTGGAGGTGAAGAAGAATGTTCTGTATCTTGATTGGACTGGTGGTTACACGGCTGCATACATTTATCAAAATTCATTGAACTGTACACTTGAGAGAGATGTGGTTTATTTTGCCTCAATAAAATGGAATTTTGAAAAATAAGAGCAAAACAGATGGAGAATATGTCCAGGGCGGGGACCAGGGAGGAGATTTAGGCCACTGAGTCATCCAGGTGAGAGAAATGAAAGTGGCTTTGTCCAGGGTGGAAGAAGCAGGTGGTAGTATTTGCCGGTGTGGGTATTATTATTATTATCTTATTGTTGTTGTTGCTTTTTTGCCTCGTCTTACCATGAGCCAAGGACAGGCTCTCATCTGTAGATGAGAGGACCATTTCCCCTTCTCCACTGCCTGACCTCCTCTCTGCCAAGTCATCTCTCAAGGTTATCGTGTGGAACAAAGACCTGACTTCCATCTGGACATTGCACAGCTGAGGCACACACTCAGGAAAACATGTCACTGGTCAAGGTAACTGAGAACACCTGTGATGTCACCTCAGGCTCCCAGGCCTCTCCCCATTCTAAAAATGGCCTCCAGTCTTGCCCCCACCCCAAATCTATCTCTATAAACAGAAAGACTTGGTTTTTTTCTTTTTGCTAATGAAATTCCCTTGCATAAAATTCCTCAGTCACTCCCCGTTTACCCTGAGAATAAATTCGAAATTCCCCACATGATCTGAGCCCAGCCAAACTCCATCTTCATCTCTCCCTGCTCCCTTCCCCAGGATAATACCTACTCAACCTTCAGAATTCAGCTTAGATGCCACTTCCTCCAGGAAGCCTTCTTGTCCTGCCCCTCAGGTGTGAGTCAGGGCTTCCTACTCAGTACCTTGAGAACATTCTTCCTAACTGTCATCATAGTACTTAGCACAGTGCATTTTTATTGCCTGTTAACTTGTCTCTTGCCTCCAGATGGAAGGGGATACGCACAGGGGTTAGCACACTTGTGGTTCGTATTTGTTAAATGTTATGGACCATACAACCTTCAGTGCACAAAGGAAAGCCAGGATTAGAAGCCACTACTGGCTGACTCTAGGGACTTGTTCTGTCTGCTATCCCACACAGATGTCGGTGGAGGCACAAGAGTCTATCTGGACTAGCAGGCCCCAGAAAGCCAAAGCCCAAGTATGCAGGAGCCTGGAATGGCAAATGTGCCTCCACTGTCCTCTCCTATAACCATGGCAGACATTACTAATGGATCACAACACTCCTTCTCTCTGATCCCAGGCTCAGCACAGGGCCACAGCCAGTCTCCACCAATCATCCAACCCAGCACCTGACATGTAGTCTAAATACATGTGATCTCCTGTCCTACATTCCCTTTTAGCAGGCAACGAGAATGAGGCTAGAGAGAGAACTGGTTTCCCAATACACATGTAAGTTCATGTGAAAACAGGGACAGGATCTCTCCTCTCCCAGTTCAGTACTGTTCTCCTACCCCTCCTGGCCTCTGGAGACCAGCTCCTCACACCAGGCGGTCAACCTACCCTCAGGATGTCTGGAGAAAGAAGTATATTTGTGAAATTAGACCAGGTGACCCATGGAAGGCTCTGAAGACAAGAATAACTTAGGATGGCCCAGGGGACTGTCTTTCCTTTTTTAAAGTTGTTCAGAGGCAACTCCAGCCTTTTTCTCTTTCCTGTGAGTCTAGCAAACTACCTGCATGTCACAGGTTCCTCACCATTGTGGAAGTCCAATACCTTGGTACGTGGGCTGCAAACCCTTTAGGGATGAGCAGAATTTCCAAACCGAAAAATGGAAGACTTCCCAAGACACATGCTGAAACACAAGGCCCCACTTTCTCCTTTTTCAAAAAGGAAATTTTTTATTTTGTGATAATTTTAGATTGGCAGACAAGTTGCAAAGATGGTACAAGAATCCCCCTTTACTCTTTTTTGCTGTTGTTGTTGGCTGCACCATGAGGCATGCAGGATCTTAATTCCCTGACCAGGGATCGAACCCATGCCCCCTGCAGTGGAAGTGCAGAGTCTTAACCACTGCACCGCCAGGGAAGTCCCATCCCTGTTTACTCTTCACCCAGTTTCCCCTAACATTACCATCTTGCCTTACCATGGGATGTTCCCCAAAATGAAGAAACCAACATTGGGACAGTATAATGAACTAAACTCCTGATTTTATTCAGATTTCACCCATTTTTCTGTTCCAGGATCCAGTCCAGGAGGCCCTGTTGCTTTGAGCACTTTCCCTTTTTGATAAATCCCTTCCCTGGCTTTCTCCCTTTCTCCTGGCAGCGAATTCCCCCTGGCACTCAGAAACGGTTGTTTGCTTATTGCTTTACTCTGCTCTGATTCATTTTATGGATTATGGTTTGGGGGAAAGCTTCACCTGACTATTTCTAATACTGTAAACGAGCCTTCTTCAGCACATTCATTTTTCCTCTGTTTTAAAGCCTAGTTCACGTCATCAAAATGGCCACTGGCACTTCCTGGAAAACTTGGCAGAGCATTTTACTGTATTTCTAAAAAAAAAAAAAGTTCTGCTCTTTTTTTCCAGCCCCCCACCCCAAACCTCGTTTGTTCTTTTATGACTAAGGATATTTATCTCCTTTCTGCTTTAGAAGTTTATGGGCTGCTTTTCCTTTGAATTCCAGGCCAAGGTCAGTAGCCTTTTGATTGTGATGTCACAGTGTGTTGCCTTGGTTACCACTGTGACATCATCAGACAAACCTGGAGGCCCGATGCAGGGGCAGGGAGAGGGTCTTTGAAAGAAACTGTGTCTTTCATCTGCCCTTTGTGAAGAAACTGCCGCTGCTTTTGGAAAAGAGTTTTGAGAAATTGTGAAAAGTTAAAGGGACGAGGTTAATACAAAGATCTACTACCTTCCCTCAAAATGCCACAGACCCCTAAAAGTCAGGCCACAACCAAAGGCTGCAGACTTCTGAAGGGGAAAAAGCCAAAGGAACAAATGCATTCCTAGAAACCAGAACCCAGTATTTGTAAAAAGACCATCAGTTAGCCACAAGAAGAAACACACACACACACATACACACACACACACACACACATGCACACATGCACGTACACAGATACAAACTGACTATCAACCAAATTGCCTCGAGATGGAATGTATTTCACGAGGTGTCTCTCGGTCTTTAATCTAATCTCATCTGTCTCTCCCTCGGCATAAAAGCGAAAGCAAAGAAAGGAATTACAAGCCAGGAATGCTCGGTTTAAAAGGCTTTTTAATAAAAGGAGGAAAGAAAAAGAACAAAAGCAGAGTGAACACTCAGCAGACAGTTTTCATGCCATTAAAACAGCATCTTGAAAAATGTTCATCTTTTTTTTTCCCCCCCTTAGGGTCAGGGGAATGGAAGAAAAAAATGTGTTTTTATTGTGAACATGTGTCAAGAGGACTCTGTCGCATAAACTCGGTACCCACAATAAGTATATTTGTGTAGTAATTAATGTGAGATCAGAGACGCATGTTTTGCCAAAAGGCCATTGTCAGCATGGGGTGTATTATGTGGGTCAATAATCTAGTTTTCCGAATGCGGTGTACATCCCAATTCATTATAATTAAGCACTCTGTCATCTAACGACAAAGCAAGCAAGAGTGACTCCCAGATGGGATTATACCTAAAACACAGTTTCCAAATGTTTCTTCTTGGCAAATTTTTTAAGGAAACTCTCTGCAGAAGGAATGTCAAGACATCTGTAATTAGATCTTGGAGAAAAGGGTGGAAGACTGGGGGGGCCAGTTTTTATTTTGTCTCTCCAAGAAACCCCATGTAATTCCCTGTCCTGGCTGTCAAGGGCCTTATCCATCAGAGGTCCTCGAGTCGCTCTGTCTTGGCCTTCGCTGTCTCCTAGGGTCTCCAGGACCGCTCTTGCAATGTCAAGTACCCCCTCGGAAAGTTGACTGTAGCAGCTCTGAAGGCAGAAATGGCGGCGTCCGAACAGTCTCGGGCCAAGGCCGGGCTTCGAACCTGGTGAGATGCTGTTTCTGAGGGTTTCTGCTTTGTTACGGGTCTGGAGGTCTGATGAAGGAAGCAGGATGGGGTGTGTTTTGTGGACCCCGGGGCTGCATTTTGGAAGACACTTGTACAACCAGGAAAACCTATTCATTTAAGCTTTTCGCTGGGGCCACAAGGAGGTGCGTGCACTGTGGAGCCGGGGTGCGTACCCCCATCCCGGTCTGATGCTGGACGTGGGTCTGCGTCTGTCTCTGGTTTTACATGTTGCGTATGAACATGCTTCCGCATGTCTGTGGGTCTCAGGCATGTGTTGTAAGCATGGGACTCCTCTCTGTGCATGCGATGGGAGTTTGGGGGGGCATCTCTGAGCTTGTCGCCGTGTGTCTTTCAGCAGCTCCTATGTGTCGCCCCACGCGTGGAGCCTCTATAACCTCCAAATATCCTGCATTCAACATTCATCATAGTCTCTTTTCCAACCAACAGGCTATCTGCAGACCTCTCAGCTCTTTATCACCCAAATACGATCTTAGGGGGTTGGAAAAGCGAAACACATCATAAATCTCAAGACTGGCTAGAACCTGGAGACTTTTAAAAAGAAAGAAAGAGGAAAGCGGGAGGGAGGCGGGAGGGAGGCGGGGGTGGCGAAGGGGGCATTTTGATGAAGCACTTCTCCCTGAATCCAACTTAGAAGCAATTTTCTCTTGGCACTAAGTGGGATCAATCCTAGTGTTTGGGGTTTCTCCTCTCCCCCAAGCCCCTCCCCTTCTCCATGCTAACAGTCAGGAACAGATGTGCCCCACTTTATAAATGCTGACCAGCTGGGGAGGCTGGAGCCAGCGTCCACAGGGCTTTTCCCAAATGCTGATGCCCGGGGAGGCCTCTGGGAGGAAGACTGGGGGTCTCTCAGACACATCTTGTGGCCTGCTTGTTTCCAGAAACTTCCTTGGGGTTCCCTGAAAGGGGAGTGTTCAAGAAAATAGAGAATGCCTATAGCCTTTGTTTGTGGCATCCCCGTGGCTGCGTTGCTGTTCGTTAAGACCTGAAATGCCAGAAGGATAATAATCTGAGGTCCTCTGGACTGAGATGGGGCCGGTGTGGGTGACAAGGATTCAAGGAAGAGGCTCAAGGTCAAGGCTCCCCTTGAAATGGGTGAAAAGAGGGGAGCTTGATCGCTGCCCATGTAGATGATTTTTTTCCCCTCCAGAAGATTAAAAGGCCCATTTGTTTTTAGAAGTCTCAACCCGGCCTGTTGGTTCATTTCACATATCAGTTTGCAGCGTGCTCCCCTCTGTAGGGCTGCTTGGAAAACACAAAGGCAGGAAATTCAATTCAACACAGGCCTGGTGACATCTCTGTTTGGGGCGTGCGTGTGTGTGTGTGTGTGTGTGTGTGTGTTTGTACAGAGGCTGACAACGTGTTCTCCTCAATCAGATCATTGCCTTGTAGAGTTACTGTTTCTGCAGCTTTAGAAACAGCTGGAGGGATTCTATAAGAATCGTCTAAATAAAGCTGCTCATAAGCCGTCCACTACGGGTTTGGGAAGGAGATGAAACCTGTCCCATTTGGATGTTTTTCCTGAGACACTCTTCTCCCATTCTCCAAATGTGTTCACTTAGTATGTTACCCCCTCAACACACACACTTTTTGATTCAGGTGTAAAATACATAGAGAAAAGCACATATATCCTAAGTGTACCCAGCATGTAGATTTAAAAACGAAACAGACAACCCCAGAAGTCCCCGTGGTGCCCCTTTCCAATCTCTGTCTGACCCCCACTCTCAAAAGAGCCACCACTGGGACTTCCCTGGTGGTCCAGTGGTAAAGAATGTGCCTTACAAGGCAGAGGACGCGGGTTCGATCCCTGGTCCGGGAACTAAGATCCCACGTGCTGCGGAGCAGCTAAGCCTACGCGCCACAGCTACTGAGCCCACGTGCTCTGGAGCCTGCACGCCACAACTAGAAAGAGAAAACCCATATGCCACAACTAGAGAGAAGTCCACGCACCACAACGAAGATCCTGCATGCCACAACTAAGACTCGACGCAGCCAAAAAGATAAATTAAATAAATAAATAATAAATCTTTTTTTTAAAAAAAAGAAAGGGCAACCACTATCCTGTTTAGCTCTGCCTGGTTTTGTACTTTGTATAAATGGACTCCCACAGTATCACACTTTAGGATCTGGCTTCTATAGCTCAAAATGAAGTGTGTTAAGATGCACCCCTGTTGTTCTGTGTATTTGTAGATCAATGGTTTTCAACCGGGCAACTGTATGCCTGCAGGGGCCTTTGGGCTGTGTCTGGAGACATTTTTGGTTGTCAGCAGTGGGGTGCAGCTAGTGGGTCCGAGTCAGGGATGCTGCTCAGCACCCTGCAATGCACAGGACAGCCTCCCACAACAGAAGATCATCTGGGCCAGAATGCCAACAGGGATGAGGTTAAAACCCCCAGTCTAGAGCAATCGCTGTCATGGCCAGTCTTGGATTCCTCGGAAACACCATTTTTAAAGCTTCCTGGATCCTCACCCAAGCACAGCAGAGTTAGCCTAAACTAAACTCCAAGTTCAAAGCTTTGACTCAGAGGCGGGTTTACTGACCTCTAGTTCTATGGCCAAGGTCGGGGCAGGGAGGGTAGTGAGGGATTGGGGTGGAGACAGGGAAACACAGAAGGCTTGTCCCCAAGGATGTCTGAATCTTGCCCGGCGAAGAATTCAACCTTAGAAGGTCTTAACAAGCCACCCGTGCTTCTTTGGCAAAAGCAGGGGAAGGAAATGACAGAAAAGTTCTGACGAACAGAGCCACGCCGCTGCACACAGACATAAACAGACAACCGCACAAGTCCAAACATATACCCCCCACGGCTCTGAACACACACGCACGCACGCACGCACGCACAGACACAACTCACCAGCAGGCCCACGCTCAGAGAAAAAAAGACTGAGGTTGTTTTTAAAGGGACCCCTCTCCAAGTCCAGCTGCTTAAAGAAATAGTTGGGGAGTAAGGGACAGGGCGATAAAATGGAAGACTGGGATTGACACATACACAGTACTATATATAAAACAGATAACTAATAAGGACCTACTGTATAGCACAGGGAACGCCACTCAGTACACTGTAATGGCCTATATGGGAAAAGAATCTAAAAAAGAGTGGATATACGTGTATGTATAACATTCACTTTGCTGTACACCTGAAACTAACACTACATTGTAAATCAACTCTGCCCCAATAAAAAAATTTTTTTTAATAAATTTATTTATTTATTTATTTTTGGCTGTGTTGGGTCCTCGTTGATGCACGCGGGCTTTCTTTCAGTTGCGGCGAGCGGGGGCTACTCTTCGTTGTGGTGCACGGGCTTCTCACAGCACAGGCTCAGTAATTGTGGCGCACAGACTCAGTAGTTGTGGCACGCGGGCTCAGTAGTTGTGGCTCGTGGGCTCTAGAGCGCAGGCTCAGTAGTTGTAGCGCACGGGCTTAGTTGCTCCGCAGCATGTGGGATCTTCCCGGACCAGGGCTCGAACCCGTGGTCCCTGCATCGGCAGGCGGATTCTTAACCACTGCATCACCAGGGAAGCCCCCAAAATTTTTTTTTAAAAAGAAAAGAAATAGTGCAGATGACTGCATTCAAGGAAACCTAGCCAAGGCAGGGACCTCGTCTATCTATTGCTTGGGCCTTAGCTAGGTTTCTCAGCCTCAGTACTATTGCTGTTTTGAACTGGATAATTCCTTGTTGCAGAAGCTGTCTTGAGCATTTCAGGATGGTTTGTGGCATCTCTGGCCTCTACACTAGAGGCACTCCATGTTGTGGCCACTGAAGGTGTGTCTAGATATTGCACAATGTCCTGTGGGGACATTGGCCCCAGCTGAGAACCCCTGATGTATCCCAGTGCTGGACTCACAGAAGCAGCCCCCAGATGAAATGTTTGTTGACTGAATGAGTGAACCATTCCCATTCTTTCCTGAAAATAAGTGAAACTCAGGTGACCTCTCCTCTTCCGCAATCACATATACCTAGAGATAAAAACACAGGCAAACAGGGAATTCCCTTGTGGTGCAGGGGTTAGGACTCCACCCTCCTACTACAGGGGCCCGGGTTTGATCCCTGGTTGGGGAACTAAGATCCCGCAAGCCACGTGGAGCAGCCAAAAAAAAAATTTTTTTTCTTTAATTAAAAAAAAAAAAAAAAAAGACAGAGATGGCCCTGGGCTCCCTTCTAGGCCAGAGATCCTGGTCTCCGAGGTTCAGAGCTGGGCAGGATAGCAAGGGGTTCTGCCGGGGTAGGGGACTTCACTGACATCATGACAGCCCTTGAAGAAGTGGCCCCCAGAGAGATGCCTAAGCCACATGTGCTCTGCCGTTTGACTGAGGGACATTAATGCACTCTTCCGGACCCTGATTGGGTTTTAATTGTGTTTGGAATATTGCGCTTCTCCACACACCAGCTGAATTCGCTGTTGCATTCAGAATTGTTTTCACTCTTCCCTTCTCTTTTCTCAGGCTTGTCTGCGGAGTTGCAGTTGGTGGGGGTAGGGAGGGGTGATCTGGACCAGAAAGTGCATCGGCGGAATTTTCCACACGCAAAGGTGAGCCCATCTGAGGCTTCCTTTGCGCTCTGAACTTTCCAGGGACACATGGGTCTGCATACAGGCTGGGAAGTGGGACTTCAGGCAGACTTAAGTGTAGGTATCCTACTGTTTGCATGTAAAAGACAGTACTTAAGGATTATACATTCATTCAGTGAACATTCTCCAAGTGCCCGGCACTGAAGATGCAGAGATAAAAGATGTTTCTCATCTTCAAGTAGCAAGAGATAGAGTAACAGTTCATTTGTCATTTATTAAGTGCCAGACACTATTTTCTTCTACTTCGTAAATATTCACTCAAAGCATCCTCAAAATAACTCTCTGTAGGTAGGTCCCATTATTCCTCCCAACTTACAAGCTCCCACAACAAAGAACTGTCAGGCCCCAATGTCAATAGCCCCGGGCTAGAGGGTTGGAGTTCTAACCCCTGTGCTTCCACCCGGGGCTCTGTTTAGGGTGACACTTAGCCAACCAGAGGAGCCCCGACCAGTGCTCTGGAATGGACCCAGGACAGGCATCTCAAAGTGAGGACACAGTCATTGTCATGGATAAGGGTGTAACCACGCTGGCTTAAGTCCAAATCTTCACTGTGCCCTTTTAAGTTAGGTGACCTTGGGTAAGTTACTTAGCCTCAGTATCCTCATCTGTTATATGGGTATATCAATCCTTCCCTCATAGAGGTGTTGTGATGATTATAACCGGAATAAAGAACCCCACGCTGTGCTGAAAACATCACAAGCACTCGGTCCAGGTAAGCTATTATCCAGCAGGATGAGAAGGATATATCCCAGGCAGGCAGAAGAGATCTAAGAGCTGCTTCAAGTCAGGGAGACATTGCATATAAAGGTCCTTGGTAAACATCAAGTGCTATGAGCATATTAGTTATCTTCAAAACCTGGATTGACCCCTGAGTCCACTGAGGTTTATGAGAGGTTCTGCTAAAAGGCTGGACTGGTTGACCTCTCAAAACCAGGATGACCCCACTCTGACAGGAATCACCCAATTTTGCCAATAATATTTACCCAGTTGATTTCACTGTGATGGCTTGTGTGTTTAGTCCAATAGCCTACAGCCTTCCAGCAAGGAGTCAGTTTCTCCCTCAGTAAATAGCGTAGGTAGGTCGCAAGTAACCAGCTGTTAATGATCTCTGAGCCAGAAGTGATCTTATTTCTTCTTCTTAATATAATAAATGCACAATTTCATAGGCATTCCTAAGCATTTTCTCTACTCCATAACCCTGGGCTCGGTCCTGGCCCCGCATCATGCTTTGTGTGTTATCTTGGATGGATCATCAACCTTTTCTGACCTCAATTTTCTGTCTGTAAAATTGGGTTTCATTGTATCTACCTCCAGCACTTTTTAAATCCATCCCCAAATTCTTTGACACTCATCTCATCCAAGTATGTATCTACGTCCCTTCCCCTTGAATCTGGGTCGTCTGTGACTGTTTCAACCAATAGACCATGGCAGAAGTAGTGCTGTACACTTTTAAGATGGGTCACAAAAGGCGATACAGCTTCTGACTTGTCTGCTGGAACACTTGGTCTTGGAGCCCTGAGCCACTGTGTTAAGGCTACCCTGAGGCGGCCACGTTGGGAGGAATCCCAGGCCACACGCAGAGGCCTGCGTAGGTGCTCTGAGTGGCAATCAGAATCTTCAAGTCATCCCAGCCTCAGTCCTTCAGAGGTTGTAAAGGAGCCTTCAGATAATTCTGGTCCCCAGCCATTAAGTCACCACGTCATCGAGCCTTCCCAAGTGAGCCCTCTGTATAGACCCCACGGAGCAGAGACAAGCTATTCCCATTGAATCTTGGCTTAATTCCTGACAGCAGGATCTGTGAGTGGTTTTAAGCTGCTAAATGTGAGGGTGATTTGTTACACAGCAAGAATAACCAGAACACTATATCAAATGATCGTTGCAAGGGTTAAGTTAGCTAGTATATGTCAAATGCCCTCCCTCGGGGCCTTGGCACAGAATAGGTTCTCAAAGAATGTTCACTCTTCTTCTTTTTATACTTTTGTCTTTATGACCTCACATCCACCACCCCCCGCCCCACCCCTTGCCCCCAGTTTTATTTGACAAATAAACCTGGGAGAATAGGTTCCTCTAGCTGTTTCCATCCTGTCTAGACCATGGATTCACTTTGGTAAACAAAATCATGAAATGATCATAACAGATCCAGATCTGGCTTTAAGCTGCAGATTCACAGCAAACCTGACCATAGACTCTCCACACAACGTTAGATTTCACCTATCTCAGGATCTTTGGGGTTGTAGAGTGAAAAAAAATCCTCCCAAGAGAAACTGGAGTGTGGTCCAACTCAAAGGTATCCCATGATACCTAGTCACAAAGCAGAGTCCTCAGAGATGCAGCATCTTGATGCCACAGGGTGTCTCCTCTTGGGAAAGGTATCCCAAATCAAGAGTCAGCCACAGGCCACTGAAGAAACGCCCCCTGGAAGAATCCCACTCAGGGCGTTCTTTGCCAGCTCTGCTTCTATCAGATCTGTGGAATCACTAGGGTTAAAAAGATGCCCCACTGTCCTCCCTCTGTTTGGGTTTAATGCGCATGAATGATGCCAAGCTCTCTGCTGGAGGCTGGGAATTCAGAGAAGGAATTCCTGGCCCCAGCACTGCGGAGCCCAGCACTGAATCCATTTTCACATGAGCAAGTCCTTCCAAATAACCCAGCACTTTACAGACTAGAGAGCATCTTGCTAACATAGGCAAAGTTAAGTGAAAAGCCAAGTCTGGCATGGGGAAGTCTAAATGTGTCTCCCAAACCAAGAGGCCAGACAAAAAGAAGAAGAGTTGAGAGTGGGGATCGGAGATGTAAGGGTCAGGTGAAATACAGAAAGTCAGAGTAAATAGGGTCGGGAATGGGTAAGTAGAGGCAATGCCCCAGAACAGGCCTAGCTATGGGTGAAAATGTTTTGGCTGCCCTAACCACTAGTTAACTAATCCAACATCCATTCCCAATAGCTTTCTCCCTTCCTACCTCCTATAATAGGGTCTAAAAAAGAAAAGATTCACTTCCTTGGCCTCTTGGTAGCTAAAGCAGTCCATGTGGCACAGTTTGGGCCAATAAAATGTAAGCAGAGGTCTGTTGGGAGGATTTGGGGGAAGAGTTTCAATTTCTCATCAAGGAGAAATGCTCAAGAGGAAAGCCTTCTGGTGCCACCCCTTTCTCCTTCCTGTCTTAATGCAGACATGATGCCTGGAGCTGAGGCAGCCATGTTTGAAAATGAGGAAGACAGGCACAAGAAAAAAAGGCCAAATGCTAAGGACAGTGGAGTGATAAAAGACAAAGCCGGATCCTGATGACCTCATAAGGCAGCTGGATCAATGTCAGCGGCAGCCCACCTCTGGACTACTCAGCATGTGAGAAAGAAAAACAAAAAAACCCCAAAACTCTCTCCTTGTTTAAATCACTGTTAGTCGGGCTTTCTGCTACTAAAGGTCTTCTTAGGGGATTCAAATTCCTGTCTTGCTATACAGTTATTGGTGGGCGTGGTGCACCTTTGTTTGATGGGCTGTGGGCGGGGCACACATCCCACCTGATAAAGTGCAACACATCAGCTAATCCCGGAGGTCTTTGTGAACAATTGGAAATGATCTAACCGCCCAGCTGCAGGGGATATATTAGCTAAACCGTGGTGCATCCTTATAATGGAACACAACTCCACCCCTAAGAAATAATGGTGTAAAGACAAATTTATTGGCGGGGAGAAGCCCATTCTACGTTAAGATTTTTTTTTTTTTTTTTTTGGCTGCGTTGTGTCTTCGATGCTCTGCGTGGGCTTTTCTCTAGTTGCGTGGAGCGGGGGCTACTCTTCGTTGCAGTGCACCGGCTTCTCATTGCGGTGTCTTCTCTTGTTGCAGAGCACGGGCTCTAGGCACGCAGGCTTCAGTAGTTGTGGCACGTGGGCTCAGTAGTTGTGGCTCGCTGGCTCTAGAGTGCAGGCTCAGTAGTTGTGGTGCACGGGCTTAGTTGCTCTGCGGCATGTGGGATCTCTCCGGACCAGGGCTCGAACCCGTGTCCCCTGCATTGGCAGGCGGATTCTTAATCACTGTGCCACCAGGGAAGTCCCTATGTTAAGATTTTTTTTAAAGCAGGGTATCAAACAATATGAGAAAAGGTATCTAGAAAGATATTCACCTGAAGGTAGATAGTGGTTGCAATCTGAGTTTTTGTTGGTGGTGGTGGTTTTGTTATTTTCCATATTATTTGAATATTTTACAATAGGTACATATAGTTTTTGCTAATAAAAACTGTCATTAGCAGCACATGCAATAACTTATTTTCATCTAAAACGCATGTACCGTACCCAGAAGACTGGAAAGATATATGGTAAAATATGAATACTTAGCCCCATGGGGTGGGATTACAGGTAATTTTTTTTCCTTATCTGCCTTTTCTACTTTTTTTCAATAATGAGTATATATTACTTGTTTAATTTTTCAAGTTTTGTTTTTGAAGAGCTACTCCTCTCATTATGTTTGCCAAAGCCTCAAAACCTCCCCTTGGGAAATATTTTAATCCAATCAAGATCTTCTGGTCCTGGCAACAAACTCCAGGACTGGTGTACTGTGATTTTAAATAACTAGCAGGATGTAAAATTAGGAGACGGTTGAGTCCCCAATTTCTGGTCATTGTCAACTTTCCTAAAAGAACTCCCTGAATTGCTTAATCCAACCCGTTGTATTGCATTTAAACCCCAAAGCAAAAGACAGAGTGATAAGAGGAAAACCCCACCTCCTGATACCACAGATAAGAAATTCTCCTTCCCTTCTCCTTGAAGATAAATCATGCTGACCCACCCTCCATGGATTCCCCTCTTGGAAGAAGAGTCATAAAAATATGGCAGGCCAAAGCATTTGGAGAAGGATGACGGAATGACAGAAAGACAGAAAAATATACGATCAGCTTAGCAGAGGTGGCCGTCAGTTTGGGGGCTCTCCAGAGTTCAAGCATGACCGTAAAAGACCTCAGCATCCCAATGACTCCCCCAGGAGAAAGAGATCTCCCTCCAAATCCAGCCTGTCACCTAACATCGGTGAGCAGGAGTGCCCCGGGGGAGCAGGAATTGGTTTATCTGTGCCTGAAAGAGCCAAAGCTGGAAGGAGGAAGGCCAGAGGGGTAAGCAGAGGGGCCTTCCCTAACGATTTAGGGCTGCGGATCTCCCCACTCCAAAAGTCCCTCTGGTGCCCTAGGGGTCCCGGAAAAGTCAGCCCAGAGAAGGCAAACATGGAAAATAAAACTCCCCAGGCTTCGGGTGGGAAAGAATCTGGAGGGTCCAGTTGCCGCTGTCTTGAAGAACTTACACACAGCCCACAGCATGCATGACCTCCGGTTCACATCAGCGCTGCTGCTCAAAAGGCGGAAGCTCACTGCACCCTGCCCAGGCCTCCCCATCCGGGGGAGATTCAAAGCCACTGGCTTCGTGGCTGGTGTGGCTTCCATTAACCCAGAGGTTGGTGCTGAGGACTTCTCGAAAAGTTGAGCATCAAACGCAATGAATCACGAGAAACCAAGAGCTCAGGCCAGCCCAGTGACCTTTAAAGCAAGATAATATTACTCAAAAAGAACACACTTATGGAACCGTTCAGACAAACAGGATCGGGGCAAGTGCCCTTCAATTCCCACGGCAGACGACAGTCTGCGGCGACTTGGAGGTGGGGCTCGCCTCACCCCTTCCCCTGCTTCCTCCAGCCCCTACCTCGCTGGGCCAAGCACACTTCTTCCCAGATAAACAGCAAGGATAATGCTATGTGGTGGGGTGGGGAGATGCAATTGCTTAAGAGAGGATTTTCCGTAATGAGATCCTTGTATGGCCAAGGATTTACAGCATCAAAGCCAATGTTCATCTTGGTTTCCTGCCTACTGCTATGGACGCAAATAACTATCAATACCCCCTCCCCAGAATCAACCGGGGTTCTGAAATGTACTAGATCATCCAAAAGATTGTGTGTGTGTGTGTGTGTGTATACACATGCACACTTACCCCTTTATTCTTTTCATTCTTCAACTTCTGCATTGCCCCAAGTTTTGCATGGAAATAGATACAGGGTATTTTGAGATCTAGACCAAATCCTGACTTCAAGAAATCAGATCAGTTTCAGGCAGTGCCTGGGTTCAGCGAGAGGCCAGTCCACCCAGAAACGTAAACCAATTCCAGCCAGGGCTAGGTGAATGCTCACCAGACAGACGTACTGGCCCCAAGTATGTCTGAGGGGCCATACGAGGCTCAGCTCAGACACCACACACTCACACACGCACATGCACGCACACAGTCATTTTGGGCTTGGCTGTCATAAAACTTAAGACACTTATATGGGGGTGAAAGGTCAGGAGGGGGGAAACATTATTTTCTGTTATTAATTACACCTTATCCATTCTACATGTGCTGCACTCGTCTTAGATAAAGTTACAGTTCTATTTTATTAGGAAGCCTCCGGGATCATGTAAAGGGGGATTTGGGATTGAGACAAAGGAAATCGCAGGATGGGATGCAAGGAAGGGTGGCGGGCAGGGGGAGCTCATTTGTTCTCCTGCTCAGAAGCCCAGGGGTCTCCTCCTAGGCCATTTCCAGGACTGAATCTGCACATGCTTGAAATAGCTCGCTCTGCAACTGCTAAATGAACCTGGTCCCCAAATCAACTCAGTCCCAATCGGACTGCAAGCTTCCTGAAGGAAAGGACAGGAGGTGAGAGGGAAAGAGGACAGTGAACCCTCCGGCCAGGCTGTGACTGGGTTCAAAGAGAGATGTGAGGGCAGCCGTGGGACCAGGGGTAACTTGGAAGTTCAAGTCCACATCCGGGTCACGCCTACCCGCCCCGCAATGGGCAGCTGCCGGAGGGAATTCTTTCCTCGCTGGGAGCTCCCACCAGTGGGAATAAGGGGTAGAAATGGGTGCTGGTGGGTTAGGCAGATGGAGGGCCTCGGGGTCCAACAGGAGGGCTCTTTGAGCCCCTTCACCCTTGGTGGATAAGAAGAGAAGTCTCAAGTGTCTATCACAGGAAAGAAGGAACCAAGACGCCCCAGTGGATGGAGAAGACAAAATGGCAGCATGGAAGAGAGACGGTCTCCTTCCTAGGGAGCAGCCAGAAAAGACCCAGGAGGACAAAATCTGGGTTTAAATCCTGGTCCAACGCTTTCCCTGGGCAAGTTATTTGCTCCCCCTGAACCACAGTTTCCCCAATTCGGCAACTAGGAGAATCACATCAATAATAACACGGATCGCGCCACTGTCACTAATAGCAGCAATGACATTAAAAGGGCTGTGACGATCATCAGAAGAGTCCACCCTTCCCAAGGCACTGTGCGATAACATAATGGGAAGCGCCTCGGAGCCATAAATCACAGTGCAGATATAATTTATTGTTATTAATATGATCTGCCCTGTCCTTCCCCAGCCCCCCGGGCTGCCAGGAAAGTCTGTGCTCTGTCATCATGCACTTGAAGACAGGTTGTTTTGTCCCTTCTCTCCTCTTCTTTCTAATCACAATGTTCTAATTCTCCAGCTGAGGTTGAATTCAATTCTCGGCCGGAGCTGGATGCCATATATTACCCCCTGTCCGGGCAGCAATATGGCTTCTGTCTCCTAGAGCTGCCGTGGGCCCCGTGCTTCTTAGGCACCAGGCGCTGGGCTCAGCTGGGCACCGGTGATGGTTCACAGCCCATGGCAATGCAGTGAAAGGTCCTTCTGTGATCCCCGTTTTACACAGGAGAAGATTAAGTCTCAGGAAAGACGACTGGATTTAATCGCAAGGGTGTCTCACTCCAAACCAGCACATCTTTCTGCCCTCCTGAACACTTTTTTTTTTTTTTTTTTTGGCTTGCGGGATCTTAGTTCCCCAACCAGGGATTGAACCTGGGCCCTGGCAGTGGACGCACCGAGTCCTAACCACTGGACTGCCAAGGAATTCCCTTTTTTCAATTTTTTCTTGCTTTCTTTTTTTTTTCCCTGTGGCCACGCCACACAGCATTCAGGATCTTCGTTCCCTGTCAAGGGATTGAACCTGCGCCCCCTGCAGTGGAAGCGTGGAGTCTTAACCACTGGGCCACCAGGGAAGTCCCCCCTTTTTTCCTTCTTCTTCTTTTTACTTTTTTTCCTCCTGAACACTTAACATAATTCCATCAGGTCTTCGATAACTTGGGAAGGCAGTCCCCACCTGTTACTAGAATGTCTATCTCACACACAAGGGAGCTGAGACTCAAGAACTGGGGTCCCTTGGAAGAGCAGGCCCTGCTACCTTGAGTTCAATGAAGCAGTCACCAACCCTCAATTCTGATTTCAAGGAACATTCAAGAGAAAGAGGGAGGGAGGGAGGGAGGGATGAAGGCAGCCTGCGGTTGGAACGTCTCTATCTGCCCAGCAGCATGTTTCCCGGGGGTCCCGCCAGGAATTCAGGCCTATGGGCCCCACTGGGAGTCCTGCCAATGAATCCAGGGCCCTGGCTGCCTTTGATCCTTCCCACCATCCATACCTCCCCTGATGTAATCCTGCCTTGCAGCCCCAATGTCTAATTTGTGGTACCCCAGCAGTGCCTCCCAGGGCACCAGGCTAGCAGGGGACTTTGAAGGCCTGGCAACGCTGATAGGGAATTCCACGTTCTGGGAGAGAAACGTGAGTCAGGATCCCAAGAATAAAGCACCTACTAGTCCAAGATATGGCATTTCAAGTATCGCATCTGCCCGCTCATTTGCTCTCTGTTTCTACCTCTGTTGTCTTTCTCCTTGTATGACTATGTCTTTGGGTTTCAGTTTCTCTTTGCAGGTACCGCCTGGTATTTCTGACCCTCTCCTGGCCCCCTTCCTCTGTATTTCTGGGTAGGGGTAATTGTCTCTGTCTCTGTCTGCTTTTTTCTTTTTCTCTCTTCTTTATCCTTTTCTCTCCTGTGCTTCTTTCTGTGTGTGTGTGTCTCTCTCTTGCCTCCTCTGTCTCTCTTTGGACTCTTCCCACCTCTGCCTGTGTTTCTCCCCATGTGATCTGTCTGTCCCCTTCGCTGTCTCCCAGGACACCAGGACAGCCCAATCATTCCACAAAACGATTTAGCAGAGGCAAAAGCAGCAGCCACAGAAACGTGGCTCAGGTTGGGAAGAGTCACCCTAAGCCAGAGCCACAGAGCGTGGGTGAACCTGTCCATCACCTTCTGTCCATCACTAAGAATGAGTCAGGGGTCACAGAAGATGCAGGTCATTTCAAATACCTGAACCTGTTGCTGGGAGAGAACACCCTGCTGATGGGGGGATTCCTGGGAGGTTTGCTGCATAGGGGTGAAGAGCTCCACTCTCCCTGAGAACCTTCCAGACACGCTAATCAATTTCCAATTCACTCTTCCAACATCACTAGGGGCTGCCAAGCCCACACTTACAGATTGATCTCTACTTCCAGGTCCCCCACCAGTTATCACAGCCAAAAATGTCCCCTTGGCTAAATCTTGGAGCTCACCTACATTTTGAAACTTTGTGAACCAAATGAATCCACACACACGAGGCACCAGGACCTCCCGGCGACAGCCCCGTCCTCACCTCAAACACATACATTTTTACCTATCAAGTATCTACCAAGAACCCAGCATTTGCTGAGTTACTTCACTAACCTTCCTTCTTTTAATCTAGACTTCTCAACAGACCGGTGAATATCATTAATCCTCTTACTAAAAAACCGAGATCTCAGAAAACTGATATTCAGACAAACATAGTGACTTGTCCAAGGTCACACAGCCAGTAGGATGGGTGCCCGGCCGAGCATCTCTTTTCACGTGTAGGAAAGACAGCTGGAAACTTGCCTGAGCTTTGATTTTATTTTTCCTGACCCTCCTCTCACTGACTGATCACATCAGAACTGGATTTTGCTTCCAGGCCAAGCATATTGGGTTATTTAGCTTCCAGAACCCATACCAATGTAGAAACAGAATTTCTCTTCTCTAGAAAACTGCCCTTTTTTTTTTTTTTGGCTTGGGAAATGCTGTTTTCTCCTCCATTTCGGGGCAGGAGGCATTCCGGATATTTAACTTTTGGAAGGCAAGTTTGGCATCCGGGACTGTTTTCTGCCTTATTAAACTTTTCAGAAACTGTATCTCTTTTAAACAGTCTGTAGGGGCTCTCCGCCACCCTGACTCCCCCCGCCCCAGCAAAGGACCCTCTCCATCAGCCCACACGTTCCCGCATCCCATCTGTCAGAGGCCAAAGCCAAAACACGTCCGAGGAAAAGCTAGAGAGGAAGGGGCGAGGCAGGGAGAGAGATGTCTAATCATCACACAACCTTTGAAACGTACCTCGAGCAAATCGACTTTGTCTAAAACGCATCCAGCATTTAACATTTAATAGGAGCTGATCAATTTAATGCACCACATGCCTTGGGTAAATGGATCCTTCCCCTTTAAGGGTCTGTTGACGTTCGGTGAAGGAGAAAAACAGTTGTTATGATTCAGAAACTCAGGATGAACCCAATTAATCAATGCTGGGATGATTTGAATCATGTGGCAAATGCTTGGTCACCTCTCTGATATCCTATCCCCGTCCCTGGGAAGATGCAGACATGATTGATGTCACCTGTGACCACCATGTCTCCAGGCAAGACCCCCCCAAACCCGGCAGACAGAGAAACAAATTAGATCCAAAGGCCCGGGATCAGTTTCAGAGGGGACAGGCCTCCAGCTGGGGAGGGAGAGGTCTCTGGGGGGGCCTGGCCTGGCCTGTCTGTCACAGGCGGGCAGAAGATAGAGACCAGACCATGTGGGGGTTGGGAAGGAGGGCGCACTCAGGGACGGGGTGGCCGGGGCCTCTGAGAGTCTTAGAGCCCTGAGCATGGCCCCTATCTTTGAGGGCTTTAAAAAAAATTTTTTTTTTAGCGTAAAAATAATTGCTCAAGCTTCCCCTGCCTCTTAGAATTACTTTCAGGCGTGTCTGTCCTGGGCCTTGACTGGGAGGAAATGGGGTCCGAGATGGAGGGTGTAGAAGAGAGTGTTCATCAGAGTTCTTTTGATCGCTTTGAAAGTCTCTGCCCGTTACACACACACACACACACACCCCATCGCCTTTCCCCTGGCAGCCCCTGTGACTGCCCTCGTTGATATGAACCTCGGCCAGGTCAGTTCCACACCCCCAATGTCACCCCCACTTTTTTTTTTTTTTTTGGCCACGCCGCAGGACATGCACGATCTTAGTTCCCTGACCAGGGATCCAACCCGTGCCCCCTGCAGTGGAAGCGCAGAGTCTTAACCACGGGACCGCCAGGGAAGTGCCAGCACTCCGCCTTTTTACATCAGCCTCCCTTGCCTTCTTCCTCCCCCAGGAGAGAATGGACTATAGGATAGGGGCCACTCATGCGTTCCTAGATGCCTTGGTTTCTAAGAATAGACCCTAATATTCTCTAGGGTCTACATCCATGCACACACACATTGTTTTCACCCCTACTCCAAGTAACGTCTGGGGTTTATGAACTATACAGGAGGCCTGTCGTCTCCTTCCTTCCTTTCCTATCTCCTTATTCATTCTTTTTGTTCTTTCCTCCCTTCTTTGTCTTCTCTCTCCCCCTCCCTCTTCCACCTCCCTTCTTTCATTCATTCAACAAACATTTCCAGAGCACTGCGGGCACTTCTGGGGGTTCCTGGAAAGAAGTGGAGATAAGGTCCCTACCTTTGGAGTGTGCAGGAAAGATAAGCAGAGGAGAGGGCAGGGATGCCCCCATTTCCTCATTTTTCTCACCTTCTCCCCAAAGTCTGTGCTGCTGCAGAGTTGTCAGCGTCTTCAATCCTGTTTCGCAATTCTGACCTCAGAGGCTTTCCCAACACCAGCCTTTGATCAGGAGCACAGCCACTGAATCCTTGTGGATAATTCACCTTTCCGTCCTGAGGTGCCTCCCCATGATGTCTTCTGGAACCTTCCAACCGTCATCCAGCTGTTCTTCCTGCGAAGTCACTGGAAGTACAAGACAGCCAGAACCTCATTTACCTTGTCCAGACTGTATCCCGGGCACCCAGCCCCTAACACAGTGCTCAGCACATAGTAGGTGCTCTAAACATCTGCTGAATAACAGAATAAAAAGGGCTGCACCCACTTTCCACTTGACATAACCCTACTGACTCTACAGTGTGCTCATTTCACAAAAAATTACACCCTGCCTCCTTCCTGTAAGCCTTTGGGTTGTTCACAATGCAGATTCCTAGGCCCCCAGAGAGGTGGATTCCATAGCTCAAGGGTGTGGCCCTGGAATATGCATTTTAACAACTACGCCAGGGGATTCCTATGCACACACTCCTCAGACGACTCTTTGAGAAGCTCTACCGTGGATAATAGGGAGCCATTGAAGGTGTGGGAGCAAGAGCATGACTTGCATGGTTTAAAGAAGGTCCTGGTGGCTGCGGTCTAGAAGATGAAGCAGCAGACCTGGGGGGTGGGGGGAGAGATGAGTTAGGAGATGAAGTTCCAGAACTCTCTTGAGAGCTTAGGGGCAGAATCTTCTTAGAAGGGGATTTAGGGGACTCAGAGCATGTTTACTTGGGGTATTTTAGGAGAACTCATGGGGATTTCCAGGAGGCTTCCTGGGTTTCACCTCGCTTCCTAGGTTTTACCTCTCTTCCTGGGAGGAAAAGCCATTAAAATCCAGAAACTGGCAGGTCTCAAGTTTAGAATTTGCCATATTCGTGGAGAAAGAGTAAGTTGGAGAAAGGAAAGATGGGCCCCCTTTCTTTCTTCATTTCCTCCCCGGCCATTTCCGAAAGCCCCTTAGCAGCCCCCAAACCTCCTGCTGCAGCAGCACCCCCACCCCGCCCCCGCCCCCGCCCCAAGCCGCAGGGTCTGGAGGGACCAGGCTCCCAGCTTCTACCCTCCTGGGGTTCTCAGAGGAGCATCTGGCCGCGGACCCTGGGCTCTGGCCGGCAGCATCTGTTTGCAGCACTTGAGTCAGTAGTTTTATTTCTGCTCGGCGGTATAACATAAACTATCTTGTTACACGGCAGGCCAACTGGGCGCGGAGCCGGCTGCTCTGCAGTCCTCCAGCGGGACCAAAGCAGAGCTTAACTGAGCTGGTGGGCTTGGGCAAGGCCCCTAAAGCAGTCAGAGGAAACGGCTGCTCTTTGGAAAGTTCTCCCCAGCCTGGGCCTCTGCCGTTTGAATCCCAGGGCAGCTCCTGGCTGACCCCTGGAATCTACACCACCCACGATCCCCCTACTCACGCAAGCACATGCAAATCTCCCCCATCTTGCCCATTTCCGGAGACAGCAGAGATAGGTCAGAACTATCTGCTCAAAGGGTGGATGTTAGTTAAAAGCTTGACTTCTGGGGACAGCCTGCCTGGGCGTGAATTCTGGCCATACTATTTGGGGCAAATGCTTTCACCTCCCCGGGCCTCAGTTTCTGCATCTGTACAATGGGATTCACAAGCATTCCTCCTATGTAATAGGGCTGTTTTGAGCCTGCCATCAGGCAGTATCTGCAGCATTGCTGTTTTTTGTTTGTTTGTTTAAATTTATTTATTTATTTATTTTTGGCTGCTGCATTGGGTCTTCGTTGCTGCGCACGGGCTTTCTCTAGCTGTGGCGAGCCGGGGCTACTCTTTGGTGCGGTGTGCGGCCTTCTCACTGTGGTGGTTTCTCTTGTTGCGGAGCACAGGCTCTAGGTGTGCAGACTTCAGTAGTTGTGGCACGTGGGCTCAGTAGTTGTGGCTCACGGGCTTAGCTGCTCCATGGCATGTGGGATCTTCCCCGACCAGGGCTCAAACCCGTGTCCCCTGCATTGGCAGGCGGATTCTTAACCACTGCGCCACCAGGGAAGTCCCCATTTGTTTTTGGCCTCGTGGCATAGGGGATCTTGGAGTTCCCCTACCAGGGGTCGAACCCTGTATTGGAAGCTCGGAGTCCTAACCACTGGACCACCAGGGAATTCCTGATCAGGCAGTATCTGTAAAGCGCTTGACAAACACTCTGGTGCAGTGGGCACTCAATAAACGTTGGCTGTTATTCCAATCATTAGGATGTATGAAGTGAAAAGACCCGGCCAGAACTGGAAGCAGCCACTGGGTTTGGTCATTACTCTCAGCCCAGCTGGAAGGAAGTGCACACCCTCCCAGGTTGCTGAGGCAAATACAAAAGGAACTCCAACCTCTTTCCCCACTCCTCACAGGGTCCCAGCTCCTCACAGGGTGGGGTGCCCAACTTTGGAGGAAGAGACAATCTCCTCCTATGCCTGACTCCCCAAAGAAACAGATGTGGGGGGCAGTTCTGAGAACCTGATGCAGGGACAGGACCCCCAGTCCTCTGAATTCCCATATCGGGGGGAGGCTTTGGGGATGAAGAAAGAAACAATCTGTATTCTGGGAGACCCCAAGCTTGCTCCAAGCTCACCTACACTAAGGGGGGTGCTACTAGCCCTGACTACAGAGGTGGGGGGCCTGGACCTCTCTACCACGCCACAGACCTTGACCCTGGACATTCTCAAAGACAGAGAGACAGTTCCCATGCCCAGTGCCTGGCAGCCTCCCTGGTACCCCCGTCTATAGGGGGAGACTGGCAGATATCCTCCACTCTCTTGTTTTTGTATCTTTAAGGTCCAGTCTAACACTTCGCATGTGAGAGATTCGAAACAAACAATGAATAGGTGAGTTCACACATGTGTGCCGCAGTGAGTGAAGTGTGTGTGTGTCTGGTGGACTTGCGTGAGGGTATGTGCACACATATGCGATGAAGATGCTTGTATCTGGGAGAGGTTGCACACGTGTGTGCAGGCAAGTGTATCCCCGCAGCTGGACGGATATTCCCTTGAGGGCCTGCTGAGTGTCCCTGAGGTCCTGCCTGGGGTCAGACAGCCTGGGGTCAGCACACCCTCAGATGCCCACTCCAGAGGTGGCAGGATGACCCTTAAAAATTGAAGATGGGGGTGGCAGGGCATTCAAAACCACTTACAGAAGCACCTTTATCCGGAAAGGAAACTAACCCCATTACTAATTGTAGCCAAAGTCCCTTACGCTGGAGCCTCAGGGGTAAATGTCCCCTGAGCCAGGACCAGTTGGGCCAGGACAGCCGAGGACCCACAGCAGAGAGAACCTCAGATCCTTGCTGCCGAAGCGAATTTGCATCGATGTGGTTTTCTGTCCACTGTCGGCTACAAATCACACTGACCGGTTCTGCTGTCTTATCCATCTCTGCTCACTTCCTCTCTGTTTCTGTCTCCCTCCAGGTCTGTTTCTCCCACTCACAATGCCTTTCTGTCTCTGTATCAATTCCGGGTCTTTATTTTCTCTCTCCCCCCTCTTGATTCAGGCTTCCTTCCCTGGCTCTCTGAGTCTATTTCTCTCTGTCCGCCCCTGAGTCTCTCCTGTGTCTACCTTCTCTCTCCCCGTGTTTCTCTGTGTGCCTCAGTACCCTTCTGTGTCGTGTTTCTCCCTCCATCCTTCCGAGCCGGCCTCCGTCTCTCATTTCTGTGTGTTTCTCTCCCGATCTCTCTCCGTCCATCTCTGCCCTTCCGCCTGGCTCTCTCTTCTGTGTGGGTTTGTGTCTCCGCATCTCCCTGCACCCCCGCCCCGCCCCCCGAGCCTCCCCGCCCCGCCGCTGGGTCTGGGGATCGTCACTCAGCGGCCCTGCCTGATCCAGCGCGGGCCCCTTTGTTCGCAGCTCCATCCCCCCACGCTCCCCCCACCCCCGCATCGTCCTCCAGGCCCTGCTTTCCCTTCCTCCTTCCCAGGCCCGACAAGCTGGGCCATCTCTCCAGCCCACGATGTGGAGAAATGCGCAGCCGCGCCGCGAGCGCCAGGGCACAGGGAGGCTGAGGCTGAACGTCAGAGCTGGACCACCCCACGACACCTCGGCTGGGGCCATTAAGGAAACACCCCACCACTACTCCCCCCACCCCACTATCCCTCCCCCATGCGGCGCAGGGGGGTTGGGAAGGGCTGGTTCCAGGCCCGCGGAGGCGGGACCCCCATCCCTGACCCCATCCCTGACTCCGAGTGGCCTTGGCCAAGTAGTGCCCCTCTCTGGGTCTGTAAAATAATGCCCAAGGCCCCCTCTGACTCTTACTGGAGGCACAATGGTTTTATCCACCACCGGCTGCCCCATGCCTCCAGCTCCCAGTGGGGTGCCTGGTCCCCCCCACCCCACCCGCCGTGTGGTTGGTACATTGCCTGAACCTGCATCCCAGGAACCTCCAACCAGCTGGGCCCTCAGGCTGCCTTCCTCTGCTGCCCTGGGCTCAGGCTCCCACCTCGCACACTTTATCCTCCCATTTCCTGGAGCAGAATAGGAAAGCCTGAGATTTCTGTAATTTCTCCACTGCCCCAGGGAGTCCCTAGGAATGGAAACACCTCTATAAATCAGCCTTAGAGCATCCATCAGCACATCTGTGGAGCTGTTGATCCCAGCGTTAAGGGATACCCCTCGCTGCAGGAACTTCCTGGGACTGTTCTGTGTCCCAGGTGTCTTTGGGCGTCTGTGATCATATCAAGGATGGCCCAGCTCGGTGTCAGATTTAGGGCAGGGAGATGGGAGTTCTCTTCTGTCTGTCACATTGCCTGCTCCCTCAACCTCTTCTCTCTGCCCTCTATTTTTTTTCCCCCCCTTCGGTACGCGGGCCTCTCACTGCTGTGGCCTCTCCCGTTGCGGAGCACAGGCTCCGGATGCGCAGGCTCAGCGGCCATGGCTCATGGTCCCAGCCGCTCCGCGGCATGTGGGATCCTCCCAGACCGGGGCACGAACTTGTGTCCCCTGCATCGGCAGGCGGACTCTCAACCACTGCGCCACCAGGGAAGCCCCTGCCCTCTATTTTTATCTGTCTTTCTCTGTCTCTGGGCCACTTACTGGCTGAGCACCTTGAGCAAGTGTCTTCACCTCTTTGACTCTCAATGTTATACTGTAAATTGCAACACAGCTGGCTTACAGTGCTGCTAGAAAAAGTGTAGCCCTTAAATAATAGCACTAATAATAATAATAGGAAGAAGAAGAAGGAAGAGGAGGAAAAGGAGGAGGAGGGTGGGCTGAGCAGGGGTATACCATGTCGATGTGAGCCTAAAACCAGTACTCACATAAGTCAGTCTGGTTCGATATATATACAGGCAGTAGCACACAGAGCTTCTTGGTCTTAGAGACCCCCAGGCCAAGCCTAATTACTCTAGCCAAGACCTTCACCCTCCAGCCCCCACTCCTTGGGGGCAGTGGCCCCAAGAACAGGAGGCCTCAGAGGAATCAGAGATGGGGTTATAACCCACTTCTCATGTAGAAGCCCAGAGACTCCATCATTGGGCTGGAACCAAGAAGCCTTTGGGGTGCCTGCCAAAGAAAGGGCACTTCTTCAGCGATCCAGGGAGCTTCCCACTGCCACCCACCCTCCAGAAGTCTGGGGAGCCTGATTTCAGAGAACCCTGGGATTGGAAACTCATTCTACTTGGCTCTGAATCTGCTTTTTGGTTGTGGCCTAATGAGCATCTAAGCACATTACGATCACCGATGATTTAGCAATTAAACCATCTAACCCCTGTACCACCATGATTTTGCAGTTGGAGTAACTGAGGCCCAGAGAGGTTGAGCAACTTGCACAAAGTCACACAGTAAGTTGAGGACAAAAGGGAAACCCAGCTTTGTCTCTGGTGCTCTCACGCCCCTCCCTAGCTTCCTCTCTCAGCGCTGTTGTCAGCACCCTGGCCTGGGAGGGAGCCGGTAAGCCCCAGACCGTGGGGTTCCACCTTTGTTTGCCCTCCTGACTTGATATGGGACTGAAGGTCATGCTCCACCCCCTCACCAGGCCTGTTTCCCCATCTGGAGGGTGGTTGGACCGACTGTCCTGAGATCCTCTCATTCTGTTTTGAGGTTTGTATCAGAGAAAGTCAGAACCTGCTTCCACCGCAATGCGCCAGATTTACACAAAGTGAGCCCCCCCAACAGCTTCCTCCCTCCTGGAGCTCTGAAGCCAGGACTTCACTGGCTCTGTGACTCTGAACAAATGGCTTAACCTCTCTGTGCCCTTTAAAGGGAATAGTTGAAAGTCCCTACCCATAGGGGTAGGCATGTAAGAAAAGAACCATTATGGAGAGCAGAGTAAGTGCTCAATAAAGGATGTCTACTCTCATTATTTTTACTCTGATTATCAACCGCTAATCTCTGTTTCCTCCACCTTCAATGTCAAGACCTCCCCCTCCACTTCTGCCCTCAGATTTCTCCATCACCCTCTCCGTCCTTGGACTACAAAGAGGTAGGGTGAGAGACCGAGGGTGGACAGCCCACAGCTTGTAGACTGGCGCCCCTGGCTAGCCACCCAGAGCCAAGGCTATATACCCTAGTGGTGGCTGCCTTTGAAGTCACCATCTTATGTAACCCCCTTGTCCCCTCCCCATCTTCCTGTTCGTCCCCAGACCTTGGGGAGGAAAATGCAGCCCAGGGTCAGTAAGCCTGGGATTTGTTTCACGTGGCTCAGGAGGGAGCTGGGAAAGGCTCTCCCAGAGGCATGGCACTGGTGGTTAGGAGTGCCTCCCCCTGAGTTCAACTCCTGCCTCCAGCGCTTCCTCACTGTGTGACTTTGGGCTGCGACAACATCTCTGTGCCTTGATTTTTCTGTCACGTGTTAAGTACCTAATTCATAGAGTCACTGTGAGAAACACTTGTGAGAACTAAATAAGCAAATGGCTTAGAACGGTGCCTGAAACATAGCAGGTGGCTTAACAAAGGAAGGGCACCTGTTAGAAGTAGTTAATAATGTTATGTTAAACCCTAAGTACTGACCTTTATTCTTCTAAAGAGGGTTCCTTCAAAATAGGATTTGAATCCCAAAAGGGTGGCTGGGAAACTGACCTCAGGCTCAGTTTTCCTCATCTGTAAAGTGGGGATAACACCTCCTTGCCAGGAAACCAGCTGAAGATTGAACCAGGCGATCAATGGAGAGAAGGTGCAAGTTTACATCACCTCTGCCCTACTCCCTGTGCGTCTCCACTATCCTCGTTCCCAAAACTTGGAATATGGATTAGGGAATGTTTACACCCACACACCTCATCGTAATCGTAATCGTAATCCTTAAGAAGAGGGACCCCGGGGGCAGCTATTCGAATGTTTCCCCTCCCTTCCCCCAGTTCGTCCTTCCAAACGGTCTGAAGGCGTCTGCTGAAGGGCTCCAATCCACCGGAACTCTCGGGGTAACTGCCTCCGCCTGCCCTCGCGGGTGTAGACCGAGATTTGCGGGGACGGGAGAGAGCAAGAATGTTTGTGCAGCCTTCAAACGACTTGGCAGGCTGCAAGGGGGGAAAGGCCGCTCCGGGGAGAGTTCACACTGAAATCACACGGCGGGGAGAACGTGCAGATCAGCTCTGAAGCTCATAAAACAGAGCGAGGTGACTGCGAAGAACAAACACGCCTCCAGAAGGAAAATGTAAAAGTTCGTCAAACGCGCTCTTCAAAGCCTGACCGGGAGGGGGTGGGGGGCGCGAGGGAGGGGGCGGGCCGTGGCCGCCGGGCAAGGTCGCTGCCCTCTGGGCTGTTACGAGCGGGGGTCTAGGAGGGGGAAATGGGCCCAACCTCCTCCAACCGAGGAGGTCAGCGCTCCTCTGGTCCCCTCCTTCGACGAGCTTGGCCCGCTGGAAACGAGAGGGCGTGGGCAGTGTGGTCCGAGCGCGAACCCACGCAGGGCCTGGGGTCTTGGGGAGGGGCACCCCCGCCCCCTCAGCTGGATGTCGAGGACGGGGACATAATAGAAGCTCGGTCCTGAAAGGCAGGCACGGGTTAGAGCTCGCTCACTGGATAGTCACTGGAGCTCGGGGCATTGTTTGGACTTTACTCAAAGGACACAACATTGTGATTCATCTATACTTAACTATACTTAAAAAAGAAAAAAGAACACTTGGAAGGCCTATGGAACCCTCCAGAGTCAAGACAGCCCACCTTCCAACCCCTCCTCCCGCTCTCCATCCTCCCATCCTCGCCCTTTCCTTCCACCCGGGAGAAGGCCAAGGTCGACTCCTAAGCCCAGGCGGTGCGCCCTGCCCTGCGCCCTGCGCTCCGCGCTCCTGGGCTGGGTCCCCGCCGACGCGCCCCGGCTCCCCCGGTCAGGGTCCCCACGCTCAGCCTCCTGTGCAAATTCATTCGCTCCTACAGACACCCGGGTCATTCACCGGTTAATTCCCGGACGCTTTAACGAAAAGCCTGGAAGTTAACCTCACGCCCCGCTCGCACTGCCCGGTGGCGCGGCAAGTGGAGGATTCTCGGAAAAGATCAACCGCCGCAGCTCCCGAATCCCGGCAGCCCCTGGCCGGCGGGTGCCGAGCTGACGAGAGAGGAACTTTCTAAAACCACTTACTGGAGCACAAAGCCGGAAATTGGTCCTGATGCGGGACCCTGTAGCTTCCTACGTGCTTCTACGGCTTCCAGCCTCGGGGGAACCTCAGTGATCTCCAACATGGGGAAATTGAGGCTCGCAGAGGTTAGGGTGCCCCCAAGACAGCCTGCCTGGACGAGACGGAGTCGGGCCGAAGCCAGGGTTTACACGTTTTAAAGCCCGGTTGGGCGCGTTCTGAGACGCCCTCCTGACCTCCCTGAACTGGGTCAGCCCAGGGGTATATCCCGCGGAGGGATTCGGCCTTTGACCCACGAAGCCCTTCCGGGGAGAGGTCTGGTGTATTTCCCTGGTCGTCATCCTCCCCGGGCTGGGGGGGCCAGTTTCCCCGCTCCTCTCCTTCCCGTCCTATCCCTCCCACCCCACTGAGCTTCCTACAATTTCTTGTCCAAACCCTCACCTCCAGCAAGGGAATTCAAATTTGCCTCTTCACTCCAAAGCCTGTGCCTGTATTCTTTCTATCAGTGGTTCTGGAACCTTAGTGAGCATCACAGTCCCCTGGAGGGCTTGTTAAAACCAGATTGCCAGGGACCCCCCACCCACCCACCCAGAGCTCCAGAGGTCTGCTGTAAGGCCGGAAAACGTGCATTTCTGACAGGTTTCGGGGGTGCTGCTGGCCCCGGAATACATTTTGAGAACGACTGCAGTATATGCTGCGGTGATGCTGAATTCCTGTGTTCGTAACATCTAAACACTGTGCGTCCTCCCAGACTAAAGCCCCTTAAAGGCAAGGAAGCCAGTCTTCTCTGTATATTCCCAGCACTTGCCACAAGGCTCTGCGGACAAGTGCCCATAAATATTTGGGCTTCATCATGATTGCTGAAGATGCCCGTTTACAGAGGTTTAGTGCGTGCCTTCCGCTTTTCTGGGCACCTTAAGAGTGGCAGTTTATTTAATACGAGCAACGACGTGGGAAGGTAAGACACGATCTCTGTTTTACTGATGCAAAAACGGAGCCACAGAATGGGGGTGCCAGGCACTGAGATGGAGAGAAAGGAGACTCAGGGGAAGTCTTCTTCGTGGAAGCCAGGGTCTCCCAAGAATCAGCAATCTCTGTCTTCCTCTCTGCTAACCCCGGGAAACCGTCTTAAAGGGATGGTTAGGGAAGGACAGGCTCTCCTGGAAGGTGACGGTAAAAAATAGGCAGCATCACCATCAAGGGAAGACCTGGGCCTCCAGAACCGTCACAGCCTAGAATGTGTGCTCCTCACACCCCTAACACCTGCCTGTGGTGTTTTGGCCAATCCATTCACGTACCTGAGGCTGGAAGAGACCCAGTGCCGGAAACACCATACTTTCTGCACTGGAGTCCCCCCATCCCACCCTCAGCCAACCTTTCCGAAGGCTCCAGAATCAGAGCTTCAGGGTCTCAGATTCCGGTGGGTTCCACAGTGTAGGGTCAGCAGAGATACCTGTCCAGCCAGTGGAGGACGGGTGAAGAATCTAGGCCTTCTAGGCACAGCCATAGCCTCACCTGGAAGAAAACTGTCACCCAGCTGACACAGGATCAGGGAAGAGCCGAGGGCACCCCTATCTTACAGCCTCCAGGTAGTTGTGGCGCCCAAGCTCCTGTGTTCAAACTGTATTTTGTCCCCGAATTCTACACACAGCTCGGTGTTCCTGGGCCACATCGTAAAACGATTTACAAGATGATGTTAAACTGGCAGTAAAAACAATTAACTTTAATGGCACCTTGGGTGGATGTCCGGGTGGGACTGAGGCCCATGCTTCCTCCTTTCCTGACCAGGAAGCCAGGTGAGAGAGAGGACCTGCTTGCTGTCAGGCAGCCCTTTGGGTTCAAAGGTTCAAGGTTAAATAAAAAAGAGGGGGCTGCCCTTTTGGCGCAGTGGTTAAGGATCCGCCTGCCAATGCAGGGGACATGGGTTCGAGCCCTGGTCCAGGAAGATCCCACATGCCGAGGAGCAACTAAGCCCGTGTGCCACAACTACTGAACCTGCGTGCCACAACTGCTGAAGTCCATGCGCCTAGAGCCCGTGCTCCACAACAAGAGAAGCCACCGCAATGAGAAGCCTGCGCACCACAACAAAGAGCAGCCCCCACTCGCCACAACTAGAGAAAGCCCGCGCACAGCAACGAAGACCCAATGCAGCCAAAAATAAATAAATTAAATAAATACATTTATTTAAAAAAAAATCAAAAAGAGGACTGGACGAGGGGGCCGGAGGAGAAGAGTTCACGTCCCACTTGACAGCTCCCAGCTGAGTGATCCTGCACAAGCCCCTTAACCACTCTGACACTCAGTCTTCTCATCTATTAAATGGGAATCTGTCAAATGGAAATGTGTGAAAAACCTTTTCAAATGGGAATTTGTAAAAAAAAATAAATAAGTAAATACAAGTCTCCTTCTCGGGGTTGTGAGGATTGCAAATGAAATTTATTTGGATAAGCGTCCCATATGCCTGACATTTGGATGTATTTATTAAACCTATATGTGAGCGTCCATGCATAATAAATGTTAGTTTCTGGAGGACCCAGGCTCCCCGGGCCTAAAATGAAGGGGAAAGACCAGACTACTGCAGAGAGGCCAGAGCCCCCTGGTTCAGAATCCCAACTTAACCAGCATCACTTACATGTAGGCTTCCTGCTAAAATTGACCTGCTTGTCCAGCCAGTGACCTCGGAAGCGACCCCATGCTCAGGCAGGCTGCAGCCCCAGGCTTTGAAACTGACCTGGATTTCTAGAAAGCTGGCAAGGAAATGAGAGTGGCTAGGGGGCGGGGGGCTGGGGGGAAGGTTTCTGCCTCCCATGTACCCTGCTCCTGTCCGGAAAGCTCTAATTCTGCAGGTCTCCCTGGCCTGCAGACAATTAACTGTCCATTTCAGAGAGACCTCTGTGTCTGTGTGTGGCCCCCTCCACCAACGAGGACCAGGGAGACATGCCCCAGCAGAGGGTTGGCCCAGGGAAGGAAATCACCCATTGGCCTGTTTCTCTGCTTTGGGAAATCAGTGGGGAAATGCAAGAGGGAAGTTAGGCTCATCCTCCATCCTCCTCTCCCAGGGGCCAGCTCTACATGCTGCAGAAGAGGCTGGCCCTGCCTGAGACCTGCATCCCTCTCTAGGACCTCCTCAGGCCCCATCCGTGAGGCCCCTGGCCCTGCCCCTCTCTGGGTCAGCCACCTAAGGTCTCATCACCAGACTCATTCGCTCTGGAACGAAACCACTGTCGTCAGTCTCAAGGAAGCCATCTGACATCAGAGTGTGCTCCCGGCCTTCTTCACCTCTGGATGCCTAGTTCCATTTATTTTGCACCCCTCTCCCCCAGCAGACATATTTCCCCCTGTTTATTTCAGGCAGTGTTTAAAAAAAAAAAGTTAAAAAGTTGGAACGATGGGGAATTCCTTGGCGGTCCAGTGGTTAGGACTCTGCTTTCACTGCCGAGGGCTTGGGTTCAATCCCTGGCTGGGAAACTAAGATCCTGCAAGCCACACAGCACAGCCAAAAAAAAAAAAGGTGGAGTGATGATCCAGAGTTAGGTGGTGTGATGGTTAATTTTATGTGTCAACTTAACAGGCTAAGGGATGCCCAGAGAGCTGATAAAACATTTCTTCTGGGTGTGTGTATGAGGGTGTTTCTGGAAGAGCTTAACATTTGAATCGGTAGACGGGGTAAAGCAGTTGGCCCTTACCAGTGTGAGTGGGCTTCCCTGAATCCACTGAGCGCCTGAATAGAACAAAAAGGTGGAGAAAGGGCAAATTTGCTCTTTGATTGAACTGGGACATCTATCTTCTACAGTCCTTGGGCATTGATACTGCTGGTTCTTGGGCCTTTGGACTGGGACTGGGACTTACATCATTGGCCCCCTGATTCTCAGACCTTTGGATTTGGACTGAATTACACCACCATCATTCCTGATCTCCATTGAATTGGGTTTTATTTCTTGCTGCCAAAAATAAAACTTATAATGGATACACCTTTTCTATCTCACAGAGTGATCTTGATTGGGTTATCCTTAGGGTGGCCTCTTCAATAAACATCCTCTGGCAGAGGTGGTGGGAGTGGGGGATGTCTTTCCTCCAGAAATGTCCTAGTTCTATTTCCCCATTGGGTATCCAGGTTTGATTTTAGGCCTGGATTTTATTCCAGCAAATGATGCAGGCTACTCCAAAGCTAGGTCATAAAAGACCATTCAATTCCCATTTGATTCTCTTGTTCTAGGTGTTCAATCTCAAGATAGTCTTACTTGGAACCCAGTCGCCATGATGTGGGAAACCCCGAGCTGCAGGAAGATGCCATGTGGAGCTGTTCCAATCGACTGTCCCAGCTCAGTCCAGGCTTTGAGTCATCCAGCCCCAGTGCCAGACACATAAGCGAAGCAGCCTTAGGTGTTTCCAGGCCCCTAGATGTTCAAATTACTCCCAGCCATTCAGGTCTTCCAAGCTGAGGCCTCAGACATCAAGGAGCAGAAATAGGCCATCCTTACTCTGCCCTTTGTGTCCAAATTCCTGACTCACAGAATTTGTGAGCATAATAAAGCAGTTGTCTTTAGGCCACTAAATTTGGGGTGGCAATAGAAAACCATGTAAATGTACAATGCCCTTCACCAGTCTGAGCCTCAGTTTTCCCATCTGCAAAATGTGGATATGAGCACCTTCCAAAGGTGATCCTGGGAGTGGATGCACTCATACAAATAGCAGATGACCAGGCACGTATGCCTATTGGACTTAAGAGGTTAGAACCGTTCAGCTCAGACAGAGGCTGGGAGCATAGGTGGGGCACCCTGAGATTCTCGACACCCAGATTACCTGCTCCCTTTCACCATACCCAGAAAAAACCAAATCAGTGCTTCAGCTAGCTCCCACATCCAAGAAGAAGCCCACAAAATATACATACCCTGCCGCCATCAACTTCCCTTTCCATGCCAATCAAAGAATTAATTTCCAGAAAGCAAACTGCCAACAGCAGAAATAAATCACAACTGGGCAGGAGATGAACATTTTCCAAAGAGAAACAATTTAGCAAAAACCTCTCCCCCGACCCTCTCCAAACCAATAACAATTCGATTATTCAGCCACCACTATAAATGATGAAGCAGCCACATGGCATCCCTGAGTGAGGAGGAGGAAAGGAGATGAGGACCAGCCAGAGAGTCATACTGAGAAGCACAAAAAGGAAGCCAAGGGAGGTAACCCTCCCCAGGACTGGGGGAAGGAATAACAGCTGTCATCCTCATGGTCACTGGCATAACACTTTGTTACATGAGGCTCTTACATCCATTATTGCATTTGACCCTCTGAGAAAGCTTAAGAGGTTGACTGAGGTGATGTAATCCATCCCCGTTGAACAGACACAGGACATGGCGCTCAGAAAAGCATTCAGCTGTGATCGAAAGAGCGCCCAGTTTGGAGGGAGAAGAAGTTGATTTGTTCACTTATTCCTCGACTGTTTTCAAAGCCTATTAGGTAGTGGGCACAAGACCAGGTTCTGGGGATACATCAATGAAGACAATAAACCAAAATACCCATGGAGCTTAGATTTTGATATGAAGAGAACTATAATTTAAAGAAAAAATAAACAGGGAATTCTCTGGCTGTCCAGCGGCTAGGACTCAGCACTTCCATTGCAGTGGGCAGGGGTTTGATCCCCGGTCGGGGAACTAAGATCCTGTATGCCGCAGGGTGCAGCCAAAAATAAATAAATAAATAAAAATAAACAATAAGTAAGAGCATCACATGCTCTTAAAAGGCAAGAAGAGCTATGATAAAAACAAGTAGAAGGTAAGAAGAATGGGGAGGAAGAGGACTGCAGTTTTGGATGGGGTGGACCACAAAGGCCTCAGTGAGAAGGGAACATACGAGCAAAGGCTTGCAAGATAGGAGGGAGGGCTTCCCTGGTGGCGCAGTGGTTGAGAGTCCACCTGCCGATGCAGGGGACACGGGTTCGTGCCCCGGTCTGGGAAGATCCCACATGCTGCGGAGCGGCTGGGCCTGTGAGCCATGGCCGCTGAGCCTGCGCATCCAGAGCCTGTGCTCTGCAACAGGAGAGGCCACAACAGTGAGAGGCCTGCGTACAGCAAAAAAAAAAAAAAAAAAAAAAAAGATAGGAGGGAATGAGTCTCACAACAGTTTGGGGAAAGAGCCCTGCTGGGGAAGGAAATAGCCAGGTCAAAGGGCAGAGGTGGGAGCATGCCTGCAGGTTCCAGGACCAGCAAGGACATCAGTGTAGCAGAAGCAAGGAGAAAAGGAGTAGTAGACTAGGAGGTCAGAGAGGTAAGAAGGGGCCCAATCAGGCCAATGTAAGGACTTGGTGTTTACTGTAAGTGAGATGGGAGCCATGGGAGGATTTAGAGCACAGGAGGGACCTGACCTGACATAGGCTTTAGGAGGAGCCCTCCAGCTATTCTTTTTTTTTTTTTTGCGGTACACAGGCCTCTCACTGTTGTGGCCTCTCCCGTTGCAGAGCACAGGCTCAGCGGCCATGGCTCGCAGGCTCAGCGGCCATGGCTCGCAGGCTCAGCGGCCATGGCTCGCAGCAGGCCCAGCCGCTCCGCGGCATGTGGGATCTTCCCAGACCGGGGCACGAACCCGTGTCCCCTGCATCAGCAGGCGGACTCTCAACCACTGCGCCACCAGGGAAGCCCCCTCCAGCTATTCTTGAAAACATCCTATAGTAGGCAGACTAGCTAAGAGGCTACTGTGGCAAGCCGGCTGAGGATGATAGTGGCTTAAACCTCAGTGGCAAAGGCAGATGTGAGAAGAAGGGGTTGGGGACTTCCCTGGCGGTCCAGTGGTTAAGACTCCGCGCTTCCACTGCAGGGGGCATGGGTTTGATCCCTGGTGGGGGAACTAAGATCCTACATGCCGCACAACCAAAAACAGAGAAGGAGGAGGAGGAGAAGAAGAAGAAGAAGAAGAAGTAGTTGGGCTAAGAATGTATTTTTGAAGATAGGTCTAATAGGACCTCCGCCTGTTATGTCCCAGCATCTGGCACCTGGTAGATGTTCAATAAATAGTTGTGGAATGAATAAATTGGGCTGTTGGAGAAGGTCTCTTAAAGGAGATGAGCTCAAACGCTGAGGTTTAGGGCTTCCCTGGTGGCGCAGTGGTTGAGAGTCCACCTGCCAATGCAGGGGACACGGGTTCGTGCCCCGGTCTGGGAAGATCCCACATGCCGCGGAGCGGCTGGGCCCGTGAGCCATGGCCGCTGAGCCTGCGTGTCCGGTGCCTGTGCTCCGCAACGGGAGAGGCCACAACAGTGAGAGGCCCGCGTACCGCAAAAAAAAAAAAAAAAAAAAAAAGCTGAGGTTTAAAGGATGAGTAAGACACAAATAAAGAAAAGGGACAGGGGATCTAGGAAGAGGGCGGCCCCAGCGATTCTTGCCTCCTGGTATTCAGACCATGTAGAGTCTCCTCCCACATCAGATAGGGCCAACCTGAACAGCCAATAGGATATGCAGAAAGGATGAAGTGTGTCTTCCAAGGGTAGGTCATAAAAGGCATTGTAGCTTCTGCGTTGCTCCCTCTTGAATCTCTCACCCAGGAGGAAGCTGGCCTGTTGTCATAAAGACACACAAGCAGCCCATAGAGAGTCCCCGGAGGGAAACCGAGGCCTCCAGCCAACAGCCAGTACCAATTTATCATTTGTGTGAATGAGCCATCTTGCAATTGCACCCTATGGCCCCAGTCAAGCCTTCTGATGACTGCAGCTCCAGCCAACATCATAACTACAACTTCATGAGATCTTGAGCCAGACCTATCTGGCTAAGCCATGTCCAGATTACTGACCCAGGCTTAAGTTTGGGGTAATTTATTACACAGCAGTAGCTAACTGATACAATGCCCATATTTGAGGGGAAAAAAGAAGCCAGGATGGCTTTACCTTTATGTATGTGGGAAAGAGAAGCAGGAGATAAGGACCAAGGACTTAGCAAAGACCAAACTGTGGAAAGCCTTGCTGGGCACATGGAGGGGTTTAAATTGTACTTTAATTGCCCTGGGAAGTTATGGGAGAATTTTTTTATAGGGGAATAACATGACCTAGATTTACACTCTCAAGATCCCTGTGGCTGGTATTCTGAGAACTGAGAGGAGAGAAGCACAAGGAGAAACCAGGAAACCACAAGGAAGCCAATTCCACCACTTACTAGGTGAGTCACCTTGAGCAAGTTTATCTCTACACCTTAGTCTCCTCATCTGTTAAATGGGTGTCATGGTCCCTAGACTTACTAGCAAAGATTATGAGATGATATATGACAGGTGCTTCCATGGGTGCCTGCTTGCAATACGTGTTCTGCAAATCTCAATTCATCCCTGTCCCCTGCCCCTCCTGTAAAAACAAATTCCCTCAGGTACCCCCCCAAACCATAGAATTTGTGTCCTAGTCCTAGGAACTGACAGATTACAGAACAATCAACAAGCTCAGCCATCACTGCCACACTGGGTGCCTTCTGAGTGCCCGGCACCATGCCAACCTCTCTCCCTGTGCTATCTCATCCATCCTCCCTGTCACGCTCTGAGACCAGTAATTACTATCACGGCATTAACTTCAAAGCCTCTGTGCTCTTAGATTCCCATGATGTCACATCACAAAGCAGGTCTCAGCTGTCACTTCCGGTCCCCTAGCAAAGAGGCCACAGAGACTGTAAGCACTGGAGGAAATCCTGGTCTTGATATGGAATTCTGCCCCTTGAGTGGACACTGGAAAAAGAAGATCCTGCCTCAGTGACCCGTCTGAGCTGGAGCTCATCATCTCCTCACTCTGATGTCCCCAGCTGGACTTATCTGTCCTGCCAAAGGCAGTGAAGAAGAGTGGGGAAAAGCACAGCATCTAGAACAGTCCACGTGGGTCCAAAGCCCAGCTTTGCCACTTGCTAGCATGTGTGACTCGAGGGAAGTTGTGCAATCTCTCAATGCCTCATTCTCCCCATCTGTAAAATGGGGGTAATGGCTGCACCCCCTTTTTAGGGCAGACCTAAGGAAGAAGCTATTTGTATTTGCAAGATGCTTGGACCTGACAGCTGCTGCTCTGCTGATAAGCTGGCCCAGCCTCCCGTTTGCCTCCCTTCCCCCAGCCCATTGTAGGTAGTCAGTAAAGGGTTTACCCCAGCCCAGCAGGCCCTGGGCTTCCATCCGGGTCCTGCTATTTCCTAGGTGGGTGGCCTTGGGCAAGTTCAATCTCTAAGCCTCTGTTTCTTGATCCGCACAGAAGGCATGGAAATACCCACCCCCCAGAGCTCTGTGAAACTTAGAAACCGAATATATCAAGAGCTCATCGCAGTGCACAGCACATGGAAAGTATCCGATGATATATGAATTTCATCATTTTTTATTTTGTGCTTCTCCAACTTGGTGAAAGAGTATCCACTTTAGGGCCTCTGTGTTGTTTTCTCTGATACACATTGTCTGTCTTCCATGATGGAAGAAGAAGAGGAGGAGTAGGATATAAAGGAGAGGAAAACGACCAATCCCTGTGTGCCTAATAAGCGTCTGGAATTGTTCTAAGTGCTATACATGGACATTCTATTCGATTCTCATTATAATCCCCCATTTTACAGATGATAAGACTGAGACCCAGAGAGGTCACAGGACATCCTCAAAGTCACACAGCTGGGAAATAATAAAATCAACAGATTAAGCGAATAAACACTACCTTTAAAATAAGACTCCCATTAAAGGGGGACTGGAGAGTGGCTGGAAGACACACACGCTCCAAATTCCTCTCCAAGTGCGACAGCGACACACTTGAGCCTATCTGGGTGCTGACAGGTGGAGAGAGTGTTTTGTGCAGGGCTTGGTGAGCACGCAGCGGTTCCAGGAAATTCCCAGCGCATCTACTAAAAGGCACCCAAGAGTCCCCTTTCTTTGAGGAAAACAGTCTCAAGGTCACTGGATGTGTTTGTCCCAATCGGAGGGTCAAAGAGGACAGGGGTGGGGTCAAGTCTGTGCTGCTTATTCTCTAGCCCCTGCCCCTCCACACACACAGATCCACACTCCATCTTCTCTGCTCTGCCCGGTACCCAGGGAGTGACCCCTGCAGATACATCACCAGCTCCTTGCCCTCTCACTTTTGGTTACACTCAGCTTCTGGGCAGCACTGGCAGCAGCTAGGAGGGAGAGTGGATTAAGAGGTCCTATCGGGGTGTCTATTCCCTGCCCCTCCCTGAAAGTGACCTACTGTGACTGGGGCTCATGCTGGAAAGCCCAGCTCCACGTTCCAGCCCTCGATGGCTCCATACACCTCCGCCTGGTCCCTGCAACCCTAAGGGGGGTGACGGCTCCCACTATTGCTGGCCCCAGAGAACTTTAACATCCTTTGTTGGCTTCCTTAACCCTGCTCACCACCACCACGACACCCTGCCATAGATAGCCCTTGTATCGAATTCCTCCTGGTTGAATTGTCTGGAATGAATTCTGTTTCCTACGAGGATCTTGCCTAATCTAAAGTCAGGGGTGGAACTAATCAGAAGAGAGATCCTGGTTTCTAATTGTCTCTCCAAAACCCATTGCAGGTGAACGTAAAGTAGAAGAAGTCAAAAGATCTTTCATGGCCTCAGACACCGCCTCTCTCCAGCTCTCTTCAGATAAGCTCAGGCCAGTGTAAAGAACGGACTAAATCTGGTTGCTGTATCCAGAAGGACCTTAGATCAAATCTTGCCTCTATCACAGCCTGGCTATGAGGCCTTGGACATGCCACTTAACTTCCCTGGGCCTCAATTTGCTCATCTGTACAATGGGAATAATGTCCACCTCATAGGATTGTTGAATGGACGGGATAGCAGATGGAAAGCAATTCACATAGTACCTAGTACCATCATAGGTGCTCAGTAAATTCCTGGTCTCCTTCTCGTCTCCTTTCTCTAACTTCCCTCTTCCTTTACCTAAATTCCTCTCCTTGACCCAATCAGTAAGGAGGCAAGGAAAAAAAACATCAACACCTTAGGACTGCATCATGGCTCGTGAAGAACTTCCAGGGCTGCTGTTTCATTCCTTCAGGCAAGTTGAAACTCTTAAGAGGTGAAAGGACGCAGCTTACTGAGTGTCTCCAGCCCACTGGCTCAAGAGCATGCTCGAAGACATCAGCATTTAGATCAAAAAGCCAGAAAAATCAGGATTTCTAGAACCCAGAAAAACCTCAATCACCCACTCTGATCAGTTACTCATTGCTCTGAAATAAACCACCCCATATGCAAAGGCTTCAAAGGATCACGGCATATTATTTCTGGTGGGTGGGCCGGGGTTGAAGAGTCTGAGGGGTGAGGTTCCCCAAGGGGCAACCTCACCACACCTCCTCCTTACCTCTGGAGCTTGGCAGCAACAGCCAAAGGCTGAGACCTGTCTCCTTCACACGTGTTCTCAAAAGTTAGAGGAGTCCAGTTGTAACTTCTCTCCCTGGCACCTGGACCACAACACGGTGAGAACAGAACTCTTTGAAGGCCCACCCTCAGATGCATGTGGCATCATGTTTACCACATCTTATTGGTCAAAGCAAGTCACAGGATCAGCCCAGGTCCGAGGGGAGTGGGAGGAGTGGCAAAAACAGTGCAAAGGACTGTGGGAGGAATTTTGACGAACGTCCTTGAAATCCACCAATCCATCTTCCGGTCCTCCAACAAGGCTGGCATCCCAGCTTTGCTGTCCCTCACTGGTAGCTTCAGTTCACTGGAAAGTCTCGTCTCAAATTTATGCACCTCTGAAGGCCGTGAGGAATTCACCACTATGACTCATATGGGCAACGTGGCAGTTCAGCCTACAGTCTAAGCTCAAGCCACCCTCATCATCACACGACAAACTCGGTGCTTCTCCGTAACTCGGGAGGAGGTTAAACTTCCAGGCAAACAGGCTTTTGAGTCAGGAACCATCTAGCTCTCTCCATTTGTAGATGAGGAAACTACAGCCCGGAGAGGTTGAGTGACTTCCCTCAATGACACAGAGAAAAAGAGAAATTGAACCCAGGCCAGCTCCGCTGTCTAATCTCTTTCTCTCCTCCCTTTAAGCACTTGAGAGTCAGGAAATCACAGTTCTAACTCTGCTTCTCCCATGGGGAGGGAGCCTCGCTTTCCCCCATCTGGCGGGTGAAGTTGGTCCTCAATGCCCCACACCTTTCCCCCAGGTGTGCTGTGAGCACTAATGAGTTAACGTGTCTAAGAGCCTACAGAACCTCGCATGAGATATAATTACAGAGAATTACCATCCACGGTCTTCTGGGAAGGATTTTGTCGTGGAATAGGTAAATAAATTATATCCTGTGGTTCTCCCTTCCCACGGGCTGATTAACTCTTCCAGAGAACGTTCCCCAGTGGTTGAGGTGACGGAGCCCCTTTGGCAGCCCAACCTCCCACAACTTGGGGCTCCCTTCTGTCTCCAAAGACACCCTGGGCGGCTCTCAGCCTAGAAACACATCTCCTCTCCGATCTGATTCTTCTCAGGGTGAATCCAAAGCCCTTGTTGGAAGCCCACGTGGGTCCCTCCAGCTCCAGCCCCAGGTGAGCGGGGTTCTAAGAGTTAACCATCCTCTGCAGAATTCCTGGGTAAATACCATCCAGGCTGCCAGATTTATTGCCTTTTAATGTCTCCCGTGTGGTTCCATTAGCCCTTCCTTCTGATACCTCTATCTTTTCCATCTGACTTCTCTCCGCCCATACTCCATAACCCCGGGTTATGGATTTTCCCATTAACTCCTGCACTGAGGTCTGGGCATAAAAAAATCAATGGGCTCCCCCCTTACCCACACCCCTCCCCTGCCACCCCGGCATCCAAATATTTACTTAGATCCTCCTTATCTTTTCCCGAGCATCTCACTGCTTCTCTCATTTTCTCCCACAAGCTGCCAATCTCTCCTCTCCCGCTTCTGAGAACTTCTCAGGAGAGCCATGACTGCTCGTTAAATTGACCTCTAACTAGGCTGAGTCATCAGCCCGTACCCTGAACCCCTTCTTTTTGTTTGTCTCAGTTTAGCCAATGCATGCCCTGAGCTACTGTCCCTAACCTAGTTCCCACCGGTTCCACGGCCGGCCACTGACCCCCGTTATGTAAAACCTTCCGTGATTTGCCTTCCCTGGAGAACACCGCCCTAACTGCTAAGCCCAGAGTTCCACAGGCTGCTGCAGGATTGTCTAATGGCACTAACCTGTCGCTTCCTCCCCTTGTGACCTTGGGTAAGTGACTCAACCTCTCTGTGCTTTAGTTTCCTGATCTGTAAGACAGGTGGATGACAGTACCAACTTCCTTGATGGTGGAGGTGGGTGAGGCTAGGATTAGACTTGTGCTATGCGTTGAGTGTTTGACACAACACAGGGTAAGTCCTCGACTTATCTTAAGGCTCAATAAATATTAATCCTCATTATTTGCCAATCAGCCAGGCACTCACGTCCTCAACCTTCCTGGTTCGTACCATCAAACAATTTGCCGTCCTCTAAACACTTTCATGCCCCTATCCACCTTTCTGTGTGCTATTCCCTCCGTCTTGAATATATCGCTTCACCTCCAATCTGATCTGGAGAATTCAGCTCACCTGTATGGTCCAGTTCAAAAGTGTCCTCCAAGCAAAGCATTCCTCAATGAACCCAGAGTTCATTATTCCCTCCTTTAAATCTCCACAGCTTTTCATGTTCTGACACTAGAATCTTCAAGACTCAGCCCAAGGATCACTCACTCTAGAAGTCTTCCCTGGCACTGTGTAGCAGACTCCAAGGGCCTGGCATGTACTTGAATGAATGAATGGTGAATGCAACCAACTCAATCTTATTTTCAGTCACCTTTGTTAATGTGCTGTTATGTACATATTTTTCTTTATTTGTTTTATGTCTTTATTTGTTCCTTCTATACTGGTCTTTTAGACCATTAAGCTGTTTGTCTTAGACTTAAAATATTTTTAACCTGGAGAAATTGTGTTCAACTCCTTCGTTCATTGATTCATTCAACAAAATGTACTGAGTGTCTACTACATGCTTGGAAAGGCTCTGTGCTAGGAACTGGGGATACAATGTGAATCAAACAAAAGGGCTCCTGAGCTCACAGATCCTTAGGGGGGAAGACAGATAACGACTGAATCATCCCATAAAGGTACAACTCTGATAAGTGCCATGAAGGGTATAGAATAGAGGGTTTATACCTAACCTGCAGGGTCGGAAAAGGCTTCTCAAGAGAAGTGAGCTTTGAGCTGAGATCTGAAGGACGAGTAGGAGTTACTCAGGTGATGAAGGGAACACCCAGAGCCTGTGGAAGAGAAAGTGTGGCAAGAAGAAGTGGTGAAAATCAGAGTATCTTGTATCAGTCAGCTACTGCCGTGAAACAAGCAACCACAAAAACCTCAGTGGCATCACCAAGAAGCATTGGTTTCTCATGTGTTTTCAGACTGGCTGATCTTGGTTGAACTCACCTAGGCTTCTCAGCTTCAAGCTGCCAGTTGGACAGGGCTTAGCTCCCAAACATAGGTTGTGGTCCAGTTGGCTCCATTCATGTGTGTTCACTCTGGGTGGGAGCCAGGCTGAAGGGGCAACAGCTATTCAGGGAAAGCTCTTCAATCAGTGGTAACTGACACACAAGAGGACAAGTGGAAACATGCAATGCCTCTTAAGCCCTGGGGTCAGAATTGCCCACTGTCATTTCTGCCCACTTTTTTTTTTACTATTAATTTTTATTGGAGTATAGTTGCTTTACAATGTTGTGTTAGTTTTTACTGTACAGTGAAGTGAATCAGCTGTACATATACATATATCCCCTCTCTTTTGGATTCCTTCCCATTTAGGTCACCACAGAGCATTGAGTTCCCTGTGCTATACAGTTGGTTCTCATTAGTTATCTGTTTTATACATAGTAGTATATGTATGTCAATCCCAATCTCCCAGTTCATCGCACCCTCCCCCCACACCTTGGTATCCATGTTTGTTCTCTACATCTATGTCTCTATTTCTGCTTTGCAAATAAGTTCATCTGTACCATTTTTCTAGATTCCACATATAAGCAATATTATACAATATTCGCTTTTCTTTTTCTGACCCTCTTCACTCTGTATGACAGCCTCTAGGTCCATCCATGTCTCTGCAAATGGCACAATTTCATTCCTTTTTATCATTTCTACCTGCTTTTGATTGGCTGAGGCAGGTCACATGACCAAGCCCAAGGACCAAGGTCAGGGAAGTTATCTTAATCTTAGATGAGTGAAACCACCAAGACACAAGGCAAAGAGCATGGATACAGGGGTGTGAAGGTTTGGGGTTCAATAATTCAATCTACCGCAAGGCAAGAGCAGAAAATAATGACTGAGAACTTGAGACAAATTGAGGTGGAGAAGACCTCGCAGGTCTATTGAAAATTTTTGGTCTTTCTCGTAAGAACAATGGAAAGCTATTGGAAATATATGTAGCATGACAGTGATTTGGACTCTGAAGTCATCCTCTGGCTGCCGTAAGGAAGCAGATTGGACAAGGACACGAAATGATAAAAATTCCACATGTCTGATAGCTTTCAATCCTGCGTGTGTTTGAATGTGTGTGAGTGTGTGTTTATGCTGCTACATTTACACACCCAGTTCTTTCTCGGAGAGGTGATACCCTAGGATTTATCATTGCACACATCTGAAGAGCAGCTCATCTGTACATTGACTGGTACAGCAATTCTACTGCTCCATCTCTCAAGCTCCCTGAGATTCACACTTCTACAGCACGGAGAGCAGGAAGATTTCCACATGTTTTACAAGTGTCAATTTATTTCACTCCCGAGAGGTGTCTCCCTTATTGTTGTAATCGCCATCATAACAATACCAGTTTCCAAACATTCTGTACTTTAAGTTTGCAGAGGATTTTATCCACGGGCTCCAGGGGATAGGACAGGAAGCTTCAGCCCCGTGTGATAGATGCTGAGGGTTGGAGAGGTTCTCTGGCCGACTTGTTCACAATATCAAGAACAGATGAATCTGAAGCCAGTTATTTGCACTCAAAACCCATAGCTAGCTTTTCAGCCAGTTCCCCTGTCTGACCTGGTCATGATATCCTGATCAGTAAGTCCAGCCAATGCTGTTTTTCTAAGACTGTTTGACCAGATGGGGCAGCGACTACCCCAAGAGGTAGGTTCAGAAACGGGTCTGAACCCAAGTCCCGGGGTTTCTCCAAACAGCTACAAACATTCCTGAAAGCCCCTGGCTTCCCTCAGTCAAGAGAAACAGCCATCTGAAGGGTAATCAGCCAGAAAAACCTGTTTGCCAGCAAAATTTCACCATTTTCACAAAGAGATGGGCTGTGTGATTTGAACAGCCATCAGCCTGAGTGGCAAGGAATACAGTCTGACTTTCTTGCATCACTACGGAACCACACTTCAGACTCGATGGCTTAAGTCTGCACTCGGCCCACCGTGGGGAAGAAACATGGTGGGGAGAAAGGATCACACATTGTGGAACACAGAAAACAAGCGTGCACAGCAGGACTGCAAGTTTGCAAGGCTGGAGTGAAAACTCAAGCTGTTTCCCTCTTGTCAGCGTTTTTGAATGGGAGGGCAAGATTTACTGCTAGCATTGGAAGATGGCTTTTTACAGCCATCGCAAATGGATTGGAGACGGCAGAGCAGTAGACTGCCCTGACCACGGAGGGACTGTAGAAGGCTCGTTTAAAGACCTATCCAACATCACGGGCACAGTAAAGTGGCGCTCCTTGCCAGCGAAGAGCACGGAGGATTCGGCTGGAACCTTTGGGGGCCAGCACCCTTAAACACATAGCCAAACTGCTGAGGGTTTCAAGATGTAAATGTTTTCAGTACACTTGCTCAGCCTGGCAGTTTCTGTCCATTTAGCAAGATCTGTCTGCAGTGTAGGCAAAAGTCTTGAGGTCCAGTTGATGGGGGACTGCATTTATTATTGATAAAGGTGAAGGAAAAATGGCTTGTGTCTGGGTAACACCTGGCCCAACAGATTTACTGTTTATACAGCAGATATGTGTAATTTACCCCGAGCTGCCACATGTTACTATTTCCCTGTGGATTGCCCATTTTTGTCTAGCTTAGTCTCTCTTTTTTGATAGGCTGGTTCCTTACATGTTGAATGAAATATAAATTATTAAAAGACATTCCACATATATTAATTTATTTAAAAAGGAATCCTGAAAAAATATATTCTGGCATGAATCATATATTTCACAAAACAAAAGAAAGTGATGCATCAGTCAAAACTATACATACACTTATATATATATATGTATACACACACGTATATTAATATAACTAGGATACATGTTGTTACCATGGTGACTTATGAGAAGAGGAAGTAGGAGAGAGTTATAGGAGAGAGAATTACTTTTCACCCTACCATTTTGTACCTCTTACATTTGATACCCTGTACATATACACACAACCTACTCAAAAGGAAACAATACTTTTCTTTCTTTTAACGATATGTATAACATATCGTTATACATATCGGGAACAAAAGGAAAGTGATTATTATTAGAGTTGTTATTAAGTTTTTCTCTAGATTTCAGATTTATCCCATGAGCATATTTTTTTAAATGTGCTTCTTTATTAATGGGTAATACATCCATAAATGACACACTTCCAAATAGTTTACAGTTGAAAGTAGGTTCACCTCCAGTTCTGGTTTCCAAGTTCAATTCCCCATAGGAAACCAGTGTCTCTAGAGAAATATTTATGTGAAAATAATAGTGAGGGTTTTATTTGGAACATGGGTCCCGTGCCAGCTTGGGAAATATGGTGATGAGAATATATATGAAAAGGGGTATACGTGTGTGAGGAGGTGAGGGTGAGATTTGTAAATACTTAAAGGTAGTTCAGGCCTGAGGATCTGTACACCCGGGGCAGCCCCACCGTCACCACTGACGCACCTTCAGGCTCAGCTCTGCAGGGGACCAACACCCATTGCTCTGCAAGCCAGGACAAAGGCAAGCTGAGCTGGTCCCCAGCGTATGGAGGGCGGGTGGGCATGAGAGGGTTTGCCTGGGAGGGAACCCAAGACTGAACAGCTTCCACTGCCTTCCTTCTGGTTTCTTTTTTTTCTTTCCCCCTCTATATACAAGTGATTAATGCCTTGCAAAAAGGCACAGACACACCTTCCCCTCAGCAAGGGAGCCCCTGCCAGATTCCCTAGCCTTAATTCTTCTGTGAACACTCATGGGGGGAGGGGTGAAGAATAAATCCCCTCCTTCAAGAAGCAGACCTGAGGGCAATGTGGTTTGTTTAAAATCTCCCGTTGGCTCTGATGGAGTGAGTACTTTAAAATGAAAAGCGAAAAAAACAAAAACAAAAACAATTCGCTTTTCCCTGAGGCAGCTTCCGGTTTGTAAACCTCTCTGCACAGGACTCTCCCAAATGGACACAGCTGTGGCAGAATCTTCCTTTCCTTCTCCCAGCACGGGTGAACAGTTGGGAGGTGGGGGGTAGTGGGGAGAGAGAGGGGGTCCGATGGATCAACATTTTCAGAGAGTTTCACAGGCTCCTTTTTCCTTTGGTTCACAAGAGGCATCCTGACTGAATTAGGAAATAAATTCCTTACACCTGAAACTAACACAATATTGTAAATCAACTATACTCCCATAAAAGTTTTTTAAAAAGAAAGAGAAGGAAGCAATTCCCGATGATGTTGTGCACACCCCTGGATTAGAAACGGGCTGACCACCGAGAGTACAGGAAGAAATTCCCGGCACATTTGTTTGTAAAGGTTATCGCTTTTAATTTCCAGTTGAGTGCAGTTCAGTTATATATCATATGTCAAATTCAACAGAAGAGATACATCATTTAGAAGCGTGAAAATTTAGATAGTGGACGGTGTCTACTCAGACCTTAGCGTTTAGTGATGTGGTGTCCTCTCGAGTAATTTTGGAGTATTTCACATAATAAATGAAGAAGAAATGAAAGAAATGAAATATCACTGGTGTGCAAACCCCTAATGAAATAATGGATCCATCCTACAAAGAGTCATCCGCAGCTACTCATAAACCAAGAAGAAAGACAAGTGGGACTTCCCTGATGGTGCAGTGGTTAAGAATCCGCCTGCCAATGCAGGGGACACAGTTTCGAGCCCTGGTCTGGGAAGATCCCACATGCCGTGGAGCAACTAAGCCCGTGCGCCACAACTACTGAGCCTGCGCTCTAGAGCCAACGAGCCACAACTAGTGAGCCCGTGCGCCACAACTACTGAGCCTGCGCTCTAGAGCCAACGAGCCACAACTAGTGAGCCCGTGTGCCACAACTACTGAGCCTGCGCTCTAGAGCCAACGAGCCACAACTAGTGAGCCCGTGTGCCACAACTACTGAAGCCTGCATGCCTAGAGCCAGTGCTCTGCAACAAGAGAAGTCACTGAATAAGAAGCCAGTGCACCACAACTAAGAGTAGCCCCCGCTCGCTGCAACTAGAGAAAGCCCGTGTGCAGCAACAAAGACCCAACACAGCCAAAAATAAAAATAAAATTAATAAAATTAAAAAAAAAAAAAAAGAAAAACAAGTGACATTGCAAGTCTTTTGATGGAAGTACACACCACCAGGAATTCCCTGGCGGTCCCGTGGTTAGGACTCTACGCTTCCACTGCAGGGGGCACAGGTTCCATCCCTGGTCAGGGAGATCCCACAAGCCGCACAGCATGGCCAAAAATAAATAAATAAATAAAAAGTAAAAGTGAAAAAAACAAAAAAGAAGAAGTACATACCGCCATCCATGAAGGCGATTTGCCAAAAGAATCAACTCTGAAGCTCATCAAACATCTCTTTCTAACCACTAGTCTACAGGCAATACAGGGGACAGATAAACACAATAAATGACACTACAGGGATGCAAATGGCAACAGCCAGAATGATTCCATTATTTCTATTCACAATTTTTACAGGGAAAAGAAATGGGAAGTGGATGTAAGAGATATATAATCAAAAACAATGTAGACACATTGCCTGTAACCTAACTGGAACAAACCAACTGTGATAAAATAAGAAGAATGGAGATGACTGGGAACTACTGAGTACTAACTGGGTATTTCATAAGATCACCCAGTAATTGCTTTTGGGGTGTGTGTGTGATAACAGTCTTGTAGTTGTTTTTTAAAATTTTTATTCTTATTTTTTGGAGATACACACTGAAGTATTTACAAATGAAATGATACGGTGTCTGCATTTGCATTAAAACAATCCAGTGAGGGTACATAAATGAACAAGATGGGCCATGAGTTGATAATTATTGAAGTGGTGGTGGGTATATGGGAATTCCTTCTACCAGTTGCTGTACTCTTTTACGTTGGAAATGTTTCAGTAAAAAAAAGTTTGGAGGGAATTCCCTGGTGGTCCAGTGTTTAGGACTCTGCTCCTCCACTGCAGGGGGCGTGGGTTCTATCCCTGGTCGGGGAACTAAGATCCCACAAGCTGAGCAGCATGGCCAAATTAAAAAGAAAAAAAAAAATTTGGAGACCGCTAGCCCAGACCATGAAAACCAACAGACATATGACCCTTACTCTGGCCAAATGGTGCCAAGGAGAAGGTTGGCAGAGGAGGAGTGAAGAAATCTAATATTTATTGGGTACAAATTCTGTGCCAAGCATTAGAATAAATTCTCTCTCCTGAGTGATTTTGTCTTTCCTGTTCATCAATTGTGGGCAACTGATCTGCTTGGCTCCATTTTACAGATGAGGAAACTGAGGCCCAGAGAGCCAAAGTGACTTGCCATACGATGCCAAGACAAGACTAGGCGCTGATGAGCTAGGACATCTAGCCATTAGGATTTTTTTTTCTTTGTGACCTTGGACAATTACTTTTCCTCTCTGGGCCTCAGTTTCCCCAGTCTTAGAAGACTGAGCTAATGATTCATAGGGTAAAGTTTACTCTTTGGTGTTCTTCTGCCACTCCTCCATGACCTTCCTGTTTCTTCCTTTCTTCTGTCTTCCCAGGAATGTGTCAGAGGCAGCCTGGTATGGAAGAAAGAAAAATTGAGTCCTGGGTTCAAATTCTAATTCTGCCTTATGCAGACCTTGGTAAGTCACTTAACCTCTCTGAGCCTCACCTTCCCCAACAATAAAATAGGGACGAAAATAAGAACTACCTAGAATGATGGAGACGGTGGACAAAGAGTGCCCAGCTCAGAATCCAGGATTGTGTTCAAGTAAAGGTGGGTCTCCTGCACCTGTCTTCTCTCTCACACTTCCTTTAAAAATGAAGCCCCCAGGAATGCCCTGGCGGTGCAGTGGTTAGGACTCCGAGCTTCTACTGCAGGGGGCACAGGTTCGATCCCTGTTCGGGGAACTAAGATCCCGCATGCTGCGTGTGCAGTGTGGCCAAAAAAAATAAATTAAAATAAAATAAAATAATAAAAAATAAAATAAAAATGAAGCCCCCTCCCATCTGCCATTCACAACTCCCTTTTCTGATTTATTTTTTTCCACATGACTCATCACCACTAAACATTTATTTTTCCTCTTTATTTTGTTTCTCATTATTCTCTCCCACATTAGCAGGTCCTTGGGGACAATTATTTTTATGTGCTAGGCTCGCTGCTATATCCTTAGACCGAGATGCATATGGGCCCTTGGTAAACATTTGCTAAGGAATGAATGAGTTGAGTGAATGGATATTAGAGCCTGTAATGGGACCTTTAAATAAGGTCCACTGCAAGTCAAGAACAGGGCACAGGTCTTGCACAGAGTAGCTGGTCCATAAATACTTTTGTTCTCCTTTTACTGGGACCCCAGAATCTGCTGAGGTTACCTTATTCAACGTTAAGCTACACTCCATTTACCTGAGGGCGTTCTGACAGTTTCCAGCTTTCTTGTTTCTGGTTATCCCCTAAATAAGCCTCCAAGTGCCTGTCCCAGTAGCTCAGAGTTCTTTGCACTGTATTTCACCGAGGACAGTGACAGCTACTGTCCTGGGGCCATTTGCAACTTCCCTGATCACAGAGGTTTGACTAAGTGCTTTGTTTATAGGCAGAAAATGCATCAGCTCAGTGTCTTAACCCTTACGAAGGGGTTACCCAATGCTAAGGTCGGACTTGTCCACAGACCCTTTGGGGCAAAAGAGCTGTGCAGGAGTTATGGTGCTGGTGGAGAGGAAAGGGCAGCGATCTTTTGTCTAGGTGGGAAAGCTGAGGTTTTAGAGGGGGCAGAGCTGCCTAGAACATCACCCCAGAGGTGGAGTGTGGGTGTGTAGGATGGAGGCATTGCTGAACACTCTGGGGAGAAAATTCCCTTCTCTGAGCCAAACCATCCCAAGCCAGACCTCGCTCCCCTCTGGGCCTATTGAGAAATATTCCCTGAGATGTGGTTGATAATGTCTTTCCTTTCTGCCTGAGCTCGTGGGATCTGTAGATTGCGCCGGCTTTCAAAGCTATGGCTCTTTCCCAGGAGAACCTTCCTCAGAGACCAAGAGCCCAATTCATTCCCTCTACACTTCAGCGGTTCTTACCCTGCTGTCCTCCAATGAACTCTTACAGGGGTGTCCCCGAATAGAATTCAGGCATCTGTGAACTTGGATGATTCGTAGTGACCTCAGTATTTTCTTCCATTATGAACATAGGTGATCACCCACGGGAAGACTCACACTGGCTATGACTTGGTCACCAAAAGAATCACAGGTATTTTCATAATCGCGTTATAGGTGTAACTGAGATCCCCAAATGTTGTTTTGCTCATCCCGACTTCAAAGGCACAATATCGGGCTTCCTTGGTGGCGCAGTGGTGGAGAGTCCGCCTGCCGATGCAGGGGACACGGGTTCGTGCCCTGGTCTGGGAAGATCCCACATGCCGCGGAGCGGCTGAGCCCGTGAGCCATGGCCGCTGAGCATGCGCGTCCGGAGCCTGTGCTCCGCAACGGGAGAGGCCACAACAGTGAGAGGCCCGCGTACCGCAAAAAAAAAAAAAAAGGTACACTATCAGAGCCATGGCTAGATTGTGTGATTTAATGCGTTTGTAAGGAGCATATATGTTACTATATATATTCATTTAGTAACTATGTTACTATTATATTTTTAATATTGCTTTTATTTAAAATTGTAATCCTCTGTCTTATAAAAAGAGAATTCCAAGGCGGTATCCACAGGCTTCATGAAACTGCCCAAAGGCTCTGTGGCCCAAAAAGGTGGTGAAGCCGTTCTTGGTGATGGAGAAAACAAAGGGAGGGTTTGAGCCATGATTCTGAGGCTCAGGGAAGAGCAGAACCTAGAAACCCCAAATCAGAGCACAGGATGCTTGATGCTGCGGTAGCATTAAAAAGCTCTAGGAAAGCACGCTGAGCAGTGCTCATCCAAAGCATCAAAAGTGGTACGAGGGTGGCAGCTGAACACAGCTTTATATGGAACTAAATCCCCGAGGAAGAGAACCATTCCCCTTTCAATTCTTTTTCAGACCTTTGGACTAAGTCCAGGCTCAGATGAACGCCCACCTACCTGTCTCGATCACCCTTCTAACAATCACTGCAGCATCAGCAAAGCGAGAGAGAACCTCCAGCTCAGAGCCTTGTAATGTTGCTTCCTTTCCACCGCTCACCATTTTCCGGGTTCCTTCTACTGCTGGGAAGTGAGACACAAGTTTGACTCACGGTGTCCAGATAAAGATTTCATTTTCAACAAGTTAGTTGTTTTGAAAAAGTGAGTAGATGTGGACTTCCCTGGCGGTCCAGGAGTTAAGACTCCATGCTTCCACCGCAGGAGGCACAGGTTCCATCCCTGATCAAGGAACTAAGATCCCGTATGCCACACAATGTGGCCAAAAAAAAAAGTAAGTAGATGACTGAAATATATGTTAAGGAAATCACTGTGAAGGTGAAACCAAGGTATATAAAAAGATCTCCCTCCTCAGTCACTCCCAATTTTACCAGTAATGGAATGGAGGCCAGATACTTGCCCAGTGCCTGCTAATTCTCAGGCAAAGTGCCTGGCTTTCCCCTGTGGCTTCTCTGGCAGCCCGTGGCCTGCAATCTGCTCCTTCTCTACCTCCTAGACCTCTGTGGGGCTGAGGGGAGAAAGTCGGAGACTCAAAGTTCCCAGCATGGGTGTCAAACATGCCTTCTGAGTGCCCTGGCTCCAGGGTCCCCCGTCCTGAAGGACCCAGCTGAGTGGGCCTTTCATCGGCCTCTGAGAGGTGGCAACAAGTGTTGGGGCAGGATGCCTGCTGCCCACTGCCCCCACTTCTGCAGACCTGGCCAAGCGCTGGGAGGACTGGAAGCAAGATTCCAGAGGCATCTGGATATTATCAGTCACTCAACTGTCTGGCCAGTAGGCTGTGGTGGGGCTGGTGGCAGGGGGCAGAAACTGGCTGGAGGGCAAAGCTAGGAATCCCACACAGATTCCTGGGGCCAGACCCAGCTCCCGGCGGGAGGGAGGAGGGTGGCTGTGATGGACCGGCTGCAAACCCTGCACCCTGCCCAGCCCTCGTTAGGCGGTAGCACCAAAGGGATCAGAAAGTCAAATGATGACATTTGTCTGATAGAGGAAACAGACAAGGTGGGAGGGGGTTGGTGGGCAGTGGGGAGGAGAGCCCTTGAGGACAGCAACAGGGAAGGGGGGTGGGAGGGGGCGGGCAGAGCTTGCCCTCTGGTCCACTTGAAGATTCCTGCTTCAAAACTAACCCTGATGGCTTCCAGACAAGTCGGCACCAAGGGTCATTTCTGGAGGCTGTAAGTGTTGCCAATGGCAGCTGTAAGGACAGGTGTAAATCTGTCCCTGCATTCCTCCCCATTCCCCCTCCCAGCTTTCTGCACCTGAAGCAGGTCCCCTCTATAACTACAAGCCCACTCAGGAGGCCTAAACACACAAACACACACACACATCCACATGAGCACGCATGCCCACAGTTAATGCTTGGCCTGCCTTGGAGGGGTACAATTTTTTTTTTTTTTTTTTAGTGCTCCTTTAAAGCAAACTCTATCAGCTGTTTGTTAAAGCAAAGCAAACACAAGCCTTGCAAGAAGACCAAGAAGAAGCAGCAGGAAGAGGAGGAAGAAAAAGGAAAAGAAATCCTTTTATTTGCTACCATGAAGATGTCCTTTTAAAATACCTTTCTCGGGCTTCCCTGGTGGCGCAGTGGTTGAGAGTCCGCCTGCCGATGCAGGGGACACGGGTTCGTGCCCCGGTCCGGGAAGATCCCACATGCCGTGGAGCGGCTGGGCCCGTGAGCCATGGCCGTTGAGCCTGCGCAATGGGAGAGGCCACAACAGTGAGAGGCCCGCGTACCGCAAAAATAATAATAATAATAAAATAAATAAAATAAAATAAAATACCTTTCTCAGCAGACTGGGAGGCCAGTAAGGGAAGAAGCAGGACCAGAGGGAAGATGAGCCCTGGTTTATTTGAACTAGTTGGGGTGATGCTTCGGGGAGGGGGGAAACGTCACCTTAACCAGGCTCCTCTCTAGTATCTAACCGCCCTCCTCATCTCTCACCACCTTCCCCTGGTTAAACAAAGATCTGCTTTCCCAGGAGTAGCTGGGGACGTTCCCCATCCCCCCCCCCATCCTCCTCCAGAGGGAGCAGCTAAGATATTGCATGCCCAGCCCCTCTCCATCTCGCCCAGTGCACTCTTGAGAATCTGGAGGACTCTGGCGGAATGTTTCCTCTTCTTGGCCAACTGGACCCTACCAACCAAACCTTCCTTGTGGGTTTGAGTGACTATGTGTTGGGGAGAGGAGAGAGGCTTCCATGCCCAGCTGATGGCAAAGAGAGAAATGCATTGTCTTTTTCCGCACTGACTCGGAAGCTCTCAGCCACACATTCCCCCACCCCTACCCCAAAGGCCTTGTAGGGGGCCCCTGGAAACCCCTAATGAATGATAACTTACCTCCTAAATTGCTCGTATCTGATGCTTCGTATGGTGTGAAAACCATCTTCCCTTAAGGCTGGAGGCTACTTCAGGAATTGGTCAGTTGGAGTAGCTCAGTCATGATTGAATGGAGGCATTTATACTGTGCTAGATAATCTTGTAGCAAGTTAAGGCATATGTCGGGAGAGGGGACCAGGGCGTGTGGCTGGGCTGCCCCAGACCTCACTGGGCTATCACTTCCCCACCGTCTCCCTTCTCTCTCCTTTGGGGCATTCCTTTTCCATGCTCTTTCCTCCTGTCCCACATTTTCCTCTGTCGTTCGTTCTCTGTGCTTCTAGTTGCTTTTCTCTTTGTCTCCTGAGTTTATCTCTCTGCCTCTCCCAGTCTCTCCAGGCGGCTAAGGGTCTCTGTCTATCTCTCGGTGTCTGTCTGTCTCCCTCTGTTTTCTCCTTCCTCCCTTCTCCCCAAGTGTCCCCTCTCTCTCTCGCTTTCACTCTCTCCACACTCCCTGTCGTCATCCTTCTCCATGTCTCCAACTTTCCTTTCTCATCACTCCCCTCCCCCACCCGCTCTCAATCTCGGAAGGAGTGGTCCCAGTGTCCTCGAGGATTGAGGAAGAGGATGGTGGAGTCCTGCTGCTGACTACAAATTGGGCAGCTGCAGTCTGGGCCTGAGAGTCTGGGGTCATCAGCCATACACAGCTGCGCTGAGAGCCACGAGGCATCCAGGACCCCTCCCAGGAGCCTGAAATCCCTTCCAGCCCCGGCCACAGGCAGCCCCCTCCCCATTTACAGAGCTCCTTGCCCTGGGGGCTCTGCCCAAGGATGTTCCAGGCACCCAATCACGTTCCTTCATTTTCCACAAGTGCTATTCCCTCCATAGATCTGACAAACTTTTTTTCTCAGGTCAGGAGATGGAAATGGCCTGGGGCAGATGCGGCAGCAGCGGGGTGGCGGGGATGGAAAAGGCATTGGACCCCAAGTCAGGACACCTGGTCTCCAAGCCCTACTGGGACCTGAACTCCAATGCAAGGGAAGAAAGGGAGCACTGTCTCTCTTGGATCACTTGCAGTTTTGAGATCCTGAGGTTTGGGAAAGGAGCCCACAGCGGCACTTAACCTGGATTGGGAGGCTTGAGGAAGGCTCTCACTGTAGGATCAACTTGGGAGGAGGACAAGGAATGGGGCTTCAGGCTGAGCTGGAAACGGAACTGGGTAAGAGAGCAATGCTAATAGAGAGAGGGCTTAATATATGCTAGGTCGTCTTCTAAGAAAAAGAATATGTTCTTAAGGATACTCTAAATATATATAGTATATATTTTTAGTATATATGTGATGTACTAAGTATATATACCCTGAGTCAATACTTTTAGTAAATACATATATAATATATACTAAGTATATACTGATTGTATCTATTATATAGAGATAGTTATCTATAGAGAGATATAGATATATAGATTGTTATATGATATATAGAGAGAGGGAAAGAGAGATTAGGGTGCCCAAACAGCTAATGCTTAATGAGCACTTACTATGTGCCAGGGGTTAGACTGAGTGCTGTACACACGTGACCTCATTTACTCCTTGCCTTGGTCCTCTGTGGTAGGACCTATTATCCCCAGTTTTCAGAGGGGGCAACTGAAGCTCAGAAGAGTTAAGGGACTCCTCCAAAGCTCCAACGCTCTAACAGGCCCCCTTTTAAAGCTCAGTAGGAGGTGTGCCAACACTTTGCTGGAACGCACCTTGTCTGAGGCCGCAAATGTACCAAGGCCAGCAGCAATTACAGTGGAGGGGGCAGCCCCACAGGCAACCAGTCCTCCCCACACCGGAGCGCGCACCTGCTGGCTAGGACCTGGATTGCCCTCGCCTCCAGGTAGCCGAGCACACCCACGCGGCCAACTGAGCCCCACCAGTCTGTAGGTCACGCCTTGGGGAGACTGGGGTCGTGGAAGTGGATAACAGTCCTCGGAGAGGGGGAGCGGGAGAGGGCGGGCGGCCGTGGTTCCAGTCTTGACTCCCCTCCACACACGGGAACCGCGATCCCGCCACCCCCAATCCGTTGGCCATTCCTCCTCTCCCAACTGTTTCGTCTGTCGCTTCTCTGATCTGAAAGGGGCGGAGAAACTGAGGCCCAAAGCAGTTTGCGCCAAGCGCGTGCGCCAAGCTCGCCAAGCTCTTGCGTGCGCCCCTGGCAGGGACTTGGCGAGCGGAAACCACAGTCCCTGGCCTCCCGCGAGGGGCAGGAAGCGAATGCCAAGCGCGGCGTGGGCACCTCGGGGCCTTGAGCGAAGCCAAAGTCGGTGAAGCGGGCAAAGTAAGAAAGAAAAAACGCGGTTCCGGACTGCTGTTTGGAACGCAGGCATTCATCGAATCATCCACTGGGGTCTGCTCCTAGGACCCCGTGGATGCGGCTTGGGGAGGGGCTCGGCGGGCGGGCGGCGGAGCAGGGAGGGCATGGAATCGGATCGAGTTTGCTTCTGTAGCTCGGATCCTGGCGCTTGGCGGCAGCTGGATGTCAACCCGGCTCCAAGCCTCGAGATGTGAACAGCTACCTGGACAAGTGGAAGAAAGTGGGAGAGATTCTGGCCTCAACTTCCGAGTCCGGATTCCAGGGGGAGGAGGGGAGAAACAGAAAGACTGGTGGGTGGGAGACCAAAGTGGAGACTAAGCTCGAAAGACCAAGAAAGAGGGAAAGAAGTACAGAGTCCGAGAGAGATTCGGGCCTTAGCTCTAAGCTGGAGGAGGCAACGCGATTCTGGCGACCCTCTTCCTGTACATAAATATTCGGTGCCAGGCCAGCAGGACCTCTGAGGACCCCCTGAGCTCTTGGCGGGATCAAGGGGCAGGCACCGAATGCCTGGTTCGGGGTGAAACCCTTAGCCGTGCCTCCCCTTTGCTGTGTGACTCTAGGAAAATCACTCCACGTCTCTGAGCCCCCAGTTCCACCCCTCTAGTTCAGAAAAGAGCACTGGCACGTGGCACAAAAAGACCTTGAAATAAGTGAGTTTACCATTGGTGTCTCCCATCCCTTCCCTCTAACAGAGCTGCTTTGGACGGAAACACCGGGATCTTCGCTGCCTGGGTTACCGCAGCGTAACTGGAGGAGGTGCTGGAGGAACAAACTAAGGCAGGTACACCGCAGGCGCTCAATAGTTGCTTGTGTGTTGCAGGCGTGCCTCAGTCCTAAGTCCTCATCGCATGGGGACACGGGTCACGGGTCACCGGAGCCTTTCAAAGCCGTGCATTATCTCAGAGGGTTCTCCTAACCGCAGCCGGGAGCCCGGATCCTAGGTGATCCAAGGATGAAGAGTCGTGTACCCAGGAACACACAGCAGGCCAAGGGCTCCAAAGCCCGTGCTCATTTCCACCCTGTCTCCCCAAGTCAGCGCTTCTTGGCATCCCCAGCGCCGTTCCCAGACCACCCAGCCCCAGATCTGCTAGGCGGCGGCTGAGGCTTTGGAGGGAGACGTCCCAGACGAAGAGCTTGGAGAGAGACGAAGCTGCGAGAGGGGTGGGAAACCTCGAGCAAAGTTCAGGAGAGGGGGCGACGGCAAAGACCGAAAAGGGCAGAGAGAAGCGGAAGGAGGGAGACAGAAAAAGGGAGAGAGACGCGGAAAGCTAGAGCCCGAGGGAGCGCGGGAGCGCGCGAGCCCGCTCCGGGGCGCGGGGTGCTGGGCGCCGGGTGCAGGACAGCCCGAGGCGCCCAAGCCGGGTTCCCCGCCGCGCCCCACCCGGCCCAAAGGGGAGCGTCCCACCGACCAATTTGGCTTGCACAAAACCCGTGCCCCAGGGGTCTTTGCCAGGCCGCTGGGACTTGATTCATTTCTTGACTAATTAACTGGAAGCTACGTCGCCCCTTCTTTCAGGGCCCAATTAATTCGCCGCGGGCAGTGGGGCGGGGGCCTTGCGGCCGAGGCGCCCGCCTGGAGCCCCTTTGTGAAGGGCTGTCTGGACCATATTGATTCTACATGCACACACGTCCCCCTCCTTCCTTCGTACAAAAAAAAAAAAAAAGTCTTGAAAGCTCTGGATTTCGCAGTTTAAGAAGGTTTGTCAGACTCGGAAACCGCCACCCCCCACCCCCCACCCCCCATTGCATTTGCTTCCAGAAGGAAGGGACCAAAGGATCAAAGCAGCTGCAGATCTGCCTGGGAAAGGTTTAAATGGAATGTCTCCTCCCAAAAGGGCAAAGAAGTACAGGAAACAGATCACCCCTCTGTACCTACCGTATGTATGAGCGGTGCACCTACGACCTTGTCGTTAAAAGCCAGACAAGAAGTTAGACCATCCCCAGGTTGAATCTCAGCTCCACGAGGGACTAACTAGCTGTAGGAGCTCGGGCAAGTCTGTATGTCTCTGCATGACTCAGTTTCCTCATCTGGGAAATGGACATCATTGAGAAGGCGCCCGCCTCCTCGGATTGTTGTATTTGGTGGGCTGACGTGTGGGAAAGCTCTTAGAACATTGCCTTCCTCGTGGGTATTTCACAAATCTTCTCTCCAATAAATAGGATTTTTTTAACAAACCCATTTCGCAGATGAGGAACAAAGGGCTAAGGAGAGCGGACCGGCTGCAAAAAGATGTGGGTGTCTGATTCCAAGGCCGAGAAGCTCCAGAACGAAATTTACCAGAGCTTCGAGAGCGCTTGGCGCGCTGGCTGGGAGTGGAGAGCACCCTCCCGACCTAGTGTTCCCAGAGGCTCCCTCGTGGGAGGCTTGAGGCTTCTTCCCGTCCACCTACCCCCATCCTCGCTCCAGTTCGGTAATTTAAGCGGGGGAGCGGGAAACCCTAAATCCCGAAACCTTTTGGGTGCAGCAACGCGGCACGCAGCGCGCAGCAACGAGGGCGATTTCCGAGCGGTCGTCGAAATCGTCGAATCGATTGTATTGACCTCGCCGTGGGTCAGCTTGTCTCCTCTATTGATCAACCCAACGAAGTCTAGGACAAAAATATAGACGGAAGGAAATCACAGCCGTCTTTGTAAAGCTGGTGGGAAGTGGGCTTGCCGCTGTGCGAGGGCGCGTGGGTGACTCAAGGCTGTCCCACGCCCTCGCAGCGAGTCGGCGGAATGAGGTTCTCACCCCACTGCCCTTTATTCGATCACTGATTCATTTTGTAGTTTGTTCTATTTTTAAAACAAAGAAACCAAACAAGAATTAAGTTTATTCAATCAAACAACATTTGATGAACACATCGCACGTGCCAGACTGCGCCGGGCATTGGGGTACTGAGGGGAGGGGTCTGAACAGAAACATAAAACCCTGGTGGGGGAGGGGTTGTAGAATCTTCTTTGCTGTCACTTTTTAGCAATGCGACCTTGGAGGAGACTCCCTAGCTCTCTGTCCCACAGTTTCGGGTCTGTAAAGAGCAGCAGTGCTGCTCAGTCCTAGGCTAGGTGTACCTGCTGAAAGGAAAAAAAAAAAAAAAAAAAACGGATCGGAGAGTCTAGAGGTTAGATCCCTCATCACAGCCCCAAGGCAAGGTCAGAGCTGGGACGAGCAGATCTGGGGATGGCCTTTGCAACCTCAGTGGGTATAAACTTCTGCTCCCCCTAAGCCGGCCCAGGATGACCACGCCCGGCCAGGTCAGTAGAGCCACCAGGATTTCCAGGGCTCCCAGACTCTGCCTCTTCCTGGGAGCGAAAATTCACCCAGCCTTCCCTCTCCCCAGAGCGCAGAAGAGCTGGGGGCTGACTTTAGTTCAGCCTTCCTGCCCTAAGACCTGGAGCTTAAGCCCTCTCCCACACCACCTTTCCTGGGCCTTGACTTTCCTCATCTTTAAAATGGGAATTCTCTCTCTCTTTTTTAAACTGCAGTGAACAAAGCTCAGGACCATAAGCATCAAGCTGGCGAGGACCCATCTCTTCACCCACGTACCTCTGGTGTTCAGCAGAGTACAGGGGCAAATAAGCCTCTCGGTCAGTATTTTGTGGAATGACCAAGTGGATGTTTCTATCCACTACATCAAATTTCTCTTCCCACTACCAACTTTTCACTGTCTCATGTCAGAATCTGTCTGGGGGAGCAGCTAACAAATTTAATGCCGTTTTTTTAAAAAGTACTCTTTGGAAGTGGTCACTTGTTTTTCATGTGCACAGAGAATCCCCTTTAGTTCGATGTCGTCTTTCCCTTTCTTCACTGACTTTCATTCCTATATCAAAAGATTATTTACTGAGCACCTACCAAGTACCAAGCACTGTGATCAGAGCTGGAGATGTGATGAGTCCCATCCCTCCAGGAGCTTACAAGGTGGAGAACTAATACTAGACTCTCCTACCCAGACCATGTAGCTGATTAACTTCTTTGGTTAAGGTTGATTTTTTTTTCCTTTCTAGCTCTATAAGAAACTTTTGACAAGATTGCAATGCCTAACGCAGTGCCTGGCACACAGAAGGCACTCAGTAAGTGTGGCATGAATTTATTCTTCCCCGAATTGTAGCCCACAGCTCCTCCTTTGGCTGTGCAACAGCCAGCCTGAGGTCTTAAGTGCCTTCAGAGAGACACTCCCAAATGAGGACTCTGGCAATATGCAATGCCCCAAGTCCCCAAGGAGCCAGAGATCAGAGTTCATCCCAGCCCTGAGATTCCCAATTCCAGATACAATTCTGGCCGGTAAGGCCAGCCACTCAGATTAGACGGAGCATACCTGGGCCGGGGGACCACTAGATTGGCCTTTGCAAAAAGGGACATTGGACTGTGAGGTTCTGCAAACCGTGTACCCTTTCTGCATCTCCATTACCTATCTGGCTGTCTTCCTTTCCAGACCACTCCCCCCAAATGCGAGCGCGCGCGCGCGCACACACACACACACACACACACACACACACACACACACACACACACCTTTCCCAGTAAACAGGAGCTAGTGCAGGTGACACCTAAGAAACGAGGCACTAGTTTGCCCTGAGAACCATCTTTCCCCACATCCCCGTTCTTGCCCAGCCTCTCTTGGTCCAGCTTCCAGATCTGGCGGGGCTCTGGGTGACCCTCTCCCGCTCCAGCCTCCAGGAACAGCTCCGGTCTCCTGGTGCATCGGGACTGCCACTGTGATCGCTCAAAACCGAGGTCCCAATCCCGCGCGTCGGCGGAGATTCGCTCAGGCCTTGCGGGGTACAGGAGGACGACTGTCCGCCAGCCTCGTCTCCCCACAGCGCCATCCAGCGGGCGAGACGGCAAGGGCACCCTGGGCAGAGGTTCCTGGCGAGTCCCTCCCGAAACGAGGTACGGAGGTTTCCAAGCGGGAAGAGGTCCATTCCTCCAGCCACCCCCCACCTCCAAATTAAGGCACATCTATCTCCTACCCTCCCCAAGTACTCCCCGCATTGCTTAAGGCTGATTCGGGTTCACCCAGCGTTCAATCCCCTCCCACCCCCTTTTATTTATGTCCCACATATGCACTGGACAGGGAAGTTTTTAAAGGAAGGGGGAAAAGGAAAAGAAAGAAAAGTGGGGAAAATAGTGTTTGCTCCACTGCTTAGAAACTTTCCTGTGGCGGCTCGGGGGTTTCATCCCAGGCTGGGTTGACGCTTTGTCTCTTTTTGTTGCGGACATGTTAAATCCTGCCTTCCTAATTCTACACCCATGACCTTATACTGGCTGGAGTCAGGCGCCTTGATCCCCTGCCCTTGCATGCAACCCGGGCTGGAAAGCCTCCTCCCCTGTGATCCCCGTGGGTGCCAATCCCCCGGTGATGGGTCTCCAGAGTGGCAACTCAGCCGCGGACAGAGCCCTACACGCAGAGGGTGAAAAACACCCCTCTTGATACACCCGGAATGTTATCGCTAATTTTTTGGAAAAGTGCCTGTGTACACACATATTACATATATTGTTGAGCGGGTTAGCGCAAGACTAAAAACAGCGAACAACACTTGGGGTGGGGTGGGGGCGTATTCTCCAATTCCCTGCTAATTTGTAACAGACAGACTTTATTGCTCCGAGAGAAAAGGAGTAACTGCGGTGCGGCAAAACAAATTTCACTCTGTCTATATTGATCAAATGCGAGTCAGCCCCGTGAGGTGTGATTACAATGCATGTTAAAATCTGAGATTTAATTTCATATTTGGGGCTACTTGGAAGTCCATATATACACACTTGTACCCACATAGAACATCTCAGAAACACACATGCATATTCTATTATGTTTAAATAACGCAATGAAGTATAGCCTTGAAGTTGGGCCCATAAACCGCTCAGCTAGCTCTCCAAACATTAGGAAGATCTAAACTGAAGCTCAAAAAGCATCTAGCTCTACTGTCTGAAAGCCCACCTCTTCTCCAGATTCAGCTGGGGGCAATGCTCTGATACCCCAACTAAAGGGAATTTACTTTTTTTTTTATCCCTCTCTCACCCAATCTCTACAACTAAAAAACTTTATACTAATTCAACTCCAATATCCCTGTTATATAGAAATCTGTCCCATTCCCTTAAAAAAAAGAATTCATAACCCACACTCAAAAGGCCTTTCATTGACTCCAAGAATTCTCAGTTCTAGACGGAGGAATGAAATAGAGGAGCCTGTCCTGGTTATCCACGGCATTAATACAGGGACATAAAAGTGAGTGCAACATCATATATTTACTTGTCTGATAGAAAAATCCTAACTCTGCTGCACCGTCCTCCCCCCAACACCCCAAAAGAATTAGGGTCCAGCCGTGGATGGGTGGGTGCGGTAGAAGGGGGGATTGAAATGAAGCCGCTTGGAATGGGAAAAAAAAAAAAAAAAGCAAGGCATTATTTACACCTGCAAACTTTGGATGGTTGTATTCGGCCCCAATTGGCTTAATTGTAAATCTTTTCCGCATGGCCCCAACTCCTGGACGGAGCGTCTGGGTTTAATAATGCGCCTGGGTACCCCGGCAGCGCCGAGCTGCAAAGACAGAATCCTCCGCCCCACGCCCACTCAGCTCAGAGGTCATTATAGCAGCCCCCTTCCCCCCTCCCCAACCCAAACCCTGCTTGAGGTACCAGAAGTCCAGACTCAGACTTGTGGGGAACTCATATTTTACCGTCTGAAGACAAGAGAAGCTATTTCAAAAGCAAATATACCCTCCAAGTCCGAAGTGGGAGGTGGCGCTCTCCCCCGGCCCGCACCCTCACCCCCATCTCCTGAGTGTTTGACTTGCACCAGGGCCCATTGGGGGAGAAAGGCGTCTACACTGGAAGCCAGAAATAGCCTCAGACTCCCCAGGCTGGCAGCGTAGGGCTGACCTGTTCATAGAACTTGCTGCTAAGAAAACATGTAAAAACACACCCCCGCGGTGGGAGAGGAGATGGCTTCCTCCACCCCACCCTCTCTCTGCACGCAGAAAACCTCTCGGGGGGCTCAGCCTGGTTCCCTCGGAGAATTGCAACTGCAATCCCTTGCAATTATTTTTCCACCACTTTGAGAGACAGAGGGTGCTACATGACTCTTTTCTGTTGGGTACCCCCCTCCCCAAGGTCTTTACTATCCCCCCACTCCCCCCCCAGCCCCCGCCCCATTAGTCCTTTGCCACCGGAGTGGGGCGGGAGTTAGGAATCGAGGCTGCAGAAAGACACATCGGACGTCCGGGGGAGGTCAGGAGCGCCTAACTCAATTCGCCCCGTGATCCCAGTTTTAGGGAAAAGACGTGAGTTCCGCGGGAAGGGCCGACCGCACTCCCACCCGCGGGAAGCCCGCCTCGCCCTGCCCCGGCAGCCGCAGAGGGAAGGCAGGTAACCCGCGCAGGGAGCCAGTGCCCGCGGTCGCGGGTTCCCGGGCCTGGAGGGACCTTGTCGCGACCGAGAGCCGGGGCAGGCCAGCCTGTCCGAGACCCCTTTGCTTCCCTGCGGGCCAGTGCGGACGTTGGGGCGGGGTGGGGGGTCCCGATCTGAGCACCGGTCCCCTCCACACCCGGGTGCGGGTGTGATCCGAGGCCGCGAGCGTCTTCTCTGGCTCCGCGCTGGGCCAGGCCTGGAGCCGCACCGAGGCACGTCCAGCTTCCGTATTGGGGACCGGGGGAGGGGGAGGGGGCAGCGGTAGGTGAAGCCGTCCCCCGCTCCCCGCCCCGGGCGGAAACCTTCGCCAAAAGGACCTTAGGAGGAGCGCTGGGCTGTCGCTGTCTCCCACTCCTTCCGGGGCCTGAAGTTTTCCTTTCCCAAGTGAAAGGAGGAAAGGGCATTAGGAGGGAACGCAGGGGGCAGGTTGGTTCCTAGATCCGTAAGGCCGCTCCTCTCTGCCCTCCCGCCCGCCCACCAGAAGGATTTTTAATATTTGGCTTGGAGATGAAATGAACGGAGGCCTGGGCGCCAGCAAAAGCAACTCTCAGGAAAGGCTCTCTCACAGTTCCAAACATTCCCTCTTTCTATGTCAGTGTGTGTCTCTGCCTCCCTCTCTCTTCTTCCTCTAAAACATAAATACAAATTTAAAAAGAAAGGAAACTTCTCTAGCCCTCCTGTATTCCAAGCCCAAGCTGGAGACTTTTTTAAAGGCTTCTGGGATCTCTAAGACCAAAACTGTCACCCAAGCCTTCAGCTGCGGTTGAGGGCCAGAGGACTGTCCCTCTGGCTTGTACCAGTCACTCCCTGGATATCCCACAAGACTCGAACAGGATTTATGTATTATTTGGAGACTAGGATGATTGGGTCGGGAGCGAGGCATCTCCGACTTAAAATGAAGTCACACTGTTGAGGCCTCTAACTTCTTTTACTGATACAGAGGAAGAGGCTCCCCAGGTTGCCAGGTAATTAACACACAGAGGTGCAGCGACCCCTGCACAGTTATCTGAGTGGCGGTGGTAGAGGCTCAGTGATCACAGAACGCAGAATGAGGAAAGGAGCTGGTGCCTGATTACAAATTGTGAGAGGTGTGTTTGGCCGGAGAGTTGGCAGCCATTTGGTGACAGACAGGCTAGGTCTGGAGTCAGGATCCTGCATCCGCAACCCAAATCCTGGCCTTGGAAGCAGGTTTGTAAGCCCCCTACCTGCCAAGCCTGCCAGAGGAGCAGGTGAAATCACCTTCCAAATACCCCGTGTCTTAGAACCGCAAAAGGGTGTATTGTCCATAAGATTGTACAAGCAAGGAGGAATTTGATCAGTTTCCAATATGACAGTAAAGCCTGGAACACTAAATGCCCACACCCCTCCAATCCCCAAAACCCCTTGACCACACAGACAAGACAAATTCCTCCCCATCAATCCCCCAGAGACAGCTATATCTCCTGGGGGCTTCAGTGGATATGAAAGAATCTCTGTTAGTGTTACCTCCTTTCCTATCTCTTCACCCTACTGGATTTGGGAGACATGAAAACATTAACTTTGGGAACACAGGCAGATTGTCTGGCTGGCAAGGAGCAGTGGTGAGGCTACAAGAAAGAAATGGATAGAAGAGAGGAAACACACACACACACACACACACACACACACACAACTACGGTGCTCACTGGTCCCTTTCATTTATCTCCTGCCTTCCCTCTCTGCTCTCACCCTTTTTAATTGAAACCCAGTAGGGGAAACAGTAATGGATATTGTGCTCAAATTGAGAAAACGTGTCTGTGGCTACCGGGGGACAGTTAGTTCAGCAGATTTGGAGGAGCTGATCTTTCTTTGCCCTGTCAACCTCCCTGACAGTAGCGGTCATCTGATTTGCCATGGCCTCTCACTTACAGATCATCCTGTTCCCTCCGCCCCGTCGGTTCTCCCAGGGCAAGACCCCACTGCCCCGGTGCCCCTGGCACCTAACAACACCACCAGAAATAATGGATAGAAGCAAAAGCAGGAAGTCACAGAATTAAGGGCTCCTGTACAGTCGACACCCTCAATCTGCAGTTGGGGACTGGAGAATATATTTCCCTTCTCCCTTTTTAAAGTATTCTGTCCCCGAGATCTCCACCACACCCCCAGGCCACATTCTTGGGACACAGCGCTGAAGGGCCATTTATACCCTTACCTGTCTCGACTGAAAATCTGGAACGAGGACATTGAAGGAAGAAAGATTTGGGGTAGATTTTGGGTGGTCAACGGTGCCTGGTGCCTGAGGCCAAAGTCAGCTCTGCCTCTGCGTCTTGCAGATTCTGGGTCAGATAAGATGAGGGGAAAAATTCCCAGCCTCTTCCTAGTGAATTCATTTCTGCTGGACTAAGAAATGTCCATTGCATTATCTTGGTTTTTTTTTTTTTTAAGTAATTGGGTAAAACACACAAAGAGAGCATTGAAGATGTAGATTGGTTTGAAATTAGGAACCCACAATTAGTTCCTTTTCCTGACAGAGAGAGAGAAGGGAAAAAAACCTTCACAGATGTATAAGAGGCGTGCTCCCCAGACACACACACACTTCCTTCACCCTTCCCTCCTTGCTTCCCTTCCAACTTCTCTAAATCACTAGCCGTTTACAAATTTGCCATTTTGCAGAGTGATCAGCTTTGATGAAAGGTGGGTGCTAATAAGAATAATGCAGAGGGTGAAATCTTTTCATTTTGCCTCTGCCAAAAACATATTTACATTAAAGGGAGGTATGATAAGCATGGATTAAGTGTATAACGAATGATGCTCTAGAAACAGCATAAACCAACTGGCGCCAAAGTGAGCCTCTGTACTAAAAATACTGCTTACCCAAGCTAGACAACTTTGACAATCTTCTCTCTCTCTCTCTCTCTCTCTCTCTCTCTCTCTCTCTCTCTCTCTCTCACACACACACACACACACACACACACACACACACTTCAGACTCTTGTACTGAATCGCCCTAATCAATAATTTAGAGGGCTGTCAGAGGACAGGGAAATGTGCCTTACAGGAAAGCCCTGTGCTGCTGGGGCGAGACAGAGGCTAGAAGCTGGGGTTTAGAACCCAACATGCTGTACTGCACCCTGGGCTCCTGCCTTGGAAAGGAGGGGGAGAGAGAAAGAGAGAGAGAGGATGGGAGATCAGAGCATTGGAACAGGGGTGAGAGCCAGCTCTGGGGAAAAGGGTGACTTTGGGGATACCAAAAGCAGAAAGTGATACTTCCAACCTACACAAATGGGCTCAGTGCTCTTCTATCTCTTAGGACACATTATCTTCCCAGCCAGGGGTGTGAGGGGAAGGTGTTTACTTGAATCCCAGGAAGAGGTATCTCCAGCCTGTCATGGTTCCTGGAAAAGAGGAGGGAGGGAGACAGGGGGGAAATACAGAGGCAACCCAGAAATACAGAAAGGCAGGAGAGAATTCAGAGAGGACCAAGAGAGCCAGAGAAAATAGAAAGGGAGAAGAAGAAAGACTAGAAAAGAGTAAATCAAAAACAGAAAGAATAAGAGAAGTAAAGGCTGGGAGGTAGAGACTGAGGAGACATATAGAAGCCAAGAACAGGATAGATGCCAGGGAGGGAAGAGAAAGTAAAAGAAAACACAGGAAAGACCACAGATCTGCAGTCACAGAATCTTGAAAGACAGAGAGACAGGAGAGCCAAAAGAAAAAAAAAAAAAAAAGAAAGGAAGAGAAACAGAAATGGGTGCCCTGTCTAATCTAACCAAGAGGGTTGTGCCTACCCCCGGGAGGGAAGAAAGATGGGGAAACTGACCAAAGAGATTGATCCTGAAGCCTCCAGACCTGAGAAGAACTAGGCTCTTAAAGCAAGTTGGGGGCGGGGTCGGGCGGGGCGCGCCGAGGGAAGATGCGAAACTCCAGGAGGAAGATCAAGCCTCCCAGGTCTATGAAGTCCTCCTTTGGCTTCAGAGCTGCGTGTGGGAGAGTCAGGGTTTGGGGTAGCACAGGAGTGCTAATGTGGGGAGGAGGGTGCTAGCGGCGATTTGCGGGAGGAAACGAGAACAGTAATCTAGGCACTCCCGAGGGAGCTGCCTCCCTGAGGTCCGCGATAAGAAAATCAGGTCCCGGCTTAGGGGAATTGAGCGCAAAGGAGGATGGGAGTCCTGTAGCGGGCACCTAGTCAGTTTCAACGCCTGTCAATATTAAAAAAAAAAAAAAAAAAAAGCCTGGTATCCCGTGAGCGGGGGGCACTGGGCAGAAACAAGGAACCATCTCTACCCAGAAAGCCCCTCCCCAGAAAAAGTTTACATCTTGACCGACTCCCGTAGTAAACTTCTTAATTAAGCCTGAGACCCCCGGAGAAACCCCTGGATGTCCTTATGTCAACAGAGTTCCCCATTTAGGTACACCTCGGACCGAAAAAAAAGCTCCGCGGCAAACGGTGGGTGAAAGTTTAAGAGGGAATAAGCGTGTAATAGTCCCTCGCCAGACCTCACACATGCTGAAGAGAATATTTACAGCAAACTTGCCAAAGTAAACGACCCCGCCTACCCACCATCCTTTCCCCTTCCACACACACCCCCCCTTTTGTAAACTTCAGATAAACACCATTCGGTCACAAAAGGGTCGATTTGCCCCCTTTATAGTTTGAGGCAGGCTGTGTCATAGGGAAAAGTGGGATCCGCAGAGGCTTCCCGGGGAATTCTTCGGAAAGACTAGCATTCTCTGCCGCATCCTTGGCCTGGTCTGAGGATAGGTGATTTGGTTGCGCGCGCGCGCGCGTGTGCACGTACGCCATTTAGTCTGAGGCTCCTCCTGCCCTTCCACTTTAAAATCTGCACTCATACTACTTCTTCACTTTAAACTCTGCAGACATCACAGATTTGGAGAGGTGTGTGTTGGGAGTGTTTTTAATTAAAAAAAATTCAGGCCTACAATTATGTTACTACTCTTTGCAAAAGATGGAGGAATACTGGGGGGACAGCAGAAGTTCCGCGCGTCCTCTCGGATTCAAAATTTGACCCCCTTTCTCCCGCTCTTTTAAAGCACCGTTTCTCAGGCTCTGCCCAGGGGCAGGCTCCTGCAGTGTTTCCCGTCTGCCTTTTGTTGAACGTGAGGCGGGGAGAAAGAGAAGATCGAGGGGGTCTGCATGGAGAAAAAAAAAAAAAAAAAGACCATGTAGAGCCCGCGGCTAGAGCCTAAAAGCCCGGGCCCAGGGCGCGCTGGCCTGCGAGTTCTCCCGGCCGCCAAGCCTGGCACAAGTCTTCGGAACGCGCTAGCCAATGTTTAACCCGAATGCGGTGGCCACCAGGCCGCTTTTGTTTGTTCGCAAATTAATCACCCAGCGCACGGCCGGCGCCAGAGTGGGTTTATCACCCACCGGGAGGGGGGCGCGGCGGCCCCGCAGAGACAAAGAGGAGTTCGCACCTTCCCGCTTTTGATCCCAAGTTACTGCGGCCTCCCTGCAAAATACGAGCCTCCTGGGGCCGAGTCTGGGAGGTCAGTCATAATTGGCGGAAGTTTGCAGACCATTAGCAAGATGTCGACATTTTCGATTCGGAACCCCGCAAACTTTCCTCTCCCCCCTCCTCCCTTGCGCGCTGGAGTGGGAGTGGGGGTCAGGAGTGGCAACTGGGGTGACCCCAGGGTTAAGTTAGAGCTACGGGCAAAAATAGGCACGTGAGGGAGGGGGCCGTGTGAGGGGCAGAAATCAAGGCTAGGTCCACCTCCGCCGTTGAGGCCAAAGGCAAGTCGAGATATTTACAAGTGAAATCAGCAAGCTCCCCTCCCATGTCCAAACCGAAGGGAGGCCAGAATGCGGAGGGCCGAGTGAAATGTCTCTCTCCTGGGCATCCGGACGCTTGGGGCACCTAGTTGGGGGGTGGGTCAGTCATCTCGTGGTTGCAGAATTACTTTTCTTCTACTCGGAGCGTCGGGGCAGAGACTGGCCTGCGAGTGCAGGCAAAACCAGACCGGGTGTTTGGGGCCGCTCCTGAAAGCGCAGCGCTGAGGCCCCGGGCTCCGGCGGCCAGCAGTATGGGGGAGGGGCGGGTTTCAGCCTCCAGAGACTCTTGAAACCCAGTGGTGACCTCCGTGGTCGGTGTAAGAAGGGGGAAGGCCTGGCTTCTCGCACCCTTCGGGACCGGGCCGCCAGGGACGCAGGAGGGGGGCGTTGTGAGCCGACATCCTGGCCCCCGCCGCCTCTTGCTTCACCACTGCAGAGAGAGGCCGAGAGGATGCCAGAGAAAGACCGAAAGGGAAAGAAAGGGGCGAGGTGGCGAGCCAGACGGAGTTCGCAGAACCACTCTATTCTCTCTGGTGACTTCAGGGAATTCTTAGCGCTGGCGCCAAGCGCTCTTAACCATGTGCGTCAAAAATGCGAGGCTGGAAAATCTTGTCGCCTCAAAAGTTCCGCCCCTATCTCGCCGCGGTTGGCCCACAACGGAACTGCATTTTCACCCCCCACTTGCTCTCACTTCGGAGTCTGGGAGCTGGGGGCTTAGGGGGTACACGAGGCAAAATGTAAGAGAGGAAGGTACTGGCTGTCGACACACAGACACACACACGCACATCCCAAGCCTGGGGTTTCTTAACCCCCTAGGCCGCGCAATCAGCCCTTCCTTCGTTCCACTGGAGGAAGCTCCCAACTCACTGAAGGGTAAAAGAATATTGTCCCCAAGATTTCCCTCCATCCAAGCAGGGACGGCCCAACTCATTGGCCCCCAGAAATGGGAAATGTGGGTCTGGGGAATCCTCTGACCCGGACAGGGACCTGCGGTAACAGTTACCAATTCGGCGACAGGTCTGATAGCTAAGATCCGGTTACCTCCCTCCCCTTCACCCTTGCTGAGGCCCCCCACCCTACCTGAATTGGAGCCGGTCACCTCGCCTCTGGGATGGGGGCGTTTCACGATTTGTTTTACAAATTCACCCCCCGACTTCTGGCGAGATAAGTCCCCGGGTGGAGAAAGAACTGAGACACCGAGAGATAAGTGCGATGCCTAGAGAAGATACAGGGCTGGCGCACCTCCCCCTACCAGCTCCTCACCGAGCCGGCCGCCGAAAGGAGGGAGGCGGCTGGATGGGGACAGGCCCCAGAACCTAGTCCCTCGCTGCGCTCACTTTGTTCAGATCTCCCCTCTCCCCTCTGCACTCACACACACATTCAGGTGGAAAACCGGGAGCCCGATTCCAAACGGAAGACGAGATCTAAAAGGGCTGGTAAATGTATTTCAGAAAAGCCCGAGTCCGCCTCCCGGAGTCAGTTGAGCGCAGACCCGGGCAGCCGCGCAGGCTAAGTGTTTGCGTGTACGTGGTTTCCGCGGGTGGCTGGGTCCCAGTGGGTCGGCGCGTATTCGCGTACAGATGTGCTAGGAGCGTTTGGGTCTCCGCGCATAGTTTCGGGTGGGGCACGGTGGAGCGCGAGCCCCCACCAGCGTGGGCTGAGATCTGCCCGCATCCGTGTGCTCGGGAGCCCTTGAGCCCTGCTGCCGGGGAGACCGGCACCAAGAGACACCCGAGCTCGGGAGCCCTTTAGTGGAGGCCGGGAGGAGCTTGGCTCCACGTGGGGCTGGAGAGCGCGCAAGCCTGGAGACTCTGCGGCGCTCGCCTCTCCGCCTCGGTCGGCTTTTGTTGCGCCCGGCGGCCGGAGGGCAGCTGGCGGGAGCCTGGGCCGTCCGCTCGGCTCGCCCGGGGCCGGGCTAAGAGGGTGAGCGGGAGAGAGAAACGGCTGCGGCGGCCAGAGGCGAGCCGAGCGCGCGAGAGGCGAGCGCCCCTGCCCGGCGCCGGGCGCGCTCTCCGCCTTCCTGGCCCGGCTCGCTCGCTCCCGCCTCCCTCCCCCGTGCTCCATGCCCAGCCTCCTCCCTCGATCCCGGGCTGGATGACTGAGGCATTTCAGACGGGGGCTGAGCCAGAGCGAGCGAGCTCTGAGGCTGCGGCGATCTCTCGATAAGCCACCTAGAGGCGACTCGGTGCGCGCGCTCCCCAGTGGCTCCCCGCCCTCCCTCTGATCATGTTGACATATTCACAGGACAGGCAGCAGTACCGATGCGGCGCTGCGACGTTACAGTTTCCGACACCTTCTTTTTATAACTCGGCTCTATCCCCCAGCACTCGACCTGTGAAAACCACGCCTATGAAGCAACACAATTGGTCCGAAAGCGTCAAAGAGCCAATCAAGAGGCCTCCGGCTCTCCGCAGCCCACAGCAGAGCCCGACCTTCTAGACCGCCGAGCAGACGCCCGGGGAATTCTAGAGGCGGAGGAGGGTGGCGAGGAGCTCTCTCTGGCTTTCTCTCGCTCCCTCCCTCTCCTCGCGCTCCCTCTCCCACTCTCTCTCTCTCCCCCTCTCTCTCTCTCCCTCTCTCTCTCTCCCTTCTTTTCATTCCCCTCCTCCCCCTAAATCCTCCCTGCCCTGCGCGTCTGGACGCAGATTTAGGAAGCGAATTCGCTCACGTTTTAGGACAAGGAAGAGAGGCGCGGGAGAAGAGCACACCAAGATTCGGATTGAAACCCAGACACCAGGCTCGGAGCGGAGGAAGGAGGAGGAGGGCGAACGGAAGCCCGTTTGCAGTTCAAGTTTTGATAGCGCTGGTAGAAGAGGGCTTCAATCAGAGTTGTTTTTTTTTTTTTTTTTTTTTAAAGGAGGGAGACTTTTTCCGCTCTCTCGCTCGCAGTTCAAGCCGGTCTAGCGCAACTGCAGACGCCTCCTGCGAGCCAGAGGGAGAGGCAGAGAGATAGGGGGGCGGGTGAAGAAGAAGGAGAAGAAAAGGTAAAAAGTCTCCTAGGAGAACCGGTCGCATTTGCAACAAAGAACTGGGGGCTGGAGAGGGACTGCCGGGACCGAGGGCTGGCGTGTCTATTTCGAGCCAAGCGGCAGGGCTCCGGCACGAGTCCAGACCCTGCTCGTTCCTCTCGCCTCGTAAACCGACTTCCAGGAGCGGCTTTTTGAAAACGCAAGACACTAGGACAGTCATCTGAGCGACTATGTCTCCTGATTTCTCGCCTTGCCCTCTTTAAAAGCGGCATTCCCCTCCCGAAAAGACACTTCCCCCTCCCCTCACTTTGAGGTGCTTTAGTTGTGATCCCCCCCTTTTTTTTCTTTCGCTTTTTTTTTCCCCCTCCAAACTATGCGCTGCTGTTAAAAAACAAAAACAAAACAAAACAGCAGCTGCGGACTTGTCCCCGGCTGGAGCCCAGCGCCCCGCCTGGAGTGGATGAGCCTCTCCATGAGAGATCCGGTCATTCCTGGGACAAGCATGGCCTACCATCCGTTCCTACCTCACCGGGCGCCGGACTTCGCCATGAGCGCGGTGCTGGGTCACCAGCCGCCCTTCTTCCCCGCGCTGACTCTGCCGCCCAACGGCGCGGCGGCGCTCTCGCTGCCCGGCGCCCTGGCCAAGCCGATCATGGATCAATTGGTGGGGGCGGCCGAGACCGGCATCCCTTTCTCGTCCCTGGGGCCGCAGACACATCTGAGGCCTCTGAAGACCATGGAGCCGGAAGAAGAAGTGGAGGATGACCCCAAGGTGCACCTCGAGGCCAAAGAACTTTGGGATCAGTTCCACAAGCGGGGCACGGAGATGGTCATTACCAAGTCGGGAAGGTAAGCAAGCGGCAAGCAGCGGGCCCCCTCCCCCAAACTACCGAAGGTTTCTTTCCTCCTTTTCTCTCTCTCCTCCCAGAACGGCCGGTTTGCCAGTTATTCCGGCTTAGAGGCAAACACAGTTCCCCCAGAACTGTGTACCAGAACTATGTACAGAGACCTCCCCGGGCCCTGCCCCTGTGGTAGGAGATTTCAGCTTACCTAGGCGTCCGCAGCCGGCCGTTTTTCCTGCCTGGGTCTGCATCCCGGGTTCCGTACAGGATAGGTAGAATTTCCTCAGTGCTGCCCAGACATCTCTGCAGGAAGAAAGAAGAGCACCCCTTTGCAGGCAGTTCAGTGTTTCACACCTTTCTGGAACATCCTTGTGTCTTTGTAGATGTTGTGTTTTTGTCTGGTTCATTTCGCTCTCGGAGAGAAGCACTTACAGCCCTTTTTGTTTGTGTGGTAGCCGGAGGCCTGGAAGGAGCTGCCCTGCCTTCTCTGCCCTCCAGCCTAGCCTCTGGGTCTGCAGGGGACCTGAGCCTGCCCCTGCCAGCGCCAGAGAGAAACCGAAGGGCATTTGGGGTTTGTCCATACTGCTTCGTGTGTCTGTAATCGAGGGAGAGTTCAACAGGCAATTTTGGCTAATTAAGATTATGTTTGCAGACCCAAGGAGCCAGTAGGGAGCCCCATACTGCCGTTTCATGTGTGAATATTATCAACCACATTTTACATAACGTTTAGAGGTCCTTGCCTGACCAAAACGTGCCTGTCACTTAAAATCACTGATTTTTTTTAAATGGCATTGAATTCTACCAAGGCATAAAGTTGAAGGAATAAAGAGAAAATCCCTCTCTTGAGGTCTTTAGTTTTCTGTGTCTTTCCAAGCTAAATGAGGCCAAAGTTTGCCATAAAATCCTCCAACCCAGAAGACACACAGGCAGTTTCACAGCGACCCGCTCTCTGCTCCCTTTTAACTCAAAAGTACAGAATGCCAATGCCTCTGGAAAGTAAAAAGCAATTTGGTGGTGGAGTCTTGCCGTTTTGGACTGGCCCGAGCAGTGGGGAGAATGTGGTTAGCGGCGCGATAGGCAGGCTGGTGATCAGGCCTGGGCGTCCACCCCAATCTACAGAATTCGTTTTGAGAACTCACCAAAGTACAGTTTCATTTCGCCAGCAGCGGGACTGCTGTTCCACAGCAGGGAGGGGTGCAACTTGACATTTCTTTTCTTGATACGTTTAACATTTTCTCATCAATGGGTGGTGGAAAATTCTACCTCGACTGACTGAACTTGACTAAAATCCTACCCAAGCTGTTTACAACTAGACACCCAGAAAAGGCAGAGGCAGGAATTTCCCTCTGAGGAGGGTAATCTATAAAGTCATACAAGAGACCAAAAAAATTACAAAGAAATTATTAGATGATGTAGAGAAATCCAGCGCCGCAATTCATTCGTTTTGAATCTTGGGACATTTAAAATAGAGCCATTTGAGCATATTTAATCCTTCTGTTGTGGAAGGAAACAACTTTGCATCCAGTCGCCCTACTCTGAATGGCACAAGCTCATCAAATGTAATAGAAAGTTTTAAATTTGATTTAAATATTTTAGGTAGAAGATCAAACCCGGGAAACTGAGTGATTTTTTTTTTCCTTTTTTCTTCTCTCTTCTCTCCCCTCGTAGGCGAATGTTTCCTCCATTTAAAGTAAGGTGTTCAGGGCTGGATAAAAAAGCCAAATATATTTTGTTGATGGACATTATTGCTGCAGATGACTGTCGGTATAAATTTCACAATTCTCGGTGGATGGTGGCGGGAAAGGCTGACCCTGAAATGCCAAAGAGAATGTACATTCACCCCGACAGCCCTGCCACCGGGGAACAGTGGATGTCCAAAGTTGTCACTTTCCACAAACTGAAACTCACCAACAACATTTCGGACAAACACGGATTTGTAAGTTTCATGGCTTCCCTTCGATAAAATTTTCTCTTCTCTCTAGCAAAGGCAGTGCTTCCACCTTCCACGTAAAATCAAGAGTTTCTCCCTCTCTCTCAGTTGCCAAGCATAGCAAACTTGCTCGATCCGCAAACAGAGATGGAGAGAGAATTCCAGGGTGTTTCTCTTCAGATAATGGAAGGCCTGGCATTCTGAAAGAAGTGAGGCTCATGGTCTGTGGCAAGTCCAGGTCTTGGTAACTGTTTGACCTGACAGGGAAGTTACAAAGCAATCGTGAAGACGTAAAATCAGTGTCAAAGGTAGACGTTCGTAAGGGATTTGTTTAACGATATCAAACTTCTATTTTGAAACCAGCCATACGGTTGCTTAGGGGAGTTTTAAGGTTCGAAGTCTTGACTGTGTTGGTGAGAGGGTGTGAATACAAATTTTGAAAGATGTTCTTCCCTTGGACTAAAAAAGAATTGGGCTTAGGTGAAAGTCAGGTTTACTAGAAATGAGACTTAGATTTCCCAGTACAAAAATTGCGTGTGTGTTGGGAGTATATGTATGGATTCAGGGAGGGAGTTCCTAGAAACTTTCAGGAGGCTTAGATTGCTTGTAAAAGTCAAGCAAAGGGCCTTTTGCCCCCAGCCCCTACGCCTCCCCAACATTTCAATAAAATAAACAGAGTGATAAGTGAGGAATAAGCAGAAAGATTAGGCCCAGGAAGATGTGAATGGCGCGGAAATATCTTCAGGGGGCAGGAATTGCATTTGAAGCCCTTGATTTGATTAAGGCATAAATATTCCTCTCTAGAGTTCAGCCTTTCAGGGCTTTAAGTGGATTGGGCTCGTCAATTAGTGGGCACTTAAAAGACTGAATCATTTTGTAAATTAAAATGCATGTTTTTCTCTATCTTTTAAGACTTTGGCCTTCCCAAGTGATCAAGCAACGTGGCAGGGGAATTATAGTTTTGGTACTCAGGTAGGCTAGGGTTCAAGGTACGAATCAACCTTAGATGGTGAGGGTGGGGGAGGACCCTTTGGAAATTGAGGAGCAATTTGGATCCTCCAGAAGATTACATGGGGAGCTGAATGCTCCCACAGAGGTACTCCAAGGAGGTGGGCTCGGTACAAGCGTGGTGCCCTTCGGTGGGGTAGACGTCGGCCTGACAGGGGTCCTAGGGTCCTGTTCTTCCCACTAAATCCTCTTGTGATGTGTGTCTCTCCTCTTCCGGCCCCTGCAGACTATACTGAACTCCATGCATAAATACCAGCCCCGCTTCCACATTGTGAGGGCCAATGACATCTTAAAACTTCCTTATAGTACTTTTCGGACGTACTTGTTCCCCGAAACCGAATTCATCGCTGTGACCGCATACCAGAATGATAAGGTAACCAAATTCGCTTTTCTTTTTCATCGTGATATTAACACCCACTTCCCCTCCCCCCTTTAAGCTGCTCTGGGGAGAGGATAAGAAAGTTACAAGAGCATTGGGATGGGAGTCTGATTTTTCTTTTGTGATTTGACCTTCAGTGGAGCTTTGCGGGGAAGGGGCACTGGCACACTGCAGAAGGGAAAAAAAAAAAAAAAAAACAACAACTTGACCAGCTAGGAATCCAATGCTGAGTGAAAAAAATGCCACACTAACTTTGCCAGTGAGAAGCTCCTGTAACCACCCGTCCTTACTGTTGCCCGCCTCACCCGACCCAGGGCTTTCTCCTGTTGGTTTCAAGGTTCATCCTCTTCCTCTTCAGGAAGAGGGTCAAGAAATCAGGGTCGAAAGGAACCAGCTAAAATTGAAGGCAAAAGCCATTCGGGATCTTGGGAGGAGAGTCCCAGCAGAGACCAGATTTTCTCCCCTGGCCAGAAATCCCGAGTAGCTGGTCTGGTTTTTATTACCTTTTACGCTGCTGTGTTTTTTATGGTGTGTGTGTGTGTGTGTGTTTGTTTGGAAAAACCTACTCTGATCACAGGGTCATGCTAATTGAGTTGTCTGAGGCTTTTGAGGTGAGATGACCAAAGTCACCACTTCATTTGAAGGGTTTTTTCCTCCCTGGGCCTGCGGCCGGGGATTAGGAGTACCCCCAAATGGAACAGCAGGCAGCACCTGGTATGTAAAGCTATGGTGGCCCGAAGGTCATGGGCGTGTGCACAGAGAGACACAGAGAAAGTGACTCTTGCTGTGGGTTCACCAGTCGCCAGGTTGGCTGTTAGCAGGCAGTTAATGGGGGCGGGGGGTAGCGGGGTGGGGGGCAGCTGAGGACCTCTGGCCTTCAACTTCTGAACCCTGGACCTCAGTGCCAGTCCAGCTCACTAGATGACGACGCCCTACATTTTGAATTCACTCTCACTATGGGTAGGTCCTCTGTGGCCCGCTGATGGGGGTCTTCCAGGTCTGGTTCCTTGGTCTGGAGACTAGGACATCAGGACCTCCTCTCCCTGCAAGAAGTGCAAACAGGATTTATTCCAAGAACAAGAATCCATCCAAGGGGCCCTTTTCCCACCTCTAGCGAACTCTGTATACATCATCCCCATCCCCGACCCCACCGCAGGGAAGGGATTTGAAAGATTACATACTATTTTTCCTCAGCGTGTAAAAATGCACGCACCCTCTAGACCCAGAATCCTATGAATCTAAGTTGTTAACGGAATAATAAAATACAGCATTTTTGATCAAAGCGGCCATGGGCCTTCTCCACCTAATGGCGGTGGCAGGGCATATAAATGAAAACAAATGTTTCCAGTGGTCATTCAGTCCTTCTAAATCTATAATTGTCAATATCGTAATTCCTGAAACACACTCCCCCGACACCCAGCAAAAAAATCAAGCCCACTCCAGCACAAGGGTAGTGAAACCCCATAAATCATTTTATTAGATTTACAGAAAAGGTTGGAGGATGTGCTGTGTGTATGTTTGTGCGTGTGTTTTGGGGCAGGAAATATAACATATTTTATGATCCTTGCACTGTATAAAAAATCTAAAGGAAAGCATAATTTTAAGATCTACAGGTTGCCCTTTGACAGCTTTTCCATTTCTAAGCCCAAGCTGTTGGCTGCCCAGGCAGGATCATTTCAGCCTGGAATCCCTGGTTTGGCCTCCAGTGGGAGATGCCAGCCATGGCACACTTTCCTTTGGTTTTCTTCCTGGCCCCCTCCAAACTTCTTCTGTGTTCCCCCCTCTCTTTCTCTTCAACCTGGCCTATCCAAATGACTTCTCTGGTGGTTGGAAGTCAGATTTCTAGTAGATTAATGAGTTGGGGGAAACACTCCCAGAACATTCTAGAAAATGAAGCCAGTGTCTCTTTCTTGCTTGTGTCTCCTTCTCTAGATAACTCAGTTAAAAATAGACAACAACCCTTTTGCAAAAGGTTTCCGGGACACTGGAAATGGCAGGAGAGAAAAAAGGTGAGCTGAGACAGTTGTTTCTCAGATAATTTAGAAAATCGCTTTTCTAGGTCCCGACCGACACTCAACTGTTAGAAGTGGGATGCGGGCACTTATCTTGAGAAGGGTGGGGGAAGGGTGGGGGAAGGGTGGAAAACAGCCTGATGCCCCTCAGCCAAGAGCTTACCCGTTTCGGTACACTACTTTCTCTACCTCTTCCATGTTATCTTAAAGGAAGTTTACTAGGCCACCCCATAGAAAGATGTCTCTGCAAGAAAAGTATCAGGGATACAGATTATATACAGATGCCTATTAATTTCTAATTAGTTGAAGTTCATCCTGGGCAGGTCCCAGGAAAGGACTAAGCCATTCACAAAATGCCTTGGAATTTTTGCAGTCTTGTCTGGCAAATACCCTCAGACAGAACTGAAGCCCCTGGAGACATCTATGGCCCCCTCCTTCTGTGGGGACATGTATCATTCTGCATTAAGCAGACAGCTGGCTGGTATATAAAAGAAGCTCTCCCCTCCCCCACCCGCATTCAAAGAATTCCGAAAATCCAGAAAATCAGCCCCAATTTTTAACCTATCCCCTGGGGGAGGGGGAGGGCATTAAGAAATAATTTCTCACATCAAAATAGAGGTTTTTTTAGTCCGATTAATGTGTTGGTGAACCGGTTACAGTAAAGTGCACCATGAAATAACCACTTCTTCCCAATCTTAGCAACCCATGCGGAGTTGGTCCGCTCTTTGTGTTCACTGCTTTGAGTCTTCTTTTCCCCTCCGTCTGTGAGGCAGGCTGCTCAGCTGTCTCTGGCTGGCTCCAATCTCCCCTCTTGCTCTTTACTTTTTTTTTTTTCATATCATGGTTTATTTCATAAGATGACATCGTAATTCATGTCTAATTCACAAGAACAAAGACTCAAACTCCTCCTGCCTTCCCGTTGAACTCTGAGGGCAGGGAAATCCAGGTACAAATGCATGATCATGAGATGGCCCAACCTGCTATCTAGTGGCTCAGGGTCACCAGGTATGGTCCTCCTCCTCATGAAGACATTATCTTCCCATCCCCTGGACCTGCATGCAGCTCCCAAAGGAGCAGTCAGTAACTCCTGGGGAGGTGTGAGAACTGGAACCAGTGAGGCCCAAAGTTGCTCTTTACTTTTAAACAAGATTTCACTGCCCCAGCCAATACCCCTTCCCTAATGAAACCCTCTGGTCTTGAATAAATACACCCAAAGCCTTCTTTCCCCCTCCGTCCCCCTGGGCGTGTGTGCGCCTCTTTGGAGAGGGTGAGGCGGACCGAGAGGGGAAAATCCCGTTCTGATGTGTAACGCTGGGTGTGTGTGGGCTTCTGCCACAGAAAGCAGCTCACCCTGCAGTCCATGAGGGTGTTCGATGACAGGCACAAAAAGGAGAACGGCACCTCCGACGAGTCCTCCAGTGAGCAGGCTGCCTTCAGCTGCTTCGCCCAGTCCTCCTCTCCGGCCGTCTCCACCGTGGGGACATCCAACCTCAAAGGTAAGTCTGGCCACCTCTGATTTCTCAGATTTCTCCAGGTCTTGGAAGCCTGACGAGTTGGGGGCTGGGGGCACCCACCAGGGAACCTGACCCCTCCAAAGCTTCAGATCCTTCTAGAAGTTTGTAAACAGGAGCCAAATCTCACAGAGGGTGATCAGGTGTGTCCCCCTTCCCTAAGTTCATCTGAGAGCTCAGACCCCTTTCCCCCAGACACTGATTTGGCAGGGAGGAAGGGGTGGTCCCAGTTCCTGTATCCCCTCTGGGTGGGGGCCTGGAGCATCCCTCTCTCTCTCTTTCTTTTTCCCCACACCCCCCACCCCACCCCTCCAACCAAGCAACAGCTGACTTTTTTTTACTCTGTCTTCAAACTCTAGGTTAAAATGTGTTAGGCTGGGGGTGGGAGGAGTCAGGGGATTTTCTGCCACCTGGAACAGGGAAGGTGACCAAGAGAAATCCAGCTATAGAGCCACCATGGACCTGTGAGAGGAGATGGAGCACTGAGAATCTGGGTTGGGGAGGGCAGGGGTGGGAGGGGAGGAGCTGTTCAAATCCCCAGTTGGTTTCCTGTGTTTAAAGAGCAAGAACTATTTATTTGGAAAGACACACATGCTCTCAATAGGAAGAGACCTGTTTTTTAAGTGAAATAAAATGAGAGTTCTTTATGTCTTCATTCAAGCTTTAAACACAAAATGGGATCCCTTTTTCTTTTTTTTTCTGGTAGGACACACACAGAGGGTGTGGTAAGAGCAAAAGAGAATCCATGATTGTCTTCAGGCAGTGAGTGGGCCGCTTATCACCCATCTCTGTCTGCACAGACAGGGGAAACAGAAGGCTCAGTGGAGTGTGTGTGTGTGTGTGTGTGTGTGTGTGCGCGCGCGCGCGCGTGCGAGTCCGTTGGGGGAGGAATGTTCACTTCTGCCACTACCAATTCAAATGCCAGGGTTCTCTCCAAACAAATCCTTCTGAAAGAAATCCACAAATTTGTGGAAGGGACTGCTCCCAATCACTCAGGGAACAAAGAGAGGGTGACTTTAGAAGGTGTTCCCGCAGTGAGTTTTAGTGTAAGTCACTTTTAATTTTTAAAAACTGAATTTGCAATCGAATGGGGAAAAGGCCAGTAAAGGCTTTGTCTGACCTAGTAGGAGCTCAGTGCTCACTTGTGTAAAATAGTAAAATTCACTACCCATTTGGGGAAGGATCTATGGAGGGAGGGGTGCCGCTCTATCTACATACTTGAAATTCATTACTAGCTTGTTGCATCCTTCCACTAAAATTTGCTGTATCATCACTCCCACTTTGCAGATGAGAACACTGAGGCGCAGAGAGGTTAAGGGGCTTTCTGGGGTTACACAACTGGGAAGTGGCCGAGCTGGGATTCAAAGTGGGGAACGGGAGTTCTGCTGGCCCGGGTTTCAGAGCTAACGCCCTTCTGCTTGGCTTTTGTTTCCCTCCTATGGTAGATCTGTGTCCCAGCGAGGGTGAGAGCGATGCCGAGGCCGAGAGCAAAGAGGAGCACGGCCCGGAGGCCTGCGACGCGGCCAAAATCTCCACCACCACGTCGGAGGATCCGTGCCGGGACAAGGGCAGCCCGGCGGTCAAGGCGCACCTCTTCGTGGCCGAGCCCGGCGGCCGGCCCCGGGACAGCGGGCGGCTGGACAAGGCGTCGCCCGACTCGCGCCACAGCCCGGCCACCATCTCGTCCAGCACCCGCGGCCTGGGAGCCGAGGAGCGCCGGAGCCCGGGCCGCGAGGGCGCGGCCCCTTCCAAGGCCGAGGAGGCGCGCGCGCTGCCGGGCAAGGAGGCTTTCGCGCCGCTCACCGTGCAGACGGACGCGGCCGCCGCGCACTTGGGCCAGGGCCCCCTGCCCGGCCTCGGCTTCGCCCCTGGCCTGGCCGGCCAGCAGTTCTTCAACGGGCACCCGCTCTTCCTGCACCCCGGCCAGTTCGCCATGGGAGGTGCCTTCTCCAGCATGGCCGCTGGCATGGGGCCTCTGCTGGCCACCGTGTCCGGGGCCTCCACCGGCGTCTCGGGCCTGGATTCTACGGCCATGGCCTCGGCCGCCGCGGCGCAGGGACTGTCGGGGGCGTCCGCGGCCACCCTGCCCTTTCACCTCCAGCAGCACGTCCTGGCCTCTCAGGTATTTATCAGCGCCTCTCCAGCCCCTCATTCACTCTCGTTTGCCTGCCTCTTGATCCCAGACACTCACCCAGTCCCCCTGCCTAGAAGCTTTAATAATAATAATAATTATTATTATTATTATCATCATCATTATTATTACTAGGTGCAAGACTTATTGATTCATCATAACCTCACACTCCCCACCAAAACTTAAAAAATTTTTTTTTCTAAGTTAAGGGCTATTTCTAGCAGAGTGACAAGATGGTAATAAGAGATAATAACTCTGCACAGCACTTACTTTGTGCCGGGCGCTCTTCTAAGTACTCGATCTATTCTGACTTCAGTGATCCTATGATCACCTCCACCTTCTAGATGAAAGGACAGAGATCAGAGATGTTGAGTAACTTATCCAAGGACACACAGCTGGTAGGTGGTGGACCTGAGACTCTACCCCAGGCAGTCAGACTCCAGGGCCTCTTCCAGAGGCTGTGATTTTAGCTTCAGAGTTGAAATGTCTTTTCAACGTTTCACAGCCAACCCTTCCCCAAGACTTAGAGGAGGGAGAGACCATGGCCTGGTAAGGGAAGTGACTCCCTGGGGAAGAGTTGATTCTTGAACCTCCAATATGAAGCTATTTCCCTGCTCCCCCACCCCTCGCAGGCCAGCCTGTTCCCCCAAAGGGTTAATGGCTTGTGCACACGTGGGAAATGTCAGAGAAGGACAGGCTGGGGCTATGGCAGGCTTGGCGGCCTGTGTATGGCTCAGACAGCTGTGTTGGGGCTCCAGCAGCTGGGGAGAAGTCTCAGGCTGCTGAAAATGCTCTGAACCCCAGCGAAAAGGTTCTATGGGGTTTTCTGCACGCCCTTGCCTTTTGTTTTGTCTGAGCACATTCATCTCCCTTCCCTGAGCCAAGAGGCAGGACTGGCCTCCCCCTCTGGGAGGAGGAGGGGACTGAGAAGAGGGCTGGCTTCTCCCCTTCCTCCATCCCTCCCATCTCCTGTGCTAGCCCTTTCTGGAGACCCTCCTGTCATTGGTGGGCAGGTGATAAGCGGGCGAGGGCCTGCCTGGGCAAACAGGTACTAATAGTACCCCAGGCAATGGGTCAGAGAGAACTAACCCAGGCCAGGGTCCCCGGATTTTTATTCTGCTTCTGCCACTTGCTAGCTGAGTGAATTCCTACACCCCTGGGGCCTACCTCAGCTCAGTCTCTCCACCTGTAACACCAGCTTATCTGGGCCTATAGGTGATTTCTTTGTTCATAGCAAACACCCTTTACTCTTTCCCCCTCCATCCTGCCCACCCCCCTTTTTCTTTTGCTTAAGGATCTTCCCCAGATTTTTTTTTTTTTAACTTCTAGACTGGAGTAGGAGGACGGAGGACAAGAATGAAAAAAAAAAAAACGCATGTCCAATATTTTATGCCCTCTGGTTTTCACCCAGCTACTTTTGTGGGGTAGGCTGTCTGTAGCCCCATTTAACAGGTGGAACAACTGACTCTGATGGGAGAATTTCCAACCGTCCTATTGGCCAGGCACCCTGTGTGAAGTATATTGCAGGCAGCAGCTCATTTCATACCCACAAAGTCCCCCATAAGTATGCGAATTATTAAACTTTTCCCCGGTTTTGCCATATAAGAAAGCTGAGGCACAGGGAGTGAATACTTTGGCCTAGGTTGACACAGCTCAGATTTGGACCTAGACACAGAAGTTTGAGTGTCCTGCTCTCTACCCCCCAGGGAGAGAGGTCAAGGACTCACCCAAGGTGGGGAGGGGTGGGGGAGGGGTGATGGATGAGGGTGGCTCCTCCCCACTGCGCAGAGCCTGGGCCCTGACTCTGCTGCCCCTGCCTTCTCTTCCTCGCCCAGGGCCTGGCCATGTCGCCTTTCGGAAGCCTGTTCCCTTATCCCTACACGTACATGGCCGCGGCGGCGGCCGCCTCCTCGGCAGCGGCCTCCAGTTCCGTGCACCGCCACCCGTTCCTGAACCTGAACACCATGCGCCCGCGGCTGCGCTACAGCCCCTACTCCATCCCCGTGCCGGTGCCGGACAGCAGCAGCCTGCTCACCACCGCCCTGCCGTCCATGGCCGCAGCCCCGGGGCCCCTGGACGGCAAGGCCGCCGCCCTGGCCGCCAGCCCGGCCTCGGTGGCCGTGGACTCGGGCTCGGAACTCAACAGCCGTTCCTCCACGCTCTCCTCCAGCTCCGTGTCCTTGTCGCCCAAACTCTGCCCGGAGAAGGAGGCGGCCACCAGCGAACTGCAGAACATCCAGCGGCTGGTCAGCGGCTTGGAAGCCAAGCCCGACAGGTCCCGCAGCGCATCCCCGTAAACCCCTCCCCAGAAAAGTCTCTTCATTCCAGTCCAGTCCAGTCCAGTCTGCAGTGCACTTTGTTGGATGTCAAATAAACCACGGGCGTGCAGTGAGGTCAGCCCTTCTTTGTGAAGCCCTGTCTGGGAAGGGGTGCCGGACTCCCTGGAGAGAATGTGCTAGAAACAAGCCCTGTCTTCTTGGCGTGGTTTATACATCCGGGATCTGGCTCAGAAACGTCGGTTGCACTGAGCTCTTGGGGGTGGGAGTTAATGCCTTGGCGGCCGGAGCACCTCCTTCGAGGCTGGTCTGGAAGCTGTGGGAAGATAGAGGTAGCCAGGCCCCAGAAGGGGAGGGGTTGAAAAGCTCCCCCAGTGCAGATTTATATATACATATTTTTTTCCTTCACCGTGTCAAGTGGAAACACAAATAAAATTGAAAAAAAATACCGGGGACAAATGGATACATTAATATGATTCTGTTTGTGAAGATTAAAAACTTTCTAGTGACCTGCGTATCAGTTCTAAATAAATTACTGGGTAGCATTGTTTGGGGAGGGAAGTCCCTGCCATCCTTGTTTAGCCTCTATTAAGGAAATCTGTGTCTTTTTAATATTCTTGTGATGTTTTAAGAGCTATAGGTCTCTTTTTGCATGTTCCACAGTAATGTATTTGTGGGTTTTACTTTTGAATGCTTGCTTTTAGAGAGAAAAGGACATTACTCCTTACCCTTTTCCTCGATTCTCGACAACCCCGAGGGGGATGATTTAAAGGGAAGGGGGTGGGGAAAACACCAAAAATGAATTTATTTTATCTAAGCTCTGTAGCAGGATTCATGTTGTCCCTCTGGCAGTTCTTTCTCTTTCCTGTATATGCAATAACAAGGTTTTAAAAAAATAATAAAGAAGAAGCGAGACTATTAGACAAAGTATTTATGTAATTATTTGATAACTCTTGTAAATAGGTGGAATATGAATGCTCGAAAAATTAAACTTTAATTTATTGACATTGTACATAGCTCTGTGTAAATAGGATTGCAGCTGTCAGGTTTTGTGGTTTTGTTTTCCTATAGTCAGTTTTATTTCAAGGTCACAGGATCGCTTTTAAAAGTAGAAAACACACTTTCTGCACCGACACCGACACACTTTTCAAAAGAGTTGTCTGCAAAGAAAAAAAAATTTTTTTTTAATGTCCAAAAGTGGGGGAAAGTGCTATTGCCTGTTTTACCAAAACTTGGGGAGGTGGGGCTGCTTCCCAGCCCCACCTGAAATTCCTAAGAGCGGTTCTGAGATTGCTTGCGGGTGGGGTGGGGAGTGTGGAGGCTGTGGTTTGACTTTATGATTTTTCTTTTGTATTTGTATTTGCTAGTCTGATTTCTTCCAAACAAAGTGGAATTGACTACTTAACTGTCTTCAGTGTTGATGGTGTTTGGAATTGGTGCCTATAGAGATATATATTCACAGTTCAAAAGTCAGGTGCTGAGAGCTGGTTTAAAGACAAAAATTCATGAAGGTATATTTTGTGTTATAATTGTTGATGAGTTCTTTGGTTTTCTGTATTTTTGCCCCCTCTCTTTAAAATATCATTGAAATTTCAATAAATTTTTATTGAAATGTCTTTGGGCCTCGTGTCAAGTGCTTTCTTTAGGGAACTTTACTGAAAGTGGAGAGTGGGCCTCTTTCTCTCCTGGCTTCCTTTAGCCCCTTCTCTTTGCCTTTAAATAATTAAGACCGCCCCCACTGAACCAAAATGAGATGTCACTCAAGTTACAAAACTAAAAACAAAAGTCCCTTACTCGGCGGCGGCAGCGGCGAAGGGAGCGGTTTCAATCTGAAATTACTTTTCCTTTAAATTAGGAAGCAAAACGAGAGACGGAAGGGGGGCTGATTAGAATTGGATAGAATAGCAATTTCAGATACTTAAGTTTTAATGGAAAAAGAATGCTCGCTCCCTAAGTCAGTGTTTCCCGCACGAATCCGAACGTTTTCGTTTTAGGCTCGCTCTCCCTTTGCACGTCGATCTGGGAAATTCAAGTCAATTTCTCCTTGCCCCAGTGTGCAAAAAAAAAAACAAAACAAAAACGAACAAACAAAAATTAGCAGAATCTCCTCGTGGCCAGCCCCGGCTTGGCAAGGCAGCAACCCTCCAAGCTGCAGGAGAAGGGGACGAAATCGAACGCCCCCCCTGTAGTCCCCGGTGTCTCAGATTGGACCAGGCTGACCCAAGACACCCCTCAGAGGCCTCAGCCCGAATTGTGCGTGCGAAGCGCGGCCAGCTCTGCGCAAACTTTGCGTCACGGGAGGGAGGAGGGTAGTTTTCCCCGCAAGGGAAAGGTGATTCCAGGGCGCATAGTTGACCCCCTCCGAGGGAAAAGTCACCCAGGAGGCTGACACCCTCCTCCAGCTCTTCCCTCCAGCCAGCCTCCAGGCTGTTTGGGGAGTTGCCTTTTGAAGTTCGATTTATCTTTGAAACATTCAATAAAAAATGGTGAGGCCATGACAGTCTTTGGTCTCCTGCCCTCCCCACCCCAGCCTCGCCTCGGAGGTGTGTGTGTCTGTGTGTGTTGGGGACGGGGTGGGGGGGGGGAGTTAGGGAGGACGGGAAGGTTCTCCAGGTCTTTGCTTGCCCCAGGGGCCTTGACTTGAGGACGCAGCCGGAGCCTGCCTGGCGGCTGCCGCCCTCCCCCGCCCCTTCCCTGGAGCCCGCCAGCCCGGCCCCAAGTCCCTGTCACCTTCGGGCCCCTTGAATGGCCTACAAGGAGGACACCCCCTCCCCTCCCTCATGCTGTACTTGGAAGGGGATCGAGGTCGAGGCCTTTTGGAGAGGGAGGCACAGCCCCTTCCATCTCCAACCAGGCCCGTGGGGAGCCCCATAGCCTCTCCTGCGCTGTCTCCCGGGGTGGGAGGGAAAACAATCAGGGTCGGAGGTGAGGTGGGGGGGAGCTTTGCAAGGCTTGGGGAGCTTTGGGGCGCTAGCTCCTCGGAGGACCCGAAGACTTCCAGGGCGTGCGCCCTACGCGCAGCGGCGCAGCCGACTGGGACTGGTTGTTGGCCCAACGATTACGCGCGGTGCCTGCGCCCCGGGAAGGTGGCAGTCGGCTCGGGGTGCTCGGCAGCGCTCTCCCCGAGCCGGGGGGTGGGGGATGGGGGGTGGGGGGCAGAAAACAGCCTCAACCTCAAGGAGGGCAGGAACGCTTTTCTTTCACGGTCCAGATTTGCTCACCTCCTCCCCACCTCACCCCCCAAATTCTGGGACGGTGCTCAGACGTGTATCTAGCCTCTCCCAGTGCTTGCCTTTTTTTTTTTTTTTAATCTCCCGTGTACCTTATTTGTATATAGTGATGTTAATGAGTAACTCTGGTGGCGCTGATGGACTGGGGGTGAGCGGCTCGCAATCTCTCTGGATTTCGTTGCCTATTACTCACCTGGCGCCGGTCGCAATCTCGCCGCGGGCTTTATGGTGGCGGCGGCCGCCGCGGAGGCCACTTGGGGCCGGCGCCTTCGCCTTTTTTTTTCCGGGCTTCGAGTGCCACCTATCTGTCTGGCTCGCGAACGCGCCCCGGTGGCCGCCGCTTGCTCGGCTCCCCAGTGCCTCCCGGGTTCCGGAGCTGGGGCGTTTCACCTTTGCCCCTTCTCATCCTCGCCAGCCCCAGCCCAGGCTCCCCTCCTCCTCTGCCCCCCGCGCCCCCCCCACCCCCCACCCCCACGTCGGAAGAAGCCGCCGTCGTCTCTTTCCTGGATATCGCTTTCACTCCTGTTTGGGCCTCAGATGAGAAAAACAGTCCTTCCCGACTTCGGGTTTCCAAAGAGCCTTCGGAAATTCAATGAGGGGGATCCTCTCTCCTAATTTTCTCCCAAGTACCTTGCCGCTCCGTGTAGAAACCTCTACCAGTTCCTCCGACCCTGTCGGGCAGGGGATAACCTGAGTTCATGCTGGGTAGATGGCGAGAGAAAGGATTCCCCCCTCCCCAATATACACACCACCGAGATTCCACCCTGGATGCAACTCCCCTTTGCCTGATGCGCTTTCTCTTTCTTATTTTACAACTCTGTTCTGGTTTGGTTTGGTTTGGGTTTTTTTGGTTTCTACCCTGGCCGCGTCTACAGGGACGAAGGGGGCACATGGCTCTCGTGAGCAGCGGTCCGTAAAGGGCCCGGGCCGGGGTCAGCTACCGCAGCCTGCAGGGCGGAGTGACTTCGTGATTTGTAGATTTAAGGTGACAAATGCGGGTGCCGGCCTGAGCCCTCCGGCCCCCGCCCCTTGGGAAGGTCGGCTCCAAGCCTGGCTGAGCCCAGGCGTCTGAGACCGGCGGAGGGGGGAGGGGGAGGGCTCGTCTTTTGCTGTGCTCGGAGCCGCGGGTGAAGGCGTCCGGGTTCCTGCTGACCTCCCGGCGCTAATTGCAGGGGCCGAAGGGCGCGCTCGGCAGAGGCCGGGGTCACGACCCTGCGCTCCCTCCTCCCGGGTCTCGACAAGCCCGAAGAAGCCGGGGGTGCGCACGCGGGGCTACGAGTGTGAGTGCGCGTGTGTGTAGAGCCTCCCTCTGGATCTGCGCTCTACTGGAACACACCCCTCCTTTGTGGGGCGAGTTCCCGGCGCGTAGGCCCTTACAAAAATTCCATCCAAGAAGGAAAACCCCTGTCCTGACCTTTCCCCTAAGCCAGCAGACAGGCAGCCGCCTTTGGGCGCTGCAAGAGGCTTGAAACGCTTCGCGTCCGTGCGCTTTTCTGCCTCGCTGGTTTCCAAATTTGACCTCACGGCAACCAGCCAAGAGAGTGGCTATCCGGGTGTAGATGCGAGGCCGCGATCGCGACCTGGCTCTTATACACATAGCTCTAGAAAGTTCGTACCTACGGGTAGCTCTTTGGGCGTTCTGGGGTCAGGAGCTACAGGTGTTAGAAGTAGATGCGTGTGCGCGCGCGTGTACGTACTTGTGCGTGCTCCACCAGTAGACGTCTCTTTCAATTTGTATTTCGAAGTTCCTGCGCAAGACAGTTCCGGATGTAGATGCCTTTGGTTGTTTTATAATCAAGATGCGTATAATCAACATGTATATGTTGCAGATGTCGGCGTTCAAAGTACACGGAACAGCAATAATAAAATGAGCTGGCATACCAGCATACCAGGGGCCCGTGCACAAGCTAGGTACTCGGTTCAGGCATCCCACAAAAGAGACCTCCTTCAACACCACCTCACAATTAACCCTATGGTGTGTGAGGATGACCTTTCTGCCTTGTTTTACAAAGGAGGGAACTGAGGCTCAGAACAGTGAAATCACTAACCCAAGAGCACCCGGGACACTGTGTAGCCAGGATTCGAGACCAAGTGGGCCCCAGAATCCAGTGCAACCACTGTTTCTAGTTCAGGTGGAGGTGTACATACCTGCGGTGCATATATCCAAGACGTAGAGAAATCTATGGGCGTGTTCTGGATTTCGGTGTGTCTCACGCGCTTTTCATACGAGAACATTTTACATTTCTTCGGGCGTCTCTCGTGCGGTGAGAATCTCGGCGTCCCATTCTCCAGCCCTCTCTCCCCCGTGCGGTGCCGTCGAGGAGGAGACCGCACGCCTGGGGCCCTGATTCCCAGGCGGATGAAGCGAAGGTTGGCTGGTGACAAAACCCCACTTACAAATGCTTGCGGCGGGGCACGGAAGCTGATACAGTGTTCTCATCCCGATCTGAGTCGCGAGGGACAGGGAGTTACAACCGCGCGGGCGTGTGCCAGGGCAGCAGGGCGACCACGCTAACTCCAGTTTCCCTCTCCCGCCGGGTGGGAGAGCGAGACTCGGGCTTTGGGTGTCTCAGGCTTTTCTCCACCGGCCTCCGATCCTCCCCTTCGTCCCTAGCACTTGCTGAGCTCCATCTGCCCGGGCGCGAAGGCCGGGGACTGCAGGTGGGAACCCTGCCGGCGCAAGAATCGTTTTTTCCTTCCTGGTTCGACCCTGCTCAGCTTCCAGGAACTTAAGCAAATTTGGTTCCTCGGCCCCTCGTTCTCTCAACTCTTTGGCCCCAGGTGGGAGCCGAGCGCTCGGCTAGTGGGGAGATAGATCCTCTAGAGGCGGGAGAAGGGATACGGAGGGCGCAGCCCCACGCAGGAAAGGGGGTGCCTGGTTATGAGACAGCGCGGCCCAGGTTCCCCAGCCTGGGCAACTGTAGGCCCCATGCACCCAAGGAGCCGAGGCCCAGGTCTGGCTGCAGGCTGGGCGGGGAGGGCGGTGGGGTGCGGGGAGGGCGGTGGGGTACGGGGAGGAAACAACACATTGCTCGGGTAGGGAATAGGGACCCGTCTTCCTTGCGCCCAAGACGCAAGGCGCTTTCTGTCCCGCGGCTGGGATGAAGTCAGGCGGCCTGTGCCGGCCCGATCGCGCAGCTTCGGGGCAGTCCCTGGCGGGGGGAGCGGGGGAGGGACTTAGAAAAGGGACATTGGTACCGTCCGAGCCGTCCGGCTCTCCACACACCCCCATCCCCCCATCCCCCCAGTCCAACGATCCGAGTCAGCCAGTCTATTTGAGCTTTTGAAATGCGATCCCCCGCGCCACTTCGGTTTCCCGCTAATGGCCCGGGCTCTGGTTTCGGGTTGGGGGATCGCACCCGGAGGAGAGGGGCTGCTTCCCCGGGGCCCGCGCCAGCCCGCCCCCGTCTAGGCGCTCTTCCCGCCGGCGCGGCGGGCCCAGGACGGTATGGCCGCCCTGCCCCTTCAAGGTCCCCAAAGCGTCAAGGACACCCGGGCACGGAACTGACACTCGTGCACTGACTTCCTTCTTGCCACTTTCGCTCCTTGCCGCCCACCCCAGTCCCCAGCGCGGGCGTCTTTGACGGCACTTTTTTTTCTTTTTGTGCCGGGACCAGGCACCCCTCACTTTCCCAGGAGCTCCAGGGGAGCGTCCGCTGTCACGGCTCGTTACTTTAGTCGCCTCCACGCCCCAATCCTCCCAACCCGAGGTGTGAGCCTGCTACAGTTACGGAGCCAGTGTTACAGCCTGTCTGCCGGATGGTGTACCCACACCCCAACGCTGCCTTGTCCCAGGCGCCCCCTCCCAAAGGCCCGCACCCTTTAGCTATGGACATTCTTTAGGGTGAAGGCTCTCAACTGGAGGCCAGAGCACTTGACTTCAGCGGATCCCCAGAAATCATATACAAAAGTTTGTTACTGTGCATATATGCAGATCTGGGGGAGGGAACCCGACAATTTTCCTCAGTCTCTCAGACATGTCTGAACCCAACCAAATTAAGGGGCACTCACTACTCTGAGGACAAAAAGAAATGGGGGGAGAGTTTAGGGTGGGCCAGGTCGCATTTAGCTTTAGGGACTAGCTCCAGCTCTCTGCTTACCCTTCGCACTCACCTTCTCCAAGGACACTGTTTCCTTGCTTATTTTGAAGCTAAGCTTCCAGACCCAGAAGGCCTCAGGCATTGTCTAATTAGATGACTAATTAATGATATTAACTTATCAACCAAATGATTATGAACAGTCATTATCACTCCCAATGAATTCTGTGTTAATTTCCTGTTGCTAAGGTCAACCCCACTCAACTAGCGCAGGTAATCAAAGGAAACCACTTTTCATAAAACAAATTTGCTTTTTACTACACACCCTCCTCCCACCTCAAGATCCAGGGCAAAGGGAGACACAGAGGAGTCTCCTTTGTGGGGAGACCATTGGGGTCCAGGTTAGGGGTTCCCCTGCATCTATATCCCCTTACTAGCCATCTCCACGTACGTCATGGTGATCTGGCAGTTTTCATCTTTGTTCAGATCTTCTGAAGGACTTAGTTTTTAAAATTGAAACCACATCTGGTGGTATCGGGGACCTGAATTTTGGAAGATAGATGCGTATGTGTTGGTGGGGGGAATAGTTTGGGGTCTGAGGGTCACCTGAGCCTTTTCTCCAGGGCGAGAAAAAAAAAAAAGAAAAAAAAGAAAGAAAGAACAAGGTGAAGGCTGGGATCTCTTCCAATGCAGAAACTTCCCTTTATCTTTACTGCCCAGCAGAGCCTAGAACAAAGTAGGCACCTACCCAAAGTGTGTGTGAGGCCAGCCTAAACATGCTCAGGAACCCCATTAACTTGGAAGGCTGAGGTTACAGTGGAAATATTTTAAAACGTCGCCTGCATTTTTCTCTGTCACGCTTCCCTCTTTTGTTTTATTTAAGCAAACACACCAACCACACATGAAAATTCACTAGCACTTAAAGAAACGTCCTAAACAGGGCAGAATGTTTGAGGAAAGAGGGAAGGGTTCTCTTGTTTCCTCCTCTCTGATAAAGTAAGACCCCAGGGGAAGCCCCTCATCACCCCAGGCCTTGCCTAAATAAACCCCTTTTGGTCGTACTTGGCCACTTAGAGATGGATTTCATCCTGGCATCAGGACAAGATGGATTTCATACGAGGTGATGTAAGCAGAGGCTCCCGACTTCTCTCCACCGCTGCCATCTCAGCCCCCCTAAATCCATCCACAAATTCCCCACCGACCTCAAGTTCACTCCAAACTTTCCCCCAAGACTTTCCTGCAGATGTATCACAAAAAGAGTGTGGATGGTGAGACCAGTGTTTGGCGACAGCCTGGGCCTGCCTCAGGGAGCTGAGGACGCAGCGCGCTTCCCCCTCCCCCTCCCCATTTGTCGATAAACAGGGCATTTCTGCGCTGGTTTTATTTGACATAAAAGCCCCCCTGGTGTTACTTCCCCCGATTTCTTGACACATACTGGTCTCTGAGTTAGAACAGAGACCTAAGGTGAGAAAGCTCAAACAGGAAGGGGAGACTGCAGTCAATCAACACTAGCTCTTGGTTTCTCCCGGGAGAAAAAAAAAAAAAAAAAAAAAAACTCAAGCTACCTGTTTTGCAGAGCTCAGGGGAGGGAGGATACAGAAAAAAAAAGCAGCTCAGTTCCAACCGCCCTCCCTCGCCTTTGCTTGGCCGTTCCTTTGCCGCCATCTGCTGGTGATCTGGGGAACTGCAAGGGGGCTTTTTCAAGACTTGGCAAGACAGAGGGTCACTCATTCATTCATTCACTCACTCGCTCATTCATTATTCATTTATTTATTCAGCAGTCTCTGTTCTCATGAGATTTGCAGTCCAGTAAAGCCAGTTTCATGACCATCCCCTGAAGGTAAGATACAGAGGGAGCAAGGTGTCAGAGGAAAGCCAGGTCCAGCCTGCCATCTCTTTTCATGTGGCCTGTAAGCTAGAAGTGGTTTTACATTTTTAAATGGTTAAAAAAAGTGAAAAGAAGGATACTTAGTGCCGTGCAAAAGAGACTTGATATTCACATTTTAGTGTTCAGAAATCAAGTTGTATTGGAAATCCAGCCACACCCGTTCGCTTACATATTCTCCCAGGCTGCCAGAGTGAGTTGTTTTGACAGAGACTGTATGACTTGCAGAATCAGAAATCTTTATTATGTGGTCTACTGCGGATAAAGTTTGCTGGCCTCACATCTAAAGAAAAGAGTGGCTACTACACCCAATTTTTAAAATTTATTTATTTATTTATTTATTTGGTTACACTGGGTCTTAGTTGCGGCAGGCGGGCTCCTTAGTTGTGGCGTGCATGTGGGATCTAGTTCCCTGACCAGGGATCGAACCCGGGCCCCCTGCATTGGGAGCGCAGAGTCTTATCCACTGCGTCACCACAGAAGTCCCTACACCCCGTTTTTCAAGATGGAAAACTGTGCTACAAATCCCGAGAAAGTCTAGAGGACTTTGGGAGAAGAAAAAAAATGCAGACCAAATAAATAAATAAAGCATAGAAATTGTCAAAGCTATTTTTAAAACAAAGAAACAAAAAGTGCAGACCAGGGGCCCCGTTGCTTGAAGGCTGGACTCAGAATGGGTTAAATGAAGCTAAGGAGAACAATTTCAAAGTTGCTTTGAAATGGAAATGAGCTAGAGAGCGGTAAGACTCCCAGCACCTAGTAGGTTCTCAATAAAATAGCCATTCACAAAAGATCACCTCCCCAGGGCAGGAGCACAGGATCCTGCAGAAAAGGCACTGGTTGCAAGATGTAGACAGCTTCGGTTTAAAAAGACTCCGACAAAGGTCAAAAATAACAGATTGTGGGAGTCTAAGGAAAGGGAATGGTGCAGGTTTGGGCAGACTCCAGGTTAAATCAGCTTTGTTTTAGATTCTTCACTCAGTGAAGGAAAAGCAGAATGCCCACAGCTGCAAGACAAAGGCTGAGGCTTGCCATGAATGACTTTTTTTGTGATTTGCTTTGCTTTGGGCTGACTGAAGGCGACGTAAGTTCATGTTTATTCCTTTCTAAGGCTTGCAGCGATTCCAAACACAAAAGAGGCTACAACCATTTCTCTCTCTTTTTCTCACCCCTTCCTTCTTCCCTCCCTCCCTTCCTTCTTTCCCTCCTTCCCTCCTTCCTTCCTTCCTTCCACCTTATTCCAGATAACAGCCTTCACTCTGAGGGTCAGGGGAGGAAACTGAGGCTTTGAGAACTTCAGTGATTAGCCCAGGTTTCCGCATCCAAGGCGTGACTTCATCACAAAGCACGGGGCTTCTCTTCTGTGTTCTTTCTATGAGGACGCCTTGCCTCCCTCTCAGCTTTGGTCTAAATGAGAGCCTCCTTATTTATCATTTGGAAGCCCCAGGATGTACAGAACCCAAATCCAAGCTGAAATGAAGGCAATTACCCAGATAATTTAGGTAAACGTTGGGGTTGTGTTGTGAGTGTTTTAACATCCAGGTCTGAATTATTGGTGTAATTGTTTCCACTCCTCCCCCTCACTGCTCTGTTCAAGAGGCAATTCTCCCGACAGCCCCTGTTTGTTTTGTCCGGGTTGAACAGGGCCCAGTAGCTAAGGAGAGCCGGCTAGAACAAAACCCCGGGGGGAAGGAGGCCGGCCGGGCAAACTCTAGAGGGCCAAGCCAATTTGTGTTTGAGGTCAATAACCTTTGTGTTTCCATCAAAACCCCATGCATGAGGCACACTCCACCCCTAGCCATTCTACAGTGAAAAACGCTTGCTTCCAACGTATGAAACATCAAAGCAGCAACCCCACGTGCGCATCTCCGTGTGTGCCCGCCCGTTAGAAAAGAAAATTAAGCAAATAAAGGAGAATTTTTTAAAAACGGAAAATAAACCTTCTCTAATTTCTTAGAAGAAGAGAGTGAATTGTGAAGTCGTTTTGTCCCCTCCTCCTCCTCTTCGCCCCCCCAACACACACACCCAGGCTTTCCAATCTGCTTAGGAGGAAAAAAAGCTTCAGCTCCTGGAAACTTCATTTCCCTCCTCTTCAAACAGGGCCGATAATAATCCTTCCTTTCTGGGGTTGGTGGGAGATAATATAGATGCAACAGAGAATCCAGGACTGGCATATAGTGAGTCCGATGCCCGCCTGCTCTTATTATCAGGGATGAGGTCTGAGATAGTGTCTGCTAAAGTGGACATAATCCCGTACATTTCCAGAAACAAGGCAACTACTCCCAGACCTCCCAGCCAGTATCTTTCCTGGTAGGCTAGTACACACAGCGAAACAGGAAGGCTGGTGCCCCACGGACACCCGAACAATGGGAAATCCATGCATTAAAGTTTTATAGGCTGTGGTAGTTTAGTTCAAAAGAAACAGAGTCTGGAGAAAAGCAAGCTGGGTCCAATGACATCAAGTAGAAGCAGGAACTCTGAGTACATAAGCTTCTTGCCCCTGTTCTTATTTATTTATCACTGCTGCTCATGCCAGGCAGGGAAGCAGGAGGTTGGCAGGCTTACCCCTCGGTTAGAGATAAGGAAAGGAAGGCCCAGAAGGTCAAGGTTTTATGTTAGGACCTGAAGCCATTTCAGGGCCAGAGAACTCAGTATTCAGTAAAAACAAGGCCAACTCAGCAAGCGAAAAGTAGGATAAAAATGGTGAGTGTGGATCAAAACATTTGCAGGGATGATAAAAATCAAACAGTCACTTCGTGTCTATGACAGCCTTTCATTTGGAACAGCCGTTCTCGCCCCAAACACACATCAGATTTGTATCCAGCCTCAGACTTGTTGAGTCAGAGTTTGGGGGACAGGCCCTGGCCTTGGTACTTCTTAAAAACTCCCCGAGTGATTCCAAAGAACAACTAAACCACCGATAATGGAGCTTTTTTAAAAAAAAATAAATTTATGTATTTATTTATTTTTGGCTGCATTGGGTCTTCGTTGCTGTGCACGGTCTTTCTTTAGCTGCGGAGAGCGGGGGCTACCCTTCGTTGCAGTGCGTGGGCTTCTCATTGTGGTGGCTTCTCTTGTTGCAGAGCACAGGTTCCAGGTGCAAGGGCTCAGTAGTTGTGGCTCGCGGGCTTAGGTGCTCCGTGGCATGTGGGATCTTCCCAGACCAGGGCTCGAACCCGTGTCCCTTGCATTGGCAGGTGGATTCTTAATCACTGCGCCACCAGGGAAGCCCCTGATAAGGGAGCTATTGATAATCCCTCCAGGGTACTCAAATCTCATTCATAAGTCATGTTTAGCAGTGAAAAAAAGGACACTAATATTTTCTTCTTTTTGAGTCAAAAGAGGCTTTGAAAAGAATAAGAAGGAAGACGTTGAACCCCAGGCCTAAAGTTTGGGTTATTAGGTTTCTTCCCCAGGGTCTGGTTTCAGTGAATCCACGACCCCCTGGTGTCGTAGGCAGAGTTGCCGGATAATGCGTAGATGGGCATTTTTCGAGGGAGATGGTCCATCGTTTTCATCAAATTTTCAAAGTAAGTGGGTACCCTTGTCCCTTCTTCCCAAACGTTTAAAAGTCACTGTTCCAAGATTCAGTCAAACTAAGTATATTCCAGGAAAGAGATTGTCGAGGGATCAAACTCCATCTCGTGGCACTAAATCCGCTGCTGTCATGTTCAGACCTGGCCTAAAACTGCTCAAGGTCATGGCCTTATCTTCTTTGGTTCTCCTGGCTCCACTGACCCTGGTGACCATGCCTCCCCCATGTCTCTTTCTCCCCTCAGTGCCCATGACCCCACGGCCCTCTGGTTCTTCCCCTGCATCTCTGGCCATCTTCCCATCAGCGCACTTGCAGGTTCCTGCTTTTTCCCCATTTGTATGTGATGCAGCCTCTCGATTGCCACTTCGGTCCTCCTCACCCCTCTATATATGTGTCTTCCTTGTTCCCTAACCATCACCATGTTGCCAATTTCAAAATCCATCCTTCTCCAGGCAGACAACCAATTTTCTGTCTTGCCACTTAGAAAAGGGAAGTGCTATCCCCTTCTTGCAGGGTCATTGGGAAGATGAAGACTGACATTGTATGACAAGTGAGCCCAACACCGAAGGTCTTCATTTGCCCGGGCTGCCGTAAGAAAGGACCGACTGGGGGGCTTCAACAACATAAATGTATTGTCTCACAGCATTGGAGGCTGGAAGTCCAAGATCAAGGAGTTGGCAGGGGTAGTTTCTTCTGAGGCCTCTCTCCTTGGCTTGCAGGCGGCCTTCCAACCAGATGGATTGTCCAAACTCGCACAGTCACAAAGTGGATTCAAATCCCAGAGCTCTCCTCGGCATGCCTGGGTGTCACCATAGAACAGAATTCCCTGTTTGTTCCGCACAGAAGATGTGACACGTAATGGAAGGCTTTGGGCAGGAGAAGCCTGTTGTGGAAGCAGATGTGCCTGAGGAACCCAGGGTCTACCAGTTGGTGAGCTCCAGGAAGGAGCTTCAGGTAAGTTCCTTCTTTTCCTCCAGACCTCCATATTCATCACTGTGAAATGGGTACAATGGACCAGTGGAATTCCCAAGGCCCTCGGCAACATGTCACAGTCAGAATCAAGGCCGAATGTCTTGCCCATTTCACTTCGCTTCTTTTTTTCTAAAAGATTCCTCATGTTTAGCACCAAAGTCCTGCCTCACCCAAGGAGCTACTGTGTTTCATTGGCTGAAGGCCATGAGACCTCAGAGAAAATAGGGAAGGCACACATTTATAGCCAAGGAACCCCATAACCATCATTTGCCCTTTCCTCTCGACTTCAAAACCACCCCCGTTCCATTTCCTTTCAGTGCCCGTATTTGTTTTTTTACAAGCTCAGAAGGGACTGCAAACATCCCCTCCCTCATCAGGAATGCCAGCTTTGTTGTCCAATGTCAGGATTGGCGCCCATAGATGGGGGTGTCTTTGGCAAGAAGTTTAATGAGTTTTCCGTCTTCGGGGTGGCGGGTGCTTCCTTGATTCCACGCCCGCTCTCTCCCAGGCTTGGACCGTGGGCTCTGCCGCCAGGCGGTCCCAGAGAACAATCCACTCTTTCTGGGACTGACATCAGTTCATGGGAGTGGGGAGGAAGTAGCCGAGAGTGGGGGCGGGGGCGGATCCTGCTGACACTGCGGGGAGGCCACAAAAGCTGGCATTACCATGTCAGCTCCTCCAGTAAGGGCCTTGTTTGTGGTCCCTTGTTTGAGGGTCATAGAGAGCCGGGCTGAGCGGAAATAGGGGAAGAATGCAGCCCCATTGTCCACGGCTGGGAGACTCAAGTGGGTCCCTGGTGAGGTGCCCCCTCCCAGGAGGCTCTCTTGACAACCACTTCAGACAGACCCCTGAGTCTTCAGGGAGGAACGAAAGGCAAGTGGGGAGTGGGTGGGAGCTTGCACACTCCCCCCTGGGGCTCCTGAGGGCTTAGGGCATGAGGTTTTAACTCAGAATTGAGAAGCATCCACACGGTTCACTCTTTTTTAAAAAAATGCCCACTTTGTTTTTGGAAAACCTCCCCCGCTCCCCAATTCCACCCTTGAAATCTCAAAACATGAGGCATTGAGGCATTGAGGAACGGACTCAGAAATAATAAATGGCCAGTATTAGGGAACGAGTCCTTTTTCTGGACAGAAATGGCTTAGTATGTATTCAGGATGGGACCTTTAGATGACCTGGGTCTGTATTTTGGAGGGGGACATGGCAACCACAATATCGACCACTCCCGCTCCCCTCAAGCCAGCCTAACACCATAAAGGAAGGCAGGGAGCCCCTGGCTGAGGGAGGGAGCTTACAGCAAACATTCTCAAGGCGGGGGCGAAGATTGATACAGGGAGTGGGGGGCGAAAATCTTACTCTATGTAGAAAGCAAATATACACACGCAGTACATACATAGATGTGCAGTGTTTAACATCACAGTATCTGTGATATTAACATTTCTTGGGGTGGGGCCATTAGGAAAAAAATGTCTAAAAAGTTTCCTTAAGGGGTGCAATAATAAAAAGTTTGAGAAACACTGGCCTAGAGAATATAGATTCTGTCAGAAGGTCTGCATTTAAGACCCAGCTTTCTAGCTTTCTCGCTGTGTGTCCTTGAGCCAGTTACTTAACCTCTCTGAGCTCAGCATTTTCACACTTAAAGCAGAGACTATGCTACAGCCCTGTCTACAGACTCGGGGCTTTAATGCATTGAAAGTGGCTAGAAGGGCATCTAGCATCTAGTATTTGGTCACTGTTTGTTACTTTTATCATTAGGAAGGCACAGAATCAACTTTATCACGTTTTTGTCTTCCGGGATTTGCAGGTAACTATGCCGGCTAGATCTACTAACTAGAAATCCTCAATTTTCAGGCCTCAACTAAGAGATGCAATTGTTAAACAACTGATTAATTCGAGTGTTAATATCAGACATGGTTTTCTCTAGGCACTCAGAGATGAGGAACACAGGGCCCACCCTCAAGGGCTGCAGGCTACCATTCTGACCCATCACATTTCCTTCATGCCTACTGAAAATGCAGTCCTGGAGAGGCCCTCCCGGGAACATGCAGTTCTATCTGTTATCAATCAATTTACTATCATCATCATCAGCCTTAGAAAATGGTGCCATGTTTCCAACCCGGGTTCTAGCAAAGCTCTTGGGCAGCTCTTCGTTGTAATGAGGACCTAACAGCACCTTCCTTTTAACTAAGAGCTGATTAGGAGCTGAGTGCTTTGGAAATTTTCTCATAGACACATCACCCCTTTCCATCAGGAGTAAGTAAACCCCACTTTGCAGATGAGGAAATAGACTTGGAGAAGGTATGTGACATCCCCAAGGTCACAGAGTGAGTCACAGCGAATGAGATTTGAGCCCAGATTCCCCTGATTCCAAAGCTCTCTGCACAATGCTGTCTTCCACGGAGAGCCTCCAAGTTAAAGAGAATAACAAAAGTTTTACTGATGGCAGGGAGCTACTATAGACCCAGATGTGGCTCTTGACAACCGCTTCAGACATTACGTTGTGGCTTGTGTTGTACTAAACGCTAATGGTCATTGAAGTAGTTGATGATCCCGGAAACGCTTTTTTTTTTTTTTTTTTTTGTGGTACGCGGGCCTCTCACTGTTGTGTCCTCTCCCGTTGCGGAGCACAGGCTCCGGACACGCAGGTGGCATGTGGGATCCTCCCGGACCAGGGCACGAACCCGTGTCGCCTGCATCGGCAGGCGGACCCTCAACCACTGCGCCACCAGGGAAGCCCCTGGAAACGCTTTTATTCCCATTCTTCAGTTGGAGAAACTGAGGCTAGGACAAATTATAGTCAGTTGCCTATGATCACACAGTAGGGGAGTGGGAAGGATGGAGCTTGGAGTCTGTGCTTCTAACCACTTCACCAGGTTCCATTCATTCATTCATTCATTCATTCATTTTCCATTCCGTACTGAGGATTTTCTAGACTGATTGCTAGAGTCTCTTCCTATGGCTCCTTCTCCGAAGATTTTCTTTTTTGGTTCCTCTTTGTCCATCTCCCCCTGGTAAATATGGTTGGAAAGGGAAAATCCTGTTGAGGGATTCACATGAGACACAGGCTGTGAAATGCAGTCCCTTCTCTCCCTCTGACCCGAGTGCTCTGAGCTGGAACAAACACATCACCTGTCTGGGTCTCAGTTTCCTCATCAGTTCAAACAGCGATAATAAGACTGGTCCCAAAGGGTTGTTGTGAAGCCAAAGGAAAGTTTGTGGACAAAACACCCATGAGGAAATTAACACAGGGGAGGGCCTCCCCTGGGAGTGGAGATGCACTTCTGTTGACACTCCTGGAACCTTGAGCAGGGTCGGCTGAAAGAGTGGAGGGGCTGGCGTGGGGCCTCCAGACTCCTGGGACACCCATGTGACTCTCCTGTTCTGGCCAACACGGTACACGGGGACCATGTTTGGGAGAGTCCCATGAAGCTGAGTCATGCACAGAGAAAATGCCTCGCACTAACGTCAAATTTCATTCACTCACTCACTCATTCATTCACTCACTCACTCACTCACTCATTCATTCACTCACTCACTCACTCATTCATTCACTCACTTATTCCTGCACTCATTCATTCCTGCACTCATTCAGTCACTCATTCATTTGCTCTTTTACTCATTAACCCATTCATTCACTCACTCATTCATTCACTCACTCATTCATTCATTGATTCACTCATTCACTCACTCATTCACCAACTTGCTCACTTCCTCAACCACTTAATCATTTAGGCAGATATTCACTCACTCACTCATTCACTCACTCGTTTCTTTACTCATTCATCCACTCACTCACTCATTCACTTGCTCATTTACTCACTCCTTCATTCATTCACTCATACTCTCAGTCATCCACGTAGTCATCTACTGATTTGTTCCTTCTACATTTAACACTTTGCCCCTCACGCTTTGCACATTACCAATGGTTGTTTGGGGCTTGCAGCTGTGAAGAAAATGGTCAAGATCACTGCTCAAATTCTAAAGGGGGCAGGGAGATTAAAAATCAAGTAAAAAATGCACCTGATACGTACAGATTGTGATAAGTGCTCTGAAGACTGAACAGACTGATGTGAGAGAGGGGCCATTTAGGAAGAGGGGGACCAGAAGACCCTCTAAGAGGTGACATTAGAAGCAAAACCTAAAAACAATAGATAACGCGGGGAAGAGCTGGCATCAAAATCAGCACTTTTTCTGACCCCCTTCCCAATAACTTTGCTGCTTTGTTATTAAAATGTAGATAGGGCTCATTGTTGTTGTTGTTGTTGTTTAATCTAAAAATAAAAGATTTCTTGGAAGAATGCACTCCCAAAGTGCTTAGCACAAGCCTGGTGAATTTTATCTTTAGCAACAATATTATTGTTTTGTAATTGAATTTATTTTTTTCGAATAGGAAGAACATGTTTTCAAGTCCCTACCCACAAGGCCCCTCTCCCGCCATCATTTTAATACTTGCAAAATCTGGAAAACATTAGGTTTTAGGGCTATATCACCATTCTATCCAAACGAATAGATATTTCATTTGTGATTTTTGTTTTCCCTTAAACCTTTGTAACATTCACCTTAGCATCCCCATCTCCTAGATTTCCCTCAGGAGAAATTCCAAGAGTCGGAAGGGCGGGAGGAGAGATAAGCATATTCTTAAGTTTTATGATACATTTCACCAAACTGACCTTCACATATTCACACTTGCACCAGCCCGGAAGGAAAACATCCAAAGAGACCTTTCTCCTCTCCTTGGCAATCCCAGTTGGCCTGCTGGGGAGGATCGAATTAGGGATAAAGATCGCTTGTCTTTGTGAGGACAGCTAGACGCCACTGGGTCCAAGACTCCCAGCCTGGGGAAGGGAGATTCTTGGTAGACATTGAAATGCAACCACCTCTCTTTGAAACCAAGGGTGGGATGACTTTTTAACAGATTGGGGACCACAGCACCAGGGTCTCAGAAAAACCCCACCCAGGATCCACTTATTTATTCATCTACTGCCTCGTACCTTCCAGAATTTTAAAAGCAGAAAACAAATATGTGTTTATTCATCTTCTTGTCCCCTGAGATCTCAGACCACCTTAAGGTCTAGTGATCGGAGGAATGGACTCAATGAAATATTTCAAACTTTACTAAGTGGAAGATCTTTTAGAGGGATGACTTGGCGATGAACTGGAATTCAAGGGTTGAGGGCTTTTTTACATAGATGTTTTGAGAAATCTGGAACTAGATCAAATATCCAAATGTAATGAACTCTCTTGTGCTTCTCATCTAGTTTCAACAATTATCTAACTTTTGGCAGGGACCTTGTCAACATTCTGACTTTTGGGGACCCCTCACCCCATATCTTAAAATGCACCCACATTACAGAATAAATATAATTTCGTACACATACAGTTTTGAGTTATGCTTTGGCAAGTTGACATAAAATTATATTTTGTCAACATTAAGCATTTATGAATTTTAATTTGGCAAGTTCATCCCCTCATCCACTCCCTTGGGCTCGTCTGAAGAAGGGTGTCCATTATGCCCAGTGGTTAGACTGGCCCTGCTTTAGATGTGCAAAATGACACCTGGATCAAGAAAAAAGAGCAACTCCACCTGTTAAAAGACCACCTTAAGTTCTAGTGATTGTACTTATGACAATTCTTATGACAACGGGCCTTTAGGTCCAGGGGGTCTGGAGGAAGAATTGTCAAAGTTCAGCCAAAATTTCCCTACCAATGGAAAAAAAAATCAAGCAGGTGAGATTTCCCCCCTTCCCCCTGTTTATTTTTGCTATCCTGTCTTGAGCATTCCCTATGTGTCCCAGATTGCGGAAGGTCCTTGCAATTAACATTCAATAATCATAAAACATCATAGTGCTAGTAGGTATTACTTTTCCTATTGTTTTGCTGTTTTTATTGACGAGTCAATGTCACTCCTGTCACTGATTTTCTTTTTTTTTTTCAAAAATCAACTTAATTTCTATTAGCTACAAACAAATAATTGGAAAATGAAATTAAAATTTGACACAGCAACTTCAAAAACTAGAATATCATTTGAAATGAATTTAACAAAAGATATGCAAGACTTCCACATTGAAAGTGCAAAATATGACTGAGAGAAATTAGAGTTAAATTAATGAGGAAATATACCATGATTATAAATTGTCAGACTTAATATTGTTAAGATGTAAATTCTCCCTAAAATGACATATAGATTCAGAAAATCCCAATAAAAGTTGTCAGGAGGCTTTTGTGGGTTTTGTTTGCTTGTTTGTTTTTATGTTTGTTTTTAAGATTCTTTTCCCATATAGGCCATTACAGAGTACTGAGTAGAGTTCCCTGTGCTATACAGCAAGTTTTTATTAGTTTCCTATTTCATGTATAGCAGTGTATATATGTCAGTCCCAATCTTCCAATTTATCCTCCCCACCCCCTTATCCCATGTTTGTTTTCTACATCCCTGATATCACTGGTTTTCATAAGGAAACACAGGCTCAGAGAGGTAAAATAACTCACCTAAGGTAACACAGCACCTGCTGGAGTCTGAATTCAAGCTCTGGTCTTATCCAGTAGCTGATAAGATCTCTTGTGATCTCTGCTATCTAAAACCCAGCCCCTGGGTGCAGAATTTTGTCTCCTCTGCTTGCAGATAAATCTGTCATCCATTTCACCTGCTCCAAGTTTTAGTGTTCTTTTTGGTTGAACAAAGATAATAGCAAATATCTACTTACCCAGTGGTCACAGGCGTACATCAGAAAATATGTGAGAAAGTCCCTTATAATGAGCAAAGTCTCCCTTAGATGTGAGTTATTCCTCTATCTCTACTGCTACTTTCACAAGGAAAGGCCAGAAATCGATAAAAAAAGGGGATTAACCAGGGAAATGATCCTCTGTGAATGCTAGCAGGTGACATTTTAACCTCTCACTACTAGGTCCCCAGGATTTGGCCCATTGTCCATTTGGTGCATAATAGGTGCTCAATCAATATTTATGGGAAAATAAAAAGGAATGAATTCTTAAATGAAAGCATGGGTTCCTAACCTGTGAGCCCCAGAGGCTCAAGGGATGGGTTATGAGACTGGCTATGTGTTCCCATGAATGAGAGGCCACCTACTTTCTGGGTTCTGGGTGTGTGCATTTCCCTGGGTGGAGAATAACAGGCATTCCTTGGATCTTCAAAGGGTCTGTGATTCACAAAAATGTGGCATCAAGCCCTTCCAGCAGTATTTGCCCACAGAATTTGCCTCCCGGTAAAGTTTTCCTCAAAGTACAAAGTGATAAGAACAGGGGTTTAAGAGATAAATAAATAAATAAATAAATAAACGAATAAATGTAATTAGATAGGAATATATGTGTGTACATATATCTCTATATATTTATATAGAGATGTAATGAAGTAGCTATATATGCAATTATATGTAATTAAATAACTGTAGATGTATGTGTATATATGTTTGTTTCTTATTCAACTGCTCTTGTATATATATATATACATATATATATTTTTTTTTTTTTTTTTTTTTTTTGCGGTACGTGGGCCTCTTGCTGTTGTGGCCTCTCCCGTTGCGGAACACAGGCTCCGGACGTGCAGGCTCAGCTGCCATGGCTCACGGGCCCAGCCGCTCTGCGGCATGTGGGGTCTTCCCGGACCGGGGCACGAACCCGTGTCCCCTGCATCGGCAGGCGGACTCTCAACCACTGCGCCACCAGGGAAGCACTGCTCTTGTATATTTATAGATAAGTATTATATATAAAATTTTCATTTCTGGCAAAAACAATTATGTAACAGCAACCAAAGACATATTGGACCATGCACAATTCCACCAGAAAATTGGCGTTCACTTCTCCACTTTCTCTTCTTGTCCTCGCGTTCAGGAATTTGAACGTTGGCTTAGAGTAGACAGTGTTTTGAAATTTACTTGTTTTTTTTTTTTTTTTTTTGGCCACACCGTGGGGCTTGTGGGATCTTAGTTCCCCAACCAGGAATCAAACCCAGGCCCAGGGCAGTAAAAATGCAGAGTCCTAACCACTGGATTGCCAGGGTTTACTTGTTAATTTGATTGTTATTACTCAACATAATGTGTCTCCCATGTTGCTAGATAGATTTCCTATAATCGTTTTAATCATTATGTGATAGTTGACTCCCTTATATAATAACTCGCTTAAGACATAAGTTATTGTGAGAGTTGAGTGAATGTAAAAAATGACCTTGGAACATTGGTCGGCGCATACGAACCGCTAACAATGATAACATTATTTTCATTTCATCCTGACAACAAGTTTATGAGGTAGGTATTATTATTACCCTCCTTTTGAGATGAGAAAACTAAGGCAGAGAGACGTTAGGTAACTTATCCTGAGTCACACAGCTGGTCAGGAATGAAGTCCAAGAAACCAGTGAGTTAACCATTTCTGAACTCCTGCATCTTCCATCTGCCCCACCTCCTACCTTGGGGCAGGATTACTTACAGTACAGGGACCCAAGCCTTTGATGTGCTCATTCCATCTGTTTGTCTGGAGATCAGAAAGGAATACTTGGATTTATTTATGTAGTTTCTGACTCCAAAAGGCCTCTTGAGATTAAAGAGATGAGTTGTTTAATTGTATTGCTGGGTTAGATGATTACCCTCCAATGGTCAAGACTTTCCTGCTCACCCTGCTGGTTTTATGACCTCAGGCAACACATTTCAATTTTCAGTTTAAATCTCAGTTTTTTTCATCTCTAAAACTCTCTTCCCAGAGGGGGGCTTCACTGGCACCAGCACGATGCAATCTACCAGACTCTGGACCCCTGCCCCCTCTCACTCCATCCATCGAGCACCCCAAGTTCAAACTCATATCCCAGAACTCCCATTCCTGCTTCCCTTCTCCTCCCCCCTCCTCTGCTGAGTAACCTATGGAGGCTTCCCAGTATCTCCAGGAGCAAATCTACTTTTCCTCATCTCTAAATTGAAGAGAATAACACTGCCCAAGTCAGACGTGTTTTTATGAGGATTCAATAATAAAATACATTTCTTTAATTTATTTTTTAATTTTATTGACGTATAGTTTATTTACAATGTTGTGTTGATTTCTGCTGTACAGCAAAGTGATTCAGTTATACATACATACATACATATATATATATATATATATATATATATATTCTTTTTCATATTCTTTTCCACGATGGTTTTTCACAGGATATTGAATATAGTTCCCTGTGCTGTCCAGTAGGACCTTGTTTATCCATCTTATATATACTAGTTTGCACCTGCTAATCCCAAACTCCCAGTCTATCCCTCCCGCACCTCCCCTTGGCAACCACAAGTCCATTCTCTGTGTCTGTGAGTCTGCTTCTTTTATTTATTTATTTATTGGCCACGTTGGGTCTTCATTGCTGCTTGTGACTTTCTCTAGTTGCGGAGAGCGGGGGCTACTCTTTGTTGCAGTGTACGGGCTTCTGATTGCGGTGGCTTCTCTTGTTGTGGAGCACGGGCTCTAGGTGCGCAGGCTCAGTAGTTGTGGCACACGGGCTTAGTTGCTCCGCGGCATGTGGGATCTTCCCGGACCAGGGCTCGAACCCGTGTCCCCTGCTTTGGCAGGTGGATTCTTAACCAGTGTGCCACCAGGGAAGTTCCCGTGAGTCTGTTTCTGTTTCCAATGTACCGAACATAGTGACTCCTCAGAATAAATGTATTATTACCATTGCTTATTTTTGTTGTCTTGAGAGAAGGGACGTGTCCAACTAGTTAAAGAACTAGCACTCATTGCATTGGTCTGGGGCAATTTCCAACACACTGCCAACCTACACAATATTTACATCCAATTCCATTCTGGATTGGGATGAACTTTCTGAGAAGGAAAAAGCCAGTGGCGGTGGAGTTGAACGAGCCATCAAAAATATCAAATTCTAAAGGAGGCCACAGGATGGCTCTCCCGAGAGGCCTGGCTTGAATAAAGAAAGCCCAGTGTGGTTCATGAACGCTTTTCCTTGCCTGAGAAATAGCATCCTGTTTGGGGTTCTGGGACCGCCTTAGCCTCTCAGAGGCTCTGCGCCTCAGGATTGGGAGCCTCTTGGGAAATGTTCCAGGTCCACTTTCTTTGTTTCTCTCGATTTCTCCCCGGACTCGCATCTTCTGGGCACGGACTTCAGCTCTTGGATTGGGGTTGTCTCAGGGTTTTCCACCCGTGTGAATGCAAGGAGAGACCTCCAGACAGCTAATCTTGCCCCTCACCAACCCTTTCAAAGACATCAAGAGAAAATCCAGGAATCACCTAGTCATCCCAAACCTCCAAAGCCGGTTCAGCTGTGCTAGTGAAGACAAGTCTCCACTAGCGCTATTTTGGGTGTTCCCAGCGTTCTGGCTGATAAGGAGTAGGCTCTGAGAAGCCTCAACGCGTGCCCAGGAGGAAAAGTGGGTGGAAGGTGTTAACAATGATCACCTCTTACAAGAGCAGGTACCAGGCATCTTCCAGAACTCTCTAGCTTCCATTGTCTCTCTATACTTGTACAACAGCCTGCTAGGACTGACACGCAATAAACCCCTTGGAACAGAGGAAGATACCGAGGTTCAGAGAGGTTACATAACACACCCAAGGTCACTTAAGTGGTGGAGCCAGGAAGCACACCCAGAACTTGCTACATGACAGATGGGCTCTAACTTCTGGTCCTAAGTCTTCTGTGTGCCACCCCCTACCCCCAATTGTCCTACATTTAAAATCTGCTGCTGGAAAACATGACTTTCAGGAAAGAGCTGTTCATCTTTTGCTGCTTCTGAAGTAAATAGGTTCCAAGCTCTTTGTGGATCAGCAGGCCTCTTTGGCCTCGGCACATACTCAAAGATTCTGGAGATCCTGGGGAGGTTTGCAAAATAAGGTCCCTGCTCATTCATATGCATTGATGGTTGGCTTGCATTGGACAAATGTGACTCCAGAACCACCTAGAAGTAGTTTACTGAGGAAATATGGATGCACACTTCTCCTCTCTACCACCATATACATATCCAACATTTGGAACCGTGAGATTTTTTTTCTTAAATGGCAATCCAGTCAATTTTGCAATGGCTGAAACTTGTATAAATGAACCATGGATTCAGTGCCCGAATCAACTTAGAGATTAATTTGTTTAACTTTTTGTATTTTCTTTGCAACGTATTTTATGTTATTTTTTGTTTTGTTTTGCCATTTAAATATCTTTCCCATCATTGGACATTTTCCAAATTACATACTTTAACTGCAAAACTAATACGTCTTATTGTTAAAAAAAAAAAAATTAGGGACTTCCCTGGTGGTCCAGTGGTTTCAACTCCACGCTTGCACTGCAGTGGACATGGGTTCGATCCCTGGTCAGGGAACTAGGATCTTGCATGCCACTTGGCTCAGCCAAAAAAAAAAAAAAAAAAAAAAAGGAAAAGAAAAGAAAAGAATAAATCCACCCCCACCCCCCAACTCAGGCCACCTTTAGTCCTCCCATACTCCAGCTCCCTAGGAGTAACAGTTGTGTGTGTGTATTTAAAGGAATTTTGTTTTATTCTGGTGAATTATCTTAAATATCAAATTTTGCAAATGTTCAAATACCTTGAAGGCCTGGAATGTACAGATAGAAGAAAGCCTAGATTCTTCTCTGCAGCATTTGAAGACGTTGCTTATACCTCTGCAAACCACCCCCTCATCTTCACTCTTTTTTTTCTTTTTTTTTTTTTTTTTGACCGCACCGCCCGGCTTGCGGGATCTTAGTTCTCCAACCGAGGACTGAACCCTCGCCCTCAGCAGTGCAATCTCAGAGTCCTAACCACTGGACCGCCAGGGAATTCCTGCCCTTTTTTTTTTTTAAACTACTAACATTTATCAAGCGCTTCTCCAAGTAGTTTATCCTTCTCACTAACCTATGAAGTAGGTACCACTGTTCTCTCCCATTATACAGATAAAGAAACTGAGGCTGGGAGAGGTGAGGCAATTTCCTCCAGATGCCTTAGCTAGCAAGTGGCTGATCTAGGGAGCACCTCTCCTGTCCCGGCCAGAATTTCTGTCTCTGTGCCATCGGTATTTTGGATCAGATGATTCTTATCTGTTTGGGGTGAGGATGGTCCTATGCACTGTAGGATGTTTAGCAGCATCCCCAGCCTCCACCCACTAGGTGTCAGTAGTAACACCCTCTCACCTTTATTTTGACAACCAAAAATGTCTCCATACATTGCTAGATGTCTCCATGGGAAGTGAGAACGGCCACTTTAGGCTAACATCTCATTCCCAAGCTGTGATCCAAATGTTCTCGGCCAGCATGTGCCAATAATTGATTGAATCTTTTTTTTAAATTAATTAATTTATTTTTAATTTTGGCTGTGCTGGTCTTCACTGCTGCTCATGGGCTTTCTCTAGTTGCAGCAAGCATGGGCTACTCTTTGTTGTGGTGCACGGGCTTCTCATTGCGGTGGCTTCTCTTGTTGCGGATCATGGGCTCTAGGTGCGAAGCCTTCAGTAGTTGTGGCATGCAGGCTCAGTAGTTGTGGCTCATGGGCTCTAGAGCACAGGCTCAGTAGTTGTGGCGCACAGGCTTAGTTGCTCCGCGGCGTGTGGGATCTTCCCGGAGCAGGGCTTGAACCCGTGTTCCCTGCATTGGCAGGTGGATTCTTAACCACTGTGCCACCAGGGAAGTCCCTAATTGATCGAATCTTAACCCGGTTTATGAGTGTCTTTCTCACTTGTGTCAAGATCTTTACCCCTTCCTTTCACCTTCCCAGAAACTCTGGATCCACTGATGGGCTCCCTCTTCCCTCTACTACGGCAAAGCATGTTAATTTTATTCTTATCCTTTCCACACTTACTCCATCTCTCTGGGTTTAAGGTCATGTTATGGCTGCATCTAATCCCTCCTCACCTTGGCTAGACCCAGGGAAGGCCTTAAAGGCAAGGGCTTCCTCTATTTACAATAGCCAGGACAGGGAAGCAACCTACGTGTCCATCAACAGATGAATGGATAAAGAAGATGTGGCACATGTATACAATGGAATATTAGTCAGCCATAAAAAGAAAGGAAATTGAGTTATTTGTAGTGAGGTGGATGGACCTAGAGTCTGTCATACAGAGTGAAGTAAGTCAGAAAGAGAAAAACAAATACCGTATGCTAACACGTATATATGGAATCTAAAAAAAAAAAAAAAAGTTCTGAAGATCCTAAGGGCAGGACAGGAATAAAGATGCAGATGTAGAGAATGGACTTGAGGACACGGGGAGGGGGAAGGGTAAGCTGGGACGAAGTGAGAGAGTAGCATTGACATATATATACTACCAAATGTAAAACAGATAGCTAGTGGGAAGCAGCCGCATAGCACAGGGAGATCAGCTCGGTGCTTTGTGACCACCTAGAGGGGTGGGATAGGGAGGGTGGGAGGGAGCCGCAAGAGGGAGGAGATATGGGGATATATGTATAGGTATGGCTGATTCACTTTGTTAAACAGCAGAAACTAACACACCATTGTAAAGCAATTATACTTCAATAAAGATGTTAAAAAACAAACAAACAAAAAAGCAAGGGCTTCGAGATTTTCATCTTCCTTACACATTGTTTTTTTTTCCCCAGAATGGTAACCACTAAGCTCATGTGGCTATCTATTTATTTATTTTTAATTAATTACTTTATTTTTTTGGCTGCTTTGGGTCTTCGTTGCTGCATGTGGGCTTCTCTAGTTGCAGCAAGCAGGGGGTACTCTTCATTGCAGTGCGGTGGCTTCTCTTGTTGCGGAGCACGGGCTCTAGGAGCACGGACTTCAGTACTTGTGGCTCGCGGGCTCTAGAGCTCAGGCTCAGTAGTTGTGGCGCACAGGCTTAGTTGCTCCACGGCATGTGGGATCTTTCCGGATCAGTGCTCCAACCCGTGTCCCCTGAATTGGCAGGCGGATTCTTAACCACTGCTCCACCAGGGAAGTCCCTCCTTACACATCTTTGATCCCAAAGCCAAGTGCAGGGTCTGGCACAGAACAGGTGTAAACATATGCTTGGCACATGGAAAGAAAGGCACACGGGAGTAACCAGTGACGCCATCTGGGCAGGGCGGGGTTAGGGAACGACTGAATTTTCCCTTTCATCTGCATATATTTGTGTATTCTTTAAACTGAAAAGAAAAAAAAAGTATGAGCTACTTTTTTTTTCTTTTTTTTTTTTGTGGTACGTGGGCCTCTCACTGTTGTGGCCTCTCCCGTTGCAGAGCACAGGCTCCGGACGCTCAGGCTGAGCGGCCATGGCTCACGGGCCCAGCCGCTCCACGGCATGTGGGATCTTCCCGGACCGGGACACGAACCTGTGTCCCCTGCATTGGCAGGTGGACTCTCAACCACTGCGCCACCAGGGAAGCCCTGAGCTACTTTTATAACATAAAAAATACATAAAAATATTCAATAAGGCTGGATACACAGGTTGCTCCCAAATTAATTTTGTTCATTTTATTTTAAATTGAAATATAGTCAATGTACAATATTGTATACATTACAGGTGTACAATACAGTGATTCACAATTTTTAAAGGGCATACTCCATTTATAGTTATTATACAATATCGGCTATATTCCCTGTGTTGTACAATATATCCTTGTAGTTTATGTATTTTATACATAGGAGTTTGTACCTCTTAATCTCCTACCCCATTTGCCCCTCCCCCTTCACTCTCCCCACTGTTAACCACTAGTTTGTTCTTTATATCTGTGCGTCTGCTTCTTTTTTGTTATATTCACTTGTTTGTTCTATTTCCCAAATTAATTTTTAAAAAATAGCGACACAAAGACATGGGGGAAAATACAGTGAAATGTCACAGGGGTTGTCCCTGGGGAGGGTTCCTTTTGCTTTTCTGCCTCTCAGGGGTTCTCAGGTGATGCATTAGAGGTATCTGTGCAGGCTCTGAAATGACACGAACCCAGCATCATACTTGGGCTCCATTGCTCACTAGCTGCATGGCCTTGGACAAGCTAGGTCATCTTCTAGTGGAAGACCTCATCATAAGGGTTTGGAATGGCTGACAGAGATAAGGACTGGAAAACAAAGAACTTAAATAAGAGCTCCGGCAGCAATTGTCATTATCTTTTTCATCAAACATGCTCTTTCTCTTTTTAACATGAAAAGAAGAGCAAAGCCAATAAATGTTCCTTTAAAAAAATCCTGGGGGAAGGTTATCAGAAAGTCTCCGGCACCCTTCCCCCCGTTCACGGTCCTCCCCTCCACGGGCAACAGCTGGGCCACCTAGTGCCTCGGGGAGGTCCTGAAAAAGTCCAGTGGCCAAAGCAGAAGAGCCTGCATAGCCCCAAGCTCAGAGCCAACTCTAATAAACCCAGAGACCTTTTACAAATATACTCGCAACTCATGGGGAAAACAACGCTGCAGCGAATCTCCCTGTGGTCGAAAATCTCAAATAAATCCTTTTTTTGTCTTTTCCACGATATTTATATGAGGTCCATTCCACGATATTTTGATAACCTAATTATTTGGCTCAGGCTGATAAGAAATCTGTTGTTACCATTTGTCAACCCTGGTGGAGCAACTAAGGCAGCCAAGAAGCAGCTGGGGATGGGACATTCAGAGCAGATGAAATAAAGCTCTGAGCTCTCATTGGCCAAGTTCTGCTAGCCTAGCTTAAGCTGCCTAGCAACCTTACTGACACTGGTACCACATCACGGCTTTTACAGGAAGGACACTGAGGCTGAAGGTGATAATGAGACTTAACCTGGGCCGCCAGCTGGGCAATGATACAGCCAGGGTGTGAGTTGAATTCAGACAATTTACAGAGATTCAGGACACCTTTAGGATAACCAGACACAGCCTGGCCCAGTGCCGTGTAGAATCTTGCTGCTACTCAAAGTGTAATCCATAGCCCATCAGTAAAGCCTCACCGGGAGTCTGTAAATGTGTAAATTCTCAACCTGGCTCCCCTACTGAAATAGATTGTACTCAGAACTGGCTTTGTTGGCTGTGTTCCGTGTCCCGTCTCTGTGCCTATTTCCATGGCTTTCGACCAGGCCTCTGTCATGTCTCACCCGAATCACTCAAACAGCCTTTAGTCTGCTGCATGGCCTTGGACAAGCAAGGTCATCACAAGGTCATCACAAGGTCACCACAAGGTCATGCTCTTTCTAATCCCTTGCTCTAAATCCATCCATGGCTCCACATGGCCTTTGCATTAAGCACATCCTGTTCTGGACCCTGACTTCTGTGGCCTCATCTCTCATCTCCCTCCTTCACTGCAGCCCACACTCCATGGTCCAGCCGTATCAAGGACTTGCCCTCCCTGGTATGCACCCTGCCCCTGGGGCTTTGCATGTTCTATTCTCACTGCCTGGAACATGCTTGCTTTTCTCCATCCCCAGATTCATGTTACCTGCCCTTTGGTTCTCATTTGGGTGCTGCTTCTGCAAGGAAGTGTTCCAGCCCTTTGAACTTGTCCCAGCAGAGGTATCATCGCGTGATGCTGTGGTGCCTGCCTGCTTACTTGTCCCCTTTTAGATTTTAAGCACCTCAAGGACAGAAATTATGTCTTCCTCATTCATGGAAGTTTCGGCACTTAGCCCTGGATCTGGAACCCAGTAATGGCTGGTTGAATGAACTTAAAAGAACTCTTAAGTGCTGCCTCTTCCAGCTGGGCAATTGATGTGAAGGTCTTGGTGCTGCAAGAACCAGCCTCCATGGGATGCTTCATGTCTTTTATTTTTTTTTATTTTTATTTTTTGCGGTATGTGGGCCTCTCACTGTTGTGGCCTCTGCCGCTCCACAGCATGTGGGATCTTCCCGGACCGGGGCACGAACCCGTGTCCCCTGCATCGGCAGGCGGACTCTCAACCACTGCGCCACCAGGGAAGCCCCATGTCTTTTATTTTATAACATGTGTTTCGTTTTTATGTTTGCTTTGTGAGTCATAACTGCATAGGATACACACGGTTTAACAGATTCTCATAAAGGAAACACCAGTGTTAGCAACAGACAGGACATAGCACCCTGCATCTCCCGGAACAAGTAACCTCGACCCTGGCTTTTGGGATAATCCTTCTCTTGCTTTTCTTTATTGTGTTAACCCCTATGTATGCATCCCTAAGCAATGTAGTTTAATATTGCCTCTTTTGCTTTTGAACTTTACATAAATGGAATCATGCTCTATGGGTTTCTTGGGTCTGGCTTCTTTCCCTCGACCTTCCATCTGTGAGACTCATCCATGTTGTTGCAGGCCACTGCGCATCATTATTTTTTGGTTTGTTTGTTTGTTTATTTGTTTGTTGGCCATGCCATGCAGTTTGCAGGATCCTAGTTCCCCAACCAGGGATCAAACCCGGGCCCCCTGCAGTGGAAGCACGGAGTCCTAACCACTGGACCACCAGGGAAGCCCCACCATCCGTTTTTATGGCTCTGTAGTTCATTGTGTGGATGTGCCACCATTTCTCGATTCCACTCTTGGTGGACCTTGGGGCTGTTTCTACTTTGAAGCCATCACGCAAGTGATGTGTGAACAACCTTCCTAGCTATGCCTCCTGGTGTGTGTGCACCTGAGTTTCTCTAGGGACATCACCCCAAAAGTGGAACTGCTGGGATGCAGGGTATGTATATACTCAACAAAGTCCTCTAATGTGATGATAAGAGCCTTCGCCACTCTTCGTCTCCTGGGTCAGAATAGGAGGTATTGGGAGTTTTCTTCTACATCCTGTCTCAATCTCTTCAAAAAGGTCTATTATAAAGGAAAAGAAGAAGAAGAAGAAGAAGAAGAAGAAGAAGAAGAAGAAGGAGAAGAAGAAGAAAGAGAAGGAAGACTTCTAGTCTATAATCTCAAATTGCCCAAGGGGCTTTCTGTTGACCTGCCAGAGGCAGGCATGCTGAGATGGAAGGAGAGCGGGATGGAGCTTCTCCTACCTTTGATGCCTATCTGAGTGAGGCTGGAATGGTATTTGGGCTTCTCCGGTGACTTAGCTGTGAAGATTGCTTTGGGGCTTCTACTTTTTTTCAACAATAGAGGACTCATCGAGTTTCTGTGTTGTATTTTATCATTTTTCCCTCATGGAAATACTGATAGTCCTTTCTAATTATGAAGATGATTTTTACAATCTCAGGAAGAAAAAAAAATCAGAATTTCAAAAAGTATAAAAAGGGAAATAAAAATTGTTGCCATTTAGAAATATATGTGTGTGCGTATGTGTTTGTGAGTGTATATATATATTTATATATACGTGTGTATACATATACATACACATTATTGGTAAAATTTGCATGTGGATGGCATATTAGGTAATAGAAAGTACTTTCTTGTGATAATGCAACAGAATATCTTTGCTCTTAGGAGATACGTGAAGAATTAAGATGTAAGGCACACTGATATCAGAAACTTACTTTCAAATGGTCCCACAAAAATAACAATCATAACATGGATAGACATAGAGGTAAGTATGAATATAGATACAGGTATAGGCATACTCATAGATATAAAGCAAATGTGGCAAAATGTCAGCAATGCTGAATCTGGCTACAGAGAATATGGGAGTTCTTTGCATTGTACCCACAGCTTCTCTGTCAAATTTGAATTTTCTTCCAGGCTTATCGAGACAAAATTGACATATAACATTGTAAAACTTTACATCCCCACAAGGTGATGATTTGATACATGTATATATTGCAAAATAATTACCACAATAATAAGATTAGTTAATGTATTTATCATATCTCATGGTTACATTTGTGTGTGTCTGTGCTGAGAACATTGAAGATCTGCTCTCTTGGCAACTTTCAAGTATACAACACAGTATTGTTAACTACACACACCATGCTGTACATTGGGTCCCCAGAACTTATTCATCTTATAACTGGAAGTTTGTACCTTTTGACCAACATCTCTCCATCTCCCCTACCCTCCCACCTCCTGGCAGCCAGCAATCTACTCTCTTTTTGCTATGAGTTTGGCTTTTTCAAGATTTCATATAAAAGTGAGATCATACAGTATCTGTCTTTCTCTGTCTGACTTATTTCACTTAGTATAATGCCCCCAAGGTCCATCTATGTTGCTGTAAATGGCAGAATTTTCTTCCTTTTTTATGGCTAAATAATGTTTCACTGCATATAAATACCACATTTTCTTTATCCATTCATCTATTTATGAACACTTAGGTTGTTTCCATATTGTGTCTATTGTGAATAATGCTGCAATGAACATGAGGATGCTATGAACCCACTTATTATCTTTTGTCTTTTTGATAGCAGCCATCCTAACAGGTGCAAAGTGATACCTCATTGTGGTTTTGTTTGTTTGTTTTTTTATTTTATTTATTTTTGGCTGCATTGGGTCTTCATGGCTGTGCATGGGGTTTGTCTAGTTGCAGCGAGCAGGGGCTAGTCTTCGTTGCAGTGCGCGGGCTTCTCAAGCGATGGCCTCTCTTGTTGTGGAGCACAGGCTCTAGGCACGTGGGCTTCAGCAATTGTGGCATGCAGGCTCAGTAGTTGTGGCAGGCATGCTCTAGAGCTCAGGCTCAGTAGTTGTGGTGCACGGGCTTAGTTGCTCCGCAGCATGTGGGATGTTCCCGGACCAGGGCTCGAACCCGTGTCCCCTGCATTAGCAGGCAGATTCTTAACCACTGTGCCACCAGGGAAGTCCCTGCAATATATTTTAAAACTGTGTTTTCTTGAGATATAATTGACATATAACATTGTATTCGTTTTAGGTTGTCAACATAATGATTTGCTATATGTATAAATTGTCACATGATTAACACCCATCACCTCACAGAGTTACATTCTTTTCTCTTGTGATGAGAATTTTTAAGATCTATGTTCTTAACTTTCAAATATACAATACGGTATTGTTAACTATAGTCTGTGCTTAGCTGTTTTGAATGACTATCTGTTGTTTTTGCATCCTCAATCTGCCTGAAGCTCTTTACTTGACATTGTTTCATTTAATTTTTACAACAGTGCCATGCGGTAGGTACTGTCATTATCCATATTCTAAAGATGAGACCAAGGTTTAGCAAGGTTAATGACTCATCCAAAGTCACACAGCCAGCTTTATCTAATTTGAGGAGTCTGGGTGTCTAAAACAATTGACTTTACTTAAAAAGAAGATGCGGGACTTCCCTGGTGGAGCAGTGGTTAAAAATCCGCCTGCCAATACAGGGGACATAGGTTCGAGCCCTGGTCCGGGAACATCGCACATGCTGCGGAGCCACTAAGTCCCTGCACCACAACTACTGAGCCCGTGCTCTAGAGTCCGTGAGCCACAACTACTGAGCCCGCGTGCTACAACTACTGAAGCCTGTGCGCCTAGAGCTCATGCTCCGCAACAAGAGAAGCCACCGCAATGAGAAGCCCGCGCACCACAAGAAGAGTAGCCTCTGCTCGCCGCAACTAGAGGAAGCCCGCGTGCAGCAGTGAAGACCCAACGCAGCCAAAAATAAATAAATAAAATAATTTTTTAAAAAAGAAAAAATTAGGGCCTCCCTGGTGGCGCAGTGGTTGAGAGTCCGCCTGCCGATGCAGGGGATACGGGTTCGTGCCCCGGTCTGGGAGGATCCCATATGCCGCGAAGCGGCTGGGCCCGTGAGCCATGGCTGCTGAGCCTGCGCATCCGGAGCCTGTGCTCCGCAACGGGAGAGGCCACAACAGTGAGAGGCCCGCATACCACAAAAAAAAAAAAAAAAAAAAAAAAAAAAAAAAAAAAATTAAAAGTAAGATGCACCTGCAATTTCCTTCTATGATCAAACCACGCAAAAGAAAGGCTGATTCGACTGCCGTTCCCAAACCGGCATGACCAGAATCGGGATGGTGGTGAGGCCCTCAGCTTCTGCTGGAGCTCTGCTGCCCCCTGGTGGCAATGCCCTTTCATTGCTTAGATGGTCAGTCTCTTAGCGGGGGCCAGTTGTAGTTGAATTCACACCCTTTAGACAGGATCACTAGCAATACTATAGTCATTAAGTAAATATTTTCAAGGGCCCTGCAATGAGACTTACATACACTATCAATCCAATCTTGCAACGTGGTGATTATCCCCGTGTCATAGAGAAGAGACTAGGATTCAGAGGTTAACTGGTCAAGGTCATGTGGCTCTCTAAAGACAAAACTAATTCAATCCTAGTTTTTCTGGTGCTTAAGGGAGCCCCATACTTCTCCCAATCTGGCACAAATCAGCATCTTTGAAACCCTTTGGTAAATTTTTTTTCGCGGTACGCGGGCCTCTCACTGTTGCGGCCTCTCCTGTTGCGGAGCACAGGCTCTGGACGTGCAGGCTCAGCAGCCATGGCTCACGGGCCCAGCCGCTCCGCGGCATATGGGATCTTCCCGGACCGGGGCACGAACCCGTGTCCCCTGCATCGGCAGGCGGACTCTCAACCACTGCGCCACCAGGGAAGCCCCCTTTGGTAAATTTAATTTACCCCCAAAGCAGTACAGTACAGAGATTTAGAGTATGGGTTCCAGGGTCTGACAGTCCTAAATCTTAATCCTCCCTCTGAGTGAGTAGTGCAAGTAAAGCTCAGGGTCTGGTATTTAAGAAGCCGTCAATAAATTAGAGCTTTATATCAAAGTAGTGCAAATACTGAGGATCAGAGTCCTGGATTTGAAATGGTGAGAATCAGCATCCTGGATTCAGGTCCTAGCTCTGATATTGACAAGATGTGAGCAAGTCCCTTTGCCCTCTGAAAAACTGTTTCCTCCTCCATCCAAGGCATTCTTGCAAAAGCTATTTATTGATTTGCAGCCACTGCTCTTGGCCTTGAATCTGATGCTGAGCCTCACAGTTTCCTCACCTCTCAAGTAGAGACAAGAAATAGACAAGTTTTCACAGTGTTCTTACCAGGCAGCAAATATAGTGGTGCTACCTACGGGAACGTTCTGTTAATGAAAGGGGTATATGAGGACTCTCAGCAGTCAAGGGGCTTGAGGTCTCCTGAGGGAGCGAAAAGACGTAAACTGATGACTAAATGTTTTTTGAATGCTTAATATTTGCCAAGCACTCTTCTCTGTGCTCACAAACGACTCATTTGATGCTCACATCAGCTTTAGGAAGGAGGCCGTTTTATTGGGTAATATGAATGAGGAGGGGGGCATGTGATACAGATCTAGCCAATCACAGTTGTCCATATCCAGGCCACAGTGATTGGCTCAGGGAAGGCCATACGACCCAAGTCTAACCAATCATTTCCTTCCCTGGCATTGTGTATCTGGATGCTGGAAGAAAAAGAAAAAATTCTCTTAGCTCCCAAGGGTTGGGGTGATGTCAGCCCAGCCTAAGGCTGTCTGGGGTGATGGTTGCCCTGGAAGAAGCCAGGTAAACTGCATGAGAACGAGGCCAATGCAGAGAGAAGAGCAATGGAAGAGAGTTGAGACCAGCTAATGTTGTTTGCATTTCAGTGTCCACTTTTTCTCTTCCAAGTACAGGAACCAGTGAATCCTATTTTTTTCTTAAGCTATTTGCTGGGATTCTGTCATTTACAACAAAATGGTCCTCACCCATGCACATACAGAAATAATATTAAAAGTTAGCACCACCAATATAATAATATTGATCTTTATGGCTTCACGTGTGGTGGAATTTGACATTTTTGTGATGGGTTGAATGTGTCCCTCCCCAGCCCCCTTTGTGTCATTCGTACTTTGAAGCCCTAACACCCAATGTGATGGTATTGAGAGATGATTAGGTTTAGATGAGGTCATGAGGGTGGGACCCACATGATGGGAATTGTGCCCTTTAAAGAAGAGGAAGATGGAGAGATTTCTCTCTCCAAGCATACACACCCAGGAAAGGCCATGTGAGGACACAGCAAGAAGGTGGCCATCTGCAAGCCAGAAAGAGAGCCCTCGCCAAGATCTGACTCTGCCAGGACCTTGATTTTGGACTTTCCTGCCTCCAGATCTCCAAGAAATAAATGTCTATTGTTTAAGCCACCCAGTCTATGGATTTTGTTACAGCAGCCTGAGCTGTTTCAGACAGTCTTCAAGATTCAAACATCATCCTTTCTGCAAACCCTTCCTGGATTCCCCAAGTGAAATTAGTCACTTTATAATAAATTCATTTTATGTCATCTTTATCATTATGTTTTTTATGTTTTTTATTCTATAGAATTGTAAGGTCAGATGTGCCTTGACTTTTATGTTTTCTTGCTTTTGCTCACAATTTCTTCCACCTGGTCTGCCCTCTCCTCCCCATTTATAGGGAGTTAGCCCTGCAGTTATAAAGAACAGCATCTTCTGAATCAGACAGAACCGAGTTCAAATCCCACCTCTTTCTATTTGTTAGCTCTTTGACCTGAGTCAAATCCCTTACCTTTCTGAGCCTCTGATTTCTCATCCACAAGTTGGGCATAATAGTGGTACAAGCTACACAAGATTAATGTGATCAAATTAAATCATGGCAAGTGTTAAGTTCACAATAATTGTTAGTGAATTCTTTAATAATACTTTACCTTATGAGGCTATTTCTTGGTGGTGTTTGAGGTTGTGGTCAAGGTTCAATGGCGGGGGAGTTGGAAGAAATACTCTGTTTGAATGTTCCCATCATAAACCTCAATCTAGGTTAATCAGCATGTATATATCAGAGGCTCAGCATAAGCCACCATTTATCCCCAGAGATGAAGGAATTCCCATAAAACCTTAGGTCTCCAAACAAACATCTTCCCACACTCAGCACATCCCATTCCCACAATCTTGGGCCTCTCCAAGGAATACAGTTGTGGGGGGAAGGACATGAATGAGTCCCACTGTGGAGGGATACTTTGCAAGATTCTCTGTGCTGGATTCGTATTTTGGAAAGTAAGTCTTCATAAAGTGAAATGTCCACGTCTGCTTAGTTAGTTTGGGAGACTCTCCTTTGGGTACCATAGCTCTGATGGCTGCTGAATAATTTTGATTCTTCCCAGCCTCATCTTGGGTAGGTGTTCCTCATCAAAAGCATGTGGGTTCTGCCGCCAGAGAGACTTGGGCAGGAATTCTGGCTCCTCCACTTCCTTGCTATGTAATCTTAGTTCTCATCTTACCCCCTCAAGTCCTACCTCTACATCTATAACACAGGGATACATACCTTTCATAATTGTTGTTTAAAGATTAAATTAGATGATATCTTTGCCAAGTGCTTTGATACCTTGTGTTCCAGGTATTTATAGCTTTGGGACAAACCACCTGAAAACTTAGTGCCTTAAAACAACAGCAACATTTATTTTGCTCTCAGCTATGCAGTATGGCAGAGCTTGGTGAGGACAGCTTGTCTACACTCCACAAAGCATCAGTTGGGTGGTTGGAAGTCTGGGGGCTGGGATTATCAGATGACTCACTCATTCACATCCCTGCTGATTGGTGCTGGCTTGCGGCTGGTTCTTTAACTGAGGTCATTGGCCAAGACACCTCCATGTGTCCTCTTGGTGTGGCTTGGGCTTCCTTGCAACACGGCAGCTAGGTTTTAAGGGTGGGTTTCCCAAAAGCAAGAAAGGCTGCTTGGGTTCAAGGGGAGGGGAAATAGTTCTACCTCTTGATGGGGGGGATGTCAGGACTCTGGAAGAGAATATGAGACCAGAAATATTGCTATGGCTTTTTGGGGACAAATTCAAATTGCCTCATCTAGTAAGTGCTAAAGAAAGAGCAAGTCTTCAGATCTCTCCCTCTTTCAGCCTTACATGTATATTCTCTAATCTGTAAGACAGGAATAAATGACTCCTACTTTGTGGAAAAGTTGAAAAAATTGCAAACGGTATATGAAGATTTCCTGCTATGTAGTAGGTGTTCAATAAATGGGTCATTATAATATTAACTCATATTAATTCATCCATTGCCAGGTGCCAGGCACTCCCTTCAGAGCACTTCATTGTGTTTTATTTCATTTAATTCTCACAACAACCCTATGAGGTAAGTTGTATTACTATTTCTATTTTACAGATAAAGGGACTGTGGCTCAGAGAGGGTAAATGACTTGCCTAAGTGTCACACAGCAGGTTAGTAGGATTTCCAGGATTCAAACCTAGACAGTGTGACTTGAGCATGAACGCTTTCAAACGTAACACGGTACTGCTTCTTAGTGATAGAAGTTGTTGCCCACTCAGTACAAAATTTTACAGTGTGACCCAATGGAAAAATACTAAATCTATAGGGGCAAGAAACAGAAGCCAATGTAGAAAAGGTGATTAAAGACTGAGACTTGATGGGCACCTGGTGCCAGGGAGGCAAAGGCTGAAGTTTAACTGTACCCACCAGTCATAAATTATTAACTCACGGCCAATCCTGTGATTATCTAGAACTCCGCCAAGGGATTTGGGGTTGACAGGTACACACTGCTATATTTAAAATGGATAACCAACAAGGACTTACTGTATAGAGAACTCTGCTCAGTGTTCTGAAATAACTTAAATGGGAAAAGAATTTGAAAAAGAATAGATACATGTATATGGATAACTGAATCACTTTGCTGTACACCTGAAACTAACAGAACACTGTTAATCAACTATACTCCAATATAAAATAAAAATTAAAAAAAATTTTTAAAAGTAAAATCACATTTTAGTAAAAGAAGAAATTATAAGTATATGTGGAGAAAGCTAGAAAGGTATACAATAAAATGTTGAGAAGAGTTTAAAAAAAAAGATGAACCCCTCCCATCCAGATTATTTTGAAGCAAATCTCAACAGATATTAAATACTACTACTACTACATTACTAATGATAATAATCACAATAGTGGAAACTTTCTGCAACAGCAGGCCCAGAAGGAAAGAGGGTAGAGCTATTCTCAACCACCAACATCCCTGGGCTGGAGTCATCTCTGGGGACAGGGGGTCATACCCGGAACTGAGGCATCTCCAGAGTCAAAAAACCGAGAGGTCTCCTGGGGACCATGACCTCATGTGAAGAAACAGGCCTCTGAGGTCTTTGGTGCCTCCATCACCTCCTCTCTCCTAAGGCTTCAGTAGCCCCTCCAGACAGAGACAGTCACTGCACCATAAATTGCCAGGAATGAGACTTTTGGTTTGGAAGGTTTTCTGGTTCCTTTGCCCTCTCCACCCTGTGATGTTGAAACTTGTTGCTTTGCTTCATGTTCCGACTGTGGGCGTAATTATTGCCAGGGGACCAGCAATTAACCTGCCACAGAGCAAGCGGGAAGGGGCCTCTGGCTGAGTGTCCCGTGACAGAGCAGACGGCTTGTTGAGGTCCAGCAGAAGCGCCCGGGATGTCTGCTCTTAGGCAGGGGGTGGGGGGCGGGAAGCAGGGGATGCTGGGGCCACAGAAGGGTCAGCATTTCTCACCTATCTCATCAGAATTGGAGCGCAGTGGAGAATTGGAATTTTATGAGGGAGAATAATACCTCTGTTTGTACCAGAGATGCTGGAAAATGTCCCCTTCCTAATTTTCTCTTAGTATCCCTTTCTTTTTTAAAAATTAATTCATTCATTCATTTGTTTTTGGCTGCGTTGGGTCTTCTGCTGTGCATGGGCTTTCTCTAGTTGAGGTGAGTGGGGGCTGCTCTTCGTTGCTGTGCATGGGCTTCTCATTGCAGTGGCTTCTCCTGTTGGAGAGCACGGGCTCTAGGCACTCAGGCTTCAGTAGTTGTGGCACGTGGGCTCACTAGTTGCATTGCAGCTTGCTGGCTCTAGAGCGCCGGCTCGGTAGTTCTGGCACACGGGCTTAGTTGCTCCGCAGCATGTGGGATCTTCCTGGACCAGGGCTCGAACCCGTGTCCCCTGCATCGGCAGGTGGATTCTTAACCACTGTGCCACCAGGGAAGTCCCTCCAAGGGCATGTTTGGTTCAGGCTTTCTTCCTCTCCCTGCTTTTTTTTTTTTGTGTGTGGTACGCAGGCCTCTCACTGTTGTGGCCTCTCCCGTTGCGGAGCACAGGCTCCGGACGCGCAGGCTCAGCGGCCATGGCTCACGGGCCCAGCCGCTCTGCGGCATGTGGGATCTTCCTGGACCGGGGCACGAACCCATGTCCCCTGCATCGGTAGATAGATTCTCAACCACTGCGCCACCAGGGAAGCCCTCTCTCCCTGCTTTTGAGTTTCAGATTTTGACAATCGCTGGGAGTTAAAACTGGAGGTCAAGAGAGAGTAGAAAGATTTATATCATTAAAAGGCTGAAGAAGAGAAAAGATGGATCAGACAGACTTGAGGTTCAAAATCTACTCCCCACTTACTAACTGTTGGGGTATCAGGACTCTCTGAGCTTCACCCCCTAATTTTGTAAAACGAGAATAGTAATGCTTTCCTCTTGGGATTTTTGTGCACATAAAACAAGAAGTTCTGTTATAAAATATTGGCTATATTCCCCGTGTTGTACAGTATATCCTTGTAGATCATTTTATGCATAATTGTACCTCTTCCTCCCCTACCCCTATATTGCCCCTCCCCGCTTCTGCTTCCCCCTGGTGACCACTGATTTGTTCTCTATATCTGCGAATCTGCTTCTTCTTTGTTATATTCACTAGTTTTTTGTACTTTTTAGATTCCACATATAAGTGATATCATATGGTAAAAAAAAACAAAAAAACAAAAAAACAAAAAAACAGGGCTTCCCTGGTGGCGCAGTGGTTGAGAGTCCGCCTGCCGATGCAGGGGACACGGGTTTGTGCCCCGGTCCGGGAAGATCCCACATGCCGCGGAGCGGCTGGGCCCGTGAGCCATGGACGCTGAGTCTGCGTGTCCGGAGCCTGTGCTCCGCAACGGGAGAGGCCACAACAGTGAGAGGCCTGCGTACCGCAAAAAAAAAAAAAAAAAAAAAAAACAGGGTTGGGGGGTGTGGGATGAATTGGGAGGTTGGGATTGACATATATACACTACTGTGTATAAAATAGATAACTAATGAGAACCTACTGTATAGCACAGGGAACCCTACTCAATGCTCTGTGGTGACCTAAATGGGAAGGAAATCCAAAAAGGAGGGGGTATATGTATACGTATAGCTGATTCACTTTGCTGTACAGCAGAAACTAACACAACACTGTAAAGCAACTATACCCCAATAAAAATTAAAAAATAAAAAGCCACCAAGATGTTCTCTGTAAGGCACTTAGTGCATTAGCGTGTGATGAGTATTAACTACATTCATCTTATTGTCTGACGTGGATGGACACTTCATTCCTGGCTCAGGCTGCTGCCTGGGAAGTGGGTCAAAGTGTGTTTGCAGTGGGGCGTTGAAAGCTCTAGTGGTAGAAGGCACAACACTGGGTGATCATGAACCTGTGAAACCTGACAAAGGGCTACCCAGGGACAAGGAGGTGGGAGATTTTCTGGCACCGGAGCCTAGCCAATAACAAGAGGAAAATAGGGGAGTGAATCACTGAGAAAAATAAAATCTTCCTGTTTGCACACAGGTTTGCTTTCTTCCTGTGTGATGCAACCTCAGGGGCCATAAGACTCTTCATTATATTAAATATCAGGGGCCATTGAACCAGGGTTGTACCACAGGGTGCTGGGAACTGCCATGAAATGATAGGTTATTGGTAAATAATGATCCCTTCTCTTTTCTTTAGAAGTCAACAGGACCCTACAGGTATATTATCATCTCATGCCTTCTCATGACCTCTTTATGACCTCTCTTCTTTTTTTTTTTTTTGGCCACACTGTGCAGCTTGCAGGATCTTATTTCCCATACCAGGGATTGAACCTGGGCCCTGGCAGTGAAAGCGCTAAGTCCTAACCACTGGACTACCAGGGAATTCCCTAAGACCTCTCATTTTTAGAGAGTGGAGGAAACCTTTCCAAACTGATGGTAGGGAGGCCCTCGTGGGACCAGAGCCCAAAGTCTTAATTCATTCAATATTTACATCCATACAGGGTGCTTGTAACTCTAACTTACCTTCTGGAATTACTCAGGAACAGTAAGAAGAAACCATTGAGTTGGAATAATTTCATTCATGGGTGATTTAAAATGGGCAGCATGAAAATAACCTATATGTCCTGCAGGAGGGGATGAGTTGAAACATTATAGTACGTTTATAAGGAATATTATACTGGTACTAAAAACAGTGCTGTGTGGGCTTCCCTGGTGGTGCAGTGGTTGAGAGTCCGCCTGCCGATGCAGGGGACGTGGGTTCATGCCCCGGTCCGGGAAGATCCCACATGCCGCGGAGCGGCTGGGCCCGTGAGCCATGGCCGCTGAGCCTGCGCGTCCGGAGCCTGTGTTCTGCAACGGGAGAGGCCACAGCAGTGAGAGGCCCGCGTACCCACCACCCTGACAAAACAAACAAACAAACAAACAAAAAATCCAATGCTGTGGACCTGTATTATGGGCCTGGGAAGACAGCTGTAATATTTTAAGCAAAAAATTTGGTTAGAAGATGGTATATTTAATATTATTATAAGAAAGTGTATGTAGGCATGTCTACAAGGCCATAGATCTAAACACTAATAGTGTTTATCTCTGGGTGTGAGATTACGGGAGTCCTTTTCTTCTAACTGCATATCTGAAGTTTCTGTTTCTCCTACAACAAACTTGCATTTCTTGAGCAATTAAAATAATAAGAGCAAACATGAAGTGGACAGAAAAGGAAAACTTCTTAAAGATGTATCAGGTTTAAAGAAGGCTGAGGTGGGATTTCACAGTTGGTTTCCAGTTATGGCGGTTTAATAAGAAATTATACCACATCCGTTGGGAAAGTGAAAGGAATCAGTTATTAATATTAAACAGCTTGCAGTCTTTCAACTTTTAATATGTCTGGCAATTGGTAGTAACTAAAAACAATTCCCAAGAGGAAACTATGAGAAATTATAATAACAGGGGTTGAGTACTTATCTTCTGTCCAATGTTCTCCTAAACCCTTTACTGCAATAATTCATCTTTCCCCAAACTATGAGATAAGTGTGACTATAGTCACCAGCCTTTATAGATGAGAAAACGATTGGGCTGGCCAAAAAGGTCGTTTGGGTTCTACTGTATTATGGAAAAACCCGAAAGAACTTTTTGGCCAACCCAATAAATATCAGAGTGAAAGAGACTTGCCCAAGGTCACACAGCTGATTATTATGCTCCTAGGAATCAAAGGACAGCCTGGTTCAGAGTCACAGATATCTCTCTTATTTTACTGATGTATTTTTTGCTCCATCTTATGGCAGGGAACAGAGAGGCTTAGAGAGGGGCGGTTATCTGCCCCATGACACGCTAGTTGGTTGGTAAGTGATAAAGTTGAACCCAGCTCTCCTCGTCCTCAGTCTAACTCTCTCCAGCATCCAGAAAAGGGGATTGCTATTGGCTGGAAAAAAGGAAGCCATGGCACTTGAAAAGACCAGGGAAATGTAAATCAAAACCAAAGTGAGATACCACCTAACACTTATTAGGATGGCTACTATCAAAAACAAAACAAAGGGGCTTTTCTCTGGTGACACAGTGGTTAAGAATCCACCTGCCAATGCAGGGGACACAGGTTCGAGCCCTGATCCAGGAAGATCCCACATGCCGCAACTAAGCCCATGCGCTGCAACTACTGAGCCTGAGCTCTAGAGCCTGCGAGCCACAACTACTGAGTGCACGTGCCACAACTACTGAAGCCTGCGCAGCTAGAGCCTGTGCTCTGCAACATGAGAAGCCACGGCAATGAGAAGCCCGCACACCACAATGAAGAATAGCCCCCGCTCGTCACAACTAGAGAAAACCCGCGTGCAGCAACGAAGACCCAAGTGTCCATTTCAATGGCATTAAGTGCATTCACATTGTTGTACAACCATCACCAGCATTCATCCACAGAGCTCTTTTCATCTTATAAAACGCAAACTCTGTGCCCATTAAATAGTGACCCCCATCCGCCTCAGTCCCTGGCAACCACTATTCTACTTTCTGTCTCCATGAATCTGACTACCCTAGGAACCTCCTATAAATGGAATCATACCGGATTTATTCTTTTGTGACTGACTTACTTCGTTTAGCATAATGTCCTCAAGGTTCATCCATGTTGTAGCACGTGTCAGAATTTCCTTCCTTTTTAAGGTTGAATAATATTCTATTGTGTGAATATATCACATTTTTGTTGTTCATTCATATATCAATGGACACTTGGCTTGCTTCCACCTTTTGGCTATTGAAATAATGCTGCTCCAAACATAGGTGTGCAAATATCTCTTTGAGTCCTTACTTTTCACTTCTTTTGAGTTTATATGCAGAAGTGGAATCGCTGGATCATATCTAATTCTATGTTTGGCTTTTTGAGAAACTACTATAAGGTTTTCCACAGTGGCTGCACATTTTATAGTCTCACCAGCAATGCACAAGTGTTTACCTTTGCCAACACTTGTTATTTGTGATTTTTAATTAATTAGTTAATTAATTTTATTTATTTTTGGCTGCACTGGGTTTTCCTTGCTGTGTGCAGTCTTTCTCAAGTTGCTGCGAGCGGGGGCTACGCTTCTTGCGGTGCATGGGCTTCTCATTGCGGTGGCTTCTCTTGTTGAGGAGCATGGGCTCTAGGCACGCGGGCTTCAGTAGTTGTGGTGCACGGGCTCAGTAGTTGTGGCTCGCGGGCTCTAGGCGCACGGGCTTCAGTAGTTGGTGGCACGCGGGCTTAGTTGCTCCACAGCATGTGGGATCTTCCTGGTCCAGGGCTCAAACCTATGTCCCCTGCATTGGCAGGTGGATTCCCAACCACTGCGCCACCAGAAAGGAAGTCCCAAGCTATATGTTTTAGAACTTGTGTGGACAAACCCAAAGAGATAATAATAAAAACCCACATCAGAGATCGGGGAGAAGCAGACAGAGATAGTGGTGTCAGCAAACTAGACATGTTAAGAAGACATTTTTTTCTCAGCAATTTGAATGAAAGATTTTTTTAAGGCTGAAATTTCAATTTTTAAGGAGAAATTTCAAGCAGATGTAACAAGTTTTAAGCTGCCATCAGGAAGTTCCAGGCTGGCCACACCTGAGACGGTTCCAGTGACAGCTTATGGATGCTTTGGTAGTCTGGCAAAGCCCAGATCCCATTTCTGAATAAAGTTTTTCAATGTATAATACACTTAAGAAGGAAATCAATTATGTTTTTTTTAATGTCATAAAAAAATTTTAAACTGTAGTTGGGACTTCCCTGGTGGTCCAGTGGTTAAGACTTCGCCTTCCAATGCAGGAGGTGCAGGTTTGATCCCTGGTTAGGGAGCTAAGATCTCACATGCCTCGTGGCCAAAAAATCAAAACATAAAACAGAAGCAATATTGTAACAAATTCAATAAAGACTTTAAAAATGGTCCACATCATATTACTCAGCCATAAAAAGAAACGAAATTGAGTTATTTGTAGTGAGGTGGATGGACCTAGAGTCTGTCATACAGAGTGAAATAACTCAGAAGGAGAAAAACAAATACCGTATGCTAACACATATATATGGAATCTAAAAAAAAAAATGGTTCTGAAGAACCTAGGGGCAGGACAGGAATAAAGATGCAGATATAGAGAATGGACTTGAAGACACAGGGAGGGGGAAGGGTAAGCTGGGACAAAGTGAGAGAGTGGTATGGACATATATACACTACCAAATGTAAACAGATAGCTAGTGGGAAGCACCTGCATAGCACAGGGAGGTCAGCTCCGTGCTTTGTGACCACCTAGAGAGGTGGGTTAGGGAGGGTGGGAGGGAGACGCAAGAGGGAGGGGAAATGGGGATATATGTATACATATAGCTGATTCACTTCGTTATACAGCAGAAACTAACACACCATTGTAAAGCAATTATACTCCAATAAAGATGTTAATAAATAAATAAAAATGGTCCACATAAAAAATCTCTAAAAAAAAAATTAAAAACCATAGTCATTAAAATCAAAAGAAACTTTGTGGATAGGAATATGTGGGAGAGGAGGAAATAAATATTTATCAGGACTCACTATGGGCCAGAACTTCCTACACGTTATTATTTAATATTCGTGCTATTTTTTTTAAAAAAAGAAGGAATTATCATCATCATCATTATTGTCATCCCATTTTTTATACATAAGGAAGCTAATGATAAGAGAGGTGAAGTGACCTAGTTAAGATCACACAGCTAGAAGGTGATGAATAAATTTGAACCTAGACCTGTTTGACTCCAAAGACCTGGGAAAAGAGAGGGAAAGTGGAGAAGAACTGGTGAAAGCAGGGACAGATTCATAATAATAACGTTGATGGTAGTGAGGATAACGATAATGACAATAGTAGCTAAGGCTTGTATAGGCACCTTTCTGTGTTAACTCATTTAATTGTCTCAACAACACTAAAGCACATATGTTATCATCCCCATTCTACAGATGAGAAAACTGAGGCCAGAGAGGTTAATTAACTTGCTCACAGTTTATCAGTGAGGATTCAAACCCAGGCATGACTCTGCTCTATTGCCTCTAGATGAGCATGAATAATGATCTGGTATGACTTTATTATTTCCTTGTTTCCTTAGATACTGTGTGCCTTCCCCAACAGAATGGAAACTCCACTTGTGAAAGTTCTTTGTCTTGTCAACTGCTATATTCCAGGGTCCATTGCATTGATTGGCCTATAAATTGGCATTCAATGTGATTTTTTCTTTCTTTTTTTTTTTTTGTTGTTTTTTTTTTTTTTTTTTGCGGTACGCGGGCCTCTCACTGTTGTGGCCTCTCCCGTTGAGGAGCACAGGCTCCGGACGCGCAGGCCCAGCGGCCATGGCTCACGGGCCCAGCCCCTCCGCGGCATGTGGGATCTTCCCGGAGCGGGGCACGAACCCGTGTCCCCTGCCTCGGCAGGCGGACTCTCAACCACTGTGCCACCAGGGAAGCCCCTCTTTTTTTTTTTTTTTGCGGTACGCGGGCCTCTCACTGTTGTGGCCTCTCCCACTGCGGAGCACAGGCTCTGGGCGCTCAGGCTCAGCGGCCATGGCTCACAGGCCCAGCCACTTCACGGCATGTGGGATCTTCCACCGACTGGGGCACGAACCCACGTCCCCTGCATCGGCAGGCGGACTCTCAACCACTGTGCCACTAGGGAAGCTCTAGTGTCTGTTCTCTTTTACTAGACTACAAGCTCCATGTTGGCAGGGGCTGATTTTTTTCTTAAGGGTGTACAGTATGATATCACTTACAAGTGGAATCTAAAAAAGTGCTGCAAACTAGTGAATATAACAAAAAAGAAGCAGACTCACAGATGTAGAGAACACACTAGAGGTTACCAGTGGCAGGGGTGGAAGGGGAGGGGCAATATAGAGGAGGGGGAGTGGGAGGTGTAAGATACGCTACAAGGATGTATTGTACAACATGGGGAATAGAGCCAATATTCTGTAATAACTGTAAATGGAAAGTAATCTTTAAATTGCATACAAAATTTTTCCTATTCAGTTGCACCAGGTCTTGGTTGCAGCTCACGCACTCCTTAGTTGTGGCATGTGAACCCTTAGTTGCGGCATGTGGACTCTTAGTTGCGGCATGTGGGATCTAGTTTCCTGACCAGGGATCAAACTTGGGCCTCCTGCATTGGGAGCGCAGAGTCTTAACCACTGAACCACCAGGGAAGTCCCTGTACACAATTTTTAAAAAATTTTAATAAAAATTAAAAATAAAGTGGACAAGAAAGAAAAGTACACCCACGACTTCCATTGTTGGTGATGAACCCAGATCGCTTGGTTGAGGTGCTACTTGTTGGGTTCTCCCCTGGAGAGTTACCCTTTGTTCCCTGTTCCTTACTGTCATCTCTGGAGGCAAGTCACTACACTCAGACCACACTTAAGGGACGGAGTCATGCTCCACTGCCTCAATGGCAGCATAGCTACATAAATTATTTGGAATTCTTCTGTCTGGGAGATTTGTCTATTCTCCCTGGCATGTGGCTTTTCTTCTGTGTTCCCTGGCATCGTGCACAGAAGTCTGTCAGAGAGCTCGACATCTCCCGTCCTGGTTAGAATACTCCCTGGGGAGGCATCTCTGGAAAGCTTGAGAAACAGGTGCAGCTTGGCATCGGAGCAGGCAAAACTCTGTCTAAAGGTCAGGAAACTGGTGCTAGCCCTGGTCCTGCTGCTACCCACAGATGTCTTGAGCTAGTTACTTCCCCTCTCTGTGTTCTGGTGTGTAAAAAAGCACACCAGACACATAGTGGCTTGAAACAACCATTTTATTTTGCTCTCCACTTTGTGGGTCAGGTATTCCAGATGGCTCATTGGGGCAGTTCTTACTTGGGGACTCTCATGCCGTGGGAGTTAGATGTGCATTAAAGTTGCAGAAGGACTTCCCTGGCGGGCCAGTGATTAAGACTCCGCGCTTCCACTGCAGGGGGCACGGGTTCGATCCCTGGTCTGGGAGCTAAGATCCCGCATGCCATGTGGTGTGGCCAAAAAAAAAAAAGTTAAAAAAATATTTTTTAATTTTTAAAAAGCTGCAGACATGCGATGGTACAATTGGGTTGGGCGTCCCAAATGGCTCACCTGCCTGGTTGGCTGGCTGCCGGCTGCCCAGCTGGGTTGCAACCAGAGCGTCTACATGTGGGATCTGACTAGCATGGCAGTCTCAGGGAAGCTGAGCTTCTAATATGGTGGCTCAGGGTCCAAGCAAAAAATGTCCCAGCAAATAAGATGGTAGCTGCAGCAACACTTGACCCAGCCTCAAAAACCACACTGACTCACTTCATCTTTTATGGTTTTAAGTGAGTCACTAAAGTCAGGCCAGATTCAAGGGGAAGAAACACAGACCTCATTTCTCTGTGGGAGAATTCTCAAATAATTTATAGCTTTTTTTTTTTTTTTTTTTTTTTTTGCAGTATGCAGGCCTCTCACTGTTGTGGCCTCTCCCACTGTGGAGCACAGACTCCGGACACGCAGACTCAGCGGCCATGGCTCATGGGCCCAGCCGCTCCGCGGCATGTGGGATCTCCCTGGACCGCAGCATGAACCCGTGTCCCCTGCATCGGCAGGCTGACTCTCAACCACTGCACCACCAGGGAAGTCCACTGTGCCACCAGGGAAGCCCAGCTATTTTTTAAAAACCCTCCAGGGTGTCAATTTCCCTATTTGAATATTAGGGCTCTAGAATGGATAAAGAAGATGTGGTGTATATCTATCTATCTATCTATCTATACAATGGAATACTACTTGGCCATAAAAAAGAATGAAATAATGCCATTTGCAGCAACATGGATGGACCTAGAGATTATCATACTAAGTGAAGTAAGTCTGAAAGAGAAAGACAAATACCATATGATATCACTTATATGTGGAATCTAAAATATGACACAGATGAACTTATCTAGGAAACAGAAACAGACTCAGACATAGAGAACAGACTTGTGGTTGCCAAGGAGGAGGGGAGATTGGGGAGGGATGGACTGGGACTTTGGTATTAGCAGATGCAAACTATTAGATATAGGTTGGATAAACAAGGTCCTACTATATAGAATAGGGAACTATATTCAATAGCCTGTGATAAACCACCATGGAAAAGAATATGAAGAAAAATGTATATAAATATATATGTATAACTGAATCACTTGGCTTTATAACAGAACTAACACAACATTGTAAATCAACTATACTTCAATAAAACAAATTTTAAAAAAAAGAAAATTAGGAATCTAGATTAACCAAGTGATTCCTAAAGATTCATCCAACCCCAGTATTCTTTAAGATCCTACTCTCTAGATGAAAACCTAATATTCTCACAGTTTCAAGTGATGGACATTCAAGTTTATTGATTCTTCTCGTTGACCTACTATGTCAGCCCCCTGGTCCAGCCTGGGGATAGAGTCGTGAATAGTGGGCTTTCGCAGGTAGGGAGGTGGAAAAGTACAGTAACCAGGGGCCTGGGCGGCGGCGCCGCACAGCCTGGGTCAAAGGTTGGCTCTGTTATTTACTTAGAGGAGTGACCCTGGGCAAGGAACTTCATTGTACCATGCCTCAGTTTCCTCATCTAGTAATACCCATCTCCTAGGGTTGTGTAAGCTTAAAAGTGATAGCGCAGATAAAGTGCTTAGAACAGCGTAAATACTTAACAGATATTCGCTTGTATTTTCCCCGTCAACGGGTTTGAGCTCCACTGGTGTTATCTTTTACGGAGGGAGAAATTGACGCGGTGGGCAAGTAACAAACCTGAGGTCACACCGCAAGCTGGGGTTAGAGCCAGGATTCAAAGCCTGATCTTCAGGCACCAGGACCGGTGTATCTTCCTCCAGGTTTCAAGACCCTGCAAAGACAAGTAGAGAAGGTGGCCCCTGACTCAGTTGCCCTCAAACCCCCAAACGGCCCGATTCATTTGACAAGGCGGAGAAGGGCTTTCTGCCTCCCATGTATGCAATCATAGACTCATTCCTTATGCAATACACTCTGTAATAACAGAGTTTGGAAATTAAGATCTTTAGGAATTAGCTAAATTGGATATCTTGTTCTCTGGACTTGTACTTGGCACGAAAAACTGATTCCTTTTCCCTGGGATGAAAAAAAAAAAAAAAAAATCCCTGTGGGGAGAGGTCTCCGGGGCGCCCTCTACTGAGAGAAAAAGGTAACGGAAGTGGAAATGGTGATTTCTCAGGCACCTTGGTGTTTTCTCAGCTTGAGAAACCATTTCCTAAAGTTAGAGCATGTGCACCTGGCCTGATGCAAAGACTGAGCATTTCCACTCAGGCTGTGTAGTTGGCCAGGCTCAAAGTTATTCCTTAATAATAATAATTAGTATTCTATTAACATGTTTGAGCATTTAATGTTCTAGCAAAGTGCATTCCCTTATTTAATCTTTACAGTAGTAATAGTGCCTCCATTTTATAGATAAGGAAACTAAGCCACAGAGATTTAAACTCACCTGTCCTTACAGACATTAATTTGTATCCGTCTGACTCAAAGTTTCTCACACTTGATCTTGTTCCATACAACTTATAACACTTATAGAGTACACTTTGCATTCATTTGCCTTATATAGGTCTCTCTCTCTTTTTTTTCATGGATGTAATACTTCCAGCCAGGCTAAAGGTACCTTGAGGTCTAGGACAGAGCTGTTTCTCACTATTGTATCAGGGTGACAGACACAAAATAAGTACTTATTAAATGTAATTCAAAATTCACTCATTATTTCTCTGCTTTTGACAAGGAATTATAGAGAAGAGTTATATTACCTTGGACATTTAGGCAAATTGTTTTCCTCCAAATATTCTATGGGTTTGTTAAATAATAGCAAAAGATATGGCAATTCACAGTTGTTATAGCAATAAGGAGATAGAATTAGTGAAATATATTGATAATCTCTAATCTCTAGGGAGCCAAGAATTTTAAGTGTATTGTTCCCACTCCCACCTCTGAGAAGTTGTGAATTTCAGTTGAATGGCATTTCACATTGTTTTCCAATTCAGCAAAGACAAAGCTGTTTGCAAGCAAATCTAGTCTCACCACTTGAATGTTCTAAATATAGTCAGCCCTCCGGCTCTGTATCCTTGGGTTGGTTGAATCCTGTGGATACAAAGGGTCAACTAAGGGACTTGAGTATCTGCAGATTTTGGTTTCTGCTGGGAGTCCTGGAGCCCAGCCCCAGAGGATACCGAGACATGACTGCACAATTTTTTAAAATACCTTTGTTGGAGTATAATTTCTTTACAATGTTGTGTTAGTTTCTGTTGTACAACAAAGTGAACCAGCTATAGGTATACTTATATCCCCATATCCCCTCCCTCTTGAGCCTCCCTCCCACCCTCCCTACCCCACCCCTCTAGGTGGTCACAAAGCACGGAGCTGATCTCCTTGTGCTATGCGGCTGCTTCCCACTAGCCATCCATTTTACATTTGGTAGTGTATATATGTCAGTGCTGCTCTCTCACTTCGTCCCAGCTTACCCTTCCCCCTCCCCGTGTCCTCAAGTCCGTTCTCCACATCTGCATGACTGTACAATTTAAAAATCTAGTTACAAGAAGCAGAACAGTGTCAGAAAAAGTGTTCAATTAGGGGTTAGGATACCTGTGGGTTTTTTTAATCTTTAAAAATTATGCAATATACACCCATTCCGAAAATGTACAGCTGGGGGCTTCCCTGGTGGTGCAGTGGTTGAGAATCCGCTTGCCGGTGCGGGGGAGGTGGGTTCGATCCCTGGTCCGGGAGGATCCCACATGCCGCGGGGCAACTGAGCCCATGCGCCCCAACTACTGAAGCCTGCGCACCTAGAGCCCATGCTCCACAACAAGAGAAGCCACCGCAATGAGAAGCCCGTGCACCACAACGAAGAGGAACCCCTGCTCGCCACAACTAGAGAAAGTCTACGCACAGCAACGAAGACCCAATGCAGGAAAAAAAATTTAAAATAAAATAAATAAATAAATAAATAAATTTTAAAAAAAGAAAAGAAAATGTACAGCTTAATGACTTATCACAAAGTGAACATCCATGAAACCATCACCCAGATTTTGTGTGAGACGCCAGGAAGGTCATCCCCTCTGGACCTTTGTGTCCCATCCGTTAGCAAAGTGATTTGCTCCACTGTAATGTGGCTTTTCATTGCAACCTTTCATTTCATCAGTTGCTTGCGCTATAATTTATTAAATTCTGTTTTGTTGGATATTTAGGGGGTTGTGGGTTTTTTCTGTGTATTAGGAAGAACCCTTCAACAAATAGCTCACCCTCATTCTTACTCATATCCATAGTGATTGCTTATCAAAAATTTCTAGAAGTGGAATTTCCAGGTCAACGGGAATGGCTTGATTTTTAGTGCCTTTGCAAGGCACATAATTAGCACGAAGAAGAAAAACGATTTTGTGAAAGAAATTTGGGCAGCGAAAGACATTTATAAATATGAAGATTTTGCTCTGGGGCCTAGGCAGTCAAGAGGCAATCGTGCAGGCACAGAATGGGCTACTTTGGAGGCTAAAAGTTTTCCTCAGAAAAATGACAATTTGCCACTTTCAAAAGTTGTAGTTTAGTTCAAACTCACCAGCTTCCGCCAAGAGGATTTGAGACAGTTTACAATGAGAGAACCAGCATCAAGGAGTCGAAAGCCATTCCTGCTAGAGCACCAAGGCAACAGACAAGTTACAACATAGCTTTTCAAAAGCACTCAACACCCAGCTCAGGGTGAAAAATCTCTTTTAAAGTTCAGCCAAGCTTTGGCCACTAGAGAGCACTAGCAACACATATTTCCAGCCGCTATCAGCGCTGCGGGAATTGGGGTTGGATTGTCCGTTCTTTTCCATCCTCTCTATCAGAGATAAAGCAATGGCCTGGAGCTTCCAGAATCCTTGCTGGGAGGGGCCCTCCATCTTCCAAACCCCGAGAACTTGAATATTCTGTGAAACAGCTGGTAACTTTAACCTTGAAAGAAAGCCTGTGGGCATAAGGCGGAAAAAGACAGACTGCTCAAAATAAAGTTCAAAATAAAGTTCATTATTATTTTTTCCACTTCCGATGAATAAGATTTACCACTGAGTGACATGCCACTCGTTAATTTTCTCTCTCTCCTTCAATTTGGCCTCTCATGAAGTACCCTGGGTTTTTATTTCCCTCATGTTGAAGGAATTTAATAACATTGACAGCCTAACATGTAGCCAAATATCATAGCGCCTGTAAGTGGTATAGTCCATAATTATTCATAATTAATATGAAACAGCCACCAGCGTTTATGAGGCAGCAATGATGCTCTGGGTCTCGGACTCTAAAAAGCAGCTACAAATCCCCAGGCTAATAGGAACTGAGAGATGGGTGGTGTTTTGTAATGGATTAGAGACATTTGGATGCTTTCTGAGTCCCCAAAAAGTGGTCTTGCTAATTGCCATTCATAAGACCCTGGTCCTGTGTCTCTCACCAAATTACACACTCTGCTTGACCTGGGAGGACGATACACCCCCTGAAGTTTATCCTATATCAAATCAGAGTAGAATCTCTCTGGGCAGAGTCTAAGTTTTCCTATTGACAAGGTTGCCAGTTCAAAGAGAATCTATCTCCTCAGTGAGTGGAGGGGAAGGGAAGAAATCAGTGATCAGCTTTAAATTGCTTTTTGTTTGTTTGGTTGGTTTTGGTTTTTTGTGGGGGGTTTTTTGGCCACACAGCTTACAGGATCTTAGTTCCCCAACCAGGGATCCAACCCAGGGCCCAGGCAGTGGAAACACCACTGGACTGTTAGGGAATTCCCTAAATAGCTTTTTAGCTTTATTTTTTACATATTTTTTCAGTTTGTAATATACTTGTTTTAAAAATTGAGATAGGGCTTCCCTGGTGGCACAGTGGTTGAGAGTCCGCCTGCCAATGCAGGGGACGAGGGTTCGTGCCCCGGTCCGGGAAGATCCCACATGCCGCAGAGCGGCTGGGCCCATGAGTCATGGCCGCTGAGCCTGCGCGTCCGGAGCCTGTGCTCCGCAACGGGAGAGGCCACAACAGTGAGAGGCCCGCGAACGGCAAAAAAAAAAAAAAAAAAAAAAAAAAAAAAAATTGAGATATAATTGACATATAACGTGTTCGTTTCAGGTGCACAGCACAATGATTTGATAAATGTATCTATTGCAAAATGAGCACCATAGGTTTAGTGAATAGCCATCACCTCACATCATTACACAATTTTTTCTCGTGGTGAGAGCTTTTAAGATCTCCTCTCAACAACTTGCAAATATACAATACGGTATTGTTAACTATATTCACCACGACTTACATTACATCCTCAGGACTGATTTATCTTATAACTTAATGACCAGCTTCATGCATTTTGTCCACCCCCAGGCTTCTCCTCTGGCAACCACCAATCTGTTCTCTGGATCTGTGAGTTCAGTGTTGGGGTTCTTTCTTCCTCCCTCCCTCTCTCTCTTTTTCTCTCTTTCTTTCCTTCCTTCCCTTTTCTTTCTTTCGTTTTAGATTCCACATATAAGTGAGATCACGCAGCATTTGTCTTTCTCTGTCTGACATCTTTGACTTAGCAAAATGCCCTCGAGGTCCATCCACGTTGTCACAAACGGCAGGATTTCCTTCTAGCTTTTCTTCTTACTAGAGAAGGTGCCTGGAATGCTAATGTTTTCCCCCAAATTAGGCCTAAACAGGAGTTGCAAATAAAGGGGTCTGAGCCAAGATTTGGAAAATCGGGGTGTACAACCTTTTAGAAGCCTCTTTTATTAGCAAATGTAAGAGCTGCCACATCCAGAAAGCTGTTCCCTCTTCGCCTCCTTGGCTGCAAAGTCATATGTCTTTCTTTTAATGGTCTCCTTTATCCTCAAGGAGCTCCTGCCCCTCCAAGGCTGAGTCTCTTTGGTTATCAGCAAACCACAGGGGCCTGATAACTTCAGAAGGGAAGCACCTACTTCAAATGGGAGGCACCTATCTTCATAACTTTCCATTGTGGAAGGAGCAAATGCTGTGGCAAAGATAAATGACTGATTTTAATTCGAACTCGACATCCACCTTGGCAAAAACTAAAACCGGTTTGGAGAGATTAAAAACGTGGCACGGAGGTTAGACAGTCATTCCTGCAAAGGAAATTCTGTGCAAAGATAAGCCTGGTTCTTTGGAGCATGAGATGTTTTGACTGTGAATACTTTGATTTTCTTTACGTCCCTTTCTTTCTTACAAGACATTTCTCCTCTAGGTCTTCCTTTTCTTGTTTGAATGTTTATCCATTTGAAAGGCCTGGTTATTTAAGCTAATAACAAATCTCTCCTGTTGCTCTTGGCTGGAAACTTCTGAGAGAGAACTTGATAGAGATTTTCTTCAGAAAGCCAGCACAGGAATTTCGAAGTGGCCGGGCAGTACCTTGAGACCTCATTAGAGCACAAAGAGAAAGAAACACATTTAATCAAAGAGCCTTTGCCCACACCCTCCCCTTTTTCCCCTGCCTAGTGTTTTGAATCTGCTGAGTGTTGTGTCAGCGTTGGTTCCTAAGCTTGTGGTTTGTCGGAAGAGTTCAAAGGCATCGTCTGATATTTCGATGTAGCATCACTCAGTGGAATGTCTTGATTGTATCTTTCAGAAACACACTCTACTATGAGGCAACAGGTCAAGGATGGAGTCCAGAAAAATCAAAGACTGCGCAGATTCTTTAGGAGAACTTTGCTCAGAAGACGGGGCTTCACAGCCACTGGACTGAGGAATCCATCTTTGCGGTGCTGGCTTCTTTCCTACTCTTTCTTGGATGCATGTGTGTGGTTAGATTTTCCAAGATAGTTGGCTTTAGAGACTCAGAACCTGACAGTCAAAACTTTCAACAGAGGAGTTCCTGAGTTACGGGCTACAGAGAATTTCAATATAAATTCAAAATTTCGTGCATATTCAGCTGCTGACACCTAGAACTGGAATGCCCATGAGTCCACGGGGACCCTGGTAAAAATGATATAAGGAAAGGCTCTTAAAATGACTTATGGGGTCAAGTAGATGTTTCATTAAACATAGGCAAACAGACCTGAGATGCAGGCACAGAATCGAGAGCCACAGTGACTTGTCCAAGTGTACTTCATAATTGCTTGTGGTGATGGTGATGAGGGTGATGGTGCTGGTACTAATGGTGATGGTGCTGATGATGGAAATGGTGGGAGTGGTACACACGGTGATGGTGGTGGCAATGGTCATGGTGGTGGTGGTTGTGCTGGAAAGAATGCTGGTTGAAGCGGTGGTGGTGATAGTTGGGGTGTTCACAGTGGGTATGATAACAGCCAGGGGGACAGTAGTTATGGTGGAGGAGGTGGTGGTTATGACAATGGTGAGGATGGAGGTGATGATGGAGGATGGAGATGAGATCCCAAATCTGAGTCTTCCTTGCACTCAACTCTTACTATTACAGCCTATATGTTAGCCAAGGATATTAGACAAAAAAGTGACTCATAGGAGAGCACACAGAATGTTGTGAGGGTGCTGTGAAGCTTTTATAGTTAGTGTATCAAGTTTACTGTATTGTTTTCCCAACAAAAACAATAAACTCTTGTTGAAGCAAATATAGAACATATATCAAAGTAGAAAGAGGAAGTAGCAAGTGTACCTGGGAGATGAGATTTTAGGACAGGTTTGCTCCTGGTTTGTGACGTTTGTATTTTCTATGAAGGTTTTACACTTTGATTTTATCTTGGCAGATGGGGGGAGATTGAGGATGCCAATACAAGCTCTTATTTTCATGCTTTAATAACCCTGTGATGTATATGTAATCACTCTGATGTTGTGGTTGAGAAAACTGAGCATTGAAGTCACTTGCCTACAACAACCTACAGCAAGTTAGTGGCAGAGTCAGGATGCGAACTCAGGTCTCTCTGACTCCCAAGTTGCCTCAGATCTGACATATGATACTGTCTCCTGAGGATAGCCTTTAGGATCATCACAGAAATACTGTCTTTAGGGATCATACATCAAGAAGCCTAGGGACGGGGCTTCCCTGGTGGTGCAGTGGTTGAGAGTCCGCCTGCCGATGCAGGGGACACGGGTTCGTGCCCCGGTCCGGGAGGATCCCGCATGCCGCGGAGCGGCTGGGCCCGTGAGCCACGGCCGCTGAGCCTGCGCATCCGGAGCCTGTGCTCTGCAACGGGAGAGGCCACAACAGTGAGAGGCCCGCGTACCGTAAAAAAAAAACAAAAAAAAAAACAAAAAAACAAACAAACAAAAAAAAAGAAGCCTAGGGACTTCCCTGGTGACACAGTGGTTGGGGGTCTGCCTGCAGATGCGGGGGCCACGGGTTCGAGCCCCGGTCCAGGAGGATCCCACATGCTGCGGAGCAGCTGGGTCCATGTGCCATGGCTGCTGGGCCTGCGCTCTAGAGCCTGCGAGCCACAACTACTGAGCTCACATGCCACAACTACTGAAGCCTGCGCGCCTAGACCCCATGCTCCTCAACGGGGGGGGCCACCGCAGTGAGGGGCCTGCGCACCGCGGAGGGGAGTGGCCCCTGCTCGCCGCAACTGGGGAGGGCCCGTGCACAGCAGCCAGGACCCAACACAGCCATAAATAAGTAAATAAATAAATAAATAAATAAATGACTAATACAGACAGTGTGTACGGATACAGGGATGAATAAATAAACCAATGCATCACAACAGAAATCCCAGAAAAACAGACAGATATATATGAAAAAAAAAAAAAGAAGTCTTAAAAGTGGTCCTCTGGTAGTTTGTATAATTCAAGCTTCTTGTCCCAAAGCAGACGTTGCTTTAACAGGATTCTAGTGAACCTGGGTTCTAGTCTTCTGGAATCACAGGCACTTAAGAATTGGACATGTTCTTGGCAGGCTTCTATTCTTCTTTTTTTTTTTTTTGGCTGTATTGGGTCTTCTTTTTCTAATTGTGGCGAGCGGGGACTACTCTTCGTTGTGGTGCGCGGGCTTCTCATCACAGTGGCTTCTCTTTGTTACGGAGCATGGGCTTTAGGTGCACAGGCTCAATAGTTGTGGCTCGTGGGCTTAGTTGCTCCGTGGCATGTGGGATCTTCCCAGACCGGGGCTCGAACCCGTGTCCCCTGCATTGGCAGGCGGAGTCTTAACCAGTGTGCCACCCGGGAAGTCCCCAGGCTTCTATTCTAAACTCTTCTTAGCACAAGAAAATCCCTTTTTTAACAGCCCAGATAGATGGTCCCCTCTTGGCTCTTGAAGATTGCCTTTCTTGGGAGCTCTGGTTCTCACAGACAGCCCCTCCTTTATCTATATTATAAAACACTCTAGCTTTAAAATCTCTATCACATGCTGAATCCTAACTGATTCCCGTGTCACCTTCAGCAACTATACTGGATGAGGTTCTTTTTTCTTCAACGACACAACTCTCTAAATGTCTGTGGGCTGCCATCTTCTGTCCCCAGGATTAACAGCCACAAACAACTCCACCTGTTTGCTCCAAGATCCATCTTGGTATCTCCTGTCCTTCACAACCAATAGAGCCCCAGGCCTGAATCCTACAGGTTCTCCAATAGAACCTTGGCTGAGATGCTATTCTGTGAATGAACCCTAACACACCCCTGAGTTATTTTTCTAAACAGCTTAATTGGGATATAATTCACATACCAGACAACTCACCCATTTAAAGCGTGCAATTCAGTGGTTTTCTGTATATTCACAGGTATACGCCACTATCACCCCAGACAATTTTTGAATATTTCCATCAACTCAAAAAGAAATACTCTAGGGCTTCCCTGGTGGTGCAGTGGTTGAGAGTCCGCCTGCTGATGCAGGGGACACGGGTTCGTGTCCCGGTCCGGGAAGATCCCACATGCCACGGAGCGTCTGGGCCCGTGAGCCATGGCCGCTGAGCCTGCACGTCCGGAGCCTGTGCTCCGCAACGGGAAAGGCCACAACAGTGAGAGGCTCGCGTACCACAAAAAAAAAAAAAAGAAAGAAAAGAAATACTTTACTCCTTGGCTATCATTCCTATCCGTGTCCTGAACACTTTATATGAATGAATCATATAATATGTGGTCTTTTGTTTCTGGCTTCTTTCCCTGAGCCTAATGTTTTCAAGTTTCATCCATGTAGTAGCATGTGTCAGTATGTCCTTCCTTTTTACGACTAAATAACATTCCAGTGTGTGGATAGATCACATTTTGTTTACCCATTGGGCGACTAATGGACATTTGGGTTGTAGTCCCCTCAATTTACTTGGGCATCACTTATGATCGGTTGGTTTCAGTAATGCAAACTGCCAAGTCACAGTCACATCAACTGTGATGAAGCCTCTTGTCCATCCTGTGTTTTGGCATTGGATTAAAAAATAAAAGTGAGTTTAAATGCATCCCTGGACATTTTGTCTAGCAATATTTAGAATTTTAGATTCTTTTAAAATCATCTAAATTTGAGGTATCCTTTCCAGTTTGATGACATCTCCAAAGAAGGATGCCTTTAGGGTCATTATCAGTAATAACATGGACAGAGAGGGTCCAAGGACAAAGCTTGACACTGAAACAATGTTTTCCCAGAGTAAGTTCCCTGGGTATCTAATTCCATGGGATGTCAATAGACATCATGGAAATGAAGGTCATCCACCAAAGGGCATGGACCCCTCCAGACTCTTAGTTCATTTCTACCCAGCAACCAAAACATGCTGTGTTTCTGAGGCATCGGGATCCTGAGGGTCCGAGGAGATGGGGACACAGGAATCCAGCTGGCTGCTTGCATGAGGCTAGGTTGGAGGCTCCTCCCCAGTCTCCCAGGGGCATAGTTATAGTAGCTGCTACCAGCAGAGAGAAAGCCTTGGGTGGATAGTAGCTTTCTGGAAAGAGGTTCCTTATCATTTCTGTCTCAGGGTCTTGGGACACATCTTCCATCATCCTACAGAAGCCAGTGCCAGGGTCCAGGGGACTTTGGCCCAGTGAAAGCTAGAATCATCTTCCACACAAGTTCCACGTCGTAAGAGTTCTGGGCTAGTGGATGAAGGATGGCTGTGTGTGCTTGTGAGAGCGGCCCCTTCTGGGCCCTATATAACACACTCTCCCCACTTCTCTTTGCTTTGACAGGAAGAAAATTCACCCCAGTAGCAGAGAAGCCAACTTGGTGATGGTATTCTCCAGGAGGTCTTTGTTTCATTTAAGGTTTAAATCAGAGGGGATCACACAGGCTCAAAGACCCCCTGGATGTCTTTAAAAAAATGTTTTTTTCTCTGAGTAAAAGATCATAGATTCAGGACCGGGCTTCCCTGGTGGCGCAGTGGTTAAGAATCCACCTGCCAATGTAGGGGACAGGGGTTCGAGCCCTGGTCCAGGAAGATCCCACATGCTGCGGAGCAACTAAGCCCGTGTACCACAAATACTGAGCCTGCACGCTAGACCCCACTAGCCACAACTACTGAGCCCGCGTGCCACAACTACTGAAGCCCGTGCACCTAGAGCCCATGCTCTGCAACAGGAGAAGCCCCCACAATGAGAAGCCCGCGCACCACAACGAAGAGTAGCCCCTGCTCGCCGCGACTAGAGAAAGCCCACGTGCAGCAATGAAGACCCAATGCAGTCAAAAATAAAAAAGATTGTTTAAAAAAAAAAAAAAGATTCAGGATCTCCAGGGAAAAGGATCAGAGGGAAGAATCATGCCCGAGCATGGAGAGAAATGTCCATGTGGCTTAGAAGGCAACCAGCTTAATACCTTATTTCTTGTGATTGCTTTTTCCCCCTTACAGACTTCAACTGTCTCCTCATCATTATCAAATAATTGCAACATTTGGAAAGTACATGGCAACAGTTTATAAATCGCTTGCACATATATATTCTCTCTCTCTCCTTCTTCTTTGTCTCTCCATGTCTCTCTGTCTTTCTATCCCTCTGGCTCTTTCTCTGCATTTAGACCCTCACGATAACCTCTGAAAGGACATATGGGACCTTTTACGGATGTGCAAACTGAGCTTCAGGAAAGAAGACTCCCCGCTTGCCAACCCGCAGCCAGTTAAGTGGCAGAGCTGGGCTCTGCTGATGGTGTTGGATGCCAGCATTTTTTCTCTGCTCTACCAAGTTTGCTCTTAAGGACAGAATTCTGGAACCTCTAGGCAGTGGGCTGGGGGGGAAGATCAGTTAGTTACTGAGACAAAGACTCTCATGGAAGCCTGAGAGCCTCTTTGCCGTAGTTAATTCTTCATCAAATGCATCACTCCCCTCCCCATTCCAAACCAGCCAGAGACAATGATATGATTTTCTTTTCTTTTCTTTGTTTGTCTGACCTGCTTATCTCACCTGCTTTAAAGTTAGCTTCTAAATGTGCACGTTAAAGGTGATTAGAAGACTTGGGGGCATCCTCTGTCATTAGTTAATGCTTGAGAAGGTCTCGGGTCCAGCTCACGGTGCCCGGGCCTTTGCACCATACATCACTGACAGCCAACAGGCGGCCCGGCGGCCCTCTTGCTTCCCTCACCAGCATCTGCCTCCGAACCGGCTGCAGATCGGAGGGGTCGGAGACGAGTTTAATTTAAAGACGAGCCCCCCTTTGCGCTGCCAAAGGAAACGGCGTGTCAGCTACGTCAAAAATAGATACTGTTGTGCAGATATATGGACGGGGAGGTGGACGCCGCCCCTGTCATCCATTACCTGGATTGCCTTTAAATGTCAAAACAAATCCTTCTCCGGTCCTTCTCCAAAACTTAAATCATCAAGAGAGACAGGGTCAGCCTCTGCAGTTTGGAATGCTGGAAGGGAGGGGGATGGGTCGATGAGGAGGTGAGGAGGGGAGGTGAGTGAAGGCTGCCCGTGCTCCTGGGGCTCAGCGTGTACATACATGGAGCAAGGATTTCCCCTGTTTGCCTCAGAAAATTGTGAAGATTGGAGCCTGCCCCTGCTGCCTGGAGATTTATTTCACAATTCCAGACGAGTGCCTCTCGACGTGTAAATATCGATGTGGATTTGTGTAAAAGCAGCCGCGATGCTATGTATCAAAATGAACAGCTGATGTGAACGTGAGGGGTAAGAAGAAGCATGACACACATAGAACACCAATTACACTGGCTTACATTAGTCCATGCTTTTTCTGTGCGAGGCATCTGATGTTCATCTCTTTTAAGACTAGAGCAACCCTATGAGCTGGATTACCCCCATTTTACAGATGAGGAGACTGAGGATTGGAGAGGTTGAGGTCCCTGCTCCAGGTTGCACAATACGGCTAAGGGGTGGGACTCAAAAACCCCAGTCCACGTGGGGTTGGGTACATAATCAAAAAGCTTAAACTGTAGCACATCAGGAGATAAATGCAATGCTTAGCTTATATTGGCATGGATGCCTTAAAGCTGAGGAAGAAATAAATTGTAATAAGGTGATTTATACTGTTTGAAAAAAATCAATGCATGCATTAGTGGTTACGAGGCTAGGAGTCAGAGCCAGATTCCCTGGCTTTGAATCCTTCTATTTCCTAACCATGGGCACTTGGGCACATCAGTGGCCTGTTTGCGCCTCAGTTTCCTCATCTGTAAAATAAGGAGAATTACATTATCCTCCTCAGAGTGTGGTCAAGAGAATAAAAGGAATTAATACTCATCAAACACTTTAAAAGCTTCTAAGCATGAGATGAACGTTTAATAAATATTAGCTACTGTTAAGCACACACGTATCTAGTGCATTCTGCTTTTAGTCCTTTTAACTAAATAAGGTTATGGCTTCCACATCAAAGAATTCTAAACTGCTGAGACTTTTCTGAGAATATGAGGATATTGATTAGAGAGGTAGAGAATACGTTTTGTAGCATTTACATATTTAAAAGAATTGTTATATTTTGGGTTGTGTATGCATACAGGAAAATACTGGTGTTTTTCAAAGTGTACATATATATATATATATATATATATATATATATATATATATATACTTTTTTTTTTTTTTTGCCCATCTGCATGGCCTGTGGGATCTTAGTCCCCCCACCAGGGGTCAAACCTGGGCCCCGGCAGTGAAAGCACCGAGTCCTAACCACTGGGCTGTCAGGGAATTCCCTATAAATATATTTTTAAAACATATGATAGAGCTCCAAAGGGAAAACAATCCAAATGTCCATCAACTGGTGAACGGATACATAAAATACAGTGTATTCATATACAGAAGTATTACTCAGCAACAAAAAAGGACAGAGTATGGATGCTGATACATGCTACCGCACAGTCGAATCTCTAAAACCTTATGCTAAGTGAAAGAAGCCAGCAGCAGATGATGACAGAGTTTATCCATTTGTATGCAATGTCTAGAAAAGGCAAATCCATGGGGATGGAAAAAAGATTAGTATTTGCCTGGCTCTGGCGTCAGAATAGGGAGTGGCTGCAAATAGGCTCAAAGGCCCCTTTCTGGGGTGATGGGTATGTTCTAAATTGGATCATAGGGAATGTTGCAAAACTCCATACATTTACTGAAATGGTATTGAATTACACACTTAAAATATATCAATTTCATGGAATATAAAATTTGTTTAAACTTATAAAAGGTCAACTCTGCCCTTTCCACCTTTGTGATCAGTATTTCTATGTTCCTAACAACAGTACATGTTTAAATATATTTATTCTATTAGATATTTGTAATTATTATTTCCTTTTAATAAAATATGATTAACAGTAATGTATGGTTGCTGTAAAAAACCAAAAATCTTAGACTGTGCAGAAATGTAAATTAAAAAAGTGAAATTCATCTTTTTTCTATACCTTTTCTGTTCAACTACTTTACTCATAGCTTAGTATATATACTTCCAGACTTTTTCTAGGAATATATATGATATACATTATACATATACACTATGTATGATATATGTGCGTGTAATACTTATGTGTATACATTGTACACACATGCACACATATATGTATATATGTATAATACATATATACATATAAAATCTGTGTGTATATATACATACATATATATATAATCTTTATACACATATATATATGTACATGAAAAAGATTTTATTTCTGTCATTTTCACAGATGCGTGTTCATAGTATACAACTGTTCTGCTACTAGAGGTCTCATTTTACCCTCTAAGCAATCTTAGCAAAGATGCTCCTACACCATGAACCCATCACAGTCTCTGTCTTGGGCACCAGCCCTGTCTGGAGTCCAATCTAGCTCCCCAAACCCATGCCTTGCTTACATGTCTGTCCCAAAGTTCAGAATGACCAGGCTCTGCATCTTATTCCCACAGGACAAGCTCGGGGTTAACCCTGAATGCACCAAGCTGAGTCCCTGTGGAGTGTGCTCGGCTGCGCCTCTCCAGTCTGTCACAGACTGGGGACCAGGGAGGGCTTCACAGACAACCTCTAAATCAGTGGTTCTCAGCCTCAGCATTATTGACATTTGGGGCTGGATAATTCTTTTTTGCAGGGGTAGGGGGCTGCCCTGTGCATTGTAGGATGTTTAGCAGCAACCCTGTCCTCTACCCACTAGATGCCAGTAGCATCCATGCAACCCCCTCCATCCCCCACCCCATTGATGACAATCAAAAATGTCTCCAGCCATTGCTTGATATTCCCTGGGGAGGACAAAATCACCCCCGGTTGAGATCCACTGTTCTGGAGAAATCATCTCTTGTTTGTTTTTTCCCATCCGTCATCTGGGTTCTTTCAGGGAACTTGTTCACATCACGTAGCCAGTGGAATCTGGTTAGCTGAGGGAAAGGTCCTCCTAAGGAAATATTTGTATATTCACTCAAGACAAAGTCACTTCCTGTTGACAGATCCATTAGTGACCAGAATATATTAAGTCTTATAAAGAAAACTGATCTTTATTGTGTGATTACAAAAGCATTCCATGTTTTTTTGGCTTAAAAAAATGGAACATTACTACTATGTATGATTTAAACAGTGAAAGTTCCTGGAAATCCCATCCCCTTAGAAAACCACCATGAACATCTGACCCAAAGACTGCCGTACACATGCACACATGAACACACACATGTGCAACCATATGCATCTATATTTAAAAGAGAGACTACTATGCACTTTCTTCAGCAACTTTTTCCTCCGACATAATCAGGGCATCTTAAGTATTAGTCAGCTATTGCCACAATAATGCTGCATAACAAAACTGTCCCCAGACTCAGAGGCTTAAAGCAACAATCATGTACTCTCAAGCTCACAGTTCTGTGGGTCAGCTGCCCCTCAGTTGGACTTCAGGCTTCAGTTTGAGTCCAAGTCTGGTTTCCCTGGACCATCTGGGGCATGTGATCTGCCCCATGTGTCTCATTCAGGGGCACTGGCTACCATGGGCATGCTCTTTTCATGGTGGGTCACCAGCATGCAAGAGAGCAAGGCCAAGTGCGCAAGCACATTTCAAGCCTCTGTGTGCATCACATCTACTAGCATCTCATTGGTCATAACAAGTCACATGGCCAAACCCCACCCACCTATGTAATACAGTATGAGACCACAGTAAGGGCGCCCATGTGTAATACACCACCTCAGGGGACCATCAAATCATTAGGACCAATCATTTAATCTTCTGGACTTATGTATGGATGTGTCTCCATGTCTTATAATCAATCAATAGTTTCAGACCTTGCCTGGATTGGGGTTCAGATCAGCCCTTCCTCCCCGAATATTCTATTTCCATGTAGCTTCATGGTCAATATTCATAGCCACAGAATTTCTCTTGAGAGATTCCCTTGTGTCTCTTCAGAGACAAGTTATATGACACTGGGCAAGTTATTTAATAGCCCCATGCCTCAGTTTCCTCATTTTAAAAAATGCATAAAAACTATATCTAACTTGTAGGGCAGTTGAGAGGAAAAAAGGTGATAACTTAACCACAGATGCTGGCACACAGTGCAGGCTCAAAAATTGCAGGTATTATAGTCATTTTAATGTCATATAAAAACCTCTGGACTTGGAATCAGAATGCCTGGAGTTACTTCCTGCCATTAAGCAGCCGTGTCGCCTGGAGCCTGTCACATCTGTTTCCCTCATGTACAAAATGGAAAGAGCATTCCCTGACCTGCCTATTTCCTGGGGCGAATCAAGAAACTGAATGTGATGATGAGAGGGAAAGTACTGTATAACTACTCAACATCCACATCGAATTATTGTATGTATTGTTTTCAGCCAAGCTTTCTTTTCATGCACAGTGTCCAACAAGTTAAATGCTAGCCAGAAGGATCTTCCAGAACTGGGCAGCTTGAACACGAAGCAGATACAATTTGGAGAGGGAGAAATTTTGTTTGCCTTCCCTGTAGAGTATTGGAGAAGCAGGAGAAGCAATAAGGACCTGCAGTAAACTGTGCTAGTCATTTGTATCTACTCATTAACATTGATTCATTTCATGTCGTTTTCACCACTATGGGGAGAGGTGGAGAGCCCACTGTGCACATGGGGAAACCGAGGCACCCAGCGTCTATAAGAGAATGGATATATACACTGCTCGCTGCTGCTTGAAACCTCCTCTCGCTTGAGAGGGTCTGCACCAATCGGCGGCCCATCTGAGAAGGAGATTGGCTGTGAGTTCTGGGATAAGGAGCTTGCAAATGGGTAAGTATAGGAAGAGCTGGGGAACAGAAGGTCCAGGAAGAAATTAGAGGATTCTATCAATAGAAGGAATCACCAACCAGACGATCTGAGAAACCACATAGGTCCAGCCACAATGGGACTCTTGAAAGGAAGCTTAGGGGGTGCAGATTGTGATGGGAAGAGGGGTCCATGAGATGATCTGCTTCTGTATGGCTGTGGCCTCTGTGAGTCCAGCTCCAAACCTCTGCTGGAGAGCCTGGGGCTGATGGTGGTTGATATTTGGGAAGCAGAACTAGAAACAGAATAGAGAAGTGCTGACACCTCTGCTTTTGTCATCATGTCCAACCAAGATGACCCTCCAAGGATAATGGCTGTGTTTCATTCCACCCTCTAGTCACACAAATCCCACTTTTGGCCACCTGCCATCTGGACCCCACACTAAGGGGGTGGAAACATAGCTCCAATGTTACCAGGTTGACACTCTACCAACCGCCATATATTCCAAATGTGAGTCTGTCAACTCACAGGCACATTTCAAGCCTCTGTGTGCGTCGCATCTACTAGCATTCCATTGGTCAAAACAAGTCATGTGGCCAACCCCCCACCCACCTGTGTAATACAGTATGAGATCACAGCAAATGTGCCCATGAGTAATAGCACCTCAGGGGACCATCAAATCATTAGGACCAATCATTTAATCCTCTGGGAGAATCCACTCGCAGACCTCCTGTACCTTTAAAACAAGCCTCTCTGTTTAGAGGAATCCCTCCTCCTATGCCGGGCATATATATAAATGTACACTTCCCTGACTGTAGTTCCTCATCCTAAGATCTCTTCATGACATTTATTATTCAACTGAGTTATGTTTATTGTAGAAAATAGGGGAATAAAATAAAACAATGGAAAATTTTAACAACGTAGTTCCACCATCCAGAGATAACCTCTGTAAGCTTATTAGTATACAGCCATATAGATACATAGTTTTTCTAACGAAATTGGGGTCAAATAGTGTATACTGTTTTATAAGCCACCAACACCCACTTACAGACTACATACATTGACTCTTAGTGGTAGTTTTCTAAGACATTCAATAAGGTGACACAATCTAGACAACCAGTTTTCTATTGCTGGAAACTTGGGTTCTTTCCAATTTCTTTCCACTGTAAATAACACTGCCATGAACATCTCGCATCTAAATATCAGTACAGAATTCTGAGTAGTAGAAGAACTCCTAGCAGTGAAGTTACTGGGGTTCAAGGCTTTTTGAAACATATTTAAAATTTTCCCTCCAGAAAGGTTGACCCATTTGTACTCCTTAGTGTTTAAGAATTCCTCCTTAAGTTTTACAAAACTAAATAATTTCGGAGTTAGCTGATATTTTCAGTGAGCAGTAAAGTTCATCAAACCCTTCAATCAAAGGTTCATCCACTCAATAAATGAGTGCAACTATGTGTCAGGCACTGGAGACACAGAGGTGAACAGAGCAAATAGAAATCTTCACCCTGGAGAGTTAACATCTAAAGAGAAAGCAAACGTTGAGAGAGTAGCTACTTTTTCAGTTTGCCTAGACTAGCCTGGCTCCTTCGAATCATAGAGCAGCCCATTTGCTCTCCAAGTTGATCCACTTTCCCTGTTATTTGCAAAGCATCATTGTTCTCCCTCCAGAAGCCCTGAAGTAGGTAAGTCAAGGAGGTAGGTAAACTTTCTCCAAGTGAAAAGAGTTCACCCCAACTCCCCACCCCCAAAGTGAAAGGGAAAACCCTCAATGAAGTAGGTCAAATACATTTGGAGCTGCCCACCCCACCCTCCCAGGCGACGTCTCCTGATGTAGTGACTTCATAAGCCGTGGAGCACTGGGCAGAGAATCTGGGCTGATGTCACCTAGACGCTGGGATATATTTATGGCTTCGTGCCCTCAGCTACCTTTGGGTAAATACATCAAGAGGCCATCACAGTAAAGGCCGCGAGTGCTGGCTGAGTGGTTTACAGTCATGCCTAAGCTGAGAGGTGTGTTGGCAGGCCTTCTTGGCAGGTCCCTGGATGTGACTTTCCAAGATGCTGGGTCCTGGATCCCAAACCTACGATATCACGGAGCCTGCTTTTGTCTCTTTCAGGATGTTTCCTTCCCCCTTGCTTCCATGCCCTGTCCTCAATGTCAGCAAAGCCACTCTCCCCACCCAATTGTCCACCTCCCCATCTTTTCTTTCTTGAGTAACCACAAAAGAAAGAGGCAAACCTCTTCAGCGGCCTCCCTGGACCAAATGCAAAACCCCTTCAGGTCACACCTCAACTATGTCGACCTTTTGACTTCTGATTTGGGGAAAACTGAAGGTAAAGCAGCTGAATTTGACCTCTTAGACAGTTTGGGGAAGAGTGGGGAGGGGTTCTCAGGAGACGGCTGGGAGATGGTGGGAAGAGGAGGACAGGAGGGGGAGATCTCAGGGAACAGCATCTCCTCTAGGAAGACTTTGCTGCCTCCCATCCCAAGCTGGGTTCAGTCTCCCTTCTCTGTGCTTACCTCTGTCCCAGCGTCTGCCACACTGCAGAATGACATACCGTGAGGTGCTTAACGATGGGGACCATGGGCTTGGTACATAATAGGTGCTCATTAAGGTTTTTTTTTCAAAGAAGTGAATTCATGAATGAATGAATACAAAAGCCTCCCTTAGTGCAGGAGCTATTTTATCTCCTATTTAACTTGCCCATTCATTCATTCATTCATTCATTCAACAAAGGGCAGCAATGCCCACCCCCCACCCGGCCCTGGACCATATGCATCAGGCACTAGGTTACAATGGAATAACATTGATTCTGTGATTCATTCAATAAAAATTCAGCCAGTGTCTGCTGGGTCCCAGGTTCTGAGGTTGAGTCTAGGGCTAAAACTGGCCTTTCCCAACTTCATGATGTCCAGTTGAGTTAGGAACGTAGAAAAGGGGATTCTGGTTCAGACGTTGAAGGGTCATGGAAGGCTTCCTTGAAGAGAAGAGAAGATTGAGGCTTCTAGTCGACTTGTTTTGGGAAAAGACTTCAAATCACCTGTCTGGCTCAATTATCGACACCCAGAAGTCCTTGGCTTCCAAAGAGATCACATAGTCTTCCTCATAGCAGTGCTTCTCAGTTGTAATTGCTGCCATTTGACAAAACCAAGGGTTTGCAAGGATGTGGAACAGCAGGACCACCCAGCCACTGTTTACTGCAGGATAAAATGGTACAACTGTGTTGGAGAGCAAATAAGCAAGGGCCAAACAGCTCTAAAAGGAGCATAAACATTTCAAGCCAGCTTCAACACTTGAGCTCTGGTCTCTAGAGGAACTCTTACACACATGTACCTGGAGCCAAGCACAAGAATATTCACTGCAGCACTGCTCGTGCTGTTAAAACCCTGGGAACTGCCTACCTGCTCATCAACAGGAAAATGAATGAATAAAATCTAGGCCCATTCATTCAGTGGAATATTTTACAGCAGTTAAAAAGAACCACTAGAAATGCACATGTCAACATAGATTGATCTCAAAAACAATGTTGGGGGACTTCCCTGGTGGTCCAGTGGTTAAGACTCCACGAGCCCGAGGGCCCAGGTTCCATCCCTGGTCGGGGAACTGGATCCCGCATGCCGCAACCAAAAATCCCGCACACCGCAAAGAGGATCCTGCACGTGGTAATGAAGATCCCACGTGCCGCAACTGAAGGCCCAGCACAGCCAAATAAATAAATAAGTATTTAAAAAAAACAATGTTGGGCAAAATTGGCACAAGGATATGGACAGTATAATACTATTTATATGAAGTTTTAAGATATGTGCAGCAATACCACGTGTTAGATAATGCCATGTATCATTTAAGAACACATGCATGTTAACATAGATGGTAAAAGTGTAAAGATATGCATATAAATGAGAAACTTCAACATCGGGAAGGTGGCTACCCTTGGAGAGGTAGGGAAAGAATGCAATTAGGGAGAGTTACTTAGGAGAAACAGTACCTGAAAGATTTTATCTCTTAAGCTGGGGATTGAACACACAGGTGTTTATTATAGGATTCTCTATTCTTTTGTGTGCCTGAAATATTTCAAGAGGCAAATTAAAAAATGCTGCTACATTCATACACGATGTCCTGTGCTCTTCCTGAAACCCTGTGGCCGGGAAGAAGGGAAGGATTATTTTCCCCTCCCAGCCCTTCCAAACTTCTCTGTTAATTTTGGACATGGGGAAAGAGGTTCCCAGTGTTTGGTTAGAAATAATAGCATGGATAAGATTAAGTCCTCCTTAGCTGGGTGTGGATTATCTTAGGAACATCACAGCAGCACTCTGAGGCAGTTAGCTTTATTGTCCCCATTTCACAGATGCAGCGACTGAGGCTCAGAGAGGAAGCAGTTTGCAGAAGTCCCCTGGTTGTAGAATGCTGGGGCAGCAGGGCTTGATCTCATCACCCAGGGCTTCCCTGCCAGGTAAGCGTAGAGTGTAGGGGTTAAAAGCGTCCCCTCTGGAGACACTCCTGGGTTAAACGCCCAGCTCTACCTCTTCCCAGCTACATGGCCTTAGGCAGGCTCGCCGGGCTGTGCCTCAGTTTCTTCACCTAAAACATGGGGCTAATTATACTCCTTCCTCATAACGCTGTCAGGAGGATTTAAAAAACTCTAAAGAACTCAGAATTGTGCCTGGCACATAGTAAGTGCTCCTAAAAAGTGCCCGTTGAGACTGGTTCTAATTAAGCCTGAGCACTCCACGTCTCAGAACTCAGGAAGGCAGACCCAGGTGACCTTCAAGCCACACTCTGATCAGCACTGCCCAGAGCTCAGTGGTGGTCGGGTGCTGGCTGCCCAGCTTAGGGGATGAGGAGACTTTCAAAGGGGTACATACTTTGGCCAGCAGATGAAAAAGGACCAGTGATGGATTCGTGGACCAGGTACTCCCTCGCCCTCTTTTGGCTTTTCAGCGTTTCCACCTCACCATCACTCACTGGCTCTATAAACAGATTTCCCAGTAATCGTTTTCCTTCCCTTTGAAGTCCCCCATCCATTCTCTCCCCACTCTTAGCCTTCTCCGCTTCCTCTCCAAGGAGGACCTCGCGTTGGCAACAGTTTCCAGCCCGACAGGGTGGAGACGCAGTGCAGAAGGGCTCTAGGTCAGTTCCGTTCAGTCCAACACACCTTTTCTGAACACCTACTGAGTGCCTTTGAAGAACTTTGCTGGGAAGAGAAGACCACAAGAGATAGAAGGAAAAGGTTTGACCGACTGGGTTGGAAATTAGGTCTTGTCAGAGGGTAACCTTGGGAAGCTCCTCATCTCCCTGAGCCTCAGTTTCCTTATCTGTACAGTGGGGGTAATGATAACGCTGACCGCACAGGTGAATGGGAGGAATAAGTGGTGCTCTATATGTGCAGGACAAAGCAGGCATTCAGCAGGCAGAAGTTTCATGCTTCTGCCATTGTTATGGGTGTGATACAGAAGGAAGAGACAGGAACGGTGTCCAGCTTCTGGTCTGGAAGATTCAGTGAATGGAGAAGCCATCTGCTGAGATGAGGAGCCCAGGAGAAATCTGGATTTGGAGATAAGAAAGCCAATTCAATCTGGAGCACAGTGAATTTGAGACAGTTGAGTATGGACCACATGGAGACATCCAGGAGGCAACTGGCAAGACAGGTCTGGAGTCTTGAGGCTCAGATCATGAAATGGCCATCCTTCCTGAGATCTCAACTCCCACCCTTCACAGTGATCATGCAAACCTACCCAGAGAAGCTGGCATCCTTTGAAATTCATGGGGGAAAAAATCTTCTCCCCAGCCGCCTAGCACTGGCACACACAGAAACCACACATCTCTGAGCCAAGTTCCTGGGCTGTGTCACTCAAAAGGAAGAACGCAGTTCAGAAAATGACCAACTATAACCTCCCTTTCAGCAGAAGACAAAATCTAGCCTCATCCCTAAACTAGGGAAGGAACAGAAGTGATGTTTCAGGGAGATTTCATGTTGAGGATCTTACAGCACACATGACAAATGCCAGCAGAGTCTATGGATCTATATTCTATTCAGTAGTTGCCAACTTCAGAACAGGGGGTGGTCTCTGGTGGGATGCCCCTTGGCTCAGAGGTCTCAACCCATGAGACAGGTGTGGCTGGAGGAGGGACACAGTGGGACCCTCCAAGGACTGACACTCAGGGCAGGCCCCCTTCCCCCAAGCCTCTGGGTACAACTACACATCTGGATATAAGCGGGGTGGGGGGCCTCCATCAGCGAAAAGCGGTCATAAAGCTCATTCACAGAGCTTAGAGGAACACTTCTTTTTTTTTTTTTTTTTTTTTTTTTCTTGGTACCTGGGCCTCTCACTGTTGTGGCCTCTCCCGCTGTGGAGCACAGGCTCTGGACGCACAGGCTCAGCGGCCACGGCTCACAGGCCCAGCCACTCCATGGCATGTGGGATCTTCCCAGACCGGGGCACGAACCCGTGTCCCCTGCATCAGCAGGTGGACTCTCAACCACTGTGCCACCAGGGAAGCCCGAGGAACACTTCTTAATGGTCATCTATACTCCGATTACACGTGAAAAGTCATAATTGGGTGGGGACCAGAGAGCAGGGAAACAAATATTTGATCAATCGCCATGGAGAATGGTGGGTCCACTTTCTCTTCCATGCTTTGTCCATGTCCCTACAACACACTTCAAAATATTTTAAAATTCTATTTCATTTTCTACAAGGACTTTAATACTTTCATATAGATCCTAAGGGATCACTAGAAAAATAATTTCTTTAGATGAAAAACATGGTTACAGACCCATTAGCAAAATGTTATCCTATGAAAATCTAAGAAACAGAAATGAAAAGTGTTGCTTCCCTTTCTCCTCCAATTCCCAGAGGTGTCCCCAGTTGCCACTCTGGATCACTGATTTCTCCAGCTTTCTCCACGTGCAATACACAGGAAAGCTTAACCGAACGCGTGCCAACAAATACAAAAGGTCTCAGAAAGTTCCTGCTAGTTCCACAGTTGTGAGAGCAGAGAAGCTATTGCCCATAAACATGTGTACTTGCAAAAAAAATGCATAAACGAAGATTGGTACTTTGATGCATTGCTTAAGAATTTATGGCGCATATGCTCCACGCGAGGCAACATGTGTATTTATTTGTGTGCCAAAGAGCAAGATGGGCTGAGGGGGACTGCGTTCCCTGCCGGTGTCCACACACTTCTGTGAGCACGGCATGTGTAACGGGGACGTCCATTTTTTATCTCAATTGATTCCTTACCCCAGGGTCTGCTGGTAGCTGTTTAGCCCAACGCACATCATGTGCCCATCCACGCAAGCCCCTCGTCTTTATAGGACTCTTTGCTCTTTTTCTCCCCCTCTTTGGAGATTTTATTTATTATCTGTGGGGAAGTGTATTGTTTGGAGATTCTGGTTTTTATTTCTCTGCTGGCTTTGACAGATACTCAGTGAAAGGGGGGCGGAGGAGGGGCAGAGAAAGCATTTGGTTTTGTTTTATGATATGCCGGGGAGGCTCTGTTAAATTCTCCTTGGGGTTTGGAGGACCATGTGAGTGAAAAGGCAATAGTGATGGTCAGGAGAGGTTTTGGTCGAAGCCGTGACGACACCGAAGTGATGGAAATTATAGGCCTGGTTTCATACGGGCAGTCATTTTAACAGTGCTAGGGATATGCAAGCATGTAGAGGGTGCTAAGGGCGAGCTATGGACCCTCTGCCTCTGAGATCAGACTGCGTGCGTTTGACTCTGGGCTCTGCCACTTACTTCCTCCCTGGTAACCTGGGGCTAGTTACTTGGTCTTTCTGAGCCTCGGTTTCCAGCTCTGCACAATGGGCGTGATAATAATAGCTGTTGTGGCGACAGCCCACAGCACTCTGCCTGGATGCTTAGGACTATAATAAATGTTTTCTGTAGCTTCTGAGCACAGTGCATCCTGTTTGTAACAGTGCTGTGGGAGAGGCCATTTAATCTCTTTTTATGGATGGACCAGCTTGTATTAAATTATGTCAAGCCTGCTGGAGAAGGATTCAAATCCTTGTTATCATGAGCCCAACATGTTCCAAATCGAAATCATTTCTTTCTTTCCTTGCTCTGCTCAAGACAGCATTCTGGGGATTCTCTAAAGGGTTTTTGGAAAGGCATCATGTATTCCCGCCGACCCCAACCTCAGTTGCGAGTGAGAATCTGCTGGCAGAGCTCTTAAAAACCAGTGGTGGGTGCTCGACCCGGAGGTTTTGGTGGAGCTGACTTGGTGTGGAGCTCAAGCAGGTCCAGCTGGGGGAAAACTCCCCCAGGTGACTCAAGTGCACAGTCAGGGTTGAGAACAGATGATGGCCACAGCTGCCCAGGGGACGAGCACGTCCCTTCCCCCTAGCTCCTCCCCATTCTCGGGACCCCTTTTGAACCCACTACCCAGATGTTCTTAACTCTGTCCCCGTTCTCTCCATCCTTGGCCCCAATTTGCACACTCATCACTTTTCACTTGGGCTGCTACAGAAACCTCCCTACTGGCTTCTGGGCTTCTAACATCCCTTGTCAATGGTCAATCCATCTACCATTCCAGCCCCCCAAGTGTCCTTCCACGGTATGCATCCAGTCACAGCTCCTAATCCCCCAATATGATGGAGTCAAACTCCCCAGCCTTCATTTAGAACCTGCCTGAGCTTAGTCTGCCTTTCCAATGTCATCTCCAATCTCCTCTCCTACCTGAACCTCCACTGTTTTTTTTTATTTGTTTGTTTGTTTTTGCGGTATGCGGGCCTCTCACTATTGTGGCCTCTCCCGTTGCGGAGAACAGGCTCCGGACGCGCAGGCCCAGCGGCCATGGCTCACGGGCCCAGCCGCTCCGCGGCATGTGGGATCTTCCCGGACCGGGGCACGAACCCGCGTCCTCTGAATCGGCAGGCAGATTCTCAACCACTGCTCCACCAGGGAAGCCCTGAACCTCCACTGTTCGATCATCCTCTTCTTTGTAATGTGCTCTCTGTCCTTGCCTAACTGGTAAACTCCTGCACATCCCCCAGAGCCCAAGCCGCCATCCACCTCCCAGGCAATACGGATTGCTTCCTGCGGACTTTACAGCCTAATGTGATACATGCTGTAGAGGTCTGTACAGTATGGTTTTTATTTACATCTCCATCTCCTCCATTTGCCTTGGGAATTCCTCAAGTTCAAGGAGTGAGTCTTGTTCATCCACATGCTTATTTATCACCCCTCAGAAGCATTTGTTGAGCAGAACAAGCTGTATCACTACCAGGGTTTGTTCTGTGGCCGATTCTAGTTTCCAAAGGCTGCCCCAACCATATGCCCCGTTCTCCAGCTTCTTCTCCAGAGTGACCTTCCACTCCCTATCAAAAGTCTAGTCTCCTGTCTCTTAAATCTGGGAAGGCTTGTGACTGCTTCCACCAAGAAATGGGATAGAATGAGGCTGTGTGACTTCCAAGGCCGGGACATGAAGGTCGATGCCGCCTCAGCTTTGTTCCCTGGAACACCTCTGCGTGGATCCCTGAGGCCGTCATGATGGGAGGAAGGCAGGTGCTCTGTTGAGAGTCTCAGCTGAGCCCAGCCTCCAAATGGTCCCAATCCGAGAACCAAACTATGAGGAAAAGAGCTTCCAGAAGATTCCAGCCTTAGCCATCAAGTCACCGCCAGTCATTTGAATCTTTCCAGCTCAGATCTCAGATTTTGTGGGGAAAGAAAAAAAAAGACTGAAAAACACCCAAAAAAGTAAAAAAAAAGATCTCAGACATTGTGGAATGGCAATAAGCCATCATTACTCTGTCCAGTCTAAATGTCTGACTCCTGGAATCTACAAGCATAATAAAAGAGTTGTTATTGAAAGCTGTAATGTCGGGACTTCCCTGGTGGTGCAGTGGTTAAGAATCTGCCTGCCAATGCAGGGGACACGGGTTCGAGCCCTGGTCCGGGAAGATCCCACATGCCACGGAGCAACTACGCCCGTGCGCCACAACTACTGAGCCTGCGCTCTTCAGCCCGTGAGCCACAACTACTGAGCCCGCGAGCCACAACTACTGAAGCCCACGTGCCTAGAGCCGGTGATCTGCAACAAGAGAAGCCATTGGAGTGAGAAGCCCGTGCTCCGCAACAAAAGAGTCGCCCCTGCTTGCCGCAACTAGAGAAAGCCTGCGCGCAGCTACAAAGACCCAACACAGCCAAAAATTTAAAAAAAAAAAAAAAAGCTGTAATGTCTTGGGATAGTTTATTATGTAACAATAGTGCCTCCAAGGGCTGTATTTTTTCTTTTGTGAAATATACAGCCCTACATCTAGCTCCTGCCTACCATCCCCTCTCCTACCATCCTTCGTCACTCTTGATAACACCCGCCCTGGCTATTCTGCTCCTCAGTCATCCCTACCTGGTTCCCACCTCCAAGTCTCTGCTATTCCCTTTCCGGGGAATAGTTTTCCCCTGTCTCTTCCAAGGCTGCCTTCTTATCAGCATTGAATTAATTCAAACAGGTGTTATATAATACATATGTTATAAAGTTATAAACATATAAATATACATAATTATAGTATAACATGTAATATACAGAATTAAATATTTCTTATAATGATGGCCAAGAAGTACCTGAAAAGATATTCAACAATATCAGGCATTAGGGAAAAACACACTAAAATGGCTAAAAGTAAAAAGGTGACAATACCAAATTTTGAGGATTTGGAACCGCTGGGATGCTCTTATGTTGCTGGTGGGAATGCGAAATTGTAGAGTCTCTTTGGAAAACAATGTGGCCGTTTCTTATACAGTTACAAACAGAGTTACCATATGAGCCAGCAATTGTACTCCTAAGCGTTTACCCAAGAGAAATGAAAACATATGTTCATGCAAAGATATGTGCACGAATGTTCGTAGCAGTTTTATTCACAACAGCCCCAAAATGGAGACAACATCATGCATCCATCAACTACGTGATGGACAAACAAACCATGGTACATTCACTTGGTGGAATACTATTCAGCAATAAAAAGGAACTGACTGATGATTCTTGCAGCAAAATGGATGAACCACAAGAGCACGGGGCTAAGTGAAGAAAACCCAGGCACAAAAACCTACATATGATCTAATTCCATTTATATTACATTCCAGAGAAAGCAAAACTATGGGACAGAAAATAGGTCAGTTGTTACCAGGGACCAGGGGAAAGGAAGGGGACTAAAGAGTTTCAAAGGAAGTTTTTGGGGTGAGGGAAATATTCTATACCTTGATTATCATGGTCGTTACACAACTGTACACTTTTGGCAAAAGTCACTGAACTATAAGGTTATCAAGGGTGAATTTTAATGTATGTAAATTTAACTCAATAAAACTGTCTATTATTTATTTTTAAATTGAAGTCTAGTTGATTTACAATGTTGTGTTAGTTTCAGGGGTACAGCAAAGTGATTCAGTTATATATATATATATATATATATATATATATATATATATATATATATATATATATATTCTTTTCCCTTACAGGTTATTACAAAATACTGAGTATAGTTCTGTGTGCTGTACAGTAGGTCCTTGTTGGTTATCTATTTTATATATTGTAGTCTGTATATGTTAATCCTAAACTCCTAATCTATCTTTCCCCTACTCTTTTGCCCTTTAGTAAACGTAAGTTTGTTTTCTATGTCTGTGGGTATATTTCTGTTTATAAATAAGTTCATTTATATCATTTTTGCAATAAAACTTTTTAAAAAATTATTTTTGGGGGGAGGAATTCTCCAGCCCCATTTTATCTAAAAGACATTCTCCTCCACCATAATTCTCTCCCACGTGATTTTATTTTATTTTCTGCATAGTACCTACAGATTTCTAAAAGTTATATATATATTATTATACTTATAAAATTATATAAAATTAAATAAATCACATATAACAATATGAAATTATATATAATTTAGAAATCATTGAGTACTATGCAAAAAATAAAATAAAATCATACGAGAAAGAATTATGGTGGGTGAGGAATGTATGTGTGTTTACTAAAATTATGTATTATTTATAATTTTATACATATAAAATGTTAGAAATCATTAAATACTATGCAGAAAATTACACACATACAAACATATATATTTTTTACTTGCTTATTGTTTGTTTGTCTTCTCCTCTAGAATGGCTAGCACCCCAAAACAGGGATACTCTACAGCATGTTCACTGTTTTATCCCTGAATCTCACACACTGAGTGCACCTAATAGATGCTGTAAATAAATACTTCTTGAATTAATCTACAGGAAAACAAAAAAGCTTGGGCCACCAGATGCAGTGACTTAAACTGTAAGAAAACTCATTTTTGAATCCCGAACTGAGTTACTTCCAGACTCGGCTACTTAGCCACGGCTCACCCTCAGCCAGAAGAAACCGCAGCCCTTTCAGAAGGACCAGATGTAGGGGATGAGAATTCCGGAGTGGCCTGGGATCAGGGGACAAGATAAGAACTTGCCCTGGACAGCGGGGGTCTGGGTCCGAATAGGAAGCTTCCCTCGGGCGTGGCTGAGACGTGTTCCGATCAGGTAATAAAAGCCTGGTTGGAAATCTTGCACCCTTTGGATCTCATTTCATTTTACTTTATTATTAAAAACTAAACATGTGGAACAGAGATAATTTGGTTCTGCACGAGGCTTCCTTTGGCTCCTGCATCTAAGGAATTTAACGAGGTAAAAAACAGAGGGAAATATTTGTATATGTGGAAAGATTGAAAGCAATTTTTTACATCAAAGGATGTTTAGGGTGATCTCTGGGCAAGTTGTGAGCATTCATGCTGCCCGGATCGTCATATTGTGGGCTTTTGTTGGAGGCGGGAGGGGGCTCGTAAAATTTTTTGGTTTTATTTTATTTCAATTAGTTTTAAAAGGAAGAATATAGTAGAGCCAAGCTTTTTTTTTTTTTGCGGTACACTACGCGGGCCTCTCACTGCTGTGGCTTTTCCTGTTGCGGAGCACAGGCTCCAGACGCACAGGCTCAGCGGTCATGGCTCACGAGCCCAGCCGCTCCGCGGCATTTAGGGATCTTCCCGGACTGGGGCACGAACCCGTGTCCCCTGCATCGGCAGGCGGACTCTCAACCACTGCGCCACCAGGGAAGCCCAGAGCCAACCTTTTAAATATCCTTTTTGCAATGGTTGGAATTGGGTTTCAAACCTTAATGTGCTCCAAGAGACAATAATACAGGCTGGACGATAGTTATGTTCCAAGCTCCAAGGGCTCCTTCGCCCCTCTCTCTGCACTGTCTCTGCACACAGGGCACAGCCCTGTTTAACTCTGTTCTCTGCCCCTGCCTCCTTCAGCATGATGGAAGGGTCAGGTTCTCCCTTATAAACTCTTGGCGATCGTTCCAGAGCAGAGCAGTTTAAAGAGTTTAGCCCTCTGGAGTGTGAAAGGGTGAGACAAACCAGGATTCAGTTTCAGCCGGGCCCCTCAGGTGTAATGAAGCAGCAATAGGAATCCTCACTATAGGATTCTTCTTTCACTCAGTGTTATGCTTGAGAGATTCATCCACATTTTTGCAGGAGGTTGTAGTCCGTTCATTTTTACTGCAGAATAGGATTCGTTTTGATGACTTTATCACAATGCAATCAGCTGTTCTACTGTTGATGGATAATTCGATTGTTTGGATTGTAAGGCTATTAGCAGCGGTATTGAGGGTTCTTATACCTATGCTGGGGGACATGGGTACCACTTGCCCCTGAAAATCCTTAACCTCTAAGCCCAGGAGCTCAAAACCCTTTTGGGATCATGGATCTCTCAGATAATCTGATGAAAGCTGGGCCCCTTACCCCAAATGCACAGACACACAGACAGAAGCAGAGAGACAGAAGGATAGAGACAGACATACACAGATATAAAAAAGGCAGAGGTACAGATATGCACAATACTGCATACGATTTTAGGGTGATCTCAAGGATGCTCAAGTGCACGCAGGGACCACCTCTAGAACCCCAGATGTACTCTGATCCGGGAAGGGAAGAAGAGAGGTCTTTTCAGCCGTGCCAGGCAGGCACCAGGTATCTCTGGGGAAAAGCGGAGAAGGGAAGGTGGGTTTCCCTCCAAGTCTGCTCCTAAATGCTTTTGTTTTTCCTCCTTGGCACTGGGAGGGCTCCAGCTCAAGCAAGGGAGAAAGGAGAGGTCAGTTTCTTTGCCATAAGCCAAACCCCATGGAGCTCCTGCAAAGCCCGCTCTGCTCTGCGTGGATGTCTGTGTTTGCACCGAGGGTGAGGGAGAGGCCAGAGCCAAGAACAACCCACAAGTCTGCACACAGCAGTTTCTTGCCAAATGTGCTCCCAGAGGAAACATCGGTGATGGCACGAGCTGAGCATGGCTGGGGCCTCGGAGGGTGCGTAAACTGTGGGTGCCAGAAAGGTGTGCGGACAGTGAGGGGTTCTGGGGGGCATCCATGGTCGGGCCCAGCTGTGCCAGGGCAGTGCTACTCTTGGTCTTGGGCAGGAGGGCCTCTGTGCTTTAGTGGGCTCTGCTTTGCCTCTTTGTGCCCATGCCCCTCTCATAGGGGCAGAGAGTTTGTAGGACAGAGGCTACATCCCTCCATCACCGGTACCCATATGTTCAGGGTACCCAGAAACGGAGACTTCTGCCCAAATGGGCCCCAGTCTGAATCTAGACCCTGCTTGGTCCTATTTCTTGGATGCATCACTGGACGGTATATCCCCCTACCCTTGTGCTCACCCCTGGGCATGCGGGATAGCCCAGAGGTGGCTGTTTGCAGGAGGGAATATGCATAAGGCTTGGGAGTGCAGGCTGGGGTGTCCTCACTTGTGTACAGAGCCCCTCATGGAAGAGACAGACCAAGGTGGGCCATCACGGTGTGGGGCTGGAGGCTGGGTGTCAGCTCTTCCTCTGTCACTGGATTCTGGGACAAAACTCAAAGGAACTGAGAATTCTCAAGTCCACTTTGGTCTTCCAAATTATTAGAAGGGTACACTTGCCCACTTGTCGGATGATAGAACACACTTTATTTACCAGTTTCCTATCTTGGGACTTCCTTGGCAGTGCAGTGGTTAAGATTCTGCACTTCTACTGCAGGGGGAGCGGGTTCAATCCCTGGTTGGGGAACTAAGATCCCGCAAGCTGCACGGTGCAGCCAAAAATTAAAAAAAAAAAAAAAGACTAGTTTGCTATCTTGATTTATAACTCTGAAGTTCTCAGTCACAGTATGGGGAATCTCGATTTGCACCCTTGCCCCAGGGCTCCACCTTGTTAAGGATGGGTCTGCCAGGGTGCTACAACCCGGTGGGTTTTTTTCCCTCTGCCCGGGAGGTGCAGTTCAGAGACAGAACTAGATATTTTGGGACAGGAGCTCAAAGGCAAAAAAAGCCCACCCTCTGCGCAGCCCCCAGGGAACAAGTGACCTTCCTGTTCGCACCCTACAGAACTTGCTTCCTGAGATGTGGCGCAAGTAGCTTAACCCCTGTGGACCTAGGGACAGAACAGACAATAATGCTACCTCTTCATAGGGTTTTTGCAAGGACTAAATGGGCATTGAGCAGGCACTGGACTGATGACCCTGATTCTTCAGCAGACATTCATGGCGCATCTCTAATGTTCCAGATGGTCAACTGGCTCCACCTTGCATTGGGAAGCTCTTTGCATCCCTCCTGGGGACCCCACTAGCCCAGTTTTCTGTATAAGGAAGGACGCCCTCTTGCCAGCAGAAGTCTCACTATCGAGAGGTTGGCAATCTCTTGACACCAGTCCATCATTCTTCAATGGTACCTTCTTGTCAGATGTGCCGGCGTCCTAGGTGTTCAGCAGTTAGTAACTTCCTTTCATGTTGGGTCAGCCATGCAGCTGCCAGCAAGCAACCAGTCATGCCTAAAGCCCTCATCTGCTCAGATCCCAGGAGCCAAGTAACCACCGAGGACCTCGACAGCTTTCCCAGGTCTCAAATGGGGCATGTGGGCACACCGTACAAGGTGAGTACACAACTGGACCTAGACCCAGGAGCTGGAGGGGGTGTCGTGAGGCTACTGGGCCACCATATGGCAGCCTGGCCACCAGAATCCCTGGGCTGTGGGTGATGCACTCTGGACTCAGGATGCTTTGAGTCTCTCTACCTGTAGCTATCTCTGCATCTTTCTGTGTGCGTCTCTTATGGTCTACCGCTCTGCTTTATCTGCTTCTGTTTCACTATGTCACTTTGTCTTCTTTTACGTATGCATCTCTTCCTCTCTTTCTGATGTTCGTCTCTCTCTCTCTGTTTATCTCAGTACATCTCTCTCCATTGCACCCTCATCTGTCCTAAGCTGATGTCTCTTGGGACAGCTGCCCTCTGTGACCCCAGCACCCTTTGCACCCACTCTGCCTACCTCCCTTCTGCAGCACCAGTCCTGGGCTGCAGAAGAGGAAAGGGGTAGGGTGAGCTCAGCCCTGCCTGGGCTGAGCCAGGCCCTCATTTTTTCCTGCCCTACCCCAGGGTGCCTAGCCATTAGGAGGTCTTCAAAACAATTAAACGATTAAAAATGACCATTTGGATGAGGTTTTCAACGACTCCTAGGATAGTTATTTTAATCCTCTTGGCCCCAGGGCCCACGTGAAGTAGACAGGAAGCTCCCTGCAATTAACCAAATCTGCATTTCCGGGGCCTGCCAAGGTACCATCCCTTAAAGAGGTACCTCCGGCAGCAGCCCGAGGTCCTGCGGACTTGATACTTTATTCTAAAGGAAAGGGGAGGGAGATGGCCAAGTTTAGAAGCCTCCAGTCCCAGCAGCCCCCCTGTGGGGACCGGAAGGAACGGACTGGGGCGGTGCGGGCAGTGTGAGGAGGTGGCCTCGTTGAAAACTGGGGCACCGGCAGCGGCGGCGGCGGCGGAGTGTTCAGCGGGCCCAGGTTTCCAGGCTCCGAGTCTGGGGCTACACCGAGTCCCCAGCTAGAAGGCGTGCCTGCCAGCTCTAGCCTTTTCCAGAACGAGGCTGGATTTTTTTTTTTTTTAATTAGGTCGAGATGACCCCTGGCAAACAGGACCCGTCCCAAATTTTAATTGGGAACGGTTCCATTCCAAGGCAAACGGCCGGGCAGAAGGTTTTGGAAAAAACTTCCGCGAATTGCGCAAAAACGGTCCGCTCCGGACTCCCGGAGCCTCCAGAAATTGAATACAAACGTATCACGTCCCTAAAGGGCATTCCCCCCCCCCCCCAGGGAGAAGGTCCACAGGTCTCATCACATTTTCAAAGAGCTCCAAGGAGCTCACCACCACCGCTGCAAGGGTGAAGAGGTTACGCGTCGTTACAAAGGTACCAGCGAGGCGTTTTTCAGTTGGAAAGAAAACTTCTGCCTGCCCACTCCCTCCCCTCACCCCACCCCCTTTTTCCTTTTGCAACTTTTCTCTGACATTTCAAAGCCCCCTCTCCTGGTTTCGATTTGAAGCTCCCGGATAAAATCGATCAATTTCAAAAAAAAAAAAAAAAAAAGAGAGAGAGAAGAATTCCGGGTCTGGAATTCAAAGTCCTCCCCCTTCGGCGAGGGCGGAGCTGGAGCCGGAGGCAGGAGAGCATAAAATCTTTGCTTCAGCACCTCATTTCCCGGCTGCTTCCCCCTTCCCCCCGATCCCCCAACCCCTCAAAAAGAGGGGATCAAAGGAAAAGGTTGAAAGTTCTCGGAGAGCGAGCGCAGCGCACCCGGAACGCGTGGGGTGGGGTCGTTGAACTTGCCCTGCCCACTGAGCCGCAGGAAGCCTCCAAATCTGTTTACTACCTGTTTCTGCGACCTCAGGTATTTGAGGAAACCAGTCCCGGCGGCTTTAAAAGGCTGCGAGGTGGCCAAGGTCATAAACTGGACGACAGGAAGCGACTCTTGGAGCTAAAATCGAATTCTTGTTTTATTGATTAAGGAGAGGAGCCTAGATGGAGTTTAAACGCAAGACGGAAAGTTGGAATGTCCCACCCAAATCCTCTTTCTCGCTTCAGCCTTCCAGATAGCCTCGGTGCTGTTCACCCCTGCTCACCTCTGCGGGGAAAGGGGCGCGCGCAGGGAGGGAAGGTGGAAATTTATGGCTGTGGCCCTTACGGGAAATTCGAAGGGGGTGGGGCTAAGGTAGTGGCAAAATTTAACCTCACTCCCTTGGGTTACACTGTGGGTTGCAGGTGAGAGGGGGCTATTCTGGCCACTGATCCTCGCTTTATTTAAAACGTTGACATTTTGTTCACCGTGAACTTTTTTTGTGTGTGTGTTAGTTTTGTTTTTTTAATATACCGCATTAAAATATTATTTATCTTGATGACTCTTTTTTTGGCCCTGTCTTCAGTGTTGCTTGGGGAGCCTTGCTCTAGTCCCCGCCTTGTTGGCAGGGCAGCTGAGGGATCTCAAAGGCCCAGTCTTGGTTTGGAAATTTGGGGGGTTGGGATACTGCAGCGAGGCAAGGGCTCTCCGGAATTGAAGGAAAGGGAGAGAGGAGAGATTTCCAGGGTGCTGAGGGTTTTTTTCGCCCCCTGACTGGAGCCCGGGACCAGATCAAGGCAAGAGAGAAATCTCATTTTCCTAAGATGTGGCACAGTTCCTTGTGACATCTCTGGCTGTGATTGAGAGCAGGGAGCTTGGACCATCTGACTCGGGGTCAGAGGCCTGGATTTCATTCCTGGGAGCCCAAATCAAACTTACTGTGTGGCCTGGAGCAGGCTGTGTGCTGTGCCGAGACTGTGGCCTCCTTGGGGGAATTTTTTTTTTTTTTTAGTGGAAAAGACTAGCCAGATACATTCAGAACATGTTAAATAAAGCAGTTTTCCAAAATGCTTCTTGGCTCATGAGTATTTCTGTTTTTTTTTTTTTTAATCCCCAGAAAGCCTCTATTTTATTAAAAGGCTTATAATAATGACTAAGATTTATGGAGTGTTCACCCCAGGTCAGACACTTTGCCAGCACTTTCAAAGCATTATCTCTTTTAATCCTCACAACAAGTCCGGGAGATAGAAACTATCTTTTATCCTCATTTCATAAATGAAGCAGTTGAGGCTCAGAGAGGGGAAGTAATTGATTCAGGGTCACACAGCAGCTGAATGGTGGACTTCAGAGACCAGGTGGGTTTCCTCCAAAGACCTAGTTCTTAAGCACTACACGTTTGTGAAAATTTTGCCTCATTTGCATTTAAAGACATTTGAGGACAAAGGAAATGCGAATGGATTCAGAGAGGTGAGGCCACTTGCTGAAAGTCACACAGCCAAGGGAGGCTGCAGAAGCTGCCTCCAGACCTGCATTTCTGGACCATCTGTATGTAGATTGGCCTTCTGAGGAGATTCTTCCTTGCCCTGACCATGTCCCCCAGAATGAACTAAACCATCATCCAAAAACAGCTGTTTTTTAGCCAGTAACAACCTAAGCATGTACTCTGTGTACCAGAGCTATTTCAATAAGCCACAGATCCTCAGGCTGAGCGAGAAGGCTCTGGAAGTCTGCAGCCAGGGATGGGGGATGGAGCGGACAGCGAACATAAGAGGAGAAACTGGGAAACAGAATGTTCTTATCCTGCCTAAAGTTCCAGGAAAAAAAAGGACATAATGATAAAGGACTGGGTACAGGCCGCCTGAGTACCATGGAGGGGAAACTATACTGGTGGGTCCCTTGCTAGTGGCAATTCATATCTCTAGAGTATTTGTTGTTGAAGAAGAAACAGCTGTGACGTTAAAAGCACTTCCTGAGTGAAGCAACTCTGTGTCCCACAGAAGCTGGGACACATCTGATTTTGTGTGATGCCTTAAATGCAGAAGGAAACGTGGTTAGACTTTTAGCTTTTCCTATAAACCACTAGAAGAAGGCATTTTCGGGATGGTCTGTCAGATTTGGGGTTCTAGTTTTTGGTTTAGTAAACAAGGTCATTAGAGATCAGATGGGCAGCTGGAAATGTATGACCCTATAATAGTCTGAAATGTTTTTCCCGGTTGTCAATGAAAATGATAACTTTGATTCATGAAGGACTTACTCTTAAATGCTTTAAACACATTTTCTCCTTTTCTGTTTGTACATCTACGTGATAGATAGATTAGCAGATCCTTTCACCTGTAAAGAAACTGAAGCACAGCAAGGTTAAGTTACTCACCCAAGGGCACACAGCTAGTAAATGGAAAAGGTAGGATTCAAACCCAGGTTTTTTGTTGAACTGCAGACACCATGTTCTTCATCCATCCCAGGAAATTTTGGGCTGGGGCAAAACTGATGGAACATACCAAATGTTTTACAAGCCTCTCTGGGGGAGCCTCAGAGATTCAAAGCATCAAAGGAATACCAGAGTTTTTGGAGCCAGCCCCAGAAAGTTCTCTCAGTCCCTTTTCCTGGCCAGGAGGCAAGAGAGGAAGCGTGTAAGGAGCTGAAAGTTGCTGTCCAGGACATGGAGGGCAAAGGGGACAAGTGCTGAGAGATGGGCTGAGATTTAATGAGACACCGAGACCCCACCCCCAAAACAGATGCTCCATGAGAATTCTCAGTAAGTGGCCAGAAGAGATACTATCATCCAACCTATTTGAGCCAGAGCTAAACACAGCAGCCAACATTTGCTGAGGACCTGTGGACCATATCTACCAAAGTGCTAAGTAAACACTTGGCAGGCAGTATGAAATTTCCCAACAATCCAGTGAGGAATTACTGGGCAGCCATGTACAGTTGTGCAGGTCACGCACTGCACAAAGAGGATGCCATTCACGTGCCTGTACACATGTATGTCTATTTATTACAACAGCTTTCCAGCAGATGGCAGTAAAGTGTCTGTTTTAATGCAGTTAGTATATTATGACAAATTTCCAACACAGAAGTAAGGTGACTTGAGGGAGGGGGTGACTTTTCCTAATTTTGCAAAGGCACAACAATAGGGGCTGGCAGTGACTGTGGCTACGAGCATCCCTCCATTCACAGGTGGCACACTGAGGTTCAGAGAGGTGGAGCCCCTGGCTCGGGACCACAGAGCTGATTAGAGGGGAAGTCAGCTTTCAAACCTAGGACTGTCTAACCAAAGTCTGGGCTTCCAAACACTCTATTAGGGCTCTTAGGAGGTTGAGAAACAAGTGACCCAACAAGATGGGAAATAGAACACGGGAGATTATTTCATGTGATGGTCTATTGGTCATATTCTGGAAAGGAATAGCTGTTTCGTCAAAGGGTAAACTCTGCTTTGGGTCTTTAAGCCTGATAACAGATGCAGCATTAATTTTTGACATGAGGACTCTTCCAAATTATCATGGAGAAAAGTCATTTAGATGATTGTTTGGGCTATAGTCCATAGCAACCATACTCTGGTAATGCTAGAATTTGTTCACATAATGCATGACTATGTCGAGGTTTGCAGGCGTGCCTCTAGAATTTGAAAACCTTGCATCTCACAGGGATGCAGCTTGTCTTAGTAATATAGCATCATGGCATGGTTAAGAGTATCATCTCTGGAGTTACCCAGATCTGGGTTTGACCTACCTCTCCTACTTAAAGCTGTAGTAACCTTGAGCAAGTGATTTACGCCCTCTGAGCCTCGGTTTCCACATCTGTAAAATGGGAGTATTAATAGTCCACCACGGCAGGAAAAGTAAGGAAATGCAAGCAAAGTGGTTAGCACAAGGCCAGGCATATAAATGTTGACTAGCATTGTTGTGAATTCTGTCTGATTTGCACTGGTTGAATCCTTCACTTTCATCTCTGTATTGAATGGATGGATCTCAGAGCAAACCTTACAGCCCAGAACACATGTTTGGGCATTTGGGGGCATTTAAACATGGTTTCTAGTCATCTGGGCTTCCTGGAAGGGGCTCTGGTTTGGGAACATGCTGTCATCCCTTTTTTCAGTCCTATTTTTCTTCAGTCTGCAGGTGGAGATGGAGGAATTATTGGGAGTGTGGGCAAGTAGATGATTTGTACAGGTGTGGCTGCCTTGGGTTCCTTGATGGAGAAAGTGGAAGAGAAAGATGGTCAATCCAGAAACATTCCTGAAGTCCTAAATTCATTTTGCAAGCGATGTCTATAATGATTCAAGCCCAGCAAACTTGGCTGAGAAAGTCGAAGTGCCACCTCATTCGGCACCTTGGTGACATTTGGAATTTAGAAGCCGGCCCCTCTCACTGCAGCCTGATGATGTCACCAGATGCAGACGATGGAATTTCCACACACACCGCCACCCCACCAAAATAAAGTTATGAAGTATGTTGGGGAACTTACGAGTTTTAACATTTATTATATAATTGTTATGATTATTACCACTCTAATTTATTTCCCTACTTAAAAATGTTCTGGCAACTGTAACTCATTTTAGTCTGATCCTTGCAAACCAGGAGACCTCGTATTATTTAGAGAGAGAGAGAGAGAGCATTTAGCCAGGTGCGTGGGTCTCAAATTTCCTCAAAATTGCTGCAGGGCAAGCTCTCAGCATAGAAATAAGCAAAGAACAGTGTGTGTATTATACCAATATTATGATAATGTGCACCAAATGCAGATCCTAAGTGATTAATTCGGTCGTTTTCCAAGTTTATCCCCGGGGGTTTGCATCCTAACTAGCCTGTGAATGCATGCATGCATACACATAATACCATCTTCCTCGGACTCTGTGGAAAAACACCCCGATGCACAATGAGGGACGAGAAATTAGGTACTTTGGGCCAGGAAAAGCAGCTTATTAATTGCAGACTCAGTTTTGTCTGTCACCTGCGTGCGAGGGAAGGGGGAGAAAGAGGACAGTTTCGGAGGCACAGAGCCAATAAAAATGGCTGAATCCTGTCGTTCTGTATGTAGTATTTCATCAGTATTTTACTATTATACAGGTGAAAAGTTCTCCTAAGGAAAAGTTTGTATCTGAGGTTAAACTGAGTATTTTTTCTGGAAGGGCTGTGAATAGAAAGAAGGAACTGGACTCCTTCACAGCCGGTTAAAATACCGGTAGATTTGTATTTTTGTATTCATTGAGCCATGGAATGTTTTAGGTTCAGTAATGATGATAATATAAAGGAGAGTTTATTGAGCACTTACTATGGCGGAGGACGTGGCTGTGACAGGAGACTTCCGATTGGCCCAACTGGTGGGGTTGGGGGAATGCCCTCCACATCGAGTGAGTAGACGTTAGGGATGCTGCTAAACATCCTACAATGACAGGCCAGCCTACCCCTGCCCAGCCCCCTCCATCAAAGAGCTCTCCAGTCAAAATGTCAGTAGTGCCGAGGTGGAGAAACATTTTCCTAAGAGCTTTACATGCGTCAATTCATTTAATGTTTGCAACAATTCCTCAGGCTAGGTGTTATTGTTTGTCCCACTGTACAGATGAGGAAATGAGGTTTGGAGATATTAAAAGGATGTCCAAGGTCACTGGAGGACTTGCTGGATCCAAGAGGCAAACCTAGGTATGTGGGATGTGGAGGGTCCCACCTCCAGCCACGTGAAAAAGCACCTCTCTTAGATGCCCCACCAAGCCCAGCACGTGTTTTTACATGCATCCTATCTGCACTGAGCAAATACCGGAAGGATATACCCCGATCTCTCAACGCTTATCTCTAGGGTTGGATTATGAGAGACGATTTTTCACTTTACTCACACATAGTGCATGTATCAGTTCCATAATCAGAACAAAAACAGTGCATTTTTTATGCTTTTTATTTTATTTTTTTATTATTAGTTTCTGCTTTATAACAAAGTGAATCAGTCATACATATACATCTGTTCCCACGACCCTTCCCTCTTGGGTCTCCCTCCCTCCCACCCTCCCTATCCCACCCCTCCAGGCGGTCACAAAGCACCGAGCTGATCTCCCTGTGCTATGCGGCTGCTTCCCACTATCTATCTACCTTACGTTTGGTACTGTATATATGTCCATGCCTCTCTCTCGCTTTGTCACAGCTTACCCTTTCCCCTCCCCATATCCTCAAGTCCATTCTCAGGTAGGTCTGTGTCTTTATTCCAAACAGTGCATTTTTAAAATGAATACATAGGAAGTCTATGTAACAATACGGGAAAGAATTGACTCTATTTTAGTAAGTGAAACAGGATAAGAAAGTGCATCTTCCATGGCTGCTCTTGGCTTTGCAAGACTGTAAGCCATGAACGTTGCCATGAATGGTCCTTGATGGAGGAAATGCTGGGAACTGCCTTTCTGGTATGAGTTAGGAAAAGAATGCTTTCCTCCTATTTTTCACATTGTCTGTTAAATTGTTTTACTCTATACTCGTATAGGATTTTTATTATTTTTTCTTTTTCATAAAATATGTTCATAATAATAATGTAAAATATCTGTATGGATTAATTTTTAAAACATACTTCATTCTTTTTTATGTAAAGGAATGCAAGCATTTTATGTATATTTTCCTGAAGGGTCTTGCATAGCTTTTTGTAGATTCTCAAAGAGGTACAGGTGACCCCCAAAATAATCATTGCAACCAGCATGTATTAAACATTTACTTTGTTCCAAGAATTATGCTAAGCACATCACAGACATCATCTCACTTACTGTCCCAACAATCCTATGAGGTCCATACAATTTTTATTCCTATTTGACTCAGGCTCAGAGAGGTTAAGTCACTAGTCTAAAGGCCCACAGCAGCAGAGTCAGAATTTGAACCCAGATCCACCTGACTCTTAGAGCTTTCATTGTGTACCTCATAAAAAGAGTTAAGAAGCCTGGGATTCAGTTATTCTTTAGGGCCCTTACAAGTGTAACATTTTATTCACTTCCAAGAGGGTTTGAGGAACATTTGAAATGGAACCCTATGCACTGAACAAGGATTCTTGCACCTAAGAGCCAGGGACCATCACATGTGTGCACAGTCAGAAAAAGACTCAAATCTTTTCCTTGTTTCCTGCTGGAAACCGGGCAGAGAGGCAATCCCAGAAAATACAGAATGTGTCTACCTAAGGACGGGGGTGCGGTGGGAGAATGTGGCTTGTATCAGGTTAGAAGGGAGTGAAAGTAAGACGGCAGAGTGAACAGGAGACAAGCACTTGGGTTGGCTACGGATATTTTAAAGCTGATTTAAAAACACTAACAAGACTCAAGGCAGGGATGGCAAATAGCGTGTTCTCCCTTGGCGAGACTCCTAATTAACCACAAGCCACCATGTCCTAAATTTGGACTGTGTCTCCCATTGTGGCTCCTTGAAGGGTGGAAGAGGGTGCAAAATATGTAGAAGCGGTAAGAGTGGAAGGTGGCAAAATCTTCCGTGGGGTAATTACCTGGAAAACAGTGACCAGCTCTGGTTACCCCGAGGCAAGGCATCCCCCAGGCAAGGAATAAGGTGACTTGAGTTGGACACAGTGCCAGGACTAATGCTTCACTCCCATAGAATTTAAGGGACCGCCCCAAAAACTCGATAATCAGAATAAATAGTATTTTAATGCAATATTTTTTAAAAAACAAACTAGTGCCAAATAATCTATGATTTTACATTTTATTTAAATTTTAAAGAAACACAAACCCCGACAGTTCCAAGGATTAAAATGAGGAGAGGTAAGGGCAGGGTCAGACTTTGTTTTTATCTAAAATTGTTGTTGAAGAACTTTAAAAGAAATCCCAGCCATTGTGCTATTTCATCGCTACTTCCATGGGCATCTTTAAATAACATGGGCATTTTCTTACATGGCTTCAGTGCTATTATCACATTAACAAATTTGATGATAATTCTTTGCTATCATCTAATACTCAATTTAGGATCAAAATTTCCTGATTGTCTTTAGATAATCTTTTATGGTTGTCTTGTTCTAATTAGGGTCCAAACAAGTACACATATTACATTTGCTTGGTGTACTTTTTAGCTATCTTTTCATGTAGAGCACGCCCCAACTCCCTTTTCATGCCACTGACTTGCTGTAGAAACAAGTCATAGATAATGTCCCACATTCTGGACTTGTCTGTGTGTCATTTAGGTTCATTTATTTTCTCTATTGATTTCCTGTTTTCAATTTCATTGATTATTGCTTTAATTTTTATTATTGATTTTCTTCTGCTGACTTTGAATTTATTTTTCTCTTCTTTTTCTAGTTTCCTCAGGTGGAAGCTTAGATTATTGATGTTAGAGCTTCCTTCTTTTCTAATATATACATTCAATTCTATAAATTTTCCACTAAGCTCTGCTTTCACTGCATCCTACAAGTTTTGATAAGTTGTATTTTAATTTTCATTTAGTTGAAATATTTTTAAATTTCTCTTAATACTTCTTTGACGCCTGTGCTATCTAGAAGTGATGTTTAATCTATTATTAGGTTAGTCTATTAGTCTATTAATGTGTTATTTAGAATGTGTTGTTTAATCTCCAAGTATTTGGGGAGTTTCTAGTTCTCTTTCCGTTACTGATTTCTAGTTTAATTCCGTCATAGTCTAAGAACATATATTATATGGTTTCTATTCTTTTACAGGTGTTAAGGTGTGTTTTATGGCCCAGAATATGGTCTGTCTTGGTGAATGTTCCTGGCGAGCTTAAGAAGAATATATTTTCTGCTGTTCTTGCATGAAGTAGTCGATAGATGTCAATTATATCCAGTTGATTGATGGTGTTGTTGAGTTCAGCTATGTCCTTAATGACTTTTGGCCAGCTCGATCTGTCGATGACTGATAGAGGGGTACTGATTTCTCGAGCTGTAACAGTGGATGTGTCTATATCTCCTTGCGGTTCTATCAGCTTTGCATTGTGTATTTTGAGTTTCTGTCGTTAGGTGCATACCTATTGAGGATTGCTAGTCTTTTTGGAGAATTGACCCCTTTATCATTATGTAATGCTCATGTGGTGTCATTTAACTTGTTTCCAGTCCCTTGTGTTTCTTGTAAATACCAGTGAGCTCTAAAGACTTGTAGTAGACATTGGACCCCATGCCTGTCCTCTTGCATGTATCACTTTACTATGAAGTGACAGTTTTGGCATTTCTGTACCTAGAGGCTGTCTCAGCTACCAGGGTCCGCTGGCCAGAAGTGCTGGAGGTTCAACCCTCCCCACTCAGGAATAGCCCTTAACCAGTGGCTTAGAGGAATTGCTATATAAATACTCCGGCTGTGCCATCCCTTGGGTGGGATGACCCTGAGGGGTATAGTTTACACTGGCTCCTGGGTTGGGTGTTCCAGGGTTAAGCTGTAATCACCCACAGGGGTAACTTGCTTGATAACTCACCCTTTACTGTCTGCCTTCCCTTCCCTGTCTCATTTTCTCACTCCACTACCAGCATTTCCAGGGACTACCTCCAAAATACATTATGTGTACTTGAATTTTCATCTTCGAGCTGCTTCAGGGGGAACCCAAGCTAAGACAAGGCTTAAGTAGATTCAGTTTCAACCTTTTCATAAGAATCCATCACAGAGGCCTCACAATGTCTGCTTGTCCCACTATTCATTAAATGCTGCAATTGATCAAGGAATTCAGGTGATGACAGCCTGATCTCTTCATTGCACGTTTCCTCATCAGCTTTTCATCTAATGGTTTCATCCCCAGATCATCACTGCCTGAATCTGCATCATTTGTTGTATGAGACAGAGAAAGCAAGAAAACTAGCTCTATCATTGAGCCCCTGGGTCAAGCCATGCCTGAAGCCGTTACTATTCGTGGACTTCCCAGTTTCATGAGCCAATGCGTTCCTTTTTGGCTAAGCCAATTGGAGTTTAATTTCTGTCACCCGCAACTGTACAAGTTCTTTTTTTTTTTTTTTTTTTTTTTTTTAAATTTTTTTTTTTAATTTATTTTTGGCTGTGTTGGGTCTTCGTTTCTGTGCGAGGGCTTTCTCTGGTTGCGGCAAGCGGGGGCCACTCCTCATCGGGGTGCGTGGGCCTCTCACTATCGTGGCCTCTCTTGTTGCGGAGCACAGGCTCCAGATGCGCAGGCTCAGTCATTGTGGCGCACGGGCCCAGTTGCTCCGCGGCATGTGGGATCTCCCCAGACCAGGGCTCGAACCCGTGTCCCCTGCATTGGCAGGCAGATTCTCAACCACTGCGCCGCCAGGGAAGCCCTGTACAAGTTCTTGATGGATACAAAGTTCACCAAGCATTGCTGAGGGTACCAAAAGAGGAGGCTCAAATGTGCTCACAAACCAATGTATCTAATATAGACACCAAACTGTGCACAACTGTCTTCCCTTGGTTGAGGTCCTCTGTCTTGAGATGGCCCCACCATTGCTGTGGTGCAAGGGGCTCCTGAGAAGGTGTTCAATGCCAAGATAACCCTCTTTCCTCTTTCCCAAGTTCACAGAGTGGGTGAGCAGAGGTGGCTAGGGTGGGCCTCACCCCAACTCTGTGCCATATTTTGTTACCTGGGCCTACAAGCAACACTGCTTGATCCCAGAGTAACCCACCTTCCTACAGTAGCATTTTCCATTGTTTCCCATCCATCCCCATCCTTTGCAAGCAACTCTCACACATATACAGTAAACCCCTACATACGAACGAGTTCCATTCCGAGAGTGCATTCATAAGTCCAATTTGTTCGTAAGTCCAACCAAGTTAGCCTAGGTACCCAACTAACACAATTGGTTCTATAGTACTGTACTGTCATAGGTTTATCACACTTTTCACACAAATAATACATTAAAAAAAACCCACAAAAATAAAGAAAACATTTAAAATCTTACAGTACAGTGCCTTGCAAAGTACAGTAGTACAGTACAACAGCTGGCACACAGGGGCTGACATCAAGTGAACAGGCAAGAAAAGTTACTGAATGGAGGAGGGAGAGGAGGTGGGAGACGGTAGAGCTGAAGGATCGTCAGCAATAAGAGAGCAGATGCACGTTCACATCTTTGAAAGCCTGAAACTTGAAGGTTCGTATGTAGGGGACTTACTGTACTTTTCTTCTCAAAAACATCCCTCCCTACAGGACGATGGGACAGCTTATTTCCTCTGTAACATGAGCACACCTCTATTAGCACAGAGGTTAGCAGCCTAAAAAGCCCAGCTCCAGCTTGCTCACACTCAACAAAATATATTTTCTCACCCATTTTGGTGATCTCTCCCAAAGCCCAGAGTGAAATCAAAGGTTCCATTTCTAAAGATAGAAAATTTCTTATGACCATCACAAGTGGTTTTCCCACGGGCGGTTTTCAACTTATTTAACAACAGATACAGCAGGGACATCAATGAATCCGGAAGCTGCCCATAAAAACAAATACCATAGGATGGGCACATGCCAAAATTCATCATCAGCCCCAGTTTTTGCCTCTTCTACTCATAATTTTTAAATCTTAGAATCCAGTTGCCTCTGGGGTACCTGCTTTCATACACGGAACACCTGAGACTTTCTCAAATGATTACTCATTTGTTCCTTCCCCCAGTAAGGCAGTCAGAGATTGTTTCTGCCTCTGTATGGACACCACATCCATTTTATTGCAACAGGTTAGGGCAGTGTACACGCAGGAAGGCCGTCATTGGTTCTGATTAAACGAAGCCTGGCGAGCATCTCCAAGTCTCACTTCTCGGATGCTCCTCAGCCAGTACAATGTATGGGAGCTCCTGTTTACTGAGGAAAGTGAAAGAGAACAGGGAGAAGAAGAGGAAACTTTGGTTTGGTTTTAAACTTCAGTCTCAACCCAGTTGGGAGCAGGTGGTGTGACAGGCCAACCTCAAAGCAAATGTTGCCCCAGAGCTGGTGAACAGACAGGTGCATAGAGGGGGGCATCTGAGGTCCTGATGTGCCGTGCTGGACCCTAGACTCCTAGAAGTCCCAGGATGATGATGGGAATACGTGGTGTTCTGGGGAGATCTTTCATCTGATGATCTCTGAGGGGGTTGCCAAGCCACCCCCTTTCTGGGGCTGTCAGATACGGGGGAGGTCCAGGGCACTGAAGAACTGTCTGAATTATGCCTTAGTGGTAGTCACGGCTTATGGAGGTCTTCTATGGGTCAGGCATTTAGCATAAGTCATTTATGTACATTCATTCATTGACTCTTCATAGCAGCTCTACTTGGAGGGCAGAATTATTTCCCCCTCTCTACAGATGAGGAAGCTGAGGCTCAGAGGTAGTTTGCCAAGGCCACACAGCTAAGAAGTAGCAGAATCCGTATTGAAACCCATATGGACTTTACTTAACCTCTCTCTTCCGCTGCCTTCTAGCCCAGATCAACTTCCCTATTCTAGGGATGAATTAGGAAGGTTTTGGTGCAAGTAACACAAAGCCCATACTGGGGCTAACAGTGAAAGCATGATTTCACCCAACAAGAAATCCAAGGTAAGGTGGGTTTCAGGGCTGGGTTGACCTAACAGTGCCACAGTGCCATCAAGGACTCAGATTCTTTCTTCTAATTGCTCTGCCATCCTTGGTGTGTGGTCCTTGCCTTCAACAGTGATAGATATCTCTTGTGTTCCCAGTTGGCTGCATCTAGACCTGACATGTCCAGGGGAAAGAAGGTAGGGTCATCTTTCTCTCTATCTCTTTTTTTTATATATATATTTTTTGCAGTACGCGGGCCTCTCACTGCTGTGGCCTCTCCCGTTGCGGAGCACAGGCTCCGGACGTGCAGGCTCAGCGGCCATGACTTACGGGCCCAGCCGCTCCACGGCATGTGGGATCATCCCGGACCGGGACACGAACCCGTGTCCCCTGCATCGGCAGGCGGACTCTCAACCACTGCGCCACCAGGGAAGCCCTCTCTATCTCTTTCTGAGAAGCAAGATGACTTTCCCCAGAAGCTTCTCTCTCATGGTTCTTTGAGTTGACTGGGCTCAGCAGGGCAGTTGTCATTTGGGGGGTTTCTCGAGAGATTGCAGTCAGATGACAGCTGGGGCTGCAGTCATTCGAATGGCAACTGAGCTCAGTGTCCAAGATGGCTTCTTATCTAGTGCTTCAGCTGGGATGATGGAACAGCTGGAAGATGGAAGCCCAGGCATCTCTCTCTCTCTCCATGCAGTCCTTCCATGCAGCTCACTTGGGCTTCCTCACAGCATGGCAGTCTCAGGGTCATCAGACTTCTCATATGGCAGCTGGCTTCCTTCAGAACAAGAAATCGGACCGAGCCTCAGAAGTCACACAGCATCACTGTCACTGTAGCCTATGAGTCAAAATTCAGTCCCAGGGCCAGCCCAGATTCAAGGGGAAGAGACAACACAGGGGCATGAATACTGGGAAGTCTGGTTTATTGGTGTAGGAGGCGTCTTTGGAAACGAGCTACCATAGCCCCCCTTCCTTCTAGCAAACTTCTCCTTTATATGTCATTGGCCAGAATTGTGTCACAAGTCCATTTCTAAACCAACCACTGGCAAGGACAATGGGGTTAGTAGGATTAGCCATCACACTAAGGGATGTACCACAATAAGGGGTCAACATCATTGTATTATGAGAAGTCACCAGGGCAGACTGACCCATGGTTTCCCCATATTGTTGTGAATTCATTGGGATTGGTTTGTATGATGATCCCTTCCCTCAAAGTCCAAACACATCCTTACCTCCCCTCAAGACAGAGTAGAGAATCAAGAGCTGAAGACTTAGCCCAGTTCTGAAATTTTGCCAGTCCCCTGCCATGAAACAGACTGAGGCTAGAGCCATCTTCCCTGAGATTTTTTTTCTTAAGTTCAAGTTGTCCTCTAAGTGACATGTACCAGCTTACTGTCAAAGACTATTCTAATAACTGATTTAGCTTCTGACCTCCTGTGATGCTTTCCTGTGTCCACTGTTGACTCTACATGAACCCTAAGATAGACAAGTGAGAGGAGAACAGAGGTAGCCTTGGGGTCACAGAATGAGAACTGGACCAAAAGTCAAAAGACCTCTTATTAGCCAGCTGACCTTAGACAAATGACTTGACCTCTACGAGTCTTGGATTCTTCATCCATAAATGATAATGATGATAATAATCAAATACAGAGCTGTTGAGAAGTTCCAATAAAATATTATCCAGAAAAAAATATGCATTGATATATAAATGCAAGATATTCTTATGAGAGAAGGGGAAGGTAGACTGTTATAATGCACTGAAGCTGAGGGGTAGAATCAGAAGCCTGGGATTTGAGCTCTGACCCTTCCCAGCTGTGTGTGTTCTTGGAAAAATGACACCAGGTCTCTAATTCTCAATTTCCTTATCAGTGAAAGGAGGGTCGGGTGGGAATGCCTGCATATCTGCCTCACAGAATTGGGGGAAGTTCAATTGAGATAAGAGATGTGAATGAGATTTGAAACCCATCCAATGCTCTATTGATGGGAGAGGAAGCAAAAGAGAATAGATATTTGTTGAAAGGGCGTAGGATGGGGTTACACTAGATGTCTTAGGCAGGGTCCCCAGAAGCAGATCCTGAGACAAGGTTTCCCGTACAAGTAGTTGGTTTGGGAGATGATCTTAGGAAAAGGGAAGGCAGGCAGATGGTGGTACAGGGTAGCAAGTTACCCAGCTGGGCTCTGGAGCTTAATTCCACTGGGGAATTGTGGGAATCAGTGTAGACCACACACCTCAGAGTAACCCACCCCAGGGGCAAGGAAGGTGGGACATTAATTCCTTGGCAATTTCATTTTGCTCATGAGCTAGCCAAGAAGGCTCCAGTGGCTAGAGAAAGTCCTCAGGCAAAGAATTTCAGGTGCTGGCCGTTGGAAGTTCAACCAGCACGCTGAAAACGGAGATGTGACAGATATGGATGGGCACGAATGGCGCCTCTACACATAGATGACCACGGTTACCTCTTACATCCAACCTACTGACAAGATAGGATAGAGAGGGTGGCCATAGTCAGTTCCAAGGTTGTCTACAGCCCAAGGGGTATTATTTTGTTTCATTCTCATGCAACCCATGAGGTTAAACAAGATAATGCTGGTAGAGTGTTTTGCCCAGTGTCTGGCATGGAGTGAACCCTTGATTGCAATTAGACATTCTTCTTGTCATTTTTATCACTGCAAAGGAAGGGACTCTCACTAAGAAGGGAAGCTCAGAATCTCTTCTCCCTGGTCCTTGGTGACCTTAGAGGAGCCCCATTCAGCATCTGAGTTTCTCCATCCTTGAAAGGGGATCCAGACTGCTTCTTCCCTCTCTCCATCTTTCTGCTGGGCAATCGTCATGAGCGTTGGGCATATAGGGCCCCTTAGCACAGGGCAGCCCTAAACTTCTGAAGTGCATCTCACTCCATCCTGGTCCAGGGCACCCTCACCCTCTTCTCAAATCTTGGCTTTCGTGCATCTGGAAATCCTTCTCATCCCACCCAAATACCCATAAACCTCTTTTTATTAGTCTTTTTCCATGTCCCCCACCCCCGGCCACCTCCAGTCATTTTACAATGATGACTTCAGAGATATTTAATACACATATAAAGGAATCCATCCCATTGAGAGTGAAGACGGGAAACTCATTTTCTTCCTTCCTTTTTAAAAAAATCTACAAAAGAGTTCTTTTTAACGTGCATTTCAGAAATATCAGAAAGCAATGTGGAAAACAAAAGAGGAAAAGTGGAAAAACACCCACAAACCAAGGTACCTGGAGGTAACCAACTCTAAATGCTTAAATGTCTTTTTAAAAAACGTTTTCCTCTCCATAGAGATTCACAGGTATTCTTTGACGATTTATTTTTAATAATTTCATTATTTTCATTTACTTTTAATAGGCAAACATTTACAAGGCTCCCAAGTTAAAAGCTACAAAAGCATAAAGAGTGAAAAACCTGCCTCCTAATTTTGTGCCATGCAGCTCCATTCCCCAGCTCAGAGCAACCAAAGTCATCACTTCCTTGGGTAACTTTCTCCTTTTTATACACACTGACATATTCTAGACCCACTGCTATGAGTCTTAGCTTTTACTTTAGTGATATATCTCAGAGATGGGTCCCCTTTTCCTCCTTTTAATGGCTGTATAGTATTCCACTGTGGGGATTAAATCATGGTTTATCTAACCACTTCCCTATGGTTGGGTATTTAAAATCCCTTGTCGATACATGGTTGTGCAAATTTGAAAGTCTATATCAAACTATTTTGTGACCTTTTTTTAAACTTAGTGATACGTGTGTGTGTGTATGTGTGTGTGTGTGTGTGAGTGAGATAGACAGAGACAGAGAGAAAACTAATAATAAAATTCTACACCATCAGGGATGTCGGGTATCGGCTGTTTCTGCCACTGTAGAATTAAAAATTGTTGCAGAATGACACCTGCTTTGTGGCTAGTAAGAAAGCCATTTGCAACCATGAGATTCAATGCGAAATAGAACAGTGAATCAAAACGCCACTCCATTAGACATTAAGACGATTCAAAAGGATGAGAAAAAAGTATCAAGAGCCTGGGTTTTATTTTTGTTTTGTTTTGTTTTAAGTCAATAAAGTGTCAGAGATCCTTTTTAGTTATTTTTTTCTCCAATAAGGATTCAATGTTTTAACTCAGACTGTGCAAATAAATTATTTATAAATGACATTCCTTTCTTTTAAAATAAACACGCTTCTTCCAGAAATTTAGATAAATAAAATGTCATCTATTTATCAAATTGATTCTTCATGCCTAGTAACCCACAGCCCAGCTAAAGGAACTGTTATCTAACAGCTAGGTCAAAAGTGCAAGAGTCCAGACTTATTAATTCTAAGCCGAGCCAGGCCATTGATTAGGTCTGTGGGGGGAAGGAGGAGGGAGGGGCCTGTGGACACTTCAGTTCCCTGGGTCTTCTCTGCTCCAGGATGATACCATTTTCCCTAGCCTCGGCTTGTGTGTTTAACAATGTTTGTGTAGCACTCAGATAAAAGGCGCAGGGTGAGACTTAAGTGGTTGTTAAAATTGTCAGCCCCAAAGTCATCAGAATTCCGATTGATAACCTGCACTTACAGTGAGAGGAGAATTTGTTTTCTTAGGGAGGCTGATTTTCCCTTTTTAATGACTGGGAAAACTTCCACTTACACTTTGCAGCATTTTGGTCCTCAGAATCTTACACACACACACACACACACACACACACACACACACATATAGAGAGAGAGAGAGAGAAAGAAGGAGAGAGAGAGAGAGTTTTCTGTTTGTTTTTTTCTGTAAGAATTAAGCTTCTGAGCTAGGAGAAAGGGCTCATAGAGATCCTGAACTGGAAGGTCAGGAGGTAGGGTTCAGGAACATAGGGTCTTAGAGTGATGGTACAGTCATGGAAACGGAGGCCCGGAAAGGGGGCTGCCTTGTACATGATGAGTTGGGGACAGCTCTGGGATCAGGATGCCAGTTCTTCAATCTTGGTCCATTGCACTTTCGCTTAATGGTTCCTTGACTTTCCTATTTAACCCTTGCCAGACCACTGTCAGAGGCCAATCTCCCCATTTAACAGGTGGATAAACTGACCCCACAGTCATTCAAGGCTAACATCCAGAATGCCTAAATTTTGTTCTCTACATCGGTTCTGCTCCTCAGAAGCCTTGGAGCCTATTTGCACATTCTACCAGACTCAAAGCCGCTATGATTTTTAAAACTATCTAGCCATGTAGAGAGAACGGTTAGAGAAACAGAAACAGCCTAATCAACTCATCACATCCTGGAGTTCTTAGAAGTTATGACTTGGGGTCAAATCCCACCATCACTGCTTCTCACCTCTGTGGCCATGGGAAGCGGATCTCCCTAGGACTCAGTTTCCTCATCTATAAAACGGGGATAATAATGACCCATACCTTATAAAGTTGTGAGAATGAAATTAAATAATCCATGTAAAGTTACATGACACTGATTAAATGGAAAAAAAATTTTTTTAAATCTATGCTTAGCATAGTGCCTGCCTCCCAGGATGCCCTCAATAAAAGGTACCTGTTATTGCTATTGTTGCTGTTGCGTCGATGTTGTTGAAAGGGGTGTGGCTTCAGGCAAGTCACTTCACCTCCCTATGCAACAGTTCCTCTCCTGCAAAACGGGTTTACTATCTATTTGAAGGGATTATTTGAGGATTAAATGAGATAATACATACACAATTCTCGACAAAGTGTCTGACACAGGATTCATGTGAAATAAATGGCGCATATAATATCTAAGTGATATTTATCTATAAGAAACACCAAGTGAAAGGTCGTAAGAATATTTATGATGACATGACTTTGAGAGACTTATGTCCTTCTCTGTACCTTAGGACTTTCTTCTAGAAGTGAGCGGCAGTGATGCCTCCAGCAGTGCTGTCATTGTGAGCGGGCATAAGAACGACCCAGGTAAGTGTTAAAATCGCTGATGCTATGTATCAGAGATTCTGATTCATACCATTAGGCTGGGGCCTGGGAATCAGTGTTGGAACCCATCCATCAGGTGATAGGGTAGCAGGTGGGCCTAGACACACACTTGGGGCAATAATGCAATAAAAGTGGGGCCATTTTGTTTATTTATTTATTTTTTGCGGTACGCGGGCCTCTCACCGTTGTGGCCTCTCCCGTTGCGGAGCACAGGCTCCGGACGCGCAGGCTCAGCGGCCACGGCTCACGGGCCCAGCTGCCCCACGGCATGTGGGATCTTCCCAGACTGGGGCACGAACCCGCATCCCCTGCATCGGCAGGCGGACTCTCAACCACTGCGCCACCAGGGAAGCCCAAAAGTGGGGCCATTTTGCATGAGGCCAAAACATTTTCATGAATTAATTGATTCGTTTGTCCACACATCAAGGAGTTATTGGTGTCTCTGAGTTCCAGGCGCCGCAGAGGAGCTGGCCACGCAGAACCCGTGGAAGACCCTGCCCCGGAAGCTTACAGGCTCCTGTTCTGGTGGCCAAGCCAACAGGTTCTGTATCCAGCTGTGACAGATTTCCACTTCTTCCTTCTCTCAAAAGCCAGCCTGCAGGTTTTCTGCAGGCTAGTGAGCAAGAACACTTACTTCTGGTGGTTCCTTTAAGCATTTTGGCAAAGGAGGTAATAATTAACCTTCTCTAAAATGGCTCAGTGCCCCAAACCTCAGCCCCTTTGTAATGGGACCTCTGTTCCCCTTCCCCTCAGCCCCCAGGCCTCAGTGGCCCCCGCTGTCAGAAGGTTTCAAAGACCATTTGGAATTACTTAGCCCCAGGGTCACTGGGCCTCTCTCCAGCCCATGGAGATGCCCAGGTTTGCCATTTTCCCGTTTCAGCTTCGCTGGGTTTGTTCATGCATAATAGCAACCAAATGTCCCCCAGGCCTAAAAGGCCCTCCTTCTCACTCCCCATTTCACCGAGCCTGTCTACGCTAACTCCAAGCCCCTTAGAACAGCCTCGCATTGCAAACCCACCTAATTGACGGCTCCTGACTGCCTCTTTCCTGTCCTTGCTGACTCTTCCTGGACAGCTCATTATCAGAACTGGGTATCCAAGCAGGGAACACCTCCACCCACCCACCGTGGCCCCGCTCAGGGTTAGCAGGGTGTCATTTGGGTTTGTGAATCCCCAGAATCCAGAACCCTGGCTGCAAGGGCAAAAAAAGCTTCTGGGAAGCTCTAAAGCAAGAGCCTCAAAAGGGAAACGAAGGTGAATTACATCTTTTTCTCTTAGCCAATGAAGGAAACATGCATCACTGTAAACATTGAAAATATGTTATTATGGAAAAGTTTCAAACATATACAGAAGTAGAAAGGACAGTATAATGAACCATGGTGATTTCATTACCCAGCTTCATATATATGTATATATATATTTTTTTAATTGAATTATATAGTTGATTTACATGGTGTGTTAATTTCTTCTGTACCGCAAAGTGACTCAGTTGTACATATATATATTCTTTTTCGTATCCTTTTCCATGATGGTTTATCACAGGATACTGAATATAGTTGCCTGTGCTTTGCAGTAGGACCTTGTTGTTTATTCATCCTATTCATTACCCAGCTTCAAACATCGACCTTTGGAGGAGGGAGATAGAAAAGTACAAACCCTTCAAACTCTGTAATCCTGACTCCCAGTATTAACATCTTGATGTATACACACCATCGTTTTAATGTGTATGTAATACACACACACAGACACACACACATGAAGAAAATGGCATCATAAAAATATACCCTTCTTTAAATCTACTTTCCTCCCTTAAAATTGGATTTTTAGTAGCTATATAATATTCCATCTATAGCTAAAACATAATTTTACCAGTCTTCTATTTTGACACATCTAAGTTCTTACTTTTTTGTGTGTTATTACATATTTCAAGACTATGGACTTTTTTAAAAAACATCTTTATTGGAGTATAATTGCTTTACAATGGTGCATTAGTGTCTGCTTTATAACAAAGTGAATCAGCTATACACATATATCCCCATATCTCCTTTCTCTTGTGTCTATAAATAAATATTTGTCCACATTTCTGGGGACTTCTTGAGAAATCTTTTCTAGAAGTGAAAGAGTCATTGCGTGTACTTTAAAAATAAACTGCAAGCTGCCAAAGCATCTCCAGCAGGGTTGTTTCACATGTACAGTCCCCATTGTCAAAGAAAACTTGCTGTTTCAGTTAAAATCAGGTCCCCGACGACCCTGAATTTGAAGGCCCCAGAGACTTGGTATGCAGTTCTCATTGGAAATCTCCCTCCCGGAATAAGAGAGCTCTGAGGAGAGAGGAAAAGATGGGATGAAAAAGGGCGATGGGTGTAGTGGGAAGAGAGAATGACAGATATGAAGGAAGGAAGGAAGGGAGAAACGGAGAAAGAGAAAATAGGAGTAAAAGAAGGTGGGAAATGGAAGAGACCAAGAGAAAAGGGGGGATGATTATTCTTTGCTAGAGAGCTAGAAACTGATGGGCAGGAGATAGAAGCAGCCCAAACAATTGGTCGCTATTATTCTAAACAAGGAAGAAGATATTGTGGTCCAGTAACCCTTCACCAAAGTACTTTCCCCTGCCTTGTGTTCTGGCCACTCTACCTTCTCTGAACAGATTCCACAGGCACTGGCCCTGCCCGCCTGTCACTGCGGGGGGACAGCCTAGAAATCATCACTTGGAGCTTCATGCGTTTGTCAAGAGGATGCTCTCTATTTGTAAACACAAATACCATTTGAGAAAACAACTTTGCAAAACATATACAAGGGAAATTTATAAAAATTACGTGCTGACCGTTGGGGGTGGAGGTGAGGAATGGGATCAACAGGATGGTTCCTTAAACTTGACTGCACCCTGGCAGGGAAGACCACATGGGGAGCCAGGACCAAAAATAGACAAGCCTCATCTCCCCTGGTTCCTGTTTGTCCAGCGGGTCCGATGTCGCTCAGCCCTCCATCCTGAAACCCTGCCCCTCCACACAAAACAGAGAGTGACTAGGGCTCTGGGAGACCATTTAAGGCTTTGAAAACCTCCTGCTCTGAAATGCAAGTCTGGTGACACCCCCGTGCCAAGGGCGGATGAGCATGTTTTGTTCCTGGGACGTGTGCTATCTCTGATTGGAATGTAAGAGCTGTCTGAGCTTCCTTATCCTCTCTCTCCTCCCCCCTCCCTCCCTCCCTCCATTTCTGTCCTAAGCAGCTAAAATGACCCTGAGCAAAACTTGACCCTGCACCATTCCCCAGGACCCCCAGCCCCACCGATGCCCATTTTCTGTTCAGTTGGCAAGATGTCATTTTTGGGTCCGGTGATTAGTGATTAAAAACCCACACCGTTAAAGTGCTTCATCCAGTTAAGGGAATCATAAAAATGCAAAGTTCAGAGCCGTTTCTGTTGTGAGCTCCATGTGCAATTTAAAAGGTGGTAGAATATAAAAAGATTTGCAAAATACGAACTTGGATACCGATGCTTGGGAGAGGAAACCAAAGAAGGAGGAGTCAGGGGTCATTTCATATCAGACTCTTCTCCTGTTTGATTTTTTAAACTTGCATTTATTTTAAAAAGTCTATTGTTATTATCATTATGATTATTATCAGTAGTAGTAGTATTTAAAGCCTTGTGGACCTGGTTTGAATCCTGCTCTACCAGCTGTGGGCATGGGGTAGGTGACGTCACTAGTTCTCAGCTGTAAAATGGGGCGATTGGACTGTTTGCCTTGTAAGGTTGTTGTAAAGCACAGTTAGAGTGTGCAGAGCTTTTAGCGCCAACCTGGTGCATGTGGTCCATGAATGTTGGTCCCGAGATCATCATCATTATCACCGTCATCACCAGCATCATCATCATTATCACCAGCATCATCATCCTCAGTGTGTCTGTGGTTGTTATTCTGCCCACAAAGAACCTGGTTGATTGTTTGTTTGTTTCCTGAAAGCCAGGAAACCCCCGTAAAATCACCCACTGGCTGTTCTTTGAAGTAGGGCTGCCTGCTCCACCGAGCGGGGAGCGGGGGAGGGAGGGAGCCATGTGTTGCGGTCCTGAAGCATATAGATCTTCCCCTGCAGATCATTAGGCTCACTTTTGTCACATTTATTTTAAGGAAACTGGTAGGGAGAGGGTGGGTGAGGTTAATTGCTCGATGGATGCTGGGCGGCCCTGTGCTCCAGATGGAGGGAGGCTCAGCAGGGCCCGGAATGACCCCAGAGGCATGACTAAAGCCCCCGAGCCCAGGCCTGACCAAACAGAAACAAGACTCTCAGCCTGGATTGGTGGCTGGAGGCTGAGCTTTCACCCCTGGGACGCTGGGCTAGCAGGGAAACCCGAATAGTTTGGTTGTGATTCTTACCAAAGCTTGGGAAAGCACCAGCCTTCATCCTATCCAGAGCGAGTCAGGCTGGACTCCTCTGAACCCCACTCCCAGGGCAAGTCAAGGGCCATTCTGTTTGGAATTCTTCTCTGGCATGAATCATTCCATAGGGCGGGGAGGAAATGGTATGGGTCCTTTTGGGCTCTAACGGCTTGTCCTTCAGGTGGCAAACAGGTCCCCAAGACAAGCTAGTGAAGGGATCCTCTCTGTCCATCGTCAAGGGTCAGACGTTCCACCAACTTTTATCAGGGGCCTTCTGTACGCCTGGGTGAGGCACAGTGAGGGCCGTTTGGGGCTGATCTTCCTAGAGCTGTGTGACTCTGGGACATCACTTTACCTATTCAAGCCTCCAATGATTCATCCGCAAAATGGGGAAAATAAGAGTTCCCACCCTGTAGACTTTTTTTTGAAGGATTAAAACACATAAGTGGTCAATAAATGGTAGCTACTATATCATGATCATGATCATGACCAAAGACTACATGAGACCCAAGTTTAGCTTTCTCCTGAGAATCCTCTCCTAGCTCCCAAACTCTCCATTTTCCCAAAAAGAAAACAAATTAATCCATTAAACCGTATGCCTCAGCCCTTCCAGAAAATAATCAGGAATACACAACAGTCCTGGATAAATTGGTTGGAAGTTAACTCCTGGTAGATAGGAGAAGGAAGCGATATATCTATTCAATGTTGATTTTTCTGAGCACCAAAAATATTCCTTTTTACGGACCTGCTGGAGCTTTATAGATTAACAGCCTTGGCCCAGCACTCAGGCACTCATCGCCCCGACCCCGGCAAAGCTCCCCAGTCCCCCGGAGAAGGTGTGACTTCAGACAAAATGGTAAGGATGAGGGGGTGGGGGGCGGAATGCAAGCCTGTGTGTGAGGTGATTGTAACCAGAAACACCTCGGCAGGCATCTCGCTGCTGTCCGGAGCGGCCGCTGGCAGGCAGCCGGGCCGGGAGCCGGGAGCCGGCCCGAGGTGCCCTGGTTCGCCGCTGACCGCCCCTCCTAGGCCCGGACGGCCGATAGCTTATCGGGCCCACTCCGGGGGCGCCCGGTGCAACAACCGGAAACGCGGCTGAAGGCCAGGGGATGCTGCATGGAGCGATTTGTGGTGCGGTGCGCGCGCGCCAGCGTTTAGGCTCCGAGTGCGGGCCTTCGTCCATCCACCCTCGGCCAGGTAAGGCATCAGGTGGGTGGGGAGAGACGGACGCGCCTCTGTTCTCAGGGAAGTGTTCGCTCTGGGCCAGTAAAATGCTGGCAATTTATGGGCGCCGGGGAGGTGGGAAGGGGGTGTGGAGGTGGAGAGCCAAAGCGGGGATGCCAGAGGTCGGTGCAACCTCGGAGCATCTGGGCTTCAGGGTGGGGATGTCACGAACGCAAGGAGAGGAGAGACAGCGCTGGGACCCAGGCTGTGCACCCCAAGTTGTCAGTGAGGGTGCGTCTGCTAGGTGTGCCTGACCTCCAACGCGCTTTCGCACAGCTGGCGGGAGACTCTTGGGCTCAGGCAACAATGTTCTGTTCCGCTGCGCGCCAGCATGCATTTGGGGGTACCTGTGTGTTGGGGTGGGAAGCTCTGAAGTAGAGGCTGATCGTGGTGCACTAGGAAACGACAGGGATTTGGAGTCTGAAGCCCTGAGTTTGAGTCCAGGTTCTCTACTTTTTACTGTGCACTCTTGGGCTGACTGCTTAACCTCTCTGGGGTCCAGCCCCCTCATCTTGGAGGAAGACATTCTAAAGGCAACTAAGTGGGTTATCGGAGTTTAGTAAAATGATGATTTGGAAGATCGTTATAAAATAGCCTTATTTGGCGTGGTCTATTATTATTCGAAATTTGGGGTACTGTCTAGAGAGAGTCAACCGGCTCTGGGATATGTGGTCCCCTGGAAGGAGGCCAGGGCAGGATCAAACAGGTTGAACCATGGCCTGCTTCTGCTCTGAGCAGGTGTCCCCAGACTCGACTAGCGGAAAGACGTTTGGGAGGAAGGACGTTGGGAGGCAAAGAGTTACAGACTTCAACCAAGTGCATCTCTAGGCCTCTTAACTCCAGCACCCCTAACAAGTCGCTCGGGACTGGGACCCTGGGAGATCGTGGCCAGAGCCTGGCCCCCAGCGCGTGGTCTCCAGGGTGCGCCCGGGCTCACCGCGCGCCCTCTCACCGGGCTAGCCGCGCGCTCCCGCAGCGCGTCGAGTTCACTCGGGACAGCCGGGGACCCGCGGGCAGACGCGCAGACAGACAGACGCCGCGGTGCCGGGCGGTCTCCGGCTGCGCCCGGGTCTGCGAATCAAAGGAGGGGCGGGCGTACTCCTCTCACCCTCTTACCCTGCTCCGCTCGCCGGGGAGCCCTGAGCGCGGCTCGCACGAGTCAGCTCACGTGGCCCCCGAGCCCCGTGGCGTCCTGGGGTCCCTTCCTAGGGCACTGATCAGGGTTTACGCTCCGTCTCTTCGCTTTAAGCAGGGGACTTTCACCTGCTCAGGGACTCCGAAAAATTGTATGCAAAATCGCCTATTTAAGTGCTGTTTTTCCTTTCTCTCTTGGTGCGGAGGAAGTCCATTTTTAAAATCTGCTTCTCAGTGGGATCCACATTCCCCCAAAGGTTAAAAACCACCTTTCCCCACCAGGAGCTCCGGGTCTTATCCTGGATGCAAGGTGGAACATTCTAGATTTTGTGTTCTCCTACATATACCTTCAAAATCAGTTGGCTGTGAAAGAGAGTACACGAGTGCTCGCGCACGCACGCACACACGCACACACACACATCTCAAAAATGTCTCTTCCAAAAGTTTAAAGGGAAACTGAGGCTCAGAGAAGATTTGCTGCTAGCTCAGGGTCAGACAGCCAGTTAGAGGCTGGAAGCAAAGCTCAGGCCCCTTGGATCTTACTCTAAAGCTTTAAGAATCCTGAGTGTCCTGAGTCCAATTGTTACTCTTTAATGGCGCAAGCTAACCTGGTTTGAAGGACAAAAACTTGTGGAGCGTGTGGCTGCCAGCAGCACGGGGAAGGTGAAAGACCCAGCTTAGCTCTTTCCTTAATTAGAGGGTTTTTAACCTTTTGGATCCACCGAAAAGCTAATGAAAACTGAGTTTTCTCCAGAAAAAATACACCAATGTCTATAATTTTGCAAATAGTATCCAGTGCACTGCAGATCTTTGATGGCCACCCATGTAATCATGTTAAGAACCTTCATTTTAACTGATCCGAAGATCAGGCCTGGGGGAGAGGCCGACTTGGGGGACCCCCTCTGCGCACCCTCTCTCTGAAGAGGCTTGTCCCCGGGAATGTCCTGGATACTCTACACACGTGTACACGCAGACACAATCCATCAGCAGACCCGCATGGGCACACGGCGCAACTATTGGCGTGGTCCTGCAGACCCCTGGCTACGCACCCACAGCCAAGCTGCGGGGCGCCAGGAAAAAAGTTCAAGTCGCCAGCCCACTGCCAGCTTAAGTGGTCTTTAGCACCCAGGCCCCTTTAGCTTCATTGTTTATCCATCTGAACGACTCCCCTTCCCGGCCCACTCCCACTCCCACCCCCCACCTTTTCCGAGGTCGACTATAAAAATAAACTATTTTTCCTTGTTAATAAATCTCCGCCCGGCGCCCTCTTTTAAAGAACTCAAAAAAAAAAAAAAAATCACTGAGCCCAGCGCGAGCGAGCAGAGAGATTAATCTCGAAGCAGGATTTATGTGGCGCGGGCATCCTCAAACAATTGGAGTCATAAAGTGAAATGAGATTCGGAGGCGGGTGGGGGAGGGGGAGGGCCTCGGGAACCACAAACACGTTTGTGTAGCTAAACAATGTGGAAACTCTTAAAGACCCTTTTCTGCAGACATCTTGCAGCAACGGCGCTTCCCTGTCAGCCCGCGGGAAAGGGAGAAAGATATATTAACTGAAGACACAATCTAAAATTACTTATGGGTTTTAAACATGCGGGCAATGGGGGCGGGGGTGCTGATAAACTGTTGTCCATATTTCCTTCTCTCGGTGTATTATTTCCAAGATATTTCACCCCCCTTCACAATGTCCCCTCTCTCCCCGCCCCTTCTTTTCTCTCTCCATTCATTAAGTTGACTAGTGTGCAGCGGCCGAAGCCTGGCGGGACTGGAGACCAGCCGTCAGTATCCTGGTTTGCGCCTATGTGCGGAGCGCAATTGTGCTTGTGCGTAAAGACGCGGGTGGGGCGCATGGCGCAAAAGCACAGGGGCTTAAATCGGTCACATCCGCCTCTGGGGTGACCTTTTTCAAGACCCTTTCTGCCGTTACCTGTGGACATTCTAGATTTTTAGGGGCTCTAGGAATTTCGAGCAGCATATTTAAGAGAGGCCTTGGGCAGGTTGGCAGGGGAACCTTACCCTTCTCTCCTGAAGAGTAATGGCGAAGGAACACACGAATGCCCAAGCAGTTATGGGTCCCAGGCCTGATCTGCAAAGTTAGAGCTGGCTACAGCTCTTCCAAGTTTCCAGTCTTAGTCTGGCTGGACTGCTTAGCTTAAGGTGTTCAGCTAGGGGAGAGGCGGACCCTCCGTGTGGTTGGAAGGACTTATGTAGAATTATAGTAAGTCTGAAGAAATGGGTGGCCACGGGCCCAGCACCCTGGAGCGATGCCCCAGAGCAAAGGACTCACACGGTCAGCAGAGACCTGCATGAACCAGGCAGCCTGAGTTAATTAACCTGTTTGAGCTCCAGTTTGCTCATCTGTAAAATGGGGACATAACAGTACTTACCCCTAATAGATGAATATAAAGCTCGATGAAAAGAGTAGGTGGTCAATGAACGACAGATGCTTTTTGTTATGACTGAGTTTTTAACAATGACAGATGTCACTTGTTATGAGTGAGTTGTGAGACCCTGGCGGGGACCACTAGAGTGCCCTGCTATTCTACAGAGGGGACGTCAGAGAGAGAGACATTCAATCTCTGGGAGGGAATTATGATACACTTAAGATGGAAACCCTGATTTCTGGATTCATTCATTGATTCAATAAATATTCCATTAGTTTCAGCCTCCATTCTGGGCCCTGGGGACCCAGCTGTGACCAGGATGGCCCTCTGTCCCGTCCCGCAACGCACCGATCCCTAGAAGAGGCCGTTGAAACCAACAGTGTCTAATTTGATGCCGAACTCTCGCCTGTGCATTTCCTTAACGCCTTTCTGGTCACAGCTGGGGCGCTGCAGACGGAGTCCTGCTCTCATGGGGCACACAAACGTGGAAGTCACTCACACACACAAAAAGATAAAGAGAAAAACCCGCAAAAGGCGGAGACGTTCTCCTCCACCGAGGACGCCACGGTGGCCGCCGCTCAGCGCCAGCCTGGGACCCGGAGCGCAGCTTCGCCCAGGCCGCCGGCTGCTGCTGTCGCCCTCGCGGGGCAGGCGTCCAGCAAAACATTTCTAAAAGTGTCTGGGCCCGATTCCGGAGTGTGAGGCAATCCCTCCGGCCCACGCTGCCGGAGGACCCTTTATTTAGGCGCGTTTCAGGCGGGCAGCTCTCGTCAGCGCCACTTATGTCATCTTTTCTGGGTGCGCGCGGGCAACTTTGCTCCGCTTACGCCCAGCGACCTTCTCTGTGTGGCCCCCACTTCGGCTCTGCGGAGCCAGGGATTTGCTCCCGGGGAGCGGGGGGAGGGGATGGCCGCGGAGAAAAAGTGGCCGCCGCGACGGTGTTCTCCGTGCCTCTCGAGTGTGGCCGAGGAGGAAATTCCAGTTCAAACCGCGCATTTTAAATTAAAACAGAACGAAAAACAACTACACTTTTTTTTTTTTTAACTGTGGCTCGAAATCGCCGCCTAGTTACAAATTCTCCCATCTTGTGTCTCTTGAATTACCCAGGCAAAATTGCCAAGTATCCAGATGTTATCCTGAATTTTCCAAAATTTCCTGGATTTGCCAGGCGGTCAGAATCTACTCTTATGGGGAGTAGACTGTATTAACAAGAGTAAAAGGTTCCATCCAGCAGCCATGACTCTGAAGGATACACAGTCTCCTGAATTTTCCAGATACTTCGGGAGTGTCTTCCTTTGCCAAATTTCCCAGTGGCCCCGAGGTTGGGATGGAAGGAGAGAAAAATGGATGTGGTGTTGAGGGTGTGAGGAGAGCTCAACTGGACCTCTTCTCAGAGCTTGTGGGTTTCAGGGTGCTTTCATGGCCTAGGGAAGAGCCTCAGAATCAGCACCAGGTTTCCCAAATGGATGTTCGGCCCCCTCTCCATACGCACACACAACTCCCCCACGTGCACACAGACATAGGAAATTAAAGCGCTCCTTCTGGCCGTCCAGACATTAATCCTCTAAAATTTCCCCAAATATCCAGATAATTAAGGGTATATGGGAGAAGGCTAACTAAGGCCAAAATTTCAAGAAAATTTTCTAATTTCCTTTCATCTCCATTCTCTCAAGGAAGGTGTGGAGACACTTTTTATCTTGAAAGGCAAAAGACAAACCCAAAACCCCTGTATATGTTTGTTTGTTTTACACAACTCCCTCCCAGCACTTGGCAGCCTAGAGTTCCTCAAACCCAGCCGAGGTGACTGGCTAGTGGGAGAGGCAGGTCAGGTTTGGGGATGATTTTGTCGACTTTTTCAGCTTCGGAAAAGACTGTCAGATCTCACCCGGAGCGGATATGGCTTTGCAGCCGAGGCGCCAATTTCTGATTCTTCTGTTTCCTGGAGGGCCCCTGCAGGGGAGAAGAGGGTTTCTTTGGCAACTCTCTCTGACACAGCCTAAGGATAGAGGCCGATTCTACACTAGCAAAGCACGAGGTTTCACCAACAATTTGGATATTTGGAAGGGAAAACCCGCGGCCGGCTGGGGGTGGTGGTGGAATAATCCGGGCGAGCTGGGTCTTGACTCTCCTCCCTGCCGTTCATCTCGAGGATGTAGATGTCTACTCGGAAGCAGGAAAGTCTGAAAGCCAAGACTTTTTAGAAATCCCCTCCTCTGGGGCTCCTTGAGGATTGGGGCTGGTTATTGTCCTCCAGTTACGGGGGGATATTTTTGAGGGCACAGTGGTGCCTTGAATTTTACAGCTGGAAAGAGGGGATTAAACTGTGTCCGTGGTTGTCCCCCTGGTTGTATGCTGCCACCAGCATACAAAGAGGAGGGAAGGTTAGGATATGTGAGAGGGCCATCCTCTGCTCTACTGTCCCCAGGAAGCCCGTGATGGTTCACCCAAGTCACAGGTGAGGCCCTAGGTCACAATCATGGTTCCAGAGACTTTACTATCTGGGTTCATGGATCTCTGCCCCCTTAGAGAGAAGATGCTGCGTTTTTATTGTATCCCAAGGATATTCCTAGCCCCCACATGTTAAGGATACTCTCACTAGAATCTGTTTCCCACCAGCGGTCCCCCACCTACCTATGGACTCCAATTAAACTGAAACACCTCGGTATGGGGTTGGGAATGCAGTTATCAAAATTCAGGGTTGTAGAGTCCCAATACCTGGACCGTGTTACTCTCTTACTTGCTGAGTGAGTGTGGGCAAGCTATTTAACCTCTCTGAACTCCTTCTCATCTGTGAACCATGATAACAACGCTTCCTTCACATGGCTGCTAGGAGGAACCTGGCGAGGAAGGGGGCAGGAGGAGGGGACAGCCACCAAGGTCAGGTCTGATGACTGAGTTCTCAGCCAGAGGGCTGCAGAGCGCAGGCTAGCAGTGCTCATCTTGGCCAGATGGTGCCAACATAGTAAAATAAATACATATTGATGGGCTATTCCAGAAACATCAGTGTGTGGTGTGGGATATCTTCCTACCTCAGCTGCCTGGGTGGATGTCTGCTTCTCACTGCCAAGCCCTAAGCTGTGGGTTCCAATCCAAGCCCTGCCCCTTTCTAGCTGGCTAACCTTGAGCAAGTGCCTTCCCCTCTCTGTGCCTCGCCTGCGCAGCAGAGGTGAGTCCTCCCTCTGGGGTGGTTGTGTGGATCAAATAAGTAGGTGCCTGGCACATAGCAGATTGAGAGATACAATATCACAGCACGTCGTAACAAACACGTAAGCAAGCCTAACACAATATACACATACTAATGGAAGGTAAACGCGGTATAATATCCGATATTACGATGTGTTATATTGTATTATAATCCTGGGCACACGTGTGCGCGCTGGGAGGGACGGACCGCCTTAGCCAGGACATGCTTCGCCATTGCAATGTCTGGTGGGGGGGACACTTGGGCTTGCTCTCCCACCTTTTCTCCAGCGGTTGCCAGTTGGGGTTTCACAGCGCGCGCCAGCGCTTGGCAAAACGCAAGAACTTTCGCTTTCTCCGCGTGGCGCTGCTCTGAGCCGGCTTCACCCCACCCGCGAAGGTTTTAGGAGGCTCCCGGACGCGGCGAAACCTTGGCTGGGTCCGGCCGTTCTGGGAGGTCTCCGGCAGTCCACGGGCACCAAGGAGACCGTGCGTCGGAGGAAATTCGTGCCTGAGCTCGGCGCAGTGCTATGCAAACACCCGCCGCTGCTTGGTTCGCGCCGACCTCTGGGAACAGGAAGCTTGGTGGAGGCCAAGAGAGGACCCGAAAACACCCACCACTTCTTTCCACTCTCTGCTTTTCCGTCCACGCCGGGAGCGGGCAGAGCCCGCTTGGACATGGCACGGTTGGAAGCAAGGCTATTTTTCTTTTACGCGCTGCTTCTCGGGACGTAGCCAGTCCCGCAGATGTGCACTCTGACCAACCATCGAGAAAAGATTTGGAGGAGCCCTTACTTTGGCCCTGTAAAGGCAACACACACCCACACAACCGTTTGCAGCGCTAGAAGCATTGGCGAGAACACCACATCGCTTGCACGCTGAACAATTTGCCCAAAGAATTAACACCCACATAGAGGTGCTTGCGCACCCCAGATCCCAGATCGTCGGCACATGGGCACGGGATTGTTTGCACATCGATGATCGTTTGCGTACGTTGTTTGCACTTTCTGGCACGGATATTTATATTCTATCTGTAGACAGAATCACCTTTTCGCACACACAATTATTTGCACGGGCGTTAGCGCGCATACACTTCATTCTATACACGCAAATCGGGGCACACTCGCGGCCATCGCGCTTCTGCGCCGCCCTTGGCGCACACACACGCGCAGACCTCAGGGCGTTAAGAGGGAGGCGAGGTCGAGGTCTCTTATCTTCTCGGGAAAGGCCCAGGGTTTGGAGGAAAACACTCTCTCGGGTCTGCGTTGACTCTTTGTTGTCCTTGTTCTTTTTTTTTTTTTTTTTCCGGACAGAGGTCGGAAGCCAGACAGTTTCCCCGCTAGGAAAGACGGGGGTGGGGGCGGGGTGGGGGCGGGGTGGGGGACGGGACAAAGGCCAGGCAGCGGGTCACCAGTTTTGAATAGAGGTCCAGGAACGGTTCTAGGGTTACGGGCAGGGCTGTGAGCCCCGAGTCTTCGGAGCAGCCTCCCTGGCCTCCCCGGGGCCCAAGAGCCAGGTGGAGCCGGGAGGGACCCAAGGCCTGTGCTCAGAAGGCCAGGGAGCTGTGTTTATTTTCTAGTTATTCTTGGCCGCCTTCCATGCGATTATTTGTAGCAGCGCAGGGAACTTCAGGGAGAGCGGGGGCCTGGGCGGGGGGCCCCGATAGAGGTGGAGGTCACTTTGCCAGGCCTCACGGGTTTTATGGCACCGAAGCTCACGCTCGGAGGGCGAAATTACAGGCGGCATCAAAATGTGTAAATTATAGGTTTGTGTTGTAAAGAGGCCTAAGCGCGGTCGCTGGAGAAAGGCGGGTTGTGGGTTCCAAGCCGACTCCGAGTCCGGCGCCGCGCGCGCCAATGCGCCGTGGGCGTTTGCGCACTCCGTTCCCAGGCGCGGCAGCCTGGGCGCCGGGCCGCTGGAAAAGACTGTGTCCCAAACCGGGTGGCCCCAGCAGCCGGAGAGAAAGAGACCAGGCCGATCTCCGGCGGCGCCCGAGGCCCTAAGGTCTCGCAGCCAGAACCGGGGGAATTGGGGCCCTGCCTCCCCCACGCACCCCTCACCCCCATCGTCACAGGAGACGCTTTTTAGCCCGGCTTGCTAATTCGGTTTAATCGAAAATGGTTTTATACGCTTAGCCCTGGGCAAACGCTCATTTAAGAAGTTAGATGTCTGTGCGGCTACAATAGTGGAGTGCATTGGAGACGATTTCGGCAACATTTCAGTTACGGGCTGTCGTAACTTCATTTCTCCTCACTTAGCTTTTCCTGGATCTGTTGTGTTTTCTTTTCTCCTTCATGTCTTAACTTTTTCCCCCTTCTTCATCGCTTTTTCTTACGTTGCTTCCTTTCCCCTTCTCTCTCCTTCTCCCCATCCCTCCTTGTCTCTCTGTCACCATCATTTTTTCTTTTCCTTCTTTTTGTCCTCACCTTGGAGATATTTCAAGCCCCCCTTCTTTGTAATATCTTTTTCCTTATTTACACTATTTTGCATTTCCCTTTTATTCTCACCCCTTCCTCTTTTTATAGAATTACTTTTTTCCCTTCCTTTCTTTTTCCTTTCCACTTGGATTCTCCACTTCTTGGCGCTGAATGTGCAGCAGTTGAACTTAAACTTTCTTGATTATAGAAAATCCGACTAAAGCAGGTCCCATTGGCCTGGAGAAAAGCAGAAAGGGGGAGACAAATAACAGCCTGCAGAAGTCCTGCATTTGGTTACCACCAGCCTCTTCAGGATCGGGTGTGTTGGAGAGGAGAAGTGGGCTGGAGGATTAAGAAGAACTCGAAAGTTCCATAGGCAACGGGACCGTCCACTTGGGTGGGGTAAAATACCCAGTTATCAGCAGTCCACCCTGTGTGTTATCAACCACATGTACATACCAAGGTCTGTGCATGTCTGCCGCCCATTCGATTCCCATCTTTGTCTGATCTGAGAACTCAAGGGAAAACCTTGCCAAGAGTTAGCAAGAATTTCAAGAAGAGAAACAAACCACCCACTGTTAAAATCCTTCTGAGACCACCTAGCTCCCTTCCTGGATGCCAGATTTCTATTTTTTTTCCCCCTGTGAGCCCAGGTCTCCCTCTTCTCAACAGCTATTCATCCATTGTTATATTTATTAGGTAAATATAAACCCCATAAATATGCCTGAATGAAAACCTTCATGTTCCCTAATATGCTGTTCAGAGCCACCAACATTCATCTTCCAACCATTTGACTTCTTTGGTTTGACAAAGAGTGTAGGAATTCTACACTCTTGCTCCTTTTCCTAAGTGATGAGAATATTAACATCTGACCATTGTGCCCTCATAAGTAGCCTCCACCTCATCTACCTTTCCAAGGCTTCCTTATTAATAAGTCATTTCCTCCCAGGCCTTAAACAGCCTGCAATTCAGACCAGACAGGGAGAAAATGTTGACATCTCTGAGCCAGTGGCAACACCAGGGTGATCGTAGCCTCATGCAAGGAGAGGCCCCCTGGGGACCCACTCTGGGAACTTGTGCTTCTAGCGATGCAGAGACACACACGGGTGCTCCTGTGTGGAGATCAAGGAGGTAACTTCTGGGAAAGAAATACTGGTAGCAGCATCACTGTTCATTTTCCTAAGCACATACTCTTTAAGTCTGGCTTTCTGGAATGACTGAAGCAGCTGGCTGATGAGCCCTATTTCTGAAGTCATTGATTGCCTAGCACTCGTGAAGCTGGAAACCAGTAAGAAGATTGGTGAAGATTGGTTTAATTAACTCGCAATGCTAACAAGGATGTGGGAAACAGCCACTCTCAAACAGGGATGGGGAGAGGATACATGGTTACAACCAGTATGGGGGCAATTGGGTATACCCATTAAAAATAGGAGAGCACGATCCTTTAACTCAGCCATTTTCTTCTGAGGTCTTGGTCCTACGGATGCAGTCATACATACGCAAAATGACACACGTATAAGGACAGTCAACGCAGCACTGCTGTAATAGCAGAATTTGGTAAGCGATTTGATAGATATTAACAGATATTAATATTAGATAGATATTAAGCGATTTGATAGATATTAATGGTTAAACTAATGATGGTAAAAGGAACATTAAAATATTATGCAGCTAGAGAAAAGACGGAGGGCTTTCTGTATGTCCCGATAAGAAAAGATCTCTAAGGGGCTTCCCTGGTGGCGCAGCGGTTAAGAATCCGCCTGCCAATGCAGGCGACACGGGTTCAAGCCCTGGTCGGGGAAGATCCCACATGTTGTGGAGCAACTAAGCCCATGTGCCACAACTACTGAGCCCGCATGCCACAACTAGTGAAGCCTGTGCTCCTAGAGTTCGTGCTCCGCAACAATAGAAGCCCACGCACCGCAATGAACAGTAGCCCCCGCTCACAGCAACTAGAGAAAGCCCGCGCGCAGCAACAAAGACCCAACGCAGCCACAAAACAAACAAACAAACAAACAAATAAATAAATAAATAAATTTTTAAAAAGGTCCCTGAGATGTAAGTAAAAAATGATTAAAAGCGAAGAGCAGAATGGTTTGTAAAGGATGTTTGTCATTTGTCAGAGGAAGTACAATTGCATGTGTGTGTGCAATGGTGTGTGTTTAGGCTCTACAGAAGGGGATACAGGACCCTGTCACCCTGTCACCATAGTTACGCCCAGAGGCTAACGGCATGGTTGAGGGAGGAAAAGTTACTTCCACTGTATAGTCTTTTCTACTTTTTCAGTTGTTTTGCCTTTTGCATGTCTGTACCCACAGTGATTTTTAAATGAATTGAAAAAATAATAAAAAGTGGTTGTTGTCCACATGGTCATTTTCCCAGTAGCCCCCATATTGCCATCTTCTGTCCTCCTTCCCCTTCCAGAATAATAGTCACCATCTGATGAACACTCACCATGTGCAGAGGCTGGGCCAACCACTTTTAAAACATCTCATTTCATCCTCACATCAGTTCTCCCAAAGAGGCATCCTTAGCTCCATTTTACAGGTGGGTAAACGGAGGCTCTCAGAGGCAAATCTCCTGCCCAAGGTCACACACTTAGTAAGATGCTTTCTATCCCACAGAGCCTGTTTCCTAAACCAAATAACTGCAGTCTGACCTCACTTCAGCATCCTCCTCTTTGTCCACTTTTTTTCTTTTTCCAACTCCTCCAGTTCCTGCCCCGTCCCATGATTCCCACCCCATCTCGCACCACTCACAAGTGGATGAGTGCAAATAAAATACTTGAAAGAGGGGCTTCCCTGGTGGCGCAGTGGTTGGGAGTCCGCCTGCCGATGCAGGGGACACGGGTTCGTGCCCCGGTCCGGGAAGATCCCACATGCCGCGGAGCGGCTGGGCCCGTGGGCCATGGCCGCTGAGCCTGCGCGTCCGGAGGCTGTGCTCCGCAGCGGGAGAGGCCACAACAGTGAGAGGCCCGCGTACCGCAAAAAAAAAAAAAAAAATGAAAGAGAACAAATAAGTCCAGACCAAGGCAGGTCAACTTGGTTCCAATGTAAAACCAAAGATAATTTGCTAGAACACATGGCAGCAGATGGCATTGAGAGGTGGACTTGAACATGGAGACAGAAGCAAGTCAGGCACGTCCCTCAGCTCTTCACAGGAAACCTACTCGGTGCTTCAAAAGGATTTGGTCCCAAGTCCTGTCCTTTTCTCCAGCTCCTACAGCCGTTCCCATAAATCCTAGCTGGTCTTCATTCCTGGAGCCAGCTCTAAGCCCTGAAAGGTAATGGGGTGTGAGAATATGGCTTCGGAAAATTGCTCGGTTAAGATCTGGATGTGGAGCTAAGATTCCTGTGGGGAGCCCTTTAACATAGGAGCTGGAGCCCTTACCAAACTTCCTCTTATCTGAGGATTGGGCTTCTGCATGTGATGCCTTTCGACTTCAAGTGCATTCCTTTCCTACCAGAGCAATGCCCCAGGAAGGTACCAGGAATCCTATTTTTTGGCAGCTGGGACTAACTCATGGCCAAGTCAGCAAATAGCTCTTGAGCACCTAGGATGTCCAAGGTGCTTACTGCACACCCAAGTTATTAACATGTGTGTTAGTTTCATATATACTTGCATATTATAAAAATTCAATTTGAACTCTTTAAAAAGTTACACAGTGAAAATATGTCTCCATCTCAGCTCCTTCCGCAGTCTTCCAGTTTCCTTCTTTCCAGGCAATCCCAGCTGTGGCTCCTTTCTTGTATATTTTCTGGACATAATCTATGCACGATTAATTTCTTCTTAATTGAAGCTTTTAGACTCAGTGAATAGCCATGGCCTACTGGGTAAGGGCCCAGGTGCCTGGGTGCACATACTGGGCTGTGACTTTTTTGTTCTGGACCTCTGGCAATTTCCTCAACTTCTCTGCCTTGGCTTTCTCATCTGTAAAATGGGGTTGATACCTGCCTTAAAGGTTTCCTATGAGGAGTAAATGTGACAAAACACGCCAAGCATCTAGGATTTTGCCTGCCACAAAGAAAACGTGCAATGAATATTAGCTTTTAATATTAGAATCAATAATAAATAATAGTGCTCCATTTGCAGCGATTCTGCCCTTTTCTCTTTCACTGGGTTCCTTTCTCATGTAGGTCATAGTATCTTAGACCATTGCTGGAAAAATAACTGAGGAATTAAGTTTCTACCATCAGAGGAACAATCTTACAATTTGCAACATTTGAAAAAGGGGAAAGGATGCTTAACTTCTCTAATCCTGGCTTCTTCTAAATAGAGAGATGGGGTGGGGGGTGTTTTACAAAGTAGAACTGGTATTTCCATTACTACATGTGTTTGCTACGTGTGTGTGTGTGTGTGTGTGTGTGTGTGTGTGTGTGTGTGAGATACCAAAAGTTGAAGGTAATGCCTGAACCCAGAATCTGGTCATTTTGAATGTGGGTCAGATTCACTGAGGAGCGGAATCTGCATTAAACTTGAAAATGTTTGTGGTCATATTAAAAAGTAGAGTGACATTTACAAATTTAAATAAATTTAAGGCTGAAACACACTATAAACTATTGACTTTTGAAATGAATTCTTCTGGATAAAAATTCATTCCCTTTCATAGGTGTGTTCCAGCATTGTTTGCTTAAATTGAATCCTATCTCTGCACTGTGTTTTTTCGTGTGGCCATTGGAAGATGGTATTTCCCCTGTATTCTTTTGGGACAACTGGCAGGTTGGCAATAGAGGGCTTTCTCAGGCCGGGGTCTGCGGTTTAGGGCGTGGCTGGAAGTCTCTGTACCTTATAGAGGCAAACAGTGAATGCTGGGTTCCGCCCTGGAGATGTGTTTTGAAAATGATTTCATAGTTCTTTGCAAAGACATTGTACAGTTGGATGGTAAATGGTGCTTTTTTCTTTTTTGGTCATCAGTAAGTAAAATTTATCCCTCCTCCCTTCCAGGAAAGAAGCCAAAAACATAGGAGGACAGCAAGATTACAAATATGCTGAGTGTGAACTTCTTATAGCAACATAAGCAAAAACTCTGTGTGCTTTTTCTTTGCACTTGGAAAAAATTCTTTAAATACATGGTGCATAGATTAAATTCCTGTGTACTTAACACCCAGAAGGAAAACTTCACATATTAACATGTGGTCATATTCATTTCAAATCCTTTTTTTTAATAACACAAGTAAAATATTATAAAGTTGACGTGCTTTTCCCTTTTCTGATCTCATCTCCATATTTCTTCCTCTCCTTAGAGGTAACCATTACTGTAATTTTGGTAAATACCAGCAGTCCACATTTTTATACTTCTATAAAATATGCACTTCTCCAAAAGCACTACAAAAATTTGGTTTGTACTTTTTTAATTTGTGTGAATCTCATATTCTGTACATAGTTCTCCAATTTGTTTCTGTCACTCAATGTTATATTTCTTTCTTTTTAAAAAATATTAATTTATTTATTTGGTTGCGCCGGGTCTTAGTTGTGGCAGGCAGGCTCCTTAGTCGCAGCACATGTGCTTCTTAGTTGCGGTTCGTGGGCTCCTTCGTTGTGGCATGCGAACTCTTAGCTGCGGCATGCATGTGGGATCTAGTTCCCTGACCAGGGATCGAACCTGGGCCCCCTGCATAGGGAGCGTGGAGTCTTAACCACTGCGCCACCAGGGAAGTCCTGTCAATGTTATATTTCTGAGTTTAATTTGTATTGGTAAATAGATATGACATGTAATTGCATATATTATATAAATATATAATATTTAGTTCACTTTAGTTGTTACATAGCAATTTATTTTAGAATAGTAATTGTGGCTGACACATGCATAGCACTCTCCATGTGCCAAGCACTGTTCTAGAATTTTCTATAATGAATTCACTTAATCCTCACACCTATGAGATAGCTGCTATTATTATTCTCATTATCCAGATAAGAAAACTGAGGCATACAGGGTTAAGTAACTAGCCCAAGGTCACTTTCTCTGTTGACGGATATGTAGATTTTTTCCCTTTTTTCACCACTATAAACAGAGATACAGTGAACACCTTTGTACCCGCTTCTTCTTGTATACCAGTCATTTTTCTGTGCCCAAGAGTTTCTACCAAGTAGATACCCAAAAGAATTGCTGGGACTTGTACACTGCTGACTTCACGAAACATTTTCAGTGTCACATTTGCATATGTGACCTTGGACAGCCTTTGCTTTACTGAGCCTCAGTTTCTTCCTTTGTAAAAAGGGGACATAAGAGCTAACTTGTAGGGACTTCCCTGGTGGTCCATTGGTTAAGACTTGGCCTTCCAATGCGGGGGTGGTGCAGGTTCAATCCCTGATCTGGGAGCTAAGATCCGACATGCCTCCTGGCCAAAAAACCGAAACATAAAACAGAAGCAATATTGTAACAAATTCAATAAAGGCTTTAAAAATGGTCCGCATCAAAAAAAATCTTTAAAAAAAAAAAAGAGCTAGCTTGTAAAAGTTGAGGTGGGGATTAAAAGAGCTATACACGTGGTAAACACTCAGTAACTAGTAGCCATGATAGTGGTAAGATATTAATGCTGCATTAGACTATGGCGTTGTTGGCCAGACTCTAATCAAGGATACACTTTCCAAAAAATAAGTAAATAATACACTTTCCAAAGTTAAATGATCTCTAGGCCCAAACTGGACAATTCTTCTTAGTTGTTATCACTTTATAGGCTTGAAAATAAGCAATAGGAATTTCTGTTAAATTTATATATCAAACCACACCAAACAACCCAGGGTGGGCAAAATGAAGCAGAACCTTGAAATACAGAACTGGGCCATTCTGGGCCAGATGATGACTGCTGTGTGACCGTAGGCAGATCACTCGACCTTTCTGGGTGTCTAGTTCTCCAGATCTCAAGGAAAAAATAATTTTACTTTTTAGCCTTGCAACCTAAGGCTGCTATGAAGAAACATAGACGGATGTATGGAGGTGATTCCTTTTGAATTATTGAAAATAAAAGATCTGATGTATAAAGATATTATTTTCTGTACCTTATATTTGGCTGGACACCCAGAAACCATTTTTCTGTTGCATACATATCCAAAACATTTCAGGAAAAAAAATCTTAACTTTTGAAATTGGTTTTCCTTAGGAGATAAAAGGAGCGCATTATAATGGTGTGTTAGGGAATTTTTCTCGTTACTGTGCCAATTTCTGGTTTGTGAAAATGTTAAGACTTTGTTTTTCTACTTAAACTAATTTAGGTAGGAAAGAGATGAGAGGGAGAGGAAAATACACAGATGCAACTCAATCCAACCGTTGTTTTGCAAACAACTGGTTACTTGATGGAATTTAATTAGTTGTTTTCACAGCGTCTTGCCTGTGACCAAACTCATTCTTTCATTTGCCTCTCTGCCCCACGGCCAAGATGTTATAACTCCAACTAGTTGTGTTTGAAATTTCTTCAATCAGTTGTCAGCTAAATTCGGCTTCTTTTTATATCAAGATAGCTCACTGGTAGCTTAAGTCAAACCAACTGGCTACTCTTCAAAGTGGTTTGTCTGAGGCTTGAGGCCACCGGAAATGCTCCGGCCTTGCTCCTAGCTGAGACCCCACTGATGTCAGTTGGAGTTGGGCCATTTTCATTTGCTAATAAAGCCCCAGAATCCTTGGTGAAGAACTGATGAAAGATGCTGGCTGCTGCTGGTTGCAGGGAAACAATGCAACATCTCCTCGGGGGAAGGGAGAAAATCAGAAGTAAACGTAACCAGTGGTCCAAACCTACTGTTCCAGCCAAGTCCTAATGGTATACTGGTTGGCTTAGTTTTTCCAAAGATGATGTGGGGTTAATAGGGCTGGGGAGAGAGCGAGAGAGAGAGAGAGATAGAGAGAGAGAGAGAGAGAGAGAGGGAGAGAGAGAGAGAGAGAGCAAGGGAGAAGGAGAAGGAGAGAGAGAAAGAGAGAAAGAAAAAGAGAGATTGAAAGCAAGGTCAGTGATGAAGTAGATGTTTTTTATTTGTGTAAATTAGCTAGGAGAAGAAAGGAGACTGGACATTACTCAAAGACAGAAAAGGGAGTTTGTATCCCCTGGTGGGGTAAGAGTTAGCATGCTGTCAGCGGTGTGTGGGGTAGTTGTATCATGTCAGACAGAAGTACTACTTTGTTGATGTCATTATTTGGGGATTAAATACAGTTTAATGAGATGTATGGGTGCCAAGCTGACAAGGAGAGGTGTGGGGACTTGGTACTGCGTTTGTGTGCATTTATATATTACAAAGGTCATTCCTTCCTCAAATCTAGGCCTTATCGAACTCACCTCATGATTTTTGCCATATCCAAGCACTCTCTGTTCTATTTTCTTTTTATTCGCTTTTCTAGACCTGAATATCTACTTTGGGCTCATTCTGAGCCCATGAGTTTGGTGGGTTAGTCTTTTAAAAAAATAATATGCATGGGCTTCCCTGGTGGCGCAGTGGTTGAGAGTCCGCCTGCCGATGCAGGGGATGCGGGTTCGTGCCCCGGTCCAGGAAGATCCCACATGCCGCGGAGCGGCTGGGCCCGTGAGCCATGGCCGCTGAGCCTGCACGTCCAGAGCCTGTGCTCCGCAATGGGAGAGGCCACAACAGTGAGAGGCCCGTGTACCGCAAAAACAAAAAAAGAAAAACATAGAATTTAGTGTCAGACCTGATTGAAATCCCAGCTCGAACATTTAGCAGCTGTGTAACTTTGTTCAAGTTACTTAAGCATTTTGAACCTCAGTTTTCTCATCAGTAAAATGGGGATGATCGTGTCATCTTTATGGGGTTATTGTGAGAATTAAGTAAGATGAGGCATGTAAAGTGTCTGCACAGTGCCTGGCACCTCCTTCAGTCCTCAACAGGTAAGTAAAAGTGTGTTATGGGCTGAATTGTGTCCTTTAAAAATTCTTATGTTGAATTTCTAAACTCTGGTCCCTCAGAATGTGACTGTATTTGGAGACAAGTCTTTTAAAGAGGTAACTAAGGTAAAATGAGGTCATACAGGTGGGCCCTAGTCCATTATGACTGGTGTCCCCACAGAAGGAGAGATTAGGACACACAAAAACACAGACAGAAGAAAAACCATGTGAAGACACAGGGAGAAGGTGGCCATCTATAGGCCAAGGAGAGGACTCAGAAGAAACCAGCCCCACCAACACCTTGATCTCAGACTTCCAGCCTCCAGAATGGTGAGGAAATCAATTTCTGCGGTTTAAGCGCCCCCCACCCCTCAGTCTGTGGTACTTTGCTAGGGCAGCCTGAGCAAACTAATATAAAGCATATAGAATATCTATTCACGGAAGTCTCTACTTTATAATCCTGGTGATTAGCCATATACAGACATGGATTTAGGCTCTATTTAGATCCAAGATGATGACACACAAACCGCAAAAAAATAATAGTGGAAACTGGCTCGAAGTACTGCCTTCTTGTTGCCTTCTTGGCAAATTCACAGCAATGCTGTCATCCAGAAATGTGGTAATCACACGAGAAGGGTGACTAATCCCCAGTGATTCTAACTCATCATAATTTTTAGGTAAAGATTTTTGGATTCGGTGAAATGCAGTCATTTTTAATCAGGCTGAAATGTTCTAAAGAGCTTCTGGCCCAGATTCATGGTTCAAGATGCAGTTCATGTTGTCAGATGTTTCTGATGGTTTCTCTGAGAAATTCATGTTCATCTAAGAATCTCTTTTCAGCTACTCTCTCTTGGCAAATGTTATTAACCACCCCCTTCACTACCACATGCCCTTCCAATCACCAACTAGACTATTTATATGATTTAGTGAATTCCAAAACAGTTCTTAATTGTGATTACAGATCAGTCTCTATACACTTTATTCCCTTGAGCGATGAACAGATTTGGCAAGGTAGGGCATGCCGTGTCATGCACCATGGATGTTTGATGGTTTGAGCTTTCTGTAAACAGTGGTCAATGGAGGCTCCTGAAGGAGAGTGCGTGGGCTGGCCCTTCCAGGCCAGAATGAGATGAGAATTTGGATAGGCAGAAAAAGAGAGGAGAGGCTCTTTCAAGCAGAGAGGAGAGGCTGAGAAAAATCAGATGCCATCATATTGTAATCGTTTGTTACATGTCCATCTCTGTATTAGACCATGGTGAGGCCATTGAGAGTAGGGACTGGATCTGATTTGTTTTCGTACACCTGTTGCCAAGCAGAGTGCCGGCAACCTAGTGGCCATATAGCATAGCAGTCATTGTCAGGACCCATGCAGTTCTCAACTTAGTCCACTCAATGGACAGAAACACAACTCAAAGTGGCTTAAGTGAGAAAAGAAATCAAAAGGAGAGGATTTTATTGCCTCATTAAATTGGGAAGTCTAAGGGCATGTCGGCTTCAGGCATATTTGCATCAAGGACCTCAACAATGCCTCTTCATCTTTTAGCTCTGTTTCCTTCTCTGTTGGATTCATCGTCAGATAAGGTCTTTCCACATAGCAGTTACTGGATGCTCTGGGTTTATAGCCGACCGGTGCTCACTTTCTCTCTCTCTCTCTCTCTCTCTCTCCATATATATATATATGGATACCTTTATATACACATGTAGATACGCACACATAATTTTTAATGAACCGTCGAAGTTAGAGACATTGTTCCTTTTATTCTCAATGCAACAGCAACCATTTTCTAAGCACAAGGAGGTTCTCTTATGCAATCACCGCACAGTTACCAAAATCAGAAAATACAATATTGATTCAATACTATTACCAAATCCACACTTCATTTCCATCAGTTGCCCCAGTAATGGTCTTCTTAGTCATCCCGTCTCCTCTGCCCCAACCAGTTCAAAATCCAACCCAGGATCATGCATCGTATTTAGTTGACATGTGCTGCTCTTTCAATTTGGAAGAATTTCTTAGCTTTTCTTTGTCTTTCTTGACCATGACATTTTTGCCCTTTTTTTTTTTTGCGGTATGCGGGCCTCTCACTGTTGTGGCCTCTCCCGTCGCGGAGCACAGGCTCCGGACACGCAGGCTCAGCAGCCATGGCTCACTGGCCTAGTTGCTCTGCAGCATGTGGGATCTTCCCGGACTAGGGCACGAACCCGTGTCCCCTGCATTGGCAGGCGGACCCTCAACCACTGCACCACCAGGGAAGCCTGACCATGACATTTTTGAAGAGTACAGACCAGTTGTTTTGGAAAATGTCCCTCCATTTGGGTGTGTCTGATGTTTACATTTATATTTTTGTGAACATAATGTTTCTTTTTTTTTTCTTTCTTCCTTTCCCTCCCACCATCCCTGGGACTGTGATGGTGGGAGGGAAATTATCCTTTGGATAGCAATGGCTTTTTCACTAGAGAGCTAATATGGCATTACCCCAAACCTTTGGCTCCTGTGAGCTCCATGGAAGTGGGCTGTGAAGGAAGCCTGTCAAAGATTCCTGTGTTACTGGCTCATGGTTTCTTGAGGCTCATTGGCCAAACTTTTATGGGTGCTGGGTTTTCAAAGACCATGGGACATTTTGGAGCTACCTTAAGCCCACAGGCCATTTTAGGTCATCTTCATCTAGGTGTGTCTGCTTACAGGTTTGGGTCACTCTTAAGATTTGTTCAGGAAGGCAGCCTTCCTGTAAAAACATAAAGGTCTTTGGTTTCCTTTATTGAATCATTTACACTCAGACTGTTTCCATTGCTTCGTATTCCAACTTGTCTGAATTGACTTCGTACCCTCGAATCCATTCCCATAATTGAGGTTTTACTCACAGGCTGCCCTTATACCAATTATGGTGGAGTTCTGAAGCGATTCTTTATTAAATCACATCACTTTTATTCTCTGAGCCTCAAGTGTTCTTATCCATAAACAGGAGACAATAACAGTATCTATTTCATAGGCTGCTGTGAGGATTAAATTTGAGTTAAAGCAAGTGCCACATTTAGTAAAATGCCTGATACAATGCCCATACTCGAATCCTTTTCTGTAGCTTGAGCTAGGTATTTGTATGTGTATCTGTATCTCTATTTACCTCTCCATATGGGTAGATTCCACCCTTTACTTTGCAAGTAAAACCCCGCGTGATCCTTTCCAGAATTGCACTGGAGAGAAAACCAGGGAGGATGCAATTGATACAGAGTTGTCCAAGCCCCTTATTCATTTGTGGTTGAAAAGCATGACATTAGAATATAAGCTTCTTTTTTTTTGCGGTACGCGGGCCTCTCACTGTTGCGACCTCTCCCATTGCGGAGCACAGGCTCCGGATGCACAGGCTCAGCGGTCATGGCTCGTGGGCCCAGCCGCTCCACGGCATGTGGGATCTTCCCGAACTGGGGCACGAACCCGCGTCCCCTACATCGGCAGGCGGACTCTCAACCACTGCGCCACCAGGGAAGCCCAGAATATGAGCTTCTTGAACGCAGAGATGTTTACTGATTTTGGTCACTGTTGCAACTTCAGCACAAAGAATAGTTCTGGGCACACAGTAGACACTACTAATATTTATTTAAACTACAACCCCCTCCTTGGTAGCCTTGGAGGTTGGAGTAAGATGGGGTTAGAGTATTAAATGAATTCCAGGTATAGCTCAGTTCTCTTCCAGCTGGTCTGGAGAAAGGGGTGGAAAAGATGCTCTCAGCCTTAGACCTGTGAAGTATTAACTAAGTGCCAATATTTGAGCTGAAGGGGGGTGTAAAGGGAACAGCAGTGAACTAAAGCTCAGTAAATGCAGCCTCATGGGTGTCTTGATCTGATTCACCACTTAGGATTGAAATTATACTTGATTTCCTGCCATTGTGCTTCTGCACTGTGCCAGGCATGCCACAAGCCTTACTTACCATCCTCAAAATCTCCCTGCAAGGTGGGTGTTCACAGTCTCAAGGCTTCAGATAAATCGTGAGGCAGAGAAACAATCTACTCAGGATTGGCTTTTTTTCCTCCTGTTAAAAGGCCTGAACGCTTTGTTGTGGGTTAAAGGAAACAAGCTTTCTCAGTTCTACACATTCTACACATGGACCACAGAGAGGAAGAAGGATGATTTTATCACATCTGGTGACCCTCTGTCAGTGGCGTGTTAAGTGATAAACATGAATATCTTACTTAATCCTCTTAGCAATCCTAGAAGAGAGGTACAAGTATGTCCATTTTGTAGAAGAGGAAATGAGGCTCAGAGAAGTTTAGTAACTCACCCATAGTCACCCAAGTCCACTAATGCCTTCACAGGGGATCCAGCTACTGAGCTCCACTGGAAACGTGCTTCATGGAATCCATGGGCGGTACGTGAATGAAGGCAACTGCCCAGGGCTACTGAGATGCAAAAACTGGGCAGTGGCTGGTACGAGTGACTGCTAGCTCGACCCTCTGGCCATCCAGATCCAAACAGACGGTAATGACTTCCAACCAGAATGAGGACAGAGAGATGAAAGGCCTTAGTTCAGATTTCCCAACCCTTAAACCAGCCACCTTGACTTTAGAACCATTCTTTGAACCGTCTTCAAAATCCAGCATGAGGGCTTCCCTGGTGGCGCAGTGGTTGAGAGTCCGCCTGCCGATGAGCTATAAGTCAGCTCCGAGCAAGACCACCCCCTATTATTGCTTAATAACTTCTTGGGGGTCTCTTGGTATATTGCTTCCCCCAATGGTTTGCTTTTCCTTTTTAGGGGTGTGAAAGGGGAAATAAGGCTTTGATATAAATAAATGGATATTAATATTCTTGAGAAAAGAGGGCGTAGTCCTTGTGACCCACGTGGACTGTGCAAACATCTTCCTTCATTGAAATGTAAGTTGTTCCAGGTCAGTGGCTGAGGTCTCCTGACAGATGGGTCAACACACATTCATTCAATGTCTTTTTATGTAAATTGAGTCATGACTACTTGATGAGCTACAGGGGCGGTGGTGGGTGTGTGGTGGGAAAACTGGACCGCAGCAGCCTGTAGCTGTGTTGTCATAAAACGGTGCCCAGATATCTCCAGGTGTTTGAACCAATACCCTTGCTTTTGGGTGTTGAGCTGCTGAAGACACTGTGCAATCTTAGCTTCATTCATTGCCACATTGCAGACACTTCCTTGGGAACGCAGCGTGAGCCGATGTCTCACCTGGAAGTTTCCTCTTTCCAAAGAAGCGTGCCCCACCTTTCCCTAGAGATTTGAGTCAAGTGAGCTCAGGCAGAAATTTTGGGTGATGTACCTTGCTTGACAAGTCTCAGGTCTAAGACTGGCCTCCAGAACTGTGAGATAATATATTTCTGTTGTTTAAGCCCCTCAGTCTGTGGTACTTGGTTACAGCAGCCCTAGGAAATTAACACAGCCCCAGAGGAGAGGGAGACAGTGAGGATGGCCCTGAGAATAAATGTAACCCAAACTCAACTGACCCTCTGCACACAGTACCTCTGCGGTGGCCACATCTGTGCCTCCGGAGACCGGGGAGAGTTCAGGGTGGCTCATTTCAAACCTCCCCTCACAAGAGCAAGTCAAAGGACATGCCTGATTAAGATTAGGATTTTCTTTGCTTAGAAAGACCAGCTTGGAATTTTACTAGCTCATCTGGAAGTATATGCCATACAATATGTTTGCCGGCATCCATGTACACATGGAAAGCATCATTATATGGATCTGTTTATTTTTAGTTACAAGTAAAATATCAGATACAGATCTAGGCCGATGGTTACACCGAATTCATCACAATAGCTAACATTTACGGATCACTCGCCTGGTAGCTTTTCATGTATTATCTCATTCAAACCCTCCTAATAATTCTAAGAGGGGACACAATTATTATCTCTTCTTACGTGTGGGAATACTAAGTCCTAGGGATGTCAGGCACTTGTCCTTCTGGGCAGCTCTCCCTTGGTGGAGCAAGATGATTATCAGCAGCACTAGGCTTTCCATCCTTAAAACTCTAAGTCCAGTAGACCGAGACCTTCTTTTTTTTTTAATTGAAGTATAGTTGATTTACAATGTTTCAGGTGTACAGCAAATTGATTTAGGTATACATATATAATATATATAAATTCTTTTTTGGATTCTTTTCCATTATAGGTTATTATAAGACACTGAATATATCTGTGCTATATAGACAGAGATCTTCTTTTTCCAATATTTCTGGCAAAAGTCCCACAGTAGCCTCTGATTGGATAGGATTTGGACACATGCTCATTGTTGAACCAATCACTGTAGCTGGGGGATGGAATATGCTAATTAGCCACCTCTTGGGTAATTGAAGAATGGGTTGTTTCCCAGGGGGTATCAGGGTGCTGTATCCAGAGGAGGAAATGGACGTTGTCTACTCTGGCCTGATAATGCGTTCTACAGCAAAACCTGCTTTAGTGTTTCTCAGAAAGTGCTCACTCATCCTACCTCACTAAACCCAGATCTATGTGTTTCAGATTAACCAGGAAATTGTTTCAATGTAGACCTGACTTTATAGGAACTCTCCCCGACTCCTTGTCTCCTCCAGCTTCCATGGTCTGAAGCCAGAAGCACCAATCTATTTCTCATGCTTTAAATAACCAACCCTTGAAATTAAGGCCTGAGAATTTGCAGCTGGAATCTTAAAATGTCTTTCCTTAAAAACTGGAATGTGGGGATAGTCAGGGCTGGATTTGGCACAAGAGCTTGTATCAGCTACCTACTGCCATGATAGTGCTGTGTAACAAATAAGCACTACCACCAGTGGCTTACAACAATAACGTTTATTTTTGCTTATGAGTCTATGGGTTAGCTGCAAGTGTCTGCCAATTGGTGCTTACTCAGATGCTTGTGGTCACCTTCAGTCAATAGGTGGTTTTCCTGATCTTGGCTGGTCTTTCTTATGTATCTATGGCCTTGGCTGGGACAACTGGGCTGGCTCAGCTGTAAGTCTCATGCTCCAGCAGGCTAGCCCTGGCTTCACACGGAGAAGACAGAGGGACAGGATAGCAGAAATGTACAAGGTGTTTAGTCATCCCATTGGCCAAAGCACGTCACAGAGGCCAAGTTCAGTGTCAGTGTGGGAAGGGGTTACCCAAGGGTATGGGTATCACGTGGTGGGCAATGTTTGGTCCACTACCAGGAAGTGACAGGGTCAGGATTTGAACCTGTGGCAATGCCTGGGAGCTGAGCCAGCCCACACAGCCAGCTTCCTCTCCAGGCATTTTCTACCCCAGATATTTGCTCTCTCCTCAGTTCCTGGTCACACTTTGGGTCCAGATCTGCTCTAAATATAATAGAATACAAGAAATAGAAATGTAATCCAAGAGTGCCCTCCTCCGTGAACCCAAGAGAGAGAAGTGGAGAGATTAGTCTAGAAAAATCAGTTTGGGAAAAGCCCAGCAAATGTTCCTTTTAAGCTGACTCTTCACTCAGCTCCCTAAATCTCCCCTCTCACCAGGAGCCCAGTTGTCCTCCTCCCTGGCCCCTGGGAGCCTCCACCCAGGGAAAAACAGGAGGTCAGGGGGCGGGCGACAGGCCAGCAAGATCAGCGAGAAACAGCTCTTTTTTTTTTTTTTTTTTTTCTGCCGGCGACGGGTCCACACCCAGGGTGCATAAATCCTTTCTTTTATTTTTATTATTATTACAGCTCAGGGTCTAGCATGGGCCATAAATGGATTTAAGAGGCTGCAAGGGTATAGAATTTAATACAGTTGGCACCATTAAATAGTGGCATAGCAAACCCACTTGGAGAAGTGCGAACCCTCCCTCACCACCACCCGCCCCCTTCCCCATCGCCTCTCACCTCCCTTCTGATCCCCCAAATCCTTCTGGCAGAGGCTTCCCCCCGGCAGAGGGGGAAGGGCAGAGGGGAACGGGGCAGACGCAAGGACAGAGGCAAGCGGGGAGAGTGTCTGCAGCCCCAGTGGAGAGGGCATTGGGCAAATGGCCAATTAGGGACATTGGGGAGATGGGACAGAGCTTTCTAGATAAGCATGGTTTTTTATCAGCCTATAAAAACACCACTTTCACTTATCTGCTGGCTCCTTGTCCAGGCTCCTGGGAACAGATGGAAGGGGGCACAAAAGAAAGGCCCAGAGGACATGGGAGGGACAGTCCAGGGTAGGGGGCATTTGGGGCAGGGAGAGAGGAAGCGGCTCCGAAAGCCAAAAATATGCTGCAGGGACATTTTCTTCCCTCCAAACTTACCACCATTCAGACTTCTATTCTTATTTTATTGCATGGAGCAGGGAGAGTCCTACAGTCCTGCGCATCCTGTGCATTTTATTGATTCCGTATATATGCTTTGTCTACGTCTCCACATCGTTGGGTCTGAGTCCATCTGTTACAATACCTTCATATATTCTAGTCAACTGATATTTATCTAGTGCCATGTGGAAGGGAGAGATGCTGTGTTGAATAAGACAGTCGCTATCTCTGTCCTAGGCAGTTTAGAGCCTATGGTGGAGGCAGATAATAAACAAACACATAACAAAGATGATAGAAGGAGGCAGCCATGAGGAGAGCTGGGAGCAGAGGCAGTGGCACATGCAAAGGTCCTGGGGTGGGAACAAGGGTTGGTGCAAATGAGGAACAGAGAAGGAAGCGGATGGAACGTGGAGGCACAAAGGGGGCAGGAGATGAGGTGGAAGGGGCAGGGAGGGGACAGCTCGTGCAAGGCCTTAAAGATACAGAAAGGAGTTGGTTGGTGGTTTTTTTTTTTTTTTTTGGTTGTGCCATGCAGCTTGTGAGATCTTATTAATAGTTCCCCGACCAGGGATCGAACCCGAGCCTTTGGCAGTGAGAACATGGAGTCCTAACCACTGGACCGCCAGGGAATTCCTAAAGAACCATTGACTTTTTTTTTTTTTTTTGGCCGTGGCACGGCTTGCAGGATCTTTGTTCCCTGACCAGGAGCTGAACCCACACCCCTTGCAGTGGAATTGCGGAGTCAACCACTGGACCGCCAGGGAAGTCCAGGAGTTGGGATTTTATCGTAAGCTCTTTGAGCTGCCCTTTGGAGGGTTGTAAGCAGGAATGAGACATGGTCTGATGACTCACTTTTGCTTATGGGCGGGTCGCTCAGGCATCCTTGGGCCAGTAGGTGGAAGGCTGGTGATGGCAGTGGTGGGTGGCGTGTCCAGTAATCTTGCAGTGTGGTCCGCATGAGGGGCAGAAGATGGGGGCCCCAGTCCTATCTCTGCTCCAAAATCCTTGGGAATTGTGTCTGTCTCCTTCCCGGTCTTTAGACCTGTGAACTGTGCCTCTAGACCGCAGTTTCCCCAGATGTAAAAATCAAAGAGTTGGACTAGTTATTGCTGAGGGCTCCCTTGGGTCCCACTCCCTAGATGAGTCTGTGTCAGAGCCCCGGGACCTCTGCGGGGGGTTGACAGGCAGCTAGGGAAGAGGCGGGCTGCAGGGCTGAGGGCAGAGCCGGAGAGAGGCTTCTCCCTCGCCTGCTGCAAAAACCCATGTGTCCTTCCTCCTCCTGACCTGGAGATTTCCTGCCTGGGTGGGGGAGTTGAATCAAGGGGTTCTCTCCAGAGGAACCCCCACCCCGTGCCTTGGTAACGATCCCTGATCGTGCCCACCCAATAACTGCCAGGCTGGGCAGGAGCAGCCCCACTCTAATGGCACCGTGTGCAGGCTGCAGGACAGGAGAAGTGAGTGTCCAGGGAAGGGGTGGACACAGTGACTGAGTGCAAACCATGGATGAATGGATGTGAAGATGACTGTGTGTGATCGTGTGTGTGTGTGTGTGTGTGTGTGTGTGTGCGACTCAGGGTGAAGGATTGTAATTGTGTGTGTGGCTTTCTGTGCGTGACTGTGGGCCAGTGTGACCACTTGTGATTGCGACCGGGTTAACGTTCACACATGTGCAGGTGTGAGCCTGCGGTGTGTGTGACCATGATTGTGTGTCCATGATTGTGTGTCTGTGTGTGTCTGACTGTGAATGTGGGCCGGTCTTTGTGTGACGACGAGCATGGGTGTGTGTGTGTGTGACTCAACAGGTGTGTATTTGCCTGTGGGAGCTTGTGTGAGACTGAGTATGGGAGGGTGTCTGTGTATTCATGTGACAGAATCAGTGTGTGTGTCTGTGTGTGTGTGTGTAACAGAACTGCTGCCCCTGTACATGCAGTGGGTAGCCATGCATGGCTGTGTGTGCTCCAAGTGACTCCCAAGTGGCTGGGTCTGGGGTACCTTGTTGCTTGATCCCTTGGGGACAGAGGGCCAGGACGGTGGCATCAGCGAAGGGCCAGGACACAGGGCTCAGTCAAGCCAGCTCCCTCCCAGCACCGTGGGGCAGAAGTGGCTGGAAACCTCACTGCTTTCTGTGCAGGGGTGATGGAAGCATGGGCTCAGTAACCCCGATGAGCGCTGTGCCCCAACCTGGACCCCAGAAGGACTGGCTGCAAGTGGCTGTGGCCCTGGATGGATAGGGCTCCAGGAGCAGATCCATCCTGGAGTGAGCCCATCAGGCCCATGGCCTTGGGGGACAAGGTAAAGGCCACTTGGGAGGGGCGGGTCAGGCACTTGTGCAGGGGCAGCCAGGCTGCAGCACGTGATGCCTTGGAACAAACTTCCGAGAAGGAAACATGGTTAGGATGTAGAGTCACCTCCTCTTCCTCTGGGACTGGGGAGGGCTCTGGAGGTGTGTGCAGGGCGCATGTGCACACCTGGGTGTGGGTGAATGCTCTGGGCCAGGGGGTGGGGCGTGCTTGTGTATCAGCTGCCCCCGATCCTGAACTCTGCCTGCAGAGGAATTAACTGCCCTGCCTACCGTCCAGGTGCGTGGCCAGCACATTTATTGCACCTGACATTTTCAACCTGCCAGGAGTGTGGGCCCTAAGCCCCCGGGTGGCAGGGTTGAGAGGGGACTTCATTTACAACACTGACCCTTCTACTCTCAGGCATCTTCCAGCCAGTCCCCAGGAAGTGACTGTGGAATTTGTTTCCAAATATAGACTCTGGTGGCCCGGGCTGCCTGTACACAGCCCCTTTGGCCTCCTGGCTGAACAGCTGGGCTGTGACTGCCTTTCAGGAGATGCAGGGGCACAGACCTCCGCTTGGCGCTGTTGGTAAAAATAATAATCATACAAGTGGCCCATAAAAAAGGAGGGTAGCTGAACACTAGGTTATGAGCCCAGGACACTGGTTGCCCCGTGATGATCTTTAGGTGGTGGCTACCCTGCAGGCTATACGCAGACACAAGGCATTCCACAAGGACACGCGGACCCACACCAGCCTGCACCATACACACTCGGGGCCCCAACACCGTGGACTCACAAGTGTTTTCCCATAAGGAGATGAAGAGAAAAAATATATATGTATTTTCAGTGCTCTCTCTCAAGGAAGGACACACAACAGCACACACACACACACACAAACACAACAGCAGAGAGACACACAAAGTCCCTCCTCAAATGACACACAGTCATCCAGAGAGACTTAAGGATAATATCATATCCTTAAGGAGGAGACACACAGCCCACCTCTCCTGGTGGGTAGTAGAATCTCCGGCTTTGTTACAAGATGGAAACCGGGCAGGAGGTTGGAGAGTGAGCTAGAGCCAGCCCTTGCCTGTGCTCAGATTCAGGTGTTGTGGAGTCAGGCACCCACTCCTGCGTCCTGGGCACTCCCTAAGATGTACCAGGAGCCAGTCCTCCTCGGGGCAGCTGTTGTTGGAGAACTGGCATGGGAGGGGTCAGGGATAAAACCCCAAGAACCCAGCTGGTGTCTGTCCCCCAGGGTCCTGGAAGTGGGAGGTACGCAGGTGGTGCCCGAGGTCCTGGAGATGGGGCAGCCCAACGGAGCGCGCATTTTGCATGGAGGAGGGAAGCATTGGTCCCTGAAGGCCAAGGGGTCCGGCAGGTCCCAGGAGGAAGCTGGAGTGAGGATCACTTGTGCCTCCCTTTGGGGCGCTGTCCTGGGGTTTGGATCTCAGAGTTCCTCACTTTCTAAAGGAGTCCCTCCCTTCCTAACTTGGATTTGCGGCAGCCGGTGCTGCGCCAGGAGCCGGTGTGGCAGAGGTGCGCTCCCGGGCAAATGGGTGGCAGGAAGAAGGGTCTAGAAGTGGGAAGGCGAGGCAGGCGCAGCTGGGGAGGCTGCAGGACTGGTGCCAGGCGCAGCTGGGGAGGCTGCAGGACTGGTGCCAGGCACAGACTCCTCTGAATCCCAGGTCCGGAGCCCCTAAGAGGTCTGGGACTTCCCTGAGACCCACACCACTGGCGTGCTCTCTCCACCGTGAGCATGGAGTGTCTGGGAACTGCAGGCTGGCTCCATGCCTTCAGCAGGCTGAGCCTACAGGCCCCGCACACTCCCAAGCGGCTAGGGTCCCCTTTCAGGCTCCCCCTGAAGGCGCAAAGCCTAGGGATGGGCACGGAGCCGCGTGAATTTCCAGCAGAGGCTGTGTGACTCTCCCCACCCTCTCTGAGCTTAATTATTTGTTTCAAGAAAAGGAGCCAGGCGCATCTCCTCTCCCCCTCTATCCTACCCACCCTATTTCTCGCCCTCCAGGGGACAGCGTATACTGGCTTGAAGCTGTGATAAATACGGGCCAGGGTTTGGGAACAGAACGCTGAGGTCTGGAGAGGAGGACTCGGCATCTCCCCATCTTCTTTCCCATCCTGCAAAGTGCTGTGGATCTGGGGCTGTGTGTCCACAGGCCCTCTTTTGGGTCCCTCTGCCTCCTTGGTGAGAGTGGGGAGAGGAGATGGTGACACGGAAAGAGATCTAAGCCTTTATCCCACGACTGAAGGAACAACTGCCTTCAGCTTCAGACTGTGCTGTTAGGTGCTTACAAAGTGCCCTTCGCACCCCCCTCCACCCCGCAATCCAAGAGACCTCTTCCCATTCCTTCCCTTTCCCTGGCCTTGTCTCGTAAAAGAGGAGCTCCTGGCTTCTGGAGTCAGAGTGCCTGGGTTCAGGTCCCACCAGCATGTGACTGGCCAGGAGCCATCTTCTCATGGAGCTATTTAGAACTAGGTGAGCTGAGTGAAACCATGTTCCAAGAGCCCCTGGCCTGCCATAAATGTTAGCTCTGATGGCACCTCGAAAGCTAGTGGACATTTGAGCCTCTCTCCTTGTGGCTGTGTGGACACAAGCAGGACTCTTCTGCAAATACGAATGCAGAATGCTGGGGAGGAAAGAAATGGGAGCTTGAGTGTGCTAAGGGAGCCCCTGCAGGTTGTTTTCCAGACTCAGACGGAAAAAGTGGGTAGCAACACTGCAAGGCCAGCCCAGAGTTTTGGGAGACATTGGATGCCCCATTGGAAGTAGAGGGAGAGAAGTTTTGTCTTTCCTGACCAGCTGGGAGATGAATGAGGTCCACAGCAGAGAGTGAAACGGGGCGGGGGGTGGACCCAGAACAGGACTTGCCCTTCTGGCTCCATCCATTCTGCCAAACCCGGCCGTCCAAGCTGGTCAGCAACCTGGTTCTTTCTGGGAGCTTACTGCCTCCAAAATGAGAACAGAAAAGTTGTCCTGTATTGTCCACTGGCCACCCCACAGAGGGGCATTTCCCCCTGCAGGTTCAAGGAGAAAGCAATGCAACCCCCAAGTATTATTTAATACTCTTTATAGTATACCCACAATCCAACATTTTTCTCTCTTAAAGGAAAAGGAGTATGATTTATTTTTTCTCTCAATAAGATCTGGCAGACATGAATGCCATGAGTTTTAGCTCCTGACTTTTCTCCTCCCACTTTGGAGACTTTTTCCAGGCAGGAGAAAGGGTTGCCTGGACGGACGCGCGGGGAGCCTCAGGTGCCATGGGGGTGGGCAGTATGCGTGAAGAGACCCCCTGGGATTCCTCAAGTCCCAGGTCCCTAGCTGAGATGTGCCCGATGCGGGCTTGGTTGAAAGTATCCCACCCGCTGCGCGAGCGCACGTCTCCGAGGTCATCATTCGCCATTCAAAGTGAGGGCTTTTGCTGGAGACCCGATCCTACCCAGCAGAAGTTCTACTAAATCTCGATTTTCTCCCCCAGTTGAAAAAAAGAGGGGGGGGTTTCAATCCCTGCCGTGTTGAACCCACTGGAGAGGCTCCGGGAAGCCAAGAGCGAAGGACGGAAGCGCCTCGCAGGCCTCAGGGCGCACGGCAAAAGTGCGCGGCGATTGTCCTCCGGGCGCCCGGTGGTTGAGAGAGATCGAGGGGACTCCAGGGTTGCCATGGCGACCAGGAAACCCAGGGCCCTTGTGGAAACAATTGCCGGGAACTTTTTCACCATGAACCTCTGTCAGTTGCACCCCACGGCCAGCCTCTGTCGGTTTCACCCCAGTGTTTTCCGGGTGTGATTGCGGTTGTGTCGCAGGAGCAAGGCGTTTGGGGTCCCCGCTTCCGGAACCTTCTGTCGCTGTCGAGGCTGCCCCCAAAGGCCAGAAACCCAGTACAAGGAGCACAGAGGCGACCCGCTGGGGCGCTCTCGGCCCGAGCTGAAAGGGAAGAAAAATTAGAGGTCTCGACCAAGCAATCGTTTTGGTGATGGATCCTTCTAGTTTGGGGTTTGGCCGCCCTCGTCATCCACGCCCCCACCCATCTCCCTTCACCTCCTCAAGGTCATTAGTAGAGTTTTCACTCGCAGCTCCAGGCGGGGTGGCCTCCTCCATCCTCCACCCCTGCACCGGTGCAGAACTCCTTTCCGGCAAGTTTCTCCCAGAAAGAAAAGAGGAAGGGATGTGAGGTTTAGCCCTGCAGATGAAGCTGCCTATTCCCGCGTCTACAAAACAGCCTCTAAGGTTCTCTTAAAACAGTTAGGCCCAAAGCCTGATCAGACCTTAGGGTTTTCCAAAATCACTGGCCTGGCTCACCCTGGCCATAGGGTGAGTGTTTACCTGAATCACTGGGTTGATTGGGAGATAGCAAGCTGAGCTTTCTTAAAGGAGGTAAATATTCTCACAAGTGCCATCTCCTGTGTTTTCTTTGCTGTTACGTGTTCGGCCTCTCCGCAGGTAGACCGAGAGAAACCATGTCCCTTCCCCCTTAAATAAAACGCTTTATGAAACATCGGATCGAATTGTCTCCAGTGGGGATGCCATGCTCCGTGAGACCCGGGCTGGCTGGAAAGAGGCCCGCGGGCAGCCAGAACTGGAAGAGTCAGAGTTTCGTCTCCGTTTTGAATTCTGCCCTTTGAGCAAGCTTAACACGTGTGGATTTAATTTCCCTTTCTTTCTTGCTTTCTTCCCCCCAGCCGGCCGCCCCACCTTGTGAGGAAACAAGAAAAATAGTCTGCCGTGTCGACAGCGCGACACCGTTCCCTTTGCCAAAGAAAATTTGTCTTTCCAGAGCCCCGGAGAGCAGCAGGCTCCCAAGTTTCCACCGCACCCTCCAGCTGAGGGAGGGAGTATCCAGACAGCCACCTCCCGCCCCCCCATCCCGCCTGCATCCCAGACCTGGAGGTATTAGCCTAAATCTCTATCTTTCCAGGGTCAGAGCCCTGGAATGTAGTCTTTTCCCCACCCCCCACTCCTTTCGGGGCTGTGGGGACAGTGTGACCCTGCAGACATGGTGACTAAATGAGGAGGCCTTTCTACAGGTTCTAGGCTGCGGGTACGATTGGAGTTCTCAGGCTCAGAGCAGCCTACGGAATGGGGGAGGGCTGTGCTCCAGGTTTTTTCAGCTCAAGACCCTCACCCTTCTCTTCCACTGGGGACTTGCCAAAGTGAGGGAGCAACAGCAGGGGCTCCTTTGCATCCAAGTGTGGTACTGCCTTCTCTGTTCTGCGGATCTCCAGCGCTGATATTCTCCAGGCTGAGCCTCTCGAATGAAGTTCCCGTAGCCATTTCTTATTTCATTAACCTGACTGGGGGTGGTGGTGGCCGTGGGGAAATCTCGTCCACCAAACGTGGGGGAGTGGAGGGGAATATTTCCAAAGCCCAGGGAGCAACATCAACATGCCTAATCAGTAAAGTAAGTAACAAAACTAATTCTTGGTGGAAATATTGGAGAATAGTGGATATTGAAATAATAATAACCTCCAGTGTTCCCAGATACTTCTGGTCAAAAGGGAGGAAACCAGGAACTGAGTAAAACATTGGGAAGGAAGATACTGCAGTCCTGGAAAAAAAATACAACAGAGCCATATTTAACTAGGCAGCAGGGAAAGTGATCGCCTGAGAAACGAGGGAATTTCCCACCCTCAGTCTGACCCTCTCTTCTGCAAAACGAGTTGGTCGAAGTTTGCTTTCGCCATCATTTCTACTGTTGTTATAATTCTTATTAATTTTCCCAGTCCTATCTGCACTTCTACCTATTTTTTTGCCTTCGATAGAGATCCGAGTCAGGCGGGGACACATCGCGGAGAGAAACGGACATGGGGTGAATTCTTAAGCGAGTTCTCTTTTGGGAGGAAAGAAATACGGTGGTTTGGAATGCGACTTTCTTAAAAGTAGAAGACAAGAGTGAAGGAAAAAGATCAACAGCGGTCGCCCTCGCTTTTATTGTTTTCGATTTTTAACATAGGAACCTCTGCTTCCCTATCCATTGCAATATTAAAATGAAGGCAGGAATTTTGCAAAATGAGGAAAATACATTTCGGGAGAAAACCGAGCGCGGGTGGGGGTGGAGATGGGGGTAGGGATGGGGGTGGCAGTTCGGGGAAAGCATCGGTCCTCCGAAAGAAGGAAGGGAGGTTGCAGATCGAAGCCTCTCTTTCAAGTTAACTGTCCAATGACTGGGGAAATAATGGAGATTCTCAAACCTAGTTGAGGTCTTCAGTTTATTCTACCAGTGGTGCGGCCTCCGGACCCTCTGGGACAGCGGGTCCGGAAGCTGAGCATATGGAATCCTTTGTGAGTCGGTCCGGGTCGTTGCGGGGCCCGCGCCAGGGATGCGAGAGAAAGGAGTCAAACGGAAAAGAGCTCGCCCCGCTCGGAGTTTCGCTTTCCCCTTCCAGTCTCGGCGGGGCCCAGGCCTCCGTTTCCGGCCCACCTCGGCCCAGAGGTCAAATAGAAACCCATCTCCAGGGTCTGGGCGAAGGATTTGGGGTTGCGCTCTTGGGCATCTGGGAACAAACGCTGCACCCAAAGGGCCTCGGAGTGGGTAAAAGATAATTATTAATAATTTGGGAAATGAAAGCGAAGCTCGGGAAAGTCACTGCGGCCTGGCCGAGAGGAGAGACACGGGTTCTGCTTGCTGGAAGCAGCAGAGTCCGCGGCCCGACTAGCCCGGGCGCCCGCGTCCGGCGCTGGAAACCACTGCCAGGTCTCCCCGCGGGCACGACCTTAGCTCCTGAGGCTGCCCGGTCGACTGCGTTCCTGCACTTTTTCTTGCTGCTCCAGCCCCAGACCGACGGGGCCTGGAGCCAAGCCGTGCTTCGGAAAGCCCGGGGGGTGGGGTGGGGCTGGGGGCACGCGCGCAACCCAGGCTCGAACCCCGAAGCTGCGGGCAAGTCCAGAGTCCGATGTCCGGCTCCTTCGGGGCCCCTAGGAGGGGAACTTACCCTTTCCAGAAGGCCGGGCGCTCGCTCGCTCGCTCGCTCCGTGCTGGGTAGGCCTAGCTCTCCTTTCAGCGCCGCCAGGGGCGTCTATGCGGTACGTTTCGCAACTGAACCTAGTGTGTTTCCAGTTGCGCGCAAAAGCTTGTGCGCATCCGCCACGCGGCTGCTTAGAAGTTATGCCCCCTGACGAGACCAATATTAATAATAATAATCGTCATTACAAAACAAAATAGAGCGCCTCGTCCCTCTAAAGGACCCGGCACTACAGTTTTTCTCGGCACAAATCACCCTCCCGCCCCCCGCCCCCGCCAGGCCACGCTGGGACCAGTTGCATCCCCCGACCTAGCTAAAGGAGGATTCGCAGAATGGATTTTTTCTAAGCGAGAAACGCTGCGGACGACTCTCTCTTGCTCCAAACGTCTCTGTCTCTTTTCCCCTCCGCGATTAACCCAGTAATTACTTCTATGCACGCCTGCAAGCGGGCAGTGAGTTATCGCGTCCCAAACTTAATCAGCTAGAGAGGCGCCTCGATAGTCATATGCTGAGAGCTCCTCCTGGGAAAAAATTGTTTTTAAATAATGAGAAGACTCTTACCTCCTGCGAGAGACCTCGATTCCAACCCCCCCCAGCCCCCGCCAACTCGGTTTTTTTCCAATCCATGGGCTGATGTGGGCTCCCACCTCCCTTCGCCAAAAGACCCCCTCCCTCTCCCTAAGAAAATCGATCTTGGCTCTATTGGTGGCTGATGTCCGCCACCCCCATTTCCCCAGAGAGCGTTAGATTTGTTTATTTCTTTATTTATTCCCGTGGCCCAGGCGTCTGAGACTTGTGGCTGCGCAGACCCGGGCGGGAGTGATAGGCGAAGACGGGGAGGACTCAACCTCCCGCCGCTGCCCCCCAGTCGAGCGTGACAGCGCGCGGGCCGGTTGCGTGACTCGTGACGTCTCCAAGTCCTATAGGTGCAGCGGCTGGTGAGATAGTCGGTATCGCCTGGTTGCCTCTTTATTTTATTGGGGTATGCCTGGTAATAAACAGTAATATTTAATTTGTCGAAGACCACAAACCAACTTCGAGCTGGGAGGTACACACTACTCTTGAAAGACGCTGGAAGAAGGCTTGGCCTAAAAGGGGTCTCTTTTGGGGGGTCCTTTCCAAACTCTTCATCTGAACACACCCCTCCCAGCGAGGCGTTACTCTCGGCATCTGCGCTGGAAACAAGAGGTGGGATTTTTGGAGGTGAGTGTCGCCCTGGAGAGCTCTGGGGTGGGGGGTAGAAGATTCTCTTAGCACTGGCCTGCCCACGGCCCCTTGGCCTCCCTCCCCAACTCGGCCCTGATGAATCCACCCCACTCCCAGCCTTGCTCGCAAGAGTGTCACCTGGCAAGAATAGATTTGCCCTTGAGATTTCAAAATCCCAATTTAACTTGGTGGCCCGCAGAATCTGCACTTCACAAACTAAGTGAATCTGGGCCAGGCAGTTACTTGGGGGAGTACAGATGCTCCCTCTCGGGAGGGACCTGCAGATTATTTATGGGAATTTATTTTATCCGCAAATCTCTGAGAATTTAAAGGGATTGGAGGGCTCTTTCTGGATTTCCCCTTCCTTTTTGCCAGAGATGCGGAGATGCAGGCTCTTCCTGAAGCCATGTTTGTTTTCCGTCGTTGGCCGGGGGTCGCCCTCGGAGCGAGCCCAAAGTCCTCTGAGCTGACATTTTGGAAGGGTGAGGGTGTTTTCACAAATAAATAAACTGTCTCAGCAAAAGGCTGTTTGAAAGCAAATCTGGGAGGTGGAGTGAGAACTCTAGAGAATGCTTGGGTTGGTTTTCTCCCTAGTTGCCCCACTTTTAGGGTTGGACAATCCACTTAGGAATTTTGCAGCGATGCATCAGGCCTGCGCTGGGATTTTAGTTCCCCGGGCCATAGAGGATGGCACTGAGGCAGCCTCAGATCTCCCTGGCGGTTCTCCTCCCTCCATCCCTCTCCCCAGACCTTGGCCTGCAGGCTTGAATCTCTAGACAGAGGCTGAGAAAAGAACAGGGTGACAGAGACATGGGTGAGAAGCAAAAACGGGGACCCTGACGTTTGTTCCAAGCACTAATTCTTGACTTTCCAAGCTGGGTCTGCTCAGGCTAAGACCTACTGACTGTGTTTACGCTTCTATTGACCTCTTCAACTCGACCCTCAAAATAATACATTTCAGATAGGGGGAGGGCAGGGAGAGGAGGCGAGTGGAGATGAAAACCCCAGCCAGCCCCCAGTGACTGTTTGATTATTTTAATAAAACTGGGCACTGCCTTGTGTACACCTCCAGCACGGGAGGTCTGGTGGCCCTGAGGGGGTGGGAGCGCAGGGCGATTTCTGGGCATCTTTGATCTCGGCCCCCATCCCCACGCACCTTCACCCTGCCTTCACCCCGGAGTCTCTCAGAGTCGGGGTGATGAGTGGGGATGCGGGGAGATATCAGGGCGGCTAGCGGCGGCAGGCTGGGCCAGGCGGGGTCAGGCAGTTCTCCGTCTTGAGGTCAGCGGTGGAGAGAGAACGCGGGCGAGGCTGCAGAGGAGGCTCCCAGCGTGTGTGTGCACGCCTCGTGCGTTCCTACTCCGTTCTCTGCACAGCCGCGTCACCCAGATTACTTCCCGGGCAGAAGCCGAGCGGGTTTGCGATGATTTGTGCAGGATTTTTTGCAGCCTCCGAGCCGCGCTCAGAGAAGCAGAGATGGATGGAGGTTGGAGAGCGGGTGGAGAGGAGGGGGTGATCTCGAGGTCTGGGTTTGAGAGTCGTGTTGTGATTTGAGTGTTCGGGAAATCTAATGGAAAAGGTGGTTGGGGGAGGGAGTGGGAAGGGAGAGGGAGGAGGGAGGAGGGGAGGGGGAGAGAGAGAGACAGACAGAGGCAGGCGGCGTGCAGTGGGAGCTAGTTGGAGAGGCAATTTCAGTACTTTGTAAGCATCAAGGCAGCCCAACGTCACCGAGCTCAGCTGAGTCGGCTTGTATTTCTGAGAGAGAGAGAGAGAGAGAGACAGAGAGAGAGAGAGAGACAGAGAGAGAGAGACAGAGAGAGAGAGAGAGGGAGAGAGACCGACTCTTACCTCGGATTCCGGAACTTAAACCCTGAAAGCTGCGCTCAGAAAGGACGTCGACCATTCCCAGGCTCTCTCTTGTCCCCCAATTTTCCCTCCCTGTGGGCACAAGGGAGAAGCAGGGCACTGAGATTATATTATTGGAGGTGCTCCCGGAGGCTGCTGTTTTGCTTTCTTCGGAGCCCTTCTGGCGCCTGACGACTTGGAAGTCTTTAGGGAGCGCGAGCGCAAGCGGAGGAGGTGTGTGTTGAATTGTGGGCAGTCACTGCCGAGGCTCCCGCGGTGGGTCCTCCTTTGTAGGCAGCGGTAGCCGCTGGTCTGGGGAAGCAGCCCGCCCCATAGACCCCGGAGCCACCATGCCCGCGCCCCCGCCTCGCCGCCGGCTTCCCTGCTAGGAGCCAGAAGGGATGCAGTGAATGCACCGGCTTCACCGAGCGAGGTAACAGTTCCGCAGATGGCCCGGGAGGCTGGGGAGGGAGCCCGCCGGCCGAGCCGGCTCAGGGAGGCGCGGAACGCGGCACTCGAAGCCTGACCTCGGATTTTGCAGGGCCCGGCTCGCGGAGATTTTGCGAGGCCCGGAGCTGCCCGGCGCGTGGAGCCGAGGAGGCGGCCGGGGCCGGGGGAGAGGCGTTGAGGTTTGCAGGACGCGCGGCCCGGTTCTGTCAAGCCGCATCTCGTTCGGCCCCGCCAGCCCCGAGCTCCTCGGGACCCCGGCCAGGGCTCGCGGTGGGATTGTGCCCACGGCCGGCGGTGAAATGGAAGCGCACGTGGGGCACGCCAGCCCCACTTTCTTTTGTTATGAGCAGGCTTCGGGACTCCCATCACCGCCTCCCCCAAACCCCAAGGGCGTGGTGAAAGAGGCGGCTTCGGTGGGAGTCGGGCCTCAGAAGCTGATCTTCTCCTCGGCACCATTTCTGGGTCTCCGGCCACTGCAGACCCGGGGTGGGATCCAGCCTTTTGCCCAAGCGACTGCTAAGATTTGGGGGAGGGGGGAGGCATTTCTTGCGCCTCCTTCGCAGTCTTCCCGGCTTTTGAGGGAGGAAATCCCTACTTGGGAACGTAGAGGATGTTGGAAGGAGATCAGAGCAGGAGGCAGTCTCCTCCAGGCTTGAACCGTTCTGCAGCTGTTATTTTGCGTGTTCCAACCTCACATGCCTGTAACCCCGGGCCATTCTGCAAGTTGTGTCGGACCTCAGTGGCCGGTTCAACGCCGGAAGCCAAGGATTTATCCGGGCACCACTTTGGCGTCGCCAACCCCGAGCTTGGGCCTGCAGTTCCAGCGAGCCAGGCCCGACGGAAGCTCGGAGAAGCTCCCCTCGGCCGGGCCGCTCGACAAAATGCCCGTCTCGGGCTGGAGAGCCGAGAAAACGAGGAGAACGCGCCCCCAGCGCTGGCCTCCGGCACCCAGCCGCGCGCCGCCCTCCGAACCGCTGCGCCGCCGCCTTCCTGCCCTTTCTGTTTGGCTCCTTTCTACTTTTCATGTTGCTTACGGTTCGGGGAAAGGGGGAGGACTCAGTGTTAAAGGACTTTTCATTTCAAGGCCTGTGACTGATAGAAGATGAACGTGAATTCTCAAGACCTGGTTTCTGGATCTGCAGCTCTTTCCTTTCTTATGTTTTTGGTTTTTGCGAGAGGCGGGTTATGTCAGGCATTTTGCCTGCTGCAGAACAATATTCCTCTTGTGAGTTTTCATAAACAGGGCTCTGCTGGCCTCTTGTAATTTGACGAAGAAAAAAAAAAATCTCAGAAGGGCACCAGGTTTGTGTTTTGTTTTGTTTTTGGTTCGTACCCAATGGCTTCCAAAAATACCCAGGCCTTATCTTTATTGGCTCTTCCAGAAGTCCAGACAAATTTGACGGGCAGCTCGCTTATCGCGGGGGAGCCTGCGAAGGGGAGATGCGGGCCTCGCCTCCTCCCGCTGTGACGCGGGTCTTTCGCAAGAGGTTGTGCGTGGTCTTAAAGTAATAGTAATGATACTCATAACGGGACCTTCTGCAGCCTCCTTCAGCTGGGGACGGAGGCGCTGGTAGCTGGAAACTGCGGGTGGCAGCCTAGTCACTGGCCCCTCCTGTCACCAGAACTGTGCTTCCAACCTTCTCTTTTTCTTCCTCTGAGCGCCCCCCCACCCCGTCCCCCACCATCTGTCTTTCTCTTTCCTTCTCGTCCTCAGAGCAGGACCCCGAGCGGTCACAGGGCCCCGGGCTCACCATGGCCGACGCAGACGAGGGCTTTGGCCTGGCTCACACACCCCTGGAACCAGACTCCAAGGATCTACCCTGTGACTCAAAACCCGAGAGCGCGCTAGGGGCCCCCAGCAAGTCCCCGTCGTCCCCGCAGGCCGCCTTCACCCAGCAGGTAAGCAGGGCCTCGGGGTCCTTTGCAGAAACCAAAGACCCTCTTTCGAGTGTTTGAGCAAGGGGGGCGGGCAGTGCCCATGATCTGCCCCCCCTTTTTTAATCCTTGTTCGATTCCACCCTTCTCTGCCGTGCCTCCCAAAATGCCAGTATAGTCCCATCCACTGTATTGTGACGTTTATCTTTACGGCCAGAGGATTTTTGAAATACACTGAAGTTGTTAGGGGAGCCTCAAAGATCCGGCTCTTTGGGGCCAGCGAACAATGGCCCAGATCATTTCTTTCCTGCTGCACTAGGTGTAAACTCGGCTTGAACGCCTCATGAAGGGGTCGGGTCAGCGGCCGCTTCAGGCCGGCATGAGCGATGGCTTGACCCCTCTTCAGATCTTTCGTAGCCTTCGCCTCCTCCCGCCTCCTCCGCGCCAGCGCGCAGCCTCGCGCGCTGCACCGTGTGTCTGGCGGCCGGGGCCTGGTGGGCTGGCTCCGCGGGGCCGGCGGCGGGGAGCGCGCACGGCTGGGCCGGGAGGGCGCGGGGAGCCCGGGCTCGCCTGGCTGGAAGCTGGGCCCGAGCCGAGAGCGTGAAGCCTCGCCTCTCGCTCTGTGCCCTTCACCCCCGGCGCCCTGGGCGCTCAAGGCGTCGTCCGCAGACCTTGATGGTTTTGGAATGGGGTGTCAGAGGGCTGGAAGCGGGGTGTCTTGACCACAAAAGATATCTGCACACAGCTAAAACCCTTCTCTGGAATTTGGGTGTCCTTCCTGGCTTTTTCATTGTCTCTCTCCTTTGCCTTTCACATCTCAGGAAGATGCGCGTGTATTTGTAGTGAGACGGTGGGCACGCATTTTCAGAAACGTAAGAGGTTTTCTTTCAGGGGAAAACAAATCTACTTGTTAGACGTTTACAAATTATTGCAAAACGAAGACTTTGTATGTAATTTTTTGGGTATGGGTTTTGTAAAATAACTTGTAGTTGAAAGTAGACATGTTAAATCGCTTGGCCCATAATCCAAACAGCTTGAAATGAACGAAGCTGGATGTGAGGAGGGCCTAGGAGGTGTGTTAATATAGACATTTGAGAATTAATTCTTGTTTGGGATTGTGGAAACCTATTCTATAAATATTTACAATTTTATATTTCACCTATGTCTACATAGGCACTGCCATGGTGAGAATAAACACGCATATATACAGTGCACATCTGTCTATTTTCGTGTGGACATCTGGGTGTCTACGTAAGAATATCCTGGGTGGGTTTTTCAAGATTGAGGCTGGGTTTCTTTTTTTCCTTTTAGCTGCCCCTTGGCTAAAGCGGATTGGGGTTGGTCCCATTTTTTTCTCAGCCCTGTCCTCCCCATGCACATTCTGGAACACCCTGATGGCTGGGGTTTTTTCTCTAGCCTTGTGTTGGTGGCATTAGAAGGAGACAGCTCTGCACTGTGGGGTTAAAACCTGCCCGGGAGAGAGCATACACAGGGATTCCTGGGCAGGGGCTGCTCCAGAGCCCAGACAGTGCTGCAGTGAGCTGGGGGCACTTTTCAGCCTATGAGCCCACTGGCTTGAGGGGGAAGGAAGAGAAAGCTCTGTGTTTTGGGGGAGTTTGGGGAGGGAAGGCTCATTGACTTTTCCTCTCCTTCTTACAGGGCATGGAAGGGATCAAGGTGTTTCTCCATGAAAGAGAACTGTGGCTGAAATTCCACGAAGTGGGCACGGAAATGATCATAACCAAGGCTGGCAGGTGAGATGGTCACCTCTGTGGAGGAGGTACAGGGGACTTGTGGGAGAGACTAAGAAAGGTGTGGGAGACCACAAAAGGGGGAGAATAGAAACAGAGAGGGAGGGGGAGAGAGACAGCGCGAGCGAGCGAATATGAATATATTTCATTTGACTCTATTCTGGTTAAAGAGTCCAGTGATCTCCACCAGTGTGAGGAGAAATACCTGAAAGATTCAACTCAGGAAACTGGGCGTTTCTTCCACCTCGTATATAAGAAGCAAGAGCTTGGGAGGCTGTGCTATCTGGATGGATTAGTAATCAGAGAAGGAGGGATGAGGTGGGAGAGCCAACGGGAGAACAGAGAGTTGCAGAGACACACAGAGATGAGACGGGGTTTGGGTTTCATGGGATCTCAGACTTGATTCCTGGCCCAGACCCTCCTTCCCACCCTCCCTGACCTTGGAGCCGTTCCAGAGTCCCACCCGATCGCCAAACTCAGCATCGTTGAATGTATTCGCTACCTCTTTCATTGTTTATAGAAAGCAGGCGAAGCCTTTGAAAGGGAACCGGGGCTCGGCCGGGCTCTATATACAGACACCGATAAACACGGCCGTTTCATCAAGACACTCACCCCGGAGTTCCTCTTAAAAGCTCACAGTTTTAGCTAGAAATGAGAGACTTCTGGGGGAGGGGGTAGGAGGGTCGTGCAACTCGGTTATCTCAGCGTCTGAGTGCGCCCGGGTGCGGGGACAACCCCGCCACGTCCCTACCGGTGCTGGACTGGCCCTCCGCGCCCCTGAGGGCAGAAAGTCCCAGTCTGCGCACAGCAGGCGTGTGAAGCCGAGGATCCGGTAGGCCGAAGCCACCGAGTGTGTGAAAGGGGCGGGTGGAGCCGCCTCGCCAGACGCCCACCGCTTCTGCAGCCCAAGCCTCCCGCAATAAACTGACAACAGTGACATTTATTATTATTTGAAATTAAACAATGTGTGCTCCCCCGCTCGGCCCGAGCGAACAGGAGGCGCGTTCTGTTTATACCAAAGAACTCGGGTCCTCTTCCCATTCCGCCGAGGAAGGAAAGGGCGGCCGGGGCCTCCTTTTTCCCTCCCAAGCCTGAGCCAACGGGATTTAACTATAAAAGGCCTGCGAAGCCTCCGGCGCCTCCGCCTCCAGGCGCGCTCGCTCGGGCAGATAAACACCGCGAGGCGAGGCTCCAAGGCCAGAGGGAGAGGTCTCCACTCACCCCTTCCCGCCATCCCTGAGCGAGCCAGGTTCCAGCAACTGGTCCTTGCGCCCCGGACGGCCTTGGGAAGGCTTGCTTTCCGGGGCGCCCTCCTCCCGAGGCCGGATGGAGACGGGGAGTGCGCCTGTGCGCGGAGAGGGAGCCGGGCGCGGCACACGCGAGGCTGCGGAACCTCCTTCCAAGCACCCGATCCTCGCGCAGGGCCCGGTTCCTTCCGAAACTAAATTTCTTTGAGGAGGGACAAAGCGTTTGGACTCCCTAAGGAGAAGTGCCAGGCGCCTCGGAGATGTGGTGGGGGCATTCAGGAAGAAATTCCTGCGCGACGCTCGTGTCAGAGGTCACGCACCGAGCTGTACCCTGGGGGCGGAGTGAAGCCGGGACGTGCCGTGGGCACCCACGCGCGGGCAGCCCCAGGGAGCACCCACTTGGGTGCCCACGTGACGCGCAGCGCTGCTCAGAGCGGCCAAAGCACCTGGCTGGGCTGAGGAAGCCAACTTTTTTCTTTTTCTTTTCCTTTTTTTTTTTAACAAGCCTTTTCCTGCCCCCAAATAAAAAAAGTAGGTGTCTGGTTCTGAAAAGACTCTTTAGCAAGAGTTGAAATGAGGGGTCCCTTTCAGGGCTTCCTCGAAACCAGTCTCTAGAAGTCCTCGCCTTCTGCTTTCTATTTCCTCCTATAGATAGGTATAGCCCCAGCCTGCTTTCTCATCTCTTGGCCTTTCTCCTCCCCATAACTTGGAGGGAAACCTGGGATGGATCTTGGCAAGAGCGGAGCAGGGGCCGCGTTTCTCGTCCACGTTTCTTAAAAGATCGAGTCTTGCATTAACATTTGTGGACGCGCTCTTCAGAATATGTGCATTAATTCCCTCTGCCTCTGTGTCTCCTCCTCCTCGTCTGTCCTAGGCGGATGTTTCCCAGTTACAAAGTGAAGGTGACCGGCCTGAATCCCAAAACGAAGTACATTCTCCTCATGGACATTGTTCCCGCCGACGACCACAGATACAAGTTCGCAGATAATAAATGGTAGGCACCGTAGCGGCTGGCGGGGAGGGCGGGGAGGACCGTGCAAACCAAACTGCCCTCTCCTCACTGAACCAATAAACATTGTTTTGAGCTCCTACTGTGTGCTAGAGGTTCTTGCTGCCCCTTCCGCTGCATCCTCCTGACCTCACCCTGAGAAAAAGAAAGAGCAGCCACGAGCCCCCATTTTATAAACGAGAAAACTGAGGCTCAGAGGAAGTAAAGTGCCCATGTCTGTTGCTGCACCGGAGGGTTGTGGATTTTTTAAAAGGGTATTGTTACCAAGCGTTGGAGCTATTTCTGGGGGCATAAACCATTAACAGTTATTTTTTTATGAGTTACCTGCTTTGAACATGCCTTTTTTATGAAATTGCAAAATCAGTCCGGGGTATTTGAGTTAAACAGGCGAGAGAGGAGAGGCCCATTCCTTGGGTACGTTGCTTCCGCGGCTGCCAAGAGTGCAGAGGCTTGAAGACGAAGCCCCTTTGGAAAGCCCTCAAGGAGTGTTCCCGAGACTTTTTTTTTGCACATCCAGGCTTCCAGAACCTGCCAGTTGTTCATAGGCAGAGAGACGCTGTGAAGCTCCCCACAGCGCCCTTGGTGCTGGGGGAGGAATTAGGTGGAAGGAGAAAGAGCCGGGCGGCGGTGGTTGTGGGAGCGCTCGCCTGGACACCAGCCCCAGGCTTTCTGCGCATCTGGCATTGCAGATGCCCAAGCAAGACCTGAGAGTCAGGCCATTTCCAGATCATTCTCGTATTCAGCAGCCGTTGCTTTGCTCAAGAACCAGCCGGCACCACGGTGCACTAAGTCTAGGGGGGGTGGCGCCTCTCCTTGGTCTAGGTCTGTGACGGGCAAAGCGGAGCCCGCCATGCCGGGCCGCCTCTACGTGCACCCGGACTCGCCGGCCACTGGGGCGCATTGGATGCGGCAGCTCGTCTCCTTCCAGAAACTCAAGCTCACCAACAACCACCTGGACCCATTTGGGCATGTGAGTACCTCGTGCAGCTCTTCCTTGTATCTTCAGGTTCACACCTTCTCTTCCTCACCTGACTCTCCTCTCCCTCTTCTCCAGGACTTTCTCTCTCTTCTTCTTCGTTCCTCACGCCCACCCATGCTTCTTTCTTTGCTCCATTTCACCTGCCTTGGTCTTTTACTCTCTCTCCCTTCTTGACCTGGCCTTTCTTTCTCTTCCCCTTTCTCTCCTCTTTCTCATCTCTCTTTCCTTTTCTCTTATTTCTCACACCTTCTAATTCTTCCTGGCTGTCTCCACCTCTCTCCTACCCAGACATCTCCCCTTTGCAGTCCGCCCTGTGGTCCACTAGTCCACGATCTGGGTGTGTCTTTCCTGGGTGGCTGGCGATCGAGACCCCTAGGTCTCCTGGCCTGGGGCTCTCACCCTGCATCCCTGCTGCCAGCACCCAACCCACCTGCCTTTGCTGAGGGACAGGGGTCATGGGGTGACTAAGGCAGTTCATTCTGGGCCTGGAATTCCTGTTCGTTCAGCCCCATCTGTGACTAGGGGTGGGGAGCAGTGGTTCAGTCCTGCAGAAAACATGGGCCCTCTAGCTCGGCAGGTACTCAGCACAGACTGCAGAGGCTGGACCACGATGGGAGCTGTATACCTTACCTACCTCCTTCCAAATCCTACCATATTATGGGGATGTTCCGGCTGAAAGGGAGACCTTAGGCCCCCTGCTTCCTCTTTTACAGATGGGGAAACCAACCCACCAGAGGCGAACTCCGGTACTCGTGCCCCTTTTAGCTCGACACTCTTGGGTTTATCTGTTTTTTTCCCAACTTCCAGCTTTCCCCCCTCCTCCCACCATGCCCAGAGTGGGCAAACCAAGATCAGGGTCCTACACCTGGAATCTGGATTGGCCCCGAGAGAGAGAGGGGCCTGATGAACACCCTGAAATTGCAGGATATTGAGCGTGCAGTCCCCTACTCTCCAAGAGAATGTGTAGCTTCTAGTAGATTCTCTATAGGGTATCATCCTCTCTTCCCCCAAAGAAAAACAAATGAACAGAACACTGATTTGAGGGAAAACGTCCCTAAATCTCTTCATTGGAAATAATCACCAGGACAGAACGCAGTCTCTGAATTCAGAGTTTACAACCCTTCGTTTGATGATTCCACCAAACAAGTAGGCTGGTTCGTCTTAGGGCATTTGATCCTCATAGCAGCCTAGAGAGGAGGATGGAAACACACAGCCTTTATATGGAGTCCGGGGGGAGGGGAGGTTACCTGCCTGAGGTCACACAGCTTGTATTTGGGAACAGGGATTTGAGGCCAGGTCTCTCTAATTCCAGAAGTGACCTGCATCCTGCCACTTTGGAGAATCAACACACAGGGTTCCCAGTTTGGGGACATGAGGGGACGGGGTACGAATGCATTTGATCCGGAGGGAGGACAGTTTGTGAAGGTCCAAATGAGAAATCCGTTCTTGTGGGGCCTTAGGGCTGAAGCACTGAGTCTGTGGTGGGAAGGAGACCAGGGCCCTCCACTGATGCGCTCAATGCCACCGTACACGTGGTTGGTGTGAGATCGAACTGTTGACCACTGGAGAAGAGAGAAGGAAGGCCTATGCCCCTTCTACGCTGTAGGAAGGGAGAGGAAAGGGGCTGGGGGTGGCGCGTTTCTAGGCAAAATGCCGGGCCTCCTCTGCGTTTAAACCAGGGTGTTTTGCCTGCAGCGGCCAGCTTGTGGTGCATCCCAGTGCAGACGTGACCTCCACCTTGCGTGGGTGTTGGCTGGCTGACGGTGTACCTGCTGTCCCTGCGGATGCTGAACGGATGCTTTAGGTTAAGCGCTGGGGAGAGAAGGGACCATTTTGTAAAGGTCCTGCGTGCATCTCCCAGGACCGCGTCCTTCTGGAGGCTGGGCCTCCGTGGCACCTTGGTCTGGGCTCCTTAGCTTTCTCTCTGCGGCCCGGGTGTGCCTTTGGGGTGGACCCCCGGGAAAGGCGCGCGCACGGTCCCGAGCCCTGGGCGCCCCTGTGAGTTTCAAGTCCTTCCAATTCCGCGGAGGAGGGCGCGGTGCTCTGAGCCGCTCCAGACTCCCCAGTTGCCACGCATTCCCACCCCAAACTCCGGGCTTTGAGTCCAGAGCCGCCCTAATGAAATTAAGGGCCATTTAGATCGCCCTCGCGCTGCTGTCTCCACACTGTCCCCAGCCGTCAAAGCAATTTGGCTAAGCCGGGACGGTGACCGCGCCGGCTCGCAGGGCCCCGCTGTGTCTCTCTGTCGCCACGCTGGCCCGGCCGGCGTCGCTATCGGCCAGGGAGGCGGCCGGGCCGCGGCGGCCGGAGATTAGAGCCGCGCAGCCCGGGGTCGGGGAGCCGCGGGGTCCCGAGCTTTTCGCCCCTCCCCCGGCCTAGTCGGGCCGCGCTCCCCTCCCCCCCCTCCAGGTCGGTTTCAAGGGTTGGCCCGAGAACCCTGCCCCAGGGTCATCCAATCAAAGACACTGAGACTACCTCCGCCGCTCAGTTTGCGGTCCTGGGGAAAAAGCAGGCCAGATTTTTCAGCTCGTGAAACGCGGCAGTTCGCCCATTCGGTGGGTATAGATCAGAACGTTTTGAGAAATATTAGCGTTACCAGCTTCCCGGGCGCATCAAAAGCACGGCGCCATCAGAACAACAAACTCAGTTTTTTTTAGTAAAGATGCTCATCTTCTCTGGATAGTTCCGCTCCAGCAAGAGTGTGGTGACTGCAGACCCCCTCCTAATATTCACAATGGTGGCTGTAATAAGAACTGCAACAGTGAGACCCCCCCACTAGTCCCTGGGAAACTCCCCCCCCCACCAAGACATGGAGAAGATAGAAAGGAAGGAGAAAAATATTCCCCCCAAAGCAGATGCCACAGTGCTGTCTGGGGCCAGGTCTGGGGATAATTCCAGTGGCGGATCCTGAAATATTGTGAAGTTGGAGACAGGGAATCTCAAGGGCAACCAGACCCCCGTTTGATGTTAGGGGTGGGGTGGGTGCTTCCCTCCCACCCAACTCACACCCTAGAGTCTCCCCCTCCCCACCATTTTCCTCTCTTTTTCTTGTGATTATTTCTTCCAGTTCTGCAAATGCTTGGTCTCTTCCTTTGCATCTCTTTGAGCCTTTTTTTCTTGGGCGGGGGGTAGTTATTTATATATATATATATATATATGTTTGTTTATTTGTTTCTGCTGTCCTTTCATTCCAAAATTGTTGCCCAGGCTTCCTTGATGGGGGCACCAATTCCTTGCCCCAAACTTGCTTCACTCCCACTGGGGGGGACATGCCCTACGCAGGGAGTTAATTTATTAAACTAACTTTATTAAGCATTCTGATTTACTGCTGTGTGTGCTTTGGGTAGATTCCTGGAATATTACCCTGGCTTTTTCATATGGAAATTGTCATTTTTGAAATGTTTCTTTTTAATGAAATCACTGGCTTCTTTTCAAAAACAGGAGAAAAAAATGGGACCTTTTCTCCGAGAGCCTATATAAGGAACGTAATTTTGGGGTGGAGAGTGGGGCTTTATGGAAACAAAGGGGTTTGATTTTTCTTACAATCTCATTTTCTTTATTATTTTTAGATTATTCTAAATTCCATGCACAAATACCAGCCAAGATTACACATCGTGAAAGCGGACGAAAATAATGGATTTGGCTCAAAAAATACTGCGTTCTGTACCCACGTCTTCCCTGAGACTGCGTTTATTGCGGTGACTTCCTACCAGAACCACAAGGTAAGCCCAGTACCCAGGAACCGGCGAGCCTGGGGCCGCCCGCTTGTTTGCATGAATCACAGTGGTCTCCTGCTAAAACCTTTAGCTTTATGGGCACCTTTATTCCTCCGCACAGTGGGCACCAACTTCTACTTCAGTGGGCTGGGGCAGGGATAGAGCTGCAGCCTAAGGATCACAGCTGTTTGTGCTGCGTTCATGCGGTTGGCACGAAAGTCACACATACACACACACCCATACAGCCCAGATAGAAACGAAATGATCAAACCATAGATGACCACGTGGTATCAATGCTCGGTACTCAAACGTAACAAGGAGGCATCTCGCTGCAGTCGTGAAGTGATCAGTGAGAAGAAAGGTCCCCGTATTGGCCAGCTCCGTGCTCTTGGGTGGGGACGTGGTGTCACCCTTCCTGGGACCGCCTTTTCTGTGGGGGGTCAGTCTCCTTCCCTCCTCCACTCTGCCTTTTGGATGCATTTCAATTCCAATCGGGGCAGGTGGCAAAGTTGCCGGAAACCTTGAGCTTGGGTTTTCCCAGATGCTTCCTTAATTGTTTCAGCGATTACTGACCCTGGACCACATACTAAAGCAAGGTTAGCATTGCTTAAAAGCAAAAACTGAGCAACCCGTGTCACCAGCTGCCTGGATCAAAGCTCTGGGGACTTAAATATGATCCTTCAAAAATACAGCTTGGTGAAGGGAGGCATGCACGCGACCAATGCATCATTTGGTGGCTGTAGTGTGGTATAGAGGTGGGATGTCGCAGGTGGATTGTGGCACTGTCAGACCCCCACGCTGTTCGAAATCCGGGCCCCGATTTGGGCCACTCGAGGCTTGACCGTGATGTTGGAACAGGGTGCCCCATAACCGCAGGCTGGGGGGAGTATCTTCTATTCTTGCTCAGGAGAAAGGGCTTGTCTTGACTTGTCATGGTTCATGTCTGTTCTTTAGAAACCTGAAGAACAGGTGGATTCATTTTATTTGGGGGGGAGGGCAGGACTGAATGATTCCTAAGCCTCATTACGGAAAGATCTGGAATCGGGAAAGGCAAGATATAGGGGCTGGGGAGAGGCCGCTGCTGCTGTGGGATTGTGGACCTTTGGGAGTATTATGAAGTGATTTGGGGTTAGAGGGCTGTGGGAGGGGAATAGGGGGTCCATATGGGATCAGTGAGGGCGGGTCATGTGGACGACTTACCGAGATGGACGTGGGGATGGGGTGCCCCTCCCCCTCTACAGCTCCTATCCCTCCCCAACCTGCAAGGGAAGAGTGGGCTGGAGGGAAGGTATAGGAACTGTGGAGCCATGCAGGAGAGGCCAGGGAAGGGTGAGAGATGGGCTTAGCACCCTAAAGCCTCCAGTCACCCCTTGAAGGTCATTTCATGCAGGCTGTGTGTTGGTTAATCCCCACCGCCCCCTGCCCCCATGAAGCCAGGGCAGTAACGAAATGCTGTGGGTAATCTCCAAATTCAGATTGTCAATGACCAAGGCAAGCTGTGATGGATGGTCACTTCCAGGCCACACGGCCTGTCTGGGATCCCAGGCCTTGAGAGAGCTTCCTTTCAGCAGAAAACTCACTCCCCGCCCCATGCAATTACTTTTTAAAGGGAAAGAAGGATTCTTTTTTTGTTTTTTAAGTTTTTCCCACTCGTTGAACCAGTAAGAGCGAAAAAGGAAGGTCAAGTGCCCTGAAAGTTCCAGCACTGTTTCAGGCTAATTTGAGACTGGCTGCTGGAAACCTGTTTCCTCAATGGCTGCTATAAACCTATGTTTAACTTTGTGGTGATGGCCACAGGGCCAAAAAAAAGGAAAAAATAGCAACCAGGTTGCTCAGTTCCTTATATATATGTATGCTTAGAGCCTGCTAGTCCCGACAGGGGGGTCCAAAAATATGTGGGATTTTTTTTTTTTTTTCTGCCAAGGAAACCCATGTTCATCCACAGAGGACAGGAAGTGATAGACACATGAAAGTGATCTGTTAAAGAAACACGTGGGTGTTCAGGTCTTTTGGGGGAAATTCCTAAGTTCTATGTAATAAAGATCTTAGGGGTCCATCAGGAGTGGGTAGATCTGGGGAACCACGCATTCTTTCTCTGTTTATAGCTTTATTGAGGCATAACTCTCATACAGTAAACTGCACTATTTGAAGTATTCAATTCACTAAGCTTGACATATGTGTATACCCATGAAACTATCACTGTAGACACTTAGGAACATACTCAACATCCCCTAGATTTCTATTTAAAAAAAAAGTCTTCTCCAGTGAATATATTTGGTGATCTGTGTGTGTGGAGTGCCTGTCCAATGGGGTGTGTATGTGTGAGTTTTGAACACAGTCTAGGAGATTGTGTATCTAAACGCTCATGGGTCTCAGAACGTGGGCCTCCAAGTATGCATTTGGATATATGTATTTTGTTTTTGTTTTTTCTTCCAGTTTTATTGGGGTATAATTGACATACGTACTGTTTGAGTTTCAGGTATACAGCATCATGCTTTGACTTACCTATATCATGAAATGATGACCATGATAGTTAAGTGATGAATATAGCTGTATTTGAGGATCACACAGGAATTACTGATTTTCTTCATTGGTTGGGCCAGGGAGCCTGGTTGTGCTGTACATATAGGTCTTTTTAGCCAGCCTGACATCCAGAAGAGGGATTTCATAGGAGAGCACTTTCAGTCACTCTCCCCCATATGAGGTTTTCCCCAGTATTTAGTTACTGAGTACCAAAGACACCTATTTTCTTTGTCAGGAGGAAGTCTAAGGCAATGGATTTTTCCAGTAGAATCCAGGCCCTTGCAGACATTCCCCGCATGGATATACGATGTGTGACTTAAATAAGCGGGTCAGGTTGAGTGTGATTTGTGGACTCTGTTTTGTTACTTTATTGTCCCACCTGGACGAGATGTTGAGACTCCTGGCTTCATGGGTAGAAGCCACCTGAGCTGTTCCTCACCCTCCTGTAGGGTTAGGGTGAGAATCTGCAGGCAGACTGCCTGGGTTCAAACCCATTTGACTTGGGCAAATTATTTAACTCAGTTTTCCCCATCTGTAAAATGGGGATAAGAAGAGAATTTATTTTTATTTTTTTTGTTATTGTCTTTGTGGGGATTAAAATGAGATAATCCATGGAATGTGTTTTGTGCAGAACCTGGTACAGAATCAGCACGGTGTTAGTGATGATTCCATTGATTGACTACTTAACTGATCAGTTTATTAACTGGGCAACTCCATCCAAAACACACGTGTTGGAAAACTCTTTGCCTACCCTATTTTAGAATCTGAAAGACTGAGATTTTTAAATAAGTTCTTATTACTGTGGTTGCAACACAACTACAAATGTTAGTCTTTGTGGTTTAGTTGCTTCATTCCATGGTTGCATTGTCAATCCAAGGACTGTTTGCCCAGCGTTATGCTTTGGATAATTGCGCAGGGAAAGAAAAGCACTCTGTGAGATTAAATTGCCAGGACAATTTGGAAAAATACGAGCCAGCAATTTTGGGTCCAAAGGGCTTAGTGCCTCCAGACTGATTTGCAGGCAGGTACCAGGTACCAGGTGGAGGCAGGTATGTGACCGGGTTCATTCCTTATGCTGCTGTCACACATCCGTATACCACGGGGTTCCAATGACACGACATATTTCCTGAGCCCAGCTGTGATCCCAAGCTGGATTTGGGAGTTATTCCCTCAGATAGTTGACAGCTTGAAAAAGATACTTAAACGCTTGACTCTTCCCCAGCGACTGTTCACTCTGTGAAACATGTTTTGGTAAGGTTTGCGCTGCAGTCGTCAGCAGCTCCCAGAGCAATCCCTAGGAATATTTAGGTGTTAAAAAAAGGTCACATGGGCATTTCATTTCCCTGCTTTTGCAACAATGGCTTTGTACGCAAGCATCTCTCCCCCGATATTAACTTACTTTGCCGTTAAAAGGCATTTTCCTCCTGCTTAAATCATTGTGTATGGAGCCTGTATTTATGAGGTATGAGCTTTCTGCTTGGGACCAGGAAATGAACCCCTAAGAGAGAGACATAATTAAGACTTTTGGCCCTCACGAGGGTTTTTTTTTTTTTTTTCAAAAGTGAGAATTCACAACAATTATTCTCATTAATTTTTACAACCTCTGTCTCACTGGTTGGAGCTGGCATTTATATTTGTTTCCCCCCCCACCCATGCCCCTCCCCCGGATATCCGGTTTTATGCTGATTGTGGAGGGAGTACTTTTGTGTGACGAATGGAAGTCAATTTCAGTGGAGCCTTTGGGTAGAACTCAGACATCCAGGTGTATCGGTTTATGTGCCTGTGAGTGACTAGCTCTGTGTTAGGAAGGGAATATCATAGACAGGGTTATGGTAAGTGAGGGGACAAGTATGAAATAAGTATGAAATCAGATGGACATTTTTACCTGCACCTAAGCTTGCATGTTAACTTTTCTCAGGGGTAATTCTTATGTCCAATAGGCATCTACACCAAGACATAGGTAAGACCCACACACCTAAGTGTATATCTAGCAGACTGTGCGTATCCTTTGCCATCGTATTTTTGGAAGCTATGGTGATAAGAGCAAGAATTAGGTAGTAGTTAATCTGTTTGACGTGCAAGGAATGGGTTTGAGCAAAAAATTTTTGCTGATAAAATACCAAAGCCACCCTTTTCTTTTTTTTCTCAGGGTAATTTTTTTATCCTGAGCTCTTGGTGGAACAGTGACGTCATGGAATAGGCATTAATTCAGCCCTGATGCCACACCCTCATTGTCTTACTGTCCTCAGTATATTCAGGGGGCTGCCTTCCATCACCGGGTGGGTGGGAGGTACAGAAAGCGGGGTAAGGATTCCCTCCACCCCTTTTAAAAATGATTTATGGTCAATTGGGTTGCATTTTATTGTCATAAAACCGGAGTGAGAAAGAAAACCCCACTAGGTGATGGGCTTTTGGACTCAGAACTGGCTTGAGGAGTACACATGTTCAAGACTGTTTTCCAGGGCTTCCCTGGTGGCGCAGTGGTTGAGAGTCTGCCTGCCGATGCAGGGGACACGGGTTCGTGCCCCGGTCCGGGAGGATCCCACATGCCGCAGAGCGGCTGGGCCTGTGAGCCATGGCCGCTGAGCCTGCGCGTCCGGAGCCTGTGCTCCGCAACGGGAGAGGTCACAGCAGTGAGAGGCCCGCGTACCACAAAAAAAAAAAAAAAAAAAAAGACTGTTTTCCAAAGAGATTTTTTATTTTTTATTTTTTATTGCAGTATCGTTGATCTACAGTATTGTGCCAACCTCTGCTGTTTTCCAAAGAGATTTTACAGACGTTTCTACTCATTCTGAAGAGTTAATTCAAAATCAGAAAGTTGCAGGAATGGGTACAGTTAAAAAAAATGAAGGAGGAGGGAATGTGTATACATAGAAATACCCAGACATATTTAAAAAGTTTTACAATTGATTTTATTTTTTGGAGCAGTTTAAGGTTCATAGTAAAGTTGCGTGGAAAGTACAGAGAGTTCCTGTATAGCCTCTGTCCCCCTGCATGGACAGTGTCCCCTGCTCCCAGCATCGCCCCCCAGAGTGGGACATTTATTACCGTTGATGAACCTACATTGGCACATCATCACGCAGAGTTCATAGTTTGCGTCAGGGTTCACTCTTGGAGTTGTAGACTCTGTGGGTTGTTTTTTTTTTTTTTTTGGCTGTGCCATGCAGCTTGTGGGATCTTAGTTCCCCGACTAGGGATGGAACCCATGCCCCCTGCAGTGGAAGCGTGGTGCAGTGGAAGCGTGGAGTCCTAGGCACTGGACTGCCAGGGAAGTCCCTAGACTCTGTGGGTGTAGATAAATGCATAATGACACGTCTTCACCATGATGTATCCTACAGAATCGTTTCACTGCCCTAAAAATCCTCTGCGCTTCTCTCGTTCATCCTTCCCTTCCTCCTAACCCCTGGCAACCACTGATCTTTATGCTGTTTCCGTAGTTCTGCCTTTTCCAAGATGTCATATGGTTGGAATCACATAACATTTAAAAAATGTTAATTTTACATATATATTTTATTGTGAACACACACACATATGTAGTAATTTTATGTTCATGGTAGAGTCTTGGAGTTAGAAGGAAACTTTATAACACCACCTCTTCCAGAAAACTGAACAGACCAGAATGCTTGCCCCCAAATGGACAAATTATGGGTGCGTTCATTGATTAAGCCTAGTTTCGCAAAGCAACTACTTGGTTTCTCAAAGTCTACAACGATACTACTGGGGGTAGAGGAGATGGTTTTGTGGGTACTTGAAGATGATGGAATCACAAAAAAAATTGTTCTTGTTCCAATTATCTTTCTATTCATTTATCAGAGAGGAGTCTTATTTCAATACCAGTTTATGATAAATACTTCTCTAAAAGTGTCGAATTTCCCCTTGCAACAAAGAGAAGGCAGGCCTTAGGTTTGGAACTTTCCAGGGGTACCAGTAGAGGGAATTAAAAAAATTTTTTTTAATTAATTAATTTTTGGCTGCATTGGGTCTTAGTTGCGGCATGTGGGATCTTTCATTGCAGCGCGCGGGCTCTCTAGTTGTGGTGTGCGGGCTTAGTTGCCCCGTGGCATGTGGGATCTTAGTTCCTTGACCAGCGATCGAACTAGTTCCCCGACCAGGGATCGAACCTGTGTCCCCTGCATTGGAAGGTGGATTCTTAACCACTGGACCACCAGGGAAGTCCCAGTAGAGGGAATTTGATATACTTATTTTCTTTTTATTGACTAGCAAGTGATTCCACTTTGACGTATAGAGAAGTGATATAATTATTTTTATAATATAAATTTAAATCAAAAGTGGTTTGATTTAAATAAAAATATTAAGCAGACCAGTGAACAGGGACTATATAGATACGATAATGATGGTGAAGGTGACCTTTGAATGACTGGCCTCTGATGAATGCTGCCCTGGTTTCCATGAAGTGATTATATATATAAAAATCAGTTCACACACAGCTTTTAGGAAATACTTCTGGCAAACTCCATAGGGAGTTTTACCTAGACTTGCTACTGTACGCTCACGCTAACGGAATATGCGTTGATGGTTTCCATGAAGGTTCTGGAACTTGAACCAAAGACCCTGTTCTATCACTAAGTTTTGTATAGTGCAACAAAAATTTCCAAGAAGAGGGCTCTCTCTTCCTTACCTAGACAATTTTTTTTTTTTTTTTTTTTGGCCTTACCGTGCGGCATGCAGGATCTTAGTTCCCCGACCAGGGATCAAACCCCACGGCGCCCTGCAGTGGAACCGTGGACTCTTAATCACTGGACTGCCAGGGAAGTCCCCTTACCTAGACAATTAAAGAGGTTTGAAGCTGTTTGGTAGCTATCATATATGTTATAATTTTATATGTTGGTCCTTATTTAATTAGACACCATTTTCCACCTGAGCTAGCGAACTGTATCTGTGAAACTATGAAATGAACGTGAAATGAGGCATAGTAGGATTTTGAGAGCAATAATCAAGACCTTCCCAACGGAGATTGCCACGCTGTAGGAAGTTGACACCATGTCAACATGGTACAATTTTCCAAGGAGCAGGGGGTGTACCAAGTGTTGAGGCCAAGATTGTGTTCGAAACACAAAATGCTACGATTTAGAAAAAAAAAAAAAAAAGCCACTCCAGCCGGAATGATGCAGAGTAGGACTCCAATTAATGGGCAAACTGAAACCAGGTTTTCTTCCCCTTTTAAATACAGTCTGATCTAGGACATTTTTCAAAGCCTCCTTTCGAATGAAGTGGTGGGTCCCGTTGATGTGACTGGCCTAACTTGCTTCTTTGGGTTGCCAGAGGTTGTGTTTCCATGACCCTTATTATTAGCCGGGTCCCGAGGTAGTCTTGTAACAATCAAGTGAAAACGGAACTCTCTCTCTCTCCCCTCCCTTCAGATCACCCAGTTAAAGATTGAAAATAATCCCTTTGCCAAAGGATTCCGGGGCAGCGATGACATGGAGCTGCATAGAATGTCGAGAATGCAAAGGTAAGAAAATGGTGTCCTCCGCTCCCCAACCCCCCCGCCTCTGCACTCCCCACCCCCGCTAATTACACAGGTGAGCCAGCAACACCAGAAGAGCAGGCAGAGAAATGGGGCCCTCTTTGCCATCAAGAAAAAGGAGAAAGAGCCGCTTCAATCCCACTTTCTGGTAACCCTCCAGAAGGGTGGTTCCCTCTATCAGGCAACGTGGAGCGCGTAGCTTTAGGGGAGAGCATGTCGGAGGGAATGTGATGGTCTCCATCTGCCTCGGGAACAAAAGCTACAATCTTGTCCTCTTTCTCTGTTGTCTCTCTCCCGCAAGTGAAGTCTGCTCCCTCTTTCTTCCCATAAGTCACAGCCGATGAATGATGTTCTTTTAGGCAACAGCTCTTGATAAATGAAAGGGAAGTTAATGGCTTGAGTTCCTGGGGGTGATATACAGACAAAGTTGACACCACGTGGTGTCCCAGGCATGGGGGATTGGAAGCTGGTGATAAAAATTACTCGGTGTTTTTACATATCCTGTGGTCACGGTCGCTGATATGATGAATAGAAGGGGCTGTGGAGAATGGGAATTTGGTCTGATTTGAAAGGATTGTACAAGCGTTGCCAATTTTGTTAAATATTCTCTCTACCTCTTGGTAGAGTTCCAAAATAACTTACCATATGGCAAGAGAATTAGAAATACATCTCGATCCCTTTGACCAAGAAAGTTTTTTTCTTCCCTTTTTGGTGGGTTTAGTATTTCAAAATAAAATGAGGTCATTTAGGAAGCTTTTCCTTATCCCTTCTGGAAGACACGAAAAGGGAGAGTTGGGCAAATGGACAGATGTAGTCATTCAAAGGAGGACAAGAGACCTAAGAAAGAGAAAGAGAGAAAGGCCGCAGCTTTGTGGTTTGAACATTGGGTTTAGAAATACATGCCATGGAAATTGTTTTCAGATAGCGGGCTTACCAGATCTAATTCTGTATGCTTTTACAAAATAAATATGCTATTATCTTCAGATGGTACACGTACACCACACTCATATGAATTCCTGCCTTCATAACTGGTTTCCTTCACAAGTGTGGATTTGTAAGATGCTTTTTGTGGCGAAAATAACCAAGTTCTTAAATGATTATTTAGAAACATTTTTGGCTTTACATGTCTGCATTTGGGAACTGGAGTTAGGTTTAATCTATGGCCGTTGGAAGAGTTGACAACAAATACCACTTAAAGGTGAAAGAGGCCAAAACTATTTTCAGCCGTAGGCTCGGGATGCCAAGTTTTTATTTCTATGGTGTCTAAACCCCCATCCTATCCTGATGGTCGTCTGTCATCACAGCAGCTTCGCCGTTAATGGACAGTCTCATCTTGGTCCTCCTGCAGGTAGGGGTCCAGGCTGTGCAGGTAGGGACTGGTTCCAGCCTGCAACTGAATCCCTTCTTCCCTCCCCCACTTCTTCCCTCCTTCCCACAAGGTCAAAAGCAGGTGGGATCATGGGTTTAAGGCGTTGCGAACCGCCCCCTCAATCTTACCCAGTCACCAGGTCCCGTTGATGCTACCTTCTTATCATATCTCTCAAGTCGCCTCCTTTCTCCATCCAGGCTGCCTATTCCAGCCACCACCAACCTCGCCTGCTGCAGCCTCCTAACCTCTTTAGACCTGACGTCAGCTCTGTTCCCCGCCCCCGGGGGACGTGCTCCAGGCAGCTGCCAAAGACATCTTTGTACCATGCAAATCAGACACGCTGGCTGCACAGCCTAGAACACTCCCAGGCCTCCTATTGCTCTCAGTGTCAGGTCCAGACTCCTTGGTGTGGTGGACCACGCCCTTCCCATCCAGCCTTGCCACGCCCCCTAGCTCTGTTCCTCACCAGCGTCCCCTCCCCCTTTCAATCATGCTGAAGGAGCTGCTCCAAGTCTGTCTTCTTTCCATTACTTTTGGCCCTTTGAACACCACAGTTGGTCTGCCTCTGTCTTTCTCCCCTCCTTTTCCATCTCCTGCCCATCACGAAAGCCTCCCTGTAGCTATTTCTTCCTCCAAGAAGCTTCCCCTGGCCACAGACTGCGTAGTCAGGGTGTGTCTATTCCCAAGAGCCCTCACTGCTTCCCTTTGTCAGGCCGGGGCCCTGTGCTCTGGAAGCTGGTTGGGCAGATGATGGACATCAAAGGAAAGGCAGGTGGGGAGGGACAGGTGTTTGAGAGCTCACGTGTCAGCGATCCTGGGGACACTCTATTACAGCTCTGAACAACACGGCTGGTTAGATATTTAGGCAGATGACTGTACTTTGGTCTGAACGGGCAGCCCTACCCATCCCCTAGTTACTGCAGATTGGCTGAGGGGTCCTTTCCGGGTAGGCCCTTGGAGATGGAAGGAAGGCAAGGTGGTTGGTCTTCAGGAGTCAGTGATTGACATGTTGGATTGAAACTCTCAGCCTCCGAGCCACGTGTGTCTTTGTGGCCGCGTTAGGAGTTGTGCTGGGGAACAGGGAGTGGACAGGGTCATGTGCCCAGTTCTCTAGAGATGGCCCCTGGGGAGGAGAGGGAGCAAAGCAGAGAGGCTCCAATAGGCTTTGGAGTCAGACAAATCTGAGTTCAATCCTTGCTCTGCGTTTATCGGCATGTGACCTCAGGCAAGCAGTTTCGCCCCACGGAGCCTCAGTATTCTCGTCTGTAAAATGGGCATAAATAAATATAGCTTCCCCTTTCTGGGGTTCTTGTAAGAATTATATGAGAAAATGCCTGAAGAGTGCTTGGTTCCTAGACCACGCTCCAAAACATGATCCAAGCTGGGGAAAACTCCTCATGACTCCCAGTTTTGCCCTTGTTCAGAATTTATTCTGGGCTGTGGTCCCAACTCCCAGCTCGCAGTAGGTAGTGACAAGTGGGGAAGATGGCTCTCCGGAGACGGCTGTGATAACAGCCTGGCTGGAACGGCAGGCTCACTGTTGATCTAGTAATCCTGTTTCCTGTCCCCCACACACCCGGTGACAGCTGGCTCAGGGAGCAAAGCGGGAGGAATGAAATTTCCTCTAATTCCAACAATCGGATGAAGGGAGAAGGGTGGGGTTAAGGCGGGTTGAGCCTTCACTTGCAGTGATCCCACTGCGATAAATAACGTTTGGATTAGCTTGGCCAGTGTCTGGGCACTCACCGCCCTCTCCTCCCTCTTCACCCAGCAGTCTGGGTTTGGAACATGCAGAGAGTGTCTTAGTTTTCCAACACTGATGTGCGGTTTCTAGTTACAGAAGTAGTAACTGCTTATTCTGAAAATGGGGGCACAAAAGGAAAGCACCAAGAAGAAAATAAAATCATTCCACAAATCCTGCCTCTGGCGGCTGATTGAAATACATGCCAAGGTTATTTTGAAAGGTTAGTCTGTGGCTTAAAAACTTCTTATCCCTAAAAACCAATATTTCCCAAATTGCAGTGCCCCCTCCCCTGGTGAGAGATGAGATGATTTTAGAGGGTGCCCACAGACACACAGGTGCATCAGGCTGATTTCATAGACAGTATTGTTTAGAAGGCGACTAAGTTCGTTTCTTTTGGCTACGCCGTGAGGCATGTAGGATCTTAGTTCCCCGATCAGGGATTGAACCTGCGCCCGCTAAGCGCAGCGTCTTAACCACTGGACTGCCAGGGAAGTCCCCGAGACTAAGTTCTAAGGAAGGAGGGGAGGAAGGGAGGGAGGGAGGGAGGAAGGAAGGAAAGTTAAGGCTGATTATTTAAGGAAAATATTAACTAAATGGCAGGACAGCTGGGGAACATGGTCAAGGTGATATACACATCGCAGAAATCTGGGAGTTGCACCTAAATAAATGCTCACCTTAATGAGAAAGTGTGGGAACTTCACTGTCAAAGGTGAACAGGAACTTCCTTGGCCTATGGGACCAAGGTCAGGGCCCTGGGGTTGGGGAGGGCACCTTTATGGAGAGGATGGGATCCAGGCATTGCCCCAGCAATGGGATTTGAAACTGTAGGGAGGAAGGGTTTTCTGGGTTGGATCAGGGAAGCAATGGACAGGGATCTACCTGTCTTGGGCTCTGGAGGAGGCGTCAGATTCTAAAGATCTCTGAAAGCCGGCTGGCGTGGCACTATGACAGGGAACACTGTTCCTTAGAAGCGTGGGGTTCTAGAGGTAGAAGGGATCCCGGGAGGTGGCATCTGGTCCAACCTTCTTCCTTTTGTGCAAGGGGAAACTGTGGCCCAGACACTCTTTTATTCAGTTTTTGATCTGTTGCTTGCTTCTTCAGCTAACACACATTCATTCAGGGCTTACTCTAGGCCAGGTCCCGGGGATGCAAAGGTGAATCCATGCATCGAGGGGCAGGGTCCACTGATGGTAAAGCAGGCTCTGGAGCTGGGGTCCAGGCTGTCACGCTGATTAGCCCCGGGGCTCCCATACTCCATGGGGCTTCTATCTCCTCATCTGTAAAATGGGAGATAATTATAAAACCTACCTCCACAGCTGTTGCAAGGATGAGATGAGGTAATGCGGGTGTCCTAATCACTATTGCTATGAAACGAATTACTGCTAAATTTCACATGGACTGGCTGCGAAGCCCTGCGCTCTGAGCTGTGCCATCAGCTGTGTGTGTGTGAGACTAAATCCAGGACAGCCAGAGCTGTAGCACTTAGCTTCCGACGCCTCCACGGCCCACTCAAGGGGGAGGAGGTACAGGCAGCCTCGGTCCTTCCACGGGGAGCTCAGAGGCCATCACAGTGCTCCAGATTTCATCCACTTGCAACCTGCTAGCCCCCAGGAATGCTCCCTCAGTGCTACTTATGGTGCGAAGACCAGGCATCGCTTGCTGTCGCTGTGCATGAGGTGAAGCAGGAAGTCCCAGGGAAACACTTTGGTTTCGTTCAGGATTTGTGGGTCAGGAATTTGGGAAGGATGCCTCTGGGCGGTTGTTGCTTGCTGTCCGGCGTTGGTGGGGACGGCAGGTATCTGAAGGCCAGACAAGGCTGGACGTCCAAGATGGCACACCCCACGACCAGCAATTGACTCTGGCTTTTGGCTGGGAGCCCATCTGGGTTGTCCACTGGAGCATGTGCATGTGACCTGTTCAGTATGGTGCACGCAGGGGAGTTAGACTCCCTCCGTGGTGTCAGGCTGCCCCTGGAGAACCATAGGGCCTTTGCTCACTAGACCTTGGGAAGCTGTAGTGTCTTTTCTGCTGCGTTCTGTTGGTTGAACGGGACTCACTGAGGCAGGCCCAGGTTCCAGGAGGAAGGGCATGGATCCTTCCTCTAGATAGAAGGAGGGTCAAGGAGTGTGCCCACATGTTTTAACACTGCCCCAGTGTGCCCAGGAGCGCCTGGCACGGTCCCTGGCCTGGAGTGACCCTGGATCATGTTAGGTGCTGAGATGGGATCCTTCACCTCGTGGAGCCAGAGGCCAGGGTGACTGCCAGTTAAGGTGCAGAGGCCTGGCTGTGAGCTTTATTTCTTTTGGATGGAGAGAATCCCCCCTCCGCCCTGCCAGGCCGCCACTGGTCTTTTCGGAATGACAAACCCCAGAATCTAAACGAACAGCAGCAAAGTGCTTCCTTGGGCACTTCTTGCTTTAATGCACACAGAGTGGCCGTGAGCAGTGCCTGGTCTCTGCGGCATACACAGCATTTACTGAGTATTACTGGGAAGCTAGCAGAGTGCAGCAGTGGTGGCTTCAGAGCTCTTCGTGGGAGAATTGCGGTTGCCTCGACTTCCTCAGGTTTTTACTGGACTGCCGATACCTTGGCAGGAAGTCATCTCCAGAGCTGGGGTACTTGGAGTCTCTGTTTGGCTGGCCTGGATTTTGAGCCTCTCAACCAGAGAGCAGATAGAAAAGCTTAGAACCCAGGATGTCCCAGGTAGAACCAATAGGTTGGTTTTGTCAGCCCCAAGCCGTGGACGTCTCTGCCCACCCACGTGAGAAACCCACCATTGTCCCCCACCTCTGCAGTGCATGTCACCTCCTTCTCTTCTACCTTTAGGGAGGGGCTTCTTAATCAGAATCTAAGATCCCGTTGGAAAATCTGATTAAAGCAAGGAACGCTGAAAATCTCAAAATATATAAATAGAAAAAAAATGTCAAAGAATTTCAAGGGATTCATGGGGTCCGGGACCCTTCAGAGGTTAAAATCCTTCTATTGGAGCCGTCCCTCCTTTTCCAGCCCTTTCTTCCTGATTTCAAATGAATGTTCAGCTCCCTAACCTCAGACGGCCTTTTTCAAATGAAAGGCTCAGCGCTCTTGTATTCTCATGCTTGTGGTTAAAGGTGATGGGGAAGTCCAATTAATGAGGCGTGATTTCCAAGACAGCGTCCTGGAGATGGCGTTAAATCCCCACTTCTCGCTGTACTTTTGGCTAGGCACGTGGCTTCTCTCAGGAAATTGTGAAGTTATGTAAAACAAGAGGGGGGTTATGTTTGGGAGGCCAAGCCAGGCTAACTTGTGAATGGAGGTTTGTCCCGAGGGGTCCCATCCTGAGTCCTGGTTGTCCACCATGTCCACCATTGTTTAAGGTTTCCCATTCATCTGCAACACTGTACCCACCCCTGTCCTCCCCAGCCCCTGCCCCAGCCAACCTACTCTTCAGGGATAGTGTCTAAGGGCAAACCACATTGAAGCAGTGTTTCTCAAACTTTTGGCAGACATCACATTAGCTGGGGGTGGGGAGGCTCGTGAAAAAAGCAGATTTCTGGGTCTCACCTCAGAGGTTCTGAATCAGTGGCTCTAGGGAAGGGGTCCGAAACTGCCCTTTAACAAGTTATCTGATGGAAGGGTCGCCTGGTCACACCTGGATAATTTGTTTTGGCCCTACAGAATGAGCAAAGACATGCAGGTAATGGGTGATCTTATTTTCTGGAAATAGAGCTCTTGGGCTGGGCTGTTTTATAAAAGAGAACCGTTTTCTCTACTTGGTGGTCAACTTTGGCTGAATAGTAGGAGTTCCTGGAGTGTGTCCCAGTGTTTCATTATGAAAAGTGTAAGACATATAGAAAACATGGAAGAATTGTATGGTGACCACCCATATGCCCACTGATTAGGGTCTGCAATTAACATTTTGCTATATGTTTGCTCTATCACACATCCATCCACCAATCTGTCCATCTGTCCATCCATCCATACACCTACCAATCTATCCATTTATCTATCCATCTATCAATTCATACATACATTTATCCTTCCACCAATCTATCCATTCACCAATCCATCCATCCATCCATCCATCCATCCATATTTTTTATTTTTGGATGCATTTCAAACTCAGTTGCAGACATGAGTACCTTCCATCCTTGAGTACTTCAGCATGCATACCATTAACTAGGATTCAGTTTTTGTTCGTGATTGTCTATTTCAGGTAAAATTTACATACCGTGAAATGCACAACTAAGTGCGCCATTCACTTCCTGACAAATACCCATACCCGTGAAACCCAAGCCCGTATCATGATATAGAACATTCCTTCACCCCAGAAAGTTCCCTCAGGCCCCTTCTCTGTTAATTCCTCCTCCACTTCCCCACCAGAAACAGTCAATATTCTGATTTTTTTAAACTGTAGGTTAGGTTTGTCTGTTATAGAATTTTATATAAAAGGAATCATACAGTGTTTACCCTTTTGCTTAAGGCTTTTTCCTCCCGGGTAGCTTTTTTTTTTTTTTTTTTTGCTGTACGTGGGCCTCTCACCGCTGCGGCCTCTCCCGTTGCGGAGCACAGGCTCCGGACGCACAGGCTCAGCGGCCACGGCCCACGGGCCCAGCCGCTCCACGGCACGCGGGATCCTCCCAGACCGGGGCACGAACCCGCGCCCCCTGCACCGGCAGGTGGACTCCCAACCACTGCGCCACCAGGGAAGCCCCCGGGTAGCTTTTTAAAACTCCAAATGTCCAGGCTGCACCGCAGAGCAATGGCATCAGTATTTAAAAAAACATTCCCCAGGTGACTGCAGGATGCAGCCAAGTTTGAAACTCACTTCTCTGGAGAGATTTCCCTATCTCTACCCATCCCCACCTTAAGCCCTGTCTCTCAACTATCCCATCACAGTGGTTAACGTTCTCACATTAGGAATTTGTTTTCCTAGAGACCCATTCCCCCATAGGTGTTTTTTGGTTGGTTGGTCTTTTTTTAAGGGGAAGAGGCAGACTTTTTTTTTTTTAACATCTTTATTGGAGTATAATTGCTTTGCAATGGTGTGTTAGTTTCTGCTTTATAACAAAGTGACTCAAGTTATACATATACACATGTTCCCATATCTCTTCCCTCTTGTGTCTCCCTCCCTCCCACCCTCCCTATCCCACCCCTCTAGGTGGTCACAAAGCACAGAGCTGATCTCCCTGTGCCATGCGGCTGCTTCCCACTAGCTATCTATTTTACGTTTGGTACTGTATATATGTCCATGCCACTCTCTCACTTTGTCACAGCTTACCCTTCCCCCTCCCCATATCCTCAAGTCCATGCTCTAGTAGATCTGTGTCTATTCCCGTCTTACCCCTAGGTTCTTCATGACCTTTTTTTTTTATTCTTAGATTCCATATATATGTGTTAGCAAGAGGCAGACTTTTATATTAGTCCACAGAACATTTAGTATTCCTGCAGAAGTGGCTGCTTTGGGGTGACTTTGTCAAGGTCATCATTTCACTGACGGTCATTCTGCATATGACCAAGGGGCCCCCGTGCTTCCTTTCGGAACACAGGAGGCCTTAACACGACCCCTTGAGTACAGGAAGCAGTTTCAGAAAGGTCCCTGTCCCAGGTTAGTCCCGGTCCTTCTGCACTCTGGCTTCCAGAAGGACCGAGGTCCAGCCTCAGAAGGCATCCCTCCACCTTCTCATCCTTCCTCCAAAATCATTAAAAACAAAACAAAACTAAACTAAACTAAACTAAAACTAAAATCAGTAAAGTATTAAGCTCTTCAATTTAGTACTAGATACCTGGGAATACTATCTGATGTACTATTACTAAGAGCCCGCCACAGGTTTAGTTTGCTTTGATCTTTCATGACTGTAGCTTCACATCCAGCTCTTACCTTGGGGCTCACAACTCAACTGTGACGGAGGCCTTGTTATCCCCATCTGCAAAGGGAGAAACTGAGGCACAGGGAGATATCCTGAATCATCCACATAACTGGTTCAGGACTTTTCTCTTGATTCTGGAGCTGCTTCTGTAGTGTTACTCAAAACCTTTTTGTGAATCTCAGACCCCTTCAGAGTAACCGATGCAAGTACGGACCTCTCCCTAGAAAAACTGACAAGCTCTACTCATCTGATATTTAGGGGTTGGGGGGGGCGATTCATAGATCAGTTGAAGCCCTTGCAAGGTAAGAACTGCTTCAAAACATAATTGTGTGGTTTATAAGCTCGTGTTTATTGAGTAGTGTGTCCCAAATATATGCGAAGCCTTTCCAAACATTGTATCATTTGACCATCCTGAGAGGCGGTGAATCTGATATTCCCATTTTACAGACAAGAGACTGAGGCTCAGAGAAAGGAAGAATTTAGCCAGCCCCACAGTGGCCAAGTTGGTGGCTGGGTACCAAAGGAAGGTCCATCCACACAGCCTGACTTCAGAGCCGCAACTCAAAATGACCACCCTGGTATGAACTTATATAGAGATTTAAGAGGTTGCCAGCCAAAGTTGTCATAAATGGTGGGTGCTTATGGCTGGAGAGGGCAGTGTCTTGGAGTTTCTTTTTACTTTTCTTTTTTTTTTTTTTGGCGCGGCATGCGACACACAGGATCTTAGTGCCCCCTGCACCGGAAGCTCAGAGTCTTAACCACTGGACCGCCAGGGAAGTCCCAGTCTTTGAGTTTCCTGATGTCCCTTACATCAGACTGCCCTGATTGAATCAATGGTGGGAAATTCACGTTACTTCTTTGTGTCCCCCTGGCCTCGCCAGCGAGATGGAGCAGCCAGCGTTCACCGTGCTTTTCTCCAGCTCACTGGTGTGGTGAGATCTGAGTCATAAAACGGTCGTGAAGCACTTTGTAGACGACGAGGGAGCGATCCATTATTTGCAGAGCAAAAACCCACTTGGGGTGAGCTGCCTCCTGTCCCCTGAGTGTCCACACACGTTAGATCAGAATCGCTTCCCCAAGCATATCAGAAAGTTAATAAACCGGGAAGGCTTTCATGGGATTTTGGGGCCCCCCTTTACATTTTAATAGCAGATTGAAGTGCTAGTGAGAGGAGGAATTTGCTTTTCGAGAACAGAGATTTTACAGTCCCCAGCCTTGCCCCAGTGCGCTGCTTTAGTCGTTTGAGAAAGGCTGCCAGAAACTGAGTAAGCCTCGCCAGGGGAAAACAACAACAGAGCCCTCCCAGCACCCCAGAACCTCTGCCACCTGCTCCCGTGAAAAGGCCAATTCAGTCGGCTGCAGTGGAAAACATTCCCGGGGCCGTTCGTTAGCAGGCTGCGACGCCGTTTGGCCGTGGATTTCAATATTCCCTTGTAACGTTTTACAACCCAGACCCGGCGACAATGGTGTCATTCATTGCATCCGCTCACGTGGAACAGAATGTGAGAGGGAGGCGGAGCTGGGGAGAAGCTGGTCTGCAGCCCTGACACCCAGGGTGAGCTGAGGGACTCAGGACCCTGGTTGGTGTCCAGACTGGGCAGAGCGCGTCTGGTCTGCAGGACACAGCAGAGAGCAGTGGTATTTGACATTTGGTAAAGTGGGATTGATTGACAGTTTGACCGGTAAAGGTTGATGTTGCCCGGTGTAGCCAATATCTAACTCTGGCATCCTAGAGGAGGATGCTCTATGTAACAGAATGGTTGTGTCATCCCAGCAGTGATGGGAAGGCAACAATTCCCTATTATCAAGTATAAGTCGGCAAGAGCTTTGGAATAGCCCTGACGTGGAGTGCAGCTCAGCTTTACCTCTTCTTAGCCGGGTGATCCGGGGCAAGTTGCTTAACCTTTCTGAGCCTCATTTTCTCTATCTCTAAAGTAAAGCTAATCATAGTGATGAAATGGGATTCTTGCCAGGATCAAATGAGGGAAACCATGTAAGTCAACCAGTACAGTAGCTGGGACATTAGGACGCACGGAGAGAACGACGTGGATGATGAAGAGGAAGATGAGGAGGAGGATGATGGAAAAACAGTCCCCAGTTGCTGCCCTCTTCCCAGACACACGAGGGCTCTTCAGCTTTCACTTTAATTCTCTGGTGTCCTGGATTCTTCTATGATGCTCTCAAACTGTGGAGGAAAATAGTTTATCTTCTCATCATAGGGACTTTAGAGGCTTTTGCTGTGTTGCTACTCACTGAGTTCCTTGGATTGGTCCACTGATGAGCCCATGAAAAACAATCCCAGGAATTCTCTGGCGGTCCAGTGGTTAGGACTCGGCGCTTTCAATGCCGAGGGCATGGGTTCGATTCCTGGTCAGGGAACTGAGATCCGGAAAGCATTGTGGCCAAAAAAAAAAAAAAAAAAAAGATGCCAATGTTGTTTGTTGGTACCATTTTCCCCGCTTTGCCTCTGTAACCCCATCCTGGTTGAGAAGTCACTCTTCTCTTCCATGCCTCAGTTTTGACACCTGTCAGATGGATTTGGGGATGTTGTCTTTCAGGCATCAAGAAAGATGTGCGTGATTGATGGTGGGAATGATGTTTCAAGTTCTTCAGAGAGGAACAAACTGAGAGGGACAAGTGGTTACTGGGATAATATGCCTTTCCCACTTCTGTGAGTGTTCGTAATCAAAAGCAGAATTTGGCCTTTCCAGAGAGTAATTTTGCAATTTGGCAGTGCTGGAAGGGAGAATTCCATGGAGTCCATTGATACATTCTCTTGTAAATTCCCTCAGCCAACATTTTTTAAGAGTTATTTTCTTTAATTAAAAAAATAACGGTCTCCATTAAGAATATCAAACTAAAAGAGATTCCCCCCTTCCTGTTGGATCTCTGACAGTCCAGTACTTGAACTAAGCAAGACCTAGATAGAATTGCCAGTGAGATTTGACAACTTTTATGTTTTATTATTATCATAATTTTTCTTCCTCTTCTTTTTCTTCTTCTTTTTTTTTTTTCTTTCCATTACGTAGCTTCAGCAGCCAAGGGAGAACTATAAAGCTAATTTCATTCCTTTCAGCCTCCTGGGCCCAGAAGGAGAGTCTGAGCAGTGGTGCTGCTCAGGATGGCTCCAGCTTTAGTTCTGAGATGACACAGGCCATGGGAAAGCTGGGCTAGGAGACCCCTGGGTGTCATGAGGGTGTCTATAGCCTCCTGGACACTTGGCAGACACTCCATTGTCCCCTGCCTGGTTACTCTGACGTACTTTCAGATGACAAAGGCAGGGGCCCAGGGTGGAGACAGTCATCCCCCTGAGGGATGGGAGAAGCGAGAGAGGAGTCTTGGGCCCCAAACACCCACACCCCCAAAAGCATATTATGTTTTAAAATTGAAAGAAGTCAGTAGGAGATTGGCTAGAAGTAATTTGGGGACAGTTGGGTTAGAAATCTGGTGGTGTCTCTTTGTAGCTCTGTGATCCTGGGCAAGTTATTTAATCTGCCTGGGCCTCGGTTTTCTAATCTGTAAAATGGGGACTAAAGCAGTACCCACTTCATAGGGTCATGGAGAGGACGAAGTGGGCGGATGCAGCGTTCTTCAAAATGTGCTAGGTGTAGTGCTCTTCGTACGTAAGATAATTTCAGGTGTATCTTTTGATTTTAATAGGTATTTACTTTAAATTGCATTAGAGGAACTATAACTAGTACCACAAACCCCTAATTTCATGTATATTACTACTCAGAGTGAGGCAAAACATATTTAGATAAACAATTCATTTTAAAAATGGAATAAGTTAAAGAATAGTTGGTTCATGGCAAGAATCACAGCTAAGTTCGAGATTTCCTGATACATATTTCTTCTAGAGAGGCGTTCTTACTCTGTGTCAGGCCATGGGCCTCTCTGGCAGTCTGGTGAAGATTAGGGATCACTTCTTAGAATAATCTGATTAAATGTGTAAAATAAGATGCATCGATTGATGCAATAAGATGCAAGGAAGACAGTTATATTAAAATATAGCTGTTGGGGCTTCCCTGGTGGCGCAGTGGTTGAGAGTCTGCCTGCCGATGCAGGGGACACGGGTTCGTGCCCCGGTCTGGGAAGATCCCACATGCCGCGGAGCGGCTGGGCCCGTGAGCCATGGCCGTGGAGCCTGTGCTCCGGCAACGGGAGAGGCCACAACAGTGAGAGGCCCATATACCACACACACACACACACACACACAAAAATATATATATATATATAGTTGTCAAAATCTTTTCTAAATGGTGATACAGTAATATGCGCACTTTATGAACGTCTTAAGTAACAGGATCTAGTGGCAGGTCAAAAACGACTGTATTTTTGTAGTCATCAGGAGCATAAATGGTGTCTGGAGACACATACAGCTGCAACGGGATGTGAAGCTATTTTGTTTCTGTTGATGACAGTCGCTAGGGCTGCTAACTGAACTGTGGCTTGTTGCCGACACCCGAACAGAAAGAAATACTAAATTCCAATTCAAGATGAGTGAAAACAAAGACATCATTTTGAAAATCTAAGTTTACACCCCTAAGTTTTTCCCCAAAGTTAAGATCTCCAAGTTAAGGAGACAGACAGGCTTATGGCACTGCTCCCTCCCGAGAAATTTTATAGGCTGAAAGCACGAGTCATTTTATAACGGCAGTCACGATAGTTTCTACTATGTGCCAGACATTTTCTAGAGTGTATTGTTGGGTAATTTCAACAATCTTGAGAGGTAACTGACACTCAGAGAGATTGTGTCTTGTCCAAGATCACACAGCTGTTAGATGGTACGTCTGGTATAGAACATATATTTTCCTGAATCTAGCACCTTTATTCTTCCCACTATACCCTGATTCTTAGATACTCAAGTAAAAATCACAGTCCAGTGGGTTATCAGGGAAGGGAAGGTGTCCAGAGGACTCAGGGCTGACTGCTGTGGTTTCTCCAAACTATCTCTGTATTTCTCCCATTTTGCAGATGAGGAAACTGAGGCTTAGCTAGGTCACCTGCCAACTCTGTGACCTTTAGCTGAGCTCTGTGCTACAGACTTGGTGGATTGGAGAACTCATTTCTGTGGGTTGCGTGAAGAAGGGACATTTCCTGAGGGGTATTGCTAGCAGCTTTGCTGGATCCACAGATGACCAGAGATCGGATTCAAATCCTGTTCTGCCCCTCTCACTTCTAGGGACCCGTCTTGGGGGAAATGCGGGGGAAGCTTTGAGTATCTTCAACTTCATTTTCATTTTGCTTTCCAGCCAAGCAGGTCCTCCCCTGGGAATTTCAGCTCTGTTTCCATTGCGTTTTGCCAGGCGCGGTGGTGCGGTGGGTGGGGATGGGGATGGGGGGAGGATGGATGGAGAGCCTGGAGGGTCACACGTCGCTCCGGGAGGCTGTACGCTCTTCCTTTATTTGTGTATTCCTCCTAAACTAGTCCTCCGGCTCCACTATAATAATTATTATTATATTAATAATTCATATAATAATTCTGTTAATAATTGGTAATAGTAATTATTGTTTTCAACATGGAAGTATTCATCTAAACTTCGTAAGCGCTCACTGTAAAAAGAGCCAAGCCATGCAGACGTACAGAAAGTAATAAGTTGATCTAAAAGGTCTCCCGTAACCCCAGCTTCTGGAGGGAACCTCTGGGATTCATTTCATAATCTAGACCATGTTGTTTCCCCCTTCTTTAACTTAATTCAGCTCACACAGATTTCTGAATTTGTGCATATCCAGCCTTCTCATCCCTTTCAAGGCTGCATAATATTCCATTGTTAGCTCTATCAAAGTTGACGCTGCCATTAATGAGGACAATTAGGTTATTTCTGGGTTTTTCCCTTGTTACAGACAGTGCTGCAGAGAAAATCCTCATACTTACATCTTTGGGTACTGACCTGATGGCTTCTTGGGAAAATCCTTTGTAATGGGATTGCTTGCTCCATGTTATTGTATATTATTATTATTATTATTATTATTGTTTTGGCCATGCCTTATGGCAAACGGGATCTTAGTTTCTTGACCAGGGATGGAACCCATGCCCCCTGCATTGGGAGTGTGGAGTTTTAACCACTGGACCACCAGGGAAGTCCCTGTATATTTTTAAAACTGGATGCTCTTGGGAATTCCCTGGTGGTCCAGTGGTTAGGACTCGGGGATTTCACCACCGTGGTCCCAGGTTCCATCCTTGGTCGGGGAACTAAGATCCCACAAGCCATGTGGCGTGGCCAAAAAAAAAAAAAAGGGGTGATATCATATTGCCTTCCAGAAAAGATGGGCAAATCACCCTTCCATCAGCCTACACACTGTACTAGTTACTCTCCTGAACAAGATTTCCTTTCCCCATCCCAAACATTGGCAGCCCCCTCCTCTTTGTGCACCTGGGAATATTATGGGTCGGGCCGTTCTCTTCTTATACACCCCGGATGTTTCTCTCAATTCTCCCTGTTATCTTTGAGCTGTCCCTCCTCTCAGCTCCTTGGCAAGCTCTCACTCTGATCCCTCCCCGATCCACCTGGCTTCCTTTGGGACTCTTGTGATGCTCAGCACCTCTTTCTTCCTTTCCAGGAGAGGTTTCTGTTGAATTTCCCAAACTCTTATGAGGAAAAAAATGGTCTGAAAGCTGAAGGGAAGGGAATGTGGAGGACGGATCATAAGAGTGTGAGGGGCCAGATTTTGAGCACTTTGGAGGAGGCTGTACCTGTGGCGTCATAAACTGAGGCTCAGAAAGGTTGTAGTCCAGAAGTCTGTAAGTGGTGGAGATGGGACCTGAATTTGGATCTGCCTGGTCTTAGTTTCCACGCTCTTTTCTCTGTCTGCTTCGTCCTCCTTTTTCTTCTCCTTTTCCTTCCCTCTCTCCCTCTCCCTCTACTCTGCCTCCAAAACTGTGACAGTCCTGCTGATGGCTACCATTTGCTGTGACAAACACTGTTTTAAGCCTTTCACGTGTATTAACTAATTTCCTCTCTCAATAGCCCTTTGAACCTGGGGTTTTTTATTATCCCTTTTTTACAGATGGGAAAACCAAGGCATGGAGAAGTTAAGTGTTGTGTCATTGGCAACAAGTACAGCAACTCAAAAAGAACGTCTAAGGCATGAGGAGCAAACTATTCAGATTAGGGTAACCTAGGTTCTTATGTGACTACCCCAGGTGGTCAGCTACCATTCTTTACTGATGTTGGGCAAAGGCCACAGCCCCATTTTAAAGATGGAGACCCAGAAGTTAAGTCTCAGTGAACTCTCAGCTCTTTAGCTTTTGAATTAGGGAATTCAAAGATGTCTAGAATAGGTTGAACTATTTCAACTGCCATGTGTGTTTATGGATTGTTGAGAGGGGTCTCAACTGGAGGTGCTCATTTACCTTTCTGCATATGTATAGAACTATTCATAAATCTACTTGCCTAATGTATAAGACATGAAAAGGTGGCAATTAAATATATACGTATAGGATAGGATGCATTGGATGCACTTGAGTATAACTGGATCTATTCATTCATCAAAGATCCCTTTGTTTCTTACTCTGTCTGTGAGTTTTCTGGTAGAGTCTTTGACCCTGTGGTTCAGCCAGTGGGAGGATCTCTATCAGGCCACTGATTAGTGTTACTTTGCATCTTCTCTCTTTCAGTAAAGAATATCCCGTGGTTCCCAGGAGCACAGTGAGACAGAAAGTGGCCTCCAACCACAGTCCTTTCAGCAGTGAGCCTCGAGCTCTCTCCGCCTCATCCAACTTGGGGTCCCAGTACCAGTGTGAGAATGGTGTGTCTGGCCCCTCCCAGGACCTCCTACCCCCACCCAACCCGTACCCGCTGCCCCAGGAGCACGGCCAAATTTACCATTGCACCAAGAGGAAAGGTGAGTGTGACAGCCCTGCCCTCCTGGCCACTGTCTGTACTTCCTCCTTCTTTTCCTTGAAAAAAAAAGTACACATAACTACGTGTATTTATTTTTAAAATGTAAGCAATACAAAACTACAAAGAGATTGTAAGAAGTTCAAACCATTCAAGTAAAGCTAAAGATTCCTTTGACACATCCCCCTGCTTCCTTGGGGAAAACTTATTCAGAATGTTCAGACCCATTTATTTATTTACACTTGCACACACCCACAAATACAAAGAGTTTTGCTTTTAGTTTTAACAGTTGATATCATACTGCATCTATTTTGCAATTGGCATTTTTTTAAACTTTAGAATGCATCGTAGATATCTTTTCGTGAACTTAGAGTGGCCTCACTCGTTTTAGCGCTGAAGAGCAAGTATTGCCCCAAAAGGATAAAGCTGAGTTTATGTTGCCACTAGTCGTCAGGGAGTGTGCTTCCAGGGAACCTCCTTGGAATTGGATGTGCCCTTTAGTTCATGTGCAGGGTTTCTCCCAGGTGGATTCTGAGCTCTTCTTTCCTTTCCAGCTCAAATCAATACCGAAAAAGGCGGGGAGGGAGAGAAAAAAATCACAATAGATTTTTCTCTCCTGTGCATCCCCTCTTTAAATCGACTAGGCTGTTGTCTGAGACACAACCTCATTTCCTTTGCCAAATGAGAAATGGATGATTTTTTTGCTAAGTTATCTGAGTCCAGAGGGGAGGTTGAGGAAGGAAATTTCTGGTGGCAGTTTTTCGAGGCAGAATCGAAGGCGTTGATGTGGGCAGTGGGACCAGAGGAACAGATGGGAGTCTCAACTCTGCCACCAGCTTCCTGTGTGACCTCAGGCAGGCGTCCTAGCCCTGCTGTGTGTCAGTTTCTCCCTTTGTAAATGATGCTAAGTTCCCTAGAACAGTTGGTGCTTGGTAAGCTGGGTGACAGCTATGAAGGAATGAGTGGCAGGTATCCCTCCAGAAAGTGAGTCCTGGGAGGAAGTGAAGAGAAGGCTGCTCATCTAGGTGAAGGTTTGGGATAACAGACATAAGGGAAGGGGGCCATGTAGGCTCGTGCTTATGCCCGTGGTCTTGAGAGTCAGAAAAGCAAGATGAATCTTATCTTTGCCATTTTCAAATGTTTATGATTAGGTGTGAGTTACTTAGCAAACATCACTAAAAGTTACTCTAAACATCACTAAAAGTCATCTATAGGTTCGGGCCCGTGATTGGACCTGTCTCATAGACTTGGTGTGAAGATGTCATGAAATCATGCTTGTCCTGTGTTCAGCACGGGGTTGACTTAATAAACCGGCCCTGTTTCGCTCCAGCAGGCCCACGGCTCCATCTTTAGAGTGGCCCTGTTGGGCCTCACAGCCCTAGCAGCCAACATGACGCCTGTCAAAGCCCAGTCCCTGGTGCCTGGACCCTTTTCTTTCCTCTTTTTTTTTGGGCTGTGCTCGTGGCATGCAGGACCTTACTTCCCCAGCCAGGGATCGAACCCGCACCCCCTGCAGTGGAAGCACAGACCGCCAGGGCAGTCCCCCATGGGCTTTCTTTAAAATAACAAACAAACAAAACCCAACAACTCACTAACCAGAACCAATGGAAAAGGCTGCTTTGGCAGCTTTCTCTGGAATAGGGGTGACGTGAGGAAAGGAACACGGTTTGGTGATTTGACATTTACCAAAATCACGTTTTGAAAGAGGGAAGAGCTATCACGGGTCCAAGCCGGGGGCTGGGGAGCTGACTTGGGTGAGACTGAGCTTTCCAGACTTACCTGAAGCCCATCCAAGCTCCTTGGATCTGGAAGTCCTGAGCAATATCACCCCAACAGGCCCCCTGGCCCAACTCCCAGCACGACCGCTGCCAGATGGGCTGGAGACCAGATGCCTGCAAACATGCCTCTTCAGGCACAAGCAGGGGTTAAGAATGTCCCATGAAACACAGGTCCCTGCACAGAGATTCTGTTTTATATTATATTTAAGAGTGCCCTGCCTAGGTTCCAGACCACAGCCTTTTCAAGAACGTTATTAAGTAGGTACTCTTATTAACCCACTTTACAAATGGGGAAACTGAGGCCCACAGAGGGAAAACTGTGAGCTAATGGTTCTTGAAGGCAGCATTTGAACCCAAGCCTGGTCTGCAGACTCTGCCTGGGCCCTGAACCACCGCCCTATCTGCCTCCATTACCTTTGCTTATGGGCTACGGTCTCCAAATTTCATCGTCCACCAGAGATCTGCTCTTGAGGCTGGGTCAAACACGCTGATTAAGAGCTCACCAGGTTTGAATTAAAGAGTTCTTTCGATTAAATTAATGCCAGACCAGCAGAAGAGGAGGAAGTTACAAAGAATCAGGGCGCTGTTTTGAGATCAGTATTTACAGCAGCATCCTTGTAAATGCACTCCTGGAGGATGCAGGGTGAAGGCTTTGAATGCAAGCCTGATGAACCCTCTTTGGGTGATGTGAGGACTTGGTTTGCGTGGGGGTGTTGTCCGGGATCCTCGAGTGAACTTGGGATCAACTTGAGGTGGCCCCTGGGGAAGCTAGAGTCAGTGGCTGGTCTGTTGCAGTATGTTCCAGCAGCTGACACTTTCCAGCAGTGTGACCATGGGTCAGTTGCTTCAGCTTTCTTAACTACCTTTTCTGCAGAATGGGGATGACAGTAGTACCTACCCTGCAGGGTTGTTAGGAGACAAAATGAGATAATCCAGGTAGAGTACCTGAAAGAGTGCCTGGTACCTGTAAGTCCTCTATTGGACGTGAGCTAGCCCCGCCCTTGGGAAACTCACACGGTTGCAAGCAGCTCACACATTCAACAACTCATTACAGATTGTTTGATGACAGTGGTGATTGAATGCTCGAATGCTATAACGGATATACGGAAAGTGTTAACAGAAAGCAAAGTGGGGTATCGATCGGACTAGGGTAGGGCGTCAGGGAAGAATTTCAGCTGAGGTCTGCGGAGAGTGGGAGTTGGAGAGGAGATTGGGATGCCGAGTGGGTGTCCAGGCGTTGAGAAGAGCATGCGTGCAGCCCCTCAGAAGATGGGGAGCCCGCTCCCGCTGGGGCAGTGGACAGGAGGCCCGGGTGGCTGGAGCACAGAGCAGGGGAAAGTGACGGGAGGGGAGGTCGCCAAGGAAGGCAGGGACTAGCACGACGCCCGTCCTTGTGAGCCATTTTGGGGGGTTCGGATTTTAGCCTAACACCGATGGGCGGCCATTGGAGGGGTCTGAACCCCTGAGTGGCAGGATTCAGGTCGTGCTTTGAGGCGGTCCCTTTGCTGTGATAGAACCGATGCCAGGGCCCCATTCAGAGGCTGTTGCAGGCTCTGAGGTGTGAGATGATGGTGGCTCAGGCCAGGGTGTGCCGAGAAGAGCTGGCGGTGTCGGGAGAGTCAGGACCTCGTGACTGGTTGAAGATAACAAGGTAAAGAATTGCCCCTCGTTCACGGATGCGGACACTGAGGCTCAGAGAGATTGAGACACTTGCCCAGAGTCACCCAGCTAGTGAGCCGCTCCGCCCCAAATTCATACATACTGAGGTGTGTGCACTCGGGGTGCCAGGCTCTTTTCACCTCTGCAGAAACCTCGGCCCTTCTCACCTCCCTCCACCCCCCAAAAGGGAGCTCCCAGGGACAGAGAACATTCCAGCCAAGCTTGGTCTGTCCTGCCTGCCTGCCTCGGAGACGACAAAAAGCAATTCATCATCAGCCTCCATTGTAAAGTGATAAGGAATCAGCCAAGGTTTCCTTCCAGTTTGGGACTCCCGTTAAGTGATAACTCCATGGGTGGCTTCCCCCGACCCCGGTCCCTGACTGCCCCACTATCTGACTTCCCCTCATTGTCTGTCTCCTTTCCAACCAGCCCAGGAGGCAGCCCCAATGAAATGTCAAAAGGCCAGGCCGGCCAGAGGGCCCCTTGTGTTTGGACCCAGCTGTCTCCAAACTATCTCTCTCGATGGTTGGAGCCAAAAAAGCTGGGAAGGTCTTTTATCAATGCCACTCAATCAAATCCAGGACCCCAGGGCCTGGGAGAGCACTTGTCTATCTTTCTTTCCCCCTCCCACCCTGACTACCCTCCCCACAATTAGAAACCAAAGGCAACCCAAATAAAGATTTTAGCAAAGCCATTTTCTGCACTGGTACGGAGAGGGGATTGGATATAGTAAAGGGTTTTGCATCTTCTCAGTCTCTGTAGTTTGTAGAGCGATTCTACCTCCTTTTCTTCACTGGATCCTCACTGCAATCTTTGAGCCATGGGAGATGCCCTCCCATCCCCATTTTGCAGGGGGGAAAATAGAGGACTGGGAGCTTGGATTCCCAAGGTTATGTGGCTGGTGAGCGGCCGATCTGGGATGCGTTCATCAAGTAAATATTAACGGTACACTTCCTTTGTACTGGGCACTGTGCTGTGTGCTGAAGACAAGGGGAGAGTGAGATGGAAAAGGTCCCTGATCCCAGGAAACTTGTATTCTCAGTGGGGGACACAGATAGTAAGCAAGTCAGTACATTTCATGGCTTCAGATAGTGGCTGAGATCTGAACGGGAGTCTTTTGATTCCCAATCTAGGATCTTCCCACAATACCATGCTAGTTCTTTTTTTTTTTTTTTTTGCGGTATGTGGGCCTCTCACTGTTGTGGTCTCTCCCGTTGCGGAGCACAGGCTCCGGACGCGCAGGCTCAGCGGCCATGGCTCACGGGCCTAGCCGCTCCACAGCATGTGGGATCTTCCCGGACTGGGGCACGAACCCGTGTCCCCTGCATCGGCAGGCAGACTCTCAACCACTGCGCCACCAGGGAAGCCCCCATGCTAGTTCTTTGCACTTTAAAGTTAAGAGCTAACAACATGGGGACAAACCCACACACAAATCCATCCATCCATCCATAAGTGTCAAGATGATTACCACCATCCATCTGTCCATCATCCATCCATCCATCCATAAGCGTCAAGGTTACCACCTTGTCATACTCTCTGAGCACAGTGGGTTGCATGAAGGCTGAAAGGTTGGGGCCATCTAGCAGAAGGAGCACTGTTTGAGGAGTCCAAAGGCCTGAGTTAGAGTCCTACTTCTGACTTGCTGAAGGTCACTCAGCTGAGGAGTCGCTGCTCACTGCTCTACCTCCAGGGTCTCTGTCTGTGAAGACTCCACCACGGTCTTTCATCTGAATGAACTCCATCAGCAAGGGACATGACCCATTTGGGAATGGTGACAATATTTACTCAATGGCATCAGTGATTTGAAAGCAGCTCTGTGAGTTTTCTAGCTCTGGAATCCACCCGAACACCTTCAAGTATTGGATGACCTTCACAGAGCCGTCTGTCCAATCTTCCAAGAGGGAAAACAGAGTCGACCCGCATTACTTGGGCAGATAAGACTTGAATACTTACTTTAGGTACCAGGAAGATAGAAACTAGAATGCACTGTTATTATCTCAATTCCTACATGAAATTTAGGTATTATCCCCACGTACAAACAAGAACCGAGACTGGAATGGTCCAGTGGTTCGCCCAAGGTTGCGTAGCCAGTGAGTCAGAGACATAACTGTGCCCTAAGATCTGTGTTCTGGATTCATCATTAGAGTCACTTTATCCAGAATCGACGGCATCCAGAAACACGCAAGGCACCAGGGTTTCTCACACTGCTATGTGGTGATCAGTGGTCAGAATCATGAAGGGGTTTACTATTGGCCAAGAGACTCCTCTGGGCTCTGGACATTATATCAATATAATTGACCACCCTTACTCAACTTGCTGAAACCAAGCCGTGGACTCATCTGATTGAGGACTTGACCCTTGACTACAGCCCATTCCCCAACAGTGGAAGAGAAACAGGACTCATCTGGGACAGAGGTCTTTGCTGTTGATCAGTTATCAGGCTCCCAATAAAAAGATAGAAACCAAACCATCACGAAAATAAACACAGAGATTACATCCCGAGCATTTATCACGACCGACGTGAAATTTGGATCCTGGCTTGGGAATTTCTTTACAGTGTGATGAGGACCAAGAGGCACTGGAGAATGCTCACGTCCTGTTTCCATCAATAAGCCAGCATTGAGTTTTTCTTAGGACTCTGCATCAGATCTTTGGGGTATTAAGGATTGGAATGTGTAATTTTACGATTTTCCAAAATGTGCTCTGGCATTTTTCATATTATTCTTCCTTTTTTACTTGTAACCAGTCTGGAAGGGGATCAGAAACTCGGGAATGGTTAGTTTGCCTTTTTTTTTTTTTTTTTTCTCTCTCTTGCCAGGGTACCCTGCAGCTGTACTTTCTATTATTGAAGAGGGGAACGCCCTGGTTAAATGGAAAACCCAAAGGTTATGAATCCAGCAACAATGGAAACATTCAGATTTATGGATCTTGGGGGGTGGGTGGAAGGAAGAATAGAGGGAAGGAATCAAGGGAGGAGGTGGCCAGGACAAAAAAAGAAATAAGTCAAGAGAAGCAGTGTCTTTAAGACGCCCCCAAAACGCCCGGTTGAAAAGTGAAAAAATGTGGACACTTGCTCATCTGGATGTCTTCAAACATCTGGATGGTTGGCATCATGTAGCTAGGACACCTGGAAGAGTGATGACTGCCTTTTTCACTTTTTTTTTTGACCAATGTTTGGGCATCCTACGGGTCCCAGATGTGTCCCAGAAAGAGTCTAGCTAATAGTAAGTTTGCTTGCTGTTAGGTGGGTACAACCTTTGTGTAGATATGTGTTATTTGGGGAGATTTTTGACTTACCTGGGGGTATCACTCGGAGAATGATGCGAGTAGATTTGTTTGGTGGAAGCCACACCTGTTGGTTTATAGTCCAGTGTGAAGCCGTAGGACTTCCTGTGGGGAGAATGACTGACTTGGAGCTTTACATCCAAGGAGCACCTGCTCTTCACACAGTGTCAGCCTCCTGCCCTTACAGGTCCTGCCCTTGTGCAGGGGAGGATGGAGAGGGACCAAGGATGTGTGCCGAGCAGGACCAGCACCAGGACCAGTTGACCAGCACCTGGCACTTGGTAGCAGCTCAGTCAGTATCTGTTGGATGACTTGAGTGAGTGGCGCTGCGTAGTAGAAATCGAGAGAGCTTGGAGGCAAGGTGTGATCGGCAAGGTGAAGCAGACCCAGCTTTGATTCCAGCCCCTGCTCCTTCCCAGCTGCATGGCCTTGAGCAAGTCACTTCTCTGAGCTTCAGTTTTTGCCTCTAAGAGATGAGAACGAGAGCAGCCACCTTGAGGAATGACACTAGGAGATTAGAGTCAGGTCACTTAGTAGGTGCTTAATAAATCATAGCTCTTCTTTCTTCCCTTACTTAGTCCTGCGTCCTGCCCACATGCCATCAACCATCACAGTGGTGACAGCTGTGTCCCAGGGTTTCATTTTTTTTCACACTTGCCAAACTCAGTCATATTTCTTTTTTTTAAATTAATTAATTAATTTATTTATTTTAGGCTGCGTTGGGTCTTCATTGCTGCACGCGAGCTTTCTCTAGTTGCGGCGAGCGGGGGCTACTCTTCGTTGCGGTGTGTGGGCTGCTCATTGTGGTGGCTTCTCTTGTTGTGGAGCATGGGCTCTAGGCACGTGGGCTTCAGTAGTTGTGGCTCGTGGGCTCTAGAGCGCAGGCTCAGTAGTTGTGGTGCACGGGCTGAGTTGCTCTGCGGCATGTGGGATTTTCCCGGACTGGGGCTCGAACCCGTGTCCCGTGCATTGGCAGGCGGATTCTTAACCACTGTGCCACCAGGGAAGACCAGACATATTTCTTAATGTTATTCATTAGAAAGAGATCGGAAGTGAGGAAAGAAAAATCTCCAGTTTGGGGAGTAAAATTCCAGCCAAGGAATGAATCCGTGTGAGGTTTACATCTTGGTAGAAACTCCCAAGTATTGCTTCCCTTGAGGGAAACACCTGGAGGTGTGTTATTACAGACGAGGTCTGCCGTGACACAGGTGGTGTTACCCTGGTAACAAGAGCTGCCCTTGGTGATGGGTATCAGGAGATTTACATGCTCAATTTTATTCCTTAGCTGCCCAGCGAGGTAAGTATTGCTAACTCTGATTCAAAGGTGATAAAAAATGAGTCCCAGAGATGGCAGATGCCTTGCTAGTGTCACACCGACATTAAGTAAAAGAGCTGGATTCAGACTCACGCATGTCTAAGTTTCTTAACCTGAGGTCTGCATTTTAGGGAGTGCTTGAGCCCCCTGAATTTGTGTGCATGACTTTGGTCTATACAAATGGTTCTCAAAACTTCGTGTTTCAGTTTATTTTTCTAGGAGAGAAAAGAGCCCAGCTCTTTTGTTAGGCCCCAGCGGGGTCAGTGACCCCAAAGTGGTTGAGGAAGACCCTCTTTCAGAGACAGAACTCTCTCTACTGCTCTGCACTAGGGATTAATTAGCGCTTACAGAAGGGAAGTGACTTGTTCAGCGATGAAACAGCGACACATGAATTGGTACCAACTCAACAGATCATAACTGGGTCCTTGTTCACATAAGGCATCAGGAAAGGATTTGGGGATTCATTCGGGCTCCCATCCATTTATCCACTTGTCCATCCACTGTTCCATCCATTGCACAAGTATCTGCTGCATGTCTTTCTGTCTAGCATGGCATGGAAGAACAGGAATTTTGTCACGAGATTCCTAGGATTCTAATCTTAGCTCCACTGTTTATCAGCCATAGAAGACCTTGGGCACGTTTCTTGACCTCTGTGTGTCTCCTTTCATCTGTAAAATGAGGATACTGAGAGAACCCACCTCACGGGGTTCTTGAGAAGATTAAACGGGTGACCTCATGGAGAGTACTCAGAACCATGCCAGGCAGAGTAAATGCTGTATGTGTTTCTACTGTTATTGTTGATGCTGTTGTTATTATTTTTGTCACTAGGTACGTCCCAGGTTCTGGGAATACAGTGATGGGTAATCCAGACCATGTGTTGCCTTCATGAAGTTCACATGCTGGGGAGGATGGAAGATAATCATAATAATTGTTATTTATTGAGTGTTCCCTTGTACCAAGCTCTGGACTAAGTACTTAATCTATATTTTCCCATTTCATTGTCAACACTTCCCTTTCTAGAGGGTGCTGTCATGACCCTTTCCATTTTACAGATGAAGAAACTGAGCTCAATTTCCCCAGTTTACTAGAAACTATACAAAGCATCTTTTCTAATGATTGCATTAATGTTCTATTGAGGGAATATACTGAAAGTTATTTAAAAAAAAAAAAAAAAGGAACCTGAGCTTGGAAAGGTCAAACTGTTTGCTTAGAACTCCGTAGCCCAGAGTCTTAGCCATGACAGTCCACCCTCTTTTTATCAGAATGGAGGTTGGCGCTAACCATCTTCCCGACTTAATTCTTCCGTCCTTGGGCCAAATGGCTGTCTCTGCCTTGAGCTATGGGGCGGCTGATCCTGGCCTCACGGGTGTCTGTCCTTCTGTCTCAGCAGATGAAGAATGTTCCACCACAGACCATCCCTATAAGAAGCCCTACATGGAGACATCGCCCAGTGAAGAGGACCCGTTCTACCGCTCCGGCTACCCCCAGCAGCAGGGCCTGGGTGCCTCCTATAGGACAGAGTCAGCCCAGCGGCAGGCCTGCATGTATGCCAGCTCTGTGCCGCCCAGCGAGCCCGTGCCCAGCCTGGAGGACATTAGCTGCAACGCCTGGCCCAGCATGTCCTCATACAGCAGCTGCACGGTCACCACCGTGCAGCCCATGGACAGGCTACCCTATCAGCACTTCTCTGCTCACTTCACCTCGGGGCCCCTGGTCCCCCGGCTGGCTGGCATGGCGAACCACGGCTCCCCGCAGCTCGGAGAGGGAATGTTCCAGCACCAGACCTCCATGGCCCACCAGCCTGTGGTCAGGCAGTGTGGGCCTCAGACTGGCCTCCAGTCCCCCGGCAGCCTTCAGGCATCGGAGTTCCTGTACTCTCACGGCGTGCCAAGGACCCTGTCCCCGCATCAGTACCACTCGGCCGTGCACGGAGTCGGCATGGTTCCAGAGTGGAATGACAGTAGCTAAGGCGAGGCCTGCTCCTTCACCGCCATTTCCAGAGGGAGGGGAGAGAGGGAGAGGGACAGTCGCAGGGAGAACCCCAAGGACGAGATGTCTCATTTCACCCCGTGTTCACGTCTGCACTTGAGAACCCCCCACCCTGCCCCCAACACTGATGTAATCAGTCGCTTGAATCCACAATTCAAAAAATGTGACTTTGTTTTGTCTCAAAACTTAAAAAACCGCCAAGAGGAGATGAGTCTCTTCCCCCCCCGCCCCTCCCCCCCACTGCACTCATCAACCGGCCACATTCACACCACCTCCAGATGCCCTCCTTGATTTCTTTTCTTTTGGTCTCCAGAATGTCCTGCCTCCTGGAGTGTTTGATCCTCATGCGTAGTTAGAGTCCTTCCCTGTCTTGGTGTTAATGTTGACGTTGTTATATAATAAATAATAATATATTTTTTCTTTCCATTTTCTTAACGGGACCCAGTCCCTTATTTTGGGGGAGGTCTGAGGCGAGTATGTTTCAAAATATGTATTTGTGCGGTTGCCCTCAAATACTCCTCCACCCCCAAACCTAAATCCGCAACCCTCCGTCTTGACTAAGAAATTACCTACCTCTGCCATGTGGTGTCTCCGATGCCGGCCTCCCTTCCCCATCCTCACGAAGTCCCGTTTCGCCTGCTACCAACCAGTGGAGTCAGGGTAACACAAGACTCCATCTGGCATCCTATCTTACTCGGCCCTCCCTGTCTTCCCGGCTCCGTGTTTTTCCCGCCCGCTAAAACGTGGCCTATAGCTTCCCCACCAGAAAGCTTGCTTTGAAAAACTTAAAAAGCCCCGGTTTACATGCGGGCAGAACTGATAAGCAAGGCACAAGCTCTGCGCTGACAAGAGTTGTGAAAAAGCCAAAATAAATATTCGTCCTGATAAAAAAACAAAGCCAGCCCCCAGCTTCCAAACCTCCATCACTGACGACCCAATCTGGATACAAAGGCAAAAGCCACCATCCTAAAGAAGCAACCAGACGTGCTCACTGGGGAGCGTTCTCCAAAGACATCACACCAGCACCAAATGCAGGCCCAAAGTGTGGTTACTGAAAGCAGAAAACAGTATGAAAAAAGTGTGTAAGTAAAATGTTATTGCAGGGTTCTTCAGATGTAATATTTTACTGGTACTATTTATTTATAAATAGGAGTTCTAATTAAGTGATAACCTGAAGTGAAATCCAGCATGGGAGCTGGCCAAAAGCTTTTAATTTTATTGATACTCAAAACCAAGTTTGCGTTTTTTTTTTTCTTTCAAATGTGCTTTGCTTTCTTGATTAAAAAAGTTTTGTTTTGTGTTTTTTTTTAACTGACCCTAATAAAGAGAACAGGGTAATATGTGAGACTGCGTATGTTCAAGTACGTGAGAGTGTGTGTCTGTTTGTCATGTGAGTGTCTTTATGCGATTATGTCTTTTTATGTTGCTAAGGCGGGGGGGTGAGAATTAAGTACTCGTTTCGTATATTTGTGTGCCAGTTAATGCCTAATAAACACCATGTGCTTAAAAAAGTACAGGGACTTGAACACCCATTTTTTTCTCCCCTGTTCTTTCGATGGACTGATTTGAGAGGAAATTTGGTGGAGGAAACTGCTTTCTCCGGTTGTTCTCAGGGTTATTTGGAATCCTATACTTGAGTGTAATGGAGCTGAGTAGGCTTACTGCTGGTTTAGGTCTCTGGAATGGAGATATTTGTTTTAACTGAATTTGGGTCGGCATCGGAAAGGAAAAATCATCAGGAATCCCAGCTGATCAAAAAATGATATCGGCCATACTATACATAACACCTAATCCTTGGTTTTCTGAAGGATGTCCTTCTTTGAGTTAATTTACTGGCAATCAAGGGTTTTGGAGGTCCCAATATAGACAACTTTACAGACCTTCAATGGATATTTACTTAAACCCACGAATTTAGGATGTGTGAGTTTGTCCTATCTAACACGTGTAGGGCAGACAAGAGCAGCAAATTGGTAAGTAAATCAGTGCTGCAATTTTTTTCCTATTTTTATAATTTCAGCTCCCACACCTTTCAAATGAACTAGAACCATTGAATATGTCACATCCCCTTAAAACAGGAACAACTGGCTTGTTAATTCCAAATTGTTCACTTCATCAGGTCGCCCTGGACTTTTCCTAGGCAAAGAATTAATTATACAGAAATGACAATTCAGCTTCTTTCAAGTACAATGGAGAAACTAGGTCAATGGCCTTCCTGTCCCCACAGAGAATGAATGAGCAAAGTTTCACTGGATAAGTTCTGACTTTAAACAGATACATACTTTGATGGGTTAAAAAAATCTTTGAAAAAATTACCTTCTAAACTAATTTACCAACTATACAAGATAGGCAGTCTTACTCTTTCTCAAGAGCGTCGTAAGAATACAGAATTCACGCCCCCATCCCCAGCACTCAAACAACTGCCTCATAGGAAAAATCATTAAAAGCATGTCCACAGCAAGTTTCATAAATCAAAAAAGGGACACTGTCCTTCCGTAACAGATGCAGGTTGACCTCTTTGTGTTCCAGACCGTGGTAATAAAGGAGCTTTTCAGGGAATTGGTAGGTTTAAGGATGTCATATCCAAAGATTCATGTGGTTTTTTCATCGTTTAGATGTCAAAAGGCACAACACAAATTACTGTATTTCTATAATATGTTTAGTGGATGTTTGCTCTGGACTGGACATGTGATAATTACTGAGGACACAGTGATAGAGGTTGTGTCCTCCTGGAGCTTATGGTTTACTGAGAAAAACAGCCCTTAGGTAATCATCTGCGTAATTAAAGGATTGCAAAGGCAGGGAGAACTATGAAAGCAGCGTGCATGATGTCATAAAGAGATAAGACATGGAGTCCTAACCTGGGTTAGAGGAGCTGAGTCCTGAGTGATGAGTAGGAATTAACCAGGTGAAAAGTTGGGAGGGAAACATCTCAGGCAGAGGGAACAGCTTGTGCAAAGGTCCTGAGGCAGAAATGGTGATGGAGAAATGAGAAAACAGATTCATGAATGGGTAGTAATCACTGAGTCTGCATTCATTCATTTGTTCAACAAGCATGTGTTGGAGTCCCAGCCTGTGTGACAGATAGACACCCTTACTTGCTGAGGACCTACTAATGGTGTTGAGGTCTTTCCCAGTTTGTTCCCACAGCTGCATATGGCAGACTGGATTTGTATAATACCTGGGAGAGAAGTGTTATAGCATTCTTCTGGCTGCCTTGCCCAACACTGAGGACTCAAGTGCGGGACTCAAAATTATGGGGCAGAGGATCACCAGAGCCATCAGAGACTCTGATCATTAGTATTCTTGAGCTCAGAGAGGTTGGGAACACCCATAACATCACACAGCTGGTGTGTGGCAGAGCTCAGCATGGAACCTAAGTTTGTCCAAGCCTTAGCTTCCTTGGTCACTAAAAGGAGCTATTTTACCTGCTTCAAAGGACTGTTATGAGGTTTAAATGAGATAATATCTCTGGAAATGTCCAGTTAAGTACCTAACACAGTACGTGCTCAATAAACACTTAAAAAGAAAGACTTTGATCCATGAAATGCAAGTTACATAAAACTTTTTATTCATTGATTTAGCAAATCCATATTTAAAAAATAATAATACAGGGAGTTCCCTGGCAGTCCAGTGATTAGGACATGGAGCTTTCACTGCCGAGGGCCTGGGTTCAATCCCTGGTCAGGGAACTAGGGTCCCATAAGCTGCCTGGCATGGCCAAAAAAAAAAAGAAGAATACATGTTGCTAATGAGGAAATAGGAAATTTCATAAACTCCTGGCTGGAATGAAGATAGATCAACTCTTTGGGAGGAGACTTTAGCAAAACAGATGAAAAGCCTTAAAAAGGTGCCAATCATTTAATTGGACTATTCTGCTTTAAGGAATTGGTCCTAAGGTCATAATCTGGGGTATGCATAAATATTTATTTTCTGGGATGTTCATCATGGTTTTTTTTAATCATACAAAACTGGAGACAGCCTTATTATACAATGTGGAGTCGGGGTAAATAAATCAATGTCTGCCCAGACAGTGTAATATCACTTTGCCATTAAAAACCACATTTGTGAAGACGATTTGAAGAAGATTTCAAGATCCATTGTGAGTGCAAGAACGGGTTACAAGAAGCATGCCCACCAGCATCTCAGTTTTATTAAATACAACAGCATTCATTCATGCTCAGTGGAAAAAAAAAACAGGATGTGTAACACAATAATAATAGTGGTGGGAATTGTGAGCGTTTAAAATTTCTTTGTGTATTTGAATATTTTCCATCTTTCTGTGATGAAGATGAATTCTCTTTATAATTAGGAATAGAATTAGTAAAATAAAATCGAGTTTATTTTTTGGTTGTTGACCAAATCAAGTCTGTGAGGAAGGTGAGGTACCAGTGTCTGCTTTGAGGATGAAAGGTTGGAGATTCCATCAAGGGTGATACTGGCCTCGGCAGTGACAGAGCTGGGTACCAGTACCAGTCGGCTGCCTGCTCAGCATGGAATGTTCTCCTTGGCAGAAACAAGGAGACATCTGGATGTATCGCTGGCTCCGTTTTCTGGGATTGATTTTTGCAGGCTTGGTCCTCTTATTGGGTTAAACTATTGTCCTGGGAAAACTGTCCTTCTCTTGTTAACAAATACACACCCACACAAACACACAAGCACACACACACATACATACATACATACACACACAAGCACGCACACACACACACACACGTATGTGGAATCAGGCAGTTGTAAGAATCTCACCTTTGTTCTCTACCTGACCTGGCTTATAAAATTCACCTTACCACTTAGTGCTTCTGTGACCTTGGGCAAGTCACTTAACCTCTTTGACCCTCCATTTAATCATCTATGAATCAATGACAATAAGAGTACTTACCTAAAAGAGTTGTTCTTGTAAGGATTCAATGAGACCTGAGAGTAAAGTGCTGAGCACAGTGCCTGGTGTAGAGGAGATACTCAATAACTTTTAGCTAATAAGAGTATTAATTATTATTATTGTCATCATCATTGTTAGGAGTCCTCCTCCTCCTCCCCTTTTTCCTCCTCCTGCTGGGAAATCTACCCCTATGTTCTTCTTCTATTTTTATAGTAGACTTAAGCTCACTAGGGGTTAGGAAGGCATCACCACCACCATCAGCATCATCACCATCATCACCTTCAACAATAATTAAAGCATAGCTTTCCCGAGCAGGCTCCATATTGAAGACTATCTAAATAGCTGGCTTTGTAAGTGGCTTATCAACCCTGAATTTTCTATGGCAACAAAGAAGGAACAGAAGTTTCTACATCTTAGAAGGCTGACAAGCCAGCACCTTTTCTGACCTCAGAATGCATTCTTATACCTCTTCAAAAAGCAGTCAGGCATGTTAATCCTACCGAAGATACGAATTTAAGAATGCTTGGTCCCTGTTCCTGGAACTGTAAAGGCTGAGGGTGAGAGACATCCTGGAGAGTAGATTGAGGGTTATTCCTGACAGAATTTTAATATCTGACTGATGCCCCTGCTACTGTTGATACTAGTACCAGTGATAGTAAGAGTGGCTGTCATTTATTGACCATATAGTATGTGCCAGTCCCTGTACCAAGCAGTATACCTATATGGTCCCATAACTGGGATTGTAGGGGCCAATCTCATTCCTGTTTTACAGATGAGAAAGCACCTTAGCAGAGACTTTAGGTGACATGTCCAAGGTCACTCCGCTTACGAGTGACCATTGCATGCTGCCAGACTCCCTTATGTGATGGTTGGATCCAAGCCACCTCTGCAGGACCTGCAGGAACAGGAGAAGATGGGCAGCTGGAGTGCGCCAGGGCGTGTGTGCCTTCAGGTGGCGTGTCCTTGGAGCCTTCAACCTCAGGGAAAGTAAAGGAGGTTTTGTGACTTTGTGGCTTCCTGGTCTCGGATGCCCAGCTAACCCTCTGGTGTGTGAACAAGTTGTATTCACTTCCCCAAGCCTCAGTATACACCTCTGTAAAATGGGGGTAATCAGATCTGCCTCCAGCCTTGGGGTACGGGTTCAGTGAGAGAGTTTAATGTGTTTGTAGGAGAGACACACTAGGAGAGATTTCTTTAACTTTCATCACAGGTTACCCTTCTTCCTTCGTTCACTGCAGGCGTTCTCTCCTGGGGTCAGGAGAGCTTTGTGAGGGCAGGAATATTCCAGTCTCGTCTGATTGTATTTTCATTTAGAAGGTGTTCGCCGTCTATGTCTTGAGTGAATTAATGAATGACTCAACAGATGTGCATCTCGGAGGACAGCAAGTCAAGGACTCTGTGGCTGGTGATTCTCGTGCCCGCTTTTGCGTTCTCTCTGCCCACCTCAAGTTACCGATGCAGTGAAGGGTGACAGTGGAGTGCACGCTGACAGCATGCCACCTCAAACAGCCCCTGAGATCTTTAGCCACAATCAAGGCAGCAGGACAATCAACCACAAAACCTCAGAGGCACGTGTGGAAGAACATTTATTTTTGCGCATGACCTAAGTGAGCCACTGAGTTGTTCTGTTGAATCAGCCGAGCGGTTCTGTGGGTCATGGCCAAGTTCCGCTAGTCTTGGCTGGGCTCGTGTGCCGTGATCAGCCGATGGTTCGACGGAGGGCAGGTTGGTCTAGGGTGTCCTTGGATGGGTGACGCGGTTCTGCTCCACGTGGCTTCTCGTCCTCACATTTACATTCAAAGCCAGGAGTGTGTCTGCTGTGCCTGTAAGTCATTTACAGGTCTTCCCTTAATAGTTGTATAGCCGGGCTTCAACCAGAGAGGCAGAACCAGTAAGAGATGTACAGATACGTATTAAGAACCTTATTGAAAGGAATTGCCTCACGTTTGTGGGAGCTGGTGGGTAAGTCTGAAATCCATAGGGCAGGCCATTAGGAAGGACAGCGTATTAGTCTGCTCAGGCTGCTGTAACTGAGTGGCTTAAATGACAGAAATTTATTTTCTCACGCTGCTGGTGGCTGGGAAGTCCAAGAACATGGTGTGCTTTGTATTATAACCCCAGCTCACTACCCGGAGAACCCCATTTAAAAAAATTGTATTTATTTATTTTTAATTGAAGTAGAGTTGGTTTACAATGTTGTGTTAGTTTCAGGTGTACAGCAAAGTGATTCTATATATATAGACTATATATTCTCTCTATATAATCATATATATATATATATTATTTTTCATATTCTTTTCCAGAGGAGCCCCATTTGTTTTTAACATCTTTTCTGGAGCATAATTGCTTTACAATGATGTGTTAGTTTCTGCTGTACAACAAAGTGAATCAGCTGTACACATACATATATCCCCATATCTCCTCCCTCTTGCGTCTCCCTCCCACCCTCCCTATCCCACCCCTCTAGGTGGTCACAAAGCACCGAGCTGATCTCCCTGTGCTATGCGGCTGCTTCCCACTAGCCATCCATTTTACATTTGGTAGTGTATATGTCAGTGCTGCTCTCTCACTTCGTCCCAGTCCCAGCTTACCCTTCCCCCTCCCCGTGTCCTCAAGTCCATTCTCTACGTCTGCGTCTTTATTCCTGTCCTGCCCCTAGGTTCTTCAGAACCTTTTTTTTTTTTAAACATCTTTATTGGTGTATAAGTTCTTTACAATGGTGTGTTAGTTTCTGCTTTATAACAAAGTGAATCAGCTATACTTATACATATATCCCCGTAACTCCTCCCTCTTGCGTCTCCCTCCCACCCCCCCATCCCACCCCCTCTAGGTGGTCACAAAGCACCGAGGAGCCCCATTTTTACCCTGAGTTTTAGGGTCCTGAAAATGTGAGTTATTAATACTCTACAGACCTTTAGAGAAGAGGAAAGTGAGGCCATGGTAACTCCAAAGTGGAGGCGGTGACTTGCTCAAGGCCGGGAGGCTACTTAATGGCAAAGATGGGGCCAACGCCAGGACAAAACTGCATTTGTTCTGGATTCCTTGTGTGATGAGTATTTGATATTTTGTGACCTCCCTGCATCGTTCTTCCTTCTTTGGGAGATGGCACCCTGATTCTTTGGGATGGTTTATATCATTCTCGTTGTGTGTGGGCACAGCAGATGCTGTCAGGGCCCAGCCCTGTCTCCTGGGCCCATCCTCCGGGTCACCTGCAGCTTGGGTGGATTGTTCCCAGACACCAGTGACTGTCTGCTTCCCGCCTCTGGATCTCTTTGCTTGATGTCTTTCTCTGGCCTTTGGTATGTGCTTGGCCAGGGAATTAAGTCATAAGGGACCGGAGTAGCAACTTGTAAATATCCCAGCTTTCTGGCCCCTTGGAGGGACTATTTTGAGTATGTTCTGCAGTCTCTTACGGGGTCCCTAGCAGGACTGAGTCCCAGTGGCTCACAGAGGTGACCTGCTCGTTACCACGCCCTTCACTGGTTTCCTTTCCTGCCTTATCTCGCTTCTCACTCCCTCACTCAAATAGATCACTGCACTCAAATCCTTTTTTTAGGGTCTGCTTGGAGGAAACTTACCCTAGGAGAGGAACACTTTAATCCAGAGCTCTCCCCGGCCTTAGACAAGATGGTGGGAACCCTTGACCCAAGGAAGGCTTATTGCCTCTCTCTCTCTCCTTCTCCCAGAAAGATAATCTCGAGTGGAGAAATAAACAGACTGAAACTACTAGTGTACACTCAGTTTAGTCCATAACAAAACACTTTTTTTTTTTTTTTTTGCGGTACGCGGGCCTCTCACTGTTGTGGCCTCTCCCATTGCGGAGCACAGGCTCTGGACGCGCAGGCTCAGCGGCCATGGCTCACGGGTCCAGCCGCTCCACGGCATGTGGGATCTTCCCAGACCAGGGCACGAACCCGCATCCCCTGCATCGTCAGGCAGACTCTCAACCACTGTGCCACCAGGGAAGCCCCCAAAACTCTTTTTTAGTTCTTTCCACCTTGATCCCCCAGACTGTCCCTTTATTATAATTATGATTTTCCAATATTCCCTTCACCTCTGTTAGTTCCCTTTCAAAGTTGCCACCCACTCTTGTAAAGACTGATCAGGGAACACCCCTCAGAGCACGTCATTCACGTTGATAGTCTAGCCAAATGGGGCCACCTGAAGTTGTGCAGTGCACACCTGCCCAACGGTTCATGGCGGCTCTGTACCACTGATACTTTCAATACATGCTTTTCTTTAATATTGTACCATAGCGGATAAAACCTTGATATGGAAGTAGCCTTCTGTCTTCAGCTAAGTGAATGTCTAAACCATGGGCATGAGATAGTTGAAACAGCATTCAGGTATTCTTCAGGCTAAAGTTTGTCTCTAAAACAAGAGTCCAGAGGAGAAAGAACCAGGTATCACAAGGGAAACTGGGGATAGAAGATTTGACTTTGCTTTCCCAATACCAGCTGTATTCAGGGAGTGAGCCTTATTTCTGTTACTTTCATGAGGTTGAAATAACCAGCCCGAAGCCCAGCTATTGCCAGCAGCCTTTCCCAACTCTGTCTGGTATCTACTTCCTTTCTCTGGAAAAAACATTTGTAGGAAAAGAAGGGGAGACAGAGAGAATGACAGAGAGACAGAGACAGACAGAGAGACAGACAGAGACAGAGAGAGATAAAGAAACCTGAGGAAAGTTTTTACATTACTCTAATTTCTGAAACATAAACACTATTCTTTTAGAGTAAATCCATTTTTTCCCTGTTGCATTGAGGATTGAGAAATTCCTGGGAAAATAATTTGTCAAGTCCCAACTGATCAAAGATACATATGAAAGGAGCTCACCTTTTTTCCTTCCCAAGGAAAAAACCAGCCCCATCTAAGCTCAGAATGAATTGGCAATTCATTTACTGACTGTCAGATAAAGTAGCACAATCTCCATCACATCTTTAACTGGGACAGGACCAGAAGGAAGCAATTCTGTGCCCACCGAATGTACAAGCTGGGGGTATGTTAGTGATTAAGGACTCCTGGCCTAGGGGGAGGCAGAGAGATATGACTCAGATTCGAAAATGCACCATAAATCTCTCTCTTTTATTCAAAATGTGTGTTTTATTGTCGTTTCCTGGCCAATTGCTGCCTTGAATAAATATATAACATATCTGGATTTAGCTTTTAGGCCCAGAGCTGGGGTTTGTCTTGAGGGCCAAGTATTCTTGATATTTCCAAGAACTTAGCAAAGAGCAAATATTGAAGCTCTCCTTTCTTTCTGACTCACCAGCCACATCCTACATGGAAAATAAAAATAAGAGGTCGGGGCTAATTGGGCAGAGGGAGATAAAGCAACACCTGGTCAGCGGAGCTCATTTCTTGTATCCTCCAAACGGGCTGCCACTTTACCCTCTCCCCCAACACTTCTCAGCCAGGTACACCCCAATGAAGTTGCCAGCTCCGAGCCATTGGCAGCATTTGGTTAGATCGATACATACTAACTCAGACATTTGGTCAAACACTTTGGTTTGGAGGATTAAGGTTTATAAAAAGGTTTTTAGGAGATTTCCGTTTGATTTCATCCATTCTCTTTTTCCCTCTTGTTATCAACTTCAGTTGAGTTTGGAGTTCAAGGCCCAGAGTGCTTTACAGTCCTGATTATTGAGGGTTCATTATATGCTAAGCGTTTTATATGATTATCATGCATAGGGCCCAAACTTGCTATTGAGTGTTTTAGAAGTCAAGGCCAAAAGGGAGGCCTGCTCAGTTACAAGATTCCCCATATAGCCCCGGGAGGTGTGCAGGGACCATTCTTAGCCCCATTTTACAGGTGAACAAATCGAGGCTCAGAGGGGCTGTCAGTCGCCCAAGTTTTCATAGCTGGACTAGACAAACACTCTAGTTCCTCCAGCCCTGATGCCAGGCACTCGCCGTGTACCTACTGCAAAGCCCAAATGGCACAGTCCCTGCCCTTCAAGAGATCTCAGTCGAGTGTGACATTAAATGTCTTGTGCCTAGATTCCTGAGAGTTAGCTCAGAGCCTGGCAAGAAGTGGGTGCTTAGACTTCCTGCCAAATTCCCCAATTCCCGACAGCCTGGCTGATCTAACTTGGAGAGAATGTTAATCTTGATATATATGCAGAAGTCATTGAATACTCTCTTATTTCTCAGAGAAAGCTGCACTTGAGAACGCTCGGTGGTCAGAGGATACATTTGAGGGAGAACAGAGCTGAATCTTGTAGAGCCTTCATGTTACAACACCGTGTCAGGATCTTGGTGTGGAATGAGGTTCCAAAGGCTGAGAATGGAGGCACGTGGGGTGACTCTACCTGCAACAGCTGAGTCAGACTGCCCAGAATGGAACCCCACCTCTGCCACTTCTCCACGATGCCAGATCTGGTAAACCTCTGTAATTTCCTGCGCTCTGGTTTCTCTACTTGTAAAGTATTGATAAGAGGATTGTTTGTGAATTAAAGCAGTGAAGGCATAAGGAAGGATCTATTTACACAGCTCTCAGCGTAGAACAAACACTCAGAAAACGGCACGGATGACAGGCATTGTCTATCTCCTGCCTATTTCCATCAAGAATCTTTGACTGCAAAAATGCATGCAATCCACAGGTGGCAAATAATAAAATAATGAGGCCAAGAGTGATTAGTATATGTCAGTGAATTCCATTTGGTTGCGTGTGATACACTATATTTTCCAAAAGTGGCCACCACAATAGTTTTGTCCCATGCTGTCTTCCAGGGCCGTGATGCTTCTCCCATCAAGAGATGGAGTCTGGGCTGATTCATTTTGCTGTGCGGTGGAGGCTAACACACATTGTAAGGCAACCATACTCCAATAAAAATTAATTAAAAAAAAAGAGAGAGATGGAGTCTGATTCTCCCCTTGACTTTGGGCTGGACTTACTTCTGGCAAATAGAATGTGATGGTGGTGGGGTAATGCTCCCCAGCACTAAGGACTGAGCTAAACACAGGCCAGGCCCAGTGTAGGCGACAGGTGATGAGTCCTTCAGTTGGAAGACCTCCCAAGGCTAGGTCATAAGAGGTGATAAAATTTTTGCTTAACTTGCCCCTGCACTGGGACACTCTCTCTTGAAACCCAGCTGCCATGCTGTGAGGAAGCCCAAATGAGCTCACCAGGAGAGCCCATGAGGAGCAGCCCACATGGAGAGGAGATGAAGCCCCAAGCCTACGGCTAGCACCCAGCCCCAGACGTGCGAGCAAAAAGCCTTCAGGTCATTCTGCCCTCAGCTCCCAGCATTGCGGTACCGAGACTGCCCCGTGCCATGCCCTGTCTGAATCACTGACCCACGGGATCCAGGAACATAAGAAAAGGTTGTTTTACATCACTAAGTTTTAGGATATGTCGCTTCTCAGCCTTCGGAACCGGAACATCCTGTGTAGTTCATAGAAATATATTTGGCCCTTAGTTTTCGAGCTGCCAAAACAAGGAGAGAATTATAGTTAGTTACAAGAGCGCTAAGAGTTCATAAAAGACAAATACATCAAGATGTTTGCTAAACACCAGGAGGGAGATTTTTCTTGGGTTCTTATAAAGATGATGTAGTGCTGTGTAGTTTTTTGGTGATTTTCTTGAGGGTACCATCGTGTTCATGAAGCCCAATAGCCAATATTACAGGACTGTTTCTCTTGGGTTCCCTGGATGTGCTACCACCCTAAATCACAGTTTGACAAAATCAAGTGGTACAGAGGCCAAAATGATAAAATCTGGTTATTAAGGTCTCTGCAGGTCTGGCTTAATGTAGAGGGATACGTTGTAGAGATCAGCAAGCAGTTGGGGGTCAAGTCATTTTTTTTTTTTTTTTTTTGCGGTACGCGGGCCTCTCACTGTTGTGGCCTCTCCTGTTGCGGAGCACAGGCTCCGGACGCGCAGACTCAGCAGCCACGGCTCACGGGCCCAGCCGCTCCCCGGCATGTGGGATCTTCCCAGACCGGGGCACGAACCCGTGTCCCCTGCATCGGCAGGCGGACTCTCAACCACCGCGCCACCAGGGAAGCCCTGGGGTCAAGTCTTTACTGTCAGTACCCAGAGCAGAATCTGGCACCAAGGCGATAAAAGTATTTGTTGAATGAATAGAGAACAAATCCTTCATCCAGAGGAGTTTCAAGAAATACCCTGGTTAAAGAGGTAAGAAGTCAGCTTTGGAGTTGAGAGAAATCCACATTCAAATTCCCCCGACACCTCTGATGAGCGGTGTGGCCCTCGGTGAGTTACTTAATGTCTCTGAGTCTGGCTTCCTTATCTCTGAGACAGGGAGAAGCATAGCCCCCATTTCACAGGGTAGTAAGAGCCACAGCTGGTTGTTAAAGGATCATGGGGCCGGATGGCTGAGGTCCCTTTGAACAGCAGCAGAAAGCTTTTCTCTTTTGCTCACTCTCTCTTTCCTGGATTTCACACTCTCCCTCAGCCACTTGAGAAAGACAAGTTTCAGTTTCAAGTGGTTCCCCTGGGAACGGGGCCCAGGTAGGGAGCGAGTGCTGAGCTAAAAACAGGCCTGGCCTAGGGTGGGGTGACCTTCCCCCTCCTCAAGCTGTGTCTTGCTCTTTGGGGAAGCTGGCCGCCAGGGTGCCCGGTCCTAAATGCCTCACTCACTTCCTCCCCTCCCCCAGCATCGCCTGGTTAGGACTCCTCTCCAGGAGGGTCTGTAAGTACTTTAGACAACAGGCTGATAGTGTCCAAGAGATGGATGGGGCCGCCGTTATCTTGCTTAAAGAGGCACAGCTGGCTGGGTCTGTTGCTTCTCCCCTTCCTCTTCCTTCCCAGCCTGTGAATTTAATTTTCTTCCACACACACACGCGCACACACACACACACACACACAGACACGCACACACAGGTTAGCACATGCAAGCACACATGCACACAGCCTCTGGGAATCTTCTTTCTGTTTCTTAGGACCACTTACCTTGTCTTCCTCCCTCTTGTCCATCCTTTTCATGACCTATAAAACTCAGAGAGCCACCCGGACACGGACTGTGGTCTTCAAAAGCCTGAAAAGTGTAGGCTGGAAATTTGAGGTGGGGATGGGGATGAGAGGAGTATCCTCCCCTCCCCTCAGCAGAACTTCCTTAAAAGAGAAAAGGAGGGGCTTCCCTGGTGGCGCAGTGGTTGACAGTCCGCCTGCCGATGCAGGGGACACGGGTTCGTGCCCCGGTCCGGGAAGATCCCACATGCCGCGGAGCGGCTGGGCCCGTGAGCCATGGCCGCTGAGCCTGCGCGTCCGGAGCCTGTGATCCACAACGGGAGAGGCCGCAGAGTGAGAGGCCTGCGTACCGCAAAAAAAAAAAAAAAAAAAAAAAAAAAGAGAGAAAAGGAGAAGGGAGGAGGGAAGGAAGAAGGAAGGAAAGATATACAGAAAATCAAGAAATCGGTTCCTTCTCACCCTTAGTTGATGGTCCCTTCTACTCCAGACCTCTGGGCTCATATTCTAGATTCTAGAATTGTGTTCCAAACATGATAGGATTCCTGGGCTTCGGGGCTGCAGGAGGTATTTGAAGGGAGAGATGCTCAGGGTTCAAGCCCAAATTCTAAGTCCAGACCCACAGAGACAAAGGGACAGGCTGTTGGCTGGCAGGATATTCCTGGAAAATTAGACATTGTGAATTAGTGCCGGAACTTTAGAGCCATGGGGACTCCAAGAAAAAGTATATATCCTCTGTAACCCTTCCCTTCTGGGTTCCCACCCCAGAGAAGTTGTTCTCAGCCAGGGGCGATCGGGCTCCCCAAGGAATATTTAGCAATATCGAGACGTTTTTGATCGGCGTGATGTCCGGTGTCCAGGGGGTGGGGGCCAGGGATGCCACTCAATGTCCTACAGTGCACAGGGCAGCATCCCACCCCAACCAAGAATTACCCAGCCCAAATGTCAACCGTGCAGAGGCTGAGAAACCCTGCCCTGGAAAAATACCAGCACAGATGTGTAAGAGAGGATGTACAAAGAAGTGCCCAGCAGGGCTTCCCTGGTGGCGCAGTGGTTGAGAGTCCGCCTGTCGATGCAGGGGACACGGGTTCGTGCCCCAGTCCGGGAAGATCCCACATGCCGTGGGGCGGCTGGGCCCGTGAGCCATGGCCACTGGTCCTGCGCATCCGGAGCCTGTGCTCCGCAATGGGAGAGGCCACAGCAGTGAGAGGCCCATGTACCGCAAAAAAAAAAAAAAAAAGAAGTGCCCAGCAGGCTTTTTTTTTTTTTTTTAATCAGCAAGGACTTGGAAATAGCTTAAATATGCATGAACAGGGGATTAGTTAATGAATCAATCTTGACTCTGGTTGCAAGTTAAAATGGCTGGAATTGTAACATTCTGTTACCTAGTTCCTGCCTTCACATCTCATTCAATTTGTCTTGGGTGGGGCCCGGACATTCATATTATAAAAGACTCCCCCCAACACACACACCTTGGTATTTTAACATACAGCTAGCGTTGAATAAACTAGGTTCTCTCCACCTTCAGGAGCACTATGCAGCAGTGAAAAAGAGTGAGGTTGATATGTATGCAGCTCTATGGCAAGATTCCCAGACACGTCACTAAGTGAAAAAAAACCAGTTAGCGAATCGTAGGTTCAACGTGGTGCCATTCAGAAAAAAACAGAACACAGCAAATCAACACACCCCACTGGAAAAGTCTACATACCAGTAATATATACACATGCAAAATAAGGCTACCTATTGTATGACGTACAGGGTATAACAAGAATCAAATGAGTTTTAAAAAGACACATACATCCTGAAATGTGGTCCAAGGTTACTTCCTGGGAGATGCTGAATGGACCAAGATGAGGGTGAGGTCCATGTGACCTGATATGCAAGGTTAATTTTTTTCAACAAGGAGAACATATTCATGATTGTGTAAGTAAAACTTCATTCATAATAGGAAATCAGAGGAGAAAATTGGGTTTACAGTTACTTAAAACCATCGAAATCCAGAGAGGTCCAATATTGCCAAGGGCATCGGGCCTGTCTCAGTTGTGGCCTGGGCTTATTTATGTATTTAATATCTGGAGGCAGCGGCTTCTCCCCAGATCCGCTTCCTCTATCCCCAGCTTTGCGGCTACCCTGAGCCTCCGCATCTGCCCCAAGCAACGGACAGCTGATTGGATCAGAGGCTGAGAGCTGCTGGTTTTATTAATAAGTGTCATGTCCAGGGAGCTTAAATTGCTGGATTTTTTTTTCTCTCTCTCTCTCTCTTCCTAGAAGGCACCTGCCAATAATCAAAGCTGTTCTGCCTCTCCGGGCAAAGTGGGAAAGATCAGAGGCGGTTGGGGAGGCTGCCCTACCGCAAGGAGCGGAAGAGCTCCACCTGGATTCGAGAAGGAAGAAGGGAAGGGCTTGAAGCGGCAGTGGCAGGCAGTGGGGACGACTAGGAATTTCTTGCACACCTACTAAGTGCCAGGTCCCGGGCAGAGTGATGAAGATTAAAAAAATGAAAAGGCATATAATCATCTCTGCCTTTTGGGAGATGAATAACATTCATTTCTCTCCTTAACAAGTATTTGTTGTGCACCTACTATGTGCCAGCCTTTGCTAGGTACTGGGGATCCACATTCCCATTACTCTAATATCAATACTTATATAACACAATACTTAATACATAATATGCCAGACACTGTGCTCAGCTTTTAATATATGTTATCATTTAATCTTTAAGACAACCTTATGAAGCAGATTTTATTCTTATCCTTATATACATGAAGAAAAGGAGGCACAGAGAGGTGTGGCTACCACAGCACCATTTCATTCAATTCTCCAATCCCCCCTCTGAAGTGGCAACCTAAACTGATTTAGTTAGAATGCATTAGGCTGTCCTAAAGAAAACTTGTCCCATAGCAGTCTCAAGGCAGGGCAGCACCGGGGTTGATTAACTCAGTGATGTCAATCCAGTCAAGGATCCATTGTCTTGCTCTGCTGTCCTGAGCCTTCTGATCAGCTCTTTGCATGGGTGCCAGTTGACTTCAGCAGTTACAGTTTCTACAATGAGTTAACAATGTCCAGGGTAAGCAGAGCAGGAGCTGCCCCTCCTGTGTCTATTTCCTAGAAGCCCTGACACACACCTCACATCTCACTGGTCAGAAATGGCTCAGGAGTCTCTTCCTAAAAGGGGATTTTCATAATAGGCTTAGTCTAAGCAGGATGCAGCCCAGGGGCTGAGAGCTGCCTCCCCGGAAGCATAGGGTTCCTTGGAAGAGGATCAAATCAACAAAATCAGGGTTTTGTCAACAAAGTGGAAAAGGGAACGCATGGGTATTGGATAGATGTCACAGGTTGGACTCCCAGAAGCAGGGCCTGAGATGGGGTTTAGTGTGCAAGAAGTTTATTAAGGGGACTTCCCTGGTGGCGCAGTGGTTGAGAATCCGCCTGCCAATGCAGGGGACATAGGTTCGAGCCCTGGTCTGGGAAGATCCCACATGCCATGGAGCAACTAAGCCTGTGCGCCACAACTACTGAGCCTGCGCTCTAGAGCCCGCGAGCCACAACTACTGAGCCCACGTGCCACAACTCCTGAAGCCCGTGTGCCTAGAGCCTGTGCTCCACAACAAGAGAAGCCACCACAAGGAGAAGCGCGCCCTGCAACCAAAAGTAACCCCCGCTTGCCGCAACTAGAGAAAGCCCGCATGCAGCAACAAAGACCCAATGAAGCCAAAAATAAAAAAATAATAAAATAAATTTATAATAAAAAAAAGAAGTTTATTAGGGAGGGCTCTTGGGATTGACTATTGTGGAAAGGAAGGAGAGGAAGCAGGACGAGCAGAAGGGGGAGTTGGGCTGTGATGATGTCTTAATGAAAGTTTTAGCTGACCCTACAGAGAACCTCGTATTAGTTATAAACTTAGCAGCTTAGAGTAGTGCACATTTAGTATCTCACCATTTCCATGGGTCAGGAGTCCAAGTACAGCTTCACTTGTCCTCTGATTCGAGGTCTCTTGCATGGTCAAAATCAAGATGCTGGACAGGGTTGCGGTTTCATCTCAAGGCTCAACTGGGGAAGGATCCACTTCTAAGGTCACGTGGCTGTTGGCAGAATTTGGTTTCTTGCAGGTTGTAGGACTGAGGGCCTCAGTTTCTCGTTGGCTGTTGGCAGGAGGACACCTTTGGCTCTTTGCTGTGTGAGGCCCCCACACCATGGCCATTTGCTTCATCAAAGCCAACAAGGGAGAGAGTCTGCTAGCAAAACAGATGTTGCAATCTTATGTGGTGTAATTGAACAAGTGACATTATGTCACCTTTGCTACATTCTATTGTTAGAAGCAAGTTACGGGTTCTACCCATGCTCACGGAGAGGGGATTGTACAAGAACGTGAGGACCCACAGGCAGGAATGATGGGAAAACCATCTCAGAGTCTGTCCACCACAAACTCTGAAGCTGGGATGGCCCTTCAGAGTTGTCCTGAGTTGGATCAAGGGGATCAGGTCTTTCTGTTTCCCCACGGACCTGTCATTGGATGTGGGCTGTCCCAGGAAAGGGTCATGATCTTGGATGAGATGGTTTTCTGCTGATGAGGCAATTTCTGACAGCTGAGGGCTATCAGCTGGCAATCTTTCCAGTGGGGAGTCCTGAAGGGGGCATGGAGAAGCCACAGCAACCACGACAGCACACAGCCAACAGGATGTGCTGCAAACATTATCACTATTTACAAGTGAGGAAGTGAGAATTAAGACTTGACCAGGTCCACACGTTAGCATGTAATTACACCACATTCTAACTCAAGTCTGCCTGCCTTGAGAGCCCATATGCTAACCCATTTTATGGTTTACTCCCTGATGGAACTTAAAATCTAGTTGTGGAGCAAACTGATAGCCTGATTTTCAATTAGCTAGGTATAATCCCAGCAGTTGATGTTCCTTGCCACCAGGTATAATGTACTACTAATCACAGCATCTGTGGCATTTACAAGTAAAAGTGAGCTAGGGAAGGTGATACCTAAGTGGGTTCCAGTTATATTTCAAAAGCTAATAGACTTTTCTGAATCTAACTGCATTAGTCAGGGTAGGCTAAGTAATGCTGCAGTAACAAACTCTCCAAACTCAGTGGCTTAATACTCTCACCTGCATCAGAGTCTAGTATGGGTTGAGCATTTTTGGCTGTTCTCCTCCAAGTGGTCATTCAGGGATGCAGGTCCCTTCCATCTTAACTACATAGTCTCCTAGGTGACCAAAGAAAGAGCAGAAGGTTATAGATGTGCAGGAAGTATCGTGGCTGAACCTGGAAGCAGTAGATATACATCTACCTCCCTCCCATTGGTCTGGACGTAGTCACATGTCTTTAACCTAACAAGGGATCCCGGGAAGTAAAAGATTGAAATAGCATTTTCTGAATACATAGCAATTATCTCTGCCACACCCATCTATGGGTCCAAATAGGAGGCAGACAATGTGAAATGTGAACTCTCTAAAGCTAACTAATATTTACAGTTGTGTTTGGAAGGCCCATCCCTTTAAGCCTCAAGCTCCAGTTTTGGACTTTAGATTCCCCATATGGAATATATGTTGGTGGAAAAAAATCAAATGGCCTATATTTACCAAGCCTTTGGGCATTGATAAAGACCATCGTCTCATGCCTTCTGAGTCGGTTTGACCCTCTCCCGGGTTTCTTGACGCTCTCTGCAGTCTGTGGATCCTGAGGGCCTCAGGTCGGAACCAAGAGACCCTGGGAAGGAAGAAAAGCTACCTGGCTTTAAACTATTTCCAGACGAAGGGGCTCTCAGCACCTAAGCCTCGAGGGGAGAGACCCTCGCCTTGAGAGACTGTCTGAGCCAACACCTGGAAGAGATTGATTGAGAGACAGTTACCACGGCTGCATGATTTATGAGGAGGAGACATTGTAGCCAAGGTGCGGGGGCAGGGGGCTGGGCAGGGTGAGTACAAGCGATGCTGGGTACTTACTGCTGGGTCAGGAAAAAAAACACTTGATAGTGTTCCACCGTGGGAGTGGGGCTCGTGGCTGAGGGAGGGGGAAGGGCCAGACAGCTGGCTCCAAAGCCAAGTGCGGAGGGGCTGTGGGATGTGGAGCACTTCTCCCAGGGATGCTGGTTTCGGTGGGACCCAGGGCTCAGCCTTGCTGCCTCAACATTCATCATGTGGATGAATGGTCCCACGTGAAATATCACATCCGTCAGGAGCCCTCCGCACTTGCTGGCATCCATCGCTCCAGCTCCAGCTCACGTCCATCCGATGTCTACTTAGTGCCAAGTGCTCATTCACACAGTGTCTGAAACCACACATCTCCGGGAGAGGGAGTGTTCCTCCAGCTTGTTGCCCTCTGCACCTTGCTCTCTTTTTCTGAATTAGTAAGAGTGTTCTCTTCCAGGAGCTTAGCTGATCCTTGTGGGCTTTGGACGAATTGGTGACTTCTTGTGAATTTCCTAGTAATTGTCCACCTTGAGTTCCCATCTGGAAAGTGGGGAGGAGTGGGTCTTCTTTGCTTGCCTCACTTGCAAGGATATAAGCATAATACTAGTTTAATGCTTAAGGCCAAGGGTTTTAGACATGAGTTGGAGCACTGGCTCCACGACCTGCTAGCTGTGTAGCCTTGAGAAAGTTACTTGACCCCTCTGACAGAGTCTCAGCTTACTCACCTATGAAATAAGTGACAGCTACCTCTTAACGTCCTACAGAATTAATATGATGATATAGGTAAGTTGCTTACCTCAGGAGCTGGTACACAGCATGAAGTCAACAAATGAGACATCAAATAATGACTACTGATAATATTAAGAATGGCTAGGGCTTCCCTGGTGGCGCAGTGGTTAAGCGTCTGCCTGCCGATGCAGGGGACACGGGTTCGTGCCCCGGTCCAGGAAGATCCCATGTGCCGCGGAGTGGCTGGGCCCGTGAGCGATGGCTGCTGAGCCTGCGCGTCCGGAGCCTGTGCTCCGCAGCGGGAGAGGCCACAACAGTGAGAGGCCCGCGTACTGCAAAAAAAAAAATTAAGGATGGCTAAAGGGCATGCACAAAAAAGTGTTTACAAACACATTGTTACCGTTGATTACATACCCAAGGATCGTGCCCAGCTCTGTCAAAGAGGTAAGTTCTAGGATCTCTGCAAACGTTTGCATGGCTTCCTTTAGCAGGTGTCACACATTTTGGCCGAACTCCTATCAGCCAGTTGGAGAACTGAGCCTGAATAAATCCATATTGAATTTCTATTGTCTAGAGGATAGTCTTCGGGAAAGTTCCATTGTATATGTCTTTATAGGTCAGTGGAGGAGAGGTTTAAAAAAACAAATGAACAAAAATATAGTCTGATAAGGGCTCCTCCTGGACTCAGTACAATGAGGAATGGAGGTAACCCTGAAAAGAGTGATCAGTGAGTCATTTTCTGCAATGATCCAGGAAAAAATTCCAGAAGGTTGTGACATTAGAGCTGGGTTTGCAAGGATAATAGGAGCTTGCCAGGCTCCTATTTTTTTTTTTTTTTTTTAGGTTTTTGCTTATTGAATCTTTTCTGTCAGTGGATGAATAGGATGCCTCTAAAATCTCTTGGCTGATAGCATCATTTATACCTTCAGGGAAGATGAAAGGGTCCCCAGAGAAGCCCAAGTGCTGGCAAGCATGGGTGATGGGAGGAAGGTAACTAAATAAAGTTGTGAGCTGGACATTTTTTGTACAATCTCTTTGTAGTACCTCTCTTATGGTTTTTGCTGTCCCACATTCCTTCTGTTTTTTTCTGGTAGAAGCATCATCTCCTTTTCCCTTTGTAGAACCACTTATCCTCTGATCCCATTGTGACTGAGGTGGAGTTGATCATGTTCTGTGGTTCCCAGGGTGTAGACATGTCCCAACCCTGAGCAGTCAGAGAACTCCATTCCTAACAGTGATTGGTTTAGGGATGGTCACGTGACTTTTATCCAGGCCAATAAGAGTCAGCTTTGGCACCTTTGTTAATACTGTTGGGAAATCGAGGCTCTCTGTTTCTGCAGGTCTGGAACTTGGGTGGATGTCAGCCTGGAGTTCTAGGAGGCCACTCTGGGAAGAAGGTTGGCCTGGGAAGAAAGCTAATAGGGAAGAGAACAGAGCTGAGCAAAGGAGTGAGAGACCAAGTTCTGATGGCATCAACATGCTTTGGCTTTTTGGATACTTGAGTTATATGTCTCTTATGTTGCTTCGGCCAGTTTGAATGGGGTTTCTGTTGTTGCAATCACAGCAATCCTAATACATCATTTATTCTGCAACTATTGATTGACCTTGACTACATGCTAGGCACTGCATGATTACTATGATTATTAAAATAGCTAAATAATAACACATCTAAAACATTTATATAACACTTATACCTACTAAAACACTTAGTGATAATACATTTAAGACATTAAAACATTTAGTGATAATAATTATTATTATAATTACTGAGCTTGGCCTAGACTATACGTAGCTGCCTCATTTACTCCTCACATGGATTCTACAAGGAAAGTTCTACTCTGGTCCCTGTTTACTGATGAGGGCGCTGAGCTTTAGCAAGCATGAGTCAATGGTCAAATACCTTACTTGCTTATCCTAGGCTAGAAAGTCAGGGCATCCAAGGCATGAGGAAGTGGGATTTAAATCCAGAACGTCTGTTGCTCCAGCTCTGCTCTTACCCCACGAGGTGCCCGGCCCAGTTCTGACACTGGGGATAAAAGCCAAAGGGATTAACATATACACACTATTGATATGTGTATATGTACAACTGATTCACTTTGCTGTACATGGGAAACTAACACAACACTGTAAATCAACTATACTCCAATAAAAAATTTTTTTAAAAAGCTACATTTGGAAAAAGTTCAAAGAGAAAAAAAAACATATACACACTACTATATATAAAATAGATAACCAACAAGGACCTACTGTATAGCACAGGGAACTATACTCAATATTTTGTGATAACTTATAAGGGAGAAGAATCTGAAAAAAATAGATATATATGTATGTATATAACTGAATCACCTTGCTGTACACCTGAAACTAACATAACATTGTAAATCAACTACACTTCAATAAAATATATATATATATATTTCCTTTTAGAAAAAGCCAGAGGAAACAATGACCCTTGTTTACAGAAGCTCCGCGTCTGCAGGACTGACTGGCCCATAGAGACAGGGAAAAGGACCAGATGGTATGTAAAGAAGCAAGGAAGGTTCTGGAAGCTCACTAGATTGCTGGCCTGTCGATTTTGCTTTGCGTTCACCAGCCCAATGGCAGCAGGTACTCATCTCCCATCTCTCATTTAGGCAGTTTTTCATTTGTTGAATTCATTCATTCAACAAATCTTGTTTACAAGCCAAGTGTTGTTCTAGATTCTGGAAACCCAGAAGTCAATGAGACTGCAAAGGAATCTGCCCTCTTGTGGCTTTTATTCTAGTGGGGGGACACTGGCAATAAGCCAGCAAACAACTAAACAAAGAAGGTAATTTCTCATGGTGAAAAGGAAATAAACTGGTTGATGTAATAGAGCATACCTGGGGAAAGCCTCCTTTAGGTCCGACGGTCAGGGACGGCTTCTCAGAGGAGGTGACAACAGGGTTGAGATTTGATGGTTGAGAAGGAGGCATCTGTGTGAAGGTCTGGTGGAGCCTTCATTGTAAGACCACCCATTTGCCATGTCTTCCTTGTGGGAGGGAAATATGAAAGAATCGTGCTCCTAGCTTCCAGCTGAGCACACTAAGGGGAGAGACTTTGTTGACTAGACCAAGAGCACAGGAAATTGCATCTGCCTAGTCGAGATCCCAGGGAGCTCTTTCCAGCTGGGCATTTGAACCTCTGTCCACTGGTTCTTCCAGAGGTCAGTCTATAGATGCTCAGAGGACCCTGGGGGACATGCCAGCCCTGGAGCCAAGGCTAGAGGCGGCCCATGCCCATCTTCCACTGGGCTTAAGAGAATTCACTTGTCAGTCACCCATCTCGGGGTCTTTCACAGAGGAACAGCCAAACCAGGCTGGATCCCAAGGAGGTTACCGTAAGATTTTCCTTGCCTCCATATAATAAAGACAGCTGCTTTAAAGCCAATTTGGCTTCTCTGTTTTTATAGAGGAATGAGCTTGCTCATAGCTGCAAGGGACTAGAATGTCATGGAAAGGCACAGATGCTGTATTATTAATTCTTGGGTGAGGCTGATGATAACACACTGAGCCCTGGTTACCGCCTGTTTGGGCTACGGGGGCTGGTAGTTACTAGGGTAATCTAATCTTATAATAAAAATAATAGAAGGAAAGGACAAACCCCATCCAGCCCAATGGTACTGTTCATACTCTATGGGTGTTCTTATTGGATCCTTGGTCACTATGGCAACAGCTCTGAGTGGTGGTTTGTTGCAGTGATTAAGGTTTTGAGTCACGTTGACTTAGGTTCAAGTCCTGGCTCCAGCTCTTACTACTATATAACCTTAATTAGGTTTATGCAACCTGTCTGAACCTCAGTTTCTTCATCTGAGAAATGGGGATGCTAATGATGCCCTGCACCTCAGAGGGTTGTTGGAGGTGGATGAAGCAAAGCACCTGGAACGTAATAACTGAGAGTTGTTACTCTTACTATAATTATTAATGGTTATAATTGTCTTATCATTAGTACTCAGAATTAGTAATAGTAGGCTATGTCATATTTCCCCATGAGGAAACTGAGGCACTGAGTGATATGGTAACTTGTTTTAGTCAAAGCTTCCCATCTTTCATGTCAATAATGGACTTTACAGACCCGAAGAGTAGGATTTTAAAAGTCTTCCCCATAAATAAATGGGAAAAAAACAATCTCTTGGCCCTGGAGACAACTTTCTAGCCTAGGATAAGCAAGTAAGATATTTACAACACAGCCTCAATAGAGGGGGTATTGTTCTGGGTGGATCAGAGGGCACATCTAAAACTCTTCCACTTTGTTTTTTTGCTGGGGAGGTCTTTTTCCTAAAGAAAGATCTTATTGCCTCGCATAGGGGCCACTGGGATAATTCCAGGTGGTAGCTCTGGGGAAATCCCAGGAGAATATTCAAGCGAGGAAGAATTTGGGAGGGGAGCAAGATGAATTACCTACTCTGGTTTGCAAGGAAAGGAGAGGAAAACATAAAAATGGAATTAAGCTCAGTAAGGGAAATCAGCCAAGGGCCTTTTGGGGAGCTATTAATAACAGGAACAGCAATAAAGTTTGGCAATTATGAAGCACCTACTGTGTGCTATGCTGTCACTGGCCCTTGATTTTCGTTTTCTCATTGGGTCCTTCAAAACATCAGGCAAGAAAGATAGTAATTTCCTATTTTACGGATGATCAAAGTGAGTCCTAGAGAAGTTATTTTCTACTGAGCCCTAGATTCCAATTTAATCCCCGTTAGCTGCTTTCAAAGCCCACTCCCACTCCCCATCCCTGCAGCAGCTATCAAATTGCCAAGCCAGGATGAAGAATGCAGACCGTCAAGATCTATCCTAAGGAAAAGGAGGCCCAGCCTCGTGGGGGGCAGGTGGTGCATTCTTGACTTATCCTGATGTCTTGGCCCCCTTGCTGGATGGAGAAATTCTGGCCTCTGCAATAGCCCTCCTCTCTTGCCAAGAGGCCAGAGGCTGCAGCCTTGTTTCCTCTCCCTCCTCCTGCCACCCACATACCCACGAGTCACGTCCAAGGGTGGAGAAGCCTTGTAAGTCGGTGGTGACGCTGTGGAAGATGAGCACTTTGGGGAACCGTGGAAGAGGTGAACACGGGGCCAGCAGATAAGCAACCTAAACAACCACGAGCGTCCTCCCAGTCGCAGAAAGAGGAATTTCGGACAGCGGGTCCTCGCCTGGGTTTTGCTTAGTCTAGTTTTTAGAGCTATGAAGGATGATGTTCCCAAACTCAGCTGAGCCAGAAACGGAAGGCAGCATGGGCTCAGCAGTTGTCGAGGAGCTTTCCTCAGGGCTAGAGCTCTGGTTTGCTTGTCCCCGTGGCTGACTCGCCATGGCTTCCTCTCTCTCTGTCTCCACGTTGAGTAAATCAACCTGGGGCCCACAGAGTCCTGGAAGGTGCAATTTATGTGAACATAAATTTTTCTCTTGAGAGTATCCAGAGCTTGCATCAGAGCCTCAGTGATCCCTTTCTGGAAAAGGTAACAATTTTTTGGAATAGATGAATGAAAAAAATGTAAGCTGTTAGCAAGTTGATGGAGAATGCAAACTATATTTTTGTTAATAACATTCTTCTATTGTCTTAGGTGGAGATGCCCCAGAAGTAGAGCCTGAGATAAGGATCTGAGTGCCAGTATTTTTGTTTTGCTTTTGGAGGTGATCCCAGTAAGCATCAGTAAGGGTGTAGAGAAGTTTGAAGGAAAGCGGTCAATACAGAATGTATTCATGAGCAGGTTACTGCTGTGGGAAACTGAGGTTCAGTCCCGCTGGGGACCTCTGAGAAATGATGCAGAACTTGCCTCATTGGGGGGAAAAGAAGCTGGCATGTATAACTTCCAACTCCAGCCTGTCATTGTCTGAGGGCTACTCCTAGACTTCTGGTCTACCCTGTGAGCTAAAGCCAGGGGATGCTGTCAGGTGGAGAGTTGCAAATTCTTGCTCTAGGAAGCCATCAGCTTGCATAGGAAGGGTGTGGGCTGAGAGCATATGGGTGAACTCCCCATGGCATCTACTACATCCATAAATTCACATTTACTTGTTTCATTGCTCAGCGCAATTTTCTGCTTGTGGGAGACACAGCTCTGAAGATGACAAGCTTGAATTTCGTAGTAAATTAAGAACGGGGCTCAGGTAATATTAATGATATAAGTATTTACATAAATGCTGTGGGCTTATAGGTGAGTTTCTGGGATGAAGCATCATAAAACATTTCTTTGTGTGGAAAATAAATATGTGCAAATTTGGCAGAAGACCTAAAGGAAATGTGAAATTAAGGAACAATAAAGTCTTATGAGGTTTCTATAGCTACCCTAAAAGTTAAGAGTCTGGGTTCTGGATTCACATGGTTCAAGTTCTAGGTCTGACACCTAGGACAGTGTGACCTCCAATAAGTTACTTAACCTCTGAGATTCAGTTTTTGTCTTTGTTTTTTTTAACCTGTCAAATGAATACTGGTTTTATCTTTTTTTAAATTTAACCTGTCAAATGATATGAATATTGATCACATACAGCTGTCATGAAAATTAAGTGAGGTAGTGCCTATAGACAATAGTTATAGGTTATATTATTTGTTTAGTATTCCTTCTTTTTTCCCCACCCTTGCCATGGTCTACTGTGTCAGGGGTATACTTCCTGTCCCATTGACTTAAGACTTTGCCATATGGCTTACTTTGGCAAACGGATATGAGCAGAGGTAACATATGCTCCATCTGAGTGGAGACTTTAAATGTGCTTATATAATTTTGATTTACTCTTTTGTATTCCTGCCTGGAACCATGAGAAGACCATGCCTTAGGTCGTTAATGAAGCTTTAACTTGGATTCTAGAACTGCAGACACATAGAGCAGAGTTGAACTCAATCTACAGCCTGAGGCACACCAACTAATCACAGACCAATGAGTGAAAAAGAATATTATTCATGTGAGCCATTGAGATTTTTGTGGTTGTTTGTTATGCAGCATTATCACAATAATAGCTGACTGCTATACAATGTAAAGCATTTGGGACAAGGCCTTGTCATGTACTAAGAATTTTACGCATACCATCTCATTTCATTCTCCCTTCAATGACACAAGGCAAGTGCTTTGTTAGCCCCACTTTATAGAGGGGGAAAGTGAGATTTGGAGAAACTGAATGGACTTGACAAAGGCTACCCAGTTAATAGGGGTGGCACCATCACGCAAACACAAATCTGTCTGATGCTAGTTGGCTGTAAGCATTAAGCTCTACTGCCTGTTGACATAGAGAAGAGACTGGAAGGTGAACAATTCATTTTCCATTCTTTTATCCCTGCCACACCAAGGGAAGTAGGTGATAGTGGAACTAAACCATCCAGGCATATGCTAGGATGGAGAAGTAGTCAGGCAAGAGGTAGATCAGCATAAGAAAGGAAGCTGTCTTGGGAACCAGAGAATCAACAGATTATCTGCGATGATCAGTGTCTTGCCCAAGGTCACCTAGCCAAGTAGAGTCAAAGTGGAGATGAGAACCTGGGCCTTCTGACTCCCAATTTAGTACTTATTTGAAGCAGAGCCAATAACCATACTTCCCTTTTCTCTTTAATAAAAGTCCCTTATATTGTTGGGCGCAGCATTATGCCAAGATAAAAAGAAATTATAGCTTGAAGAACCCCTTGCAGATAGGGGTGGTAAATGAAATAGATTTTAGCAGAAGTTATTGACTGGAGTTTCCAGAGAATTCTCAGACTTTCTTCTTTCCTTCTTCCTCCCAATATGATGGCTTGGAGCTCCAGCAGCACCTGTGGTTATGAGGCAACTTTAATGATGAAGGCCAAGTGCTAAGCATGGTAGGGCAGAGAGACACAAGTAACCTGAGATACTGATGACATCATGGAGTCACTAACAGCCCTGGTTGCTTAACCCCAGTGGGTGCCATTCACTGTTTATGCTGTGAGTGATGGTCCCTGGAGTTATGCAACATGGTGACCTTAGCTTCCTATGACTTTTTTTTTTTTTTTTACATGAGAGAAGATAAATCTCTGTCTTGCTTATTCCATATCTCTTTGACTAGCAGCTGAATGCAATTCAGATGAATATGTCATTCCACCAGGTTCATATGCCAGGTATCTTCCTGTATAGACCCTATCAATGGACTCCTTGTCTCTGGCTTCCAACTGGATTCAGATAATGGGAGGTACCAGTAGGAGATGCAAGGGATGGAGGACAGTGAAGCTGCGGTCTTGATTCCCCTGTCTCCTTCCCTGCCATGTCATCTAGGGCTGACAGTGTCTTGGCCAAAATCTCAGCTTTCATCAGAAGCTCTCTCTTTGCTCTTTGTCTCTGGATTCTGATGACGTTCCCTCCTCTTGCTCCTTCAGGACTGGTGATAGTAACAGCTCCCCGATGTCACTAGACCCTGGGTGCTTCCCATCTGTTGCTGGTTTCCTTAATCCTGCCCACATCTTAACAAATATCACCTTTATTCAACTCTCCCAGTTACCCCATTTGAGTGGGCCACCTGTTTCCTGCCAGGGAATGTCACTGGAACCCTGACTGGTACAGTTTCCTAGCCCATCTTGGCTGGGATGTCCCTTTCAATTCTCTGTTGCAGCTTGTCTCTCCAGCTAGACATTCCTGAGTCTCTACTCTTCCCTCTCTTACTATCCTAGCACTTTTTCTACTCTTACATGTGTCCAGGTTTATTATTATTATTGTACAAATCATCATGCAAGGAGCACTCATTACATGCCAGCCACCCCCATAGGGCACTTTATGTATACCATCTTGTTTAATCCCCACAACAATGCAGTGAAGTAGGTCTTATGCCCATTCTATGCCCAGGTGAAGTGACCTACCCAAGGCCACACAGCTCAGGGAGTGGTAGACCTGGGACTTGAACCCAGGGTCATCCAATTCTAATGCTAGTGTCCATGTCAAGGATGATGCTGTCTTGTCTCTGGCTTGAATATAGACATAACCATGACTGTGGTTGTCATGACTAGCTCAGCGTCTATTAGGATATTCTCAGATGTTCTAGTGCCCACAGGAGACCAGTGGCATCTCCTAAGTGTTCACAAGAGATCTGGCGTCTCTTTTACCCCAAATTGTGAATACTAACCCTTCAACACACTCACATTTAAACACAGACATGCACACACACTCAATATGTTCACACATGCACATTGTCTCACAAACACACTCAGACATGTTCACACGCTGTCACATACACACTCACACACACTTATATTCACACACACTCACACCTCTATATGTCTTGAGTGACACCAGGAGATTTCTGGGCATCCTTGGCAAATGAAGGCAACTAAACTCGATTCTACAGCAGGTGAGAACATCTCTGCTCAAGGCTCTTTTTGACTTATGACTTAAAAATAACCCCACCAGCTTTAGGCACCTTGGCTTTGCTGGTCTCCCCAAACTTCACACCCTGATGGGTTCCAAAGAAAACTTCACCAGAGCCCAGGGAAGCCAGAACATCTGCTTTGTCACCTGCGGGGAAGATGGAGACATGCCCTGTGTGTTTCACCAGAACCGCTGTGTCTAAGGCCTTGGCTGTCACCTTCCTGACCCAGGTAAGCAGATTTGAGGTGTGACAGGTTCTTCCTCTTTCCTCAAACCTGGATGGGTGTCAGAGTAACAAACCCATTAATATCAACACTTTCGTGTGGGGCTAGCAAAGCGCTGAAAATCCAGTGGGCGAGGCAGACCCCAAGTTGCTTCAAAACCTGGCCTTTGGAATCAGATCCATCTAGAATCAACATTGGCACTAAAGTTGGGTAGCCTTGGCATGGCACTTACCCTGTTAAAGCTTCAATCTCCTGATCAATTTATAAGAATAGGAATAGAAGTTTCTTAGGGTTTCTTTGAGCATAATTGAGGTAATGAACATAAAAATTTGAGCCCAGTGTCTGTCCCAGAGTTAGTTCTGAGGGAAAAGGGGAAGTTTATTTCTAAAAGAAATTAGGCAAGAAGAAGAAGAACTCAAAGTTCTGAGTACAGAATGCATATGACTTTAATCTCTCTCAGGCCTTGAAAAATGAGAAAGTGCAAATCTCAGCGTATGGCTGCTTTTTGCATTCTGGGAATTTGCCTCTGAGAAGATGCCATAGGTGTGTAAAAGACAAGTCATACCACCTGTTTAATCAGAATGATACAGGAAAGCAGGTAAAAGCTCAGACACCACAATTCCGGATGTCCTAGCACCCCTTCTTAGCAATGACGAATTGGGGACCACGGCATATTTCCTTAGCTCATATTTTCTGTTTGAATCCAACATAAGTCAGATGCTCTACTGGTAGTCAGATGAGGGAACTTAGGTAAGTTCCTTTCCCTATCTGTGCCTCAGTTTCTTCATCTGTGAAATGGGTGTCACACTATTTACCTCACAGAGTAAAGGAGCAAAATACCCAGCACATAATAGGTGCTCAATGATTAGTTCCCATTCATATAAAGGTGGCTTGGGACTAGAGGAAAAACTAATGGTCAGCTTGGAGAAGGGGTTTCTACATTATAAAGATTTCCTCCAAATGTTCAAAGAAGTACACTCTTTGTGGACTTGGCCAGAAGTCTCCAAACTTTTAAAATTTAAAAAAAAAAAGAGGATGGATTATATCCATACTTATCCATATACCATATATCCATGTAATATTAGCATATTATAAATATTATAACTATATGCAAAAATTAGAAATGAGAGGGATGAGCTAAAAAATGAATATAAATGGATGTTCTGATATTTCCCCCCAAATCCCAAAGTATTACTCTATGCATCCTACTTTGTATACCACAGTCTAGGTCCTTGCTATTTAAAGTGGAGTTCCTGGGCTTCCCTGGTGGCGCAGTGGTTGAGAGTCTGCCTGCCGATGCAGGGGACACGGGTTCGTGCCCCGGTTCGGGAAGATCCCACATGCCGCGGAGCGGCTGGGCCCGTGAGCCATGGCCGCTGAGCCTGCGCGTCTGGAGACTGCTCCGCAGCGGGAGAGGCCACAACAGTGAAAGGCCCGCATACCACACACACACACACACAAAAAAAGTGGAGTTCCTGGACCAGCAGTATCAGCATCACCTGGGAGCTGGTTAGAGATGCAGAATGTCAGACCTCACCACAGACCGGCTGTATCCGAATCTGCATTTTAACAGGATTCCCAGGGGATTGAGTGCACACTGAAGTTGGGGAACCACTGCTTCCCTCAATTTCAGTTTCCTTATCAGTCTTGGACCTTCTCCTTATTACCTGAGGTTGAATGAGTTCTTCTCATTGTCTTCAGTTCAACTGGCATCTAGGGAATTCGCTGGCCTCCTGTGACATGGCACCAAGTTCTGTAAACCTTAGAATAGATTGTCCCAAGCCAAGCCTGCTGAATGTGTCTCATTTTAGCCTATATGTAGTAATGCCAGCCAATTTGGAGACATCCTCAAAGAAAGGGCTGCTGCTGGTCTCCATAGTATGAAACATGACTGCCGAGCGATTCCATAAATCTGCTTAGGAAAGGCCTGGCAATATTTTTGGAGGTAAAAAAGCTAACAAAACTAATCCCTTGCTGTTCTTGAAGTGGACTCAGATGGAAATAAAATCTTTCCACAAAGTGAGCTTTGGCCTCACTTCCTCATTTCAGGTCCAAGAATGACTTTCAGAGAGCATGTTAGCAAGAGCTCTGGCTGGAACACAGAAAGGCAGGCCTGCGGCAGAGAGGTGGAGGGGTCCCGTCACCAGAGAAGCACGCTAATGGGCAGGGCTGCAGAATCATTATTTTTTTCATTCTGAGGGTAGAAGCAACTGTTGGAGAATTCATGAAACTCTAGACAGGGAAAGGGCTTGGTTTCTGCTACCCTGACACTTCCCCGAGCTCAGAGTGGAGTTGAGTCACCTCTAGTCGTTGGGGACACAGCCAAAGCCAGGTCTTTGGTTACCAGCTGGCCCAGTGGAATTTACGGGAGTGGAAGGGGGCGTGGTGACCAGGCCAATCGTTCAGAATGAAGACTGTGAAAGGGACTACAGCGTGACTGTCTGGTGGAGGGCAGGATTGGACGGCCCAGTGGCAGAATGTGCTTGTTTCTTTCTCCATCTGAGTTTGCCCCTTTGGCTGCCATGTTGGAAGCCAACAGGGTGTTAAGATAGCAGATGGCTGGTGAAAACTACAATTCCCAGTGCCCTTTGCTTCTGGTTAGGTTCAGCCAATGGGAACGTCCAGTGGGGGGAGGGCGGGTTGGTGGGTGAGATGATGGGAGATGCTAAGGTCATTCTCCCACACTCCATGCTTTCTCTGATTTGAGGGACCTCTCTGGGCTTAGTGGTGACTCTAGCAGTGGCTGTGTTTCTCTATGTCCCTCCATGGTCCCAACTCCCTGCATAGTAGCAACAGCTCCCAGGTTCTGGCGACGCCCCCTCCTCCCTTGGTCCCTCCTGTCCCAGATGTTAGTGATTTACTGCTTCTTGCTAATCTGAGTTGTCTCCCATGCCCTGTGTGCCCTTTTAGCTCTTCCAACACCTTTGCCACTAGTGACCTGTATTAAATCCTTTCTCTTGAACTGCCTGATGGGGTGGCTTCATCTTCCAGACTAGAGACTACCAAAAAACGTTGAGACTCGGCAGCAGCAAATTGAACGCTGTCAAATGAGTAAGTATTCAGAGACTACTCCCGGACTCGATGACTCAGGCTAACCTAAACAATGTATGACAAGGACACAGGTTCTTCCTGTGATTTGAAAGCAAAACAGAACAAGAGACCCACAACGAATAGAAAGCATGAAGTGTCCAATCTCTAGGGAGCAGGAACTAATCGGACAGTCTCCTTAGGATACAACCTTTGAAATAAATCAGCTCCAACTGCTTTCCTGGCACTCATGATTCATTTCTTGGAAGAGAGAGGCCCTCATGGCCTTAGCTTGAGTCCCATGGCCACTGGTTGACCAGAAAGCCCAGGGCACTGTGACTGACAGTCCCAGCAAAACTGCAAACAACTGGGAGAGGAACTTGTATTCACTGGGGAACCATGTGATCTTGTGGGGGACACAAACGTTCAGTCTGAAGCAGTTTCCTTCCTTCCTTAATTTAATAGTAAGGGTGTCCTACATGAAACTACAAACCCAGAGCACCTTGAACACAGTAGGTGCTTTTAGTGGACTGTGTTGATCTGTATGCTCACCATCCCCTTCAGATAGCAGCACCTCGGTTTTTCTGTGAATAACATCTGTAGTTAGACTGCTGGTTCCCCACCTCCCGCCCCCCAGTATCTGTTCTCTCCCTCTTCCACAGCAAGGAAACAAATATGTCCATAAGAAATCTGTAGTTATAGAGAATAGAGAAAAGAGCAGGGTAAGGGAATAAAGAGTGACAAGGTGCAGTCAAGGGCAGTCTGTCTAGAAAGGTGAATTTCAGCAAAGATGGGAATGATTTAAGTGAATGAGCCATGCAGATATCCTGGGCAGAGCATACCAGGCTGAGCAAACAGCAGGTGCAAAGGCCCTGGGGTAGGAACATGATTTACATGCTGGAGGAAGAGCAGGGGCCAGTGTTCCTGGAGTGGAGTGAATGGTGGGAGCCAAGGTGGGAGCAGATATTGTAGAGGCTGAGGATCATGGTTGGGACTCTGGATTTTACTCTGAGTGAGCTGAGAGCCATTGAAGGTTTTGAGTAGAAGAGAGATGGGATAGGATATGTTTTATCACCCCCATCAGCCAGAGGATGAGCAAATGTGAGAAGATAAAAGAAAGGACGGATATTGAAAGTTAAACAAAAAGAGATTTAAGTAAGAGTTCCAGACAAGACTGGAAGGGTCACTGCAGGCCCGTGCATGACTCGTGGCCAAATACAGGGAGTAGACAGGATTTACTCTGGGAAATCTGAGGTGGGAGCAAACACTTCAACCTGTGGAGAGAAGAAAAGGTGTTATGAAGGAGGTGGGGTCTGAGCACAGCTTGAAAGATGAGGTGGACAAACTCTAGTCCTTGCCACCACAGGAATTCACGAGCAGAGGAAAAGCTTGGGCCACAGGGGTCTACCAGTTATTTTCTGGCCAACCAGGATTATTAATCCATCCAGCTGTCATGGGTGGGAGAGTGATGGATGGCTCTTGACTCGATTAGCATTTCCTGGGTCTCTGTCTCTTCCTCTAAAGGCTCTGAATTCAGCCTCTCTGGCTGGCAGAGTCTGGGTTTCTAAATGGAAGAGGAGTGAGTGAGGTAGAGGGGTCTACAAGGATGAATAAAATACACAAGCTCCTCCTCAGGGAGCTTATAGACAAGTAGAGGATTGCAATGTTAAGTAAGTAAAAAGGAGAACTATTTCATTACAAATATTGGTGAATGTGATGAGGGAACACATCCCCAACACAGAGTTGGGGAGAGGAGGGGCCGAGAGATGTCTTCTCCGGGGAAAGGGACATTTGGGTTGAACCTGAAGGAGTCTCAGCTTTCGTGCAAAACTGGAGGGAATAGCATCAGTGGCAGAGGGAACAGTGGGTGCTAAGAGTTCAGGGCAAGAGGGAGCTTCCTGGAATCAAGGAAATGTACGAAAGTGAGTATGGTGGGGACAGGGTGTACAAAAGTAGTCATACAAGATGAAGATTCTCCAGCTATTCCTTACTTTCCATTTATTTGGAGGAAAGGCAGAGAAGGATGTACAAGCAAGAGCATGGGGTTCCTGGGGATATTTTATTGCAAAGGATGATTTCTTGTATCTGGAATAATGCCAGATGGGGGTGTGAGTTGCTGATCATTGATGACAGTCGTCACTGTACTGATTTCCAGTATTCTCATCAAGAAGCAATCTCTTCCCAGACTGACTAAGGCATGAAAACCCACTTTCAAACTTTATTTGGCCAAGCACAGAGTTTTGTCTTCCTGGCTCAACGATGTGACTTGCTCCACTGGAGAGTGTTTTATCCCCAAGGCTTCAGTGGTCTAGACTGTTTGTTTTGTTGCCACTGAATGTGAGTTAAGGAGGCGCCTTTTTCAAATGCAGTGGGGCTGCCCTAATGGCTTATTCCAGGTTGCCAAAAACAAAGACAAAAACAAAAGCAAAACAAACAAAACCAATCCCAGCTACTTACTGAAAAGTGCCTGCGGTCAGCTCTGGAACAGAACTTAAAGTTTAAAAAATCATTTGTTTTCAGGACCCAGCCAATATTGCAGCTGAGTCCTTTTTCATTCCAAAGCCATTTCGTGTTCCAGGGGATTTTAATTTGTGTGATTCCAATTCATTTGCACGCAACTCATCAAAACAGATTTGTTTGGTTTCAAAAGCTGCACAGCATTCTTAGATACCCAAGAAACTTCATCATCTTTGCAGCCTCACCAGCCAGTGGTGTCCTGCCGGTTCTCAACCGGCTCCAGAATGAATTTGGAGCCCTGTAGTCAGGAGCCTTGTAGATTGTTGGCAGCTGTCTTCTTTGTTTTTTATTTTGTTTCCAATTTGGGAAGAGGATGGGTCCCTGGACAGTATTTTAAAGAGGTTCTCCCAACCTCTCCATTCTCTGTGACGAGGATGATCACTCATTCATTCACCAAGCATTTAGCAAGTGCTTACTGTGTTCCAGGCACTGAGCTAGAACTGGGGAAACAATACACAGCATGGCTATGACTCATGCCCTGCCCTGAAAGGAATTCCTAAATGGAATTTGCAACAAACATCAAACCATTAATGACTCATAAAATATATTTTTTTAATCTATTTATTTATTTTTGGCTGCATTGGGTCTTCATTGCTGCGTGTGGGCTTTGTCTAGTTTCTGTGAGCAGTGACTACTCTTTGTCACGGTGCGCGGGCTTCTCATTGCGGTGGCTTCTCTTGTTGCGGAGCACGGGCTTTAGGCATGCGGGCTTCAGTAGTTGTGGCACGCAGGTTCAGTAGTTGTGGCACATGGGCTTAGTTGCTCCGCGGCATGTGGGATCTTCCCGGACCAGGGCTCGAACCCGTGTCCCCTGCATTGGCAGGAGGATTCTTAACCATTGCGCCACCAGGGAAGTCCCTCATAAAGTAGTTTAATTGCAAATGCAATTTTTCAACCATCAACAAATGTCTGTAGAGTATCTCTGCGTGCTAGACACCATTCGGCACTGGAGATACAGCAGTGAACAAAACAGACACAGCCAAAATGGGGATATTAGCAGTACTGAGGTTGAAATGAGGTCAGGCACTGTTATTATGAGTTTACCTACCTGGTTTTAAATCTTCAATGACTCCTCAGGGCTTAGAGGGTAATAATGTTCCATCTCTTTGGGCTACGAACAGCTGGGCTTTTCTTCTTTACCAAATCAGTCCAATCCTCGTTTCACCACTTAGTAGCTGTGCAACTGTGCGGAAGTCACATGTACTTCTCAGAGCCTCAGTTTCCTCTTCTGTAGAATGGGGGTAATGGAATCTATCTCAAAGGATGGTTGTGAGGATTCAAAGACAAGAGTAAACACTCAATGAATGTTAGCTATTGTTATTGAAATTATTGTTTTTAAAACTATTGCTACTTGTGGCAGAGTCTTAATTATTTGATTTCTCCATTTCATGATAGTAATACAATCTTTAGCTGGACACATGGCTACTCAGCATAAAAATACATTTCCTAGACCCCTTTGCAGTTAAATGTGGCCATGTGACTTAAGTCCTGGCTAATGGGGTGTGAGCAGAAGTAATTTGTGTAATTTTCTCTTTGTGCCCTTAAAGGGGATGGATACACCCTAATTTGGCACCTACTGGGTACTAGGTGCTGTTTTGGGTTCTTTGGATCCAAAAGAGAAGAGTAGATGGTCTCTGTTTTCAAGGAGTTCTCCATCTTCCATCCACTGTTTCATTCAACAAATACTTTATGGCCCCTATGTGTCAGGGACAGGACTAGGCTCTGGGATTCAATGGTGAACAGACAGAGAGGTCCCTGCCCTCATGGAACTTAAGTTCCAGAACATCCACTTATGTTCTGGTTGAGGGGCAGGGCAGAGCACAAGCACATAAATAAAAGGACAAGGCACCTCCACGATAGAATAATATGATACAAAGTGAAGATGGGAATGCAAGTCTAGAAATGATCGTCAGAGGAGGCTTCTCTGAGGAGCTGACACTGGAGCTAAGACGTAAATGATGGGAGGAACCATTCATGGGAAGGTCTGGGGAGATGCATGTCCCAGGCAGAGGAAGAGCAAGTGCAAAGGCCCTGGGGTAGGAATGAACTTGGTGTGTTTTGAGTCATGGCAAGAAAGGCAGCAGATTGGAGCAAGGCTGAGAGGGCAGGAGATGATGTTGCACAGGTGGGCAGAGACCCGACCACAGGGGGCATCCCTGTGGCCAGAGTAAGGAGTTTAGATATTCTTAATGCAAAGGGAAGCCATTGGGATTTAAGTAGAGGACTGATATAATAAGATTTGTACATTTAACCTGATTGTGGATCATAGGGGGAAAGAGGAGGGTCTGGGAAACCACTTAGGAGCCTATTGTAGTCATCCAGGCAAGAGAGGAGAGAGGGACTCAGGTCATAGAAATGCAGAGAAGTAGAGGGATAAGGGATATATTACAGAGAGAGAACTGACAGCACATTACAAAGATACCTAGGGCTCATCTGCTGGTCTTAAGCAGCTCACAACCCTGTGAGGGAGACAGATACCTAAACAGATAAATATAATACAATATATTGTCCGTGATGAGAAAGCTTCACTTTCAGACCTATTTCATAACTGAAATTGCCCTTGACCTTGTCACAAACTGAGCTCTCGTTTCCCATATAAAGTTAAAGTTCCTTGATTCCTCTTTGCCTCACTGACAGCTCTTGGTCTACGGCACTGCTTGTGGGGATTGCACCACAGGTATTTGTTGGATGCCTTAAGGGTTAAATCAACCTACACCATGTATCATTCATATCAATAGAATGATAGTTGATATTTACTAAGGACGAAGATCACAGACCAGGCTCTGTGCTTGGTGCTTCACACTTATCATCTCAAATCATCCCTACAATGACCCTTTAGGGTAGATTTTATTGTTTCCGCCATTTTGCAGCAGAGGCAGTCGAGGTTCAGAGAGGGAAGGCAATGTGTTCCTGATCACTCACAGCTTGTCCATAAATGGTGGCATCGGGATTCACACCCAGTTCTGCATGACTCCAGAACCCAGGCTCTTAGCTGCACAATTGTATTTGTTCCCTCTTTATGGATAACCGGGCCTCAACTCCATCTTTTGTAGGAGTAGATGGATGTGCCCTGGCCTGTTTCTACATGGGCTCTGTCACGTACTCGCACTTGAGTTAGAGAATCTGTAAAATTTGGTGGGTTGGGGTGAAGAGATGGTCCCACATCACAGGGGCCTGATGCTCCTCTGCAGGCCTGGAGTATGATGGATGGAGACTCTAGTTGTGGTCAGATGGGTCAGCTCTGCCGCTCATTGGCTGTGTGGCCTTGGGCAAGTTACTTTACCTCTCTGAGCTTCATCTGTAAAATAGGAACAATAGTGACAAATCTCCTTCAGTGGGTTTCTAGAAGGATTCAATGTGCCCATAGCAAGCACCCAAAGCATGCTGGTGGTTATCCTTGCCATCCTAGAGGTGCAGGTTCAAGGTGAACAAGACAGCGGAGGAGTTACTTCAAGGACCTCTTTCTAAAGTGACAGAAGGAGGGACTTCCCTGGCGGTCCAGTGGTTAGGACTCGGCGCTCTCATTGCCAGTGCCAGGGTCCGATCCCTGGTCAGGGGACTAAGACCCCTGCAAGCTGCGCGGCAGGCCCCCCAAAATAAAAAAAAATTAAAAACGTAAAGTTACAGAAGGTTGGAACTGAATTCCTTACAGCATGAATTATTTGCAAGTCCAGTGTCTCTTGACCGGCCCCTCCCTTCCAGGGCTCTCCTCCCTTCCTCTCTTGTGTTTTGAGGATTCTGAACCCAGGGATTTTGGCCTGGGAGCCAGAAGCCCAGCAGCGCTTTGGAACTATAAGAGTTAAGCATATCCATCCAGCTCACAAACGCAGAAAAACTCCACCAAGACGCGGGGGAAATATTTCCATCTCTGATAAGGAGTAAAAACCGAACAACTCATTCCATATGGGCCGGTGAGAGGGGCGGGCAGGGGCGGGTGGGGTCCGTAGTGTGCAGGGCTGCGCGGGTCTGATGAATGACCCACCAGAAGGGACAGGCAGACTGGCCTCCACTTTGGAGGGACCAGGAGAGAGCGGGGACAGAGGGAGAGGATCTGAGTCCTGGACGACGAGGGGGTGGGCGTCACAGGAATCATCCCCATTTTTCTTGTGGGTGGCAGCAAGAATGTGTGTCAACATCAGTCATTTCGAAAGAGATGGCGGCTTTAACTAGAGAGGAGTTTGGGGAGGGCTGCTTTCGGTGTTATTCAGCTTTGAGTCCATCTGGGTTAAAATCTGGATGGATTTTAGAGAAAAATCACCGAGTATGTCTTGGTGGGCTGTTTGGCAAAACCAAAGAATGTCATTTTCCTTCAAGTGGGTGCCTAAAAAATAAATACTGCTTGAGGTGAGTTTTGGTTAACGGGCTATTTGGCTGGATGCAGCCGGCTGATGTGGGTTACAGTCTGTGCGGTTCTGTTTTTGTCTTCTGAGCCATTACCCAGGCTGTGTCCTCTGCCTAGGGTGCTGTTTCTCCTCATTTTTTTCTACCTGGAAATTTACTAACAATGACCTAATACTGTTTCCTGGCCAGGCGTTTTCTAAGTGCTTTCTAAAATATTAATGTCCTTCTAAAACATCAACTTCTTTAATTCTTCCAATAAAGCTATCTGGTCGGTACTATGATTATTCCAGTTATGCTAAAGGGGAAGCTGAAATGACCAACCCACTCCACTCAGCTCATAGGTGGCAGATCCAGGATTTGAACCAGGCAAGTGTAGCTCCAAATGCTATGCACTTAATTGCTAAGCCACAGAATTCTTATACTTCTGTTGTACCTTCAGATCTCTACTTAGATTTTCCTGACCAGAGATGCTCTCAGCCTCAAAAGCCAGATGATTTGATTCTCTTCTGATCTCTTTAGTACCACTTAATTGCCCTCATTAGGGTGTGAGAGAGTCACAGGGTGCCGGGCTCAGATTTCCTTTTCCAAAGAGCTCCCAGTTCCGAGGCACGAAGCATGCTAGCCCACAGCCTCCAACTGTGGCATCTTCAGGATCCACCTTGGCTCTCAGCTGAGGCCACATCTGCAGCCCCAGCATATGACTGTGACAGAGGTCCTGAGGCCTGGTCATTTTTTTTGTTTTGTTTTGTTTTTGGTACGCAGGCCTCTCACTGTTGTGGTCTCTCCCGTTGTGGAGCACAGGCTCTGGATGCGCAGGCCCAGTGGCCATGGCTCATGGGCCCAGCCGCTCCGTAGCATGTGGGATCCTCCCAGACGAGGGCACGAACCCGCGTCCTCCGCATTGGCAAGCGGACTCTCAACCACTGCGCCACCAGGGAAGCCCGGGCCTGGTCATTTTTGTCCAGCGGTCTCTGCTCTGGAGCGCCCCCTGTGTTGACCAGGACTGTCGGATTTGAGTCGCATTTGGAACGCCCACCCTGCCCCCACCACTCTGCTTCCTTCTGTATTCTTTTTCCCTGGCCTCATGAGGGTGAGGCCTGGTCCACGTGCCTGTTGTGTTTCTAGTCCCAAGTTCTCTGTGCCTGGTAAGATGCTCTACACTTGTGGTGGGGGAAAATTTTTAAAACGCGAAGTGAAATTTTTTTTGGTATTTTGCTATTTAATGTTATGCTTCAGATTGTGCCTGCTCCCCCGTTTGGCCACTCCCTACCCCCAGCTTGAGCAAGGTTCTGGGTACCCATTGCCTCGGGGAAAAGTTGAAACAGCAGAAAACAAAATTGAGTCTCATCCTGGGTTTTGAAATTCAAAATCCTACACCCTATGACTCAAGTGATAGGCTGTATATTTGGTATTTATTATGAATAATAGTATGCTTTCATCCCCCTGAGTTAGAAAAGGATGCCCAGGCTGAGAGGGAGAGGAAAAGATGGAGATGATTTGAGGAGGGAAAGAGAGAAGGGGGCTGAGGGGAGAATACCCAGCTTGAAGAGGTTGAACAGATACAAGGGGCTGTATCAGCCTCCTCCTGAAGGTGACTCCACAGCCAGGTAGGATCTGAGCAGTATGAAATTGTCCAGTCTCTGCTCCAGTGAATGCTGGGGACCACATGGGTGTTCTTCCTGGTGATGTCTGGCTAGGACCTCCTCTCAACCACAGCCAGCAGGCCCCGTGTTGAACATCTGTCCACAAGGCCCTGAGACTTTGCCGGATCACCATGTGACTTTCTCCTCTGAACAACCTCTCCTTCCATTGTCCCAGACAATGGAGGGTGATGGAGGTGGAGGTTGGGGCCCTGAACATCACTGAGATGGGTGGTCATCCAGAGGACCAGAAAGCCACCTACAAGCTGTGCCTGGGTGGGGCTGAACAGGACCAGCTCAAGTTGGTGACTGAGCTGCGGCAGTTGTAAAAGATTCTCCTGGTCTCAGAGCTTCTAGCTTTATTTAGATCTTGGCTCAAATGTCACTCTTCAGAAAGGTCTTCCCTGACTTTGGGTCAAAGGCTCAATTATTCTCCTACTTGTGAATCTATTTCCTCCCTTTTATCACCATCAGAAATTGTCTTCCTTGTTTATATACTAGTTTAGCATCTCTGTCCTTCCTGGAAGGTGAACCCCACAACTGTAGAACTAGGTGGGCTTGTTCATGGTCCCATACCCAGTGCTTAGTCCAGGGCCAGGCCCACCTCCATTCTGTACAAGGTACTCAATGCTCTGGAAAGAACAGACAAACTCCTCCTTGTCTTCAGAATAAAGTCTGGGATGCGGTGTGCTACTGCAGACCTCTTATTGGCAAATGGATGAATGGAACCATTTAGAGGAATATGAAATGGAGGAGTGGGAATAACCCCTGAAATTATTGGCTGGGGTCACACCAGTCACGGGAATGGGGAGAAGACCATCTTAGCCGGAACCAGGGGCTGTGTGGGTGAACTCAAGAGATGGCAACGGTCCACGTGGATATCTCTTGCTTGAGGTACAGGAGGATGCCAATCTACTGCAAGGTGGACCTAGGCCAAGTTTGAAGGTAGAGCTTCCTTCCCCCTGACGTTCATTTCAATCAGATGAAATTCCTGATTGCTTGGTTTATGGTCTTTGAAAAGCTTCTTGGCCAGAGCCACAAATCTTTCAAGGGCCATCCCAAATGGGGAACGCCATTGGCCTGCTTTCTGCGTGGGCCCTTGGTGGGCAGTAAATCCTTCTCCTCGGTTCCCTCCGCCCTTGGAGCCAAAGATAGGAGCTGCTTGCCAGAGTTAGTCAACAGGCCAGAGGTGCTCTGGAGAGGTGGATCTCCTCCACAGAAAGTGGAGGGGGTGCTTAGGGTACGCTGAGGGAGATCTGTGTCCTCTATTTGGTTTAAGGACACGGGGCTCTCTCCAATCCCCAGGACTTGGTCAAAGAAAGGAGGAGAGGCCGGTCAGAACGTGGGGGCTGGTCTTCCCTGGCAAATTAGGGAAAGACAAAGAGCCTAAGGACAGTAAAGGTGAGCATCGTTAATGAGAATTCAGGGGGCCTTAATGAAAGTATATTTGGAGCCCTATATATTCTTGAAGTAATCCATGTTTTTAGAATAACAATAGAAGGGCACAGACAAGCCCAAAGAAACAAAAAAATATTATATGGATAATCCCTCTACCTAGATATAACATCATTAATAAGTTGTGGTTTAGCTTTCCAATAATTTCATGCATAAATATATATGCTTTTTATTAAAATGAAGTTATACAATACATACTGTTGGATGACCTGTCTCTCTCACTCAGCATTAAGTTAGGACATATTTCCTTGAAAATAATGTAGAGCTACCTCATCATTTTTGATTTTTACCTAAGATTTCAATGATGGGTGGCCTGTGATTAAAGAGTAGTTTAACTGGGGCTTCCCTGGTGGCGCAGTGGTTAAGAGTCCGCCTGCCAATGCAGGGGACACGGGTTCAAGCCCTGGTTCGGGAAGATCCCACATGCTGCAGAGCAACTAAGCCTGTATGCCACAGAGCAGCTAAGCCCATGTGCCACAACTATTGAGCCTGCGCTCTAGAGCTCGTGAGCCACAACTACTGAGCCCACATGCCACAGCTACTGAAGCCCGTGAGCCTAGAGCCCGTGCTCTGCAACAAGAGAAACCACTGCAATGAGAAGCCCACACACCGCAATGAAGAGTAACCCCCACTCACCGCAACTAGAGAAAGCCTGCGTGCAGCAACGAAGACCCAACACAGCCAAAAAAAAGAGTAGTTTAACCAAATTACTATTGTTGACATTCAGGCCATTTCTAATTTTTTGCACCTTGAATAACAGTGCAGTGAGCAGCATCCTTTCATGTCCCTCTTTTCAGACACTGCATATTTCTTTAGAATAAATTAATTTAACTGGAATTGCTAGGTCAAGGACATGCACATTTTAAATGATGTTTTGGTATATGCTGCCAGGAAGACTTTCTAAAAATGTATACCAATTAAATTCTCATGAGAAGTATTTATGAGAAGATGCCTTGATAGAAATAACTTTTAAAGCAATATATGCTTGTAAAAAATACAGAAATGTAAACTGAAAGCTGCTTCTTTAATTCTCCTTCCTAGAAAAGATCATATTTTTACTGCACGGATATCAGGTCCCAATTTCCATTCAATGTTGATCCTGCCAGACTAACTCCACCCTCTTCATAAGATTTGCTTCTGGACTCTTAAGTTCTGGGAGGGTTGAGGCTATATTTGTTTTGTTCACTTTTGCATGCTAGTGCCTATTTCAGGGGTCTGGCATACAGTGGATGTTTATTGTATTAGTTATCAATTGCTGTGTAACAAATTACCCCCCAAACTTAGCAGTTTAAAGCAATAAACATTTATTATGTCACACAGTCTCCATGGGTCAGAAATCTGGGAGGTGCTTAACAGGGTGGGTCTGGCTCAGGGTCTCTCCTGAGAATGTGGTTAGGATGTTGCCTGGGGCTGTGGACTCATCTGAAGACTCTCCTGGACCTGGAGGATCCACTTCCAAGGTGCTTCACTCACATGGCTGGCAAGGCATGCTTGCTGTTAGCAGGAGGCCTCAGTTCCTTGCCATGTGGATTTTCCACAAGGCTGCTTGAGTGTCCTCACAACATGGTGGCTGGCTTCCCCCAGAGAACTGATCCAAAAGAGGGGGTGAGGTGGAAGTTGTAGTATCTTTTATGACCTAGCCTAAGAAGTCACACGTTGTTATTTCTCATCAAATTTTATTTCTGTTATTAATTCAGCAATACAGACAGACCCCAGAGATATTGTGGGTGGGGCTCCAGACCACCACAATAAAGCGAATGTTGCAATAGACAAGTCACAGGAAGTTTTTTGTTTCCCAGGGCATATAAAAATTATGTTTACACAATACTGTAGTCTATTAAGTGAGCAATAGCATGATATCTAAAAAAAAAAATACACACACCTTAATTAAAAAGCACTCCAGGGACTTCCCTGGAGGTCCAGTGGTTAAGACTCCACACTTCCAATGCAGGGGGCGTGGGTTTGATCCCTGGTCGGGGAGCCAAGATCCCACATGCTTCATGACACGGCCAAATATTTAAATTAAAAAAAAAAAGGTACTCCATTGCTAAAAAATTGCTAATCATCATCTGAGCCTTCAGTGAGTCTTAGTAGTGACATCAAAGATCAGTGATCACAGATAACTATAACAAATATGAGAATAATGAAAAATTTGAAATAATGCAAGAATTACCCAACTGTGACACAGAGACATGAAGTGAACAGATGCTGTTGGAAGAATGGCACCGATAGACTCGCTTGACTCAGGGTTGCCACAAGCCTTCAATTTGTAAAAAAAAAGAAATATCTACAAAGTGCAATGAAACAAGGTATGCCTGCATTTTACTGGTTACCAAGGTCAGCTCTATTTCGTGTGGGAGGGTCCTACAGAAGGGCATTAGTTCCAGGCAGCAGGGATCACTGGGGACCGTGTTGGATGCAGGCCATCACATTTATTAAAATAAGCTGAAAACATGATTAAGAAAATGAATAATTGCCTTGGCTTAGAAGAGGCTAATGGCCTTTTCCTTGCTTTCCAGACTGTACTGTGTCAGTGATGGGATAATTATCAAAGAACTGAATTCAGACTAAGCTGTGTATTTGCTGTAGAAGCTGCTGGTCTGAACTATCTTTGTCTTGAGTCAGGATAGGCAAGTGAGAGCCTACAACTCCCAAAGACAGCTGGGAAATTCCCAGAGGAATTGGGGTCCTGAGGTTCATACCACAGGCCCAGAGGAAGGCTCGTTCTTGCAGCTCTAAGGAATGCCAGGCCTGCTTGTCAATCAAGGCAGGGTGGGTCATTTGGCCAAACGGAGGTCATGCTCATCATTGAAATACTCAGTAGTTTATGACCTCCATAAAGCTATTAGCCCCGGGAGATGAGGGGAAAGTGGTTACCAGCACCCTTTGCCTCTCTTGGGTCCATTAACATTAGGGTTGTAAACTCGGTCTTAGGCCATGGGTGACTGGTTTTATTATCAATCAATTACTGTGCTTGTCAGCAAGTCCCAAGCATCCTGCCAGCACAGAATCTGGCCCAGATAACTATGGGCAACGCTGGGCAATTCACCTCTACTCTTTGTGCCTCAGTTTCCCCATCTGTAAAGAGTTGGACTAGATCAGAGGTTCCCACACTTCTCACTACCAAAGTCTACTTCCTTTATTTTACTTCGATTGTGTTTATCTCATGTTTCAAAACGATTTCCCCAGCAACTGACATTCCTTAAACACCTATTTCTCTTCCCCATTAGCATTATTAAAGACAATTATCTTTATATAAAAAGGAATGCACAGGGAATTCCCTGGCTGTCCAGTGGTCTAGTTCAATCCCTGGCTGGGGAACTAAGATCCCGCAAGCCGTGAGGCACGAGCAAAAATAAATAAATAAAAAGGAATACACAACTGGAGATGAAAAATTCTGAACACCCCAGGTAGGGCTGCACCCAGAGGATATGGGGCCCTGGGCAAATATTTTTTTGCAGGGCCCTGTCTGTATAAACAATTGGAGTTACCCGAAATCAACATGTCAGGACCATTCTGGTGGCGCGATTCCATGAAAGAAATACCACGCGGGCCCGTGGGAGTGATCCGTACTCCAGGCTGCCCTCCTAGAACAGGGCCCAGCCATGCGGCCCTGTGACAACCCCAGAGGCGCAAGTTCTGGGGTTCCTCAAGGTATCTGCTTGACCTCATGCATGGGTTCAAGGATCAGAGAGAGCCACAGAGGGGAGTGTCAGGGACCAGTACCCATGTGGGTCCCATCCAGACTCAGAGTGTTCTGCTGAGACAGCAGAGCCAGCCCTGGCTGGTCCCACGCACCAGAGGGGACTTAGAATATTTCAAGGAAGGTGGTCCCAAGTGGGGGGCCTGGGTTCGGGTTCCCTCTTGATTAGAACTAAGAACCATACTGATCATGGGATCAACAATGTTTCCGTGATGACTTGTAAATATTCTGTCCCAAAGGGAAATAAACACATTTTTGTTCATCTGTGAAGCCAAATCACCAGTAAATGACAATTCTGTTCTTCTATTGGAAACATGGAACAAAAGTTGAGGCTCAATCTTGGTACCTTCTTAGACTTACAGAGGACAAAGACTCTAGTCATTATACTCACTTATTATACTCATTTATTGAGCAGCTAGTTTACCCAAGACCCTTTACACATACTATTTCCTTAATCTTTATAAGAATCCTGTAAGGAGTCCCTCTATACAGATGCATAAACTGAGATTCACAACACCTTCTTCTGGCTGAGAACTGTAGGAGTAATCCAGCTCCAAGAAATATTCTCTAATAATTTCATCCAGCACTTATTAAAGGTTTTCTATTTACCAGGCATTGCTTGAGCATTTCAATCCTCAGAGCTATACTTTGAGGTAAGAACTGCCATCTGCCCCCATTTTACAGATGAGTAGATGGGGCTCAGAGAGGTTACATCACAGGACAGTGTCGCAGAGCTTATACACGATGACCATGGTATTGGAACTCAGGCTGTGTAGCACCAGGGATGAGTTCTTAGCCACACTGCCTTTCTCTGACCTCACTTTCCCAAGATTCTACCTGAAGGAACATCTGTTGAGCAGGTCTTCTGGAAGAAAGGAACCTCCGTTTCCTCCTCTGTAAAGCAGGGCTCATAATAGTTTCTATGTCACAGGGCTATTGTAAGAATGAAGGGAGACAGCAGGTGTGAAGCAGTTGTCACCTGACCTGGTACCTGGCTCCATGAGTGCTGGCTTCCTTAACTAATATTATCCTTATTCTTATTCCCCCACTATGACAATAGAAACGATTTTTTTCCTTCCCTGCTCTGCAACTTACAGAGGCAAGGAGTGAGAGTGATGCATTGCAACCTGTAATCCATGTGATGAGCCATAAACAGCCATTTCCAATCCCATTTCCTCCTGCTGGGAGGATAAACTAAGACACTTACCTTCTCAAAGCCAGAAAAACAAGACAAAATAAATAATAACCAAGTGCAGTAGTTAACCTCACGATGCCCCTGAGAGGGGAGACCGGTAAGAAGGATTAGACAGCAGTTCAGAAATCTGGAGTATACTGTCTACAGCCAACTTCTGTGGCCAGCTTTTTTATTTTTCTTCCCCCACGCAGACCTCAACAGTGAGAGAGCCAGACTAGAGGGTCTTAAAGTACCACAGCCACATTTGAGGGTTTGCTCAGGATTAAAGAAAAGCTGATCTGGCTGGAGAAGCTTGTGCCTGAAGGCCGTCCAGCCCAGCTCTGTGGCTCTGACCTGTGAGGATATGATTCTGATCATCACTCCGGCTTGGAGTCATGGAGCATAGCTCTGGATCGGGGTGTGCTGAGCATGGGGCTTGACGGGTGCTTGGATTGGGGGGTGATAGTGTGGAGGAGACTGGGATGCGGATTTCTACTGGCCAAGACTCTTTGGCTCAGTTTGGAAAATGTGCCAATTCTCAAGATCCTTCCCGAAATTCCTGATCTTTCCCAATTTGTTCTCTGCTGTCTGAAGCCTGGGGCGTAGCACAAACCTCCCTTCTTGGACAGGACCAAGGCCAGTACCTTTGGGACAGGGAAGTGGATGGAAGGAATCTGGCCTTCTGAGTTGGCAGCACAGGCTCTGTGGCTGGCTGGTTGTGTGCTCTGAACCCCTCTGAACCGCAGCTGATCCCTTCCGCTCAGACAGGTGGGTGGAACCAGCTTTACTCTTTCCTTTTGCCAGATGGGAGCACTAAGATCACGATGACGGCGCTGATGATAACTAATGTTTGCTGAGCATTTTCTACGTGCGGGGCGACATGCTAAGTGCTTCAGATGCTTTGTCTCCTTCAAGCCCATTCATTGTTTCACATTTTACTAATGAGCTCGCTGAAGCCCAGCAAAGTAAATCCACATGCTCAAGGCCACACAGCTGGTAAACAGCACAACGAATGTGCTACGCTATTATTCATAATCGCGAACATTCTTTTTAAACCTTCGGCACCAGAGTTTCTGATGACTCAGCGAGACCTCTAGCCCTCCCTCCAATTGCACACCCACGTAGCTTAGACCAGCAAGGACTCCAAATGCTTTTTTTTTCTTTTAAATAAACTGTGCCAGTGATCTGCTGTTGCCTAAAAAGCTACCCCCAATCTTACCCAAGTAAAACAACCATTTTCTTATTCTCAGGATTCTGTGGGTCAGAAATTCAGTCGTGGCAGAGTAAGAAGGGCTCACTCATGTTCCAGAACAACTGGGGTCTTAGCTTAGGTGACTCAAATCCCAAAAGGGCTGGGATCGTTTGCCTGGAGCCATATGTCTGAGGCTTTGGTTCTGGCTGTCATCTTGGTTCCTTGTTTCTTCTCTCCATATGGCTTCTATTGGGGCTGGAAAATTTGAGATGGTTTCTTCTTCATGTCACGTTGTCTAGGCTAGTGTGTCTGGAACAGCTGAAGCTGTTGCCCACACATCTCTCTCTCCCTCCATGTGCCCCTGTACGTGGCTAACTTGGGCTTCCCCACAGCATGGTGATCTCAGGGTAGCCAGACTTCTTACACGGAAGCTCAGGTCTCCAAGAGCCCTTGTTCCAAGAGGCCCAGGCAGAAACTACAGGGATTCTGATGACCTGGCCTTGGAAATTCCAGAAGGTCAGCCAAGGTCCTCAGCATAGCAGCCACAGAGATGTGCCACTTGGAACTCCCTTCAAGGAAGAATTTGTCCTTCTGCTGGGAGCAGTATCTCCTACGGCAGCCTCCAGCTGCAGTGCATAAAGGACCTCCTGCAGCATTCCAGCCAAGGGGGTGTCTTGCCAGTGACCGAGCAGGGCTGGGGTTCTAGGGCCTGACCGTTTTCAGGCAAAACTAGACTCTTCTAACAGGTGATCTTTGCTCTGGAACTCCACGTTGGGTCGCTCAAGACATTATCAGATCAGGTGCAAGGGATGAGGAATTAGAGCCCACAGCTCAGGGGCAGGAGTAGCAAAGCCCGTGCAGCTCTCTTTCATCTACGACATCAACGCTCTTTATCAGTGCTCAACGATACATATATATAAAGAAACGTTCACATGGCACAAATGTATACCTCAATGAGCTATCACAAAGTAGACTCACCGAAGTACTTACCATCCAGATGAAGAAATACAACTTTACTAGCACCTCGGATGCTCTGCCAGCATCCCTCTTCCCAGTTTCCACCCACCTTCCTGCCCAAAGCTAACCATTAACCCAACTTCTAACACTAGAATTTCACTTGGCCTATTTTTGTACCTTATATAAGTGGAATCATAGAGCATACACTATTTTGTGTCTGGCCTTTTTTACCTTATATTATGTTTGAGATTCATCCACGTTGTTGAGTGTGACAGTACTTATTAATTTTCATAGTCTTCTGTTGTATGAATATATTGCAATCCATCCATTCTATTATTGATGATATTTCCACTTTTTGATCATGCACCTTATCATTAAGAAATCTTTCGGGCTTCCCTGGTGGCACTGTGGTTGAGGGTCCACCCGCCGATGCAGGGGACACGGGTTCGTGCCCCGGTCTGGGAGGATCCCACATGCCGCTGAGCAGCTGGGCCCGTGAGCCATGGCCGCTAAGCCTGCGCTTCCGGAGCCTGTGCTCCGCAACGGGAAGGCCACAACTGTGAGAGGCCCGCGTACCGCAAAAAAAAAAAGAAATCTTTGAACATGCCCTATATAGAATATATATTACGTATATAACAGTATATTCACTGCTGTAGTAGTAAAGTTTGTATACATTGAAAAACATATAGAAATAGGTAGTAATTTTGAAAGATGAGCTAATCTAGAAGTTTTAATATTTTCTTTCTGCATCCTAGTGGATCACGCACGCCCCGCCCCCTACTTTGTTGGCTCCTGGCTTGAGGGACAGAATTCTCATAACATACATATGTATGTTATGACCTCTTATACTTAAATACATATGTATGTTATGACCTCTTATACTTAAATAAGAGGTCATGTGACATGGGGGGACGATCATAGGCTTGAAATCAGATCTGGATTTGTCTGTGTTTACTAGCTGAGTGATTCTAAATAAACGATGCCATGTCCTCGTGTATGGAGGGTGGTGTCTCTGCCTTGCTTTCATCCAGGAAATATTTCATGTGCACGTATTACGTGCCAGGCACAGTTCTAGGCACTGGGAAGACGGCCGAGACCTGCAAAACCACACAACAAAGGGCATCGCTATGTAATTCTGATTCTGGGAGAGAGTGGAGAATTGGACGTGATGATCCTCTTGCCTGGACAGGCCAAAGGGACCAGGGTGTTTTGGTAATTCTTGGAAAAGCCCTGTGTGGGAAGCAGACAGCATAGCCTGCCCCTCTCTGATTTTCCCTGCACTGGTCTTTCCAGCGCGGTGTTCTCTCCACTCCAGGCCTCTCCCCTCGGCCCCGCCCCCCAGCCTCCCCTCCATCGTGTGGTAGGAGGGGGCTGTCCCTGGTGGCAGTGGGAGGGAGTCAGAGGCAGGGATGGAAGGGCAAAGGGCAGAGCGGTGGAGATTTCAGAGACCCCGTGGTTCCATCAAACACCCCCTCCACACGCCAACCTAACACTGCCCTGCCTCTCCCTCCCTCTCCCCGGCTTATCTGGACGGGGTGTCTAATTGAAATTGAAGACCTGTTTAGCTGTGTGCCTACACAGTCTACTCTCAAATGTGGGCTACCACAAAGTATGCACTGGTGTTTCATGTTCTCAGGAATCTGACAAAGTGATGGATGCCCAGCGAAGCTATTTCTTCAGAGGTCTGGAGGCCGTCTCTTGTTTAAGCTGGGCAATTGAAGATTCATCCAACACACCAGTCTTGTGCTAACGAACCCAATACGACTGAAGAGAAACGGGTGACCGGACAGCCCTGAGAAACACCTAAAGGCTTGGAGCTGGGCTGTAAGGCTGCCTTGCAAAGAAGCCCTGAGATTTTTACCAGCCCAGAAAAACTGTAAGAGAACTGAAACTTGCTTGGGAACGATTATATGCAAACACCTCCTCATGCACGTGATCAGGGTAGGTCCAAATTGGGGGACCACTGTCTCAAAAGAGAAGGGATCTTTTTTTTTTTCATCACAAATCCCTTGGAAAATCTGATAAAAGGTATAGATGCTTTAACCAGGAAAAAATGCACCCACATGGATGCATAAAATTGCACATATCATTTTAGCAATGAAAATAAATAAAACATAAAACAGCAGAGGTACTGTTCTAGGCTCTTAAGTTTACTCATTCAATCCTTATTAAATCTCATAGGTAAATACTATTTATTACTGCGCCTGTTTACCCAAGGTCGCCCAGGTGCTCAGTGGGGCAGCTAGGACATGAACCTGCGAGTCTGAGGTCAGTGGTCATGTTTCTTGTCATTACCTCACATTGCCATGCAGGGACTCTGGAGGGAGTGACCTAATGATAATTCATTGTGAGAATAATGATACCGTCTCACACTTGATAGAAAAAAATTCACATTTTACACATTCAGGTGGATGGACACCTGTTGGTTTTGCCTGTCTGATGTCTTTTCTTTGGTGGAGCACCGCCCTAACCCTCCCCCACCCCCATTTCAGTCCTGGTTGTTCACATAGGGTCAGCTGCAACCACTGTCTCCCAGGATGGGAAGGTGTGTGTCCTGGACCTGGCTAATGAGAGCCAACATTCCCCTGGCCATGGAGATTGGTTTCAGAGGTTAGTCCATGAAGTTTTGATGGAGTTACCAGGAAAGAGAAAGTCTCTTTTCTGCTGATGTTTCTCACAGGTAAGCGTTAACATTTTAGAGTAACCAAAGCAATGAGCCTGCTTGAGAAGGAAACTAAAACAAAGGAAAACAGAGGCTAGAGATAGAGTTCTCCATAGATGAATGGATAAGGAAGATGTGGTATATTTATATAATGGAATACTACTCAACTATAAAAAAGAATGAAATAATGCCATTTGCAGCAACATGGATAGACCTAGAGATTATCATAGTAAGTGAATAAGTCAGACAGAGAAAGACAAATATCATATGATATTGCTTATATGTGGAATCTAAAAACAGTGACACATATGAACTTATATACAAAACAGGAATAGACCCACAGACACAGAAAACAAACTTATAGTTACCAAAGGGGAAAGCGGGGAGGGTTAAATTGGGGAGTTTGGAATTAACATATACACACTACTATATATATAAAATAGATAACCAACAAGGGCCTACTGTACAGCACAGGGAACTATACTCAATATTTTATAGTAACCTATAACGGTAAAGAATCTGAAAAAAATAGATATATATGTATGTATAACTGAATCACTTTGCTGTACACCTGAAACTAACACAAAATTGTAGATCAACTATACGTCAGTTAAAAAAAAAAGAGAGAGTTAGAATCTAGATGATCACAGTTCAGTGATCAGATGATCACCTCGATCCATCCATGCCTGATTTCCTCTTGTATGGAAATAATATTGTATAAGACAATGTTGTTTTTGAGGGGAGGGGTGGTGGATCTCTGTTATGCAACTGAAAGGGTGGTGATAAATATACAGACATTTTATCATCTTCCCTCTCTTTCCATCTCCAAAGACAGTTTCTCTCCATGATACAGATGACAACAGAGTACAGCGCTGTGGTTCAGTGATGACCACATAGCTTCATATCCTGCTCGCTGGCTATGAAGACTGAAGACGCCTTGCCCCCTCAGTTATATTTCAGACCCTTGGAGTTAAGTCTCAAATACCCCTTCCCTACATGCTCAGCATGCACAGATTCTTAAATGGTAGGTGCTCCATAATTGCTTACCAGTGTAATGGGATTATAAATAAGGATTTCTCTGTCTTGGAATTTGAGCTGAACTTCAGAGCTGAAAACAGTAATGGCTGTTGAGTGCTCACACATTCTAAAGAAAGGGGTTGGACCCTACTGACAGGATGTGCAACAGGAGGCCTAAAACTGGTTCTTGTCACCCACAACAGAAGGTGAGGAACACGGAGGGAAAACAAGAGTGTGAGAATTTCCTTAAAGAAGGTTGTTAACAATTGTATATTTCTCCTCATGCGGTTCCCTCTTCCGGGATTACACTCACCCCTTTACACGAGAGATGAATTCCAGCTATCCTTTAAAATTCAGCTTAAGGGCTTCCCTGGTGGCGCAGTGGTTGGGAGTCCGCCTGCCGATGCAGGGGACACAGGTTCGTGCCCTGGTCTGGGAAGATCCCACATGCCGCGGAGCAGCTGGGCCCGTGAGCCATGGCCGCTGAGCCTGCGCATCCGGAGCCTGTGCTCCATGACGGGAGAGTCCACGGCAGTGAGAGGCCCGCGTACCGCAAAGAAAAAAAAAAATTCAGCTTAAGTGTTGCCTCCTCCAGGAACCCCTCCATGGTTTCTATAGCTAGAACTGTTGCTCCTGTCCTCTGACCTTCATCCCAGAGCCCGTAATAGTTACTTAGGTTCTAGTACTTGAAAATACACACTAATAGTGTAATAGTGTGACATGGGTCATCTCTCTGTTAGACCAAGAGTGCCAGCCTGGCACAGATCTGTACTATTATTCATCTCCTTACCCTTGAAAGAGGGGAACAGGGTTGACTGTATGTGACTCTAGCAACCATCCTGCTAAATTAAAGGCTTTTTGTCTTGCTTAGAATTTTCCCAACTTTGGATATGCAGAAATGGAGCTGGACCTGAATATGGGAGTAAAACTAGAGAGAATGGGATCCTCTGTGAAATGGAGTATGCAGAATTTGGAGCTCCAGGAGGTGGAGCCTAGAGGTGGGGTGGGGTAGGGATGAGAAGAAGAGATGGAAGGAGAAACAGAGGGAGGACCTGGGGGAAGGCCGTGAGGACAGGCTGCCACATACAGTGGAGGGCCAGTGAAGCAATCTCCCAGCACGGGGGTCGTCAGAGACTTTGGACAACAGGGATGTCTAGTATTAATTTGAAATGTTTTACATGTTTGCAATGTAAATCCCCTTGGTATCTTTTAGTCTTAGATAAAAGCTTGAATATAACCAGAAATCTTATGAGATTATTTTTGTTTTTATTTGGCTTGATCTGAAATAAGGAAAAGGGCAAAATTCATAAATGGGTGGACAGTATGAAAAAAAGAAACATAGTGATTAACAAACAGAACAAGTTACACAATCCCTGACATTCAAGGTGAAAGGTTGCAATGAGATCGTAAGTCCCCTGGAAGTGGCAGACATCCTGGGTAGGGCTTTGAGTTTCTATAAGGCACGGAATGGGGACTTTGAGCCAGTCTTGTATAGAACTTAGGGGGCAAGCAGATTCCAGGTGACACTGTTTTCCACGCTCCTGGCACAGTTGTTCTCAAAGTATGGTTTGCAGCGGCACCTGGGAATTTGTTAGAAATGCCAGTTCTTGGGCCCCACCCCAAACCCACTGAGTCAGAAACTCTGACAGTGGGGCCCAGCAACCTGCAATTGACAAACCCTCCCTGTGATTCTGATGTGTGCTAAATTTGCAAATGGCATGTTAAGCCCTCAGTAGCTTTGTGTGAAATTAACGAATAAAAAAACTTATGGAAACACAGTGCCTTCATGGTAAACCTCTGTTTCTATGTCTTTAGAAAAAATTTTTAACTCTGTGCTGAGTCACAATTCATCAACAGCCAGGCGTCGAGCTGTGCTTGACTGGCTTTCTCTCTAACAACCTCACATCAGACCAACTTGCATCCCAGGGTATAGGTTGAGTGTGGCTGCCTTTGGGTCATGCAATGAAAGTGGATATTCTGAGGCTCCCTGGGCCCACAGCCCCATGGCAGACTGCCCACTGGACCCCCAAACTGTTTTTCTGTTCTTTGATGGGTAGGGAGAGGATAAACATGTCCAGGTACTTAAAAAAAAATCATCCACCCTGGCAGATTCTCCCAAAGAGGTACAGTTCTTTGCCTGTCAAGCTAGGATATTAAATTAAGCAATTTTCATCAGATAACACATCTTCTGGTTCATGTAAACGTCCCACAAATCACTGAGCTCATAACTCAGCCTGATTGAAAGGGAGCCACTAATCCATTTCCCTTTGTAGATGGGTTGTGAGCTAGCTGGGGGCTTGTCCCTTGACCAAGAGCCTTGTGACAACCATGCTAAGTCACCCTCCCCCTTCCCCCTTTCTCTGTCTGACTAGGCATCCAGTCTCCCTGGCCTCAGACCACGTGACCACAGGAGACCTGCTCCCTGACCTCGTAGAGGATAAAGTGCCCAGTGCCCACTTCAGGACATGCTCGAAGTTATGTTGTTATGTGGATGACATTTGCCATGATGTCCTCCACCTCCCTTCTTACAGTCTTCCTAAGGTCAAGTCCGGTGGCCTGATACTTACTAATACTCCAGCCCCTCAAATGTAGGCATGATGGTGGAAATGAAAATGATGTGTGTGTGTGTGTGTGTGTGTGTGTCAGAGGGGAAATACATTCCCTGGTATTGTCTCTCTCCTTCTTTCTGAATGTACAGGAAAGAATGGGACAGTGGGAGCCCCCCGATATGATGGGGGCACAAGCACGTCCTGAAAGGCTGACTAGAGCCCGAAGTGGTCAAGGTCACCTAAACACACCAACTGCCCTATTTGTCACATCCATGCTCCCACCTCAGTATCCATCACTGTGCCCAGTACAGAGTAGGTGGTCCACAAGGTTTGTTGACTGAATGAATGGACAAGAGGTTAAGAGCCCTAATTGCAAAAGAAATCCAACTTTCCCAGGTGGAGCTACATACTCAAGTGATTAAACCCAGCCTCCACCCACCTTTATGATGTAAAAAAGAATGGGAAGGAATCAAAATCAATCTGAGCGCCCACCTGGGAGTCATCTTCCCAGACCAGATGGCATGTGTCCACCCCCATAGTGTCACCAGGTAAGAAATAGGATGTACAGTCAAATTTGAATTTTAAATAAGCAACATTTTTCTTAATATAAGCATATCCCAAATATTGCATGAGACATACTCATCTAAAAATATTCTTTGAAAACCATATACATCTCATATATATTTTGGCTACTAAATAAACCTTTACAACGATGTAAAAGCATGACACAAGTGTACTTCTTCTGTTAGGATCACTCCATTATATTGTCACTAAGTTATCTGTAATCACATAGCCAACTTCTATGGATTTTATTAGTCTCCTTTTGCTCCAACAGAATATTAATACATTTTTTACAAATGGAAAAAAATTCATTGATCTTAAATTCAATTAACTGGGGGTCTTATATTTTTACTTGCTAAATATGGTAACCCTATCCTCTATTAACCTGGAAGGACTATGATCTGACCTTTAAAGAATCCCTAGCTCCCTCATTTCCCTCTTCTCAGGCCAATCATAATTAATGCTTGGTGACACTATAATGCTATAGCACAATTAATTTAATCTGGCATGCAAATATATTTCCCCCTCTCTGTTAGATGAAACTATAAATTGTAAAATCATAGTTTTTTCCCCCCAAATTTATGCTTACTGCAGAAAATCCAAAAGCATGAAGACAAATGTGAAGTAAATCACAGTTCAACTATCTAAGGGATAATCTCAATTAATCCATATTGCCTTATTTTTTTCTCTGTGGACACTTTTTTTTTGAGAAAAAAAAAACATACTTTTGTACCACGATTTTTGACTTAGCATTATACCATAGGTATTTTCTATGTCATTAAAAACTCTGACATTGCCTTTTAAAATGATTGAATAATATTCCATTGAATGGATGTACATGGGGTTTTAAATTTTTTGGTTATATAACTGGCCCAGAGATGAACATTTTTATGCACGAAGTTGCTTTCAGACTTCAGATTATTTTCTTAGGATGGGTTCAGAGGTGTTAACCTTGAACAATAAAATGGGTAGTTATTTTTACCAGCAAAATGGGTTTATTTGGGAGCAGGAAACAATTGTAGTTTGGGACATACAGCTATGGAGAACCACATGCAAGCTCGATTCTCAAAGGAGGGGAAACTCTTTTACAGAGGAGAAGGGGAAATTGGGAGGGGCTGTTATAAACAAAGAATCCATTGGAGGAAACTGGGAGTTTGAAGTATAGTGGCTTTTCATTGGCTGAGCTGTTGCCAGGCAAGGGGAAGATCTTATTTCTTCCTGCTGGCGGGAGGAAAGTAGTGTCACTTCCTGTTGGATTCTGCCAGAGATGCAAGTCCAGTCTATTCCTGTTGGGATCTGTATTGACCTGAGTGGTATGTGAGAGCTCCCCCTTCTGGCTTCCCAACTTCATTTTAGCAAGATTTCTCTTTATTGATTTTCACAGAGGTGAATAGCGACTATCTATCTATCTACACATTTATTGTTTTTTTCCCCTCCTGATTGTGAAAGAAATTCATGTTCTATGGGTAAATTTTGGTGTATACAGAGAAAGTGTAAAGGCGACAATAAAACTTCATTTGTCACCCTACCATCAGTAGGTCATTTGGCCATGCAAATAGTGTTGCTCTAAAATGAGATTTCCTAAAATGCATTCCACTGAACTAGTTTGGTGGGATGCTAATATTTGCCATGTGCACATTTCATAGAAAATGCTGGGTTAAACAAAGGGCCACCAGTATCTTTTTGTTCTGCAGGACTTCTCAGAGCCTTTATTACGCTAATGTACTTTGTGAGTTTCCCGAAGTGTAAAGACAATGCAGCATTTCTCAAACTCATTTGACCACAACACATTCTTTTTCCTGTCTTTTATCATCATCATTATTATTTTTTGCAAAACGTTACATCAAGTTGGAAACATCCTTTGGTTCTCAGTGTTTTATCATTCTTCTTAACCCATAGATATTAACACACAATGAAAGTAAAGATGTTCGCCAATCTATAAACCTAAGAGTGAGAGGGGGAAAAGAAACAACCCAGGAGTTCCTGCATAAATGTTTGGCCTAAAGATTTATGCCTGACTCTTAAGAGGCCACCTAAGTGAGTAGTTATAAGACTAAAGGTTAGACTTACTGTTTTGTGATTAGTTTCCTCATCTAGGCAGGGTTTAATTGTGACATTTACACTTTGCGGTCGCTTCCTGTCATCAATTGGACCAACTGACTAGAGAGAAACAGCCATCCTATGGTGCCTCTTTCCTTTCCTGGATAAAACCCCATTGGGTGTTGCATTGGAAAATGTAAACGAAGGCTGCTGCCTGACCCTTCCTTGGAACTTTGAAACTCTCAGATGGGTTTTGTGCAAGAAATCCTCGCCGAAGTTCTAACCCTGCCTCTTTGGGCAATAAATTAAGAGAAGGCGCAGGGACTTTCTCCTGCTTGACTGCAGAGAACTGCTCAGAGGCTGTTGGTGAGAATAAAAGGCACACATGTGAGTTGGGGTCGCTGCAAGTTCCTACTGGATGTGAATGAATCTTTCTGGAAGTTCTCCACTGGGTCCCCAGGGGCTGTGCCTCTAACTTTGATCTCTGAGACCAGAGCTTCACAGAAAAGCAGAAAATCTTGACATCATTGGGTCTGGAGCAGAATCATTTTTGGAATTTATTGCTGGAATGGATAAGGAAGGGACTGAAAACAGGGTTTGCAATCCCCCCAGCCCCGCTCCCAGAGGTACTTCCTAACCGAGTGTGCTGTTGCCCTGGAAGCATGGAATCAGAGGGCTTGCCTGTCACTGCTGCTGCTCTTATAAACCAAGACTTTGCAGTTTGTCCCAGGTTGCTGAAGAATGGATGGTGGGATTCAATTTGGAGAAAGGGTTCAAGAGGCAGGGAGTCGAATTAAGAAGGGAGAGGCAGGATGAACAGGCGGTTGGGGAAAAATGAGTGTGAGCTCCGACCAAGCCATGTATCTGCTTCGTAACCCTGTAGAGTCTTCCCATCTGCAATGGGTATAATACTCAGATCTACCCCTCCAAAGTCATTGGGAGAATAAAATCAGATTACCCAGGAGGTGCTCTTAGAACAGGGCTTGCCATTCGGTATACTGGGATTGGCAAACTATGGCTCACTGACCAAATTTGCTCACCACCTGTTCTTGTAAACAACATTTTATGGGAACGCAGTCACGGCCATTTGTTTATGTTTTGTCTATGGCCGCTGTTCTACGGCAAGGGATGAATTGAGTAGTCGGGACGGAGACCCTAATGCCTGCAAAGCCAAAAAGATTTACCATCTGGCCCCTTACAGAAAATGTTCGCTAATCCTTACTGTAGAAGATTAGCCATTATCATCTACATTCCTCATACCAATTCCACAAGGATATTATAAGAATAAAATGAGGATAAATATGCCAAAGAATTTTAAACATGTTTTAAATGAGCCAGTTATCTATACAATAGAATTTTATGTAGGATTTTAAAATTGATATGGAAAAAGACAACCTAATTACATGGAAACACGAACATAGCACATACACACATATATAATATTCACTATGTGCTGGGCATTTGCTAGGTATTATGTTAGTACCTATTTTTATCATCACTTTAGAGATGAGGAGATTGAAGCTCTGAGTGTTTAAGTGATGTCTCCAAATTTACATAGGTGGTAGAAGGCAGGACATCCGTCTGTCTACTGGTGTTAAAAAAAATGAATAAAACAAGTCAGTTGGCAAAGCAGTACATGTGATAATACCTAATTTTTGTAAGAATAAGTGTGTGTGTGTGTGTGTGTGTGTGTGCGCACGCACGTGCACTTGAATATGACAAGAAAGACATATGTTAAAATGTTAAAAGTCCTTTTGGGGTCGTAAGGTAATAGGCAATATATTAAAATTTTCTTCTTTATAGCTAGTAGTATATTCTCTTGAACATGTGTAATACAGAAGGAAAAAAGATTTAGAAGAAGAAAATGGTTTAGGTATTAAGTGTCAGGTATTATTTGCCAGTCCTCACACTCCAGACCTGGTCACCAGCCAGGTGACTAAGGTTCAAAGGCAAATGTTAACTCTGGTAGCACGTGGTTCCAGAGGAAAAGTTGGTGGTACCTGGAAGTGAGTGCATCTGTGCTTCCCAATCTCCCTCCGTGGCTCAGACCTGACACCCTTTCCCACCCGCTTCTTGCCGGAGGTTGCAAAGCAACCTTGTTCTCCCTCCCTTTCTTGGAGGTCTGTGATTGCCTCCCAACCTTGAAGAGCCCTGCTGCTTTTTATAAATAGTTTGGAAGCATCTCAAGCCTTTAAAAAAGAGCCACTTAGAAGAGATACATCTTGACAAATGGAGGAGTCCATGAGCTCATCGTCCAGGTTTTTATTGTATTTCCCTTTACTCCAGAAAGTGGGAAGACATCCAAACCAGAATGTGGACTGCCCTGTTATATTTCTGGGAGAATAAAAGGAATCTGGCTATGTCCTGCGAAGCATCCGACATTCACATATTTTTCTGGCTGAGACGTTTTGCCAAATGTCAGCGTTACTTGCAGAATGTGGCTGTTTTTATTTTAATCTGCAAATATCACTCCTGTGAATTATGACCTTTCCCTGGTTTGGGTATTAGAGTAAGAATTGGGGAAGCAGTGAAAGGTGATCCAGGCAAGGGAATGAGGTTTGGAAAATGCAAACTTAAGAGGTACTTGTCAAAACATTCTTTGTTAAAAATGTTTCTCCCCCTTTGCTCATTTTTTAGAAACCTTGTTTTTAGAGGCTTGGAACCGTCAAGCCTCTTCCCCTTGGGGTTTTGTTTTTATGACAATAAATTCATACAGGTGGGACTAGAAATGTATATTAATTGAGCAAACAACTTAGGACAAACACAGCTGGGTGCTGGAGATAGGTAAATGCAGAGACACACAGGGTTCCTGTTGTTATGGATATTACAAGTGAGTGTGAAGTACAGACAATTAATGATGTTAAGGGTACGAAGTGTTTTGGAGGATGTGGTGGGTGATATGGGAGCTTATAAGGGTTTTACGTGGACTGAGGGGTCAGGGAAAGCTTCTGAGAAATGGTGATGAGTTACCTGAAGGCTGAGGGGATGGAGATGGTGTTTGGGATGCACAAGGTACCCTGGGCAGAGGGAACAGCCTACATGAGTGCCTGGGGGTGGGAGAGAGCGTGGCCCGTCCAAGAAACCAGTTTCTTACTGTAGGCTTGTAGGTAAGTGAAGAGTAGTGATGAATAATGATTTTTTAAGAGTTCTGTAGTCCTTAAGTGCCTACATTGTGGAAAACTGTGCGTATCACTATAGAAGTCATAGCCCGGAATATATTCTGTTTAAAATCCAAGCAGGGGCGTTGAGCATCTTCCTGAATTTTGATTCATTTGTATTTCTGTTCCCGATGCTAATGAAAGAACAAGACATTAGAAAATCAAAGCCATAAGATTTTTCTTTTCTGTTTTTCCAAGAGGAAGTATGCACTACTTACACACCCCATGTGTTTTTTGAGGGGATCCTTGTGAACGGCACAAAAAGGCACGTGGATCGGCATTTTTGCTTGGGGAAGGTCAACCCTCCTTCTTCCCCCAGCTCCATAAATTCTAAAAGATCCGACTCCCCACCCCCAGACTTTGGCCTCAAGGTAGTAGGTGGGGTTGAAATCAGAAACACTTTTAATAAATGTCTTCACTGACAGTCTGATCACAGCTCTCCTCCCATTGGAGGAAGGGAGTATATGTGGAAATAAGCATTTATTGATGGCCCTGCCTTTCTGCCCTTCCTAGTCTGCATGCCCTTGGCCATGTGACTTCCTTTGTAGATTTTCTCACTAAAGACGAAAAGTCTGTCTCCCCATGTCTTCCAACTGGACTGGCCACATGGTCTCCTTAGACCCGTGGATTGTGGTAGTACTGATGGTGAACTGAGCCTTGGCATCAAGAGTGCTCGTGTGTTTCTTCTCTCTCCCTTTCTCCCCCACCCCACCTCTGCGGTCACCATGAGAACAACCCAAGCTTGCCCACTGGAGGAGGACAGGCAAGTGGAGTGGAGCCAAGCCCCCCCAGATGCCCCAGCTAACTGCCAGCCAACCACAGTCATGTGATCAGTCCCAGCCGGGACTGACAGGGTTGCCCAGCTGCTCACTCAGACACACAAGCAATGACTGTTGATTCTTATATGCTGCTGAAGCTTTGTGTTATTTATTACAGAGCATTATGTTGCCATTAGATAACTGCGAAGTATCTGATAGCTATAGTCTTAGAGTTCTATCTGAGAATTCCATATCGTCATAAAGATTGCTCCAAAACACTATTGAATCTCGAACTAAAAACAACAACAACAACAACAAAAAACACTTATCTCCTCCCTCCAGTCCTTCTTTCTGATGCAAAAAAAAAAGATTAAAAAAAAATCCTCTTGGCATCTCACCTATTTTAACCATGTGTCATGATAAAATAGATTTCACAGAGTGTTCTCTATACAATGCTATTCCCTTGAAATGCTCCATGAGGTGAGATGTCCAAGGTCATACGTGTTTAGAGGATGTTTCCTGAGGCCAGGACTAAGGGGAGGTGAATGGGGCATTTGCTGAGGGTGCAATATCTAAAGGGGTGCCCCAAATCTCAGTAATCAAGGTGAATACTACTTTAATAAAATACTTTTAAAACTAAAAATGCAAAACTCCATCATGAGCAAAATATTACAAATTTTGGTACATCATTTTTGGTAAGACTATAACATAAGTGCCCTATCAAGCTGCACTAGAGCCTGAGGAAAGAGGGAAAATCAATATTATTACTTGTTTGATACATCATCTTCCCACCACTACTTATAATGCCTATGACTATAATAAAGGCTCTGAGAAGGCCTGCAAAGAAGGGATCTGTTGAGTTTTGTTGCCTTTCTTAACAGCATGTGGCCATGGGGAAAGGAGAAACACAGAGTGCTGGGGAAGCTGGTGGGTGTGCACCCAATTCATTGCTATACTGTCCCTAGAAGAGTGTCATCCTAGAATTGCTCCCAACTTGCCGTGAGATCTTGAGCAAATGTCATTTTCTCTCCAACTTCTATTTCTCCAAGTGCAAAATGAGAGGAATAGATCTATGTAAGTTCCGGAATTATTATACGGCTCCAGGTCCTTAGAGCCTCAGAGAGATGGGTACCCTATGAAGAGGGGGATTCTCTACTCTGCGTGAAGGGAGACTTGTTCTTGGATTTCCTTCTAATATGATGGTTCTCAAGACATGGTTCCTGGGTCAACAGGATTGGCATCACCTGGGAACTAGTTAGAAATGCAAATTCTCAGACTCCACGTCAGAGCCTGGGAATCAGAAACTCTGGGGTTGGGGTCCATCGACCTGTGTTTTAAGGACCCCTCCTGGTGATTCTGATGCACATTCAAGTATGGGGACCACTGCTATAAGGCACCTGCAGCATGTTGCCAAGAGGTCATTGTCAACCATCATTCATTACCAATATCACTGCCCACTGACCATAAGCCAGGCATGTGCTGAAAGCTTTATCAGCGTGTCTTGATGAATTCCCATAAAACCTGTGAAGTGGGTGCTGTGATATTCATTCCCATTTTCCTGATGCATAGAGCTGTTCACTTGCCCAATGTCACACAGTGATTAAATGGCAGAGCTGGGACTTGAACCTGGATCTGTCTGTTCCAAAGCATGTCATAGACTTGCCTCTCTTGGAGAGATTCGCTTGTCAGCCCCAAAGCACAAGGGAAGGGGAAAGAATTGGATGTAGCAAGGTCAGGAAACCTTAGTCGCTGAAACCCACCTTTGTTTAAGCATCAATATGACCTGGGGAGTTTTTTTTTAAACTTCCTAATACCCAGGCATCACCATCTCTGGGCAGTGGGACCTCAGCACTTTTAATGCTCACTCGGTGATTCAAATGTACCCTTAAATGGAAAACCACGGCTTTAAAGAGTTTCCTTCCCTAAACAACAAGAACCTATTGTATAGCACAGGGAACTATACTCAGTTAATCTTGTATTAACCTATAATGGAAAAGAATCCGAAAAAGAATATATATATATATATATATATATATATATATATATATATATATATATATATATATGTATGTATAAATGAATCACTTTGCTGTATGCTTGAAACTAACACAACATTGTAAATTAACTATACTTCAGTAAAAAAATAAAAAGCGAATTTCCTTCTCAGTTTGGAGACTGGCTCCCACCTCCTGCCTTTATTTCTGCTCCATGCTGTACCCACCAGCTTGGAGGGTGCTTCCTCTGATATCCATAGGAAGAAACCACAGAACAAGATGTCTTGGATCCTCAGTGGATCCTCTGTGGTTAATAGAATTCAGAACGTAGAGCTCACAGTCATTTTACCAAGGGAGAAACCGAGGCTCAGAGGGGGCCTGTGAACTTCCCAAGGTCACCCAGCGAGCCCTGGTAGGGGAGGGTCCCTCAACACCCCCCTCCCCAGAAATTGCTCCCCCGCCACCCTCAGACTAAGCAGTCTGAAGCCTTAAACCCTTTCACTTTGAGAGAAGCCCTCAAGTCTTCTTGCGGTTTTGATTCCTCTTCTGCAAACGGCACTTTGCATTTTCTCCTAAATTCCTTCCAGCTGTCAGATAGGAGCACCCCCTGATAAGGGTTTTCCCAGTGTGGGAGAGAAACATTTACCAGAGGTAACTGAGCGCACCAGGCTCCCTCCCTGACCGTTTCCAAGCATATGGAATATATTGTGGTTGGAGGGAAATATATTTTAAGAATTTCTCCTGCATCTTTTCAGATACATTCCACCCAGGATTACTACAGGTGTCATGAAAAGTGGGCTTTTGCTCTTTCCCCCCGAAGAGAGGGCAGGCTCTGACGGCGTAATCAGCTCCAGGGGTGTGAAAGCCAGAACGAACCTCTGCCCATGACTGGAGAAAAAGCCTGGGACCCAAACGCTCCAGGGTCCCAAGGTTTGGATGCTTTTCAGTTTTCCCTGGAGGGTGTGTTCAGGGTGGGATGTTAGTGAGAATAATAAATAGTTATTGAGTGCTATCCTTGACTGCCTCCCCTTACCATATCTGGTACTAACCTATTACCTGTTCATCTAGATCCTTCTTTGTTTGTGGTCTGCCTTCCCTCATGGGGACAGCAACTTTCCCTATGTGGTACCCCAGCTTCTAGAATATGGCCTTTCCCAGAGTGGGCACTCAATACATACTTGATGAATGAGTGGGCTGATCTTTTCACATTTATTCTGTGACTTCATCTTCACAACCACCTGATTAGGGTAGGAACTGTTATTAACCCCCATTTCATAGGTGAGAGGAATGAAGCACAGAGAGGTTAAGTAACTTGACCCAGGTCAGACAGCTTTGTATGTGGGAGATCTTAGACGCACACGCAGGTCTATGTCATTCCAATAACAATCCATGGGAGAAACAAGGAAAGTGCTTCAGGAGGCCAAGTCTTTGGGTGGATACCCTAGCACCCAGTGTATGTCAAACCCTAGGCTGGGTGCCGGAGCTGTAGTGGTGAATAGGACACAGTTGCTGCCTACAAAGAATTTATTGTCTGCTGATGGAGAGAGATGAATCAAAAGCAATGACAATGCTGTATATGTGTCATGATAAGGAGATGATCGAGGACCATGAGAGCACTCAGGATACATCTTTGCTGGGACCAGGGAAAGCTTCCCAGAAGAGGGGACATGTCACAACCATCACCACTCGCTTCTTCATCTTCACCATCATCATTGTCCTCAGAATTGTGATTTACTGAGATCTTTCTTTGTCCCACATATGACGCTGAATTCTACGTATTTTAAAAGTGTAATTCTCAAAAAAATCATAAAGAGATTATTAGACTTTTGTATTTTTGGCCATGCTGCACAGCAGTTGAGGTCTTAGTTCCCCAACCAGGGATCGAACCCTGCAGTGGAAGCCCAGAGTCTTAACCTCTGGACTGCCAGGGAAATCCCTAGACTCATTTTATTTTATAGGTAAATAAACTGAGACTCAGTGAGGTTACATAACTCACCAAGTCCCAGGGGAAGAGGCTGCATAAGTATTGGATCTCAGCTCTTTCTGGTACTAGAGTCATTGCCCTTCGTTTGAGAAGCGAAGGATGTGTGTGCCTGTGTGTGTGTTGTGTGTGTGTTGGGGAGAGGGGCCATCCAGATAAAGGGGAGGAAATGTGTTCTCCATAGAGGGAATATCATGGGCAAAAGTTGGGAGTGAGGAGAGGTAGATCTATAAGGGAGAGGTACGCAAAGGTTTTTCGAAGTGCTACCCCAAGGCCCACTAGCAACTCGGTGACTTGACCAAAGACATAACAGGATCCAGACACATGCCTGGGCCCCTAGGTCTAATTGACAGACGTCAGGAGGTTAGCATCACGTGGTACAAAATGTGGTTTGTCACGCAAGAGGTGTTATGAGCAGGGCTACTGCCTGTGGCCAGGGTGGGCAGAGGTGGGCAATGGTAATGCAACACTCAGGCCAACTGACTTTCCAAGACCCATCCACCAGGTTGGTCCCAGAGATGGCACTGTAATCCCAGCCTTGGTTCCCAGACCCTATGGGTCTCCCTGGTCTTTCCTTCCACTGGATAAATGGGTCTTCCTACTGGAATGATCAAGGGGTCCAGGTGCTCAGATGGAGCTGTCCCTCCCTTTTCCTCACTGAACCTTGGGGGGCCAGTTACCTGTCCCCTTCCTCTCTGTCTCTCGAGCACTGTGTCCCAGTCCCTTACTGAAGCAATGTCTCTATGACAGCTAGTCTCTCTTCCAATGTATTCAGATGCTGAACTCATATCCCCTTCTGGAAGAATCCCATCCACAGCTAGTCTAAGTGGCAATGAACCATGTGGTATCTTTCTGATGAACCAGCTGATTTAATTATGCCAAGCTGGTTGTATCATGCGATCAGTCAGCCCCAGCTGATCATCTAAAGGACAACACAGCCCATTGTCTGAAAAGATACCAATGACCTGTGAGGACTGGCACACAAGATGAGCTGTCTCCTCTGTTACTACCTTCTTTTGTGTTAAATAAATATTTTTTAGTGAGCCACTTTAATCCCTTTGTTGATATTTTTACTGTATTTATTTTCTCAGTGGTGGCTCTCAGGGTTACAATATGCATATTTTCAAAAGAATATTTATTTATTTATGTATTTTTGGCTGTGCTGGGTCTTAGTTGCAGAACATGGACTCTTCATTGCAGCATGTGGGATCTAGTTCCCTGACCAGGATTCAAACCTGGGCCCCCTGCATTGGGAACATGGAGTCTTAGCCCCTGGACCACTAGGGAAGTCCCCATATGCACCTTGATTTATCACCATCTCCTTCAGATCCATACTAGTTTAATTCTGGTAAAATGTAAAAACTTTACTCCAATATAGCTCCGTTTTCTCCTCCTCTTCGCCCTTGAGTCTTTGAAATCTGCTTGTTATAGACGGCAACATATATATAAAACAATCATAAGGTTGTTAAAATATATCGAGCATTTCTGTGAACGAGGGCTGACTGCCAAGCCCTTCTCATGGACTTTATCACTTCACCTTAAAACCAAGCCAAACCATAAGGTATTACTATAATTATCTCCATCTTAGAGACAGGAAAAATAAAGCCTGAGAGTGTTTTGAGTCGTTTGCTCGTGGACATATTGCTGGCTAGTGGTAGAAATGGGATTCTAACCCACGCAGTGTGGCTCTGAAACAACCTTGGTAGTGAAGGAAACGATTTCAGGCCAGATTAAAAGGTGATGAATCCACACTACTGTACATAAAATACATAAACAACAAGGACCTACTGTATAACACAGGGAACTCTGTTCAATATCTTGTAACAACCTATAATGGAAAAGAATCTGAAAAAGAATGTATATAACCGAATCACTTTGATGTACACCTGAAACTAACACAACATTGTAAATCAACACTTCAATTAAAAAAAAAATGGTGGTGAATCCAGATTCACTTTGTGGCTAAGAAAAGGGAAATTCAAGGTTGGGTTCTGGAGTCTGAGCTGTAACGTGGCTAAGAATTGTCAGTCTCTTCCTTCCTCGGCAGCATTCCGTTCAAGATTTGATCCATACTAAGCGAGGGTCCACTGTGTTACCAGGACTGGGGAGAGCGATTTCACTGATGCATCTGTCAGAAGCTCACTTGTGCCTGGACCACCTCTCACTTAGCACCCTCTATTCCAAACCCCTCCTCCACACATTCGTTTGGAAGATGTTGGATAGTCCTCTAGTAAGGGAACATTAAAAATGCAGCCAAGTGCAACTTGCATATTTTCCACCCTCTCAGTGAGCCCGAACTAATGGGTCAGTCCAAAGTGGCTCAGAGGAAATCAATACTTTCCCCCTGGTCCCTGAGCTCCACAATGAGCCTGACTCAATTGTCTCCTCCTATTTAACCCTTCCCTGTAATCTTGGCAAGAAAGCATCTATGATGACTCACTCAACGTTCTTTTTTCTCCTGGGGGAGAAACTTCCTCTGTGTTTATTCTCCCCAGAGCTCTAGCTGAGACCACTTTCCCCTCTCTCCCACCATCTCCCAGACATATCTGCTTTGAATCATTGCATGAGCATATCCAGGAAGCAAAGATTCCCCTTTAACAAAAGGCAGAACTTGACTTCGGGGCTGATTCAAATCCTGGAGTAATTCCATCCCTCCTTACTCACTTGAATCTAGTGGAAGTCAATAAATAGAATACTGAGGAAGTGTTGATGGCTCTGACCACCCCTCCGAGGACTCTTCACACACCCGATCATCTTTTCCCAGGAGGCAGATCTATGTCATTTAACCTGCTTTCAGAATTTGAAAGCACTTTCTTTTGGTTCTCAAACCATTTTTTCAATTATGATCAAACAGCTCTCACTAATCTCTTTTAAAAGCTAGTACGTGACTGGAGCCAGGATTCGAACACAAGTTGTCTGACTCAAGTTGTGTCTTGCTGGTACCCATTACAGCCCATCATGGGCTCTAATGCCTGCTCGTGATGTTGATGACTGCTGTGATAAGCCCAACCTGACAACAGGAAGATCACTGCACTTTACAGGAGGATAGAGTGAGGTGCACAAGGGAAGGGAGTCTGAGCCAAAGGATCCCAAGATGGACCAGACAGGGATGGAAGTTCATGTGCCCTCTTCCCATGCTCACCACACCCTCCACACACAGACGCTTTGAGAACTTTCCTTTCTCTTTCTCAGCACAAATATCCTGACTTAGTCTGACACCTGAATTAATCAAGATGTAGGCGCAATCACTGATACAAAGACCCAAACTGATAGTAACTTAAATAAGATAGTTTATGTCTCCCTCTCGTATCAGTCCAAATATAAGCCATCCAGGGCTGAAATGGCAGCTCTGTGCTGTCATGTGCTCAGTCTTGTTCTATCTGTTCACATCCCACTGGTCTGAACGTAGTCACATGACCATAACTAACTGCAAAGGAGGCTGGGAAATGTAGTCTTTAGCTGGATGACCATCTACCTAGCTAAAATTTGAGGGAATCCCTTACTAAAGGAAGAAGGAGAGAATGGATAGTGGGAGACAAATAACAATGTCACAAGTATTCAAATAACTGACACTGACATACATTTTATACACATACATACATAATTATGTGTTTTTAAATATCCTATATATTCACTATCACACAGATAATCACAGATGATATTTTGGTGTGAATTTTTTTCCAGATATTTTGTATCAGTCAGGTCCTGGTAAAAAAGACATGGCACATTGAAACAAGTAATTGAGGAGAGTTTAATAAATGAGCTACTTAAATGATGTGGGCAAGGTGTAATACCACAGGGCTAGTAATAGAGGTGCCTCAATCCCGTTCACTCAGGAAAGTGGAATCACACGAACTTTGTAACATGTCTGTCTATCTGTCTATCTATCTACCTATCTATTATCTATCTATCTATCTACCTATTATTTTTCTATCTGTATATATATAAAATATAAGAAAAATGTGTGCTTCTTGTTTAAGTGATGTCATTGTTATTTTTTGTTTCTCCTCAGGCCAAATTTCTTTTTGGAGGTGTTCTGAGATAGATTGCTTTGAAACTGAAGACAAGTGTCCAGTCTTTCTACTACTACTTGTTAGTTGTGTGATCTTGGAATAATCACTGAGCCTCTCTGAGGCGCGCCATGCTTATTTGTCAGCTGGGGTTACTACCACCTGCCCTGGTTTCTTCTGAGAGCTCTGATGGGAAAGGAATGATGAGAAAGGGTGGCCATGTTTTCTCAGGATATAGAACACTCTATAAAGTGGACAGACGTACTAGTGGAAACCTCATCAGGAATTTATAATCCAACACCCTTTAGCTCCTTCCTCTCTTCAGTCACAGCAACTTCTGCAAAGTCGGCTTAGCCAGGGCAAACTACTTATTTGATCCTGCTCAGAGGTCAGAGTGATACAAAGCCCCTTACTCTCCTCTTCGAGGCCCTGTGTAATCGAATCCTTGCCTACTCCCCAGCTCCCTCTCTCATAGCTCTGCCCTGACTTTCTTTCTGTTTCTTGTTCAAACTGTGTTCATTCCCACCTCTGGCCTATAGGTCTGAAGATTTCCTCTGTCTCCCATGTCTTCCCGTGGCTGGCTCGCTCATACGATGCAGGTCTCTACTTTAATGTCTCCTCCTCAGAAAGGCCTTCTGGGACTACTCAGTCTAAAATCCTCCCTGTGACACTCACTCCTGCATCTACATCACCTTGTTCCAGTATTTGGACATCGCTCATCACTCTTTGAAAACCTTATTCATTTATTTGTTTACCTTTACACCCACCCACTAGAATGTGCACTCAGTGACAGGAAGGACTTTGCTACAAGAATAGCATCCAGGATGTGTTAGGCACTCAAAATTTATTCAATAAATGAATCAAAAGTGTCTGCCTAGCAATTGAGGAAATCGAGATCTGAATTATTGGTTGGTGGGGATGACGAATACATATAAAAGATACCCTCAGTTCACTACCATGGCAGAGACTGTTAAATATCTCTCATTGCCTCTCTTCCCTTCCTTTAGTAATAGAGCTTCCCAATTTTAGCTAGATACTTGGCTAACTAGAATAAAGGTTACATGTCCCAGCCAGGCTTGCAGCTACGTGTGGTAATGGGATTGAGCCAAAGCAGAGGTGATGTGTGCTTTTTAAGGTAACACCTTGGAGAGAAGAAGTGTACCCTCACCTTTCTGCTTCAACCTTCTCAGAAAGAAGGTTGGAATGCAGACTTGATGTCAGGAGCTGGGGCAGCCACCTTGGATCACAAGATGGATGTCACATGTTAGACATGGCAGAGTCACAAGATGGAAGAAAGCTGAGTCTCTGACACGGGTGAGCCCCCAAACCCTTGACCACCTATCCAGATTTCTACTTTCATGAAAAACAAACTTTCATCATGTTCTAGCCACTGTATTTAGAGGTCTCTTTGTTAACATGGCTTAATCTGTATCTTAACTAATAAATCTACTTTCCCTCTAGCTTCATAGTCTAATCGTTTGATGTGGCTGTAAAATATTTCACACTGGTTTCTCCAATCTCTTTGGCCACCGTCCTAACAACAGCTGAAAAGGCTTCGCTTTGGGATGATGTATTCGAGAGACTTGACCATTCCCCTTCATCATCTTGCTAAGCTTCTGACATAGACAAATGTTTCTTGACGTTTGGTTCTTCCTGGGATTTTGAAACACACAGTTGAGACAGATTCTTTCCTCCCAGGTATCTGAGATCCCCTCTTTGAAGCAAGTGTATTGGTTTCTGGTTTGTTACCTTTCCAGGAATAATTTATCTTCTCTGTGAAATTCAGGAAATGGAATCTGTGGATGCTTTCTAATCCAAGAGGGAGAACTTGATTTTTCCTTTTGACTTTCAAACACCATCAGAACAAAATAGCATCTAAATTTAAAATGGAACTTGAAAACTCTGTGCCTCTGGGCAGCAGGGGACGTTGATGACTCTGGCAAAGCCTTTGTTGGAAGAAGGTTCAAGTTTTTTTTTTTAGTAAAATTATTTATTTGGCTTATTAAGTTTTTTGTCTTTAAAAATGGACACATATATTTTCCACAGGGACTCCTGGAAGCCAAAGCAGAATCACTTTCTCTGCATAACCCCAATTTTGTTACCAAGTGTGGGCTGTTCAGATTTAATTTCTTTGGGAAAACAGGGCCTGCCCTGGGACCATTTGCTATTCCAGGGTGGGGCATAAAGCAGTCGCAAAGGAGTCTGGGAGTCTTGGGCTCCTATATACGTTCTTTAGTGAGAACATACCACGTGCTAGGCACTGTGGCACACAAGTAGGTTTACCAGATGCTAAACTTCAGGGCCCCTCACTCCCATAAGCCCCTTCCCCTGCTAGGAAGGGCCCAGCAGCGTGTGTATATGGTCATAAGCTTTACAAGATTTTCAAAAGGAAAGGTTAAGGCCCTTTTCCTTTCTATTCCAACTTCTTCTCCATTACACTTTCCCTCATGTCATTTGTGGCCTCAGGCATTTTGGGGATCCGTCTAAGGGGAAGTTGAATTGGTAATATGTTTAGTTTTGGTTTAATGGCATATTTTATTGTGGTTTGCAGTTATTCTATGGATAGTTATTGCTAGGCTGTGCTAGTGGCTTCTGGGAATATGCCTAGTACCCAGGTTGTGGTGTGAACATGTCCTATGTCACCTGTCCCCGGAAATATGTGGGACATATATTTCCCACATATATGGAAAGATAGAATTATCTAGAGTGAATAATGTTAAAAAAATAACTGTTTATATGAAGAGGCGGAATATGCAGTGCTCCACTGCCCCCAAATGTAGGGGAAATGTTATACAGCACATCAGGCAATTGATTAATACAAATATTGTGTTCTCTTAATGGATTTTGTGCCATTTCTGTTATTTGTCAGCTTTCGAAAATTTGTTGTCATCTCTTTTCTCATGCTAAATAAATATTCGCTTTCATACTGAATTGTGCATCCATAATTTTATTTTATTTTCCTTAAATAGACCCCCTGAATAAATAAACCTCAGGGCCCACAAACCCTGAATCTGCCCCAGTTAAGGGGAGGGCACAGTGGTATATGAAAAGAAGACAGTAAGACACATTCTCAAGCATTGTATTGACTGGAATTTTCATTTTACAACAAAATGGACTGATATTTAAAGAATCCTCTATACCAGGAATTGGTAAACTACAGCCTGTGGAGCAACGTGGCCTGCTGTCTGTTTTTATACATAAAGTTTTATTGGAACCCAGCTCTGTTCACTTCTTTGCATATTGTTTATGGTTGCTGTCTAATATGATAGCAACACTGAGTTGAGTAGTTGCAACCAAAACCATCTGGTATGGGCTTCCCAGGTGGCGCAGTGGTTGAGAGTCTGCCTGCCGATGCAGGGGACACGGGTTCGTGCCCCGGTCCGGGAAGATCCCACATGCCGTGGAGAGGCTGGGCCCGTGAGCCATGGCCGCTGAGCCTGTGCATCCGGAGCCTGTGCTCCGCAACGGGAGAGGCCGCAGCAGTGAGAGGTCCGCGTACCGCAAAAAAAAAAGCAAATCTGGTATGCAAAGCTTAAAATATTGACTATCTGGCCCTTTACTAAGAAAGTTGACCTCTGCTCTATCCCATAGACTCCTCAAAGAGGGCTAATGGCAGTCCACACCCATAAGAGGTTTGATCAATGTCTTTTCCAAACAGCTGTCAGGAGGAGTCAGGAGGTTCTCTGATGGACCACACCCAAACCAGGAAATGTCCCATTAAAATCACACTTTTTCCATTCATGCCTTGATTATATCCACCTTCTTCTGCTTGAACACTTCTGATGGCTCCCCAGTGCCCACAGGACTTTTTAGCCAGGCATCCGTGCTCTTCTGTGATTAGGCTCCATCCCATCGCTCCAAAATCCTCCCACTCCTCTCCTACATATTCTCTTTTCTGGCCATCAGGGTTATGTGGATTTTTCTGCTTCAGTATTCATTGACCACGGGAAGAAAGCTGGGGAGCTGGAAGTCAAACCCTGGACTGCCTGCCTCTAAAATCTGCACTTTTAATTACTGTATTAGACTGTTCACTGGCAAAGAGTTATTTACGGACTCCCAAGTGGTAGCTGGGGACATGGTCACTTAGATAAAGACTACATTTCCCAGCCTCCCTTGCAGCTGTCCATGGCCATGTGACTAAATTCTCGCATAGTGACATGTACAACTACCTGGTTATGCCATCAAAGGGCAGGGTTGTGTCCTCTACTTCCTCTCTCCCCATCCCCATTGGCTGAGTGAGCAGCAGCCATTGGCTGAGTGAGCAGCAGCCTCCTTGGACCATGGTGGGGAAGCGTCCTGATGACTATGGCAGAGACACCCAATGTGAAAAGCCTGGGTCTCTCACTCTGTGAAGCTGCCACAACAGCCCTGGACCACTTACGCTTAGACTATTACCAAGGAGAGAAATAAACTTGTATCTTGCGGAAGCCCCATTTATTTTGGCCTGTGCTATAGTGGCTAAAGCTCTATTCTGACTAGTAAATTACCCTCCCATCACCATCAATCCTATCCATTTTTATGTTGTTTTTTTCTCCTGCGGTGTATGTAGCGAGAGGCTGGTGGAATGATTCTGTGGGCTGGTAAGCCCTTGGAAGTCACTTGCAAGGCAAGCAGACAGACACCCCAAACTGTCCCAGTGCTATCAGCATTCATGGAGTAGCCAAAGCCACATTCTCAGATCCCAGATCCAGGTCTCATAGCATCTGCCTTTGGAACACCGCTTTTTGTCAGGGCTCGTTCCTCTGGCCAGGGCTATATTACAGGCTAAATAAACAGGGTTGACTGTTTCCATTGCAACTTCACACTTTGCAGGAAGGAAGTTGGAACTTGGACAAGGGACAGGTTTTCCCGGAGGAGAAAAGCGCGGGCCGTTTTGGACCCTTCTCGGAGTGGATTTGGTTGGCTCCTTCTCAGCTGGGATGAGTAAGTGTCATGCTTCGGAACAAATAGGCTGAGGACTTGCCTGGCTGACTCTCCATCCACTTCTACTTGGCTGTTCCGGGACCCTCCTTCCTCAGGGGTATCAGACAGGCAGGTGCAGGAGTAGGTGATACTATGCAGGGAGGCTGTAGTGCCATGAGATGCTTTTCCAACCCAGGGGTTACACTGCCTGACATCCCACCATCAAGAAATGAATAACTTTGGCTTAAGCATCACCTTCTTTCCCCCCAGTCCTCATTTATGGGGAAAGAACAGCTGGTCTCATAAAAGTAATTGGAGCTACAATTTATGTTGACTGGATTTCAACTTCTAAATTCTGCACAGAGCTCGGTGGAGAAAGCCAAGAACAGGATCACCCCCTCGCAGAGTTTGGGAATGGAAATGCCTTTGAAAGAAACAGCATGTGGGTAGCTCATTAGCATCTCGGTGTGAAATGAACTTCCAGGTCCTGTCTTCCCAGGTGGGCGAACCCACTGTTTGTGTTCAAGCCCAGGGATTTGGGGACCATCTTTGCTGTCACCTTGAAGAGCTGAGTTGATTCAGGCTCACAAAGGTGATCAACACATGGTTTGGCTCACAACATGGGCTCAGTGAAGTTTGCTGAATGAAAAATAGTCTAAAATCAATAAGCTCCAAGGATATATTGAACAACATGGGGAATATAACTATTTTATAATAACTATAAATGAAGTATAACCTTCAAAAATTGTGAATCTCTTTGCTGTACACATGTAATTTGTATAATATTGTACATCAATTGTACTTCAGTGAAAAAGAGAGGGGGGAAGAAGAGTAAAATAATATGTCAGCTGGGGTCCCAGCAGGAAAAGCTGGTGACACAAAAACTGAAGGGGTAATTTGAATGGAGTTTAATAAGGAGACTATTCATAAGGGTGTGGGCAGGATGCAAGGATGCTGTAAGGGTTAGGGAATGTTTTGTGAATTGTAATGGCAAATTTGGGGTGGGGGGTTCCTAGGTTTAAAGGGATGAGGGGAAGTAGCAGTTATTGGAACTGGAATTGCCTTTTAATTTTGGTGATGGTTTTCTTTGCTGTGCAAAAGCTTTTTAGTTTGATGTAGTCCCATTTGTTTATTTTTGCTTCTGTTGCCCTTGTTTGAGGAGACAGATCAAAAAAAAAAATACTTCTAAGATTGATCTGAAAGAGTATACTGCCTATGTCTTCGTCTAGGAATTATTGTTTTAGGTCTTACATTTAAGTCTTTAATCCATTTGGAGTTTATTTTTCTATATGGTGTAAGAAAAAGGTCCAGTTTCATTCTTTTACATGTAGCTGTCCAGCTTTCCCAACAGCATTTATTAAAGAGGCTATCCTTTCCCCATTATATATTCTTGCCTCCTTTGTTAAAGATTAACTGACCACTTAAGTGTGGGTTTATTGCTGGGCTCTCTATTCTGTTCTCTGGATCTATGTGTCCATTTTTTTGTGCCAGTACCATGATGTTTTGATTAGTATAGCTTTACAGTATAGTTTGAAATCAAGGAGCGTGATACCTCCAACTTTGTTCTTTTTTCCCCAATATTGCTTTAGCTGTTGGGATCTTTTGTGGTTCCACACACATTTTAGGATTATTTGTTCTAGTTCTGTGAAAGATGCCATTGGTATTTTGATAGGGACTACATTGAACCTGTAGATTTCTTTTGGTAGTACCCCTTTGTCTTCTGTTTACTTCTCTTGTGCCTTTAGTTGGCCCAGAGCTTTGCAGGGACAAGCTTGTGACCTCCCTCTGAGGTCACTGATTTCCAGGAGTTCAGGATCTGCCTAGACTAGAGCAATGGCTCCCAAACTTCCAATCAGCAGGACCACTCAGGCAGCTTGTTAAAATGCAGATTGTTGGCCCCCACACCTAGAGTTTCTGGCTTGGCAGGTCTGGGGAGGGGCCCAGGAATGTGCATTTCTAACAAGTGCTGCCACTGCTGCTCTGGAGACCGCACTTTGGGAATCATTGGCCTAGAGTATAGCTTCTCTTGGCTGACCATAGGCCTGGCAGGTGAGGAGAAGAGGAGGCCCAGCCTCTGAAGCCAAACGACAACCATCTTGGTAGGTTGCCTTGGGCATTTGGGCTCTTTTCTCCTATCGGAGGCAACAGTGAGAGTATCCCCATCAGAATGCCTGTAAGGACACCATTTGAAAGTGCATTTGGCAAGTGGCTGGCACATTAATGGCACTCACCATGTATCGTGATGTCTTAGTCTGTTTGGGCTGCTGTAACAAAATACCATAAACTGGGTGGCTTACAAACAAACTTTGTTTCTCACAGTTCTGGAGGCTGGCAGTCCAAGATCATGGCGCCAGCAGATTTGGTGTCTGGTGAGAGGCCCCTTCGTAGACTCACATTTTTTATGGAGGCTTCAGCCTTCATCCAGAAACAACGGGATTTTTTCAGAGATTGAATGAGAACAGCCTAAGAGGACCACCTCCAAAGATGGTGGGAAAAGGGGTTCAGTGGAGCCAGATGCCAGAGAGGTGGCCCCAGCCTGGCTGGCTCTCATCGCTGGGGGCCATCCCCCCTTCCTCAGGGCAGACAGCAGCACTGAGCATGGGGAGAGAGGTTGAAAGTATAGAGATAAATGCTAATCTCTAGTGTAAACATTTCTCAGGGCTGGACACTCTCTGAATGTGCCCCAGTCCCCCACTGGGGAGGGGAGGAGATAGCTTGGGAGGCCAAGGCTGGTGTGGGGTAGAGGAAAGGGAGATTGGGTAAAGATGGGGAGAGGCAGGGGCCAAGGAAATCCATCATGTGTGTGCCTGACAACCCTGGGAGCAGCCCAACTGGAGACAGAGGGAATCCTCAAATGGGAAAAGGGGTAGAAAGGAAGGACTGGTCAGGGTGAGGCAGACGGGGGCTCTGGGGACACTCCCTGCCCACATATCATAGGAGGCCTGTCTAGGTACTGTTCAAAGGTGATGTGTAATCCATGAACTGATTGGTAGTTTGAGCCAGGGGACCTTGAGTGTGACCTTGACAAGTTGCTTTCTCTCTCTGAGGCTTGGTTTTTGCATCTTTTAAATGGGGGGGAATAGTCTCTGCTTTATTTATGAAAGTCAAAATGAGGCTCTTAACCTCAATGCATTTTGATGCAATCAGGCCAGAAAAGAAAGAGCAGGACCATTTTTTTTAGCTGTCCATTTTATTTTATTTTATTTATTTTTTGGCCACACCACATGGCTTCTGGGGTCGTAGTTCCCTGACCAGGGATCGAACCCAGGCTCTTGGCAGTAAGAGCACAAAGTCCTAACCACTGGACTGCCAGAGAATTCTCAGGACCTTTCTTGAAAAGCAGAAGAAATTCTCAAGGACGAGCAGAATGGGGACAGGGTGGAAGAGGAAAAAGGAAGTTGTAGGCAAAACAGGCATGGAGTGTGCAGTTAGGCTCATGCAGGCCTGGGTTCAAATCTCAACTCCTCTGCTTGCTAGATGGGTGACTCTGGGCAAGTACCTTGCCCTCTCTGAGCTGCAGTTTTCTCCACTGTTATAGGAGCATAAAGACAGTAGCGTAGAGGCAGAGAATGTTGTGAGAATGCAGTGGGATTGTGTGTACAAACTGCTGAGCACAATGCTTGACACCTAATAAATTCTTAGTAAACAGTGGGTATTATGTCCATCCTCGGTACAGTGGCAGTGCCTGCAGGCCATGGTAGATGGTATTTTCCAAACATGCCTGCGATAATGTCTCTTGTCCATCAAGCTCTTCTACAATGTTACCTTGCTAGTCTCCCACCAAGCGCTGGAATCTTATTCCCTTCCCTTTAAATCTGGATGGCCAGATTTAGTGATAGTGATCCATCTGGAATGTGGTATCAGCGATGCTGCCTGATTCCCGAGGCCAAGTCCAACAAGGTCATGGAGGCTGCACCTCATTCTCTTGGAATGTTTCTTCTCTAAATGTTCCTTCTTGGAACCCAGCCGCCACGCTGGGCAAAGCCCGAGCTACATGGGGAGGCCACGTGTCGGTGCTCTGGTTGACAGCCCCAGCTGAGCCTAGCATTCCAGTTATCCCAGTCCAAGGACTGGCCATGTTTAAGGAGCTTCCAGATGATTCCAGCTGTTCAAGTCATTGCCACCCATTTGTCTTCCAAGCTGAAGCTGCAGATATGATGAAGCCGAGATAAGTCATCCCCACTGTGCCTTGTCTGAATTCCTGACCCATAGAGTCTGTGAGCCTAACAAAACAATTGTTGTTTTACACCCTTAATTTTGGGACAATTTGTTATGTGGCAACAGATAACTGGAAGGTGGGCTAATGAGGTTCGGGTCCCATATAGCACAAACTGGTCGTGGACTTCTAACCCCTCTGGTTGCCTTGCTGCAATTCCAGAAGCATAAACAGCCCCCAGAGTGTGTTGAAGGCTATCCAAGCTCACAGACCCACCATGCAGATACTAGAGGTCCTGCCAAGGGACTGGGCGTTTGGGCAGTTTGCCTGGCAGGATACTGTCTCTTCCTTTTCAGCTGCTTCGGGCCACAGTCCTCATGCCTGTTCTCGGTGTAACAATAATACCGATGACAAGAAATACCACAAATATTACAAATTACAAAGTTGGGTGCATAATATCATCTTAGAAGGACAGATCCCAAAGGGCACCATCTGAGAAAGATGTTTTATGTAATGGTTACAAAAACAGGCTCTTCTGACAAGTGATCTTTTTTTTTTTGATTGGAGTATAATTGTTTACCATATTGTGTTAGTTTCTGCTGTACAGCGAACTGAATCAGCTCTATGTACACATATATTCCCTCCCTTGTGGATCTCCCTCCCAAATAATGGCAACTGTAATTGTATCAGAATTTTCCACTGCAAGTGATAGAAAACCTAAAACTGCCTTAAGCCCCAGAGGCCATTAATTGGCTACCGTGGCTGAAAAATCCAATGGATCAAGGAATGGCTTGAACCAGGGACTAGGTTTCTTTCTCTCTCTCCCTTTGTGTTCAGTCTCCCTCTACCTTGGCTTTCCCCAAGTAGTGGCTGATGGCAACTCTAGGCTTCCATGCGCACCTGTGATATATTGCAAGAGCATGCTTTTCCCTGAAAAGACCCAGCGGCAGTGGATGACGTATCTGTTCCCTTGGCTCTAATATGGTCATGTGGCATCTGCAACTCAATCCCTTAGGCAGGAAGGGACTATGATTGGTCAGCCTGAGTCACGTGCCCATGACTGAGGCTGGGGGTGGAGTCCACAGCACCTAAGCCACAAGGACTGAAAGAGAGGGGAAGGCAGTTCCCAGAGGAAAATCACAAAGTGTCATTTTTAGAAAAAGGGGCTTCCCTGCAGAGTGGCAAAAGCTTGCACATGTGGACAATGCCAACCACCTACTGAGTGCCTGCATCATGCCAGGCACCTACCCTGTGTTGTTAGCATGTAATCCTGTCAAGTAATTATTTATCCCCACGGAGAAACTGAGAAATGGAGTTGCAAATGGAGAAACTGAGATTCAAAGAGGTCAAGCCACTTGCTTCACATCCACAGTGACAGAACTGGGAGCGGAAGACTGATCACGTGACTACAAAATTCATGTCTCGTCCCTCTATGTCAGAAACTCCTCCACTCTTTTTGTTCAATAGAAAAAAACCCCAAACAAACAGAAAAACAAAGCCTCCAAACATTTGTAATGAATGACATTCTTACACACAACATACACTGTGAGGTTACACTCAAGTTGTGCCATGAGATATTTATTCTACTCTTTTCTCCCTGTCTTCAGTAAGCATTCTAGAACTCAGGAGAATAGAAAAGAGGTCATTAGAAGATCAGCCTTAAGCTTTTCCTTTGTTAGTGTGGAAACTTTCACACATTTACAGTCAACAGAGTAGCATGATGTACCTCACCTAACTGTCACCAGCTTCAACAATTATGGACATTTGTGATGTGGTTTCACCTCTTTCTCCACCCCTCCTCACCTCCAATCTGATGTCGATGTTCACAATGGTTTCCATAGATTAAAAAAAAAAAAAACGGGCTTCCCTGGTGGCGCAGTGGTTGAGAGTCTGCCTGCTGATGCAGGGGACACGGGTTCGTGCCCCGGTCCGGGAAGATCCCACATGCCGCGGAGCGGCTGGGCCCGTGAGCCATGGCCGCTGAGCCTGCGCGTTGGGAGCCTGTGCTCCGCAACGGGAGAGGCCACAACAGCAAGAGGCCCGCATACCGCAAAAAAACAAAACAAAAACCTACTTGAATTTTTTTTTTAAGTACAAGGAGTTACCGTTTATGGGGAAGTTAAGTTCTAAAGTCCATGAGAAGGGTAAGAACCACACAAAATACCCCTTTACTCACCATCATCCTGCAGGGATGGGAAAAATTTGGTATTTTTTCTATTTTAAGTGACCAGAGGAAGTGGGGGGCTGGGAACATGTTATACAAAACGTTACCGTCTTTATCCCTGGGAGCACATTCTGCACCCAGGTACCCAGGAGACCTTGTTCATACCTGACACCTTATACCCACATTGGAGCAAGCGTTTATTAAGTGGACTGGTGGGCAGATGAAGAAACTGAGACTAAGAGAGGTCGCCCCACTATTTAAATTCTTTTCTTCTCTCTAGTTTGTTTCCTAGTTCACAGAAATGTGTGATACCTCTTCACTGCCTAGGTCTTCCGAATTATGGTCTTTGAACTCCTCCCAATGCCCATGGCTTGTGACATGGGCTCTGGGCTCAGGCCAAATCTGCATCATGCTGTGAGTGCCCCATGGGCATTTTAGCTGTGACAGCCCGGGGGAGAAGTGAGGTCAGAAGGAACAGGGTACAGCTCCCGAGACCACACTCCGTGCCCGTGTCCTGCAGCATCCCAGGTTCCCGCTGGCTGATGCCTGCCTGATGGTCCTCCCTTGTGGAGCATCCTCCCTGTGGACAGTGAGCCAGGGAGGAAAGCGGTGAGTTCACCTCCCACAGCCTGCCTTCTGGGGCAGGCTGACTTGCTGGGCCATTAACCAGCAAAGCCACAGCAGTCATAAAATTAATTTCCTTCCTAATATATACAAGACTTTCTCTAGGAGAATTATGGGCCGATTTGATCAAAGTGTGTAAGTGGTGTGCTTATGCTATCAGTTTCAACCCCTTAATGCCCTCCTGTCAAAACAAAATCCTCAAGAAAGGCTTTGAGGGGAATCACATGGGCATAATGGCTTTCCAAAAGAGAGCCCTAAGTACTTGGTAACATATACAGAGCCGACTATTAGATCGGCTGGTGTAATTGTCCTTATATTTTAATGTAAACACGCTTATGTTAGCCGGGCACTTCATCCCTCGGCAGACACGGAGGTGCAGGGCCGGTGGGGGAAGGGAAGATGGCTTTAGTGGGAACATCAACCAGGGGAGGAGGCCGGCCAGGCAGAGCCGTGGAGGGGTCAGGGGGCGTGAGAGGGGAGGGGAATGCTGAGGCAAATGGAGGAGACCTATCTGGCTTTTATTAATAACACTAATGCCTGGCTCCTGGGTGGCACTTTGAACTTTTCTTTTCCTCGAGGATTTTCCCATCCAGTGTCTGCTTTGCCCCCGAGGCAACCTCTGCAATGTGGACTTGGCAGGAGAGATCCCATTTCGCGGATGGGGAAACTGAGGTCCAGAGAAGGGTTTGACATCCCGGCAGGAAACAGATGCACAGTCAGAAGGGGTCAAGAAGAGTTGAATGAGGGGTTGTTTGCAAAGTGTAGGGCGGGTTAAGGGAACTCAGAGGGGTGGCGGAGAGCCCTGAGGCTGGCGAGGATGGGGAAATCATCGCAGCCTTCAGACCCAGTGGGCCTGGTGACGTAGAGGTTTCCAGAACCTGGTGAGAACAAGAGCTTACAAGAGCACCACCTGGAAGAAGCTGCAGACTTTGGTCAAGAAATGCAGCCACTGCCAAACCCATATCGGGCTGGCATGGGAAGGGGACCCAGGGGAAGAGATACCTCCACCTCTCTCCCCTCCTAACCTCTTCTATGGGTCTTTTCTTGGCAAAATCCAAGAGGAAGCCAGAGGACAGAGGAGCACAGACTCTCAGAGCACTGACAGGGCGAAGGAAGAAATTTCCAGCCCAAGGTTCAGAGAGACCTTTGGGAGGCACCCTCAGTTTCCTGCAATCCAGGCTTTTCCTTCCCATATGGTGACAGCTGCTGATGGAGGCGTCCGCCCATCCTTCTCAAAGGCAAACCTCGGAGGTCTGGGGGAAGGCTAGATTTCGGTTGAGGGACACCCAGTGGGTTGGACGACAGGATTTGGACACTTTTTGAAATCTCAGACTGGCTTCATTTTCCAAATCCACCAGTACCGTGTGCCGAGGTTTCTCCTAGGGCAGAAAGCATAGTTTTGCCGAGTGCGTAGAGATAAGAGGTTGGCTGCCTGAAGCCTGGGTAATAATAGAATGACAGCTGATGACTCATCTGTGTTCTTCACAGCCAGTTGATAGGACAGCCTTCCCCCTTGCCTGGGACAGAACCTCTGCCCTCCATCGTGGGGATGCCTGTGGAAAAGGAATTGGGGGCGTCCTGGGTGCCAGGTGCCATGCCAAATGATCCCTTGGTTTAATTCATTTATTCTTTATATCCTCACCACCACCCTGGGAGATGCAGCATCACACCTGCATTTTATAGGCAGAGACTGAGGCACCAATCAGCAGAATAGAGGGGCAGGGTGGGGCAGTGGTTAGCACAGAGAGCCAAGCCAGAGGGACTGAGTTCAAATCCCAACGCTGCCACTTACCAGCTCGGGGATCTTGGACAAGTCGCATGGTCTCTCTGTGCCTCAGTCTCCCCATCTGTCTACCTTCTAGGGTTCTTACAAAGAGCAAATCCAGGGCTTTGAAGAGAGCCTGACTTACCATGAATTCTGTCTGAGCATTAGCTCAGAAAACGTCCTCTTGTTAAACGAATTAAGTTGCCCAGGGTCACAGAGCCAGAAAGTGGTGGTGCCTGGCTACAAACCCACATCCCGAAGGGGGGCCCGGAACCGGTGTTGTGTTGGACTGGTTTGTACCACCTTGCAATAGCTAGCTGTTCAATTTTTAGGGCTTTTATGTTTAACCCGTTGTTATACATGGCCATTATGAAACATTAAGTGATATAAGTTCACCGTGAAATAAAATATGTTCAAAACAAAGGTAATAGATACTCAAAACGTATTGCTTCCTGTCTTCTTGAGGTCATTTATACCCGTGGAACTCCCATACAATGGTTGCGACGTGGCAACTCTTCCCACTGTATGCAGTGATGCCAGCCTCGCTGGGAGTATTTACACCATGGAAACCAGCAAATCAGGGCTTCCCTCCATGCAAGACAAGTTGTTGCTCAACATTTACCGGTCCATCGTCACCTGGACTCCAAGCCCCTAGCCTCCTCGTCTGAGCCTTTCCCGACCTCTCTGCAGGGAATCATGGGCGAGTGGAAAGTAATTCTTATTTTCCAGACACGAGGCCATTTTGGTTTGGAGGCTGGGTGAGCATCAGCCCCTGACGTCAACTCATGCCACAACAAAAGGACACTGGAATTGGTGAGGGAAGCCAGCAGTGGGCCAGTTCCCTACCTCAAATGCCATCTGGCTATTAGGACTAGATTTTTAAATCTTTCTTGTAGGGGCAAGAGTCCTGGGTGGGACTGAGGAGACAGTTCATTTCTGGGCACTGCCACTCTCCTTCACTCAGTATCCTGCCCCCGCTTTGGGCAAATTCCTCGCCTGATGATAAGCGTGGCTCCATCTCAGAATTTTCCCATCGTGCTGACAGTTTTAAACCAATAGATTTATGAACTTTTAAGTAATAGAAATATTTAAGGCAGACCTATTTGTCTTATCTGAGAAGCCCGGAACACTCCTCGTCAGAGGGGGGGGAAAGTAAACTCATAAAAGGGAATGATGCTGTTGATCCCCGGCCCCTGGAGATGAGAGGCAGGACCCCTCTGCCTGCCTGGATACCACCCTTTGCTGCCGTCTGTCTCCTGGGCTTGACTCAGCAGCCTTCCTGCTGATTCTAGGTGTTGCTAGAAATTCTCCCAATAATTCCACCTTTTTTTAACCCGTGTTAGCTGGAGCCAGTTTCTCTTGCTTGCCTCCAAATGCCCTGATGACTGCAATGATGGTGGTGCAGATAATGACCATCTTGTGACCAACAGTTATGGAGCCTCTAGTCTATGCCAAGCACTGTGCTAAGAGCTTTAGACACACGATTCGGCTTGATTCCCGGGAAACCCTAAAAGGTAGACAGGTGGGTCACGGAGAACAGGGGGAAGGAGACCCAGATTTTATGGGACCTGAAGCTTATTCAAGTAGGGTATGCTCTTTAATAAAAAAAGAAGAAATGACCATTTTTGCAAAACGGTATGGCCCTGTGAAAACATCTCCAGGGCGCCTCTCAGAGGCTTGAAGGAGCCTGTGAGAATGAGGAACCCTGATGCTTAATGTTCACGTGAGGTCTCCATTTTACGAGGAAACTGAGACCCAAGGATGGGGAGTGACTTGTTCAAGGTCAAATGGTTCAGGGAAGGGACAGCTGGGGGAGGGTTGGAACATGAGGGGTTTATTTTTAGGAGAAGAAAGAGATAGGGTGGGGAAGAGAGAGAGGAATCTGAATGGCACCCGGGGAATGGATAGGATTTTCATGGGTGCAAATAACAATGCATAAGAATAACAAGAGTAAGAATAAGAATAACAATGGCTGGTCGTCTGGGCAGGGAAATGGCTCCAACAAAGACAGGAGTGAGGGGAGCCCAGTGCCTGGCCCAAAGACTAGCTGTTGGAGAACAATGGGAGATGCCAGCTGGTGGTGAAGGGGAAGGTCATGGAGGCTCTAAGAAGTCAAAAGAAGTCACGGTTAAGAAGCCTCTGGAGTCACACCTAGTTTCCCATCCTGCCTCCTTGTCACTATCTGACATATTCATTTGTTTATTTCCTGTTTCCCTGACCAGAAGTTCCAGGACTTTGGTTGTCTTGCCCATCACCAGATACCCAGCCCCAAAATGGTGCCTGGCACACAGCAAGCACTCAGGAAAGAGATTGTTATCTTCACGATTTGATTGGCAGGGAGCATGGACAGGGGTGGTGGTTGATTGGGGGGGGGCGGGTTGTGGAGGAGGCGTCCTGGTTCCTGACTGGGTACCAGGAGGAGAATGACGGGCTCCACTTGGGATGTTTGGCGTCTTAGATATTTGCAGGATGGTCAAGGAGAGATAGTGACCAGACAACATGTCAGCCATGTCCTGAGGGGTTGTGGGGACTTATGTCATAAAATTTGTCCTCAAGTGCATGAGGTAAACTTAGAGTCCAAAATAGGAAATCATGAGGGTCAGGACCACAAAAACAGGAACAAAGGTGGAGAAGAGGAGAGGATGTACGTATGGATGGATGTATAGATGGATGGATGGATGGTTGGATGGATGGATGGATGCATGCATGCATGCATGCCTGCATGGTTGGATGGGTGGATGGATGGATGGATGGATGGTTGGATAGGTAAGTGGATGGGTGGGTGGGTGGCTGGGAGGAAGGAAGGGACCATATTCCAGGCACAATCCTCACACTTTTATGTGTTCTGTTCTTCAATCCTCATAAGACTCCTGTGAGGTTGGATTGATTTGTTCCCATTGTACGGATGAGAAAACCGAGGCGCAGAGAGTTTAAGCAGACTGTCAGAGGTCACACATCCAGTCGATAGTGGAGCTGGGACACGCACAGGCCTTGCTGATTTTGCAGCTTGTTTTGACAGTGCTTTTTCCTGGTTTAGAGGCAGACCGTCCAGTACATCAGCCAATTCCCGAATGACAGCAGCAGGGAACAGCTTCTTGGCTGCCTGGGTTTGGATCTCCGTTCCATCACTGAGGAAGTAGATGATCCCGAGCCGGTACCTCACCTTTCCTGTGCCTCCATTTCTTCAGAGAGACAATGAGGACAATGATAGCACAGATGTCAGAGCTGATGAGAAGTTGAGATGACTCTATGTGTATAAAGTGCTTAGAAAATGCCTGGCATGACAAGTGCTGGGGAATGTTAGTAATTAATATCAATCTATAAGACCTGTGTGCACCCAGATGCTTAACTCTCTGTGCTTCACGTTGGGCCAACGTTCCATCCCCTCCCCTCCTAAAATACACACAAAAAATCATTTGGCTTCTCCTTGAGAGAGCTGACAACCACATCGGCTTGGGATGGTTTTCAAAAATCCGGGAAAGACATAACTTACAGTTCCTAGGCGACACGGCTTCAGGTCAGTAATCAAGACAGTATGAGTGTGAGGAAATACCTCCTACCAGACACCTTGATGCTGCCCATATTTATTAAAAATGTGTCCCCGTTATCACCATTCTACTAACATAAAAGTGCTGTCTGCACTTCAACAGGGCTTCCAACACGGAGGCTGCTGCGTGATGTATGGGCTTCCTGCCCGTTTGTGGTTTCTTTGTTTAGGGTTCTTTGTTCCCTGCCTTCTGGGTACCTGTGGCCCAGGCAGGAGGTAATAGACGTTGGATCAGAGCATTCAGGACCTCAAAGCTAGAAGGCGCCTCCGGGGATGAGGTCAGTGGCACGTTGTAGAGAAAGAACACGATATTCAGAGCCAGAAGATGATCTAGTTCATATTTGTGTCTTTAGCATTTATTAAGTCATTAATATAGTCATTTATTCACTCATTTATTCATTCAGTTAATTATTCAACAGACATCTGTTGGCACTGTGGCAGACAGACCCAAGGGTGGCCCCCGTGATTCCTGAGCCCTGGTGTTCATTTAATCCCCTCCTCTTGAATGTAGGTGTAACACTATGACTTGCTTCTGGCCAGCAGACTATGGCAAAGATGAAGGGATTTTGCAGATTACAGTGCTAAACTCATGGATTATGGAGTTAATACAAAGGGAGAGAGGTTCCTGGTGTGCCTGGCTTAATCAGGTGAAAGCCTTTAAAACAGGGACTGGGCCCGCCCTGAGTCAGACTCTCTCCTGTTGGCCTTTATGAAGCATGCTGCCATACAACCATAGGAAATGAATTCCTCCAACAACTTGAATGAGCTTGGAAGCAGATTCTTCCCCAGTCAAGACTCCAGATGAGAACACAGCCCAGCAGACACCTTGACTGCAGCTTTGTGAGATCTGGGTGGAGGACCCAGCTAAGCTGGGCACAGACTTCTGGCCCAAGGAAACCATGAAATAATAAATGTGCATTGCTTAAAGATTGTAAGTGTGTGGTAATTTGTTATGCAGAATAGAAAACTAATATAAGCAGCTATTATGTGCCAGATGCTGTCAAAGATGCCAAGGATAAAATAATACACAAAATAATCTCTATGCCCTGTTCTCAATAGACTTGCAGTCTAGTACCTTGCCAGGCACAGAGTAGATGCTCAATAAAGGTACAGACTGTAGAGCTATTTTCAGCTCATTTCCTTTCTATGGGACCTTAAGCAAGTCAGGTGACTTCTCGGAGCCTCAGTTTTCTCAGGTGAAAAACGTAGACAACTAAAATCTCCCTTATGTGACCATTGTGAGTGTGCTCTGAAAATCTAAAATCATTGAGCAAATATAAGTTATTACAGTATTTTAATTGATTGTTTTCCTCTGGCCTTGCACACTGTTTTAGAGCACATTAAATACTGTCATCCCTTGTTTACAAATGAAATATAGGAGCGACTGCATGTTGTCCACCCCCAATACCTGTTTCCTTTCTCTTCCTTCATAATAAAGACTCTAATTTTTAGCAGGGCACATGGCCATCCAGAATAAATACTACATCTCCCCTGAAGAGAGATTGGCCACCTGATGAGGTTTTGACCAAGAAGTATATATGGAAATGTTATGTGGTACTTTGGAGAAATGTCCTTAAGGGATAGGGCTGCCAGATAAAATAGGAACTAGGTGGTACTTCCCTGTCGGCCCAGTGGTTAAGATTCCGTGCTTCCACTGCAAGGGGCGTGGGTTGTATCCCTGGTCGGGGAACTAAGACCCCACGTGCTGCGTGGAGTGGCCAAAAAAAAAAAAAAAAACAGAAAAAAAAAAGGAACTAGGTGATAGGACACCCAGTTAGTTTGAATTTTAAGTAAACAACTAAAGATCATTTATTTATTCCAAATTCAAATTTCACCTGTATTTAATTTTATTAGATATCCTATAGTTTTATTTGCTAAATCTGGAAACCCTATTAAGAGATAAAGTAACCCCTTCTTCCCCCTTTCTCTATACTGCTGTTTGCAGTGTGATGGCTGGAACTCCAGCAGCCATCCTGGGCTGTGAACGAGGCCACACTCTAGGGATGGTGGAACATTGATCTGGGAGAAGCCTGGGTTCTTTAGAGTGTCATGAGTAGAGTGGCCATATCAGCCCTGCACTGACCATGTCTGGGCTTATTTTACATGAGCGAAATACATGTCTATCTTGTTTAGACTATTTTTGTTTGGGGGATTTCTGTTTCAGGTAGCAGAACCTAATTCAAATTATTACATGGACCCTCCAACAGTCAAAAACTCAACTAGGTATTGTTCCTATTTATTAAGTAGCAATTGCTTTCATCTACTGTTTATGAATCCCAGGCACTGTACTAAACCTTTGTAAATATTGTCTCTAAACAGTATAGGTATACCTCAGAGATATTGTGGGTTCAGTTCCAGACCACAATAAAGTAAATATTGCAATAAAGTGAGTCATATGAACTGTTTGGTTTCCCAGTGCATATAAAAGTTATGCTTACACTATACTTCAGTCTATTACATGTGCAATAGCATTTTGTCTAAAAAACAATAACATACCTTAATGCTAAAAAATGCCAAAACAATTACAATAGCAACATCAAAGATCACTGATCACAGATCACCAAAACAAGTATAATAATAATGAAAAAGTTTGAAATATTGCGAGAATTGCCAAAATGTGACACAGAGACACAAAGTGAGAAAATGCTATTGGAAAAGTGACGCCGATAGTCTTGCTCGATGCATGGTTGCCACCAATCTTCACTTTGTAAAACTCACAGTATCTGTGAAGTGCAACAAAGTGAAGCGCAATGAAACGAGTTATGCCTGTACAATAAATTCAGGAGGAAGTTATTTTTATCTCTGTTTTGCAGATAAGTAAACTGAGGCACAGAGAGGTACAGTAATTTTCCCAAAGACACACAGCCAGTAAGTAGCAAAGATAAGATTTAAGCCCAGGTCTAAGTGACTTCAAAAAGTTCTTCCCCCCAACTTTAAAAATTAGATATTTTATTTCCAACCTGCTTTTTGCTCCCCACTTTTGAATCTTCATTTTCTTTAAGTCAGGATCCAACGGAGACAGACGACATACCTCCTCAATCTGAGTCCTGTCGTCACTGAGTTTAATTACAAACTTTCAAAAGTCAGAAAATAATCCTCCCAAGATGGCATTGTTAGTCCACACCTGAAAAGGGCTGTGATTGTCAGTGAGTTTTGCTCTCAGAAGGACAAGAGTTGTCCATCAACCGTGTGCCTTTGTTTTACAGATGAGGTACCTGAGATGGAGAGAGATAGCAAGGAGTCTGCCTAAGTTAGGATTCTGTCTAAGTGACAAACAGGGGCACAAACCCAGGAGTCCTGACCTGACCCCCACCCCACCCAGGGCCTTCTTACCACACAGACCTGCCTCCTGGGGCGGGGTGGGAGGGGAACTAAGAAGACAGGGGACGTCTGTGACTGCGGAGGGGCCGGCACATCAAAGGGAAGGGGGTAAACTTACACCCATTCACTCGTTCCCTCTGACATCAGACTCTCCCCCTTGGCAAAACCAAAGTTGATGCGCTTGCATCAGCCCTATCCCTATCAGGAGAGGAACCCCCAGGAGGCTGTGTGTGCTGTACCTGCAGCCCTTGGGTGGTTTTACCAAAGCCCTTGGGTTGGAAACGAGACACACGTCCTGGGTCAGAATCCTTGAAGGGGAAAGATCTTGTTTTGTTTTCTGCAGTACTGCCAGCGCCCAGATGGTCCTGGCACATCATAGGCGCTAAAAAACCCCAACCTGTTGCATGACTAAATGAATGAAATATCCAAAATCCATTCTATGGTCTCTAATCGAGCACTCAAAACTTCCTGCTACACATGATAGAACTGAGGTCAAGGGGGTGGGGGGAGAGAGAGAGAGGGAGAGAGAGAGAGAGAGGGAGAGAGAGGCCTATCAATAATAACTATAGGGCTTCCCTGGTGGCGCAGTGGTTGAGAGTCCGCCTGCCGATGCAGGGGACACGGGTTCGTGCCCCGGTCTGGGAGGATCCCACATGCCGCGGAGCAGCTGGGCCCGTGAGCCATGGCCGCTGAGCCTGCGCATCCGGAGCCTGTGCTCCGCAACGGGAGAGGCCACAACAGTGAGAGGCCTGCGTACCGCAAAAATAATAATAATAATAATAATAACTATAAAAATACTGACAACAATAATAGTAATAATAGTGACCAAGATCCCGCCCCTACTGTGTGTTGGTCACTGTGCTCAGCGCCTTCCACACATCTTATTTAACTCACGACACGCCCACGACGTGGAGCGGCACTCAGTGGTCCGGAGGCGCACAGCGAGAGGGGCTGGATGTGGACTCTGACTGAATCTAAGGCCCTGAGCTTAGTTTTCTTCATCACTTGCCTCTGTGTCTCACGGGTGACCTTTTCTGTAACTAAGGTCTGCGCTTCTGCCTTGGAGACATTTCTGACTACCAGGCTTCTGCTGGGTGCTGTGGTTACCTTATGCCCTAGGAGCCCCAGAGAGACAAAGATGATAAAAAAGGCATCCCTCCCAGGAAGGGATGCTGGGGGCTTTCATTGCCCTGTCTCTAGAATCTCTGTCCTCCTCCATCTAAGAGGAGGCAGTTTCCTGTTCTACCTCTTGACAATGTTCGGTGACTGTCCCACCCTAACTCGGATTAGGTGGCGTCTCAGGCGGTACAGACCCTGGGCATCCCTCACGTGAGGTCAGGGGTCAAGCCTTGCTGCCCTGATACCCCACACATTGCCAGCTTCCCACAGTAGGTGCGCTGTACACGTTTGCTGACGGACCGCTGATTGATCTGATGCTGTAAAGTGCCTCGCTCGGCCACATGGGCCCAGAGAGGCTTAATAAAGGCTTTTTGAAGATGATAAGAAACAGAGCTGCCTTGTTAAGATTCCGGGGGCCTCGGATTCTTCTTCAGCGGCAATATCTTTCTTTCTTTCTTTCTTTCTTTCTTTTCTTTTCTTTTTTAAGTGCTGGCAGATAAAGCCTGATGACTGTCCAGTGGGTAACACTGGAGAAAGAGCTTTGGGGCTTTTTGATTTTTAAAGGAATACATTAAAAGCAGCTCACGACATTAAAATCTTCTGGGTCCTAGCCGGGATTGACAGCGGATTGGCAGATATGCCTCCATTCCCAGTCAATAAAAGCATCGTCAGGGTAAGTCTGGGTGAGGCGGGCTTTAGAAAGGTGGAAACAGCGCTGGGCTGGCATTCGGGAGGCTGGGGTCTGACCCAGCACTGCCACCACCCACTGTACGTGCTGAAAGATGCTCCTATCCCATCCCTGAGCCTCTGTTTCCCCAGCTGCAAAGCCAAGGCTGAAAATGGAAAGAATCCCCATGTTTGGAGATTTCCCATAGAGTGAGATTAGGCTTCTCATTGCTCAAGGGCGAGATGGGAGGAGAGAGAGCCAGGGAGTGGGTGCCGTTCCCACGGTTGGACATGGACACAGCCTCCCGGGTGTCCAGCCAAGCTGCCGGCCAGAAGAGCAGCCAAAAGATGTCTCTTCTCCCGCCTTAACCCTGACCCTGGCAGCCGCAGTCCCTAACAGAGGACACTCTCCAGGGGGAGCTCTCCTCCCTATAGCCCATCTCACCTCCTCCCAGCATCACCATATTGCATCTGGGTGCAACCAGCCCCTTCCAGATGAGAGGGGAGAGAGGGAGGGGAGAAGGGAAAGAGGCAGAGAGAGGAGGTGCATGGCGGCGGCTTTTCATTTTTTTCTATTTATGAGTTTCTTTGAGAAGGTGAAAAAGGCTATGGACCCGTTCCTTGGGAAAAACACACATATGCGCAAAAGTTTGCATTTGATTTTAGGGGTTTTATGGGCCCCACGGATCCCAGGTTAGGAATTCCTAAAATAAAGAATGTCTAGGTGCCATCCTTGCGGAAGAAGCTGGGGAGCAGAGAGGAAGGAAAAAGAGAAGGAGGAGAAAGGAGGGAGGAAGAAGTGTTAAGAAAATTGCTCTAAGTCTTCTGGTTTAGAACATGGTTCTAGAATCTTAAAGGCAGGATTTGAACCCCAGCTCTTCTCCTTTCCACCTGTGTAACCTTGGACACGTGACTTGAACTTTCTCAGCTTCTGTTTCGAGGTTTTTCCAACAGGGTAATTAATCTCCTTTGGGTTATACTGTTCTGGGGTCCCCTAAGGGAGGATGGTGCTCTCTCCCATAGGAAGATCTTTTGCTTCGAGAACATTTCCCCTTGGGCCCCACCCTGACCTGGGGGATCAGCATCTACATTTTAATACACTTCCCAGGTGGTTCACACATGCCTGCAAATGTGAATTCCTTGAGAGCCAGACAAGAATTTGACGATATGTCCCAACCCTATGGATTAGCGTAAGCAGAACTGATGAACTGGGCGATTGGGATTGACATGTATACACTGATGGGTATAAAATTGATGACTAATAAGAACCTGCTGTATAAAAAAATAAATAAAATAAAATTCAAAAACAAAAAAAGAACTGTGTGGAACCTGGGAATCCACGGAACCACTAAGGCCCCTTTCTCTTCCCTGTCTCCGTCTTCTTGGGGCTAAGGTTTCAGCACTCAGCTCTTCCCAAACAGTCTCCTTCATGCCGACTCTGTCGCCCTCCCTAAATCCGCAGCAGCTAGGTTAAACTTGTCACCAGGTACGTATAAAGCCAGCAATCACTCGGCACGCCTGTAATAGGAAGAAGCTGCCGGCCAAGATCCCAGGGCAACATGCTTGGAAAAGACCAGATCTCAGCATGGGGTGCGGGTGGGCTATTTGTCACAAAATCCCTCTGCCTGGAGCATAAAACGTGAGTTGAACACAGGAAAAATCAATAGCAGCTACAACAATTATCACTTTCTAAGTCTTCCCATGTGTGGGACACCACACGGGGGCTTGGACTGCATTATCTAATTGAATCTACACAATGCCCCTGCAGGGCAAGTTATTAGTGTTCCATTTCATGGCTAAGGAAACCAAGCACAGAGAGGTTAAGTAACTTACCTGAGGTCACACAGCGGGTAGGTAGAAAAAGCACAGACCAGATAGACCTTAGCTCAGATGTCACACATGGGGACCATGGGCAGAGCTGACCTGCATAGTGTTCTTGGAACTGACATTTTAAAATTTCCCCTATAATCTGGATTTCTGGATTATTTTGAAACTCAGAATGCTTTTTGTATTGCAGGACCGCTGGCAGGACATGCATTGTCCAGGTTAAGAAGTCCCCATCACTCACCATTTATTATATCAACTGACCCTGTGATAATTTCAAGTTGAACATTCTAACAATACTGATAATAACTATAATAACAGCTAACATTCATTGAGTGCTCACTACATACTAAGCACAATGCTGAAAGGTGAAAAGCAGGGTAGATCGTGCCCAGTGCTCATCCAGCATCAGCTTAAATTCCTCCAGGCACGAGGCACTCACTACCTAGTGAAGCTGTCTTTTCCATGACACCACTGGATATCTTTAAAATCCTTCTTTCTTTAGAACCCAAATCTGCCCACTCTATTTCCCCCAGGGGACTGGGCCACCAGAATCAGCCCACAGCGTCTCCCATGTGGCAGACCCTCTGGAGATTTGAGGCCATCAGGCTTCAACTTGAGCTCCGTGTGCTGGTGCCCAGAGGCAGATGGAGAAGACTCCTGGGGTCATGTTGGGTTCTGAGGGGGGGCAGGGATGGAGGGGCTCCTTGCTGACCTGTGGTTACTCCCCACCTGGCTTTCTCCTATCAGGTTCCCGGGGACCCCTCATCCCAGATCAGCTGGACCTTGTGTCCCACTCACCACCCTGGCAGGAGAGGCTCACAGAGGGAAGATCCCAGGTCCTGGGTCTCTTACTTTCTTTCTTTTTTTTTTTTTTAATTGAAGTATAGTTGATTTACAATGTTGTGTTAGTTCCTGGTGTACAGCAAAGTGATTCAGATACATATATATGTTCTTTTTCATATTCTTGTCCATTATGGTTTATCACAGGATACTTAATATAGTTCCCCATGCTATACAGTAGGACCTTGTTGTTTATCTATTTTATATATAGTAGTTTGTATCTGCTAATCCTAAACTCCTAATTTATCCCTCCCCTACACCTTTTCCCCTTTGGTAACCATAAGTTTGTTTTCTATGTCTGTGAGCCTGTTTCTGTTTTGTAGATAAGTTCATTTGTGTCATATTTTAGATCCACATATAAGTGATATCATAGTGTATTTGTCTTTCTCTTTCTGATTTACTTAGTATGATGGTCTCTAGGTCCATCCATGTTGCTGCAAATATCATTATTTCATTCTTTTTTTAATCACTGAGTAATATTCCATTGTATATATATATACCACATCTTCTTTATCCATTCATCTGTTGATGGCCACTTAGGTTGTTTCCACATCTTGGCTATTGTAATAGTGCTGCTACAAACAATGGGGTGAACGTATCTTTTTGAATTAGAGTTTTCTCTGTATATATGCCCAGGCGTGGGATTGCTGGATCATATGGTAGCTCTATTTTTAGTTTTTTAAGGAACCCCCATACTGTTCTCCATAGTGGCTGTATCAATTTACATTCCCACCAACAATGGAGGAGGTTTCCCTTTTCTCCACACCCTCTCCAGCATTTGCTATTCTCTTACTTTCTTTTTGATTCTCCCCTTTCCCTTTCTTGGTCTTGCTCCTTTTTCATAAAACTCTATCTCCCCACCCCTTTCTTTTCCCTCTTTCACCTCTCCAGGTCTCTCTCCTTTTCTGCTACAATCCCCTGTCCTCCTGCTTCTCCCTTCCATGGATACTGACCCACCCACGTCCACAGGTTCCCTTTAAGTCATGTTTTCACTGAAATCCTTGCCCGGCTCATCTCTGCTTTTCTTTTCTCCCCACTGTGTGGTCTGCATAGATTTCCCTACACACATCCAGCTAGTAGACCAGAGCATCTGCTTAGCAATTTCTCTTTGAGAAGTTCCCCCTTTTCAATGGGCCTACAGACTTTTGATGATGACGTTTTGTTGAAAACCTTCCCTGGGGTGCCTCTGGCCTTGTCCTTCCCACTCAGCACAATGCTTCCTGGGCGAGCTCATTCCCTCGTGTTTTCAAACACCATGCGAATGTGCCACCTCTTCCATGGATCTCTCCAGCCCGCACCTGTCCCCAAGGTCGCAGATCTGAACAGCCAGCTCCCAGCTGGGCAACTCCATTTTGGCCCATCTGGCCCCAAATTGGACTCACTGTCTCTCCCCAAACTCTTCACCCCCTCCTTTACCTCTAGCTCAGTGCATGACACCAGCCCCTCCCCCCACCATCTGTTTGAACCAGAGCCTCAGGACCATACCTTCCTCTGCCTTGTTCCCCCATGTCCCATTATTCATGAGGTTCAGCCACCTTCTCCTTTAGACACGTCTCAAACAAATCCCACGTCCGCTGATAACACGCTGAATGATGGCGGAATGGATGAATTCTAACCCGACTCATCAAGGTGTTCAGCATCTCTTTTGGGTACCACTTAAAAGGTCTCCAACGAAGTCTCCCAGCCTCCTCTCCAGCTTTTGCAATCTAGCCTCTATGCTGGGATCACAGCCATCTTGAAAAGTGCAGATTCGACCGTGTCCCTTCCCAGCTCAAGTAATGTCAATGGCTCCTCACTACTTCCAGGCTAAGGTCCAGGCTGCTAGAGGTGGCCGTCGGGACACCACGCTCTTCCCTCTGTCCCTGCTCCGACCTCAGCATGCCCTCCTCCCTGGCTGGAGCTTGAGTTCCAAGAGCACTGAATTCCTTGCCCTTTTCCACTCACCTCTCTGTTTTGCTTATGTTATCCCACCTGGCTGGAATATCTTTCCTTCTTCCCTTTGTCCAGTTAATTCCAACACATTCCTAAGAATTTCCTGGAGTACCTATAATTCATCTTCTCTTACATGACAAATAGAGCTCATTCTCTTCCCCTTTCCTGTGGATATCACACAGCCTTAATATCCATCAGTGTTCGTGCTGGCATTTAAGTAGAGAAACCATCACTGAACGAACCCTTTTGCTATTATTATTCTGGTAGGTTGTTTTCCTTTTTGCTCTGTGATCAAAGGTGCTGAATATTTCCAGGTGTAAATATGCATTGCTCCACCCTTAGAATTATTTCCTTGGGCTCGATCCTTGAGAGCAGGACTGTTGCGAATAAGCATGTCTCTGATTAGATATTTTGCCAAATTACTTTTCCAAACAGACAGGCCCACCTGCGCTGTAAGCGAGTATATGGTCGGTTCTAGCCTTCCACCTGGGTCTCCCTGGGGTGGAGAGAGAAGAGTGAAATGTGATGTTGGCGGCAGAAGGGAATTGCTATTTGGAAATAATAAACCCATTGGAAGGAGGAATTGGATCTCCATTTACAGTGAGTCGAAATGGTTTAAAAATGGAACCCGAGGAACACTGAGGCATTACATGAGAAGGAAGATGTCTAAAGACCTCAGTGAGTGACCGCTTGAATCCATAATCATTGGGAAAATAAGATCGATTTCATTGCATGAAATTGATGCTTTAGGTGACAGCAGGAGACCTGATTTGTTGAGTGTCGAATTTCCTTCAGGTTCCTGGTTTGGGGTTTCCAGCAGTCCCCGCCCCGCCCCGCCACAGCTTCATATCATTTGAATTCACTTACCCAGAGCGCGATCCAGCTGAAAGTAAAAAGAGACTTTAAAAAGCTTATTTTTAAAATCCTCATAAGGTGTTTTGGACATCAAATACCTCTTAAAAACCACGGCAGTCCTTTCATGATTTAAGTGTAAATGATTCTGAAACATATGGATTACATTTCCCTCAAATTCCTCCTGGTTTTAAAAGTGAAAGGCAGAGGAAGGGGAGAAATTGTAGATTGCTTGGCCCCATTTGGAGATTTGATTCGTAGGCAAACACTGTGAACCGTGGGGCGCCTGGGAAGCAAACGTCGCCGGGTTTCTGAAGAGGGTAATGTTAGGGAGTGCTCAAAAAAAGGATTGTTCTGTTTAAATCCTCAAGTCAGCTTTGGTTTTGGGTTCCTGTCCAGGCATAACAAAGACCTAAAGAAGCCATTTCCAGGCTCTGATTAGTGGGTCAAAATTTCCTAAATAGCTACTTGGAAATACAGATTCCAAGGCGACACCCCAGCCCTTCTGAATCAAGATCTCTACCTTGGGGACCATGGAATCTGTATTTTTAACAGCTCCCCCCACCGACCCCCACCCAGCCATCAGGTTGTTGGGTTAATTGCTATTTTACAAGAGGGTTTCTCACCCTTGGCTCTCTTGGTATTTGGGGAGCACCTAACTTTTCATTGTAGGGGGTTGCCCTGTGCACAGGAGGATGCTGGTAGCATCCCTGGCCTCTACCCACTAGATGCCAATAGCACTCCCCACCCAAGTCATCAGCCAAAAAGTTCTCTGGACATTGCCACATGTCCCCTGGTTGGAGGGTGGGGGCGGGAGGGGAGGCAAAATATCCCCGGTGCAGATGACTGTAAAGTGGCCAACCAATCAGAGGGAGTACAATCATTTGCTTGGGTGCGTGCCTGTGTGTGTGTGTTTCCATCGGGTGTGAATTGTGGAGACTTCCCAGAGACTGGGAAGTTAGGAAGGCAGGGGTAATGCCACGTGTTTTGTGTTTTTGCACCTCCCACCTCACCTAATTATTTCTTCCTTGTTCTCCTATGGTACGTGTGTAGATTGGTTAGTCCCCATTCTTCACTTCCTCAATACTATAGAATTGCACTTCCCCACCCTCCCCCTGGTGGCAGGACGGTGGGATGAATGTCTTGACCACGTGACTGCTTTGGCCAATGGGATGCTAGGGGATGTGGGCGGAGCAAAGGCTTTAGATGGGTCCTTTGGTTGGCTTCCTTTTCCTAGCCTCCACCATGAGAAGCCATGTGCCAAGTCACCGCTGCCTCTTCAGCGTGAGCCCGGGTAGAAGAACCCTGACCCCAACAAGAATCCTTGAGCCCAGCCTGACCCAGCCAAGCCACAGCCAACCTACGGACCCGCAGGTATGATGATAAATGTTTGTTGTTGTGCACCCCTGGGATTTTGAGGTTGTTTACTACAAAGAAAAATACAACCACCCCGATTGATGCAATACGTGGAAACACTCCAGAGTTTACATGAGAAAGTTTGGTACAGCAACGAAGAGCTCAAGAACGGAAGCCGGAAAGACCAAGTTTCAATTCAAGCCCCAGCCCTGCCCTGTTACTTGACCACTATGTTACTGCCCTGTTACTTAACTGCTCAGAGCTCCACTCCCTCATCCTTTAAAAGAGCATACAAAATAACCCGCCAGTCTCAGTTTCCTCGTCTGTTAAATGGGCTGCTCTAATAGTACGTGCTTGGTAGATTGGTGAGGATTAAATGTGATCTGTGGAAATTGTATAGCCGTCAGTGTCTGGCCCATGGGAAGCACATGATAAAAGTGAAATTTTATTATGCTCAAGGACATAGAATGTGTGTGCATCTTTTTTCCTCCCTCCCTTCCTTCCTTTCTTCTCTCTTCCTTCTTGTCCTCCTTTTCTCCCTTCCTCCCTCCTTTCCTCCTTCTCTACCACAAATATTTATCGGATACCTGCTCTATACCAACCCCTGTGCTTGGTTGAGCCGGATCTAGAGCCCAGTGTGTGTGGAAACCAGGCACCTCTGGGCTGGGGCGCGAGATCCTACAAGGAGTTAATCTCCAGGTGACCAGGAGCCAAATAAATTCTGCCCCGCCAAACACGCCCCAATCATCATTAGTCACGGCTTGTTGGACGTGAGGCTCCTCCCTGGCGCTTATCTCCCCGGCTTCTGTCCTCGGCCAGGCGGCCATATTTCACCTTCTGAAAACAGATGACCTCAGGGTCAGGGAAATGAAAGCCCCATTCAACAGGTCTGCCTGGGACTCGGCGGGGAAGGAGGGTGAGGGTCAGTGCGGCATCTCCATCCTTGCCAGGACAGGCCCAGAGCACGTGCTCTAGGGGCCCGGGGCGTGAGTCTTGCTGTCCAGAGCCCTGGGGTCAGGTCCGAGGGACAGGATCAGGGTGACAATGAGCCCAAGGCTTTGCCCCGCCATAAAGCAGTCAGGCTGGGGGCGGGGCCTGGAGGCCATATTTGCATAGAGTCTCCCAGGATGCCTCACTGCAATCCTGTCCAAGGAGGAATTCCCGTGGAGTCCAATTCCGGTTCTGGGCGTGGGTGCTTGCCACCAGGAGCCATGCTGGGAGAGCAGCAGATGTGATTCCTGTCCTCATGAGGCTTACATCCCAGGGAGGGCAAACTTACCTACTAGGCATAATGTTTTAAATTCTTTACAATCAGAAGAAAAAAAAATAGGGTTATAGAAATGTTTTAATTTTTCTCCCCATATCAGAAAAAAGTTTTTAAAACTAATTAATTTTTTATTGAGGTATAGTTGACTTACAATGTTGTGTTAATTTCTGCTGTACAGCAAAGTGATTCAGTTATACATACATATGCATTCTTTTTTAATATTCTTTTCCAGTATGGTTTATCACAGGATAGTGAATATAGTTCCCTGTGCTGTACAGTAGGACCTTGTTGTTTATATGTAGAATCTAAAATATGACACAAATGAACCTATCTATGAAACAGAAACAGATTCACAGACATAGAGAACAGACTTGTGGTTGCCAAGGGGGAGGGTGGGTAGGAGAGGGACAGACTGGGAGTTTGGAGTTAGCAGATGCAGAAAAAAAAAAAAAAAAGAAATTTTTAGGCCAAGAAAATTGATTAAGTTTTGTCTACACAGAAAGAAAAATAAATTGTTTAGGTACCTAAAGTTACATCAAAGACAAATTTCAATGTTGATATTATTATGGTGGAAGGGAGAGGCCCACAAAGGCAAAAATGCATCAGGCCCAGGAAACTGATCCTTCAGAAGCCCTGAGAGAAGGAGATAAGCCATCCACATGGGAACAAATGAATGGATGAGATACATTCAGATCCATAGGTGCTATGAAGGTGATCAAGAAAGGTGATACAAAATACAACAAAGGAGAGAAAAATAACTTGAGGGAAAAATTACTTTTGTGGGGGGCTGGGGAGATTAGAGGTAAATGATAATAATGATAAGACAATAGCAGCTACATTTATTGAATGCATAGTAAATGAGTTAAAATGTGTAAAAGACCTGGGATTTAAGAAATACTCTCTAACTGTGAGCTATTACTACTACTACTACTACTACTACTACTACTATTATTATTAGACATGCCAGGCATTGTGCTAAATAGTTTATATAGTTTATACATGTCATTTATCTTAGTGTGTGTTTCCCCCAAGGCAAATCTTGACACAGGGACATAGGTGTAGATGGTTTACATGGGAGGTGATTCTGAGAAGCAGAAATGTAGGAGAGAAAAAAGCAGGGAGGAAGACAATTAGAGGTGTGTGATGGACTGAATGTTTGTGCCCCCCCAGAATTCATAGGTTGAAACCCTAACCCCTGATATGATGGCATAGGAGGGGGCCTTCAGGAGGTAGGCAGGTTTTGATGAGGTCATGAAGGGGGAGCTCTGCATGGTGGGATTATATGTGCAGACACTTCAAGAAGGTGGCCTCCTGCAAGTCAGGAAGAGAGCCCTCACCAGACACTGAATCTGCTGGCACCTTGATCTTGGACTTCCAGCCTCCAGAACTGTGAGAAATAAAAGTGTCTTATTTAAGCCACCCCGTCTCTGGTATTCTGTTACAGCAGCCTGAACAGACCAGACAGTAGGTTAATGAGCAAGTCTCCTTGGAGTCCCTCTGAGGAGCCATGTAGAATGCAACTCCAGACTGCCTCAAAGAGGGCCAGGGGTGCAACAACAACTGGGCACACTGCAGTGGAGTGGGAGAATGCCCTTAGGCAGAAAAGAGGGATACCACCAGCAAGCCCAGGAATCCTGCACTGCAGCTGGGGGTGAACTGAGGGGTGGCTGAGGGTTTGTAGAGCAAGGTATCTGCCTCTGCCTCATTCATGAAATCATGGTTACAAAACTATGTGGTGGATACTGTTAGGATCTCCCTTTTGCAGAGTGGAAACCAAGGCACAGATAGGTCAAGTGACTTGCCCAGGATCACACAGCTAGAATGAGAGCCAGAATCCAAGTCTCTCCATTTCCTACAGCCCGGACTTTGAGACACACTGCAGTGCAATGTCTAGAAGCGCAGGTTTTAGAGCCAGACCCTCTGGATTCAAATCCTGAATCTGCCAGGTATAAGTAGTGTGACTTGACATTTTTTTAAAGTTATTCATTTTAAATTATTTATTTATTTAGGCCACACTGCGGGGCTTGCAGGATCTTAATTCCCTGACCAGGGATTGAACCTGCGCCCTATGCCGTGAAAGCGCAGAGTCCTAACCAGTGGATCGCCAGGGATTTCCCTTGAAGTCCTTTTCTTAGCCTCTCTGTACCTCAGTTTCCATGTTTAGTTGTTGTGATGTTTAAAAGATTTGATATTTGCAAACAGCTTAAAACAGTTTGGGGTATATAATAAATTCTCAATAAGTGCATGTTATTATTTCAACCCAGTGGTTTTCAGACTGTGGTCCCCAGACCAGCAGTATCAGCATCACTTGAAATTCACATTCTCAAGCCCCTCCCCAGACCTGCGAGTCAGAAACACTGTGGGTGGGGCCCAGCAATCTGTGTTTTAATAACCCACTACCTGGGTGATTCTGCTGCACATTCAACTTCATGAGACCCTCTTTTCACCACTCCACCAGCTCTTACTCCCCAGAATGTAGTCTGACGTCTTCTTGCAAGTGGCTTCAGCAACTGCTGCCCCTGAAGCATATTCTAAAGGTACCAGAAAAAGTTTCTGCCTATGGCTCTCTCTCCTGTAAAGCTTCACTTCTTTGTGTTAAGAGTTGGCTTCTGGTTCAAATGCAGAGATTCCCGGAAGGGGTAAAGAGGAAAGCCTTTTGTGGCTCACACTTTGGTAAAAATTAGCTAATGGGGTGACGTTTAGCTGAGAACAGGTTACATTTGAGGAGAAACTGGAAGAGCTTCAGAATTTAGGCACTATTGGAGAAGGTGAGGCATTCAGGGGAGTGGAAGATGGTGGTGGAAAAGAAGGTAGAAAAATGATAAGCTTTATCTCCATCATACTTTCCCCCCAGTTTTAATGAGATATAATGACATGTAACATTGTATTAGTTTAAGGTGTATAACATGATGATACAATGTATATATTTACATTATAATTTTAAAAAATTGGGTTAATGAGACCATCCACACCAGTCAGGATCTGGCCAAGAAAAGAAAACGAAACAAAGCAAAACACCCTAGGATTTCCAAGCAAAGGGAATTTAATACAGGGACTTGGTTACACCATAGATAGAGGAGTTGATAGAAGCCAAACAAGGAATGGTGACGTTACCTAGAGACTAGCAACACCAAGAAGATGCGGCTGGTCCTAGGGCTGGAGAAACAGAAGGAGGAGGTGGTATTATCAGAACTCAGAACCATCTAGAATGAGCTGGAACCGCAGTCAGGGCTGCTTGGAAGGAGCTGGGGCCACGGAGGAGGAGGATGTCTGATGCGAGCTGGAGTCACAGAGGAGACCCAGTCACAGAGACAGAGGTAGAAACACCCTGGATTCTCCTTTCCTCCCGCCCTCTAATGTCCTGTTATGGCCTCCCATTGGCCAAACCTACCCTGAAGAGCAAAGGGGCTTGGGAAATGTAGTTTTCTGAGGCACAGAGCCAGCTAAGGAGCGTGAATGAATCTGAAATCCTTCTTTCCTTCCTTTTCTTTTCTACATTCCTTCCTTTCTCCCTTCTTTCATTTTTCTCCCTCCCTCCCTCCTTCTTTTTCCTTCCATGTTGCCATCCACCATGGTAAAGAAGAGAATACTGGTAAACAAAACGGCAAACCAGGAGGTTCATACACTTTAGTCTGGATCTGAGGGGACACCCTCTTTGAGCCATCAGAGAAACAGGACGTTTGAAAGGATGTCAATTGTCTGTGCTTCAGGCCCCAAAGATGAAGGGCTGGTTAAAAGGGCAGCCTGATTCTCGAGATGAGAGCTTCCCTCTGAGGTCCTGCAGAGCCCCTTTGCTCAGGCCAGCCTGGCTTTTCTCAAAGGACACAGGTTTCTCTGATCTCTAAAGACGAATGAAGCCAGTTGGGGATTGGCAAGATTTGTCCCACTTCAGACAGATTATTCCACGTGGGAGAAAGAGGCGGTTCAGGGTTCATCTCTAACAAGTTTCCCCACAAGCATCTCTTCTACTGTGTGAGTGTTTAGAATATGAAGTAATCATTAAAACCAGGACCTACTCTATAGCACAGGGAACTATACTCAATATCTGTAATAACCTATAATGGAAAAGAATCTGTAAAAGAATATGTGTGTGTGTGTGTGGGTGTGTGTATAACTGAATCACTTTGCTGTACACTTGAAACTAATACAACATTGTAAGTTAACTATACTTCAATAAAAAAATAAATACATAAAAATAAAAAAGAATACAAAGTAATCAATAAACTGGAAAACACAATTTCCGATACTTGGTTATCTGTATTATTATTATTATTATTACAGTCATAATAATTAGCATTGCATACAGTCAAAAAAAATCTACTGTGTGTACAGCATAGTAACACACAGCTGTGTGCCTGCGTGTTTTTTGTTTTTTGTTTTTTGTTTTTTTTTTGTGGTACGCTGGCCTCTCACTGTTGTGGCCTCTCCCGTTGTGGAGCACAGGCTCCAGACGCACAGGCTCAGCAGCCATGGCTCACGGGCCCAGCCGCTCCGCAGCATGTGGGATCTTCCCGGACCGGGGCACGAACCCAGGTCCCCTGCATCGGCAGGCGGACTCTCAACCACTGCGTCGCCAGGAAAGCCCCCGTGTGTATGTTTTAATTGAGGGCGCCTGACCTTTTTTGTTCACGATCAGCAGTTGCAAACAGCTGCTATAAATTATTTTCATTGTCCAGCAACTTGCTGATTGGAGTCTGGCTTACACGCTAAAACAGTGCTTCCCAGTGATAGCTAGCTCAGCTTTTGTGAGTTTGGACCAACCATTTATTCATGCTCTCAAACAAATATTTATTGAGCACCTACGTGGGGCACGGTCCGAAACACTGGACATAACAGCTGTGAACCAGGGAGCCCCGAACACCTGCCCTCGTGCCACTGGGAGTTAAGGGCAGTTCTTTTCTTTCTGGTTTGCGGTGACAAAACACACTCGGAGCTGTGGGGAGAGATCTTGACTTCAGAAATCTCCGCAGGAAGAGTAATTCTATAACCGGGAGTCTGCAACTCTGGAATCACTAGCGCAAGGATATTTGTCATCTATTTTTGAAAACGCACTTGAAAACACGAAAAGCTAATGGCAGCAGAAGGAACTCAGTTCCTTCTTCGTGGTTCGTTAGACTATGCACGGTCCGTTGTCATCTGCCGTCTTCCTCTTGTGCGGAAGGATCTTGCTCCAGCACAGGATTTGTTCCCCTGCGCATCCTCCCGGGATCTCTCGCTGCTGTACACGGACTCTCTGCTTTGTGCTTCCCCTCCTGAGTCTCTGTAAGTAGGTTGCCCTCACCTGCCAAAACCTTACTTTGACCGAATTCCCAGCTGGCCGAAGCGCTTGGAAACTTCCATCTCCAAGGGGGTGGGGGAGAGCAGTCCGGGGTGGGACCTGAGAGTCTGCATTTCAGCCCCCAGGGGATGCCGATGCTGTTGGTTTGAGGACCACATTTTTTTTTTTAAAGAAGATGTTGGGGGTAGGAGTTTATTAATTAATGTATTTATTTTTGCTGTGTTGGGTCTTCGTTTCTGTGCGAGGGCTTTCTCTAGTTGTGGCAAGCGGGGGCCACTCTTCATCGCGGTGCGCGGGCCTTTCACTATCGCGGCCTCTCTTATTGTGGAGCACAGGCTCCAGACGCGCAGGCTCAGTAGTTGTGGCTCACGGGCCTAGTTGCTCCACGGCATGTGGGATCCTCCCAGACCAGGGCTCGAACCCGTGTGCCCTGCATTAGCAGGCAGACTCTCAACCACTGCGCCACCAGGGAAGCCCGTGAGGGCCACATTTTGAGTAGCCAGACTTTAAGCTTAGCCCAGGGCCCGCCCTCTAGCAGGTGCTCAGTAATTACAGCCCCTATTGTGATTGTTGTTCTTCGTGTTGCTTTCTAACATATTTCTAGCTGTAATTGCCCCTAAGTGACTGTTAGAGGCATGTCCCTGGCAGGGGGCGGGAAATAAGAATTACAAGGTGAGAATCAGGAAGCCAAGAGTGGATGACACCCACCCTAACCCGCATCCCCCGGTGGATGATAACAAGAACTAATATTTGTTGAACAAAATCCATGCTAGGCCTTCTGCTTTGTTTTATCTCCGTGAATCCTCATATTAACCCTAGGAGGTAGGCAGTATCATTGATCTCATTTTACAGAGGTGGAGACAGGCTGAGAGGGGAGGCCATTTGGCCGTTTTCCTCCATTAAGAAAAAGCAGAGTTGGGTTGTTTTAGTTTGTTTTATTTTTTTTGCGGTACGCGGGCCTCCCACCGCCGTGGCCTCTCCCGTTGCGGAGCACAGGCTCCGGACGCGCAGGCTCAGCGGCCATGGCTCACGGGCCCAGCCGCTCCGCGACATGTGGGATCTTCCCAAACCGGGGCACGAGCCCGTGTCCCCTGCATTGGCAGGCGGACTCTCAACCACTGCGCCACCAGGGAAGCCCAGAGTTGGGGTTTTGAACTCAGGCAATCTGATGGACAAGTGCAGACACATAGCCATTTCTTTATGCTGCCAGGAAAGAGGTGTGACAAGGAGCAACGACTTAGAGCAAAGTCAGTGTACTTGTGGTGTCCCAGGCAAGCCTGATACAGGCTCAGTAAGTATCTGAGGAATAAATGAGTGAGGAATGCAGTAAACCTGCCCCAGGAATTCCTGGCCGTGCACTGTGGTCAGCCCTCCTTCTGCTGGTGCTCTGGGCTTCCCCGCTCATACCTTGGGCTGCAGGAGAAGAAATTCTGCTCGTCCATCCAGTTGCCTCTGGAGCATCAATGTCCCCCTCTCCCTAGGCCTGGATCTTACCTCTTTCCGTCCAAGGGGATGCCGCCTGCAGAGGGAACCTCCAAGCTTCGGCAGAAAAATTTCACCCTAGGGTAGGGCTGATCAGAGCCACCTCTGGGTCCCAGCACCCAATGTATGTCTGAACTTCATTCCAGTTGCACACATGCAGAGTGGACACTGGGCATTCGCTTTGGCTGCTCAGCCTCCAAATCTCCTTCCCGTGTCTAGGGAGCCCCCGATTTGATAAATCCCAGGGGAGGCAGAGACCACCCCCCCACCCCCTACAGAAGCAGAATGTCAGGTTCTTCCTTTCCATGATTCTTTTGCCAGCAGGATGCCGACAGGTGACCCAGGTGTTACAATTCATGCTCCATGAGGCAAGAGGTCTTGTCCATTGTGTTGGCTGACATAACCAGAGTTGCCAGAACAGTGTTTGGCACACAGGATGCACTCAATCAATAATTGGGGAGCCAACACACTCATTTAATCTCTCTTCACCTCAGTTTCTTGCCAAGAAACCGTGATTTTAATACTGACCTGCCAAAGTTGGTGTGAAAGTGAAGTCAAAGCCATGAAGAGTGTGAGCTTGGGCAAGCTACTTACTGTTGTTATTCCCATCTGTAAAATGGGGATAATAGTGTCTGGCTCTTAGGGTTGTTGCAAGAAAATCAAGTGATTCAACACATGTTAAGAGCACGTGGTAAATGATCAGTGTTGGCCCTTTCTTCTCTCTCTCCCCCTTATTCACCATCATCATTACCACCACCACCACCGATATCATGCCTATTCTGGTTTGGGGCAATTCTTGGATATTCAGCAGGCATATGATAAACCACCAGTTGACTCTGAATCTTATCAACAAAGAAATTGCCTCTTCCATCTTTCCCTCAAGAGAAACTGGGACCAATTGTCCAGGTGCATCCTGCAAGCTTTCCCTTAAGAACTGTCAAAAGTGTGCCCCAGTGACCCCAATATCTGGCTGGGTCCCTTAGGGCCAGGATTGAGGATTATGCTGTCGGTGCCTGCCAGCTCTGACAGGTCGATGTGGGTTTGGATGGTGGGGAGCTGGAGAGAGAGAAAACTGGGGGGGGGGCGTCCAACAGACCCTCTCCCTGGCCCCCATCAGCTCTGTAAGCAGAGATGGAGTCTGGAAGGGAACTGGTAAGTGGCGAATCCTAAGTACTGTTCTGCAAAGAACAGGATGTAGCTGGGCTCAGCCCAGTAAATGGAGGCCTTGGGAGCCAGACATTTTACAATGAGATACTTTGAGAGGTGGGACATAACCGGGCTGGCTCCAAATGTTCCCTCTGGGAGAATTCCGCTAGAAAACCATCTTGCCCGGGGCTTGTTCAGCAAACCCTTATTTACGGTAACATGCATTACAGGAAATTTTTATATAAGGCATTAACGTGCAGGCAATTTAGGACATTTGATCGTCTTACCTCTCCCGCTTCCTAACCTCCCTCCCCACCGCCCCCCTCCACCACGCAGTGTCCTCCATCCGTCTTTGGTCTTTGAATTTCAGCTGGATGCGAAGGCTGATAATAGCATTGCAAACAGGTGCGGGCCTCTTCCGCTCTGGACAGCTGCCACGGTTATGTGATTCCTCAGCTGGGGGCGTGCTGTTTGCCTGGCTTGTAAGGGTGGGGGTGGAGCTGAGGGTACTTGTCTCCTCTGTATCTCTCAAACCACCCCCCCGGTCCCCCTCACTCAAGCCATGCTGGGCCCTCGGGAGGTGTATACAGATCTCTCCCCAGGCAGGCAGAATTCCCTCTGCTTCTTTGTTCTGTGCTCCAATATGGGTATCTGTTTCACCCATCCTATCAGGGGGGCATTGGTTACTTGGGGCAGTTGGGCATGATACTAAGAATAACAGTAATAATGACATAAACAACCACCATCAACGCAGTCCCTGCTACCATTGGCTGAGTGTTTGCATAGCTCTCCCTTCACCCATTTGCATCATCTCTGTAGTCATAGTTGTTAAGACCACCCCAGGGCTTGGCAGTTCAAGTTCTGACTCGACCACTTAGCAGCTGTGAGACCTTGGGCAAATGCCGAAAGCGCTCTGTGCCTCAGTTTCATTGTCTGTAGAATGGGGATGATAAAATGTCCCTCTTCATGGGGTTGTGGGCATTTAGAATGGTACATATCGCTATATTTATTTATTTTTTAAAATATTTATTTACTTATTTATTTGGCTGCTCTGGGTCTTAGTTGTGGCATGGTGGGGGGGGGTGTCTTTTTTTTTTTTTTTTTTTTTAGTTGCGGCATGCGGGATCTAGTTCCCTGACCAGGGATGGAACCCGGTCCCCCTGCACTGGGAGCGAGGAGTCTTAACCACTGTGCCACCAGGGAAGTCCCCCTATTGCTTTATTTTTATGCTTCTTTTATTCTTACAAAAACATGAAGGCTATTACAATGATCCCCATTTTACAGGTAAGGGAATCGCAGAGAGACTTTGAGTCACAGGATAGAGAGTGGATTTTATTCACTGGTTGATCTTGTATACATCAAGGCTGTTCATTCACACATGCGAGGATTTTTTGTTTCTTTTTTGAGTGCCATGTGTCAGGCACTGTGCTAGGGCTGGCCTGGAGTGGAGCAAGGGAAGTAGACGTGGGGCAGGCATGAGAGGGAAATGAAAGCAGGGAGTTCCATGGGAGGAACTCAGAGCCAGAGATGACTGTGAGAATGTCTCTTCCAAGTCTGCAGAGAAAGTCTGACCATGGCTTCCAAGTCTCACTGCATCTGGGAACTCAGCTCCCATCACTCCCCCCGTCACTCATGGCCACAGCTGTCTCTTTGCTGAACCTAGAACGTGAGCAAGACCTTTGCACTTGTAGTCTCCTCTATCTGCTGGAATTCCCTCCCTCCAGATAGCCTCTCTCTCTCTCTCTCTCTCTCTCTCTCTCTCTCTCTCTCTCTCTCTCTCTCTCATAAGCCTGCTTTTTCCTCCTCTCTTCTTTGTAGCATTAATAACCACCTGACATATTTCTGTTTTGTTTTCTGTCTCCTAGAATGCAAGCTCCATAAAAACAGAGACTTTGTCTCTACTGTTCCTTGCCATATGCCAATGCCCCGAGGAGTCCCTGGCATGTAGAAGGTACTCGATAGGTATCTATTGAATGGAGGAACATAGGAAAATCATTGTTTGAAATTTAGATTTCTCATAGACAAAGTTTGGGCTATGAAGGAAAATGAATAGGCAGGTTGGATTAGTTTAATCTCTTCCAAAGTATTCTCTGTGCAGGAGAACAGAGCCCTGCATGTGTTGGAAGGATGGACCCTGGGATTATCTATCAGGTAGGAATACTTACGGTGAGAGGTAGTGGCTTAAACCAAAAGAATATTTATTGTTAACTCAAATAAGACCCAAGGTATGCAGTCTAAGATGGCTATAGCAGCTTATCAATAGCACTAAAGTCCTAGTCTCAGCCATTCTTATCCTATTGGCTTTCATTCACCATGCTTTTCCTCTCACAGTCTCAAGGTGGCTGCTACAGCTCCAGATATCACACAAGTATCCCAAAAGAGTAAGGATACAAAATGTTCCTTGAAAAACTCTGTTTTCTTATCCTTCTCAGAAAGGGGTTACATAGTCATTCCCAGTTGCAAGGGAGGCCATGAAAGACAGTATCTGGCACACCAGAATGGGCTAGCAGTGATTTGCCTAGAGTGAGGGTGTTTTGTCAATCGAGACTGGGATTATTGGTGCCCCAGACCAAATTGCCATATTGTTAACAAGGATGATAGGACAATCGGTGTTGAGTAAACAATGCTTGCTACAGATGCATTTCCAAGGGTGTTTGAAAGAGCTCCAACTCCATCTTCTACACAGCAGACTCCCAGGACCTTAGTAAAAAAAAAAAATTTGGCTCAGTTAACTGGTCAACCTGCTCTATACCAGCCTTGCCCCTTTTCACTTAAAAAGGAACTGGCTAAAAGCACAGGGTTGGAATTCAGACTAACTTGAATCCCATTTGAGGCAAGTGACTTCATTCAAATACAGCCAGAATTGGAGGAGAGTGAATTTTACTACCAGAAGTTCTGAGAGCATAATGGCCAATTGCCCTTTAAGTATTACAGTTTGTGATAAAAATTACTCTGATATGGTCAATATGGCAAAACGGACCCCTGCCAATTGACTTATATGCGTGTGTCAGAACATCTTCTCCCTTTCCCAGCTCCCTCAGTAACATTGAACCTCTAGGAAAATTCATTCTATTTAACACATGGTTCTAATTAAGTACCTGCTGTCAGACCCAAGGACCCCAGGGGTAAGAAAATTCACGTTGAAAATGAAAGACTTTCCAAGTCTTTGCCAACTTCACTAAAAACAGGGATAATAAAACATATGTCACTGGGTTGGGTGGGGATGCATTGGAAGAGACCATATGTATGAAGTGCCAAGTATAGACTTTAAGGGGCAAAGAAAGGGAAGACATCCTTTTATTAGATACTTAGTACCTCTCGAAGGACAAAGCCCCACTCTTCTTAGTTCTCTTTTAAATAAAGTTTAATGCCATTCTTAGCACATTTAATTCATACCTGATGGAATTTTTTAAAGCAAATGTGTCCACTGCCTACTATGGGCTAGGAGTCTAGAAATTTTAAGGGAGCAAGATCTCTGACCTTGAGGAACTCCTGGATGAGGTCAGCGGATCTCAAAGTGTGATCTCTGACAAGCAACATCAACATCACCTGGAATCTTGTTAGAAAAACAAATTCTTGTCCCCATCCTGAGCTATTGAATCAGAAATATGTGAAGGAAGGGCCCAGCACTCTGTGTTAAACAAGCCCTCCAGGGAAGTCCGATGCAGGCTCAAGTATGAGAACACTGGCCTAATGGGAGAGAGGCGAGTCAAAAGACAAGTACAGGGGGCTTCCCTGGTGGCACAGTGGTTGAGAGTCTGCCTGCCGATGCAGGGGACACGGGTTCGTGCCCCGGTCCGGGAAGATCCCACATGCCGCGGAGCAGCTGGGCCCGTGAGCCATGGCCGCTGAGCCTGCGCGTCTGGAGCCTGTGCTCCGCAATGGGAGAGGCCACAACAGTGAGGGGCCCGCGTACCGCAAAAAAAAAAAAAAAAAAAGATAAGTACAATTTATCGTGATGAGTGTTATGGTCCAGGTAAATCCAAGGAGCTATGGGAACGCAGAGAGGAGCAGTTAACTCAACTTGAGGTCTTTGTAGAGGTGTTAGAACATGAACTGAATCATAAGGGGTAAATAATGAAAAGGCCCCTTTCCTGGAACCAGGAGGACAAATTTAATGGTCTCCCAGTTTAATGATCTCTTAAGTTTAAGACAAGAAGAGTTATAGTGATTGGTGGGGAGAATGGGCATGAACATCTGGTCTACCCTAGGTTGAGTCATTATGAGGGTGTTTCATAGGGTCACCCCTATTGAGAGCCTTAGAAAAGTCCAGCTTAAAGGAGCAGTGCCTCATGCTACATAGACCATTTGGAGTCTTGGGTTTTGTAGGGGGGCCCTATCAAGTGCCTGAGTTTTATTTAAGTTGTGACAGACTAGGGCTTCTCAGAGGGTTGAAGGTTTGGAGGCATCTAGAAGATAGTGTCCTAAGAGTGAGAATGTTGGTGGTGTAAATGAAGAACAGCTTTGCCTGTGCGTGTGGAAAGAGAAAATAAGGATTCAGGTCAGAGCAAGTTTTCTAAAAAGGCTGTTGATTTCACATATTGAGAGAACACTTTCCAGTGGGAAAATGGGCTGGTAAAGGGTCGGTTCTTATTTACAAGGGTTAGACACAGCCTGAAACATTCCTGGAGCAGCACGGTACTCTCTAGTTTCCAATGAACTATAAATCCAGGAGGGGGAGAAGCGTACCACATGCTGTCAAATCTAAGAGAAAAGGCAGTTCCTTTGTTAGCCTAAGACAAAAAAGAAATAAGACCTCTGCCAATTAAACTAGCATGCACCATTGATTGTAAGATACATCTCGATTTCAGAAATAAAAAGAAGTCAAAAATGTACACCTATGAGTAGATGAACTACAGTAATTGTGCTCCTAAAACAGAGATCAGGCAAATATACCTTTTGGGTCTGACTTTGATCCCATTTTAGAATTATAGACTTTTGGAGTTGAAAAGAGGTTCAAGTGGTGTTTCTCAGTCTCGGGACAATTGACACTTGGGTTTGGATGATTCTTCATGGTGGGCTCTATCCTGTGCCTCGCAGGGTGGTTAGCGGCATCCCTGGCCTCCACCCACTTGATGCCAACAGCACAGCCCCCTCTTCCACTTGTAACAACCAAAAACACGTCTCTAAACGTTGACAAATATACTCTGGGGGGAAAAATCCGCCCCCTGGTGAGAGCTACTTGATTCACGTTCTCCTAGATCAGCTCTCCCCAAATGTCCAGCTTCAACCTTGGTGATTTTATAGGTGGAGAAACTGAGGTCCAGATAGGGGTAGCCAATTGCCCTGAGGGACTTCTGGGAGCCCAACCAGAGACCAAGGAGTTGTTTCCAGGTGAGGTTTTCTTTACATGCGTGCATTCATGTATTCATTCAGTCATTCACTCAAGCAATAGTTTTGTGGAGTGTCTTACTATGCATTGACATCGTGTTAGGTCCTAAGGAAATGATACTGTTTTAGTTTGAGTTTCCCCAGAAACCCAAGGGTTTGTGTACAAGTCAAGTACAAGCACCGGGGTTTGAGAGACATGCTTGAGGGCAAGTGGGCTGTACAGGAAGTGACGGAAGTATGCACAGGGAAGGGGGGAAGTGAGCCGAAGAAGGGAAGGCAGACGACCAAGAGTGGATTATTCAGGCGAGTTACCGCCATGGAAAAGTGGAGCTTAATCCCACTGGGGCAATTCAGGGAACAGCATCAGGCACATACCCCAAAGTTATCCACCCCAAGGGGTCAGGGAGCTGGGTGTGCCTATGTATGCCACCTCCCACCATTCATTGGTTGAGGCTGCTCCTGGTTAATTACCCAATACTCTGGCCTTCTGCATGGACAGACACAGACTTTAGGACCAGAGTAAACCCTGAGATACCTAAACCGAAACCCTAAACACGCTAAGCTAAAAAAATTCAGTGCCTGGCAGTAGGAAGGAGATCTCGCTTGACTGGAGTGGTAAGGGGATTCGAGTGGGCACCAACATCGAATCAGATATGGTCCCTGTTCTCATGAAGCTCATCCTTCAGAGGGGTGACAGATGTCAATCGCTCCATTAAATGTAAAGCTATGCAAATTTCAGCACTATGAAGACCAGCTGCGTGGTTCTAGGTGTGTAAGTAACTGGGGAACTTGAATGAGTCCATGTTGCCATAGGAGGTTGCCTTGGGGAAGGAGCATCTGAGCAGGAATTAAAGCCCAAGGGGAGAGGGCAGAGGGACAGCATGTGCAAAGTCCCTGTGGCAGTAGAGAGCACAGCATATGAGAGGAAATTTACAGAAGCCAGATGGGGAAGGAGGGGAACAGGGGCTGTAAAGCAGGGGCAAGAGTGGCTGCAGCTGTGGTTGTGGCTGGAGAGGTCTGCAGTGGCCAAACCTTGCATGCTATGTTAAGAAGTCAAGAGCCATAGAGAGCCACTGAGGGTTTCAGGAAGGGGGGCGGGGATATGTTAGGATCTGCACTTGGAGATGAATACTTTGGCTATTATAAACAATGGATGGAGGCAGGGGCAATCAGGGATACCACCCAGGTGCCCCACATCCCAGGTGGGACCCGACAGAGGCAGCCAGCAGGTATTAAAAACAATCCTTGGTACTAAGAGCTTTACCCGGGATCATTTATGTCATTCTCACAAACTAAGAGGTTGGTGCTCTTTTTACTAACCATTTCAAGGGGGGAAATTGCAGTCTCAAGGTCACCTAGGAAGTGGCACAGCCAAGACACAGCTGGCCCTGAATCCTGCACTCTGAAACCCTGGGCTTCTCTGTCTCTCTGGCTTGGATGAGGGCGGTGGTAAAGGAGACGGGAGGGAGGGACTGCTCTGAGGATGACTTTCGTACAGCACTTATTAGCTCATCTATTCATTCACTCATTCAGCCTAAGCGTGTTCAATGCCAGCCCCATGCCAGGCATTGGTCCTAAGGCTCGTGCTCGCTGAAACACTGCTTACCCAATCTTCTGGACAATACTATGAGGTGGGCCTTGTTGTTGTCCCATTTTACAGAGGAGAAAACTGAGGCTCAGAGAGATGAAATCACCTGACCCCAGACACTTAACTAGCAAGAGGGTAGAGTGGGGACTTGGACTCAGATTGGTCTGATTTCAAAACTCATATTCGTCCTTTGACCAAATCCATAGCCCCTGGAGACCCAGACCAGCCTCAGGAGTAACAGACTGTGGACTGAGGTAGGGACTGGGGAGGCTGGGGAGGCCTGGGAGCTCTCAAGCACTGACACAGGGCCTCTGACAGGTATGGTATATAGTTTTAATTAAGGCCATAGGGGTGAAATCAGAGAACTCGGGTATGGGTGGCCAGGGGCTTCCCCTCAGGGTGGGTCTTTTGGGTCTTGGCAGCCTTCCTGATGCATGTCCAAGGGACAAGTACCTGGCCAAGTCATAGAATGTTCCAGAATCAGGACTCCAAGCCAGGATCTGGCTTTTAAGAGTGGGTGAATATGGACTCCATGAAACCAAGAGGGGAGACAGGGAGAGAGGAAAGTGGCCAATAGCTCATCCCACTGCTTCCTTCATTAAATGTATTCTTTTGGGGTTGCATGTGAGTTTTCCAGGTGCAGGATTATTGGTCCCCAGAGTGACGGCAAGGCCTGGTTCTTAGGAACTGCCCTCGAATATCTGGACGCCATCTGGGGTCTCATTGAAAGAGCCCTGGGCTGAGGAACAGAGGCTGGACAGAAGCCCAACTTTGCCCCTGAGTGTCTTGGGGTGACTTTGCCTAGTTCTTTCCCCTTTGCTCCTTCCGGGGCTTTCCATGCTGCTATTTGGAAAGCACCTTGCCTCACCATTTGGGGCACCTGATTACTACTGAGTTTCCAGCACACCCCATCCCAGCCACTGTCCTGGGATTCCCTACCCCCTGATCTCTCCTACCTGTGCTCACGATTACCCCTGGGATTTGGGGGTGCAGGATTAGCACGGGGTAGAGGGGCTGGTCTGATGAGGGAGGGAGAAGTGGGGAGGGGGTCCCAGAAGCCCTGGGAAGGGATGGCCACCGTTCCTGAAAGTGAAATACAGAGCCCCCAGCCAGAGCCCACCCTTGCGTTTCCTGGGGACGTGAGTTAGATTGAGAGACTGCCCATTTTCCATCTGGGGTCTGTTTTCAGACCTCAACCTGACAGTCTGGACAAAGAAAAAGGAGATAGGGGTCAGAGATAGGAACAAAGCAGAAGAACAAGTCAAACACTGATGGGGCGCTGGACAACAGCATTTTAACAAAACTGTAGAGCTGAATTTGAAACTCGAAGAAACCCCCAGGTTCAGGGCCAGAGGGATAATTTGTGGAGCCCACTGAAGAATGAAATTGCAGGGTCCTTGTCTAAAAAACAGGAGGAAAGTCCCAGTAAAGGTCCTAAATTATAAAGCTTTTTCCTTTCTCCTGTGGTTTCTTTCTTAACCTGTCGTGGTGGTTTTTATTTGCCATTTAATGTGGTTCAAAGTTAAACGTAAATAGATAAAGATTTAAACCATGAGCATGAATTGTACCCTTCTTCATGCTGTGCAAGGCCAAATTTACATGCACATGTGAGAGCCTTTATCTCATATGTGGAATCCCTGAAACTGCACAATTTGTACCTTGCAGCTTTCAGCATGATGGCTGGCTTGACGTTGGATTTCCCAGCCTCCAGAACTGTGAGAAATAATTTTTCTGTCACTTATATAAAAAAATAATAATAATATGAGTAGCAAAAGATATAATAGGATTTCTTGATTGGCCTCATTTTAAATTTGATCTCTGTAAAGCCCCTGTCTCTGCACAAGGCCATATTCATAGAGACCAAAAGATAGGACTTCAACATAGGAATTGTGGAGTCGGGACACAATTCAGCCTATAACAATCAGCATGATGCAATTTCTGAATACAAACAATGTTGTTTATTGTTTTCTTTGGATATACATGTATGTTCACAGACCAATAAAACCTGGAAAGATGCATAACTGTGAATACTGTTTACTCCTCTGGTGAGATGGAGGGAACAGGGCTTGTTATTTTATTTTATTTTTTAAACATATAGTTTTTTATTTTTATTTCATTTTTAACTTTTTTTTTTTTTTTGGCCGTACTGCGTGGCATGCAGGATCTTAGTCCTCTGACCAGAGATTGAACCCAGGCCCCCTGCAGTGGAAGCACAGAGTCTTAACCACTGAACCGCCGGGGAAGTCCCAGGGCTTGTTATTAACGTCATCTGTGACTTGAGTCTTATCGGGAAGGTTGCCATGTTTCATGAGGATGATTTATTTGTATGTGGGTGTAGATGCTGTTGGTACCTGGTGTAGATTCTTCTACTGGGCTGGTGCACCCACCTCCCAGCTGCTGGCAGTGTTGCCTGCTAACAGCTCATAGCTACCCCCTTCCCTGAGGAATTGCCCTCCTGCTAATTATGTACCCCCTGCCCTTGGGGCAGGCCACTTGAATGACTGACTAATACAGGGTACAAAAGGCCAGCCTCCTGGCTTTGAGGGGACAGGGAAACAGTTCTGTGATGCCGTCCGCGTCCCTGAGCTCCCCTCAGGATCAGGCTGAGGCCAGACTTCAGCTGAACCACAAAATCCTGTGGCTTCTGAACCCGCCCTCCCCTGCTTCCCTCACCTCCTTCCTGGCTTTTCTCTGGAGAGTTCTTCCTCAATAACTCACATGAACAAAAGTCTCCAGCCCAGTCTCCACCCCTAGGGAGGCTGCTTTAGTCTGAATGTTTGTGTCCCCTCCAAATTCATATGATGAAATCCTAATGCCCAATGTGATGGTAGTACAAGGTGGGGCTTTGGGGAGGTGAAGGCGTATTTCCATTCACTAATCAAGAATGGGATTAGTGCTCTTATAAAAGAGACCCCAGAGAGATCCCTAGTCCCTTCTGACATGTGAGGACACAAGGAGAAGTCTGTGACCCCAGAAAGGGCCCTCACCTTACCATGGGGGCACCCTGATCTTGGACTTCCAGGCTCCAGAATGATGAGAAATAAAATCTGTTGTTTATAAGTCACCCAGTCTGTGGTATCTTGTTGTAGCAGCACAAGGGGACTAAGGCAGAGCCTGATCAGAGATATATTACATGTATAATTTTTCAAAATGTTGATATGGCTAATGTGTATGAAATTTCTCATTCGATAAGGCTTAATTTGAATGTATTACCATTTTAGGTGCCTTGGACCGCTGGCACCTGCAGGATATGGGGTCAGAGACAGTCTATTTGCTGCTGCCAGACTTAGGAGGCCAAGTTCCCTGGCTCCAAAGGCATCCTAGGACAGTCCTTAATGTCCAGAAGGGTCAGCAATGGCTGGACAGAGAGGGTAGCTCATTGGACAATTGAATTCCAATTGCCTTCAGAGGGAAGAGGGCAAACTTGTTTTGACGTTCCCTGGGGCAGATCAAAGGGGTTATTAGTGACCATTGTTAGGCTATGCTCCTAACCAAATCTTTTCCAATTAGGGAAAACGAAATCTCTGCTCATTTGGTGAACCAAAGCAGAACGAGAGTCCCTAATGACTCCTTTGAAAGGCCACAGTGAGGCAATTAAATTGGTATAAACTATCTGAAATTTGGGATTTGCCCGTTACAACAAGAGCCATAAAACTGTTGTATTTGATGAAAAAATTTGACAGCCATGAACTTATCCCAAGAAAATTATCAAGGATGTATGCACAGTTAGCATGTGAAAGATGTTCATGGTAGCATTATTTATAACGGTGTGAAGGAAAATAACTAATGTCTAATGTAAGGCATTGACTAACTCACGATACTTTATAAGATGAAGATAAAGCAGTTATTTAAAGATGTTGTAGAATGATAATGAGTGACCAACACATTTTAATGACATGTTATTAAATCAAAAACAGGTTTCAAAATAGATTGGATTGTAATGTTTCTTAAAAGTATGATCACTTAGGAACATGATGGAGTTCTATACACCATGATGGTAAAAGTTGTCTGCATTAAAGAGTTGATTATATTTAATTTTGGCTTCTGCCTTCCTTTATGCTTTTCTGCACTCATAAAGAGTCTATGTGTTTCAAAGGAATAAGCCATCTGATTGCTTTTGTTGTAGTATGAAAATGACTAGATTTATCGTCACAGCACTGCAAAAAATCCTTGCCTAGAATGAAGCACTTTTTTGGAAAAATGTCTTCCTGTTTCATGAATGGGGGTACTTTTTAAACCAGAGGTATAATCTATTTTCCCCAAATCACACATCAAACCTACAAAAGGAAGGGAGAATTGGAAAATCCAGTCCATGCTCATAAAATAGCAACTGCTACTGTGATGTGGTATATCATTCAGAATTGTTTTTTTCCAGTTAAAAACAAAATGAAGTTTAGACTTCTGTGACTATAAGATTCTAATTTCATGGAAAACCATTCAGAAGATTCTTGCTTTTCTTCTCTTGTTCTCCATGTCTCCCCTTCTCTCTTTCTGCCCTCACTTTGTTCCAAAAATATTTTAGGAAGCTTACCTTTTCTTTCTTGCAGTCCTTGCCGAAAAAAGAAAGCAACTTGTCCAAGGTTAGAGAGAATCAAGGTTCATATTCTCTCTCTCTCTTCCCATCCTGTCCTTTTCTTTCCCACCGTCTGTTTCATTTTTATTTAGTTTTTTTGACAAATTATATTGTTCATATCCGAGAAAATAGGGAGTAAAAGGTTACCTCCTATTCTTGCCTTTTGTCTGTTCAATTCCCACCTCCACCCTCATAAGTCACCTCTGTTCTTAGTTAATTTCCTACTCTTCTAAAGTTTCCTTATGCGTGTACAAGTAAATATGCATATAAACTCTGATTCCCCTCCCTTTTACACAAAAGTAGTAAATTTTACGTTCTTCTGCACGCTGTTTTTTCCACTTAAATTATCTTGCGTATCTTCCCACGTCAGGACATAAAGAACTTCCCAGTTCTTTTTCGCAGCAGTACAGTATTCCATTTATGGATATACCAGTGACCCACTGATGGACATTTGGGTTATTTCTAATCCCTGGCACATATCACTTCATGTGTGTGCAAGTAAATCTTCAGGATAAATTTCTGATGGTGCAGTCACTGAGTCCACGGGTATATGCATTTGTAATATTGATAAGTCATTCCAAATGGCCAGTGGGCGTATACATTGGTTCAAGCACTGTGGAAGGACACATGAGTCTTTGGATTCTAGAATTCCACACACAATATAGTAAGATAACATGCAACAAAAAGGGAAGAAAGGGTGGTACATTGGAAATAAGAGCGGGCAAAGGGCAAAAGTGAGGTTGAACAAATGGTATGCCTTTTGAGAGCCACACATTTGGGACTGAGCATCTTTCTTGCAGCCCACAAAGAAGATATAATTAGAGGTGCAGTCTTAGAATTGCTTCTCAAGGGCGTAGTTCTCCTGCTTTCCACGCCAGAGCAAAATGCCTCCCGTAGAGTGACCTCTTGCCGTGCTGAGTCTCAGCAGCAGTAGAATGGGGCTGGAGACGCCTTCTTTTCTATCCTGAGCCTTGAGGACATGGGACCCCGGGCCCCAGGTATGTCCCTCCCTCTGCCATCTCAAGGCAGAAGCGTCAGGCTGCCCCCCCTGACCGCACACAGGAGGTTGGCTTTTGCTCAAATCAGTAGGAAATTCAAGTCCCCAACATGGGTAGACGGCTGCATCTCTGCTCCCTGAAGCGTGACAAATGAATGAATTCCCTTTCCGTGGAGACTGACATTTTCCTGGCATCTTTTAATTGGACCTTAAATCAATAACATATTAAATTAATTATAATTTTTGCATTATGAGGGGCACCCTTACCTCCCTGGCCCTTCTCACTCTTGCTCCTATAAATGTATGGCTGTGAAAAGCACTCAGTGCTTCTGAGGATACCAGCAGAATGTCTCCGAAGACATTTTTTTAAACCAAATTTTAATTTGGGGATAGTATCAGATTTATAGAAAAGTTGCAAAGACAACGAGGAGAGTCGCCATAGACCCTTCACCTGGTTTCAGTTTCCCCTGATGTTATCATCTTACATCTGACACTTGTCACAACTAAGAATCCCACATTGGTCTGTTACTATTAACCAAACTCCACACTTGAGTCATCTTTCCCCTGTTTCTCCACTAATGTCCCTCTTCTGTTCCAGCATCAAACCCAGAATCCCACAATGCACTTGGACATCACATCTCTTTCATCTCCTCCAACCTTCAACTATTCCTCAGTCCTTTCTCGTTTGTTGTTTCATGGCCTTGACTGGTTTGAGGAGTACTGATCCGCATTTTATCGAAATGTCCTTGAATTGGGGTTTGTCTGATGATTCTCGCTTTTAGGCTGTATTATGGGTTTGGTGAAATGTCTTTCTTTGGTCACATCATATCAGGGGATGCCTGCCATGGAAAGATTCTGAGCTGTTGTCAAGCAGAATGTTTTTCTTAGCCTTCCTGCCAGACAGACCTGGATCCAAATCCCAAACCCAAGTAGATACAATTATAAAATAGTTAACATTCATCCATGTGTTGGACAACATGCCAAGTGCTTCCTTGGATTATCTCATTTAAAATTGGGGCTCCTCTGAGGTAGGTGCTATTCTTTCTTTTTTTTTTTTTTTTTTTTTGTGGTACGCGGGCCTCTCACTGCTGTGGCCTCTCCCGTTGCGGAGCACAGGCTCCAGACGCGCAGGCCCAGAGGCCATGGCTCACGGGCCCAGCCGCTCTGCGGCATGTGGGATCCTCCCGGACCGGGGCACGAACCCGCATCCCCTGCAGCGGCAGGCGGACTCTCAACCACTGCGCCACCAGGGAAGCCCTAGGTACTATTCTTGTTTCCATTTTACATATGAGAAAACGGAGGCTCAGAGAGGTCAGGTCACACAGCTGATAGGTAGCAAAGCCGTGATTTAGACCCTGGGAAGTGTGACTCCCAGATCCACCACACTGTGCCGCCTCTGCTTATATGTATGTGAGGTGTTTGCACAGTGGCTGACACAGACCGAGAACTTAAAAAACAGTGGTGACAACATCATTTCAGAATCTGACGTTTCCCGTGTTATCGTAGGCAAGTGATTATTCTCTGAGCCAAATGGAAACAATAGCCCAAGAGAGCCTGCCAAACCTAAAATATTTACTGCATGGGCCTTTGCAGAGAAAAAATTGCAGATCCCTGGACTGCTTCGTTGAAGATACAGAGTGAGGGTTATTTATGTTCTCTCTTCTTACTGCTGTGTTTGATTTTTTCTTCCACCCACCTCAAATACAGTGGATAGCAATGATATTTCCATACAGGAATAATCTGTATGGTTGTTGTACAGTGTGAATTCTGTATGGATTAAATTTCCCCCAAGTGAATATCAGAGGACTGAAGAGCTTATTGTCAGGAGAAAGACCACGGACCATAGGTTAATTCCTATAAAATGAGAAATCTCTATGCAACAGATTCTTTGAATTTTCTGTGTTGCTCTGATTACATGATGAAACACCCAGCCCTATTCTTTTGTTAAGCTAAATAGATTTTCTTTAAGTATAGTATAACAAAATAGGTGAAATTGTTTCCCTAGTATCTTAACAACCAGAAATTTTGAATAGCCAGAATTTGGATGTACTATACTTTAGCAGAGTGGTTAAAATTAGGTTTTGGAGTCAGTTCTCTTCAGGTTCAATTCCTGCCTTGGCCACTGGCTGGCTGTGTGGCCTTAGTCAAGTGACTTAACTTCTCTGGGCCTTTGTTATCTATAGAGATGAAAGCATCTACCTCATGAGGTAATCGCGAGAATTAAGCGGATAATGTACATGAAACATTTAGCCCAGTGCCCGAGCCTTGGTAAGAACTCAGAAATGCTTGCTATTTATTGATTTATTATTATTGGCAGAAATTATGTATTCTGAGAAATAGCATCCAGCCCCTTGCCGTTAGTTGATGCAAATATCAAACAGTCCCAACCAGAGGGTGAGGGTTCTGGTCCTCTGTCAATGAGCTGTTTGTTGTAATGCCCTCAGAGCAGTCTTTCTCTTAACTTTATGTGCCAGTGCCTGTCCCCAGGGCTGGGCTGGCACTTAGGAAACCCTCAGGAAGGCTTCTTGACCTGACCGAACTGGGGCACTGAGATCATTCAGATGAACGAGACATGACCAGACGGGCTAGAAACATCTCCCCGTCCCCGGCTTCTCCCTGATCGTCCAGAAGGTCCGAGCGTGTGTAAATGGATGCTCCCTGCTGAGCCCCGGCTGCATGACACCAGGGCCCTCCTGCCTGGACCCCGATACCTCCTGCTCAGGGAACACCTGCGTCAGGTCCCCCAGGAGCTGGCTTTTTGCCGGAGAATCAGTGAATCTGCATGTTTGTAGCCTGAAAATATTGATTGCAGGCCTCTGTTGAACCACCCTTCCTTCCCACTCTTCTCCCTCTGTCATCCCCGCTCATCATGGTACACTGAGCATTCTCTAGAAGGTTCAGACTTTTAATTTGGGCAGGAGCTGGGGCCCTCTGTGGTGGTGGGCGTGGGTGGGTGAATGGGGCAAAGAGGTGATGGAAGAAAATAAATTCCCCTTCACAGGACAATCAGAGGAAGACAGTCCAAAACAATGGCCAGACCATCCTTGCAGGTCATGATGACAGCCATTTCGGACTTATCACACCCCGCCACTATATTAAGGGCCTGAGATTCCAGTGTGGTTCATTAGAGGAACATCTGTTGGAAATCAGCACGGAGCAGCCAGATATGATTGCTAAAAAAGCAGCCTCGGGGGAGGCGGGGGGAGACTACTTCCCTGCAGAGGAGAACAGCCAAGAGACACCAGCTTTTTGGTTTGTAGCTGTCTCGCCTTCCTCCTCTGCCATAAAACCAAGGATTATAATCTAAGCAGGGTCAGGAGCGTATATCAGGAAGCAGAATGCATTTTCAAGATCCAGAAGTCAAAGTGAGGCGAATAGGAAGGGTGCCCACCAATTAGTACTTCCTGTGAGCTAAGCACTGTGGTACGTATTCCACGCTTACTATCCCATTTAATCCCCGTGGCAACCCCATGAGGTACACAATATCGTTGTCCTGTTTACAGCTAAGGGCACTCAGGCTCGGAGAAGTCGGGGGACTTGCACGATGAATGGATATGGTGATCAACAGCCTGTTTTATCCAGAGGGCTTTCCTGGGATACAGGATTTTCAAAGCTAAACCTGGGATAGTCTCAGGCTAAGCAGGATGGAGCTAGAGTTTCAGTTCACATGTGTCTGATGTCAAGTCTTATGTTCTTACCCATTCTGTGACACTGTTTCCTTCATTGTCTGCTCATGCGTTCAGTCACACATTCATCATCATTACAGAAGTGTTTCCTGAGCACCTATTATGTGCCAGGCATTGTTGTTGGCACCAGGGACACAGAGGTGAAGGAAATAGACAAACCCCCCTGCCATCACAGAGCTGACATTGTAGTGGCTCCCTTGTTATAATTACTGTGTATCCTAATAGGCTTTATATTTTCCCAAGCCTGGTGGAATTTGTTTGATTATTATTAATAACAGCAATTGAATGATCCCTCTTTATGATTTTCTGTCCCATATCCTTCTTAAAAGGATCTGGAATACCCTCAAGGAAGGGTGCATACACAGAAGCCTCATTAACTGTGTCACGTCACCTCTTCAGTCTAGAAATAGGATGGCTAAAGGGGCCTGTGATCAAAGTCCACACAATCAGGAGGTTATAAATAGGGGAAAGTTGGACTTCAGCAAATTCCTGTGTGCCAAAACTAGGAGATACCCTTGCAATGTGAGAGTTTTAAGTCGAGCATAAATAAAATACACGCTCAGTGGTGTAGTTAGAGTGTGGGATTTGGAACCGGCTAGACCCAAATTCAAATCCAAACCTGCTGCTTTTTTTTTTAATTGAAATATAGTTGGTTTACAATGTTGTGTTAGTTTCAGGTGTACAGCAAAGTGATTCAGTTACACATATATATATATATATTCTTTTTCAGATTCTTTTCCCTTACAGGTTATTACAAAATACTGAGTACAGTTCCCTGTGCTATACTTTAGGTCATTGTTGGTTATCTATTTTATATATAATAGTGTGTATCTGTCCATCCCAAACTCCTAATTTATCCCTCCCCCGACCCCCACTATACCCTTTGGTAACCGTAAGTTTGTTTCCTAAGTCTGTGGGTCTATTTCTGTTTTGTGTATAAGTTCATTGTCTTTAGATCACACATATAAGCGATACCTCATGATATTTGTCTTTCTCTGTGTGGCTTACTTAGTACGATAATCTCTAGGTCCATCCATGTTTCTGCAAATGGCATTATTTCATTTTTTTTTAATCACTTTCTTATTAGGTAATCTTTTATTTTTACTTTTGGCTGTGTTGGGTCTTCATTGTTGCACGCCGCTTTCTCTAGTTGTGGCGAGCAGGGGCTACTCTTTGTTGCGGTGCGTAGGCTTCTCACTGCGGTGGCTTCTTTTGTTGCGGAACACAGGCTCTAGGCACGCGGGCTTCAGTAGTTATGGCTCATGGGCTCTAGAGTGCAGACTCAGTAGTTGTGGCACCCGGGCTTAGTTGCTCCGCAGCGTGTGGGATCTTCCCGGACCAGGGATCGAACCCGTGTCCCCTGCATTGGCAGGCGGATTCTTAACCACTGCGCCACCAGGGAAGTCCCCTTATTAGGTAATCTTGAGTACATCTTTTAACCTCTCTATTTTTTTTTTTTTTTCTGCAAAATGGGGCTGTGGTAACAGTAATTTCTTCAAGGTGTAATGCTGGAAGTGAATTAAAGCACACCATCAGCCAGGTCATAGAAAAACTTAAATATCAGTTCTGTTTCTTTTCTCCTTCCACTTATTCTTAATTAACAGACACTTTTATAGCACTTATTGTATCCCATGCTCTGTTCTGAAGACTTAAAGATATTAAACCATTTCATCCTCATGACATCCCTAGGTTGTGAGGATCACCCCCATTTTCAGAGGGGGAAATGGAGGCAAAGGAAGGAAAATGAACTCACCCGGGCTCCACAGTGAGTCGGTTGGCAGAGCTGGAATTTGGACTCAGGGTTGTATGGATTCAAGTATCAATACAAACAGTTTAAAGAGGACTTAAACAAAACCACAGACGAAAATCTCTCATCCAGTTCTCAAGAGAACATCTTAAATTCAAGGAACTGTCTAGCTAAGATGGGGGCTGGTTATGTTAGGCATAATCTGGCCAAGCTTTGGGAAGCTGAGTTCACAGCCACAGCTTATTCACAGGAGCTGGAAAAATCGCCATGATGCTTTCCTAACACCTCCTTCTCCCCTTGCAAATGGTTTTGCCCTTGATGATCACCTCCTGGTGGGAGAGACTCTCCGCAGGCTCAGGTTGGGTATAGAAGGACACACATCTTCCTTTAGAAAGAGCGTCCCTGATTGTCAAAACAGGGAACACGGGCTTCCCTGGTGGCGCAGTGGTTGAGAGTCCGCCTGCCGATGCAGGGGACACGGGTTCGTGCCCCGGTCCGGGAGGATCCCACGTGCCGCGGAGCGGCTGGGCCCGTGAGCCGTGGCCGCTGGGCCTGCGCGTCTGGAGCCTGTGCTCCGCAACGGGAGAGGCCACAACAGCGAGAGGCCCGCGTACTGCAAAAACAAACAAGCAAATAAACAAACAAAAACAGGGAACACATTTGACAGTGGAAGGCAGCACTGTTAATAATTACCCCAAGATGGTGGGCATAAACTGGGAGCTTCTGGTCAGTCTCCTAATAAGCGGCACCTGGAATTAAATACTTCCAGGAGCTGCTCAGGTGAAATACTTAAATACTTCCAGTGGGCCCAGGTGAAAGGCATTTGGGAGGAAAGCAACCAGCCAATGGGCAGTGAGGACGGCACCACAGGAAGAGTTAAAAGGCCCACCTCCACCGCGGGCCCTCGTTCACGTCTTTTCTCTGGGGGCTGCCATCTTGCTTTCCTTTTCGGGGAAGGGGCGGGCGTCGAAGGAGGGTTGGTTAGAAGGTGCTTTCTTTCATTCTAAGCCGAGGAAGCCTTATTTACCGGGGTGGGGTGGTGGTGAGTGCTCGTTAGGCTTTCTTTCTATTTCTTAACCTGTTCTAGATTTTAGGAAGATTCAGGAGTAGCCTCAGTTTTTTGACCTAGACGAGGAGGAAGGAGCAGCGGTGACGTTGCTTAGAGACCAGAAGGATGCTGGAACTGGGGCCCCAGAGCTGTGGGGACATCTGTCCTTCGGCCTCGAAGCTTTCTGAGGCTCTGGCTCCGCTGCAAGCCTTGCCTCTCCTCCAGCGGCTGCCAAGAGGGACTGAAGAGGGAATTGAGAGAGGAAAGTCGAGCTGCCCGTCCGGGAGCCCCTTCAGCTAACCTTCCTCTTCCTGGAAGCTTTCAAAGGTAAACTACTTTTCTGCCTCTTGGAACTCTCTCTGAGGTCCTATGCCACAGGCAGGACCCCAATCTCTGAGCTGTTTGTGGGTTCCACTTGGGGTGTGTCAACTATAACGGGGAGGGAAACAGGATGACAAATACGGGGGTTCCGGGCTTCCCTGGTGGCGCAGTGGTTGAGAGTCCGCCTGCCGATGCGGGGGACACGGGTTTGTGCCCCGGTCCGGGAAGATCCCACATGCCGTGGAGCGGCTGGGCCCGTGAGCCATGGCCGCTGAGCCTGCGCTTCCGGAGCCTGTGCTCCGCAGCGGGAGAGGCCACAACAGTGAGAGGCCCGCGTACTGCAAAAAAATAAAAAAAATTAAAAAACGGGGGTTCCCATTAGCTGGGCTGTCTGGCCAAAAAGGTGGCATGCTCTGTGACCCTGCAGGCACCCCAGCTCCCCCAGTGTGGTGCTCCATGCTGGCTGCCATGTAACCTTGCAAGGACGCTGGGCTCTGAAAGCCTACTTTCCAAAGCGTGGAAGGAGCTAGGCAAGAATGCTAATTGCAGCTCAACTTTTGACAGCTGCGAGCAGCTCCTGGCATGGGCTAGAAGCTGTCTGGATTTTTCCCTTGATGGGGGCGGGGGCCGGGGAAAGGCTTTGGTTACTACAGCCTCACAATGTTCGACTTTGTTAGGCATTTCTCAATTCCTTCTCCCAAATTCCTTTTACAACTGAGCGAGGCAAGTCAACGCTGACCTGGGAAGTGGCAGGAGGGTTGCACGGAGTACGGCTGAAACGCACTGCGTTTTCTCACAGAGTCTGTGTGGGTGTTGGGAGCCGAGGCTCTGAAGCCAGGCTGCCCCAGCTGGAATCTTAGCCCAGCTATAGCTCCTGTGGACCTTGGGCAAGTCACTTAGCCTTTGTACTTCTGTTTCCTCACTGTGAAATTGGGGGGATATATAGTACGTCTTCATGGGGTGATACCAATTAAATGGGTACATCATTCAAATGATCAGCTCTGCATTAGTACAAGGCACAGGTTAGAAAAAAGCTGACGGTTAATCTGGGGAAAACAATTAGAGCTGAGCCTCGAATCAAAAAGTGGGCTTCCCTGGTGGCGCAGTGGTTAGGAATCCGTCTGCTAATGCAGGGATACACGGGTTCGAGCCCTAGTTCGGGAAGATCCAACATGCCCGCCACGAGTACTGAGCCTGCACTCTAGATAGAGCCCATGAGCTACAACTACTCAGCCTGCGTGCTGCGACTACTGAAGCCGGAGGGCCTAGAGCCCGTGCTCTGCAACAAGAGGAAACACCGCGATAAGAAGTCTGCGCACCGCCAAGAAGAGTAGCCCCCTGCACGCAGCAACAAAGACCCAGTACAGCCAAAAATAAAACTGCAAAAAAAAAGTGGTTATTTCATCCCCTTCCAAACTTCTGCAAGCAGGAAGGGCTCCCTGGTAAGGCAGCCTTAGCTAGCTCAGGCGAGGGTCCCAAGCATCCCCATGGTCATGTTTCCGCTGCCTCTTCTGAATTCAGCTCCTTATGTACCGGGAAGGGAGGAAGGGGGGTTGCCTGGTGGCTCAGACCTCCTTATTACAGCTGCCTGTTCTTCCCGAGGTTCCCTGCAGACCACGTGGACACCAAGAGAGCTTGTGCCATGTGGTGGGAGCCTCTTTACTGCTAAGGAAAAGGGCTAGTTTGAGAACACCCCTGAAAGGGACCAGCGCTCCCATCCCCTGGGCCCGCCTTTCTGCATAGCTGTGACTCGCTAAGTCCAGGCACCTGGGAGTAGAGGCGTGCCCCGTGGGTCCTCCTGCTTGATTAACCTCAAGTGTGAGGCTTACCCTGCGCTCTTAAGGTCTCGGCTGCTTTGGGGGCATTACATCCGCACTAGGGTGAGATCTTCACAAGCTAATGAGTCAGTCATCAAGCCTCAACTAACTACCTGAAGTCAAGTTCTCAATCCTACTCAAGCATTGTTGTTGGGGCCCCTCTCGGCTTATTCTCTCCTCTCCTCCTGTCTCACTCCCTCTCTGCACACATTCCCCACGGCCAAACACTTGATAATATCCTATGAATGGGGTCCTTACAATTTGCCACTGCATGTTTTTGCATGTTATGAACACGTGGAGGTGGTGTAGTGCCCCGGCAACCTCTTGGCTTTCATCTGGGGCTCATCCACGTTGCTGGGTGTGTGCACCCAGCTCATTGCTTCTGTCTGCCGCGTGGGATTCCTAGGGGCGCCCACCACCTCTTAGCTGTTCACCCCCCACTGAGGGACAGTCTTCCTGCAACTGTGCTGCCAGGATGTGAAATGTAGGAAGAAGAGGGGTGTGGTCGTTGTAGACAAGCCCTTAGCTCAAGCTTTGAAGGGCGTGTGGAGCTGAGCTGGCCCCGGAAGGCTCAGTCGGGTTTGGGGTGATGGGAAGGAAGGCATGCCTTCCCCCCGGAGTTGCAGCGAAGGTTGGGTGGCTGAAAGGTACCCATGAGTGGGGGGCACGGAGCATGGGTTTCTGCTGTCGTCCTCTCAACTTCATTCTCTTAAAAACTGAGTGAGTTGTCTGGAAGCTCTAGCCCTTATTTAACAAAAGACAAAGCTGAGGCAAAGGGAGGTGACTATGGTTTGGGGACTTGCTCATGTTTTTATAAAAGGAGGCTGATCCTGAGTGAGGAATTCTTTGAGAATGAGAGCTGGTTGGGATCCTCTGGAGACACTGTTTACAGTGTAACCCCATGATTATTGGAGGATGGTTTATTCCAATGGGTGTGTTGAGTCTTTTCTAATGTACCCCCAGAACTGTGTCTGACGCAGCATGCGTGCGACTTCTGACTGTCCTGATCTTAGATTTCTCTCCCCAGTCCCAATGCTCTGAGCTCAGCAAGGTTGATTTCTTCCCTACGGGAGAACTTAGCCTATTAATTTTGAATGAACATGGTGCTACTTCATAAGAGAAGATGCCCTTGCTTGCTAGTTAGAAAGTCTGTTCACACAGGAGGTCACCTGTGACCTCCCAAGCCATGAGAAGTGTTCCCACAAAGCAACATCATGCTTGCCCTTGTCTGGGGTTATGGCTCTTTATAAGGCTTTTCATCTTTGCTTTGCAGGTACCCTGCTGATTTGTTCCCCCTGTTGATTCATTTTAATTTGGATTCCTTTGAAAGTAGTCTGAGCCCCCAAGGTGTTGAGGGACAGGAGAGGCTAGGATAAAAGGAAACAAGGCTTGAGAGCCACTGGGGCCACCTGAGAAGTGTACAAATGCCTTGGAGAATTTTCCAAGGTACGGGAGGCGGTCCCCATCTTCCAGTTAAGGTGAGGATTGAATCTGGGCTCAGACTTGGCTACACTTGTAAATTGCATATGTGCATCCGTGGTGAGATGCACCTATGAGCAGAAAGCAGGCTATGCTTTTGAGGCAAGATGCTGTCCCTGCCGAGATGGGCAGTCCTAGGCCATAACTGAACGTGGAGGAAGCTAAGTGTAAGCACGGCGATCCCACGTGTCTGCTGTAGATGCTGACTTGGCCTCTAACAGTCCTTCTCCCCCACTAGACTGCGAGTTTCTTAAGAGCGGGGGCAGCCCCGCTAGTCGGGGTAAACTGTGCACATGGCTGGAACTTGGAAGAAGTCATATCAGCCAAATGGCAGCCCTGAGGATGTTAAGTTTCAGGCCCAAAATCAGTGGTCAGTGACCCATAAGTGGGGAGTCAAAACCAAGGGTTTCAGTGCCTTTGCCCCTCTTCCTATGACAAAGCAGATCCAAACTTTTGTCCTGTCCTCTCTGGCCCTCAGGAGGGTCTCCACTCCTCTGTTTGTGATCCCTAAGTGCTCCCTAGACTCGGGGTTTGGCACTGTAAGCCCTGGTGTATCTTGGCCCTGGTGGTGGTTTTAGATGTGCAATCATTACCCAGCCCTGGCTTAAGGACTGAGCTGGGGACCATGGCATGTGTCACATGCCCCTGGCCACAACCGACTGGACTGGTTTGGACTCATGACCCGGAGACAGCTGAGGCCATGCTAACAGACGACATGGCTTGGTGTGAATAGAGTAACTTGGCTACGTGGTTCCTTCTCTTTCAGCTCTGAACTGCAGATCACCTAGCATGAGTTCCACAACACATAAAGTTGAAAGATCAACACTTAGAGCTGAAAGATCACGTAGACAGTAAAGCTGTGGTGGGCGAACTGAGCTGCACTTATGGGGGCACTTTCTACTTCTTGGAGAGGGAACAAATGCACACGCAGGAAACCAGATGGTACCCAGGAAAGTGTGGCCCCTAAAACTGCATCAATCCCTGGACTCAACTCTAGACCACATCGTCCTTAAAGGGACTCTAACCTTGGAAATGAAAACTGACTCGTTCTGGGTTAAAATGGGCATAAAGCAGAGATGTGAGGACAGACGGGTGGCCTGGGTTCCCTTTGCCAACCATCACCTGCATCCTCTCTGATCTGACCCACCTGGCTATAAACTAGAGGGTGCACAGTTCATAGGACCCCGTTGGGTGTCAGCCCCAATACATGAACTTTTCAGTGGTAACATAACAAGTACTTCGTGGCCCTGGGATGATTTTTCCTCTCCTGACTAGATTGCCAATAACAGCTGCCACGTGATGAGCATTTAGCATGTGCTAAGTACTGATCTGCCTCTGAATCGGCAGATTTACCCTAAAGCTGAAGCTTAAACTGGGCTCCGTACTCCATAATCCTGTATCTTAGAGAATTCAAAACTAGCTCAGGCTCTACAAAACCTAGATCTGCCCCATTAGGGGTACATTCTCAATGGATCCGCATAACCCAGCCAACTAGGTACTATCATCACCTTTGTCAAATGAGGAAGTTTGGGGATGGAATCACATGCACTGGGTCCCATGACTCGCAGAGTCTGAACTTAGTTCTGACAAATCCAACAAGCTGAGCTAAACCATCTCCTTGGCATGCTTTCAAATTCTGCATGTCCATTAATCTCTAGGTAAATGGTAACTACTAACAGTTTGGCGTCCATCATGCCTCAACGATTTTGTATGTGGTATAAGCACTGGATCCTCTTGTGAACTCCTGACTGTGCCCCTAGAGATCCTGATGTGGGGATCGGCTGCCTCTATGTTCTTACCTATTCAGTTACCCGCTTCTCTCCCTACCTCCAATGCCCCGTTTCTCCCCCAGATAACCTCTCGGACTGAAGTCACCAGATCTTGTTCCATCCACTTCCCATGGGTGTGACCTTGTGCCCAGCACCTTGTAACCAGGACAGCTTCATGTTGTTGGGTTCCCAGCAGTTAATGGCTTTTTGTGTGTGTGTGTGTGTGTGTGTGTGGTACACGGGCCTCTCACTGTTGTGGCCTCTCCCGTTGCGGAGCACAGGCTCCGGACGCGCAGGCTCAGCGGCCATGGCTCACGGGCCCAGCCGCTCCGCGGCATGTGGGATCTTCCCGGACCAGGGCACGAACCCGCATCCCCTGCATCGGTAGGCAGACTCTCAACCACTGCACCACCAGGGAAGCCCCCAGTTAATGGCTTTGATTGCCCTCCAAGACCCTACAGGAATAGGAGAGGTGGGCCAGTTTTGTGATGCTGTCACAGCCCTGAAGGCTGTTGCCCATCACTTTGTGCAGCAAATGGGGGCTCTGGGGAGAAAGTCAAGTCATGGATGAGGGAATGTTGTGGGAAGTTGGTGGCGTGCCAGTGGTTTAGGAATGGTCGACTTTCACCGGCATCCTAGTGGTGTCTAGGAAAGACTGGACACTTAACCTCTAAGTCTCTTCTAGAGCAAAGACTGGGCTGGAGGGACAGTAGACCTGATTTCTAAACGCGATTGTTCTTGCTCTTAGATCTTAAGTGCTTTGCTTCTAAGCACGTCTCACCTGAGATTCAAGCCAAGAAAACCATTGGCATCTAGGGTCGAATAAAGGGACAGAAAGAAACTCTGAGCACTTGCTTACATGTCAGACACCAAACCAAGAGCAAGAATAAGGAATGATCTAGCTTTTCTGTAAACCTGGACTTGGATTCTGAGATCTATCTAAGCCTCTGACATTTGCATTTGACTTATGAGGACATTACCTTGTGAGGTGTGAGGACCAGAACTCGTTTTGGGGGCCAACTCCATTTGATCTAATTTCAGTAATAAGACTATCTAAGAGTGCTTCTATTAGGAAAAACATCTAACTGTTCCTGAAACGTGCTCTCTGCCTAGGTTTGTTTCTTTTGAAAGATTCCCCAAAGGATCCCTCCCTAACTCAAGGCTGTCATCTGCCTGAGGCTTTCTTAATCCTTCTGGGATAAAGCACTTAAAATAAATTCGGAGAATTCCATACCCCAGGGCAGTAATACTTCAACTATCCAGTATAACTCAGGCCTCCTGTGCCTGAATCCAGTACGGGGTTCACTGGCTAGTTTAGATTCAGTAACTAATTCAGAGTCCTCAGCTGAGAATTAATGGATGCATGAGTTATTGAAGTCTGCAAAAACCTCAAACATCCAAAGTGGAACAGCCAATGCAAAGGTCCTGAGGTAGGAATGAGTTTGGGATGAAGACCAAAAGGGCAGTGACTGGAGCACAATGAGCATGTGGGGGTGGTGGCAGCAGCTAAAGATGAGGGAACAGATGGGCAGGAGCCCTGTTCTGTGGGATCCCTTCTAACTTTATTCCAGAGATGATGTGAAGACATCAATCAAAACTTGAACGTGTGTTTTGTCGATCACTGGCAGCTATCTAATTACAGGCAGCAAGAAATAGGGATAGCAGGGAGATACTCCAGTTATCCACGTGAGGTATGGGACTGGGACCCAAGCTGTGGCAATGAGAGTGGCAAGATGAAAATGGATTGGGGATTGAAGTGGTAATAAGACTTGATTTTTTTTAAAAAAAACAACTGGCTTTTGGGTATGAAGGAGAGAGAACCACCAAGGCTAGAACTCCCAGTTGTGTGGGCTAAGTAGATAGTAGCAGAATTCCCTGAGACAGGGAAGCCCAGGGTGGAACATAAGTGATGTGAAGGGCAAGCTATGGGACGTCCAAGATGCTATGGGGACTAAGCCCCTCACTGTACTCTAACTAGTTCTGATACAAGTTGGGGACCTCAAGAAATACACTCCTGTAGGGGGACCCTACGTACCCAGTGTCTCTCTAGGTAGCATGAGGTTTCAATAGCACAGTGGTCCATGGGAATAAGCAAGGGCCTCACCAGGGAAGAGCTGGAAAAAAGCGATGGCCGACAACCAGAGCCTCATCCCTTGAGTACAGACATTTCAGGCACAAAGACTTGTAACGGCAAAACTAAACCCAAATGTCTATTAGACGTATAGTCATGGCTAGAGTCCAACTCATGGGAGCAAATCATCAGACCCATTAAACAGTTCTAAGAAGGTACAAAACCAAGCCCTTAAAACTTGGGGGAAATGTGTTGCTAAATCCTCCCTATTCTTTACTTTCCAAACTGTCTTTATGAGCCAGGATTTAGTTATAACATACTAAAAATGAGATCAACCCTTACCCTAGGCAGAAACATCTAAGAGGCCATGCCCATCAGGGAAAGCATGATCCAGACTCAGCTGCCCCTGGGTATGTGAGTCATCGTTTATGTTGTAAAAATAATGGCTTTCCCAAAACTCAACTTCTGAAGGCGCCTGAGCTAGTTAAACTAGTTTCAACTGCTTTGAACATTTCTAGCTGGTCCTGGGAACAGTTCCTGGAAACTTCAAGTCTCTTCATTAAAAAGATGAGTGCTGGAAGTGTCCTAAGATGATTTAGCCTCACTGCCCCTTTATACAGATGAGGGACACTGAGGCCCATCTGGAGAAAGACTTGTTTAGGGTCTGAGCTAAGGCTGCAGCTTAGGGTCAACACTGGTGGCCCTGAATCTTCAGGCGCTTCCCTTCTCATCCTCCCTCCCGTGTTGAATGTGCCCCCTACCTATTGATTGAGGAAGGTCCTGATGACACATCTGCATCCATTGATTCATTGATGCCTTGAGTAAGTCTACTCCCATTAGAGATAAATAATGCATGCCCCGACGCGGAGTTCTGGCTTGGCATTGATTGAGAACTGGGGGAGGATGGGGCAGCTGTCAGTACAATGTGAAGTGAAGTCTAGGAATTGAGATGATTCTTCAATCGACAAGACTAAGAGCACGTGCACCTGGGTTTCGGCAAAGGCAATCTGCAGCAGCAGCAGGGTCCAACCCAACTCTGGGAGCCTCCACTCCTGGCCCTTCATCTGAGCCTTGCTCTAGAATCACTGTGGACTTCTGTAAAGCAGCACCTGTTCTCATATCCCTCAGAACTTCCCAAGAACATGCCACATGCCAGCTGCTGGGGTAGAGCCCAGCCTGATCTAATTAAGGGTAGGGGGTGGTTAGAGGGATAAACAGACTGTTACCTTTCAGGCCTCAGTGGATCCCTGTTGTGTGTGTGTGTGTGACCTCCTAGGTAGCCTCCTGCGGGCTCCCGCATTGCACTAGCCCAAGCCCTAAGAGTCAGGTGAGTTTGGAAGCCGAAGTTGAGGAAAGGGCCTTTGCACAGACCTGGGGGCCAGATGGAGGAGAGCCTGAGGTGAGGAAAAGCAGATGATGTGAGCTGGAGAAGAGAGCAGGGGGCGGATTCCATGGGGTCTTGCAAAAGTGTTTAGGATGCTGTACCTTACGTAGGATGACAACTCCCCTGCCTGCCTCACCACGGACTAGACTTTGAGGTGGATCACATACCGGCTTTGTGCACGTGGACTGAACGCTGAAAGCTGGTCTTGAGTTCTCAGACTTGAGCACGGAGAAGGAACACGTGGATGGAAGCAAGGGGGGCAAGCACAAGATCCTGAAGCATTTCTAGAATGGGAAGGAGATGCTCAGAAGTACTGAGCCTTCAGGCAAGCCGAGACCATACCTCAGCTTCCCTATGGAAATGGAAGGAATGCGCTCGGATGGCATGGGCCCTTAAGGTCACATGCATCCATGGTATTCGTTTTGGCGTCACTTTTGTATTAATCCAAATCCAGTCTCAGCAGTGTCAGAGGAAGAAAGTTTCCTCTGCCCTTCTCGGCTCTTCTGGCTGCTCTAAGAACTAAATTGACACGAGACGGATGAACAGGAGAAAAACAAAAGGTTAAGAAGTATGCATGGGAGCAGCCCAAGAAAACTTGGGGTAGCGCACCAAAATGGTCAAAGCCCTCACCTTTTTTACAGATTGCCTCCAGGTAGACAAAAGAAGGTGCTGGATAGTTTGGGACTTCAAAGAGGAGGAAGGCAATTCACATGGAGATGGGCATTCAAATGTCTGGTCACTGGGCCATGCAGAGACAATGGGGTCACAGAGCAGACTCGGGTCTCTAGACCCTGCTGAGTCCCTGCAGCCACACCTAGCCCATCTTCTCTGTAGATGCCTCTGGTTGCTTTTTTTCAGGGAACAGCCCCTCTAAGTTCTTTCAGGCAGTTAAGGGAGAGGTAACAAAGCTTCCTCTGTCTTCGGTTTCCTAAAAATCAGCATAAATTAATCCTCATGGCAAATTTTGCTCCCATATAGCAGGCTCAGCTGGTCTTAGAGTTTAGGCTCAAGATAGCCCTAGAAATATAAAACCAGGTTCGACATTGACTTGCCGATGAACTGTTCCATGCAGATGGTGTTGGTTTCTTTCCCAAAGGTACTTCCTGCCCCGGTGCTCAGCTTGTGAGGTCTATCGGCTTGTGTCCCACCCCTGACAAGAGGCCCTTCCAAGATTTAAGGGACCAAAGATGAGATGTAATGTGAAGCTTAACAGACCAAATTCCTTCCTTGGAATCTTTCCCCATCTTTGGAAAGAGCATACCCTTTCCAAGAAGTAGACGGACTCGAAGCTCCTGGCCTAGAGTAGGCACTCAAATGCAGATCCTCAGGGACTAGATGCTTGTCCCATGTTACCCTATGAGACAGTCCCTTTGGGGGGGACCAGTTTTAAAGATTGAGGCTCGAGTTCACGTTTAATGGGAGCAACTGGCATCAGTGGGGGTGAGCATGGCTCAGACCTGGGAGATATCAACTATCAATGTCTCCTAAGAAGCCCTCTACACGGTCCGAGTGGCTTAGGTCTTCATTAACAGGTAACAGCACAACCAAGTGAGTATTCTGGTTGGATGCTGGTTGACGGAGGTTCTCCCCCCCCACCACGGTACACGGGCCTCTCACTGCTGTGGCCTCTCCCATTGCAGAGCACAGGCTCCAGACGTGCAGGCTCAGCGGCCATGGCTCACGGGCCCAGCCACTCCGCGGCATGTGGGATCTTCCCGGACCGGGGCACGAACCCGTGTCCCCTGCATCAGCAGGCAGACTCTCAACCACTGCACCACCAGGGAAGCCCGACGGAGGCCTTCTTAACAGAGGTCTGACCATTTCTGACATCAGTTGAATGGACTCAACTCAACCCTGGTCTCGTGAGCCTCGTTAAGCATTTTAAGCCTCTGGTGATGGCTTGACCGTCTTAATAGAGAACAGCAGAGACGGAGTCTGTAGCTCATCCCTGGAGTATGATCTGAAAGGGGATGCCTCCAAATCCCCACAGCTAAGCTTTTGTTCCCCTGTAATGCACGTGTATCTATGCTTTTACTTCAGAGCGCACACGACAGTCGTGGCCACAGAGGGAGTCTGTGTTAGCCTTCTATTGCTGCAGAGCAAAAACTCGGCAGCTTTAAAAATAAGTCCAGGGGCTTCCCTGGTGGCGCAGTGGTTGAGAGTCTGCCTGCCGATGCAGGGGACGCAGGTTTGTGCCCCGGTCCCGGAAGATCCCACATGCTGCGGAGCGGCTGGGGCCGTGAGCCATGGCCGCTGAGCTTGCGTGTCCGGAGCCTGTGCTCCGCAACGGGAGAGGCCACAACAGTGAGAGGCCTGCGTACTGCAAAAAAAAAAAAAAAAAAAAAAAAGTCCACTGTTTCACTGTTCTGTAGGTACTGACCAGGCTCAGGGTGGCTGGGTTCTCTGCTCAGGTGTCCCAAGGCTAAAATCATGGTGTCAGCTGGGTTGAAGCCTCATCTGGAGACTAGGAGTTAAGTCGGCTTCAAGCTCATTCTTGTTGGTCTAATTCAGTTCTTCCCGGTGTAAGGCTGCGGTCACTTGCTGGCTGGCAGCTGGAGGCCACTCAGCTCCTATAGGCCCTCCTCCCTCCCTTGCCGGGTGCCCGCCTCCATCTTCAAGCTGCCAGCCACGTATTATGATTCTTTCTTGTGCTTTGATTTGCTGGCTTTCCATGTCTGACTTCTAGACACAAATTTAAAGGGCTCATGTGATTAGGTAGGGCTCATCCAGAATATTGAGAATAACTAGACTTAAATGTCCCTCATAAGGGAACGAGCCAAGGGTTTTCCTCTCGCAACCGCTTTAGTAGTTTCTCTCCCTAAGTTGGGTGAGTGCTGCCCCCTTTGGGTCACGGGGAGTAGTTCTTTTGCCGGCCTTGTGTTCACATCCGCGTAAAGCGTCAGGAAAGCCAAGTGCCAATACATCCCTCCCTTCGTTCCTCCCTCCTCAGGGGAGTCACTCGGAGGTTGTTGCTGCCTTAAAAAAAAAAAAAATTTGCAAGGCGCTACCTACTTTCCCCTTTATGTTCTTAGGGGATTCGTCTGAAGGCCCAGAGCAGTGCTGCATGAAAGGCAGGGGAATGGGCTCTAACTGTAGTCCTGAGTCCTACCCTCCCTGTGTAAAAGAGTTGCCAAGTGATGCACAACAGCAAACCTCCCGCCCTTCCTCCCTGGGTCACTGCTAATCCATGACAGCGCCTGGTCCACGGTGAGCGAATGTATGGATGTGAAATCCGTCTCGACACAGCATCCCAGGGCAGTGCTGCAGGCTGGTATCTCGTATTCCCGAAGTAGGCAAGAGTATGGCCTGTGATAAGCATCCATCCTCAATTCCCTGTCTAGGCATCATGGCTCTGCCAGGTCGGCCTGGGGGCCTCGTGTGCAATCTCCCTCTTGAAACCTCCAGTGGGAGTAAAAGGGGGCCAGGTTGTAACTTCCTAGCCTCTTACCCAAGTTCAACATTCATAAGAGCCTGGAGAGTGATCTCAGGACAAAGGCAAGGTTGTCTCAAGTTCACGGGTCAAGGTTTTGGGAAAGTCTAAGCTGTGCATCTGGCCTGAGGTTGAGGTCTTCCTAGTCCTCCAGAGCAGCTGTGCTTTTGGGAGGAGACCTAGCCTGACCCTCAGACACGAGTTCCAGTCTGAGTTGTAACAGCTGTGTGTCCTGGCCTGAGTCACTTAACCTCTTGGGGCTTGCTTTCCAATAAAAAGGAGCGTCTACCTGCAGGCCTCTGAAGATCATTGTGAGTGGCAGTGGTTCTCTGCCAGGTAAATGGGCTGATCTAACTTTCTCCCCTTAAGGCAGTCTCCTGGCTGCTCCCCCCCGCCCCCTCCCCGTTCTTTTCACCTCTGAGATGAGCTGGAGAGGAAATGGAACAGCTCTCAAACTGACACGGAAGCTCACCTCGGCGGCCCAGCCCCGGGATGGAGGGATAAGATGCACAGAAGCATCTTGGATAAAGGGAATTAACAAATTACAAAAATAGCTTTGCTGTGAGTCCCACTTGCTTACAAAACCCAAACTTGCTGCTTCACAGGTCAAAATAGGTGGCTCCTGAAAGCCCACCTTGATTTGCAGGTGGAATTGGCTTTAGGTGGAGGCACTGGATTTTGCTAGCAAGTTGTTTGCTTTTTGGAGAAGTAGAAAGAAGCGGGCATTGCCACGCTCCAGCCTCAGGGTGCCCTTCCTTTGGAGCACCTGGTAGCAGAGCTGTTTAGACCGTTCACCTGGATAAGGAACGATAAGTAGCCTTTCAGCCGTAACGTGGTTCTCACACCTGGGAGATCCTAGCACCTCTGGCCTCTGGCTCTTGGACCACGTGGCGCTGTGAAGCAGGTGTTTCTTTCAGAACCTTCTCTCCACCCATGCCCGGAGCAGAGAGTCTTTTCCTTCCAGTGAGGGCCTTGGTGCTCCGCATGGGATCACTTCTCAACCTCTCCTTCCTTCCCGTGGGGAAATAGAGGCCAGCAAACAAGCCCACCGTAAGCCCAAGTCTCAGTCCCCCTTTGAGATGGGATTCAAAGGGCTCCTGGAGTCGGGTGGGGCATCCTCCATGCAGGGCTGAAGGCTTCATGGAGTAGAACTCTCACTTTCAAGTAGGCTGGGTTGATGGATTCAGGTTCAATAGCACGTGAACTTTGACCTGGGGGGTACTCGCGCTTCCGTAACACCCTTTGTCTAAAAAAAAAAAAAAGAAAAGAAAAAGCAGTGCTTATCTTACGGGCGTGAAGTATAGAGACTAAATGCTGCCACTCGCTGAGATGGAGGAGACTGGAGAGGAGGGTGGGGGAGGAATCAAGGTCCATTTGTGATGCCCTGAACCTCATTTGAAACTCACCCTTCCGTTGCAAAGGCCCTAAGGGATGTTATGCACCATGAAAACGCTCCTCCGTGAATGTCGATGCTACAAACTGTGATCACTGCAGCCAGACGTGAAGACTGAGCTCGGTGTTACAGGGCCACTACGTAGGTGACGCTAGTTCCTTACCTAGGAAAGCCTCGTGTATCCCAGTGACTTAACAGTTGAATCTGTAGGCGTGACTGCCTCTAACTAGACTGAGTTCTGAAAGGGTAGGGCCTCCCGGCTGACCCCACGTGGACCAGTGGTTGGCACAGAGCAGGTGTCAGACATCGTTTTTGGTTTTTTTTTGTTTTTTTGTCTTTTTTTTTTTGCGGTACGCGGGCCTCTTGCTGTTGTGGCCTCTCCCATTGCGGAGCACAGGCTCCGGACGCGCAGGCTCAGTGGCCATGGCTCACGGGCCCAGCCGCTCCGCGGCATGTGGGATCTTCCTGGACCAGGGCACGAACCCGTGTCCCCTGCATCGGCAGGCGGACTCTCAACCACGGCGCCACCAGGGAAGCCCGTTAGACATCGTTTGAAGTGACTAGATGGTGCATTCCTCCTCAGTTCTCCCTCTAACGGGGAAATCTTAAGTTTGAGCCTTAAAGTTGTTCGAGGTCTTCTCAATCTTGAAAGTGCTGCTCTGGGGACCCCTCAGCTGAAATTACCTCGATGAATGCTCATAGAGGAAACAAACCTAACTCAGACTTCATAATTACTCCTGGAGCATGGGGCTCACATGCACAGGTGTTGGAGGTCACTGTCAAAATGTATGGGTGGCTTGGGATACAATCTCTAGCTACAGCATTGCTTAAAAAAAAAAAAAAGACATCTTGCACTTTAGATGGAAGTAAAGATGAACCCTGGATAACCAAGTAACTGAGAGGCTCTAGTTACAATAACCACCTTTTGAAGAAAGATATATAAAAGTTCTCTAACCTAGTGTATAGAGGAAGAGGATTTCCTAAACATACTAAGACTTCAAGTGTGGGGGGCTTCCCTGGCGGTCCAGTGGTTAAGACTCTGCGCTTCCACTCGCAGGGGGTGTGGGTTCAATCCCCGGTCAGGGGGAACTAGGATCCTGCATGCCAAGCAGCGCGGCCAAAAAAAAAAAAAAAAAAACTTCACATATGGCTTAACGTTATAGGTGGGTATTCTATCAATACATACCTCAAATCTTAACATCTTTATTGGAGTATAATTGCTTTACAATGGTGTGTTAGTTTCTGCTTTATAACAAAGTGAATCAGTTATACATATACATATGTTCCCATATCTCTTCCCTCTTGCATCTCCCTCCCACCCACCCTCCCTATCCCACTCCTCTAGGTGGTCACAAAGCACCGAGCTGATCTCCCTGTGCTATGCTGCTGCTTCCCACTATCTATTTTACATTTGGTGGTCATACCTCAAATCTTGATCATCCTGTTTTGCCCCAGTGAGATGGAGTCTTTAGTCATCTGGTTGTCTCTGAAGGGTCAAATCTCCAAATAACACTGACTCAGCAGAATATCCTGCTGCCCATACAAAGGTCATTCTTTGAGACTTTTGCCCGTCAAAGTCCCACTTTAAAAAGGGAGCTGCATAGTTTATCAGGTCACATTCCTGATACCCTATAGCTTCCTGGAACGTAACGCATGCTATAAATACCAACATTTATTACAGATTTCTCAAACCCAAGTGCACTCATAGGGACCAGACAGGTAAGGGACATGAAACTGGGAGAGCTGGGGCTTGGCCAGGAGTAAATCCGTCTTAGACCAGAGCTGGGCTCTCTAGATAACTCTGAGGTCACGTGAGAATGCAGACCTAATGTTGCCAGTTCATCCCTCATTTTCAAAGGGAGCTAGAAATCGATTTTGTGCACTCCAACTTTAAATGTCAAGTTAATTCTGGTCTCTGAAACCTTACAGGTACCTCTTCTGCAGGTTGGATGTGTTCCATTGGGGCAACCTCTCAACATGGCTTAGCTACCAGCACTCACAGGAATATTGGGTGGTGTCCTTTATTTTTCCACAAGCAGGAGAAACAGGACGAGTTGTGCAACTTAAATATAATTATGTGTGTGAATGGCCCATAGGATGGACACGCAGTGGGGCAACTAAAAGTACATACTTCCTTTGGGCCTAGGCTTTGAAGGACAATCTTTTTTTTTTTTTTTTTTTTTTTGCGGTACGCGCGCCTCTCACTGTTGTGGCCTCTCCTGTTGCAGAGCACAGGCTCCGGACGTGCAGGCTCAATGGCCATGGCTTACAGGCCCAGCCGCTCCGCGGCATGTGGGATCTTCCTGGACCGGGGCACGAACCCGTGTCCCCTGCATCGGCCGGCGGACTCTCAACCACTGCGCCACCAGGGAAGCCCTAAGGGACAATCTTAAAGGTCAGTTTGTCTTAATTCATTGTGTGCTGCCCCATTTACTTTACAACTGCATTGGTTCATTGGCTCGACTTTCTGCCAATACATCCTTAAATGGGTAATCTCTAGATTGAAGTGGGTTGAAGACCCATCTGTGCCCTGTAGAAGCAGACACTCGATTAGTATATATTTGAGCCCTTACATGCAGAGCGCCTTAGTGGTCATTGGTGGGGCGCACTGAGACAGGATGCTGCTCATACCTAAGGAGCTGCTATGGCCTGTAGGGGAGCAGAAGAAGATAATGTGATAGCCTATAAACGGCCCAAGGTTTTATGGAAGTTCAGGTCATAAACACTCAGATGTCTTGAGCTATTAGGTACTTCATATGAATTCCCTGTCTCCATAGCCCTAAGGTCTTAACTACATGCCCATTTTAAAGATGAAGAACTAAGGCTCAGAAGTTATGTAAGTGGAGTCACAAATTACCCCATGCTTGTCCTAAAGCCAGTAAATGCCAGTGTCAGCACGAGGGAGGTACTTAGTCTGGGGAGGTACTTAAGTTCTGTCCCAGTGTGGACTTCCAAATCACTGCAGAAACCCAACTTGTTTGCCCATTAATCACATGGGAGATTCCTTCTCCATCCTCTTTGCCCTTACAATGTACAACACGCTTTACTATGTCTTGGTCCACAGGGTAGAAGGCAGCTATATATTCTGTGCTCCCAACATGGTGGCATTCTAGGAGCCACCAGACCCTGGTCCTCGGTGGCTTACATGTAAGGGAAATAAATGCCTACTGACTTCAAAATGGTTACAGGGGGATTGCATCCAGCTGTCCACCCTGGATGTATGAACCCAGGAGTGTGTAGTGTTCCCTTCCCTTCTGTGGGCCTCCTCAAGGAATCCCAGGCAGAAGGGATCATGTGTTGAAAAGGCACAGGTGGGCATTTGGATTACAAAATAAAGTGGCTTGAAGACCTGGCTTCTTGGAGCCTTCTAGGCTTCAAGTCTCACCTTAATTCTGTATCTAAACAACCTTTTGGCATCTGTCCCTCTTGCCGACTGGCTTATTTCATCTTCGTTTCAAATATGCCTACGGTTTAACCCAGCCCCTCCCTTTATACCTCGGTCCCAGGAGTCAGTAGCCAGCCAATAGGCAAGCTGCTCCAGGGTCAGGTGGCTGCCTCAGGCCAACCAGCTGAGCCTCCGGAAAGCAAAGTCACATGGTACAAAAACATGGCCTCCTGGTTGGTCGGGGCTGGGATCTGAGCAGTTTCAGTTCTCAAGGGCTGTGGGTAGGCAGGGTGACTAATACCTGGTACCCCGTAAAAGGACAGTGTTGGGGGGAGGGTCTGGAAAAAGCTACTGTCTTTCTAGTACCTAACGAAAGAGTGAGTGACTCCAGAGCAAATCTCCAGCCTCCTAACGGGGATAATCTGCCTGCCCCATTCCTCAAACTCAGGAGGCAATGGCTTGACCTTCTCATCTCTGACCCCTGACTTAGGTCTTTACATATGGAGAACCCCAAAGTGGAACACTTACAGATCCTCTACATGGACATGCAATCCGAGGTCAGTGTCCTCTCTGAGGGCTTATACTAGAAGGTAGGCACCCACTTATTTTCATGTTCAGTATACGTACAACCAAAAAATCACATGCCCTACCATCGATAGTGGGGGAGCTGTCACTTCTCTGGGCCTGGCTTTCCCATAGCCTAGAATGTGGTCTATTTTGGTGACTGTTCCATGTGAACTTGGAGGAAAGTATTAGTGCTGTTGAACATGTATAGAGTACTTTTTCCTTGAGATGTGGTGGACTGGTGCTAGTTAGTTCAACCATCTTTACTGACTTTCCTGCCCTGCTGGGCCTGTCAATCACTGATAGAGGGCCGTTGAAGTCACCAACTGGAAAGAACTGCAAAGAGAAAATGGCGAAGTTGCTGTGCTTCACATTTTGACGTTATATATATATACACACAGCTCGTTAGAGTTGACCCCTTCATTTTGTTGTGCTCTTCTTTATCCTTTAACTTGCTCAGAATCATTCTCTTTGGAAGAGCTGCTCCACCTTTCTTAGTGTCAGCATGGTACAGCTTCATCCCGTTACTTTTCATCTTAATCTGAAAAGTGAGCTTCTTGTAGACAACATGGTTGAGGGGCTTTCCTAATACATGTTTGAAAAATCGAAGTCCATGGACTGTGGCTCAGTCCTTTCAGTAGTGCATAATAGGCCATCACTAACTCACCCATTCACCAAACTCGGGAGTTCCTTTCCTGCTTTGGGGGGTCCCTAAATAATGCTGGATAAACATTGTCACACGTCTGTCTTTGTGAACTGGTGCTTTACTTATTACTACGGATGGAATCCCAAAAGTGGGACTGCTAGAATGTGTTGTACATAAGTAAGTCTTACTAGCTGTTGCCAAATTGCCTTCCAGAAAGGACAATATACACCCCACTGCAAATATACTCTCTTCATTGGAGCCAAGGGCAGACCAACCGGGCAGTTGTCCAGGAAGTTGGAATCCTTTTGATAAGGTATCTGGAACATTCAACCCAATACTGTCATCTTATGGCAAGCTCTTAAAATTTCAGTCAATTGTTCCAGCACAATCCCTCCTGCCCTGCCTATTGATGCATCCTGAGCCAATGACTAAATTCTCCCTAAATCACATATATGCGCATATGCCAAGTCTATTTCTAAGCAGAATTCCTTGCAAGATAATGTTTGGATGAGGCTTATTTTACGTTAGGAGAAAAAGTTGAATTTGGTTTAATATTTAGACTCCTTTTACCTGAGTAAGTTAGTTCAGGTGATGGTTAAAGATTCTGTGAGTTCCACAAATGGTTAATCCTTGTTCCCTCTAGCTCATCCTATACCCTCTAAATAGATGGGCATCTAGAAACTGCAGCCTGATAGGGAAGCTCTTTGGATGGGATATAACCAGGGCGTTAAAGCAAATTGTCTGTGGCTTTGGAATGTGGGGCAGGGTTTGCACAATGGCTTTATCTCTATCCCTGCTCACCACTAATAGGTCATTAACTTATCTGCGCTATGAATGCATCCCCATCGCATATGTCTATCAAACCATAAACCCACAGGCAACCTGGCAGACTGCACCCGCAGTGCTGCAGAGGCCTCTGTCTTGGAGCCAAGTGCTTTATATAACTCCACTGTGGTGGCCCCAACCAACTTGCTTTTCAACAGCTCTCTGTGTGGCACCGTTGCCTGTCTCTCAGTGACAAGCCAGGACCTTCTTCAGGCATTTTCTCAGCAGGTTAATCAAATGGCATCAGTGGGAATGTTTACAGCTTGCTGCCACTTAGGGAGCTTTATCAGAGCCCTTTTAATATCAGCCCCCAACTCAAGGCTGATAACAGAACAGGAGGGGGCAGGGGACGGACAGCTTCAGGAGAGCCGGTGAAACCAAAAAACAAGATGTCAATCTAATCTGAAAGACCTCCCCTAGGGTCCCTGCTGTGGGGTAGCAGTTCGGTCTGGAAATTCTTTTCAGGGGGTGACATATCTCTGGTCCCAGACAGACACTTGGCATCTAGCACTGCTCTGTTGAACACAAGAGCACCAACCACGTACCAGGCCGTGTTTCTATGGTGATAAGATGCTGCTCTTTCTCCACCTGTTCATAAATGTTGCGCTAAGATTTAAGCCTGACTACTACTATTCCTGTCTCTGTGTGACTTTGAACAATTTCCTTTCTTGGCCATCCCTGACCCCGTTTTACAGGGGGTGTCTTCTGAATACTGTGTGTATTTAGGGTCTGTTGTGAAGGGCTGAAGAGCGGTTTGACCCTACCATCACAAGGAATTGTGATTGACCCAGACACATAATATATCTGAGCTTTACCAGACACCTATGGGAAGAACGGGATAAAAGCATTAGAACAGGAAACAAAAAGGCAAAGATACTTGAGGGGCTCCAGTGAAAGAAACAAAGCAGGGCGCCCCTTTCTGCAAGTCCACACTTACTGCACTCTCACTGACAGATAGATACTTTGTACCTTTCAAAGGGTAACACCTACCAACCTATTATAGATATTCACCTACCAACTTATGGATATTCAATATTAGAGGCATTCTGTGCCAAAATAGACAACATGCAATTATCTGACTATGGATGAACCACAATTTTAATCCCAGGCAGATGTCCTGGCTTCACGTGCAGACTTCAGCATCACCGGGGTGCACCACCACTGTGGCGAAGTGCCACACCACTTGATACCTTAAGCAAACTCAACATTGTTGCCTTTGGCCCTCTAGAACTGCGTTATGCATTGAAATTCAGCGAGTGTTCTGAAGTCTTGTGTCAGAGCATCTGTCAATGAGTCTATAGTCGGTGTCAGATCTAGGCTAGACACACGTGAGGGTGAAACACAAAAAGCATGTTAGTCGCTCAAGTTGGCAACTCTCACCCTGTGCACTTAAGTAATTTTCTGCAATGATCCACTGAATGTCATGACGATCTCCAGGTGCTTTACACTCTGAGCTCATCTGCCTCAGTCTCCAGGTAGGCAGTGGAAATCCTCATTGTACAAATGAATTTCACATGGTCAACCCGCAAGTAAGAAAGTGAAATTCAAATTCAGGTTTATGAAGGCTGTGCTTCTATGTACAAGATACCTCCAGCTCTCATAGGCGGCATCTATGTAGTCCAAATGGAGTGAAGAGCTGACAATTAGATCGAGGAAGAGACTAACCAGGCGGTGGAGATTAAAGCATGACCTAGGAGAGGGTTCTGGGAGCAGGGAGAGAATCCCTCAGTTTACGTTTTTAGCTTCTTGCTTCTGCATCGAGCTCTTCGCCGTGTCTTGAGTTCTAGCACCTGGCTGAAACTCCATCTGGAGAATAGACTTCATCTTCATTGGGTACAGGTCTCTGTGGTGGAGGTAGAGGACTGAGTATATGGCTGAGTCTGTGACTATGGAGCAGTTATTCCGTTCCACCTTCCCAGGAGCGGGGGCTGCAGGCCCTACTGAGTGGATCAGTCCATCTCGTGTGTCTCTTTGCAGACACTAGTTTTGGCTTTCCCCACTCTTCAAGGTGGGTATGCCATTCCTTCATCTCCTTTTCTGGAAATTTCCCATTCTCCACTGACTTGCTCATCCTTATGAGCCTAGTAATACCCCTTAAATTCTTTGGGGATTTGGGGAAGGAAAAGAGAAACAGCCAAAAGATTGGAGGGGTTGGAGACATGACAGTGAGATGCAACATGGTACCCTGGATTGGATCCTGGAACCAACCATAAGAGAACATTAGTGAAGCATCATGACTGTGGATCACGAGCTAGTTAGCTCTGAGGACGGTAGACAAGAGGTGCTCGTGCTGGAACATGAAGGGCTTTCCTTTAATAAGAAAAAGGATGAGGATGTTTCCAGTGTGACAGTAAGCAGCTTATAGAGGCCGATTTAGGATGGCCCCAAGCAACCTTCTTGTTGAATACTCTGAATTCTGCAGCTGGAAGAACCAGGCTCCGAGGGCAAAAGCCCAGGTCAGAAGCACCACCACTTGGAGTCTTCCTTCCACACACCTGACTTTCTTCCTCCGGTTAGTACACTTTGGTCTCCCTAGTCATCCCACTGTATGAAGCTTTACCTTCTTTCGAGAAGGGAGTCCTAAGGGCAGTCTTGCCCTTGGTTCGCCTTTACTCAGCTCTCAAGCTCCTTCGCAGACACTCATCTCATTCCCAGCCCTCCCTCCTTGGCTAGCAAAGCTTCGTGGGATATTAAATCTCCCTGGAAAGAAGATCTTGGATTCCATCTTTCCCTGTGCAAGCCATTTGCATTCGCTCATTCTTTGCTCTCAAAATAGGGATCAGATCACAGACTGAATAAGAACAGTAGCCACTGTGGTCTAAAGTGAGTTTAAGGAAAATACCATTCAGTGCTCCAACTCAGCGTTGGATTTGTGTACTGAAGCTTTTGAGTCCTGGCCCTTCTTGTAGTGCTTTGCCTTATATCACCTGTTCGGGGCACCTAACTTCCTTTGAGCCCTTGTGGGAGGAGTGGGTAGGGTAGATGGCAGTATCTATTCCTATGTCCCTGGTCTAATGGCATGAGATTTTGCATGCCGCCATCTCAGACTCTTCAGAGTTAGGAAATTGAAGCCTAGGCATCAGAAACCCACCTGGAACCCAAAGTTATATAGAAAGACACTCATTTCTAGCACCCTACAGGGACTCTCCTGGTTTTTTAAAAAAACTTAATGGCAGCCTTGAGACTAGAACTTGAATCTTCTGACATTCGCATAATAACCATTCGTTCAATTTGAGCATCACTGTATGCTCACTGGGTCATGGGTATTTGCCTTCTCAGCACCTACATATTAGTGGGAAACGGACAGATCCCAAGCTATAACTATGATAAGTCTGTGAAGGATAGGCCTGTAGTGCTAAGGGGCCTATGAGCAGGGGATCTGACCTATGAGAATTCACAGAACTACAGGAGGTACCCTTGAGCTGCCATGGAAGGACGCAGAGGGCTTTACCAGCAGGTGGTGGGGAGGGAGGACTTTAGACAGAGCAGGCAGGGCTGGAAGGAGGCCCATCTGAAGTGGAGAGTGGGTGGGAGAGCCCACACGAAGAGGCCAGAAAAACAGATGACAGCGGTGGTGGTAGCAGCAGTGGGGTGTAGAAAGCAAACAGCATCTGGGGGTGAGTCACAGAACCGACTCGGGGGCAGTGAAGTTCTCTGAAATCGACAGCTTCTCAACTAGGAAGGCCTGGCCAATGAGAACTTCTTGAGTGATGTCCAGATCTTAGGCTAAGGACTGGAGCATTGACCACCCTCTCACTTCCACCCCACCCCTACTCAAGTTCCAAGTCAACCTGGCTCAAGAGTTTGGTCTGCACTTTGAACTGTTCTTACTTCCCTGATGGATGGCTATGAACCCCCATGACAGGTAGGGATGTCTTAGTTAATACTTCACCTCTTCATGAATAAGGCTAATGGTTTGAACACACCACCTGACTTAATTCTAAACACCACCGTGAGTTTCTTAAAGCAGAATAAGAGTTGGCAGAGGCTGATCAGGTTGCTGGGGCCCTGCCCACCACCCCACACCCCCTGCTCCCAGGGCCCAGTGTGAGCTTCCACAATGTTCTCTAGGCTGCTCGTTTTAAAACAACTCCAACAATGTGATTTCTATTTCTCTCCTAATACACCATTTTCTGCAGTCTTTCACATCTGTGTCTGAGATGTTTTTCCAGCTTGTTTTCTTGTGTTAAATCTCTCCAGTCAAGTTGGGTAGACCAACCTTTTCCATTTGTGTTCCTTACTGGGAACACTTACCCGAGGGCCTGCTGGTATGGTCCTTGGTACAGACTGGACTGTCTTAGCTCTTGAAACATTACCTCCTTTGAGCTTCATGATAACCTTAGGCTGGGGTGTTTAGTGATTTTTTTATGGATGTAAACATGCTCAGAAGCTAAACCGCTCAACCAGAGACATGCATGATAGGAGTTCATCTCGTGTCTGTGGACTTCTGGTTGGATTCTCTATCTACCTACAGGCTCTGAAACTTAACCAGTTTGATAGTGTCAGCTCAGGATGGGCTGGATCTACTTTTCTAGTAATCAACTGTTCTACCAGACCTTCTGTCTGTTAAGCATTGGGTTTCCAAACATTCAGTATGTTTCCTTTCTTATAAATCCAAACTCAGATCTATTTTTATGGCTTGTGAAACTAGTGAAAGCTATGAAAACACACATGCCAGGCTGTAACCAGTGAACAAACCTGTAGGGGATTGGAAATGGTGAAGTGTGAGAGATGGCCAGCTATTTCTTCATACTTTGGCAAGCACTTCCAATACATCGATGCACTCTTGCTCTGCTCGAAAAACATTCAAAATAAGTGTGTGGAGTAAAGGTAAAGCACACTAAATCTGGGGTAAGTGAAGCACGCATAAATGTTCCTGTAGACACCTTCAGCAAGGGCTACAAACTTGGTCCCAAGCTTCCTCTTGGCCAAAAGCAAAGCATAGTCTACAGAGACTGATAGTAGTTGTAAGTTAAAATCAAGCCCACTCAGAAGGAGCAAGACCATCCTGATGCCAGGAGCCAAGACCCACAAGATATCCCAATATTGGTAACAACCACTACTATTACATGGTATGCGTTGAGCTGGTGTCTTGTCTCTGTAATCCAGAAGACATGAGGTGTTTTTGTTTGTTTGTTTGTTTGTTTTTTGCGGTATGTGGGCCTCTCACTGTTGTGGCCTCTCCCGTTGCGGAGCACAGGCCCCGGACGCGCAGGCTCAGTGGCCATGGCTCACGGGCCCAGCCGCTCCGCGGCATGTGGGATCCTCCCGGACCGGGGCACGAACCCACGTCCCCTGCATCGGCAGGCGGACTCTCAACCACTGTGCCACCAGGGAAGCCCGTGGTGGGTTTTAATATCTCCATTTTACAGTGGAGAAAACCAGCTTGTGCTCCTGAGCTCAGGGAGGAAATGGCAGAACCAGCACGGAGTTCCAGGTCCACTGGGTTCCAAGCCTGTGCTCTTATTAGATGCTGCCTGCCTTGTGTTTGCTATGAGTTGGGTTCTTGTAAGTGACGGTAAGTGGTTTTCTCAACACAAGACCAAGAACTTCTGGAAAGAGCCCTCCTGGGAACTGAAATGAGTCCGGGGATGTAGCCCATTGGTCTAGAGTGAGCAACTGGTCAAGTCCCAAACTCTAGGAAAGTGGATGAAACTCCTCCAGGCAGCCCTTGAGTTTCTCGAGCACAGGCCTTGGATCACAAGGTAGAATTTAAGGTTGTGATCCCAAGTCTGAGACCTGAGTTTGTGACTGGTATCTTAAAGGCTGGGTTTCATTGTGCTTCCTTTAAAAAAACAAAACAAAACAAAACAAAAAAACACCTTATTTATACAACTCATGTATTCTAGACAGTTCAATTCATAACATGGAAAGTTGGTCTCAGAGAAACCTCATTCTTGAGACAACCACTGCTAAAAGCTGAAAATCCATAATGGCTTTCTACTTAGAGTTCCTATTAACATGAAGCAAAAAATGGGATTCTGCTATAACTAATGGGCAACTTATTCTTTGCAATTTTGATACATGTCAATCTTATAGAAAAGCTGTAAGAACATAACAAAGAATTCACATGTACCCTTTATCCTGATTCACAAACTTTATATTTTGCCCCACTTGCTTTATATTCTCTGAAGTTTTTTTCTCGGAGCCATCAGAGGAAACTGGAGCCCTATATGTCCATTTACTCTAAAATATCCTTGTGTGCAATTCCTAAAAATAAGTATAATCTCTTCTGCCACAATACAATGATCAAAATGAGGAGATTTAACCTACAATCTCTAATAAATTTCATAAACTATATATCAAGTTAACTAATCTTGTCAGAGGTCTAATGTGTTAAATACTATAGCCATGGATGTACCATAACTGAGGTTCATTTAGGAATATTCTGACTTTTTATCCAAGTACCAAGTATACTTCACTCACTCAACAGCCCCCCATCTTGGGTTTGGTTCATAGCCATGTACAGTGTTCATCCGAGGTCCTGGGCTTCTGATGGTGACTAAAGGAGACTGAGGTGAAGAGCTAGAACATGTAGGGATGCTACAGATTCTATTCTAGCTTTCCCTTATAAGTTACCTATCTTCTTACCTATGCAGTACATGTCCAGTAATGGACCGGGATCCCTGCCCTTGAAATATTCGTTCTTCCATCTTTATCCTGACCCCTCTTTCCCCGTCTCTCAAGTCTCCAGATCACATGCAGCATGACCAGTCATCCCTGTTGTGACTCACCCAGTTTTGACAGTCCACATCTCAGGCAAGCGGAAATGACTGGTCACCCTACACACTGCTCACACCTGACTATAATCGATGGCCGCTTTAGCCAAACGCCATCATGCCTTTCCTAAATTCTTCTAGAGCGCTAACATCCCACAAAATTGGGAGCCAACATTGCTATTCCTAGCACGGCAATGAGTTATATTAAAAGTAAAATCGAAACACTTATGTCCTCCCACTTTAGGCATGAATGCTATAGATCTGCAGATGCCATAAAGCCCAAACGAGGTCACCTGATGCAAGAACACATGAAACGAATGTTACATCAGTGCACTGAGGGGCCATCTAAGAGCAGGGAGTGGATGGAGTAATTGCTGACAGCAGGGACTTTAGGTGAACCAGTGTTTAAGTCTTAGCTCTGCCTTGACTAGCTATATGGTGCAATATGAATATCGCAACCTTTTGAGCAATGCCATACTCCTCCCTCACCCCCTTTTAAAAAGTAGGACTGATCTATCCTTCACAGAGCTGTTAGAAATAAGTATGAATCTATGCTTTGCAGAGATGTTAGAAATAAGTAGGTATGCAAGGAAGCTACTATGCTGCTTATACAAGTGGTAGCTATAATAATAAGAATAGATGCGCTCTCCCTGGGACCTTTGGGAGTTGGAGAAGCCCAAGCTTGTGCGTTGCTAAGTAACACATCTCCATCTTGAGGACCTTAGTTGCCAAGGGCTCTCGGAGCTGGACCAATCCAATGTCCCGCTGATAGAGGGCAGAAGCAGCTGCCTTGCAACTGGGCAGGGGCTGTGCAGAGAGGAAGTGGGGGGTGGGAGGCCTGGTGCCTGGAGCGGCAGCTGTGTGCCATTACCCACGGCACTTCTGGGTAAGAACAGGCCTAATGCTGGCCACTTGTCCATATAGTTTTATTGCTTTAATCCCACCATACTGGCCAAGGCCAGGTCATGATAATATATTTAAGTAATGAGGCATGACAGCCGGGGCCTGCTGTGATGATTAGAACACACCTAGCAGGGTGTGAGAAGGTCCAAAGGTGACAGTCCTAATCCCTTGGAAACGGCTGCAACTGTGAGATGGCAAATGGACACAGGATGTCTAGACCCAGAGCAGGGCCAATAGCCGGTTGGAAACCCCACTCAAGCCCAGGTAAATATGTGCATCCCAAAGCATGAGAATGGAGGGCTCTTTCAGTGTCCGGCGGTTGATGGGTTTTGGTCAACTCTGGCCAGTATTAGACACTCGGCAATTACATACTTGGAAATACTTGAAGGTTGAATTGCCCAAATACATTCTAGTATTTATTAGGAAAAAGTTTAATTCCTTAAACCCTGTCAAGGTAATAGACATGCATGGTCAAATTCCAAAAGCAGTGTTGCATAATGCAATTCTTCTCCTAGCCTGCACTGCTGAGATAGAAATATCCTGAAATCTTCCTTGTACAGGAAGATCCCTTCCTACATATAAGTAGGAGCAAGCTACAGATTCCAACTGTACATTGGTCTCTTCACTTAGTTATTTCTGGTGATCAACCTACATTGCTGCATAGATGTATTTTGCTTCCTTCTAACTGGAATCTTGTTTGGACTTTCAATAGCGGGGGTGGAGGAAAGACAGTCATTCAGGCTATGATTTTTTAACATGCAATGAGATGCAATGTTTTAGCTACACTCTGGAACACAAGAGCTGGGAAAAACCACTAAACTTTAGACCTTTCTGGTTCAAGCCCCTTGTTTCTGACCCTGAAACTTGGACCTTCTGTACAAGCTAAAAAAGATCCACAGTTGCATCTGTGGCCATGAAAAATCTATGGAGGTCCATCCACATCTCTACAGATGACCCAATTTCATTCTTTTTTATGGCTGAGTAATATTCCATTGTATATACTTATCACATCTTTATTCATCTGTCGATGGACATTTAGGTTGTTTCCATATCCTGGCTATTGTAAATAGTGCTGCAGTGGACATTGGCGTACATGTGTCTTTTTGAATTACACAGAGTGAAGTGGGTCAAAGAGAAAAACAAATATTGTACATTAACGCATATATGTGGAATCTAGAAAAATGGTACATATTAACCTATTTGCAGGGCAGGAATAGAGATGAGAATGTAGAGGACAGACATGCGGACATGGGGGGAAGGGGAGGATGGGACAAATTGGGAGATTAGGATTAACATATATACACTACCACCTGTAAAATAGATAGCTGGTGGGAAGCCGCTGTATAGCACAGGGAGCTCAGCTCGGTGCTCTGTGACGACCTAGATGGGTGGGATGGAGGGGGGACTGGGAGGGAGGTCCAAGAGGGAGAGGATATATGTATACATATAGCTGATTCACTTCATTGTACAGCAGAAACTAACAACATTGTAAAGCAACTATACTCCAATTAAAAAAAACATGGAGGCAGAAATCTGGGCTGTGCGTTATTTTCTCTATGTGCTATTCCCTAGTTTCATAATAGGTGGGTGAATATAGGCTGACGGCCACCAAACAGATTCTTAAAGATGCATTTGCCTCACTGGGCAGGCTGGTTTCAGAACACACCTGAGAATCCAGTCAAAAAGTGAAGGGTGACCTTTGTAGGTGATTCCCTTGAGTTATCACTCTTGGTAAACAAAATGAGAGTGCCCTAAGTTCTAGAAGTTGACTTGCTAGTTTCCCAATGCCCAGGAGACTGAGAAATCTTGTCAGTTGTATTGTTATAGTGTTCGGTTTTAAGTAAAGCTAAAAGACATTTTTCATTTTCACGAAGAACTTTATTGAACAACGAATTCACTAACTGAACGAACTTTTTGGCCAATCCAATAGCAAGGACTTTTGCCTGGATGGTTTTGGGCAAAATCAGAATTGCTTTGACTAGAACAACTAAAATCCACAGGCTCTAGAGTCTGAAACTCTAGGTTCAACTATCGTTTTGCTGTGTGACCTTGGGCAAACGCCTAACCTCTCTGAGCCTTTTACACCTCTTCTAAAATGGACATAAGTTCTTGTGTTAATCTAGGTCCTCTGAGAAAGAGACTCTAGTGAAGGATTAGACTTGCAAGGGATTTTTGTTTTAGGAGAGGTGCCTGTGAGGGGAAATGGGGAGAGCTGGGGGGACCTCAGATGTCGATAAGAGTCTGACCCTCAGGCCCGTCCCACCCCGGTGATAAAAGGGAGTGGAAATCAACCGCTGGGCAACCTAAGACTTCAGCAAGGCTGGGGGGAGTCCTTGAGCCATAGTCACCTGTGACTCTCCAGAAAAGGCTCACCTGAGTGTCCCTGCAGTGCAGTCATGGGCGGGAGCTGCAGGCCAGCTCACAGGGAGCCTGGCCTTGGTTCAAATGCAGTAATGGCTCTTTGACTTCAGCAGGTGTGGCCGTCCGCCAACTAAGTTTCCAGTAGATACAGATTTGAAAGTCATGGTTTCAGAGCTGCCACAATACTATCATCTGAGATGTGAAGATTAGAAGTGCGTGAAATCCTAGATCAAAGTGGCATGTAATTGCACTTAAACACTCTTTTTTAAAAGATAATTTGCTATTTATTTTATTTTTTAACTTTTATTGGAATATAGTTGATTTACAATGTTGTATTAGCTTCAGGTATACAGCAAAGTGAATCAGTTATACATATATCCACTCGTTTTTAGATTCTTTTCCCATAGGAAAAGAATGTAATGTAGGCCATTAGAGTATTGAGTAGAGTTCCCTGTGCTATACAGTAGGTCCTTATTAGTGGTCTATCTTGTATATACTAGTGTGTATATGTCAGTCCCAACCTTCCAATTTATCCCTCCCCCTCCCTTACCCCCTGGTAACCATAAGTTTTAAATAAACACTCTTATTGGGGATCCATTCAAAGGTCACGGCTCACTTCCACTGCCTGTGTGAACTTAGGTACACAGATGGGAAGTGACGTGCCTTAGTTTTCCCATCTCTGAAATGGAGTTACCCATTTAGTTTAGACAAACTTGGAAGGCATTTAAATGTTCAGCATAGTACAAGGCAGATACTGAGTGAGGGCTCGCATCTTGGATTCTCATCAGCTGTTACTACCGACGTCTTCACGGCCAGTGACTTTGGCAGATTGTCCTCTTGTGACAGGAGCACAGCAGGATCTGTGTCTCCAACCCCTCTTGAATTAGGAGCCCACTGCTGGTGTCCCCCATGCTTGCTGTCCTACCTGGGCAAGTGGCATCCTCTTAGTCAAGGAGGCACAACTGCACGTCAAGTAGGTAAATCTGCCGAAAAGCCATGGTGGGGCCCTTAACTGTCCCTCCCTGCAGCTTGTGTGGCCTTGGCGTGGCAGGGAAAATTCCTCCTCTTTAAGCAGATGAGTGCACACAACCTTGGGAGCTCCAAAGCACCCAATGCTTAGAGCCCTGTCCTTATATGAACACTGGATGTTGGAAGACTTGAAATTCTTTTTATATGAATTATTTATTTTTGGCTGCGTTGGGTCTTCGTTGCTGCGTGCGGGCTTTCTCTAGTTGTGTCTAGCAGGGCCACTCTTCGTTGTGGTGCACGGGCTTCTCATTGCGGTGGCTTCTCTTGTTGCGGAGCATGGGCTCTAGGCGCACGGGCTTCAGTAGTTGTGGCTCGTGGGCTCTAGAGCACAGGCTCAGTAGTTGTGGCACATGGGCTGAGTTGCTCCGCGGCATGTGGGATCTTCCCGGACCAGGGCTCGAACGTGTGTCCCCTGCATTGGCAGGCGGCTTCTTAACCACTGTGCCACCAGGGAAGTCCCCTGAAATTCTTAATGTTGGCACAAGAGGCCCACGTGTTTGCTTTGCACCAGGCCGGGCAAATGATGTAGCCGGCCCTGAGTAGGTGTGTCACTTCGGATCTTGGCGAGAAGCAGCTGGTACCTCCAAAGGGTTTCATTGAAGACAACTTAATGAACAGATCACGTGGAGGGGTGTGAGTGGAGTTAAGGACGCTAACAAGGAAAGGCAGAGCGCCCAGACTAACAGCGCGAGCTGCTGCTGCCCCCGGGAGTCCACTCCAGCCGCGGCTGTAACTGCAGAAGTGAGACGGCCTGGGACCTGGGCCCCTCTGCTGCAATTCTTGCACCTGGACACACCTCTCCTTGAGCAACAAAATACAAAGAAACTGTATGGGACTAAAAATAACTGCGTGCATGCTCAGTTAGGGCAAATTCTTGACCCAGGAGTTACAAAGAGACCAAAAAACCCAGCTGCCACTTTTGAAGAGCCTGGAGCAAAAACAGGGTGTCAGGAGCAAAAGCAGGGTGCTGAGCATGCCCCCTGCACACAAGACCACTTAACGGGTGGGCGAACCGCCTAAGCCATCCCTCCGGCCAGACCCCTGGCCACACCCCTACCCTCACCCCATGTAAGGAACAAGCTTGCCCCTGCCTCGGGGAGCGAGCAAGCAAGGGAACCTCTTTGTTCTCGCTCCCCCACCTGCTACAGCAGGGACCCCGATAAAGCCTTGCCTGAATTTCTTGTCTGGCCTCTGATCAATTTCTATTGACTGGGGAAGGCCAACAACCCTGGTCGGTAACGTATTAGCCGCCCAACAGGAGCTGGGGACTCAGAATTGGCTTCTCCTAAAACTGAGGCCTAGAAAGAGGAATTGGACAAATAAGTTCCAGATTTCGCTCTCTCTTCTGCCCATCTCCTTCAGAAGCCTTTGATTTGTTGCTAAGACAAGCAGAGGGCTAGGAGCTTGGGAGAGGCGGCCACGAAAACTGCCCTCCTGGGGCATGGTGTAACTCTTGGAAGGGTGGAGACGCCATCTGAAGAAGCAAAACCATGAGGCGGGTCACCATGACAGCTTCTACTGATGGTCACTTATTTAAAGAAATCTGAGTCTTTAGGGCCCAGCCGTCTAACCCCCCAACTAAGTCGCCCGTAAATCGAATGCCAAATCTATACATCCCCACGAGCAATGTCAGTGGAGCCCTGAGGATTCAGATCTGCTCTGCTGAGGGAGGAGAAAACTCGTTTGTTAGCTAGAGGCTTACTTCTAAAATACTCCTTTGCTGGCTAAAACGTTAAAGCGGTCTTAAATCAATTGACGTAACTGAATTTTTCAGACCAGTTTTACCTAAGCCTTAAGATTTAACGTTCAATATTCCGCTGGATAAACAAGGGGGGCGGGTAACATTACTGAAACAGATACATGAGTGTACTCGGATTCAGCTGTAAACGCAGACCTGAAAACGTGAATTATAGACCTTATTTTTGTAAGTCGTCTTGCCAATGTCCTTATGAGAACTCATGTTTTCAGGATGATGCATCTAGGGGTGAGTACAGAAATGACTATTCTTGGAGTTAGAAATGCTGCGGGAAGCCTTCCAACAAGAACACTAATATCATGGAGGGGAAGTGGTCTTGGGACCATCTTTTAGCTGTTAGATGCTCCACAATTGCCTGATTCTTCACGGAGCCGAGTTCCCCATAAATGAACATGGTTAATGGATGGATCCTATGATCTAGGACCACCTCTAATTCCAGTCTGCCTTCTAGTATCTGTATGCCTTGAGTGAGTTAACTTCTGGGTCTGGTTCACCTGTAAACAGGAAAACGACCTACCTCAAAGTTGGCCAGGCTGAAATGCAGGCCTTTACGGTTCCTGGTAACCGGTACTCACGTCGGCAATTGAGCAGCCACTGTGCTGTTGCCACCACCAAGTGCAACCTACAGGGAGGTGGATCAATGTAAATAGTCCAATGCTTTGAGGGTCAAGAACAGAAGGACATGGGAACTCAGAAGAGCTTCCCGGTCCCTGAAACTCAACAGCAGGATGACAGCAAGAGTTTCCTGGGGCAAGCAATGACTAAACAAAACTTGCAGCGTGTAGGACTTGGACCGGAGAAGGAAAGGCGATTTTGAAAGGAGACCTATTGTCTGGGCCCAGTGGCAGCTGACTGGATCCCTTCAAATGGCTTAAGCCGTTGGAAGCATCACTGGACAAAAAAGTCAACTTTGGGATGAATTGCCCCCCTGCATCCCGTCCCCTTCACCTCCCGCCCCTAACACCCTGTGAGACCCAACTTATGCAGGAACGGAAGTGATCAAGGAAACAAGCAAACTTGGATGGTGTAGGAAGTCCTAGCCAAGAGGTGTGCAATTATCCAGCTCTCCGCACACCCTCGGGGCAGAGGCACGGCTACGAATTGGGCGGAGCTATCCCTCCTCCAGTGCAGCCCCAGCCCTTCCTGCACTGCTTTATAAAGCAGAGGGGCGCAGTGGAGGCCCAGCAGACTTCCCCTCCACTTCCTGGCCCTCTCACTCCCCCTTTCATCATCCTCAGAAACCCTGGACAATGCCTAGCGTATCAGCTGGCTGATCACATCCTCCCAGGTTTGCCGGTGGCGTCCCCGCGAAAGAACCAGCGCCGGAGCGCGGGTAGAGCACACGTGCACCCTCCCTGACAGCCGCGCGCAGGAAATACATTCATTTCCAACCTGTTGGCAACGCACTGACAGTCAGAGGAGCCACAGCTGTGGGTGTGGAAAGGCTGCTGGGGGGAGAAATAATTTCCCAGCCCCGAGCTGCTGTGGAAGGAGAAATTGAACACTTACTTGTAATTTCCCCCCGAGGCATGTCGGGGCCTAATCTAAGTAGGCACTTGGGCTGAAAGGGCAGGCCCTGGAAGCTGAGACTTTTTCCAGTGGCCATGTTCCAGCCCATCCCCCATGCCAGTGCTCCCATAGCCCTGTTTCCGAGGATGCTAAAGTCTTGAATACCTTCTGGGGGCTGAACCCCCTTTTCGATCGAGTTCTTCATCTTTTTTCTGAAAAGTCAAAGCTTGAATCTGGGTTTGACTTGCCATGTGACCTCGGGCAAGGTCTTAACTGCTTTAAACGTCTGTCTCCTATAGAGCCCTTGCAAAGATAAAACGAGAATGTATATGCAGGACACGGGCCAGACCTGCCATACGTCTCCCGATAGCTTGTGTACCTGTTCCTGCCTCTGTCACTTGGGGTTTGCAGTGTACCTTCCTCCTCCTGGGATGCCCTGGAGACGGGGAAGTAGCATCGATCCGAGCTGGTTGCTCAAAGGCCTGACACAGCCAGGGGGGTGTGTGCCTGTGTTTTGGGAGAGAGGTTGGGGGTTAGCCACTAGAATTAGAAGTTGGGCTAAGTTCTGACAGGGCTGACAGGCCCACAGGTGGCTCCAGGAAAATGCTGACTTCATGACATAACCTATTTGAGAGCACTTGGCATGGTATCTGATACACCCTTGACCTTCTGAGCTACATGACCTCTTTAGTTTTGTCATTAGATTCAGACCATGGAGACGTGGAACCAGAAACTCCAGGAGCTTGACTTCTGACTTGGCTCTGCGTGTGTGTTTGTTTTGGCTACATCGCGCAGCTTGCGGGATCTTAGTTTCCCGACCAGGGATCGAACTCATGCCCCCTGCAGTGGAACCTCGGAGTCCTAACCACTGGACCTCCAGGGAATTCCCTTGCCTGTATTCTTTGTAAAGCAGCGCTCTGCCCTATGTTGTCCCCCTCAGTGAAAGCTTACAGCCAAGGAAACTTCTGAGCCTCAATTTCACACCCTCTTTCCCAAAACCTTGCCTCCCTTGACAAAAGGACTTCCGAAAAAGTACACCCCGAAGTGTTGTTCCCATGTAGGACTCAGACACGTAGAAGGAATGGACTTGCCCACTGGAGACAAGAGAATGTTGTCGGTAACAGGGTGGGTGAGCCTGGGGTTGCTCTTAGCTACGCCTTTAGCCACAGGCTGTACCTTAGGGGTCAAGTGTAGTTGTTGAAAGCCTGGCTCTACCATGAGCTGGATGACCTTAGGCAAGATGACAGCTTTCCCTGAGCTTCGGGTTCACCTGGAAGGAACACCTGCCTCACAGGACTTCTGTAAAACTAGATGAGATGAAAAGTGCTTGACACCAAAGCTGTCTGTTTTTGAGCACGTTAAGAACTGTCAAGACCCCAACCAGCTTCTAAAAGATATACAAACTCAGGAGTTGAGTCTGACCTTTTTTAACTTGGCTAGAGAGAGATTAAGCCATAACCTAAACTTGATGGCTACACTGTTTCCTTTCAGCTCCTTTCCACGTGCTCAGAACTGTTGCCAAGATCCATTCGTGACCTCCTGCTGGAAGCCTCTCCACCAAGCATCATGGAAGGTGGCTGGCCAGGGGCACAAAGGGAACCTATCCACCAGGTACTCTTTGCTTTTTGCCGGTGCATGTGAGAGGGAGGGGGTATGTTACTTTGTACTTGGTTCATCTAGTAATGATTGCTAAACCTAAAAGAACAGTGGCTTAACCAAATTGGTTTTTCCCCTATTAAAATCTAGAGGCAGCCCATCTAAGGGCTGGCATGATGTAGGGACCCACCCTCCTTCAGTCTTATTATGCCTTATCTGTTCAAGGCATATGTTCCTAGAGTCACCTCACATTACAAGGTGGCTGCTGGGACGCCAGTCACTATCGGGATTCCAGCCAGTAGGAAGGTGAAGGTGCCTCCTTTAAGAACATAGCCTAGAACCTGAGCTCACCAATTCCACCTACATCCCATTTGCTAAAACTTTAGTGACGTCACCACACCTGGCTGCAAGAAGATCTTGCCCTGTTTGGGGTAATCATGTCTACACAACTAACAATGGGAAAGTCTCTTACTAGGAAAAGACAGGAACTGATATTTGGGGCTAAATAGAAGTTTGTTTAGAATGCCAAAGCCCTTGACCAACCAGTACTGGCATCGGCCCTGTGCCCTCAGGCAAACTAGCATGCCCATTTTACAGATGCGAAGGTAGCTATCAACTTCATAGCTTTGAGGATTGACTTCCACGATAGGAGTGTTTCTCTAGTTCCCAGCACCCAGCTGCTACTAGGATCTTTCCCCTAGGAGTTGTGCATCCTGGCTTGCACATTCTACTGCATATACCTTCGTGAAAAACCTAGTTCTCCAGAAAGTCTTCACGGAGAAATGTGAGTTGCACGTAGACATCTGGGCCTGATTTGGGAAGTCTTTGAGAGATGCACTGTTCTCTACGAGGCATCCCTTTTGTCAGAGGCCGCCAGCATTGCAAGGACACTTAACGGCTAAGTACAAACAGCTGTCCCACATCTGCAGGATCCATTTTCAACAACTGTATACAGTAGATCCTGCTGATAATGAACTTGGGTCCAGCAGGGCTCAGATCATCGAGGGCACTGCTGGGGTTGCAAGGTGCAAATGACGATTCCAGATAGCGAGGAGGCCCCAAGAGGCTGTTTTTCTCCAGAATTTTCCGTTTCTTAGCTGAGTAACGTGAGACCTGGGGCTGTTTTTCTCCAGAATTTTCTTGGTTTGTAAAATAGGGCGGCACTGCCTGATGGCTGCCCAGTGAGTTGGAAAGCAACCCCTCCCTCGCCCCAAAGAACTTTGATACAACCAAGATTGCCATCGTGAAACGTTAGAGCCGGGAGAATCTATAAACCCACCTGATCTGTTGCCCTGTCTGGGCAGGAAGATGCTTTTAGAAGTTTGACAAATATCCATCCATCTTGTGGAGGATCCCATTTTGGTATCTGTTCTTGTCCTATTTATGACCCCAATAATAGAAAGTGCTTCTTAAGGTCTCAGGTGACAGAAATGCTGGGTTGCTTCAAGGTTGAATTGAGGGCTTCTGGGAGCTGCTTTCAGCACCACCCCCTCCCCGGGGGCAGCCACGCCTACCACAGCAATCTCTACTTAGAAAGTGAGCTCAACTTTCTCTTTCAAAGCTGCATAGAAGCTCCCCCTGCAAGCGAGGGCACATCCTCCTTTATCGAGAACTTGAATGGTTGTCCTCACAAGGGTAAATGGAAACCTTAGCTTTAAGAAATGCATTTAACATGAAAGGAATAAATCCATAGTGTTAAAATGATTTTCCAATTGTTAAGCAATGAAGACTTCTGCATTTTGACATATATTGGCATTTATGACCTACTTGAACATCCATGATAGAGCTGGTAGGATCAAGTGTTGCAATTAGACTGGGTCCAGACTGAGTGAGCATCCTGCCTGACCACTGACCTGCTGTGTGACTTTGGACAAGTTACTTAACACCTCTGTGCCTCAGCCACCTTAGGTGTAGATGAGATTAAAAAAAAAAATAGCATAATTCCCTTAGTCCTCAAAACACCTTGAAGTACATATATATGGAATCTAAGGGAAAAAAAAAAAAAGGTCACGAAGAACCTAGGGGTAAGACGGGAATAAAGACACAGACCTACTAGAGTATGGACTTGAGGATATGGGGAGGGGGAGGGGGAGGTTGTGACGAGGTGAGAGAGTGGCATGGACATATATACACTACCAAGCGTAAAGTGGATAGCTAGTGGAAAGCAGCCGCGTAGCACAGGGAGATCAGCTCAGTGGTTTGTGACCACCTAGAGGGGTGGGATAGGGAGGGTGGGAGGGAGGGAGACGCAGGAGGGAAGAGATATGGGGACATGTGTATATGTATAACTGATTCACTTTGTTATAAAGCAGAAACTAACACACCATTGTAAAGCAATTATACTCCAATAAAGATATTAAACAAAAACAAAAACAAAAACACCTTGAAGTAAAAGTGCTTAGAGCCATGCCCAACATGTAGTAAGCTGAGTATTTTTTTATACAAACTTGCTTATAAAAGCTGGGGCTGGGAATTCCCTGGCGGTCCAGTGGTTAAGACTCTGTACTTCCAATGCAGGGGGCACGGGTTCGATCCCTGGATGGGGCACTAAGATCCCACATGCCACGCGGCCAAAAAAACCCCAAAAAACCAAACTACCCAGTCTGCCCCATAAGGCATTGCTATGAGGAGTTAATTTTGAAGCCTACCTGCACAGGTGATATGAACAGGGAGTTGTAGGGGTGCAACTTGTGTCCCCAAAATGTCTCTTTGGTATAAGGATTATTTGAGGCTGGTAATTAAACAGCAGACATGGAAGAAATGGAAAACCGAGTAGAAATTACCCTTTGTAAAAGATACTTATTTGTAATCTTAGATTACACTGAGATTTGGAATTTCCCTCTGTAGGGCGTCTCCCTCCTGTACCAGGAAGAAAAGGGTGACCTTATTTCTAGAAATTCTTACCGAGGCAGAAGGCAACAACTTAAATCTGCATAACAACTTTACTCTTATTTACTGTGCTTTTCTGGTCACCTCCCATAACTGGCTCCGCCTACCCCCAACATCTTTTGTCTTTAGCTGAAGATGATACCTAAGATGGTGGCTCCCCCATCTCTCCCTCAGCTCTGCCCTCAAAGAAGAGGGCATGGACTGAATTCCCAGCGACAGTCCTGAATTTCGCTCTGGTTGGGGAATGCCAAGAGCTGATTGCTGATTACCTTGGGCCCAGATTACGTGAACCCGTCACTGGCTAAGGGGATGTGACTCCTCTGACTGGTCCAAGGCGATCGGGACGCATCTCTAGACTGGAGGAAGGGTACATGCCACTCAACAGCAAGTTGGCACGAACTCAACATCACTTACTTGCAGGGTGACACAGTTCAGCCTGGGGACGCTCTTGGCTCTGAAGTCCTTCCTCTGGCTGCTCTGTTGGTCTGGTCTTTTCCCTTTGAATGTATCCAGTGTACGTCTAGGGAGGGAGGTGGAAAATTGCTTCCAAGTAAGAAGTTGTCCTTCCATTGGTTATTCAAGCTTGTCCAAAACGAAGCTTCAGTGCACACAGCTACCTGTGTCTGTATCCTCAGGACATCTCTGCTCAGGTGTATCTGAGCCCCATGCTTCTTCATGGGATGCATGTTCAGAAAGTGGCATTAGCATGATAGAAGGTAGAGATTTTGGCCCTCTGCTGTCAAAAGGTCATCCGCTGGACACTCACGCAGGACCAGTTGAATGGTTGGTGGTCTCGACCAGTTTGAGCTGGGCAAGAACTAGCTCCAAGTTCCTGAAAAACAATTTGGGCAACTGTTGCTATCGTGACCCATGTCAGGTGTTACCTATAGGGGGCGGTTAAAGGGTCTTGTGATAAGCTATGCGAAGCTTGGAGGGTGTGCAATTCACAAGAACAGCTAAAGCAAGCTTGATCAGTGTGGGCAGGTGACAGTTTACTTAGACAAGCAAGTTATAGTTGAATGGATCTAGGCCTCAGTTTCAAAGCCAGAGGCTCCTGGAGTCAAGATCCCAGTGGGGGCAGGAAGAGAAGCCTCCCTGCTGTTGGAGACTGCTCCTCCTGAGGCTCTCCTGACCTGGCCCTGGGGCTAGAGTAGTCATGGCAGCTATACTAGCCTCTTGGAGTATGCCAACCCCTTCAACCTGCCTCTTTTTGGTTTCTGGAGAGAGCTGACATCTTGGCCAGCATCGTGCCTTTCTCTGACCCTCATTTCCTTGGATTTTCCTATGGCTGAATTCCCTTGAAAGGTAAATAATCATTTGTAGAGACTCCCAGAGACTTCACTTTGGGGGCCATCTGTGATCCTATTGGAATGCTTTATGGAACTCGTGACCCCACCAGATGAAGATCTAGTGTGATCTGGAGACAGAATGGAAGATAAGAGGTACTGTGCTTCCTGAGATATTTGGAAAAATTAAGTCAAAACACGTCCATGTTGAACCTTGACTATGACTGCCCAGCTGGTGGGGCTCGTGCATTTGGTTCATCATGAACCTCCTCTCTGGAATCTGCTGCTCTTGGAAAATGAGTTTATTGGTTTCCTTACCTACCTTCTCGGGTCCCCTTTCGTGGCCACTGTGCTACTGGGACCGCACCCTTTATTTTATTTTTTTAATAAATTATTTATTTATTTTTGGCTGCGTTTGGGTCTTCGTTGCTGCGTGCGGGCTTTCTCTAGTTGCAGCGAGCGGGGGCTACTCTTTGTTGCGGGGCGTGGGCTTCTCATCGCGGTGGCTTCTCTTGTTGCAGAGCACGGGCTCTAGGCGCGCGGGCTTCAGTAGTTGTGGCACATGGGCTCAGTATCTGTGGCACGCGGGCTCTAGAGCACAGGCTCAGTAGCTGTGGCCCACGGGCTTAGTTGCTCCGCAGCACATGGGATCTTCCTGGACCAGGACCCGGACCCGGACCCATGTCCCCTGCATTGGCAGGTGGATTCTTAACCACTGAGCCAGGAGGGAAGTCCTGGGACCACACCCCTTAAGCAGCAGTTTACTTTCAGCTAACGAAATATGTTAACATTTGGTCTTGAATAACCAGCTTATCTAAATGACCAGGCTAACTAGATGCTCAAACTTTTCCAAGCTAGTTACCACTGGGTTGACCAGGCCATCTGCCTTGAATGGGTTCACGCCCCAAATGATGTATGTCAAGAGAAACCACTTTGGGGAACCTCAAACTTAGTTTTCCATGCCACTTACTATTTTCATTCTTGTAGTGCCTCTGCATGCACCAAGATGGAGCCTCCAGACTCTGGATCAATTAGTGTCTGGGCCATGACAAGGGATTTGAACAAAGCTGGTTATAATTGCTCAGTGCAGGGGGACAAGTAGCATCCCCTGGCTCTGGTCTTAATGAGCCTGAATACTTGGGCCAGAGCGCCCCCTCCCCCTCTGACCCCCTGTAGAGGTGATTACCCCACCGTTGCCATTTTAAGAATGGAAGCAGGGCCGATCGGCTCCTCTAATGAGAGCTGACAGTGGCTCCAGCCTCTGGCTTCGGGAATGAGGGGGAGGCCGGGGGCTCAGGAGCACGCCATCCCTTAAGTGTCTCCTCCCTGACCCGGCAGAGCAGAAGTCTGTTTCCCTGCTGCTCGGGGGGCACGGGTGGGCTCTCTATCTCTGAAGAAGAAAGCAAGCATGGTTTTTGTTTTGCATCAGCTTAGCAAAGGAGGGATTAAACTCAAATGCCAAAGCAATCAGACCCAGAGGAGGTGCAGAGATCAGGGCGGCATCCTCTCTGAGGCTGATCTGAGAAGACAGGTTGCCTGGAAGATTCCAAGCCTGCTGCCCGCTCTCGGGGGACTGGCTACCTGAGGAACAGGTGCTGGTGGGAGTCATAGCACCCTTGCCTGGCACCTTTTCTCACCCTTTCCCATTTAACGTCAGGCATCTCAGTGGCCCTGGATACCCACGGTGGAAAAGGATGCCCCCAGCGAGCAGCACGTGACCTGCCAGTCGCTTCGTAGTCTTCCCCGCAAACATGTACTTTGGGAGAGCAAAAGGCACTCAGGCTCTCTCCTTCCTTGCTTTCTGGTGCTTTATCTTCTTAGATCCTGGAAAAGTTAAGGTTTTTCATGAGCTGGTTTTGACTTGCTTGGTTTTGACTCGGTTCTTTCTGGCCAGCTGGTGGGGCTGGTGAATTTGATTCACTGTGAACCTCCTCTCTGGAATCTTTTGCTTTTAGAGAACGAGCTTTAGTTCCTATTCATACATACCTCTAGATTTCTATCTGTTTCTGAAGCTTGATGCCAGATCCATCTATGGACTTATTTTCCTCCCAGGTACATAAGTTACAAGCTCTTCTGTATCTTCTTGTTCCCCTGCCATTCTGTGTACCCATTCAAGGTCAGCAGGAGGCATGTAAGGACCTCTTCACTCAGAGACCCACGGGGTTCATTTTGTGGCTCCATCTCCTAGAACCTTGGGGTCCTCTGCTGGAGGAACAAAAGAGTGGGACCAGGGTGCTACTTCTTTCTCATGAGCTATAAGTGCCAACTGGCAGCTGAAACTTCTTACTGCCTAGAGCACCCTTGACTTTGAGGCAGAACTCACCTCCCATTTGGAGGATGAAGTATCTTTTTTTTTTTTTTTTTTTTTTTTTTGCGGTACGCGGGCCTCTCACTGTTGTGGCCTCTCCCGTTGCGGAGCACAGGCTCCGGACGCGCAGGCTTAGCAGCCATGGCTCACGGGCCTAGTTGCTCCGTGGCATGTGGGATCTTCCCAGACCGGGGCACGAACCCATGTTCCCTGCATCGGCAGGCGGACCCTCAACCACTGTGCCACCAGGGAAGCCCCAGGATGAAGTATCTTTAAGAGAAAGGTACCCAGTGGTATAGTAGACCCATGAACAGTGTTCATGTTCCCCCACCTCACCTCAGTCTAGGACTAAGTCTTTGAGGCCAGAATGATTCTCTGGTCAACTGTGGAGCTGAAGAATCCAAAGCTTCGGAATGTGCTAAAAAATCTCCATTTGTGTCCCCTGCCCCGATTCATTCACCATCCCTCCTTCCCCAGGCTGGGCCGCGTCGCCAAGAGGGTGACTCTCTGCTTTCTTGCTCAGTAACTTCTAGGCTGCTCTGGTTACTGGTGGAGTGTCTGGCCACTGCCGGCTACCATCCAGCTGGTGAGGAATGGGGGGAAATGCTTTCTCCTACGGAGAGAAGGGGCTGCGGCCAGTGTGCCCGCTGGGTGCTAGTACCATGACCTCTAAGTCTCCTCCAAGATAAGTGTAGTCCCAGAGCCACTGGCCCCTACTAGTTTGAGGACCCAACTAGATTAAAAGCTACCCATCCCATGCTGACAAAATTTCCTTAAAGGCTTTTCATAACTTCACACAAACAACTTACTTATGCTGATCTTGGCTGAAGCTAGCAGTACCTTCTTTTCCTCCTGGAATCTTATTTTCCCCCAGATCTATGCCACGAACAAATATGGAGCCAGGGACTTTGAGGTCTTCACTAACGTTTGTGGTTTCAGACCATATAAAGCATCAGTGGAATAGCCCCCAGGTCTAGGGACAGGTTGGTGAGAGAAATTTCTAAGGATTCCCTTCAATACTATCTGTTCTGCAGAGCAATTATCAATACATAGCACTAGGAAGAAAAATAGAAAACTCTATTGCTGGAGGGTTTGATTGTTGAAAGGGACAATTTGAGGCATGTAGCTCCATTTGGGGTGGAAAGTCTACAAAGCAAGCTGGGCTTCACCTGCTGTCACACCCTTCTCCAAAGACTCTCCTGCTAGACAGCCGATGCCCTGAGCTGCTCGCTCGTGGAGGGATGTGGTATCAACAGAGTATCCTTGGCCAATCCTGGTGCCAATGGGGCGATGAACGTGAATGAGGACCTGAATGTCGCTGAGGCCAGGAGAAAGGAACAGGTCGTGTGCACGCAGGGTCCTCAGGGCGACTCCTATGGTGGCTCTAAAGCAAGGGACACTGGGCAAATAGCAAGTGATAATGCACGGGAAAGAGTCCCCGTTTTCCTGGTGCAAAGGGCCTCTGCACTGGGGGCCTCCCCTGCTTTTCTGCATTTTACTCTCAGGGAAAACAGAATGTGAAGGCCAAAGACATGTTTGCCCCACCCCTCCCTCTGGAGCTTTCCTTGTAGCTACACTGTACCTGGTCTAAGCTGATCTTTCTCTTGATGGGTGCATGTGTTTAATTCTATGGAAATTCCTGGGAGTAGGGTTCCCTTCCCAGAGAGGCTCAGAAATCGACTATCATGAATGCCGAAACTCCAAACTACTCAGACTTGGACCACTGGACTTTCCCCCGTGTGGCCTCTAGGTGGCTGAGCTTCCTTAATTTAGTTTGGGGGAGGGGACCCTATCATGAGAGAGAGTTGCGAACTGCATTAATCAAAGATCTCTTTCTGGATGAAAACTCCTGAGGCAATCTGCAGTCAACCCCCTGCCCTGGGTATCTTTAAGTGACAGGATCTGTCTGTTCATGTGCTTATGAAAACATCTGTATAGCTAACACTTCAGACAGAACTGTAAACACTTCCATGATGGCTTCAAGGTCTACCTGTTTCTCCCCCCAGCAATCATTCAGAAAGCAGGATTCATTATTCCAGGAAGTTGATTAAGCCTGGCAGTTTGTACTCACTGGTCAGGAATGGATGGTACTTCCAACATTGCTTTGGTTCTGGTAAAAGTGTTGATCAAGTGGTATTTAGAACATTAAAGCTGATCCTTTGTGCTATAATATGGTAGCAGAGACGTGACTGTTTCCTTAACTAATGTGATTTCCCAATAGAGTTTGATAACCCATGTTGAGAGGATTGATGTGACTCAATCTTTCCAGCATCTCCTGAACCAATTCAATTTGGTAGAGTACTATGTTCATGGATGCCATTTATTTAGCCAGTCTCAGTGTCCCAATATCAGCGGGGGTCTATATTAGCAACGAAGCTTATATGGAGGTAGGCCTTCTGAACTATGTAATTTGGCTGAGTACAGACCATGCTGCAGATTGTGGTAAATTAAATACAAAAATATGGATATACAACTGGAGGACATGGTTATTTTCAGGTCCAGAACTTGGACCTAGAGATGAAATTTCCCTCTTGCTGTGGTTTAGAAGGGGTTGAATAATATCTGCTTAAAAACAGGAGACTGTTTGCTATGGCCTGTGTGCTAGATAACCCTACCTATGAATAGGGGACATCCTTCAGTGATGCCAAGCTTATTCTGTCGAGAGATGGTCAGTGGGTGCTTCTCTAGAAGAATGCCTTAGATGACTCCTGATGTTCCTGGCAAGGTCATGTTAGAGCATCTTGATTCATCTTCTAAAACATGGCCAGCAATGATTTTTATCCCAGCGGTTGAGGTAGAACATAACGGCTGAGGGAGAAGTGTCTTTGATTGGTTTCCTAGGCACATCTCCAGATGAGTACGCAAGTCAAAACATGGCTATGTGAGATCCTGTGACTTTTCTTAGCTCCTCTGGGAACAAGCCCTGCAGCCTTGAGTTCCAGCACTGGAGGGCGAGGTCTGCTCACCCCCTCAGCATCTGCTGCTCGGGAAGGAGCAGGGACACCTTCTTCCCATGATCTTGAGTCAAACCCTCTGCTCCTGGTCTCCATGTCTCTATGTAGTAACTTGAGCTGAGATCTGAAGAGCCGTGAGAAACCAGCTACTTGAACTTCTGGGTAAAACAGGGTTAGAGCTGGAATGAGGAAGCTGGAAAGGAAGAGACTGAATGAGGTGGTGACGTGTATCCAAGGCGCTCTAGATATAGCTCCAGCCTGGTTTGCTTCATGGTGCCTGGCACCTCACCAAGCAGAGCTTAATGTTCCAGGAGCTATTCGGCATGGTTGTTACCATTCCTTCCCAATTCCTTTGTGTGTGGGGTGGGGGGAGAGTGTGGCTCAAATGCTCTGGGACAAGTAGGTGACAGCCATGTCAGTGGTGGCACACCTGTAGAATGCTATTAGCACCAGTATCCCAGCAGGCTGCTGAGAAGCTTGGGTAGCTGCCTTTGAGATAGCAGGACACAAGCTTCTAGAAGTAGCCCTGCTTACTGAATTGGGAAAACAACTCAAGAAAATCCATGGGGGATGTATTGCATCTTGAGGCTGACCCGCTTGCTCCCCTGCTTACAGTTGTGTGTAGATCTGATCTGCTTTGAATGTAACAGACACCACCTGGATGCATTGCAGCTCTGGCTTTCCGAGGTGTCCTGAGGCTGCTGCCTGGTACTTGCTCGGAGAAGTCTTTCATGGTAGAAGGTGCCAAGATCCTTGGTTCTCTTGCTCAGCCTCTTAGATGCTGGCTTTGTCTTGAAGAGGCTTTCTCAAGTGGAGACCCTGATGCTTTCTTCCCTCTTATCTGTCTTGCCTGTCTTGCTGTTCAGAGTGTTCTTGGGATTAATACCTGTGGAAGCCAAGAAGGAAACAGGATTGGGTAGGTAGAGGAGTTGAACTGTCCACCTCTCTTTTGGTCCAGCAAGCAGTTTTAAAGAGGAAGATTCTTTAAAGCTGTCCTGAGTAGGGGCAAGAACATCGGACCTCTCTATTCTGTATTCATTAGTCACTGGCAGGGGCAATGTCAGGAAATGGGCATGTAACCTAGGCGAAGGCAGTTCTTTGGCTGAAAGGACTGACTGCTAAGGGTTGTCTGCTAACAAGTGAAGTCATCAAAATAAAGGGTGTCAGGGGAGCTGAGTGGCATGTCACAGCATATTGCTCGACAAGCATAAGTTCCCCAGAGATGGCATCTCTTCCTCACTCAGTTTGCTTTATCCCAGTCTCCCATGTTGTGAGTGATGGGATCAAGCCACTTTTTCTACTCTTTTTTTTTTTTTTTTTAAAGCAAGTGAAGCTTGTAAAACTAGAGATTGCAGCAAGGTAGGTAAAGCATGGTGATGGCCGAAGGGATGCTATCTCATTGCTGCTTCAATTCAAAGGAGTACCTTTGTCTTTGAAATCAAGGTCCACTTGGGCTTATTCCTGAGCTCAGAGCAGACAGTCAATCTAGCGAGGCTTGTGGGTAGTGCCAGGTTCTACCCAATTGGCTGGTGGGGTCTAGTTTTGTCACTTCTGGGTCACCAACCCTGAGTCAGTGGATGATGGATAGGTGTCCCATCTGCCCCATGGAGCCCTCAAATCTAAAACTGTCATTCAAGGGTTTCCTGCCATACATTCTAAGGTTCAGACCCCTGTGGAATGGACAATGTCTGACTTCAACTGGAATTGTCACTCTGGTCACCTCTGAGTATTTCTACCACATGTCCAGAAGGTCAGACCATAGAGAAGATCTACACCAGGCCCACTCACTGTGAGCTTTCAGAGTCTCAGGATGGGCTCATCCAGAAAATGTCAGATAATCTGCAAGACAAATAACTTGGTCTCTTAAATGACAAGAAATAACTCACTTTAACCCTGATCATGGGATTCTTGCTGTTGGTTCCTTCTGGAGGTGGTGGGTATTTCTTATGGCCTCATGTCTGGGAGGCACGTGCAAGGACGGCCCACCTTTAGGGATGCTGAGATTTCTCACTCAAACATCTTTTCATTGTAAAGGTTCCTCTCCCCACTTTGATTCATGTGTGAAAAATGTGAGATCCCTAAATGGTTTTCCGTTTATTTTACTCAAGTCCTGCCCTATCGATTGATGGTGCTTGTAACCTCGCAATCTTCTAACCCTATCATTCAGTCTATACCTATTAATGAACAATTATTATCAAAAAGCAAAACACAACAATGCAAAAAGCACGTTCAGAGTTCTGCCCAAGGGAATATCTCATATAGAAAAAACTTATAGCTGCCACTCTAGTTCTTTGAACTAACCAATAGAAAGACCAAGTTCAGGGGTTATGGAAAAGATAAAAATATTTTGGAGGGACTTATGCAAAGACAGTAGCTCTACCCTCATGTCGTTATTCAAAAATTATCTCATGGTAAGTCTTATCTATAATCCATCCACTTCCTGTTCTGTATTTTGAAGCAAACATCATCAGTTTGTATGCATTTCTTAAAAAAAAAAAAAAGACACACAGAGGGCCCTTCCAGCATGACAGCATAAAGAGTTCTGGGGTGGACCTGTTCCCTGGGGAAAATATTAACTATTTAAAGTCTCTGGAAATGGCCCAAAGGTCCTACAGCAAATGAATATACATTTAATCAAGAAAATTTACAGTATAGAACCGCAGAGTCTTTGGTTTTTGAACCAAGATCTGCAGACTCCCTTCTCCCATTTAGCTCAGGGAGAGGTTGAACTTCACTCCAGCATGGAACAGCCAAGGACCCAGTGCCCCCTTTCCCCTCAGCTCCCAGCTTTCTTTTCAGGGAGGTGCAGGACGTCAGCCTTCCTCATCCTGTTCCAGTGACTTGCTGCTGAGACTAAGTCCTGTATGCGTACGGCTGAGATGCAAGGAACCCCCTCCTTCCACCAGACCACCACCCTTGGGACCAAGGTTCTACCTTGGGTTCTGTGCTGCTGAAAATACTGGGACTCATGGGGCAGGGGTTTCATGGTGAGAAGCAAGCCGAGGAGACCTGGAGTTGCTGGCCCCATCCACCAAGGGCTCACCTCCTAAAGTGAGGGTATAGGAGACGCTCACAATTTTCCCCCACCACTAGCACTGGAGCTGTGGCTCACATTCTGCTCTCTGGATTGAAAGCCATAGACCAGAGCTCCAAATCTCTTGGCGTGGAACTGACTTCAAAGACAAGAATATGGAGACCTCCAGGCCAAAGGGCACTCTTAAACATGGTAGAAGTTAGGGTAAAAAGCAATTGGGACGTTGATAGCTTCATGGGAGATACAGGCTAAACTACAGGCTGGCTAGTTTACCAGTAAATGGGGGGAAGAGCTCCTCAGCTGGGAGGGACCCTTCTGGGGGCAAGACAAATCTTAAATGCTGCCCGTGGGCATCCGGAAGAGAGGGAATGACCTCCTTTGAGGTTGGATGGATTGGGGTACCTGATCAAGCTTCAGATAGGCCCAACCAGTTGAATCTCCAAGGAGACATGCACCATGTAACAGACACCTTGATTTAGAGATTTCTCAAGTCAAGAACTCAGAATGGGGTAGAATAAATGAGTCCGTTTGCTATTTTTTTTAACAGAATTACTCATGTTCTTTAAAGATCTCATTTGTCTTATTCAAAAAAGTTGTCTTCTGGAGGTGTCTTTAACAATAGATGAGGTATCTAGGTTGCAAGCTGAGATTAACGTGTTTGTCTCTCTAGGGGACATTGCGAAGAGATTGTTCTACCAAAGTGTGGTTATTTTTAATGGAAGCTATTAGGTCTTTGCAATACTGGAGTATCTCTCCTTTTATCAGTTCTGGGTCAAAACAGGCAGGAGCCAAGTGCATTGGGCCTCCTGTGACTCTCTCAATGGGTGACAGTTCATGAGTTCCCAAAGAGGTGGGTCTGAGGTTTAGAAAGACCAACAGTAATGCTTTTGGCCAAGGTATCTGGAGGGCCTGTACAAATTTTGCCAACTGAGTCTTCATGTCCTTAGTGTGTTCGACTAAACCAGAGGATTGAGAGTAGGAATGGCAGTGAAAGTGTTGTCAAACCAGCCAAGTAGTGCAGACTTGAAGTACTTGAGCAGTAAAATGGGCTGCTCAATCACTGAAATTCAAGAGAACTTCCCCAGGTAGGTATGGTCTTTTTTCCAAAAGGACTTTAGCCATGGAAGAGGCAGTAGCCTGTCTGCAAGGGAAGGCTTTGGTGCAGTGTGAAAACATAGACCATGACTAAAATATATTTATATCCATGGGATCGACGAAGTCGTGTGAAATGCATTCGCCGATCTCAAATGGTCCATTAGGCAGTTTAAAATGTCTGGGAGCAGCATGAAAGAACTTCCCCAGGTTGTATTTTGCACAAGTGAGGTAGGCACTCTTTTTCAGTCTTGTTAACGTTTCCCCATCTATATTCATGCATGTTGTCAGTAGCCAATGGTTTAATACAGGCACAATGGTGAAGGGTGGGAATTTGAGTGTCTGACAGCTTGGGTTTGGACTAAACAACTCAGTTTTATCTCTTTTGCCAATCCACCAGTGGAATGGTTGCATTTCTGATCTTTTTTCCTTTCTGAGGTTGATGGTTGGGCTTCCCTAGCCAGTTTTTCTAACTTATCACTTGGGGAAATCTCCCTTCCGGACTGTGACAGAGGTTTGACTGCTGTTCGTTCCTTTTAAGGGTAGCATTCCTTGCAGAAATATGAGCAAGGTGATTTCCCTTAGCTTCCAGAGAGTCAAGGTTAGGATGCTCCAGAATCTTACTCACTAAAGCAGCAGGTAAAAGTACCGCATCCAATAATTTCTAAACGTAGGGACCATTTTAAATTATTTCCACTGGAAGTAAGGAAGTCACATTGCTTCCACGACATTCCAAAATCATGAGCTATTCAGAAAGCATGTCTACTGTCAGTGCCCTTGGCCAATGTACAAGCCCATGTAAGAGAGTATAATTCAGCCCATTGGACAGACGTAGCCATAGGTAAAGGTGCTTTCTCAGCCTTAACCAAATGGGCAGTGGAAGTAATGGCTCTAAGGCAAGGGGGATCATCTGGGTCACAGGGTCCCCTTGCTGTCTATAATATCCTGTGGTTTGATGGTGGTCCCTGTCTTTTTGGGTGAGTACCCCAAGGGCATTCCCTTTTCATATACAAAAAGGAAGAAAGAATCTTGACAATTGGGATACCCAAGAGTCTGTGAGTTCATCAAACCTATGTCATCCAGCTCTTTCCCATAAAATTCTGTAGGGGTGGTGATTCTTTAGTAAAATGTAGAGGTTTGGCCATAAGAGAAGTTTGGAATACAGTTTCAGCAATAACCAACTAACCCGAGAAAAACTTGCAGTTGATGCTTAGTTTTGGGTTTGGGAGAACTTAGATACAGACAGATTTCATGGCATCCTAAGTGCAGCTCTTGTTCTGATATCAGATGCCCTAAATGGCAAACTGCAATTCCAGTGAAACCGCCCCTGTTCTGAAAGGAATCAGGCTGAAGGCTAGTGCAGTTCCAGTTGGAACACCGTGATTTCAAGAGTCAGGTCGAAGTGCTAAATGAGTACTTGAGATACGGAAAGACTTAACCAGAAAGGATGAAGCCTCAAACTAGATCCTGAATAAAACCTGGAGAGCTTCAAAATGCAAACAGGGTGGAAGTTTGGATCCAGGAGAAAGACCTACCCTCAAACTGCAGGGCCAGCGAGAAAAGCAGCAAGCATCAATTGGGTTATTATGGGAACTGCACCTGTTTGTTCACCTGCCTCAGTGCCATCAAGGGTCTTCTCTGGATCCCTATATGGGCCATCAAAATGTTAACCTTAAATACACTGCCAGGTATCTCTCCAGAAAAATTGGGTCTACTCGGGATTGGCATAGAAGTGCCATTCGGGGTCTGCATCCCTGGCAAGCCACATGTAAGTCCCGTGCAACAAGGAAAGAACTCTTTTGTTGAGGGGAAAAGGAAGTTGGGAGGGTTATAGTAAACAGTCCATTGGAGGAATTGAGTGTCTTTTCATTGGCTGAGTTATGACAGTCTCTCATTGGCTGAGCTCTCGCCATACAAAAAGCGTTCATCCTGTTGGGTTCGAGTATCATTGTAGGGTATGAGATTCCTCTTCTGGTCTCCTAATTCTAATTGAGTTTTTTTTTGTTGTTGTTTTTGTTTTGTACTTACCAGTAGGAAGGGTCTAATTTTTCACATTATGGTCACCAACTTGGAAAGTCTACATGGTAGAGCTTTGCTTCTGGCCACCTGACAGAGTTCCTGCATCAAAACATCACCACTAAAGACCAAACACCACCTGTGGGTTTGCCTCTCTCTATATGTTCTCACTGTCACCTCCACATGGAGGTGGTCTTTACCTTGGTCACTTCCAAGCACTCCATGTGTCTGGAAGGTAGGACGTAGACGGTAGGTCTTAGGTCTATGCCCAGCCTTTCTTACCATGGTTTTGTCAAGGTTATGACATTCTAATCCAGGATGTAAAGGGAAAAACTTGACCCTTCTACTCAGTACTCTACTACAATAAGGTGACCCTTGAATAATACAGATTTGAACTATGCAGGTCCACTTATGCTTTTTTTAATGGTAAATAACTTGATACTACATGATCAATGGTTGGTTGTATCTGCAGATACCAAACCACTAATACGGAGGGGCCAAGTAGATGGAGAGCTAACTATAAGTTATATGTGGATTTTTTTTCAACTGCATGTAGGGTCAGTGCCCCTAACCCCTGAGTTGTTCAAGGGTCAATTGTTCTACTTCACCCAGATGTGTGGTTTTTCCACACATAAAGCAATTCTGCATCACCGTCTGGGTGTTCTATCATTTAACTCAATTCTGACACCATCTACCTGGAGAGAAGTATCAGATCCCCCATGGGTTCAGGTCTCAGTCCCACAGGACTGTTCACCTCCTACTTCAGACACCAATCATAATTCCAGGTTGTTACCTGTGCTTCTGATCGACTGGCTCTTAATCGGTGGTTCCCATGACCTCCTCCTTGGGGTCAGTAAACTTGCTAGAGCAGCTCACAGAACCTAGAAAAACACTTACTAGCTGGCTAATTTATTATAAAAGGATACAACTCAAATCTCCAGATGGAAGAGAGATATAGGGCAAGGCGTGTGGGGGAGGGGCAGAGAGCTTCCATGCCATCTCCAGGAGCATCGTCCTTCCAGCACACGCATGTGTTTACTGACACGGAAATTTCAGCCAGCGCTACCCATCACCTCCACCTCCAGGGAGGAGAAAGAGGCTGGAGATTGATTATATCATTGGTTCTTAGTCATCAGGTCAATCATGCCTACATAAGGAAGCCTCTATAAAAACCCAAAAGGATGGGGTTTGGAGACTTCCGACTCCCTAATCCTAAGGTTGGCTCCCCTGGCAACCAACCCCCATCTTAAGGGCTCTCCAAAAGTAACATCGTTAACATAACAGTGTGGTTGAAAGGGGCTTGTTATGAATAACAAGACACCCATTTTACCTCTATAGCTCTAGAACTATTTCAGGAACTGGGAACAAAACTAAATACTATAACAAGATGCTCCGACGGCTCTTGTAATTTCCTATAGAAGGGTTTCAGGGGCTGTGTGCCAGGATGAGGACTAAGACCAAATGCATATTTATATTACAATATCACAGGGGATAATCTGCAAGATAACCAATATAGACTCTTCAAAAAGTCATTGGCTCTTCCTTGCACACAGGGCTCAGCCACAATCCTTATAAAGAGGGACCCACATATCAGAGGCTGCGATGCTCTGTTGTACATTCTAGGCTTTGTCTTGGAAGAGCTTCTTGTTTTTGCTGTTGCTACTTTGTCCTTTACTGGCATCTGGCTCATCTGGCTCCATGGAGAAGCCTGGAGAGACCTCATGAGAAGAGCCAAGGATTAGCTTTTTCAGGCCACGTAAAGTAAAGCCTTCCCTTATGTTAGTGGGAATCAGGATTGGGGGCATCTCAAGCTGGAAACCAGAGAAGGTATAGTTGGTGATTCTCTCATGTCTTTAGTGCCGAGGACTTAGCGGTAGGATAAGGGGCCAACTCTGAAAGGGTGAGGATTTGACTGCAGTGGCAAATGAATCCTGTCGTAGCCTCACCTGTGTGCCCTTCTGGCTATTTGTACCTGGTTCTCTCCTTTATATCTTAGTTTTATCATTAAATCTGGTTTCTGAACACAAAGAACATGCTATACTGTCCTCTTAGTCTGAGGGTGGGGGATTGCATGTGGGTAACCTCTTCTAGAACAATCTATTTCCCTTGATGCTGGATTGGTGTAGTTACCTGATAATCAAGTTTTAGGTGAACTCAGCCATTGGTGTCTTCTGCAAAGGTCTCTATCATAACACATACCATCTTGGTCCAAATTCTTAAGTTAAAAACTCAGAAGGGGTAATAAAACTCACTGAGGCCACTGCTGTTAGGGTGTTTCGATCTTTCTCGTCTTAAAGGCAATGTCTTCAACGACTTTGGATTAAAGGGTTCCCCTCAACTCTAGAAGCCTGGTGGGAAGAAGGGCCCTAGTAAGAGCTTTTGTTGCTGTTCTAAGCCTTTCCAGAGGCATTGCCAAATGGCTCACCATTAAGGCTCTCCCTGAATGTGACTTTCTTGCCCATTGCTTATGGGGGAATCGCTCTGGGGGAGAGATGAGTGTACAGTCTCTACATAATGTCTCTATTTGATTCTATTAATCAAACGAAATTTCAAACACCACTTCCTTAGCTATTTAACATTTAATGAGCTACTTAATGTGTATATGTGGGCAGTACACAGCTGTGCAAGGGACTGAGTCTGTTATGAATTGTGACTTCCTTCTGTACTGCAATAAAAATACTGCAGATAAACAATGTGACAGTGCAAATAACACACGTTTCAAAGTGAAACTATGGGCTTAATAGGAAGTAGAATGGAGTCTATCTATCATCAGGATTTCTGTGCAGGTGGGTGAAGAACAAATGAATAGTCCATGACCAAGAGTCAACCATGCCTGAAGCCAAGGAATGAACGGACAGTCCTGTGGCCCAGAAGCAAATGAATGTGACCCACCATCTGAAGCCATAGATGTAGCAATAGGATGAAAAATTCAGAGGATGCCCATTTTGTCCTCTCTTTGCTTGCAGTTGAAAAGTTAAGAGACCCCATGTGCCCTTGCAAGTGAGTGACGATGACAAGAGCAGAGACATGACATTCAACCTGCAATCACTTGGCAGTTTTTTAAAACTTGGCCTTGAGTATCTGGCCTCTTTAATAATGAGTGTCGAGTTGAGTGAGTTCCTCGTTGGCGATTTCTTGGCTGTTGCTGAGGTGACTAGATTGAGTTAAATGTTGAATTAGTCAGCACCACTTGGAATTCTGCAGTCTTGGGAGTTCTTGTAGGAATGGCAGGATTTGCCAGAAGCAGAGGGACAGACCGCACTTCAAGAATGATAAGCTTTGACGTCTTGTTTTAATGGAGGAGATGGAGGAACAGAAGTGAGATAAACTTAGAAGGTACAAGGACTTCAGATTCTGGCTGATCCTGCATGAACGCAGTAGAGCAAGTTCTGCTGGAATATTCTGAGACCATAGACCCAAGTTCCCAGCAGTGGGGCCTTGCTAGGGATGCCCTTGACTTCAGAAGTGAGGTCAGGCTCCTTGGCAGAACCTAGGGAATCTCCTGTCCTATCCTGTGGGGTCCAGGATGGTCCTAGATGGGCCTGAAAATGGACTCTGCACTAAGTAAAGTACTCCTCTGGCTCTCTTCCTGGGGGCCTTCCCAGCGTGGATCAGGAGAATCAACTTGCCCTTGCAAAGGGACCTGAACTGGAACTCCTCCAGAGAGTCACCTCCCCCTAAAGAGGATAAGTCCCTTCTTAAGGGGATTCCCGCACTTCTTCAATGGATGGAATTCTTTCTCTTTGGGGAATCTCAGATTTCTGAACAATGCTTCTGTGTACCAAAGCTTGCATCCTGATTAATCTGGAAGAAGGACCCTTTGAGTTCCAGTTTCTTCATGAAGTTATGCCCTGTTCTTCATCCAAAGGTCTGCTGGTCTATGAGCTGACCCAGTCGTTGTAGGAATCAGCTCGCGTTGCGCACATCTCTTATCAGCCTGCACACTACATGCCTTGAATCCTGAAAACTAAATGCCCTTCTTCTCCATGAGGGTCCCAACCGGAGATAGAATCCATGTCGGATGACTACTCATAGGCATGGGCTGCATTGAGGGAACCAATGAGAGATGACATCCCTCTGCTAGTGTCTCAAGGCTTCATCACACCACTTCCCCTCCCAGAACTGAAAAGGCAGGGGAAATATCCAGGGTTCATTGGGCCCGATTGTGAGCTGGAGCCATGGAAGCTGAAGTCCGAAAGAGATGCAGCCAGTGGTTGGAGGAAGGGGACTAAATACCCCAACCTCTCTCCTCTTGTCTATCATCTGCTGGTAACTCTCACTGGGTCCATCAACTGGTTCTTTTGCCCTCTGTCTTCCAGATGAATATAAACAAATGATCCTCCCTCTCAGAGCACAGAACCAGGGGCAGGATGCTAGAAAGAGTGGATCTTTGGAGGCAAACGAAATCAGGCTGACAGCAGGATAGGAGTGGGTGTGCTATTTCTTGGTTTATGCTCAACTGTGAGGATTGACAGTTTCTGGTATATAGAGCAATGTATGGTTCTCTGCCGCTGGGGACCTTTGCACTGAGCTGGCTCCTGTAGATCTGGAGCCTTTTCACCTTTTTATTATAGTTCTCCTGCCTGACGCAGTCATAAGGAGATTCCCTCCAGGCTGCTCCCAATACACTGCCCTTTCTGCTCTATCGACCGCTGTCGCCGTCACAGCTACCCTTCCTGTTCCTACTCTTGCTTCCCTCAGGTTCCCACTGACACAGATCTCGCAGCTATGCCATCGGCTCCACACCTGCTGTCCCTGACAACAATGCAGATTAGAAATCAAGTGCCTGGTACGTTTTGCAGTAAAATTATCCCTGGTTCTTAGTTTTCACCAGAGCATTGTTCTTTGGCTGTGGTTCTCAGCACGATGAGAGCCACATGTAAGAGGGTGAGACTAATCCGTGGCTCAAAAGGCTGGCAAGGGTACAGGGATCTGGACTCTCAACCCCGAAATGGTCTCTTCATGAACTATAACAGGAATTATCTAGCGTCTCGGAAATGTCTATAGTCTCTGTGGTGTGTCCTAGTGTGGGGGGGAAGCAGATGTCCCGTGCAGTCTCTCTCCTGGCATCTCTTTGCCATTTTTGTGCCCAGTGGCTCCTGAAGCACTTCTAACAGCCAACACTGGCATCTTATTGTTAGAGGCCAGAACTCAAGGTGTGGTCAGTACAGACGTGAAGTATAAACACCTTATCCAATGACTGGTGGCTGCAGGGGTATAAATACTCCAGCTCCCTCACCACCATGAGGCCAACTTGGGATGATTTATGTGGTCTCCTGAGCTCGCCTGTAGAACTGAACGCGTTACCCTCTGTGGAACCAGGCTTGATACTAAGGCCTCAATGCTTTGCCTTCCTGGTCCCATTTCCTTGCTCCCTGACTGATGGGTCCGGAGGCCACTTTCTAATAAGGTCCCCTCCGAGATTCAGGCCAAAGTTAAGGCGGTAGGCTACCTAGGTTTCTCACGTGGTTGTTTTTGCTTGGAGTGTAGCACTTTGGAAATTGTCAGGAGTGGATGTAACTGCTAAACTCAGTTTCCTGAATTTTAATATGGGCCTAGCGCCTTTAAGACAGAGGCAGAGATGGGCTTTAAACTTGGAATTCCCTAGATCCTGGCATCAAACAACAAGTGTGACGGGGTTGAGAGGAAAACAGAAGTGAAGACAGCAAGAGGAGATGGCAAAATTGCCGACTAGAATACCAAATAATCCTAATTCCAAGGGACCCCAGGCTGTGACTGACTCCTTATGCTGGGGTCATCCCCTCACCAGGTAGCTAAAAAGCCTGTAAAGTAAGTTGAATAAACCAGGCGAGATTTTCTGCACGTAGGAAGGAAACCTATGGTAAATTCTACTGGAAAGCCGGTCTTTAAAAAGAACACTAAAAAACCAACAAACAAAAACACTCATCTCAACATATAAGGAGGACTTGCTTAATTACGGCCATACGCAAGTGCATTCACTCTGAAAATTCATCAAGCTCTATACTTATGATTTGTGCACTTTGCTGTATGTATGGGATAAAAATTTACTGTAAAGAAAAAACATAGACATAAAAATACTGACTTGGGAATTCTGCCCACAATCCTATTGCTGCTAAAATGAAAAAAATAGGGGCCAGGATTCAATCATGGGGAAGGGGGTAGGACCTCACGTGCCTCCTTCTCATGCCACTGGCCCATGCTTTGCCATGACTTTCCCTCTCTGTCCCCCTTTTCCAAGGTCAACTGACTTTGGGTAGAAATAAGGGGGATGCAGAAAAGACTTGTTTCTGCCTTAAATAGATAGCTTGGCTTGGCCTCTGTCCTTTCCCAGACACCAGCAAAGATTTCAACTTCGAAATCTCCTACTTGATGACAAAGCCTGTGGTCCCCCGGCCATTGGGGGAGGCTGCCATTTCTTTCTTTTGAAGCACCCTCCTCCCTGGTAACCAGACGCAGTGGCTGAGAACTAGCCGGGCATCTGTTCATGAGGCCATAAATCAGGAGGCCTCAGATGGGGTCAGGCCTGGTCAGATTGCTGATGGCATTAGGGTAACGAATGGGGAGTGGGGTGTTTATATTAGTTTTGGCTCTCGAGTTGAGGGGAAAATGCCAGCGTTTAGCTTCATGATAAACTCAGCCCCAACACATCCTGGGTCAGCAATTTATGTTTTAAAGATCCCTTGGGAGGAGCCGTGGCGGAAGCTCCCTGGGAAATCATGGCCACCTGAGCAGGGCTGCCCTGATGTGGGAGGAGGATGAGGCGAGACACGGATGGAGGGAGGGGGGCTGGACAGGGGACTGGAGCGGAGACTGGGCAAAGGTGCTTGTAGGGGGGGTGGGGGATGCCTGTGTGAAATAAAGGGAGAAGAAGCAGGAACAGGCAGGGAGAGCCTCAGATCCCAGTGCAGATCTGATAAGGGCTCAACTCCATAGGGCCTCCCGAGAAAAAACTGCCCATTCGGGAAGCTCCACGGGGATAGCAATGGCCAGGCCCTTGGACCACCCCCCGCCCAACTCTACTCAACCATCAGCTGGGGTGACCTGGGAAGACCATGGAGACATCATGGGTGCCGTGATGGGTTGCAAAAGCACTGCTGCTCTGTGCTCTCCTAGGACTGAACATCAGGTTCTTTCTTGAAGGGCGATGGACATCCGTGGCTGCCACATGGAGATCTCCTTACTTGCACTTCCCCTTCCAAGAATTCAAGTTCTTTGGAGAGTCTGGCTGATGCCTGCAGAACAAGTGCCCATCTTAATGTGACCCTTGTAGAACACGTGGTACCTGTAGCTCATTTACAACTGTGTCTGCAAGCCTAATGGCAGGTGTCGTTTGAGAGGTACCTTAATCACCTCACACAGCTGCAACCCCCTTATAACTCTTTGAAAAGCCAAAAGTCAAAGGGGCTGAAGCTCTGTATTTAGTAAACCTTAGTGTCTCCAAGCGCCTGCTTTGTCGACCCAAAAAGCATAAGAGGGGGGATGGGAAAGAGCCAGTAAGGTTACGTGTTGGTTGAGGTTGCCCTCAGAAGTGTCACATCCCCAGTGCTTTCAGGCTGGTGCTGAGTGCTGGCTTAGCCCAAAGCCAAGCAAGACGGAGAAAGGTAACAGGCAAAGAGGCAGAGACTCCAATGCTCACTGTGGCCAGCTGAACTGAACTGAAGACAGAGTGACAGATTGCATTTTCCAAAAATGATCACAGTATTTCCTGTCCACTTTGCCAAGCCCACTCAATGGCTGGGAGCTACATCCTCACCCCTGGAGCCTAAACCAGGCTTTGCGGCTGCCTCGACTGATCAAATATGGCAGAAATGACCCTGTGTCTTCCAAGACTACATCACAAAAGAGGACATAGCTTCCATCAGGCACTCTTTTAGGATGCTTGTTCTTGGAAACTGCAACCATGCTGTGAGGAAGCCCAAGCATCCCCGAGGAGAGGCCCATCTGGTAAGGAACCAATAACCAGCACCAACTCATCAGCCATTTGGGGTAGGGGGAAAGAATCCACTTCCAAGAGTGCTCAGTCAAGTTGTCCCAAGTGATGACATGGGGAAATGTTGTCCCCACCCCCATCCCATGTCCAAGCAGATCCATGGACAAAATCAATGGCTTCTCTTTGGTTATGGCATTCAGTCTGGGCAAAAGATACAAAGAGCATCCCAGCTCTGAAACACCAATTGTGAGATCTAGGAAAAGAATACCTAATTTTATAGATGAATAAAGGTTCTGAGAGGTGAAGTCATGTGCCCGAAGTCACAGAACTGGTAAGAGAACAACTATTCAAGCCCAGATCTGCCTGACCCTAAACCCTGTACTTCCCTATGCTACTAACTAATCTGATCATTGACTGTCTTCATGAGCTTTCCAAACAGAGGTCAGTCAACCCCACATTCAGCACACAAAGTACTTTTTGGCCTCTCGAAATCAAGGATTCTTAGGACATACAAGATATGAAAGATACTCTCCCTCTCTGCAGACTTCACGTTATGGAGAGGGGGCACCACCATCTCTAGTTGCTGAGTCTCAGAATCAGACACGGGGTTGCTGAGAAAAGCGTGTGTGCTTCATAGAACTGTAAATCAGGGACACTTTGTCTTCATGACAGAAGATAAGCAATGCCTGCCCATCTCCTAGCTGAGCCTCCGTTTTCTTGGCTGTAAAATGGGGATGAGGAACTTGCCCAAGTCTACGCATCCTGGAAGGACTAGTGGTTCAAATCCTGACCTCCTAATCCATTGCTCTCCCTACTACATCCGAGCTGCCCCCAACGCCAAGTAGAAAGGATATGCCAATAATCTGAAACTTATTTCTACCCTGAGCCCCAAAAGGCTCAGCCTATAGCTTGCTAGCAAATGCTGTGGACCCTTGTTGCTGGCTCAGACCCCAGAGCTGGTCCCCTTCTATCATACATTCAAGTCCCTACAAGCACAGGCACCTTGGTATCGTCAAGATGGAAGCTAGCCCACACGAATGCTGTGTGATGGTGAACAAGACACACTCCTTCTCTGGGATCCTGTAGTCTTTACAGATGAAGGTGTATTCATTCACCAAGGGACAGGACCTTTGCTGGTAACATACGGTGGTTATGGGCTCTGCACTGAGAAGCGCGGAAAGGAAACATAATCCACAAGCCAGGAAAACTCATAAGGATGGGACATGGGATGGTACCAAGGAAACTAGGTAATGGCTGATGACGTGCTGGTAGTGTCCATCCCAGGCTCACAGGTACCTTGGAGAGAAGCAGACCCAACTCTTGGGGTACCTTGGAGAGAAGGTACCTAGGAGAGAAGCAGACCCAGCTCTTGGGGGCCATGTAAGTGGGAGGCCAAGTCAGTGACCCATCCTGGGATCAGGAATGAGACAGAGATAGGCCAGCCAAGAAATAGGGAGCTGTGTTGATTAGTGCCTGAGGCCCCAGGTTTGGTGTCAGACCCTAGCTTGCCTCTTATCTGCTAGGAAACCTTGGGTGAGCTACTTGAGTCCTTTTCCCCCCAATCTATAAAATGGGGATAAGGTTACCCAACTCTGAGCACTTGATGACAATCTATGTAATCACACCAAGTCCTTATTAGTGCCTAGCATGCTGAGTGCTGAATAAACTCTCTTAATGAGACTGCAACTGTCTGCTTGTTCATGGCTGCTGCTACAATGGACTGTGACAAGGGCCACTGGAAGGTCACAGGCTGAATTTCCTAGGAAATGGACTGAAGTGAAGTTTAGAGAGTGACCTTGGGATCAACCCCTATGGAAGGGGGGAGAATTGATCTCCAGTGTGAACCCAACGACAATGTTGGCCAATCCTATGGGAGCCCTGGAATGACCCTTCTGAGGTATCCTGGGATGGTCTGGCCAGGCCTTGATACCCCTGCACAGGCATGTCACTGGTTGTGGGCTACACAGGGAAGAGCATGACCTTGGGTTAAGCAGCTCTCTGCAGCTGATGTGATCTATGAAAGGGGATCTGCGTGGTACCTCCCAGATATTTGGAGGTGGGGTGGAGCAGGGAAGGCTTCCTGGAGGAGGTGGCATCTGAGCTGAGCTCTTAAAGTTTCTGTGAATAGGAGTTGGCCAGGTGAAAGGTCTTGGAGGGAGAGTCTAGACAAAGACATCACAAGTGAAGAGTAGAGGGAAGGTGGGGGAAGAAAGCAGATACCAGTCCCATTGATGACCTTGGACATACAAAGCGTGTTCCTATTTCAAGCCTCTGCCCTGGGAACACACTTTTCCTAGACACCTGCGTGGCTCACTTCCTGTCTACATACAGGAAGGCTTCCTAAGGAGGCTGACGGCTCCCTAAAATGGCCCCTGCTGCAGTCCAAGCCTTACCCTGCTGGACTTCCCAGCTCTCGTTGTTCCGTGATAGGGAGGTAGTTCTGTCTTCTGTGATGCTCGTTTCTCCCCCCGGAATAGGAAACTTCCCAGGGACACTGCCTTGGGCACGCACTTTGTGTTTTCAGCATCCCCAGCACACACACTTGGCTGCAGGCAAGGGCTTTGCCCGAGTGAGGGAAGACATTGGAGAAAAGCAAGGGCCAGGTGGTAAGATGAGATGAAGTCATGTGCGGAGAACTTGGTGTGGAGGAGCTTGTTTAGAAAACAGTTCAATGTGATGCATTGCCAGGTGCGTTGAGAACTGGAATGGATGTCCTGGGGGGGACAGAGTGGCCTTCCTCCCAGAGTCCTGGAGAGACAGGGACTTGCGCTGCCGCTGACAAGGTCCATCTGCCTGTCTCCAGGCCAGATGGCACCTTAAGCCATCCCAGGTGTGGACCGTGCCAGACTCCCCAGAGAAGGCCCTTTCAGAGGTCTCTCATCAGCTTGCCTTGAAGTCTCACACCTTCCCGGGCAGGATGTTCCTTTATTGCAAACTCCCCAACTGATTGTTCTTAGGACCAAGCCCTTTGATGGTTTTATTGTCCCTAAATTCACACCAGGCCCCAATAACTTCAGAGCAGGTAGAGAATGCAGAGCAGGGAGGGTGCGGGAAGTGAATGGCCCAGGATCAAGGCAGGAGATTGCAACCTATAAATCTGCGGGCACAGACTTGCCTCTGAAGGCTTCCACGTGTGGGGCGGGGCAGCTCCTGCAGTCCCCGGCCCAGGATGCCAGGGCTAAGTGGATCAAGGTGGTCCTCCACCTTCCAGGGCTCCTGTGCGCACCTGCTTCAGCTGCATGGGAAACGGTAGGTCCATGCAGCCAATTGCTGCTCTGCCCAGCAATGACCAGCTCTAGAACCAAGTGTCACTGGAGGCTTGAATCGGCGAGGCTTTATATTGGGTCCCACACATCCAGCTCGTGCTGGGACCAGCTTAGCCAACTTGCTGACTCAGGGTCTGTCTGAGGGATTCCAGACTGAGAGAAGAATTTGGGTACAATCACGTTTGCTAATTTTCCTCCCTTCTCTGTCACATTTCCCCACTCCGTCATGCTTTCTGGGATGACCGCCCATTAAAGGGGCCTGTTAATAATGTGACCACCTTTGACATGTAAGGTTTATCCTATTGGGAACCTCTCAAGAAACTGCTTAGACCAAACCTCAGGATTGTTCCCTAAGAAGGAAGCTGGGGATATTTAACCACTAACCCCGATCTTTCATCGGCTGGGAGGATCACTCTGGGCATTAACTTATCAGCACTTCTGGATCGTTCATGATTATTGCGGCCAGAGAAAGCCCTCAGGCAGAGGTGCAAGAGCTTTAGAAGTTGGGGGGCAGGCATCAGCATGAAGGCCACAGGATGAGAGCGGTCCACTGATGTTGCAGGTAAATTTCAGGATGGGCCAAGAGGGTGTAGGGAACGTGTTCTACATTCAGAAACTTGGGTTGATGAGGTCTTGCATAGAGTTCCAGCTCCGTGAACTCCAGCTTGGGCTTGGAGTTTAGCAGCCTTCATTTATTCAGCCAACAAATATTGAAGCAACTGCTATGTTCCAGCACTGTTCAAGGTACTGAGATTGTAGACCTAAAGAGTATAGGTGCTGGGCTTCCCTGGTGGTGCAGTGGTTGAGAGTCCGCCTGCCGATGCGGGGGACGCGGGTTCGTGCCCCGGTCCGGGAAGATCCCACATGCCGCGGAGCGGCTGGGCCCGTGAGCCATGGCCGCTGAGCCTGCGCGTCCGGAGCCTGTGCTCCGCAACGGGGGAGACCACAGCAGTGAGAGGCCCGCGTACCGTGAAAAAAAAAAAAAAGAATATAGGTGCTATCTCCTATCTTCAAGAAATAGCCCTAATTTTCCTCACCCAATATTATAGAGTCACGCTTCATCATATCGCCCTACTTTGCCTCCATGGATACTCAGACAAACAAGAAAATATCAAAGGTGGCCTGCAGCTGATTAGGCTGAGATCTGAAGAAGAGGAAGCCAGATAAGCCAACAGCAGGAGTGAAGAGCATTCCAGGTCAAGGGAGCAAAGAGGAGGGGAGGGTAAGATGCGACTGGGTTTGGCATCAAACTGCAGGAAAGCCAAATCTGGCCGGCGGAGGATGGGTAGGAGATGCCTTTGGAAAGGACAAAGGGAGCTGGATTGTGCAGGACTTTGTAGGTTAGTTAGAGAAGGGAGTTTAGCTTTTATTTTTAGGCCAGTGGGAAACTAGTAGAAGCATTAAGATGAGATTTTCAAACATCATCACCATAGATGAAGCCACCTGGTCTTCCTCCATTCTCTCTAGAATAGTCAGCAGGAAGGAAGTGGGTAGATTCTGGGTATATTTGAGAGTCTGTGACTTGCGGATGGATGGGATATGGGAAGAGAACTTTGTAAGCTAGGATTCTCGAATCTGTTAGTTTGGTCTTTCAGAAAGTAAGGGAGGGACGGAGTTCAAAGGGAAAGTGTCTTATTTAGGGCAATTCCCAGTGCTAAGCTGGGGCTGACATCACTTCTCAACTCTACGTTCAGTGATACCCAATGGATAGGCTGAAACTGGTTGGGGGTGGAAGTATTTACACCAAAGAATTTGGCAAATGCCGTAAATCAGGGCCAGTTGTTAACCACTTTCCAGAACACCACTGATATGCCTCCGAAAGACAAGGGTGGGAAGAAGAGTTGGCAGGGAGAGCCTCAGCCTCTGAAGCAGAGCTGACGAAGTATCAGTTAACCCCATAGGGAGCTCGAGCAAAGATTGTGAGACCCTTCTAGTAGGCAGAAAGGGCGAGACCCCAGTCCCCCTGCCTTGCTCCATCACTGCCAATGAGTGGCCCAGGAAGAGCACGATCTCAGCTTGAAAGCTGAGGCTGATCCCAAATCTGTCAGCTAAACCACGTTTGTGCAGCTGAACAAAAATCTCTTTTTTTTAAAGAGATCTGGGAGGTACATCTCCACGGCAGGTCTGCTCTGCATATGTGGGAGGGGGAATCGGTTTTTGTCAAGTGAGACGCACACGTACACAGACCTACTCACTAGGTCCTGCTGTGAGACAAATGGGTATCAATTCCCACTTCCGTATCTCCACGTCCTATCTGGACCAGACCTATTTCATTTCCTTCCCGTGCCAGTTACACTCTGTTCTTTTGCATCCTATGGAGTCCAGCCAGTGGACGCAGGAGCAGATCAGCATGTGACAGAGGTGGGGTCACTGACGGATTCCAACAGCAGAACTTCCGTACCTGCTCTTCCCTCTGCGGAGGCGTTTGCCCCAGATGTTAGCGTGGTTTATGCTTACTTCAAGCCTTTACGCGTGAGAACTTTCCTAGCGTATTTTAAATTGCCACCCTACCTGCATGCCCCTGCTCCGCCTCGACCCATGTTCCTGCTTTATTTTTCTTCATAGCTCTTATCACCAACTGAAGTTGCATATGTTTGGCTTACTTGTCTCCCCCAGTATGGGCAGTACGAGCTTGGAAGGTGAGCACTGAAAGGATGAGATTTCACTGTGTTCACTGCTGCGTCCCCAGCACCCAGAGCAATACCTGACGCAGAGCTCTGGCACTGAATAGGTCACAGCAGGCACTATGTGAGAGGTGCCCTGGATGTGTGCCTTGTATACCCGAATGGCCCAATAGGGTGGCCCCATCGGCAAGGTCCCAGGCAGGGGGGAAATGCCAGGGAATTTAATACAGAGAATCCCTTTCACAGCCCCTAAATGGTTGCTGGAGTACACAGGGTAAGGTGAGACAACCCAGGGATGAGCAATAGCTGGGGGCCCCTGCTGCGGAGGATGGAGGGCAGAAGAGGTGGCCTTAACCTCTTCCTTTGGTTGGAGCCATTGGGCTGAATCTGGAAAGGCACTGGATTTCCCCGGCGGTGGCTGGTGACCAGGGAGGGATGGAGTTGGTGTCGGGACCTGGAAATAAGAACAAGGCAGCACCTGAGGAAGAGAGGATGGGGTAGACATAGCCTGGTTCTCCTGCTCTCCTCTGCTGCCATTGGATGGACCCAAACCGAAGCCAGCTGCCAAGGAGCCTAGGGAAGTCTGCAGCTGTCTTTACAAGCTGAGCAGAGGGAGGGGTGAGGAATTGATGGAAAGGCAAACAGGTAATGACCAGCAAAGCAGTGCTGGCCTCGCACACAGTAGGTATTCAGGTATTTGAAGACTGGCACTTTCTATCCTCTCAAGGAGGAACAGAATGGAGCAGACCTCTAGGGATGGAGGGGAGAGGCCATGCGGGCACAGGGAGATGGAAAGTAGCCTCTGTTACTGACAGTCTTCTGACTCCTAGCAAGCCCAGACATCTCATTTCTTGTCCCTAGATTTTGAGAGCCACACCCTTTAAAAAAAAAAAAAAAAAGGCTTCCCTGGTGGCACAGTGGTTGAGAGTCCGCCTGCCAATGCAGGGGACACGGGTTCGTGCCCCGGTCCGGGAAGATCCCACATGCTGCGAAGCGGCTGGGACTGTGAGCCATGGCTGCTGAGCCTGCGGGTCCGGAGTCTGTGCTCCACAACGGGAGAGGTCACACCAGTGAGAGGCCCGCTTACCACAAAAAAAAAAAAAAAAACAAAAAAAAAAACACAAAAAAAACCTCTCTCCCTTCTACTTTTAAAAACTGTGAGCTGGCTTGAGTGAATGTTTCTAGTGCCCAAAAAAGTCTTGATTGGAACAGTTTCTGATTCCAGAAAGGCAGCACTTGGGAAGGGATACCCTCCTGCTCAATAATCTTCTATGGCTCACCACTACCTTCAAGATCAAGTCCATTCTTTTCTCTGAAAGGCCTCCAACGTGGCCTGTCGAGGTTCAACTCAGTGGTCTAAGATAAGTGTGTATGATTGCTACTGGGATTCGTCTAGGTGTGTATTTTGGTGTCAGCTGGGCTTGCTCATGCATCTCTCATCAGCTGGGGTTGCGTGGGCAGCTCTGGGCTTTCTCGTGTATTTGAGGATCAACTGGCTATAGGTTGACCTTGGCTGGGACAGCTGGTTCTCATGGTCACTCTCTAGCTTTAGGTTCATTCACATGGTGGTAGCATGGCTACTCCTTAGACTCCAGCTAAAGTAGTAGATGTCCTTAGTGTGCTACTCAGATCACCTCCCTCAGGACTGAAACAATCCCCCAAGTGCTGTGAGTTTGGGCTGCTAATGGCTCACAGATCAATTGTCCTCTGGGAACTGGCTTCTGGCCCTAGAGAGCCACTTTCCCCCAACATCTACCTTCTCAGGGGCAACCTACGTTCAATGCCTAGTCTGTGAAGGGCACAGAGCTCATCTCTTCTCCACTTTGAAACTGGAATGGCCTTTCAGACTTGCCCCAAGGCTCCCCATGGGGCCCACTGAGGCCTCCGCAGCAGCATGTCAGTTCAGATTCTCCCAGAAGAAGCCCAACCCTTCTTCCCTGGCTTCCACAGGTGCTACTGCTAAGGGTTCTCCCCAGGAAACCCACCTGCTTGCAAACCCCAGGAAACTCAACCTACAGCATGTGACTTTCTTACTAACAGGTCGAAGAGTTTGACACCCGTCCTTAACACTGACCAGACTACCACTAGTTACGCGTTAACAACCACCTCTCCCTGGGGAAAAGTTCTGATTTGCCAGTTTCCAATTTCCACGGTGTAAATACTCCCACCATGCCCAACTTCAGATTACCATCCTGAAGTCACCAAATGTGGAATTGGGACGAGAGGGGCAAGATGGGCTTATAGGTCCGTAGAGAGTCACCCCAGGACCCTGCATCCCCACACACGTGTGCGTATGTAATTAAACAAGTATCTTGGAGCAATACCTGCCCTTACTATACGGGGTGATGCTGATTTTTCTATCTTTTCACTTTTAATTTTAAAGCACGTCTCAAGTCACGGATTTAAGACCTCTAATGGGTCCTGACCGTGGTCTGAAATACGTGTGTTAGGAGTGTCCTGCTTGGCAGAGCAAGCAGCGGCTAAAGGCTGGAGGGAGGGAGTGTTTGGGGACGGGAATCTTCCTGCCCCTCCAGGGTGATCCAAGAGGTCTTAATTCAGGAGGTGGGGAGGGTAGGATGAGTGGAGAGTTGGTGTGTTTTGTTTCGTTTTCAAACATTGAAACGCTTACAAAGCGTCCTTACTTTTCTTGGTATAAGCCCCCCTACAGAACTGGTTTCCGCTGGACAACCTAATTCTCCCCACTTGCAAACACACTTCTCAGGGCTTTAGAAGACTGAAAGGTAGATTTAGTTCCCAAAAAGTACTCAAGACTCTCTCTCATCCAGTACCTCCTCCTTCCCCAGCTTCATAGAACCCTTGGGTTCTTCCAACACCACGGGTTAGGCCATCAAGCCAGGAGTTTGTTGGATAAATAAAGCCATATTCCGCCATGAATACTCTGGCGTTGATTGAAGTCACCTCCCTCAAGATGGTGTAAGGCTTTCGGTACCTCCAACAACTGGCCAGCTGGCTATAGCAGGGCTCAGTTCAGCTGGAGGCGTGTCAGTTGGCTTGTGCAAACTGGAGAAATTGGACACAAACCTGGAGATGGGCTTCTTGTGAGCAAAGTCTGGCAAGACTGGGTCTGTGCTCTTGCCTGGCCATGACCTAATGGCCTTAAACTGGAACTCTCTGCCCTGAAAACCCGGGTCCCAAGAGGGGGCAAGAGTTTGAGACCCCAAAAGAACAGGAGTGAACATTTGGTCATTACAGCCCTGGGGTAGATTGGAAACCAGCGCCTTTCCACGGCACGTGGCTGGATCTGAGTGCAACACCCAAGGGGCAATAGCTGACCTGAGCTAGGTAGGAATATAACTCGTTCCCAGCCCAAGGCAGTCCACCAACTACAGCCCTCACTTTAGCTGTTTGCACTTGGTTAGAAATGGTGCTGTCCCGGGGAAGTTTCTCTCTTCCCCGGGCAGCTGAGCCTCTTCTGTCTCTTTGAAGATTATGGGGCTTTAGCCTGCCTTTAAAGTGAATTTTTCCCCCTGTGTTTTATTATAATTAATGACCAGAAAACTCTTCTCTCTTTTCCCCCTCCTTTATCTCTTAAATATGTTGCTTTCCTCTTTAAAAACGCAATATTTCTTTTAACCCAGGATATGGATGAGCCTGTCCCTAGCAGGGCAGGCCAGGCTTCATCTGTCAACTTGATTATGCAAAGCCTCTGTCTTCAGCCGGCATCTGAGGTGGATTTCAAAGCCATGACTCACTTGCGCTTCCAGGCTTAGGACTGGAGAGCGACCTCCACAATGAGCTCTCCACACAGGTTTCCCTTCTTGAGAGGTTTCCTCCAAGGTCCCGGGTGGCTAAATGATTCAGACGACTCTCTGAGTACACACGCGTGTAGACACACAACCACACAGCGTACAGTTCTGCCGCCTGAGCTGCTTTTCTGTTAGTGGTGTTTCAGAGCCATCTCTCTTGGCTACAAGAGACACATCTGCAACAGCTCAGATGACTCGGGGATTCAGTGGGTAAATGTGCAAAGATGTAGGTAATAAGCACTAGATTATTTCCAGTTTTCTAAAATGCTCTATGGGACGTACATTCATCAGAACAACAGACAGATGTCCTCAATATTGAGTGCAAAATAGCAGAATTCAGAAGAGTAACAACATGCATGCCCACGTATGTGTGCACAGAATAGATCTAAACCAAAGTTTCTCAGTCTCAACAGTAGAGGTATTGGGGGCTGGATAAGTCTTTTGGGGGTGCTGTCCTGTATGTACGGTGTAGGATATTTCACAGCATCCCTGACCACTATCCGCTGACATCAGTAGCAACCTTCAGGTGTATCTCCAGGCATTGCTGAATGTAGGATAGAATAGTGGTTCTCAGCGGGGGTGATTTTTGCCCTGGAGACAAAGATACATACCAAGATATCAATCGTGAATTCTTCCGGGTAGCGGAATTGCGGGAGGAGGCTCTTTTACTAATTGACTTTTTAAAGTTGTATTCCTTTGGTTTGGGGAGGGGGGAGATGCTGAGACAAAGCTGACATACCCAATTTAATAAATATAATTTAAAAACTAAAGGCCAGGTATTTAAAATTCAGAAAGCCCGTGTACTTAAAGGTTCTTGCTGACACTATTCGTACCCAAGTGTATATATTACTTTGATTTAGGAACATGATTTACATACTGAGCCCTGTGCATAGATAGGGCCCGTGAAGTTTTTACTTAGGGCATAAGTGTTCTGAACATGAGGCAAAGTGTGTGTGCACATCCTTCGTTAGTCACACTGTGCACTTGACCAAAGCTTAATTTGGGTGGAGGAGCTTTTGCGAAGTTGGATCTTTTACATACTCTCTACAAAGTACCATCGTTTCATCTTCATTGTTTGTTCAGTAGGTGGGATGCGGTTTCCCATCAATACAGTGAAGAAAGTGACGTGTTTGCTGTGTCTCCAGCAGGACCCCTGAGTGTGAGGAGAGGTACAGGAATAACACCAGGCAGAGGCCCAGTCCACACAGCACACCCAAGGTATCTTTAAGGAGGCCTCTCTTCCCAAACCACTCCTTGAAAAGATTTCTGTAATCTCGGGAAATATATCCAGGATCATGCCTCAAACTGGCTTTGATCCATCATTTGAGAGACTGTAAAAATCCAGAGGCCAGAGCCCCACACCCGGGAACGATGATTTCACTGGGTCTGGAGCGGGGCCCAGGCCTCTGGACGCTTTGAAAGCATCCCAGGGGATTCTAATGTAACCATACCCGATTTCTTGTGGACCATTTTCTGCCTGAGCCCGTGGTTAGAGGCCCTCTGTGATAAATGAGGGGTGGAATTGAAACCACAATAAAATATTCTTCCACTATGACAAGCCACGTTGAGGATGCCCGGGTTGGAAGTTTTACAGGTGGGCCCCATGGCCTTTGGCCATCTCGGAAGATGGATCTAGGTTGAGGGGCCGACCCACGCATGCTGTGCAGTCAGCAACAGCAAACGTGCTTCTGGAGGGTTTGCAGACCCCGTATCTGAGCCATGTGGACGAATTGCCAGCTGAATTTGATCAGAAGCACAGAGATCTAGAGGTCCAAACCTTCCAGGCCCAGGGTTTCTCAGTTATTGAGTACTAAGTCTCTCTGGGCCTAAAATTGTGCTCCCTGGGAGGGAGGGCTGTGACAGACGGAGACACAGGAGGTCTCTGCTCAAAGCCAGTGATGAACCCCATGCCCTGCCCCCCACCATCCTGCCCATTCCTTAAGGCCCAGTTCTAATCTCATCATTAGAATTAATGATGGGCACCTTGTGAGCACATCGTTACATCAGCCGGTGAGAATACAAATGCAAGATCACTCAGCAAGGTCAGGTCACCGTCTGGCTTTGGACAGGCCTGGGTTGGTAAACAGAGTTCCCTGAGCCTCCTCCTCACCCATCCTTTGCAAAATGGAGCAAATACCTACAGACAGGAGTCTGATCCGTGGTAAGCAGTGACAAGGACAAGAGGGGAAACACTGCCGAAATCCAAATAGTCGGGGTTTCAGTTAATGGTAATAGACCAGTGCTAACGTTAGCTTTTATAAGTGCCCTGGGGACGTAAGACATTAACACTAGGGGAGGCTGGGTGAAGGGTATATGTATTTCTGTGCTATTTTTGCATGCCCGGTCACAGGGGAGGCACAGGCGGCTGGCATGGGTTAGGACCATGGGCTCCATGTGGGGTTCGTGTCCCAACTCTGCCACTGAAAGCTGGGATTTTTTTTTTTTTGAAGAAACAGAATGGGGAGGTTCCCTAACCCTTCACCTCAGTTTCTCCCTCTGTAAAATGGTGATGATAGAACCTACCTAGTGGAATCGCTTTGGATTAAATGGCATTACGTAAAGTGTTTGTACACTGCTGCCACACAACTGCTTTTTTAGAACCAACTACTGCTATTTCTTACTGTGTCATTGGTATTTGCCAATCAAACCATGTAATTCAGACCCCCAGATACTGGCTGGATGCCGTTTTCTAGTCTGGGTATCACAATGCTTTACCTGTGAGTGGCCAGATGGTGTCTCTGGCTCACGCCTCTCAACAGTGGCCTGAGACACACCTGACCTCTGGGCAGCCCCTGGCATCCTGCCCACACTGAGGCATGACTGAGCTTCTCTCCTGTGTCCATCTCACTGAGGGGTCATTGGCCTGAAACACCGTTCTGATGGTACAGAACTCTTCTGGGGGAGTCTCTCTTATTAGCTAAGGTCACTCTACTCTGAATTAAGTCAATTTAGAGTGCTCTTAGAAAACATAAGGGATATTCCTTGTAGCCTTTGTTGTAATAGGTTGTTCCCAATTTCCTCCTAAGTGCTCACGAAGAGGAGATGACTTATATGATGGTAACCCTCACTATGGGCCCCCATTTGCTGCCACCAAAATGAGGCAGATTAAATGTATACACTACTGTATATAAAACAGATAACCAACAAGGACCTACTGTACAGCACAGGGAACTCTCAATATCTTGTAATAAACGATAATGGAAAGGAATCTAAAAAAGAATAGATATATATGTATAACTGAATCACTTTGCTGTACACCTGAAACTAACACAGCACCGTAAATCAACTATATTTCAATAAAATATAGTTGAAAAAGGTACTGATGTGGAATGATGACTAAAACACATTAGGTAAAAATGTGATGTGCTGTGCAGCCTACAATCTTTATGTCAAAAATTAAAGGCGTGTATTTAAGCATATATTTGTAGGAAAGCACATAGAAAAAGATCCAGGACAGTGCTATATGATAGAACTTTAGGTAATAATAGAAATCTATATACACCTCTGCTGTCTGGTGCCATAGCCACTAGTAACACACACCGTTGAGCACTTGAAATGTGGCCAGTGTGGCTGAGGAATTAAGTAGAATTAACATTGAAATGGAAATTGCCTCCTTGGCTAATGGGTACCATATTGGATGGCAGAGGTCTAGAAGGTAGGGAGCAAACTTAATCATGGCATTGGGGCAGTAGAATAGGAGTCCCAGGGCTTTCCCTCTTTTTATCTGGCTTATTTAGGAAATATACTACAGTACTATATTACATAAATGAACATTCTTCTACATGTAGTGTGGTGCCCTGGATTGAACCCTGGGACAAAAAAAGGACAGCAGTGGAAACACTGAAAATTTGAATAAAGCCTGGAGTGAGTTACTATTAATGGACTCTCTTTTTAGTTCTGACAAATGTTCCATTGTGACGTAGAACATTAGGGGAAGCTAGGGGAAGCGTGTATGGGGTATGATTCTCTGGACTACCTTTGTAACATTTCTGTAATCCTAAAACTATCCCAAAATAAAGCTTATTTTAAATAATACTGATAAGTTTGGTGCTCAGTCTTTCCTAGATGTTAAAAAATCAGACACTTGCAACTTCTCTGATCAAGGAAAAGAACACACACTTGAACCTTTGTTGGTTCTGGGCTCAGGATGTTTTTGGAACCCTTGACTAATAGGGGGTAAGCTATTCAGCTGCTCAGGAGCACGATGGGAAGTGTGATACCTGCCTCTGCCTGGTGGCTGGTCTTACGCCCCTACAGTGGCTACCCAGAGATGAGGGTGAGAACCCAAGACACACCTGTCCTGTTGGCCACACCTCCATGAAAAGGTGCCACCAATGCTGGTGCTGCTTTGAGGTCCCTTTCAGCTCGTTCTGAATGTACCTCAAATTATGAAAAAGCCTCGGACATAGCACTCCACATTCATCACCTGTGCTCTTGACAGAGCCACCTACTGGTAGATGCAAAGCAGTTTCACTGTTTCCGTTTTAATGAAGAAATTGAACTGAACTCCCATCACCTCTCTGAGCTTCCAGATCCCAGGCCTGAGCTCTCCTGGGCCCGACACTGTCCTACAGTGCGGAAGACAGGCAAGGTCCCTGCCCTCATGGAGTCACAGAATCAAGAATTGTTGGATCCCAGGATGCACCCTCCACAGGGATGTAAAGATTTGGGGTGAGCCTGCCCCATGAGCTTCTGGGAGCCTCCGTTTTCTCGTATAATATGAATGATGACGCTCACGGCCACTGGGATAAGAATTTACTGTGCTTGAAATTAAAGCATCAATTTTAAAGACCTGATACATCATGACAGCTACCATTTCCGACATCCACCATATTCCCCTAAGTGGAAGGAGTCTTGAACCACATACTCTTCTGGAAAGTTCCCTGGTTGAGCTGGGAATAGGGGAGGAAAAAGGCTGTAACTCTTGATGACTTAATTTCTGGCTTGATCCTCAATAACGTAGCAATAATAAACCCAAAGCTGGAAAAGTCTGGAATCCGTTTTAGTTTTGTCTTTGGTAAAAGGTCCATAAGCATTCTGAGTGGGCTCTCCAGTCTGAAAGGCTAGAGATCAGTATTTTCCTGAGAGGAATAAGGACATCTTGTGATAAGCGTCTGTTTCAGTAGGGGCGTTGCAGGGATTTCATGAGGCCTTCCAGCCATGTCGGGATCATCGCACAAAGTAGAGGCAACATCAGGGCATCGCGACTTTCTGGGTTGGCAGGGCTGCCGGCTCCCAACCCAGCCTGTGGGTCACGTGACATCTGCCTTCCCCAGCATTGTTTCTGACGTGAGTAAATGATGGTTGTTTAATCAAAACCAGACCCTGCCTCTCACCCGGCAAGCACCTCACCCACCCCAGGCTTCCCCCCTCCGCCTGTGAGCTTTTGTGCCAAGGGTTTTTGTCCTTCAGGGAGTTGCTTCTCTCTCATTTCCTCTTAGCACAAGCCAGCCAGGCTGAGGGCAAGAGCGGGGAGGCAAGTTCCTGAGGGTCATCTGCCCGTCCCAGTTTCACAAAGTGGGCTACTGGCCACCTCTGGCCCTGCTTCTTCTGCAAGGATGATCCCAAGGCTGGATTAGATGATACAGGATGTGAGCAAGGATGTTTGAGATGCATTTGCTCCCACGCCTCGTGGAGTACCCTAATGGCAGAGGAGATCGAAGGCATACCCTTATGTTCAAAAATAATATCATTGGGGCTTCCCTGGTGGCGCAGTGGTTGAGGGTCCGCCTGCCGATGCAGGGGACGGGGGCTCATGCCCCGGTCTGGGAGGATCCCGCATACCGTGGAGCGGCTGGGCCCGTGAGCCATGGCCGCTGAGCCTGCGCGTCCGGAGCCTGTGCTCCACAACGGGAGAGGCCACAACAGTGAGAGGCCCGCGTACCACACACACACACACAAATAATAATAATATCATTGACTGCATGATGCTAAAATCCGCTGGCTTGATGCCAGTGGGCCCTGTTGTCCTGTTATTGGTGGCCGGGCCTGTAGGGGCAGCCGGGATGGTGTGAAGCAGGTCCCAACTCTAGGCCACTCAAACCAGAAATTCCAGCAACCCCTCTATCTCTGGGAAACCCCTTGCCCCATTCCCACGAGGTCCTGTAGAGTCTCTGGGAGCTGCTGGACCACTTTCCCTGCTGCCCCTGAGAGCCAAGAGCCCAGTACTAGACTTGCTTCTCCCCCAAGGAGCAGCCTGACCTCGCCTGTGTGTTCCCAAGGGAGCCCCACTTTCTCCTGGCTCTTGTGGGCCCCTGAGGTCCAACACCCAGAATCTGGCTGGTCCACAGCCCTTCCAACAGGACTTTGGTCCCTGCTGCTGCAGGAGAGGTGAAGTGGACAGCCTGGGTCACCTCTTCGCTGAGACTTGAGAATTTCCAACCCTCACCTCCCTGTCTGCAGTCTCCGGCCGAGGGCCTTGGCATCCTCCTACACCTCTTCCAGAAGAGTCATCTCTCTGCCTGTTTGTGCACCAAAGTACCCTGCCCAAGGGGTTATAGCATGAAGCAGCCCACGTATTGCAATTCTGAACCATTCTTGAAGACACGAACATGAGAAATCTTGTGTCCAACCTCTGTGTGCGCCCCTCTTGTGTGTCCTTGGCAGTGTTATTCTGTGTAACCTTATTCGTTTCTGAGCCTCAATTTCCTCATTTGTAAAATGAGGATAATAGCGCCCATCTCAGAGGCTTGTTCTTTTTTTTAAATTAATTTTTATCGGAGTATAGTTGCTTTACAATGTTGTGTTAGTGTCTACTGTACACAGCAAAATGAATCAGCTGTGCATGTACATATATCCCCCTTTTTTGGATTTCCTTCCCATTTAGGTCACCACAGTACATTAAGTAGAGTTGCCCGTGCTATACAGTATGTTCTCATTAGTTATCTATTTTATACATAGTGTCCATGCTGTATATGTGTCAATCCCAATCTCCCAATTCCTCCCACCCGCCGTTTCCCCCTTGGTGTCCATACATTTGTTCTCTACGTCTGTGTCTCTATTTCTGCTTTGCAGACAAAGATCATCTAGACCAGAGGCTTTTTCTAAGGATTAAATAAGCAAATATTTTATCAAGCAGTGAGGACAGTGCCTGGCACATCATGTTATATAAATGTTATTTAATAAAGAAACCCCCCGAGTCTTCACAGAAACCTCAGGGAGGAAGGGACAAGGGTCTCCCTCTTACCAATGAGGAAACCGTAAGCTGGGGTCTCTGTGCCTCCCGGGCCCCACAACCAGCCCACGGCAGCCTCCAAATTTTGAAGCTCGGCGGTCTGACTCTAGTCTTTGCCTCAACCCCCAGCTTCACATTGCAGTTAACTGATTTGGTGACTTGACGCCAGATGGCTTTTCTCCTTCAACGTGGGCATTTTGCATTCTGTAGCCTCAGTGTCCCTCAGTCTCAACACTATCCATTCAAACTACTGACTTTTTAAGTCCACAACTTCTCAGACTATTGTCCTATTAAAACAGATTATGGGGCTTCCCTGGTGGCGCAGTGGTTGAGAGTCCGCCTGCCGATGCAGGGGACACGGGTTCATGCCCCAGGTCTGGGAGGATCCCACATGCCGCGGAGCGGCTAGGCCCGTGAGCCGTGGCCGCTGAGCCTGCGCGTCCGGAGCCTGGGCTCTGCAGCGGGAGAGGCCACAACAGTGAGAAGCCCGCGTACTGCAAAAAAAACAAAACAACAACAACAAAAAAAACAGATTATGGGGCTTCCCTGGTGGCACAGTGGTTGAGAGTCCGCCTGCCGATGCAGGGGACAGGGGTTCGTGCCCCGGTCCGGGAGGATCCCACATGCCGCGGAGCAGCTGGGCCCGTGAGCCATGGCCGTTGAGCCTGCGCGTCCGGAGCCTGTGCTCCGCAACGGGAGAGGCCACAGCAGTGAGAGGCCCGGGTACAGCAAAAAAAAAAAAAAAAATCAGATTATGAAATCATGTCTTTAGCTGTCTACCAGTTAACTAAAATATGGGGGGCGTCGGGGTGGAGACAGCTGATGTTTAAGAGGGGCCACGGTAACCCCGTGTAGCCCTTAGCCAACTGCTGGTTTTCAAATAACGTTTATATTGGCCTTACTAGGTACTGAGCACTCATCTAAGTTCTCTGCATACGTTCACTTCTTTGAAGCGCAGTTTCTCCATCTGTAATGTGGGGAAGGAGAGTTGCTTTGAGGATTAGGTGAATTCACTTGCCCGTGATGGTTGCAAAAGCTAGTAAGAGAACTAGCACTGGAAGCCCGTGGTTCTGGTCCTGGTCTGTGCTCGTACCCAGCCCTCTTGAAAATGAGGGGGCCACGAGGATGCTCAGCTGGGCCCAAGGCTTCTCGGAAAGCCGAGTGCACCACGGGGCCCGGGGGAGATGGGCGTGCCTGGCCGTGGGCGGCGTGTGTGTTATTCCTGCCCCACGTTGTGGAACGAGGGCATTTGCTCTGTAGGGGACGTTGAGTAATAACCAGAGAAAGGGCCACTCTGGTTCCCAAATAAACAGCCTCATGAATGATGAGGGGACCCCCTCCCCGCCAACCGCCCCCGCCCCGCGCCCCTCGCCAGGGCAGCTGCCGCCGCCAGCACTGTGCACACGTTTCCTACACGAAAGCGAGTAAACACCACCAGGATCCACTTCAAAAGGCTCCGTGGGCAGCCGCGGCTGATGGAACCGACGTGCCTTTGGGGGGCTGGGGTGGCCTCCCGTAACAGACGGCCCCAAGATGTCCAAATACATCAGCGTGGAGGCCTCAAAGGCCCGGAGCCTGAGAGCAGGAAAAATAAATAATTTCGTTATCTCTGATGAAGTTTTGCCTTTGATCTCACACCCCCCTCACCTCCTTCCATCTCTCTTTCTCCCCACCCCCTCCCCTGATTTTTCTCTCCCCACTACCTTTTTTTAAAAAAAAAAAAAAAAAAAAAAAAACCTTTCCTCCTCGTGGTTTGATTTATGCCCCAAACAGCTCCGAGAGGCTGACGTCCCCTGATGAATCGATGGGGTTGTTCTGTTCCGAGACCCCGAGCAGGAGGCTGGGAGGGGGCAGGGGAAGAGTTGGCGGGTTCGTTTCAAATGGAAAGACCCGGCTCCAGTGAGGGGGTTGCTGTGTAGACACACGTGGGCACGCGTGGAGACCCATGTTCCATGGCACATCTGGGTACCTCGAGCTGAGGCAGTCTCTGCTCCCCCTTGTCTACGGGGTTTGAGCCAACCTAGGGGTGGGGAGAAAGATGCTTTCCTGCCTTCCCTTCCTCACTTGAGGGCTATTCATTCAGAAACCATTAAGTGCTTACTGCATGCAAAGCCCTAGGAATCGAGGGCTCAAGCAGGGCAAGACGGTGCCCAGATCTCAGGCTGTGGAGCCAGACTGCCCAGGTTCAAGTTCTCACTCTGCAATTCACTAGCTGAGTGACATTGAGAAAACTACTCCACCTCTCTGTGCCCCAGTTTTCTCACATGTAAAATAAGTAATAGGGTCCACATCATAGGATTAAATGAGTTAATACTGAAACCAGTGAACAGCAGCTACTGGGTGCTGAGCACATTTCTATGCCCTATTAGTGGGGGAAACGGCAGAAAAAGTGAATGATGCCAACCTGGTTTCCAAAGCAGTCTGGACACTCCTGCTCACCGTTCATGAGAACCGCTGACCCACACCTCGGCCAATGCTCATCTGCTTGGAAGCAACCCGTTCCTCTATCTCAGCAGGTCCTACACTTTTTTTGTGTTTTTTTTTTTTGCAGTACGCGGGCCTCTCACTGTTGTGGCCTCTCCCGTTGCGGAGCACAGGCTCCGGACGCGCAGGCTCAGCGGCCATGGCTCACGGGCCCAGCCGCTCCACGGCATGTGGGATCTTCCCGGACCGGGACACAAACCCGTGTCCCCTGCATCGGCAGGCGGACTCTCAACCACTGCACCACCAGGGAAGCCCCAGGTCCTACACTTTTGATACCCCTTCCGCACACCCCTGTAGCTACCTTCCTTTCGTGGTCTTCGTTTTATCCCCAAACCCATCCTCTAATGGAGGACTTAGTAGAATCCCTGTGTCAAGAACAAGCAAACTGAGGAGGAACCCAAGTCACACTGATGGGAAGGGGGCAGATCCGGATCTCATTTCCACCTCGCACTTAGTAACAATCATGACCTTCAAGAAATCACAGTCCCTCAACCGTATAAGGGCATCCTCTGTACCCCCTGGAATGTATAGCTCAATGGTCCCTTCCCCAGGTAGGCAATAACTTGCATGCTAGGAGCTTATCTCCATTCTAAAAGCTTGTGGTGGCATGCTGTTGTGGCTTCAGTGATTCCAGACCATCGCAAGGCTAGTCCCACACTTCGGGCTATTGGGCGGGCATCCAGAGGCTGTGAGAAACCCACCCTTTAGAATGAGACTGGGTGGGTAAGTGCTGCCCTCCATTAATGAGGGCCACGTGACCTTGGGCCAGTTCCTCAGCTTTGCTGAGCCTCCCATCTCCAACTAAAAGTGGATAGAGCCCCTTGCTGCTAGAGCCACGGTGCAGATTAGATACAACCTCGGTACGTTTGCAAATGTCAGACAATCTCACTTAGGACCTTGGGAACACGCAGTATACGCCACCACCACTTTAAAGAAAAGAGGGAAAAAAGCATATGTTTGAGAAAGTAACCTAGTTCCAGCAGTTAAAGTATAAATGCTGAGGAAGTTGTCTTCTTGATAACGCAGATCCCACAGCGTTTTGAAGTGTGTGTGTGTGTTTGGTGAGTTACCAAGAGCTGCTGGAAGGCAGCTGAAGGGCCACCTTGATTAGAGTGTGGAGTCTCCTTGCAGCGGTCACCTTATATCCACACTTCCTGCCTGCTACTCCGTCAACTAAGAATACAATTCTAAATGGATAACATTCCAAACAAAGGATAAAATCAACCCAATTAAAGAGGTGGATAAAAGTAGAAGAGGTTAGAATAACAGAATTAGTGTAAAATAACTCCCTTGAGTAGGTTAAGACCCCTGGCTGTCGGTCCTCAAAGCACCCACACTCCCCTGGCTAGAACGTCTCACAGTCATAAAGGACATATATTTGCTGACTACCCACACCCAGAAGAATGCCCGGGAGAGGGGAAACGTAGGGACAGTGGCTGCCGCCTTCAACGTTGTATCCCACACACATAGATTCTCACTAGGCATTTTCCCCTTTTTCCTGCCTGCAGTTTTATTTAGTGAGCCCCCCGGACCCAAAAATCTCCAATGAAAGGATAAGATAAAGCTTAGAAACTGACATAAGGCATAAGCTAAGATGATAAATGATGTAATCATGGTTTGAAATAAGGAAAATAGGTGAAACAATTCTAAAGTCAAGTTTAGAAGCCAAGAACTTAATCAGCTAAAAGGAAGCAATGGTGTCAGTCCTGAGCACTTTTTCCTTTGTGTGTTTAAGCTCCCAGGGGACCCTCTAGGTTCAGATGCCTGGATGTCTTCAGACCAAGGTAGCTTGACTCCAGAAGGGAGATACTTTAGCTCACCTGTCTTCCCAGGGTTGGAGTTGTCAGCAAGAGGCCATGGAAGCGCTGTCTCCTAACTTCTGGCTGAGCAGGACCCTACGCCACTCTCACCTCATGCCCCGGCGTGAGCCTGGGTGTCAAACTCTCAGGCTTGGCTTTTCCTGGCAAATCTCCCTCCATCAAAAAAAAAAAAGAAAGAAAAAACAGGTGTGTGCCCATAATTCCCAAGCATGGCTTCCTTCCTGCAGCTTCCCTTCTAGAAAATCTCTTGTCCTCCCTTCCTGACTTAGGTGGTGTAGCCTGCTACAGTTATTCCCTCTTTAAGGGATGTTTTCCCACTCAAACCAGTTTGCACTGGCCTCAAAATGTCCCTGTGGTTTCTAGGGGCATGTGTAGGGGTGTCTGGATGGGTCAGAGCAGAAAGGAAAAGGAAGGTAAGTTGGCATGTGATTCCATAGGGTCTGCTGCAGCTGGGCATCCAGAATTGTTCATCCATGAGCAACAGGTGACCCCACTGGAGAAAGACCTTGATGTTGGGGTCCTGCTGACCAGGGTCTGCATGGGAAGGAGAAGAGTGTGACAGTCACGGATGACATGGGCTTACAGTGTCAGGTGGCTCTGATTTCAGCCTGTGTTTACCACCCACCAGCAGTTTGCTGTTGGACATACTTTATATCCCTGAGCCTTCTTTTTCTCTCCTAAATACAATATTATTGTTATTTATTGTTATAAATAACAATAATAGTACCATGAAATAGTATTTCTTTTTTTTTTAATTAATTTATTTTATTTATATTTATTTTTGGCTGCATTGTGTCTTCGTTACTGCGCCTGGTTTTTCTCTAGTTGCGGCGAGCGGGGGCTACTCTTCATTGTGGTGCGCGGGCTTCTCATTGCGGTGGCTTCTCTTGTTGCGGAGCACAGGCTCCAGGCCTGTGGGCTTCAGTAGTTGCCACACGTGGGCTCAGTAGTTGTGACTCAGGGGCTCTAGAGCGCAGGCTCAGTAGTTGTGGCGCACGGGCTTAGTTGCTCTGCGGCATGTGGGATCTTCCCAGACCAGGGCTTGGACCCGTGTCCCCTACATTGGCAGGCAGGTTCTTAACCACTGCGCCACCAGACAAGTCCATGAGATAGTATTTCATGGGCTTCCCTGGTGGCGCAGTGGTTGAGAGTCCACCTGCCGATGCAGGGGACACGAGTTCGTGCCCCAGTCCGGGAAGATCCCACATGCCGCAGAGTGGCTGGGCCCGTGAGCCATGGCCGCTGAGCCTGTGCGTCCGGAGCCTGTGCTCCGCAAGGGGAGAGGCCACAACAGTGAGAGGCCCATGTAAAAAAAAAAAAAAAAAAAAAAAAAGTATTTCATGTGGCTGTTGGAATTAAATAAATCCATAGGTGGTAAAGGGTTTTGAACCGCCCTGTGCCAGACACTGTTTAGTGTTGTTATATTATTATTCCTCCTGTGCTTGACGTTTGCTGACTGTGTGACTTGAAAAATGAAAGTCGCATCCTGAAAATCATATAAAATGGAGGAGGGTCCATTCCTTCCCTGAGGCTACTGTGAGGATGAGGTGAAGTTTACTCAGACCTGCCTCATGCACAGACCTCGGAGTCTGTGGCGCTGTGTTTGGACCCTGGACCCTCCACACTACATGTAGCTTTGGGCAATGACTCTGCCTCTGTTTCCTCACCTGTAAAATGGGGATAACAGAACCCCAACGTGCGGCAGTAAGGATTAGCGGAGACAGCACTTGGTGCGTGAGAAAAGCTCTGCAAACATAAGCTACAGTTAAGTGCCGGGAAGGCCTTTTTCTGAAAGTGCAGTAATGAAGGTTTTCATGATGATGCGTCCAGCATTATAATCATTGAATGTGTGTTTGGCTTTTTCCTCTCTTCTCTATGGAGCTCTCCTCCACCCCATCCTATCCTATCATTGTCTTTCCTTTCTCTCCATTCCTTTCCGTTGAGAAAAAAAGGACACCGTCTGAGAAGCTCCCAGCCCATCTGTTTCAAAACTCAGGGAAAGATGCCAAGCAGCCTTCCCATCTGGGGACTGGCTCGCCTCTGATAAGGATGGAGAGAGGTGAATTCTGAAAATTAAACAAATCCCGGTGTCTTTGAAAGGTCACCCGGCTCTGAGGTTGACCATCCTGTCGGTGACAGACTGCAGGGCTGGCCAGCCGGAAGCGGGGGGCCTCGGGAGCAGATGAAACCAAAGTCTGGGGCGGCCACAGAGAGAGGAGGTCCCAGGATGTCACTCTCTGTAGGTGAGCCGCCCAGAGGATGGAGGGACCTTCCACGAAGCTGGACGTTTGCCAGCGCATGTGGAGCGCCTGCATCCAGGCACCGAGAGTGCAGGAATGACTCCATCACCCCCCCCTCCTGGAAGTGCTCACTTTCTGGCAGAAAGTCAGCGCTTTTCCACTGCCCGGTGGCAGACAAGAGTGCTGCGTCCAGAGGTGGGCTTCGGATCTCTCAACAGCAACCCAGAGGATGGTGCAGGGGCTTCCACTGAGCCCGCTGTCGCTGCCCCTTTTCCCAGGAACCTTCATGAGACTCACGATGCCCATTGCTTCCGTGGCAGTGGACGTGGCAGTGGGGATGTACTACGTTTCCCGGCAGCCTTGCCCCTGGGCACAGGATAGAGGGTCGGCTCTGAGGGACATGCTGTGCTCGGGGGGTGAGAATGGAGGACGGGCACCACACGGGCAGAGGAGGGAGCCCAGCTCTTGGCTACAAAGTATTGAAAACTTCCCATAGCCATAAGGAGGTGGCTAGAACCACACATTTCCTTCAAGAACTTTTCCTGCATAGTCACAACTTGGCCAACTGTCAGGCCAAAAGCTAGGCTTCTTGTGCCGGTCTTGGCTTTGGACATGCCTTCCTCACTAAGTTAATTGTTCCTTGCTTTCGATTTAAAGTGAGAGACGGGCAACTCTTCCTTTCACTTGAACACGTAGAGGTCACTGTATTAATTGGCCTAATTTCAATATTGTTGTGTCTCAGGGAATAAGGAGGTCCAAGGAGGGGGAGAGACTGGGAACGGCCGGTCGGTGGAGCCGTCAGAACACACGCAACGTTTACCGATTAGGTTCCCCATCTTATATGGGCGCGGATCATGGTGCCCCAAAACAAGTACAGTAGGAACATCAAAGATCACTGATCCCGGATCACCATAACAAATAGAATAATAATATAAAGGTTTGAAATATTGTGAGGATTACCAAAATGTGACACAGAGACAGGAAAATGAGTAGAAGCCGTTGGAAAAATGGTGCTGATGGGCTTTCTTGATATAGAGTTGCCACAAACCTTCAATTTGTAAAAAATGCACTCATCTGTGAAGTGCAGTAAAACAAGGTATGTGTATTATATACATATGTATGTTATGTGTGTGTATTATATATGTTATAGTCATGTATGCATATAATATTATACACAATACAATATAAAATATATGTGAATGTATATCCATACACATACATTCATATAGATGCATATGTATATATGAATACATGTATCTATTCACTTATGTGTATATTGTACATATGAACACATGTATTCATACATATATGTATATATATGAATGGATGAATGAGTGATATGGATTGTGTCCATCACATGGGATGCCATGAAGTTTTCTATCTTCCAGTGGTTCCTGGATCAGTGAAATAGTACCTTGTACAAGGTAAAGACATAATATGTGGTTTTGCCATCAGGAAATATTCAGTGGAGCTGGGGAGATAAAATTATACAAGTGTTTTATACACCTTTGTGGCCCACCATCTTATTTTCGTGTTTGTATTTAATAGGAAAGAAGGCAAATAAATGATACTGTGTATCACCTGCTGTTTCTATCACGGGGGACTCACGGGGCCAAGGAGAACAGGACATCACTGGGGGAAGGGCCTGGGTCATCCCAGGGTTAGAATCCCAACTTGGCTATGGTGTGACCTTGGATACATCACTTCCCTTCCCTCAGCGTCTCTAAAAAGATCATGAGGATAATGGCCATGTCACAGGTTGTCCTGAAGTTTTGAGATAAGGTACTTAGCAGGCGGACTGTCAGCTTTTATATTGTCTGCCGTGTGGCATGGTGGTGAGACGGGGACTGCAAGAGCTGGGTGGACAGGGCGCCAACTCAGTTCTGTCACTTGCTAGCTGTGGTGGACAGAGAGGTGAAGGGACCTGCCCAAGGTCAGTGTCCTCAACGGTAAAGATGAATGACAGGGTCTACTTCACAAGATGCCTGCGAGGTTTCAGTTAGTTGGACCACAGAACAGTGCCTGGTACATAACAAGTGTCGGCAGGCAGTTCTTCATAGGCATCTCATGGTTCTGCCTGTCTTGTGCATGAGGCACTCAGTGCCCTTTCACTCTGGGCTAACTTTTCAAGGATGTTTATAAAGCACACTGCCTTGGAAGAGAGAATTCGTATCTCGCTCCAGAGCAGGGAATAGTTTTGTTTGGTGTCCAATGTAATAAAGGTAATGTTTCATCTGGGGCAATTTCAGGCAGGTTTGCTTGCAGCCTGTTTTAAAAGAGTCAGCCTCCCTAAGCTTGGGGCTTCTCAACTGGGATGCCAACTCACTGAGTGTGCAGTGCTCACCTGGATCACTCCTTGAGGGATGAGGGGGACACCATGATAGTGTTGCTTGCAGTGCTGTGACCCAGGAGTCTCATGACCTCTTGACAATAAGTGTTCAAAGTATAGCTTTAAAATAGCCGTTATAATAGCTATCATTTGCTTCCCATTGCAGATAAGGCCAACCTGGGATCATTTTCATCCACAGAGATGGACAGGTGACGTTTAATTCATCCATCCCTTGTGGATTTCCTCTGTCTCAAAGGATGTTTTGAACCTACATGCTTCCAATTATCTGTCATCTGCCAAGAATCAAATTTATGCCTGTAAAATGGTGGCAAAGGGATCGTGTTAAGGTGGGGACAAAATTCTGTCCCTCTAGCTACTTGGGTCAATTGGTGGAAAAGGAAGACTTCAACAATCAAGTCATAGATCTGCATCTGGAATATTAACACAAAATGGGCTGTGAAGTCATGCCCGGTTACCAAACCCTAGCCCCACAACTAACTAGCTCTGTAACCTAAGTCATTTCACCTCACTCAGCCTCAGTTTCCTTATGTGTATCATGGTTATAATGCTTACATCATTTAATACTTGAAGCTAAACAATCATATAAACTTAGATATGTATCATCATAAAATATCCTTCCCACCACCACCTAAAAGTATACCCATACCTCAGCTGTGAGCAGCATTTCACTCATCCTCCAGACTTTTCTCTCTTTACTGTGTTTAATATTTATTGCTGAGTGTATCACTATCTGAAGTTACATGTCGAGAAAGATAGTCTCCAAAATTGGTCACCAACAACTCCGTCTCCCCCCCCCAGCACCGATGTATGCACCTGCCACTCCTCATAGTAAGAGGTGGAGTTCTTTTCTCCTCTTCTTGAGCGTGGACTGGCCTTGGGACTTGCTTTAATCAGTAGAGAGTGGAGGAAGTGATGTTCTGGGACTTCTGAGATTTTAAAAGGACTTGAGCTGCTGCTTTCCCTTCTTGAAGCCCAGCTTCCATGTTGTGAGAAAGTACAAGCTGGACCACTCAGTGATGAGAGGCCCCATGCAGAGAGACCTTGGAGGATGAGAGGTCATCTTGGCTTCCCATCCGAACCACCAGGTAAATGCAAACACACAGATGACTCCAGCTGACATCACCTAGGGCAGAAGAATCACCCAACTGAGCCCTGCCCAAATGCCAGACCCACAAAACAATGAGCAATCAGTATTTTTTGAAGCTACTAAGTTTGGGGATGTTTGTTACTCAGCAATCATGATTCCCCTCACCGAGATGTGAGCCCAAATGCTAGGATTTTGTCTTGCTTCTACTGTATCCCCGAGTCTAGCATGGTACTTGGTACTGGATAATTACTCAAGTGTTTTAATAGGTGGTTAAAGCCCTTCAAGTAGGTGCAGTGTCTCGTTCACCACTGTATCTCCAGTTCCTGGGCAAAAAAGGTTCCTGCCCTCTTATTGATTAGAGATGACTGTGTACATTCTTTATCTGGAATTACCTATTCCTGTTTAGTAAGGGCAGACAGACCATGGTATAAGGCAGACCCATGAGGCAGGACAATCTGGGAGTATCTTCACATTTAACCCAGGCTGCCAGCGCCTCACATGTCCCCTTTCCAAAGGGTATACTTCTCCCTAACATCTGATCCCAATTCTTTTAGTTGGTGGACTGCACCCCCTTTCTTCCTCTACCTTATAACAGAAAGGGACCCTTCTGCTTCCAATATGTGCTGAGGAGGTGTGCCCTCCATCTCAGCTCCCATGGCACTGGTTTTCACTAGAAAGAGGGTGTCTGAGTCTGTATTTCTCACTGGTTCATCACCTCTGGGTCCTAAGAATAGGAAGATCTGAAGAGAGGTGGTTTCTGCTCATCCTGCCCCTCATCTTCCAGCCCATGAGTGCTTTGGAGAAAGGCTGTGGACAAGAGGTGAGCAAGGGAAAGAGATGCCCAGCTTACTGTGGCAGCTGCCTCTCCCTTATCTGTCCCCCAGCATCAGATCACTGCGTCAGCTCCCCGAGCTGAGTCTGACAAGCTTGTACGTTAGCACATTTCAAAAGCAGTGTCCACTTTGGGAACGGTGCTGGGGCCCAAGAGCAGTCACTTCCTTTGACAAATGCCAGTGCTGACAGCTGGACGGTGTTTTACATACCCTGGACCCCTGCTGCTCCCCGGGTGGTGCCGGGTAGAACAGGAAGGAGCTCAGAGGCAAGTCATTCACCAAGGGGAGTGACACTTGAAAGGACATCCACTTGGTGGAAATATGTGCACACAGTGGAGGGGCAGTTAGGTCCGATGCCTGACAGTCCTCAGGCTGCCAGTTTCCTAGATGTGTCCCTTGGGCAAATTAGCTCACATCTCTGAACCTCACTGTCCTCACCTGTAAGACAGAGGCAGTTATCTTGCTGTGTAGTTATCTATTGCTGCTTACCAGATTATATCAAACCCAGCTTAAAGTAGCACATGTTTATTCTCTCAGTTTCTGTGGGGAATTGGTATACTGCTTGGCTGAGTCTTCTGAGACAGGGTCTCTAGTGAGACCACCAAACAAAGTGTCAGCCAAGGCTGGGGTCTCAGCTGAAGGCTCAACTGGGGAAGGATTGGCGCCCAAGCTCCTATGTTGTTGGCAGGACCCCATTTCTTGCAGGTTGTAGGATTGATGGCCTCCGTCCCTTGCTGGTTACTGGCGGGAGGCTGCCCTTGGTTCTTTGCCACGTGGGCCTTCCCAGCATGGCCGTTTGCTTCATCAGAGCCAGCAAGGGAGAAAGTCTGCTAGCAAGATGGAAGTTACAATCCATGTAACATATCACAGATGTGGCATCTCATCCCCTTTGCCATGTGCTGTTGCTTAGAAACAAGTCCCAGGTCTTATTTACACTCAAGGGGGTCAGGGTGGTAGTTTTACAAGGGCATAAATACCAGGAGGTAGGGATCATCGGGGACCAACTTAGAGCATGTCTGCCAGGCTTACCTCACTCACAGTGAGGGAATGAAAGAGCTGATGTATGTGAAGAACTTAGTGTAGGACCTGGATTGTCTTTTTAATTCTCCTAGCATTCAGGGTCCCAGCAGGACATGGATGGCACATTCAAATGATTAAACTTTCCCCCCAAAGGGGTGGAAAGGGAGCATAGAAAAAAAAAAGGAGGATGTGAAGTACCCTGGGGCTAGTAACAGCAGACACTGTTAATGCCCCTATACCTGAAGAGTATATACTTGTAGACTGAATATTTATATCCCCCCAAAATTCATGTGTTGAACCCTAACCCCCAAGGTGATCGTATTAGGAAGTGGGCCCTTTGGGAAGTGAATAGGCCATGAATTGGAGCCCTCATTAATGGGATTAGTGCCCTTATAAAAGAAACCCCAGAGAGCTCCCTCACCCGCTCTGTCATGTGAGGACACAGTGTGCAGATGGTAGCTGTGAACCAGGAAGGGGCTGGTTCCTGACACTGAAACTGCCAGCACCTTGATCTTGGACTTCCAGCTTCCAGAACAGTGAGAAACAAATGTCTGTTGTCTAAGCCCCCAGTCTGTGGTATTTTTGTTATAGCAGCCAGAACTGTCTAGGAAGGAGGGTGCAGTTCCTGGAACTGGAAGAAAAGAGCCATACGGGGAAGGCTGCCTGATGAGAGCTGTAGCCTTTGGTGAGGAAGCAGTGGATGGCCAAACCAGTGACCCAGCAGGGAGGGAGCCAGGGGGAAATACGCTGCCCTCTCTCCTCCTCTCCCTGATTCACGTTCCAAAGCAGAGCCCCACTGGAAGTCAGAGGGCAAGTGAGCCCAGGTGATCAGTGCTCCCTGGTCAGCCTCTCCAAAGAGATGCAGGGAGGATCTGGGGGTCAACAGAACATCCCCTGCAGTCGTTCACACCAGCCCATTTCCAAGACAACCAGTGAACGGAAGGAGAATGTGTGTTTCCTGTTTCCAAAGATTGGAACATCTGCTTGGTTTGAGGATCACGGAGATCCAAAGACCAGTACAGCATAGTTCATGATCTAGTGCAAGGTCAGCATACTACACCTTGTGGTCCAAATCTGGCCCACCGTGTATTTCTGCAAATAAAGTTTTATTGGAACCCAGCTGTGCTCATTCATTAACGTACAATGGCAACACTGAGTAGTTGTAATAGAGAATGTACGGCCCTCAAAGTCTAAAATATTTACCGCCTGGCCCTTCACAGAAGAAAAATTGCCAACCTCTGGTCTAGTGGAAAAAAACATATTATGGTTAGTAAAATAAGTTTAAGCTGTTTAGAGGACGGGGTAGGAAGAAGTTAAATGTAATCCCTGTTTTTAAAGGTAAGTATGTGGTTGGTGATTAATAGCGTCTGGTGTCTGAATTAGCTGCAACACATCATGAAAGCCTCCAAGTGACACTGCCTTTTATTTTATTTATTTATTTATTTATTTTTTGCGGTACGCGGGCCTCTCACTGTTGTGGCCTCTCCCGTTGTGGAGCACAGGCTCCGGACGTGCAGGCTCAGCGGCCATGGCTCACAGGCCCAGCTGCTCCGTGGCATGTGGGATCTTCCCAGACCGGGGCACAAACCCGTGTCCCCTGCATCGGCAGGCGGACTCTCAACCACTGCACCACCAGGGAAGCCCGACACTGCCTTTTATGGGAAAGAGTTCACATGCATTTCAGAGGTTTCTATTTTATTTTTATTTTTATTTTATGGCCGTGTGTCGCATCTTCCAGGATCTTAGTTCCCTGACCAGGGATTGCATCCGGGCCCCGGCAGTGAAAGCGCCGAGTCCTAACCACTGGACTGCCAGGGAATTCTGTGATTTCTATTTTAAAAGGTAAACGTGAAATGGCTTCATTCAAGGCACACTGAATCCTGGCATGTAGGTGGCCCATGTGTACATATAGCCCTGCGTGATCAGCGACAAACGTGGGAGACCCAGCAAAATCCAAGAAAGCCTTCTGAATTCGCCATGAACTTGATTTTACTCAAGCCACCACGTTTCTATTACCCAAGCTTCCTTGAATAGATTCCCCGTCTTGTCTTAGCAAACTCATTCTTATCCATCATTAAAATGGGAAAGAAAATAGTCCACAGTTTACTTACTCAACAAATATCTCAGCATCTTTTACATGGCAGGCACCAAGACAGGTGCTGGGGAGATTTGGAAGCTACAGTCATTCATTCCTCTCGGAGACCTTGATCTCAGAGATGATCCCCCCACCTCCATATGTCCCCTCAGTCCTGTTCCTTTCTTTTCCAGCCCACCTTCATGGCTGGTGGGTCAGAATGTTCCACAGCAGAGTCAGGATGGTCTCCTGGTCTCCGTGACTCTATTGAGTGTGCCATTGACTTACTAGGTGTGAGATTCAGGCTCAGTGACTCACGCCAACCCTCAGTTTCCTCATCTCTACAATGGGACTAACATTTCCTGCTCCATCTGGTTCAGAAGGCAGTCGTGAAGATGGAAAGAGATCCTGGAAGACAGATGCTGTGTGATTCCACTCATATGGGTTTCCTAGAGGGTCAAACTCAAGGACAAAAAGTAGAATGGTGGTTGCCAGGGGCTGGGGAGAGGGGAGAATGGGGAGTCATTGTTTAGTGGGTACAGAGTTCCAGCTTTGCAAGATGAAAAAGTTCTGGAGGTGGATGGTGGTGATGGTTGCACTACAGTGTGAAGGTATTGAATGCCACCCAACCGTACACTTAAAAAAAATTTTTTTAAGAGAGATAATGGCGTAGTTAAGCTTTTGTGAACACTGCTGCAGGAAGAGAGGTGCGCCTACTCTCTCGTGGCTGTTGGGCTTTGCTGCCACCCACAGTGGACTCTTGAACCCTGAGCCCTTTGCTCCTTGCAGCTGTCAAGCAGCCTTCCCCACCCCAGCTCATCCATCACTGGGTCCCTGCTCTCATCTGTCTCCTCAAGGCCATCCCAGACACCACACGCTCATCTATCAGTGATGCTGATACCATCCGCCTCTCTCCCACCTTCCCCAGCCCGCCAGCCCTCCTCCAACCTCAGGCTTGTCCCTGAGCCATCTTTCTGCTCCACCTAGCTCTCCCGCCTTACCTCCGTGACCCTCACTTCTGCCCTTCCTAATCGTCCTCCAGCTGAGCAAGATGCAGCAGGTGCGGCATTGATAGAGATGTGACCAACCCCTGCTTGGAGTTGATCTCCCTGCCCCGTTTCCGGAGACCCTGGGATCCTAAGACAGCACTTCTCAAGTGATGGACCTGTGCCGCAGTCACCTTGGGGGTGACTTGTTAAAATGCAGAGTCTGAATCAGGCAGTCTTGGTGGGGCCTGAGTCTCTGCAGATCTGACCAGCTCCCAGGTGATGCTGGTGCTGCTGGTCCAGGGGCCACAGTAGGAGAAGCCGCATCTAAGATGCTACCCAGTTCCCCTGCTGATGCCTGACCCCGGGAGGATTTCAGAGAACTCTGAGAAGGAGCTCAGGGGAGATTGGGGATCTTGCCTGAGAACTTTTGGGGAAACTCCAATCAATCAATCAAATTGAATGAAATTGGAGTGTGGGGTGGAGATCTTCAATTCATCAAGCATGCTGTTATCCATCTTGGAGAAAGATAGGTATTTTAGTGGAATTTGAGAAATTCTCTTTTTACAAAAGTGATTGATGAGGGAAGCGGGACGAACCTTCATTACAGGAGAAACCGAAGAGGAATAAGTAAACGCCTCCCTGTCCAGGAGGCGGGGCTTAACCCCTTCCCCTCGTCCCCCCACTCCCCACAAATAAGAGAATGTGGAAAGGAGGAAAATGCTAGCTTTACAGTGAAGACAGCGGCAGACATCACCTTGACCACGTGGTCAAGGTTACCCCCACCTGTGAGGGCAGGTGAGCAATGGTGTTCGCACGTCTGCGGTCTTCCTTCCAGTAACCCATCAACCCAGTCTCATCATGAGAACAACACCAGTGAAACCCCAGTTCAGGGACATTCTACAAAATGCCTGACCAGTAGTAGTCCTCAAATCCGTCAACGTCACGAACAACAAGAAAAGACTGAGAAGTTGCCATAGTTCGGAAGAAACAAGATGAGTAATTACAGTGTGGGATTCTGGATGAGACATTGGAACAAAGAAAAAGAAATACGATTGTGTAAAAGGTGGTGAAAGCTGAATAAAGTCTGAATAACATTTAGATAATTGTTATGTACTGAAGTTGGTTTCCCACTTTTTTTTTTTTTTTTTGCGGTACGCGGGCCTCTCACTGCTGTGGCCTCTCCCGTTGCGAAGCACAGGCTCTGGACATGCAGGCTCAGCGGCCATGGCTCACGGGTCCAGCCGCTCCATGGCATGTGGGATCCTCCCGGACCGGGACACGAACCCGTGTCCCCTGCATCGGCAGGCGGACTCTCAACCACTGCGCCACGAGGGAAGCCCTCTCACTTAAAAAAAAAATTTTTTTTTCAGCTGCGCGGCATGTGGGATCTTATTTCCCTGACCAGGGATCGAACCCTCACCCCCTGCAGTGGAAGCGCGGAGTGTAAACCACTGGACCGCCAGGGAAGTCCCAGGTTTCTTAGTTTCGATGAACGTTCCATGATGTTGGAAGATGCCAGCACAAGGGGCGAGGAGATATGGGAATTTTCTCTATTATCTGTGCAGTTGTGACATCAATCTAAAATTATTCCAACACTTTTAAAGTTGCTTTTAAAGAAAGTAATTAACCTCTTACATTGTAGGCAGAAATATAACTTGGAACCAGTATCGTACTGGGAGGGGTGGTATGTGCAACAGCAGAAAGGAATTATTTTTATCGTTGGTATTGTTTTAAATTTTACTGTCTCCTGCCAATTCTCCAAAATACTTGTGTGCCAATCGCTGGAACACTGTGGGGAGCTTAAGGGAGGGGCACCGTGAAGGAGCTGCCCCGGGCCATCAGAAGACACATTCATCTGTAAAGAAAAACAACAATAAAATGGACTAACGGTTGGTCTGCTTTCTATTATTGCTTGCTATATGCTGGCAGTTCTAAGCAGTCATACTTTTGACCCAAAAATTTACCTTGCAGGCATTGAAAACTGAAACCAACATCAATTTCTGTTCCTGTGTGAAACAATGCTGAGGCCAAGCAGAAACCAGCTGGTGGTTTTAGGTCATACTTGCCCCTTGAAGACAAGACTAGACAACTTATCAAGACCATTTGCTCATCAAGATTCACCCTAGGGCTTCCCTGGTGGCGCAGAGGTTGAGAGTCCGCTTGCCGATGCAGGGGACACGGGTTCGTGCCCTGGTCCGGGAGGATCCCACATGTCGCGGAGCGGCTGGGCCCATGAGCCATGGCCACTGAGCCTGCGCGTCCGGAGCCTGTGCTCCGCAACGGGAGAGGCCACAACAGTGAGGGGCCCACATACTGCACACACACACACACACACACACAAAGATTCACCCTAAAGCCTAGCCTCACTGTGTCCACCCATCCAGAGCCATCATGTCATAAGCTCTGCCAAATTCGAAACCGTTCCCTGCCCTGCAAGACCCACTTTAGAATCATCCAGCCCAACTTTTAAAACCCTGTCAATACTCTGCCTTACTTCCCTTTTGAGACACGGCTAATACTGTCCCTTACTGCAGTCAGTCTAATAATCTTAGCCTTCTTGGTTATCTATTTTAAACCAACAAGGACCTACTGTATAGCATAAAACAAAAACACAGACCTAGAGAATGAACTTATGGTTACCAGGAGGAAAGGGGGGTGGAGATAGATTAGGAGTTTGGGATTGACATGCACACACTGCTGTATTTAAAATAGACAACCAACAAGGACCTACTGTACAGCACAGGGAACTCTGCTCAATATTCTGTAATAACCTAAGTGGGAAAAGAATTTGAAAAAGAATAGATACATGTATATGTATAACTGAATCACTTTGCTGTACACCTGAAACTCACACAACATTGTTCATCAACTACACTCCAATGTAAAATAAAAATTAAAACAAAAAACTTAACCTTCTTGACCTACGGTTTTCTCTGTGGGGTCTTTAGGGGGAGTCAACAGATGTATCATACAGAAATACCACCACAGGTGCACAAAGATAAACAAGCACAAGATGTTCATGTGCAGAATGACTTCCAAAGGAGAAAGTAGGGAGTCACCTAGGTGTTCATCAAAGGGGGAACCGTTAAATGAATGCTGACTACCGAGTGGTATTTCATAGGACAAATTGCTAACGGAGCCATAGATATTGATGCTGAAATGTTCTACCCCATTCTGAGATGCATTACACAAAAATCACTAACTGGCAAAATAGGTAGAATAAAAGATCCTCTTTTTCAAAAAACATACTTTCCAGACTAGATGTACATTTATATTTGAAATATTAAAAAATGCATTGAAAGAAAGACTGGAGAGCTCCCCAAACTAGTTACAGTGGTAACATCTGGGGAGGGTCAACAGAGGCTTTTGTTTTCCTATATTTATTTGTTTGGCTTTCTTTTCTCTTTCATTAAAACTCTGCTGGGGCTTCCCGGGTGGTGCAGTGGTTGAGAGTCTGCCTGCCGATGCAGGGGACACGGGTTCGTGCCCTGGTCCGGGAAGATCCCACATGCCGCGGAGCGGCTGGGCCCGTGAGCCATGGCCGCTGAGCCTGCGCATCTGGAGCCTGTGCTCCGCAACGGGAGAGGCCACAAGAGTGAGAGGCCCGCGTACTGCAAAAAAACAAACAAACAAAAAACTCTGCTGAGTTTTTTCATAGATTGTCTGTTTTTCTCTCCTGGTCCTACTTCTGGTGTGTCACTAGGTTGCCCTCCTGTGCCCAGGTGATCATGAGCTATGACAGAGCTGGGAACTTAACTCCATGCAAGGCCATGGTCATGACTTTCCACTTCATGCTCATGACAGTCCTAGTGAGAGAAGTAGCTGTTTCTAGTCATAGAGGGGAAAACTGAGACTCAGATGTTATCACATGGAGAGTGAGTGGTGGGCTAACCATCTGACCCCACGTTTTCTTTCTGCTGAAACAAACACTGTAGAGACAAGCATGAACCTCCAGCCCAGACTACAGCTGAGCTCAAGCCTGGGAAAGCCCCAAGGTCATTCCAAGGTTACCCCAGTCATGTCCCCCACCCAGACTCTTCCGACATAGACCCCTGTCTGACCAGTTATGACTCCAGCATCTTGTAGATTTGTTAGAAATGCGGTAAAACATCTCCTGGAACCCAGACGGCGGTCTCAGTCAGCACTCAGCCTCTGACATTATAGTTGCTCAGGGCCAGGCAAGGGGGCTGCCAAGTTCTAGCATACTGCTGAGCAGAGGTCCTGACCAGAGCTCTAGGGATGACATAACCTGCTCCAGGACCCACTTCAAGCATTACTTGAAGTGGCAGCCTAGGAGGGCGTGGTTTTAAGTCAGCCAACAAGATCGCAGGTGAAAATCTAGTTCCAGCTCTAGAATGACCCAGGCCTAAGAGAGAGGGTCTGAGTCTAATAACTTCTCCCCCAGGGCCCACCACGGCTGTCTCCTGTGTCAGCCGAGCTGACCGTGAAGCGCTGCAACTTGGCCAGGTGTGTTCCAGACCCTGAGCCCCAAAGCCCTTGTGGGTTCCATTCAGGGACTCCTAGCGGCAAGCTTGGAGCCTCAGACCTGGAGCCGAAGGCCTTTCCAGTGTCCTGGGCTAGGTCATCACTTCCCCAAGATTCAGATCACATAGTTCATCAGCTTCAGAATCAGAGACTTGGTCCCAAGCCCTGGAATTTTCATCCCCACGGTCATTAGTCCAGCACGTGGATGAGTAAGGTTTCATGGATTGGAGGACCAGTGCATTCTATAATATGTGCTCCCAAAATGAATGTTTTAAAGCTATCAGTGTCATGAATGATTAAGAGCATGGACTCTAGAGCCAGTCTTCCAGGGTTCAAATCCCAGATCTGCCTCTTGCCAGCTGGGTGACCTGGAGCAAGTTGCTGAGCCTCTCTGTGCCTCCTCTTCCCATCTTTGAAATGAGGATGATGACAGTAGTTACCTCACAGAGTTGTTGAAAAGATGAAATGATTGAATGTTTCTAAAGAACTTAGAACACTTACCATGGGCCGGGCCCTGTGTCATCACCTGGGTAACTCCTGCTGACACTGGGGTTATACACTTTCTGATGGTCTTTTTATTTTTAAGACTGTCAGTACAGGGGCTTCCCTGGTGGCGCAGTGGTTGGGAGTCCGCCTGCCGATGCAGGGGACACGGGTTCATGCCCCGGTCTGGGAAGATCCCACATGCCGTGGTGTGGCTGGGCCCGTGAGCCATGGTCTCTGAGCCTGCGCGTCCAGAGCCTGTGCTCCACAACGGGAGAGGCCACAGCAGTGAGAGGCCCGTGTACCGCAAAAAAAGAAAAAGACTCAGTACGAAAGGGAAGGAAATCCAAAGGAAAAGTCCTCCCTATCTAATCACCACCACCCACCTCTCCTGTTTCCCCAAAATAACCAATGCTAAGAGTCCTTTATATTCTTCCAGGAAAAAAAAATTCTACTTAATAATATGCCATCATATTATTATGATGGCATTTAATAAGAAATTGCCATGACAGTTTATTAATCCCTGAGTTTGGGAAACATAAATGCCCACCATGCTGTGAGCAGGATATACAACAGCATTTATTGAGCATTTACTCTTTACTCAGGCCCTGGGATGTAAGCGATGAAATGCATTATCTTATTTAATTCTCACCGGTTCATGATATAGTCACTATTACTATTCCATTTCACCGATGAGGAAACTGAGGGTTATAAAGAATGAGCAAATTGTACAAGGTTACCCAGTTGGCAGATGGTGGGCTGAGTGACAGCTCTTTTTTCAGGCTGCATTCTTAGATGTAGAATGACAAGTGCAAGAAGGATACAGTCTTCAGGCTTCCTGGTTCACACTGTCAGACTCGCTTTGGGAGGCTGACTTTACCTGCTCTGCAGCAGCGTGTGGGAGTTTGACATCTGGAGTTTGGATGATGGCTGAATGAAGACAATGTTCCCAACAGAGGGCTTCGCGGTATTGCCAGCATTCCGGTGCCTCAGGTCTGCATAGCCCGAGACAGGACTTGTGTGCAAGGTATTTATTAATGGGTTGCCCCCAGGAGAAACCTGTAAGGCAGAGGGAGAGGCAGGAGAGAGGGTTCACCAAGGATGCAATTTCGGGCAAAGTCTCAACCTGATCCCAGAGGGCACTCTGGAGTGTGAACTACACCTCTGAATTTGTCCCAACTCAGGCGAGGGACCTGAGCTTCTCTACCACCCACCAATCCATCACAGCCTAAGGGCTGCCCCAGAAAAACATGGAGTCCTAGATTCTTCAATCTGCCTGGCAACGAAGGCAAAGCAACTCCAGTGCCCCGGGCGCCATCTCCCTGAGTGAGGTCTAGATTCGGGCCAATAGAAGCACAAGGGCACAGACGCTGGTGGTGATGGGGACTCAGGCAGAGTAAATGGCACCCCAGGGACCTGGGGGGCAAGCCAGTGGAGTCTTTTCCACCTGAAGATTCTCACTCCTTCCATCCTGGGCACTTCATCCCACCCTTTGGATCATCAAGTTGACGGCAACGTGCACCTGAGTCCCCACCTCCACCCCCATCCCAGGCTGCGTCGTCCCTTCTTCTGGACACCACTGTCCTAGTCGCAGGGCCAAGCCATTCCCTTTCAGATTGCAATCTCCTTTGTGAAACAAGGCTGTAGTGTGACTAGAATACTATGATTTTTATTTTCTTCTCCCTTTAAAAATGGCAGAAGAACATTTGCTTACGAAGGCATGTGACATAAAAGTCTTAAATATAATTTTGTTTTCAGTTTTCATCTAGAAGATTCATTGATCCTTGATATCCTCTCTCTCTCTCTCTCTCTCTCTCTCTCTCTCTCTTTCTCTCTCTCTCTAACGCACACACACACACACACACAGAGATAACACTCAGGCTGTATAGAAACAAACACTTCAGCGGACCAAGTGTAAATTGCCAGAGCCCTTTCAGCAAGCAGTCTGATAAAAATCGACTACAATTCAAAAATTCTGTGGCCTCTGACACACTTCTGGACCTCTAGAAGTAGCAGTGAGGGCTGAAGGAACACGGGCAAGGGTTTCGATCGTAGCACGTTTTATAACATGAAAAAAAGCTGGCGTGACCTTCCTGTCCATCAGCAGGGAAATGGCTGAGTAATGACGCAGACGCAGTGTGGAATATTACGCGACGCCTAAAAAAGAACGAGGCAGACCCATGAATTTTAACTTGAAAAATGTCCAGGACCTATCAGTGAAAAAGTCATGCCACAGAATAACAGTTTGGTGTGACCTAATGTTTGCAAAAGGGGGGAAACCCTATGTGTCTATATGTTTCTTATCTGGAGGAGGAAGAAGTTTGGAAAGGTCACACGTCCAGCAATTCTTGTTGTTTAGCTCAGGGTGATAGGATGGTACACCCCCTCTGCATTTCGCATTGTTCCTTAAAGAGAGATCATGAGCGCTATTCACAGTTACAAAATGAAGTACTAAAACCTTGAAGAGTGGCTGGTCGAAGAGGGAGCACTGGGGAGGGGGCAGCACTGGCCTCCCGCCTGCCCCCCCGTCCTCAGTCTGCTGTCCCAGGCTGGAGGGTGGATTGCAGGGCATGGTCCCCCCCACCTCTCTGCCGCCCCCTGGGCCCTCCCCAGCGGTCCTCCTGGGATGTCTCACGTTGACAGGCTCCATGCTGCCCAGCCCTCCAGCCCTCAGCAGGCCTGCTGCCCCGGCCCTGACCCCAGCCCTCCCAGAGGTTGAAAGGCCACAGTGAGATAACCCAGCTCCACGCCCCCACCCCGCAGAAGGTCAGTTAAAAAGCATCAGCCTGGAGGAACCCCCTCGGCTGCCTCTCTGGGCTCTTCAGAGCCTCCTAGGAAAACAGCCACCAGGCACTGAGCCCTTTAACGCTCAGTGCCAGGCACTGCACGGACCCCTTTAATGCTTTACCGTGTCACAGCCTCCTCAGCAGAGGGCACGGTTAAGAGCATGGACTCTGAAGACAGGCACCTGATATCTCTGGGACTTTGTTTGCTCATCTGTGAAATGGGGATGAGGATAATAGTACCTTCCGCAGCGGGTTGTTGAGAGGATCAAAAGATTGTGTGTGGGTGTGTAAGATTATATGTGTACATGTATGTATTCATATATTCTTTCATCTAACCTCTTAGCTATATCCTTATAGATATAGATATACATATATTTATATATATTCTCTTATCTATGTTTATGTACATATATATGTTTTATACATATTATATAGCATATAATATTGGCTCTGTTCTTATTACAGATAAGAACAGAGCCAATATTTATTAAGTGCTTACTCTTTCCAGTAACTTCTCTTTCAAATAGTATTTAAGAGCTCTGGTGTTGAGCTCAGACTGGACCTGGTTTCAAACCCCAGCTCCATAGATAACTAAGTCTCCCCAGACGATTGCCAGGGAGAGGCTGGGAAAGCATCCCTCTATTACTACCCCTTGGAGAGTTGGTGTCAGGTGGGAAGTGTCCCTGCAAAATGAGGGACCACTTGGATGAATTTCCCCAACGAGAGAAGACGGTGTGGGCAGGACTGTTGAAGGGGCTTCTGTGCTGCAGGGTGGGTACTTGGTCTTTTGGGGAGACGGGCGAGAAGCTGGGTCATTTTGCTGCAAAGCTGCGGGGGAGGATGCCACTTATACTTCACGCTGGGGGGCCTCTCTGTGACCTTGGGGCAGCTGCTGCTCTTGGGGCAGCCAACACGGCAGTACTATCAGGACATTTTTAGTAGCTGCCACTGGGCAGTGAGCAGAGGATGAGGGGGGGAAGGGGGATCATTTCCTAGGCCCCCAGAAAGCTCACTGCCCCTTCTGACCTCCTGTCAAAGGCTCCTTTCTTCTTCTGTAAATGGGGACAGCAGCAGACAAGGACCTTACAATAATAAAACCCACAAAATTATTTATTAATGGTTAAAAAGTTAACAATTCAATCAACTGAAACTCTTGGCTTGGTACATTATGTGTACTATCTCATTTAATCCTGCCTACGACCCCCATGATCTGGGGACTCTTCTAATGCCCATTTTCCAGGAACTAGGCAGCAGAACTGAGCACATTATAAGGAGCTGTCACTTACCCAGTACCCGCCATGCACTGGGCACCACGCCAAATGCTTTCCTTTCAAGGTGGCTATGACGCTTCGATAATGTGGTTCAAGGGAGTGTTCTCCCCAGTCCTCAGACAGGAAAACTGAGACGCATAGAGGTTGAATCCCTTGTCCAAAGCCTCGGAGAGAGCGAGTGTCAGAGCTGAGCTGCAAACCAGAGTTTCTCAGGCACCAAATCCCTTTCTACTCGGAACAAAGGGTTGCTTCCGCCTAAAGAGTATGGAGGACCCCTTGTGGCAAAATTCTGCCTCACCTGAAAACAACTGCAACAGAAAAGGGCACGATTGAAGGGGAAAAGGAGAGGGACATTTTTCCCCCTGTGTGGAGAGAAAAGAGAGGCTCCCATGAATGCAACTCAGCTATTCCATCCCAGCATCTATAAGAAGGTGAAAAATTAAAACAACACAAATGTGCCACAACAAGAGATTGGTTCAATTGATTCATTTATGTGATGCAATTCAAGAGGCCATTCAACCTGATGTCACAGCTCTTTGAAGGATTTGGAAAAAGAGTCCGTTGAAAAAGTTCATGAAAAATTGGGCGGGAAACAATCATGGACAGCCGATCCATCTCTAATAGACACAATCTACATGTTACGTCCTTTGAGTCATATATTAAATCAACGTTGCATGGTTATACCTGAATGGTAAGATTCATTATAGGCAATTTTTAATATCCTTCTTATTTGCATTTTCCACATTTGATAAGCCTAAATGCTTTAGTTTTCCTCTGGAGAAAAACACTGTCCTACAAAAAGATTAAAAATTCTTTTTATCATACTATTACAGAAGAAAGCCTCCCCTGGGGGGCCTCAGTCTACACACCTATAAAATGAGGTTGGACTAGATGAGCTTCAGAGGACTCAGTTGTGTCCGACAGAAGGCGAGTCACTGCACTCTGGTTCCTCAAAGTCCGTTCATGACCTGCCGCTAAAACTCCTCAAAAGTGGGGACTTTGCAGCCCCCGCTGGAAGTGGAAGGGCAAGATCGTCTGGGGACAGCTTTCCGGGGGTTGGGTCAGTTCTCTGATCTGGGCCAGTGGCTGCCAACGTGACAAGGATTTCAATCCTGTAGACACAACACGCCTCGATGTTGCTTTCTGTTAAATGGGACAACAACTTGCCTCTTGAATCCTGCCCACTGGAGGTGAAGGGAACAGGCAAAAATTACACTGTATGTGGCTCATCCAGGGACCTGTCCTTCCTCTAAGCCTGTCCTCAGCATCTGTGTGGAATGTGGTAAGGGTGAAATCTGGAGAAGGGGTGGGAACTTTGAAAGCCCCTAGGGGAAACACCCATATGCATTTTAGAATGTCCCCCACATGGGATGCTGTCACACCCACTGCCTGACACTTGGGAGGTGCCCTGCAGGTGTTTCAAGAAATCCAGCCCTGCCTCACACTCCGTCAGCAGCCCCATCCTCAGGCAAGCGGTTGGCCACTTGCTGTAACCAGCAAGCCCCTGCCCACTCTGGCATCTTCTTCCTTCCAGACCATTAGGTAGGCTTTCTACTAATCTAGCCTGCCACCTCTTCCTGCAGGAGCATTTTTAAACCCATCCAACAATCAACTGACTGATATTTCATAGGACAGTAGGAACCTACCTACAGAGCTGGTAAAAGTTGTGCATGGGTGTTAGAAGGCTGGCCCTCACCCTGGCTCTGCCCTTGCTGTTTGTGAGACCTTGGGCACTTCCTTTCCCCTATCTTACCTGGGAAGACACTGAGGTTCAGAGAGAGGCAGTAATTCCACCAAAGTTCACACAGCTGCTAAGCGGAGGACTGAGGGTTTGAAGCCAAGTCTGTCTGGATTCAAAGCCTGCCCTCCTCCCGTTCTGCCACCTCTGCCCTGCATCCTAACACAGGACCACACCTTCAATGTAAAAAGAGGGCATTCCAGGTTAGAGTAGGGCGTCTGGGTGGCAGGACCCTGGCATAATTTGAGAGATACAGGGGTGTCCCGGTCCTACCACCTCCCCAGTCTCTCTGCCAACAGTCACCCACTGGAAGCTAGTACTGGATTTGAGATGCTGCCCCAGCCCTTGGTCGCAAAGGCTGGTGTGTGGACCATGGAGCAGAGTCCTTGGTCTCACTCAGTCCAGCCCTCCTGAATCCAAATCCTGATGAGAACAAGATATCAGGGGATCTTGCGTGCTGCCCTAGACACCCCGTGAAATGCAGGTGTAATTATTTTTACCTCTGCACCCCACTGATGTTTGTTATAAGCCCCTTGACTTCTCCATGGAGGAGGGAGGGGGAGACATGAGGCATCCTAAAATTAAACCAGGTGTTAATTTTTGAGCCAAGCACTCACCTGATTTATCGAGCACTTACTACATAGTACGAGGCACTGTGCTTGACGCGCCACATGATTCACATCAAACTCTCCAGCCTGATAACGAAAGAGAGGCACAGTTAGCTGAATAGCTCTCCCCAAATCCATGCCGTAATCGGCAAAGCCAGGACTCAAACTCCCACACTTTTTCTAGAGTCTATTCCTCTGGGGCTGTTGTGCGCCTTCTGTGAACACTTGGGCCCCTGAACCCTCATGCTCCCAGTCATGGGCCCTAGACGCCCCTTCCAAGGAAGAAAGATAAATTGAACCGCTTTTGCCCACACTTAGCCAAAAAGCAACAAGTTCTTCCCAATCAGTGTCTATCTGTCTCTGTCTCTTAGATAGATAGACGATGGATGGATGGATGGGCAGGTGGATAGACGGCTAGATGTCTATGTCTTCTCTCCCTCCCCCATCCATCCATCTCTCTCTCTCTCTCCATGCTCCCCACATACACATAAATCTTAGCCTTCAATTCTTCAACTGTACAGTGGAGGTACTAAAACTCCATACCTCATAGGTGTGTTGAGGATTAAAGGAGTTGATACAAGTAAAGCACTTAGAAGGCATTCATCCATCATCATAAGCACTTAAAGCCCCTCATCACCATCCTTATTATCCTTAAGCACTCAACAATGATGCTGGCAGACTAAGCCAGAGCCAGTCCTCAAACCCAAGCCCTCTGATCCCAGGTATAATGCCCCTCCAGTCACTGGATTCCCTGATTTTTTATGACTTCGTTTCTGATGATAGGGCGTCAGCACAGAGGTGGGCTGGCATGCTGGAGAGATTTGGGAGGGGGATGAAAAGAGCTTCCCAGAGGCCTCTGAAGCCCCTTGGGGAGATGACCACAGCCCCCTGCCCTCAGCACCCTCCAGCTTCCGTGTACTCATCTCCGTCCTTTCTTGGCTGCTGAAGGTTTCTGTTTCCCTGATTCCGGGGTCCTGTTTCTGCCTGAGCAGCCCAGATCTCTATGCTTGCATTCCTAGCTGCCTGAGAGAGGACCAGGAGGGCATAGAGAGCTTTTACTTCTGAGAATAACTCAGAAGTGACAGCAAGGGCAAGAGGAAAAGGAGGAGGCTTCCAATAGGACACGATGCCCAGCTCCCACTCTGTTCCCCCAAGACTCCTGAGGAGGATTCTCATCATCGGGAAAAGATGGGGGAGGGAGGAGAGCTCAGACCGCTCTCTGCCTAGCCGGCCAGAAGTTTAAACCATAACTCCACCCACCAGGGGTTTGCTACCTAAACTGGGGCTACACCGAGGACACCCATGTGCAGGGCTGAATTTAAATGCTACAAGATCCATGGAACACAGAGAAGTGGAATACAGAGTGTGAGCTCAGAACGGACTTAGAGAACATGACACCTGTGTGATGGTTTAAGGATGGCTGCTCCATGGAGAGATGGAGTCTTATATTCCTCGCCTTGAATCTGGGCTGGCCTTAGGGACTGATTTGATCAGGATAGTCAAAGCTATCATAAGAGGTCATAAGAGGCCTTGCACCTGCTCCCTGGGTCTCCAGAACACTTGCTACAAGTCGCTGCCCGCATGCTGCGAGGAAGCCCAAGCTACACGCGGAGGCCCTGGAGAATAAGACAGCACATGGAGAGTGGGGTAGGCCACAGAGCTCTGAGGCTCCAGATATGAACAAAGAGTCATCCTGCTGTCCCAGCCCCCCCAGCAGACCCAAGTGGATCAAAGAGAAAATGCCCAGCTCATCCCTTCCTGAATCTCTGACCCACAAAAACATGAGCAAAATAAAATGCTGTTCTAAGCCACCAAATTTGGGAGTAGATTGTTATACAGCTGTAGATAAAACAAACGGTCATTTGTCTACCATTTTAATAATTTTGTCACACCAAATTATTTACGTATGATCTTCCTCCTTTAAATGGACTGACCTTTTTTACTTTATTTTTTTAATTTTTTTTACCATGCCGCGTGGCATGTGGGATCTTATTTTCCTGACAAGGGATTGAACCCATGCCCCTTGCATTGGAAGCGCAGAGCCTTAACCACTGGGCCGCCAGGGAAGTCCCTACTTTATTTTTTAAATACTTAATTTTGGGAATTCCCTGGCAGTCCAGTGGTTAGGACTCCACCCGTTCACTGCCGAGGGCACAGGTTCAATCCCTGGTCGGGGAACTAAGATCCCGCAAGCCATGCTGTGCAGCCAAAATAATAATTATAATAATAATAAATACTTAATTTTTTATCAGTACAATAAAATGGAAAACCAGTATTATTAGTCACAAACAAAAGGTAAAAATGAAACTTTTTCCTTTGTTGTATTTTTATTATGCCTCCCGTGGTAAGTATACCACACTTTGGGAAAAACTATGTATTCTCATCTCTCCCTTGGGCTGTCTGGGAGATCTGAAAATCATAATTACACATGCGATACTCCCTGTGTCTGCACTGTCCCTTCTCTTCTTTGTCCCTGAGTATTTTGCATTTGTCCTCCAAGATTTATCTTCAATGTCACCACCTCTGTGAAGCCTTCCAGGGTTCCCCTTTCCAAACATCTGGCAATGGCTCCTGTCTCCAAGCCCCCATACTATGTTGTACCAATTTCTTCTTTACACTCAGACCCCTGTCATACAATGACATTTCAGCACCCTGGTCCAGGAGATGTGTCCCCACATGGAACTGTGTCTAATCCAACTCAGAGTCTATTCCTTGTGCACTAATTCATTCAACTGCTACTCTGTCTACAAAAACAGGTCTGACTCCTTGATTCTTTTTTTTTTTTTTTTTTTTTTTTTTTTTTTTTTTTTTTTTTTTTTTTTTTTTTTTTGTGGTACGCGGGCCTCTCACTGTTGTGGCCTCTCCCGTTGCGGAGCACAGGCTCCGGATGCACAGGCTCAGCAGCCATGGCTCACGGGCCCAGCCGCTCCGCGGTATATGGGATCCTCCCAGACCGGGGCACGAACCCGTATCCCCTGCATCGGCAGGCGGACTCTCAACCACTGCGCCACCAGGGAGGCCCTGACTCCTTGATTCTTTTGCTCACAGGCGAATAAACATTCCCTGATGTGCAGCCCACCAGAGAGTTTAGGGGAAAGGATTTTTTTCCTAATTGAATGGTGCACAAAATGGGGTCCATTTGCCCCAACGGGTGGAATCTTGACACAGAGGTGGTTGGTGAGGATGGGAGCCACTGGGCATTATGTAACTACAAGCCTCCATGGCGGGTGGCCCCATGCTACATATGCACAAGTTACATAGTCTATACAGGTGTGTGAGTCTCGTGTAAATCCCAAAAGCACACTTGAACATAATCAGTAAGAACAATTTCCTGTAGAGACTCAATGTCAAAATGCTTCCCATCAATGAACTCATTTGAATATCACAACAACACGGTGAGGTTTATCCCATCCAGACTCCATCACTGTCTTTTTCCTATTTCATCTTATTATATGCACACAACCATTATTATTAATAGTCACTAGAAAGGTATGTGATGAGAGTTAGACTTTTACTCAATAGTACACCAGATTATCTCTGATTTGATTGTGCAAAAAACAAAAAGAAAAAAGTCTTTGCAAAAAGTGTTGGCTTTTAACCACTGTCCTGTCCATGTATATATCGAGTCTCTATCCCGAGCTGGGATCCAAGTCCAGGTGCCCCTCCCCTCAGCTTCCACAACATTGCATAGGATTCCCCGGTTGCTCCAGGTTATCCCCCCGCACCAGGCACCTGGGAAGAGTTTGCTCATGTTCTTCTTCTAGAACAGAAGTTCTTAACCTGAGCCTGTGGACCCCAAGGGGCTTCCCTGAACCCCCTGAAACTGAATGCAAAGTGTACATGTGTACACATGCCTATGAGATGCTCATCTGGGCAGAAGCTACTAACTTTCATTCAATTCCCAATGGGACCTGTGACTCCCTCCACCCCCAACCAATGTTTATAATCCCTAAACTTCTCAGCTTTGAAACTATGGACATTTGGGGCTGGAATAGTTCTCTTTTTTTGCCAAGTGATCATTCATTAATTCATGTATTTACTCGTTCTGCAAGCATTTATTTATCACACACTGTGTATTGAAAGAAAACTAACCATCACTGAATATTTACCACGTGTCAAGTAATTGACTATGTCATTTGAGAAACGTCATCACATTCAATACTCACCCTAGCCCTCTGTGGAATACATTATTCCCATTTTCAATCGAGAAAACCGTGGCTTAGTGGGCATGAATAATGTGTGCACTGTCCAGAAGCTAATAGCTGAGCCAGTGGCTGAGATGGGCTTTGAGTCCAGGACTGAACGACTCCAGAAGCAGGACTGTAATGTGTGGGGCGGGGAGTTGATCCAGGCACTGCAGAAGGGGACAGCAGTCCCAGGAAAGGGTACAACAGAGTTTGGGACCACAGAGAGCTTTACTATCTGGTTAAAGAGATACGAAAACAACAAATATCAGTCTCATAGTAAAGAGAATGTGGTATACATCATAACTGAGATGCAATATCTAGATCTTCAAAGGAGGGAGAGATTACTTCCAGCTATGATAATTAAAGAAAGTTTCTGGGAAAAAAAAGTTAAGTAAAGATCTGAAGAATACCATGTAAACTAAAACCCATGATCATGTGTTCATACAACAGGGCCTGGATAAGTCTTGGTGATGGGGGCTGTCCCAGGCATTGGAGGATGTGTAGCAGCATCCCTGGCCTCTGGATGCCAGTCATATTCATTTTCTATTGCTGCTGTAACAAATCACCACCAACACAGCAGCTTAAACCACACACATTTATTATCTCACAGTTGTTTAGATCAGATGTCTGACAAGGGTCTGACTGGGTGAAGGTCAAGGTGTCAGCGGGGCTGCATTCCTTTCTGGAAGCTCGAGGGGGGCATCCATTGTCTTGCCTCTTCCTGCTCTGAGAGGCCACCCACATTCCTTGGCTCTGCCTTCAAACCAGCGACAGCGCGTATCTCTGACTTCTGGCCCATGGTCACATTTCTTCTGACTCTCTTCTGCTGCCTCTCTTCCCCATTTAAGGACCCTTGTGATTCCATTTGCCCAACCAGATAATCCAAAATAATCTCTCTATTTTAAGGTCAGCCAACTGGCCACCTTAATGGCATCTGGAATCCTTCATTCCCCTTTGCCATGTAACATATTCACAGGTTTCTAGGGATTAATAGATGGACATCTTTGGGGCAGGGCGGAGGGGCATTATTCTGCCTACCACCCTTGTAGCTACCCCACCCCGAGTTGTGACAACCAAATATGGCTCCAGACATTGTCAGATGTCCCCAGGTCACCAGGGGCAGGGGTGGTGGTGGATCACCCCAAGTTGAGAACCACTGATTCAGAAGATTCTCAAACATCTTAAAGCCCTGCTTCTGAGAGTCATGCTATTTTTTAGTGAGCTCATAAGAATTGCAGAGTCCGAGGGAGAAAAGCATGTGTCCAGCAAATAGTAAGTCTCAAATCGTGGAAACTTCCCAAGACCCCCGTGAAGTCATTGACACCAGATGAGCAAGTGACTTAACCCTTCTGAACCGTCACTTCCTCATCTGTACCGAGGGGAAAATAAGAACTACCTTAGGATCATGGAGAAAACGAAAGGCTCCCACGGTGCCTGAGAACAGAAAGCCTCATCGGTCAGATGCTGAGGAAGACTGTGAAATAGATAAACAGTATTAATTTTCTTACTGGAGGTGCCCTCAAGCCAGAGCCCAAGATGAAGGTTATTTTGGGAAGTGATCCCAGGTAGTTGGAGCAGCAGGTGGTGTGGGGAGGGACCGGATGGGTGAAATACAGATGAGGAAAAGCCAACTCAAAGGTGCATTATTGAGCTGGGTGCCCTAAAGACACCTGGGCTCAGTCCCACCTGGGCCCCCTTTGAGGAACCACGTAGAACACACCTCAAATGTTTCCACCCAAGTCACAGGAGGAGGGTATGGGGAGTATTAATCCACCAGCTTTTGACCCCGTGAGTCAAGGGTTTTCCCAGAGAATGTTAACTCCTGGATTTTCCAAGTATGTGTAGGTGCCCACAGGGTAGAAGGATTTCTTGCTGTGGGCAGAGAAGCCCAGAGAAGAAAGCAAAAGATGAGAAAGACAGATGAGGTGAGGTTCTGTCTGGCTATGGCTGCATGAAGCTGGTTTCCATGGCAGTGGGATGCTGGAGCAGAAAGGGAGATGGAAAGGAAAAGAGATGGGGCTAAGAAGTTGCATTCTGTACAGCATAGGTTAGTGAGTCACCGTGCCATAGGAAGCCCTAGGTTCAAACCGCAGCTTCGCCTCTGGATGGCCATGTCACCTTGAGTAAGACACATCACCTCTTTCTGCCTCATCTGTTAAATGGGGATGTTGATGGTGCCCATTTCATGAAGTTGTTGCAAAGATGAGATGGCCTCGTGTATATTAAGTGCCTAGCAGCATGCATTTAATGGAAGGAAGTTCATGATATGGAAGCAACTCGAATACGCATGTTGAACCCAGTATCTGGAAAAGGACCTCCACTTGCTCTTCTTTTTGGAAATATCTGCAGAATGGATCTGAGTCTCCTTCTCTGTAAAATGGAAATAAAAATAAAACTTACCCTCTAGGGTTATAGTGAGGGGCAAGTGAGATAAAGCACGGACACAGTGAAATGTGTACCCAGCACATAACAAGTGCCAGGCCTTGGCACTAGTTAATTACACTAAGGATCAGCTTCAGGGAGCTAAGGTACTGGGACTGGGTTTTGTGTGTGAACCCAAAGTAAGCCAAAAGCAGAGAAAGGTTCTGCCCCAGACTCTGAGGTGACGGGGACATGTTGGAGGGGGCCAGCACAGAGCTGATGCCCTCTCATCTCACATCTCTAGGGGAAGCTGGAAACCCAGGCAGTACCTACGGTAGGGTTCAGCTGCGTATAGAAAGGAAATATGGGGGACCCACAGGGATGCCTCTGTCACTGAAAGACCAGAGTCCCAGTCCCTGCTCTGCCCTGCCCTCGTTGTGTGACCTTGGGGGAGTCTCTTCCCCTCTCTGGTTCAGCATTCCCATCTGAACAGTGAGACTGCAGAACAGCCCAAGATTCTCCAACCAGACACTTCAGGATCTGTTTTCTTCTCTCTCTTCCCTGCCGTCCATCTCTCCTTCTTCCATGGATGCTAGCCTGATCCTGGGTGGTCTCGGACACCAGGAACCTCTGGACTATCAGGTCCCTGGCAGGGTTTGCCCGTTTTGTGACTGTCACCTGGCCACCTAGTCTTCTCCACCTGTCTGTCTGATTGGATGTGGTGCTCCTTGGTCATCTGTGTCTCTCTGCTCTTGATTTCCTTCCTTTCCCTTTCCCCAGCCCTTGGCTGGCTCTGGTCTCTGGGGAACAAGTGCCACCTGGGGACATTAGCAACTCCATGACCACTTTTACGATAGGTGGAATTTAACCAGACCTCCACCTGGCCTGGGGGGAGGTCACCCTGCCTTCCCTCTTCCTCTCTGCAAGGTTGCTGCAAGGCAGGTGTATTAATCACATTTTTTCATTTGCTATATTTTCTGATGTTTTGATGTTGGGAAGCCATACTTATTCTGGAGAGACCGTCCTGCCCAGGGCTAGCTGATTCCTAGAGACAGTAAAGGACTTGCCTGCAAGTGTATCTATGCAAACCAAACAATCCAGAACCCACACACCAACCTTCTCCTTTACTGGGCTCTCACACTCCAGGTGACTCTCCCCCGGCCCTAATCACCCCCAGGGCCAGGTTCCAGGCAACTAGGGACAGTCCCTATGCCCCAGAACCTGCTGAAATTACTCAAACTAGCCAATCTTGAGCCTCCTTACTGTGCCTTGTCTTGCCTTGAAATCACAGGAAAGGCTCTTGCCCACGTTTTCTGCTCACTGACTCTGCCTCCTGACAGACCCTGCTGCATACCCATGGCCCCGCAGTGCCATGCCATGCCTCCTGCTTCTCGGATGTTCTGAGTATAAATGCTTTCCTTCATGGTAGTCAATGGCTGTGTCTGCGTGTCTTATGAGACCTGATTAAACCAAAACCCAGGTACATTTTAAACTATATGTGCATCGTCTCCCACGGGGGATTCAGGAAGGGATATATTGCATGGGCACAGCATCAAATAACATTGGGAAAGTCAATTCCACGTTCACTAGCTCATTCGTTTATTCCCATTCCATCTTTTGGATTACCTGGACGGGAGAGTCTCAGCTTGGTGCTGGTGTGTCATGAATACCTCTTGATCACCTGTTCATCTCTGGTTAAACACACAAATAAGCTTCAAGACTTTGGCTGAAGAGCATACGGTTAAAAACATATCACATTATTTTCATGGCTTTCATGAAGGAGGAAACTTCAGTCACCCCAAGACAACCTCCCAGGGAGGGAGCCACACAAGTCAATACCCCGATTTCATTCTCCCTTTTCTTTTCTCCTGGCAAGGCTCCATTATGGCCAGAATCATCCAAAAGCCAAATGTAGGGGGACCCCTTGATGATTCATATAGGTCAGCCTTGCAGGACACAGAACAGAATGGAGAAGGAGGGCAAGACGGTGTGGAGAGGTGGAGAGTAGGGGGAACAGAGAGATCATATAGAGAAGCGGAGGGGTGGGGGGGCAATGGGACCAACTTACACGGAAACCACATTACTGCTGGTGCCTGGGTAGAGGGCAAAGAATCCCTCCCCACCCTGGGAATAAAACCCCCAAAATCCCTTAAGGAAGAGTCATTTGCATTATATACGAATTATCACAGAGTCTCTTTATGACGGGAGCCTTCTCAATTCTTCGACTTTGAACCACAAAGTATTATTGGGGGACACATTGGCCTAAAAAAGGTGTTTCTCAAGCTTTGGCAGTACACTGGAATCACCTGGGAAGCTTTGAAAAATTCTGATGCCCGGGTCCCACCTGCAGAGAATCTGATGCAATTGGTCAGGGGTGGAGCCTGGGCACCGGGATTATTCAGAGTTCCCCCCGTGACGCTTACATGTGTCTGAGTCTGAGAGCTATGGATTTATGACAATCTCAGTCCCTGCAGACGATGCTCGTGGAAGCCACCGGGCATTTGTTCCTCCTCCTTCACCTAAACCCCTAATTCCAACAGGGATTCAGTAACTATTCGCAGGATGATGGCCTCAGCATGGCATATGCTGGATGTCACAGACCAGAAGTCTCTTTTTAAAAAAATTTTTATTGGAGTATAGTTGATTTACAATGTTGTGTTCCTTTCTGCTGTACAGCAAAGTGAATCAGTTACACATACATCCACTCTTTTTTAGATTCTTTTCCCATATAGGTCATTACAGAGTATTGAGAAGAGTTCCCTGTGCTATACAGTAGGTCAAGTCTCTTAATGAAATACAGTAAATGGCTGCATTGTAGAGGATAAATATACCCCCAGGGATGAACTGGTTGGTAACTCAACCATCCTAATATTGGGTAAAAGGGTTCCTACAGTTTGCAATCCAATTGCCAGTGTCAACGTCTGTTATGGGTGGAATTGTGTCCCCTCGAAATTTATATGTTAAGCTCCCAACCCCCAGGACCTCAGAATGCTCTGGCATTTGGAGACAGGGTCTTTAAAGAGGTAATTAAGTAAAAGGAGTTCATTAGGGTGGGCTCTAATCCAATATGACTGGTGTCCTCATAAGAAAAGGAAATTTAGACAGACATACACAGAGGGCAGCTGATATGAAGACACCAAGAGGAGACGGCCGTCTGCAAGCCAAGGAGAGAGGCCTCAGAAGACTCCAACCTGTCGAGACCTTGATCTTAGACTTCCAGAACTGTGAGAAAATTCATTTCTGTTTAAGGACTTTGTTATGGCAGCTGGAGCAAACTAACAATGTCATACACGTATTCAAACAACGCTGCATTTCAGACAACCTAGTTTTGTTTTTAAGCACAGGGCTGCCCAGTCACCAAACCGAGGCTTTTTCCACTGGGAAAGGAGAGTGAAAGGCAGGGATTCTGGAGCCTCAGGCCCGATTCCCTCTCTGACCAGTTGCATCTTCCCCATCTCAATGCCCTCCCCTCTGCCCAGGGCTTCCTGGCATCACCTCCCAAACATACTTTCACTTGATTCCTTGGCTCAGGGTCTGCTTCTGGGGGCATCCAGCCCAAGACACCTCCTAGCCCAGGAACCTGAGTCTTTGATCTGTCCTGACTGGGGGCTGAGGTCACTTTTATGTGTGTGATGCACTTGGCCCGGTTGCCTCAGCCACAGCAGCTAATATTAGGAGAGGACGGTTTCCCAAGTGATATTTGGAGCTGCTCAATTTCACCACTTTCCTCTGCAGCAGAAGGCAGCCTCCCCTGCTCCTGTCTCATCTCACACAGGCAAAGCGCCTGCCGTTCTGGACATCACAGACTCAGGTGTAGGCTCTCAGCCTTCACACCTCACCCATCCTCAACATGCTACATTTGCTGTGACAGGTTCCTACTCAAATTCCATTCAAAAGGGAGGGACCATAAGCCGACAGAGTCTTACGGAGGAGAGGGGATAAACTGGGATATTCCCAGGATCTACAGACCTGGGAGATCACTAAAGTGACAGAGAAAGACAAATATCATATGATATCGCTTATATGTGGAATCTTAAAAAAAATGATACAAGTGAACTCATTTACAAAACAGAAGCAGACTCAAAGACATAGAAGGCAAACTTACGGTTACCAAAGGGGAAGGGGGAGGGAGGGATAAATTAGGAGGTTGGGATAAACAGATACTACTAGGTATAAAGTAGATAACGAACAAGGACCTACTGTACAGCACAGGGAACTATATTCAATTATCTTGTAATAATCTATAATAGAAAAGAATGTGAAAACAAATAGATTTATATATATATATATATGTAAAACTGAATCACTTTGCTGTAAACCTGAAACTAACACAACATTGTAAATCAACTATACTTTAATGAAAGAAAGAAGGAAAGAAAGGAGAAATAAAAACTTCCCTAAAAGTTGAGAACGGAAAACCAAGTTGCTGTCAACTTTCTCAAAACACTAGGCAGAGGGGACTATAATATTTAGAATGGATAAACAGCAAGGTCCTACTTGCTGTGTATAGCACAGGGAACTATACCTAATCTCCTGGGATAAACCATAACGGAAAAGAGTATTTTTTTAAAAGAATGTATATATGTGTAGAACGGAGTCACATTGCTGTGCAGCAGAGATTGACACAACATTGTAAATCAACTACACTTCAATTAGAAAAAAAAACAAAACACTAGGCAGAAGGGAGAAAAAATCTCTCTTCATCAGCTTGCCCATACATGGGCGGTCCCCAACCAAGATGCATTTTCTTTGGCTGTGAGAGTGTTTTAGTGGGCTCTTTTTGGAAAAGAAGTCAAATAAGGTTTTTGAAAATTGTCATCAGGTGCTTCCAAGAAAACTCAGAACTCTAACCAGAGTGGGAGGCAGGAGCCACCCAGGAGCCTGGGAGAGTCAGGCCAGCTTTGGCCGGAGCTAGCTGAGCCCAGGGCAGAGGAGGTCACTCTCTTGGACGTGCCAATGGACCTCCCCAGGCAGGGCTGCCCTGTAGGACTCACAGGCGGCTCATTCTCTCCGAGACAGCTGGGCACCAGGCTCGGGAGGAAAGGTGGTGACTGTGTATCTTGGCAAAGCAGGGAAGAGGGTCTGGGAGATAGTTCACAAGATGGGCATTTGCATCTCCTGTCTATGTAGGAGGAGCTGATTCAAGGCTGGAGCCACTGGTGGAGCAGAAATTTGAAACCTTCAGGATCTAAGTCGGTCAGTCTCTCTTTTTAGAGAGAGAGAGAGAGAGAGAGAGAGAGAGAGAGAGAGATTCTGGGGTTAAAAAAAAAAAAGGGATATGTGGGAAGTCTGAATTCCAGGATCCCTCTAACTTCCAGACCGCAGTTAGAGAGCAGATGCATGAGGAGGGGCCTTTCACTTGTGGGCCATGTGACTTGGGCACTGGAGACCTTAGGACTTCGTAAATATCTTCCCACCTTCAAAACAGGGGCTTGAATTAACCACCACCAAACTACCATCTTCTGATGTCTTTAGGAGGAAATTTAGGTCATGTCTGGAAAATGCTTCCCGCTGGTCGGTTTATCACCACATAAATACTAGAAATAGACTTTGTAAAGGCATGTCACCTGCATGCAGTCTGTAGGTAAAGCATATTTTATTATAATCCTATGTATTAGGTGCCTTGTCAATTTTCACTAACAGGGTGACTACTGCCTGGGACCCTCCTGGTTAGCACTGAAAGTCCTACATCCTGGGAAACCCCTCAATCTTGGGAAAAGCAGCTGGGTTGCTTAGGCAACCCAAACACACACACTCCTAGGCCACCCCTGATCTTTTCAAGGATTTTGGCGGTTCACTTGCAAAAACTAGCCCCACACCCCTTTGGACCTGTTAGACACCACTTGGAGCCCTATGTACATTCCATAAACGTGATAGATGGAGCTGAAGCCCCGCCCACATCCCCTTTATCCCTGATGCACCCGCCCCTGAGCTTCTCCGAGTGCTTCAGGAGGCTCACAACCATGCAACCTTCCCTGGGAAATTGACCTGGACTGAATCAAGCCACTTCGCCCAGAGATGGACACCCCTGGGAGGCTGTGCCCCACCTACTGGGAGCAGCTAATAATTGACTGAACTGGGGGGCAACTCTGTAATGCAAATTATGCTCCAGAGTCCCCCGAGGGTGAGGTCGAGGCCAGACTTCACCTGAGGCCACACCCTGACTCGGCCCCCATCCCTGTCCCTTCCTGCTTGCCTCACTCCCTCTCCCTGACACAGCAGTCTCCAGCAATCAATCAAGTTCTCCTGAATCCCTTCCTCAGACTCTGCTTCTAGAAATCCTGACCTAGGACAATGCATATGGCCGGGTGCACTCCCTTCGATGTCACCTTTCCCGCCACAGTATCTCTCTTTTTTTTTTTTTTTTTTTGCCGTACGCGGGCCTCTCACTGTTGTGGCCTCTCCCGTTGCGGAGCACAGGCTCTGGATGCGCAGGCTCAGCAGCCATGGCTCATGGGCCTAGCCGCTCCGCGGCATGTGGGATCTTCCCAGACCGGGGCACGAACCCGTGTCCCCTGCATCGGCAGGCGGACTCCCAACCACTGCTTCACCAGGGAAGCCCCGCCACAGTATCTCTTGAAGCTCTACCCTTCTTTCTATGGCCACCACCAGCATTGAGGCCACCAGCATCCCTCACGGCCCGCTCCCTGGCCTCCCTGCCTCCACTCGGGCCTCCTGCAGGCTACTCTCCTCTAAACGGCCAGTGGAGGCTTTTCAAAGTAAAGGTCAGCTCAAGGCGCTCCTCTGCAAATCCTTCTGGAATAGAACACTTTTGTGAGGTAAAAAAAAAGCAAACTTCCTCAACCTGATTACAAGAAACCCTCAGCAAGCAACAGGCTTAATGATGAAAGACTAATTAAAAGCATTTCCCACTCTCCCTAAGATCAGGAGCAAGACAGGATGGCCACTCCTGCTGTGTTTATTCAACACTGTACTGGAGGTTGCAGCCAGGGAATTAGGCAAAAAAGAAAGAAGGAAGGAAGGGAGGGAGGGAGGGAGGGAAAAAGAAAAGAAAAGAAAAGTAAAGAAAAGGAAAGGAAAGAAAAGAAAAGGCAACCAGATTAGAAAGGAAGATGTAAAACTGTTTCTGGTTGCAGATAACATGATCTCATGGGGCACATGGTGGGGGAAGTCCTGATGTGCAATATTTACTGATTTCTGTGGCTGATTTCAAAACATCAGTATGACGTTCCTGAGTCTGGAGCTGGGAAGGACAATTTCATACACGGAGGTGACCTCACCACTCATTGTGATTCTTCCTCTGAAAGCCCTCCTCTGAGTTTCACTTACATGGTGTCTGGCATGGAGTAGACATTCAATAATTATACATCGAATTAGGGAGAAAACACTTCTGTGGCTTTCCATTGCTTTTAAGTTAAAATCTAAAGTCTTTGCTGCTCAAGCCCCTGCGTGATCTGGCCCCTGACCCCCCTTCCCAGCTTCATCTTGGACCATCTCTTCACTCACTCACTGCTCTCAGCCACATTAACCTACCTTCTCTTCCTCCAGTGATCCGAGTTCTTCCCACCTCAGGGACTTTGCACAGGCTGTTTCCTCTGTGTAGAACGCTGCTTTCATTGACCTAAGTCTTAGTCAGCGCTCAGGTCTTGGTTTAATACAGTGGTTCTCAACTGGAGGGCATCTGCCAATGTTTGGTGGTCACAACTGGTCACTAACATCTAGTGAGAAGGGGCCAAGGATGCTGCTCAATACCCTCCAATGCCCAGGACAGCCCCCTGCCACAAAGGATCACCCAAGCCCAAATGTTAATAAGTGCCAAGATGGAGAAACTCTGGCTTATTGTCAGACCTCTTGCCTTGATCACCTTAGAATGGAAGGAAGTTTTCCCTAATAATAAAAGTTTTCTCATAATAATATCTCCTGCTATTCTTTCTCCTCTTATCACTTAAGCACAGTCTGGGTCAGGCCCACAGGAGACAGTCCAGGATATTTGAGAAGATATTTGGGGTCCTCTGAATGGACTAAACCGTCCCACTTATGTCAGACTCGCAGAAGCAGGAACGGACACTAGGAGTCTTCTGCATGTGATTTATTAAGGAAATGCTCCACGAGGAAGCAACAGGTGATGGGGGAAGCAGAAGGGGGACAGGGAAGAAGCCAAGCCAGGGTGAGGTTTCCACGAAGCCTCAGATTAGCCTGATCCTGTGGGGAGCTTGGGAGCGTAAATTATACCTCAGAGCTCCTCTCAACTCATCGAGGCAAAGAAGCCGAGCTTTCATGCTTCTGGACCAGTCCTGTCATCAGCTAAGGATGGTGCCCGGGGTGTAGTCTATCTCCTGGCACCTCAGGCCTCTGGGTTTGCAGGCAGGGCAGCCGGTAGCCTGGGAGCAGACCTCCAAAGACAGCTCCAGGTGCAGATGCCAGGAGCAAAAGTTCACAGAAGCTAGAGGATGTTCGCACAGATATGCAGAAAAATAAAAAAGCAGGGTGGGGGGGGTGGGGGAGGGAATCTGGATGGAGCACTGACGGTGCAAATCTGCTGAAAATCTGGGTAATCTGGTTAAAATGAACAGCTCCATGTAACTTTTTCTGGTCTGCAAGTGCCAGATCCTGCTTACATGTCTCCCTTTCCTGGGGGCCAGCAGAAAGGGACCAGCATTGGTGGGCCCCTCTTGGGAGCCGGAAGCTGTGACATGACTCAAGGGGCATTATTTGTGCCACCCCTTACCCACAGTTCTTGCCGTTCACACTCCTTCCATCGTGAAAGGTTCTGGGCTTCTCTCCCTTCTCATGATTTATGTTCCAACAAAGGTTGTTCATACAAAGAACATCTGTATATCAAATCCACTTGACTTAATCAGCTCAGAGATGCTTCCTCGTGTCTGCCTGAAACTGCTCTGAGCAGTTACATGTCTCCAGAATGTCTTTTAAGACATGGATGGGTTTGAGGATATTTGGGGACTGCCCAAAGTTGTTTCCAAAATCCTCCGAGCACATGAGATCTTTGTAGAGAGGGTCTGTTGTTTTGTTTGATGATGCGGCTCGCCCATGACCCAAAACACACCTGAAGAGAAGCTCCTCTCCTTGGCAGCACTGAATTTTTCTACTTTAGGATGTTTATTAGTTTGCTAAGGCTGCTGTAACCAAGTACCACAAACGGGGTGGCTGACACAATAGAAATTTATTCTCACGGTTCTGGAGGCTGGAAGTCCAAGATCAAGCTGTCGGCAAGGGTGGTCCCTTCTGAAACTAGGAGGGAGGATCTGTTTGCTCCTTGCCTCTCCCCTAGCTTCTGGTGGGTTGACTGGCAATATTCAACATTCCTTGGCTTGGACATATTTCACCTGGATCACTGCCTTCATCTTCATGTGGTGTTCGCCCTGCGTGCATGTCTGTGTCCAAATTTACCCTTTGTAGAAGGAAAACAGTCATGTTGGATTGGGGGCCCATGCTACCCCGGCATGACCTCATCTTAACTAATTATATCTGCAATGACCCTATATCCAAATAAGGTCACATTCTGAGGCACTAGGGTTTAGAACTTCAACATGGGAATATTTGGGATACACGATTTAAGGAGGTCCTAAAGTCAGGCAGGTGCCATCCTGTGCTGTCAGAGGCGGTATGGAGGGAGTATGTTCGCTAGGTTAGAGGATGGGAGGAGGAAGGACTGATACGAGTGGGGTTGACCAGTTGGCTACGGAGAGCATGAGCCAGCCCCAGCCCATGGACTCTGAGAAGAGTGGCATCCAGGGTTTCAGGCCTTCTGTGAACCTCCTATATCTACTCAACCCCCCCTCTTACCCCTGCCACTGATGTGGGGACCGGTTCACCAATGTACAACCTAGAAGTCGGTGGCAGTTAACAGTCATGAGGTCCCTTTGACCAATGCGGGGTAGGAGCCGATGGAGGAACGCTTCCCTTCTTTAGGCCATGGGTGGATGCTTCTGAGATGCATTTCATGAGGCTTCCTAGGTCCTGCAGAATCCACACCAGTTGCCTGTAGTCATAGCCAAATCAGTAACACATGCCCACACTGGCTCTCCTTCCTTCCCTGTCCCTCATTCCTGCTCCTTGGGATCAATTCCCAAGTCAAATGCCTGCACATGAATCCTTGCCTCAAGCTCTGCTTTCAGACCCAGGCTAAGGTATTCTGTAGGCTAAAACTACAGGGAAAGGGGAGTGGGCTTCTCCCTGGTGCGTCGGCCTGTCCCCTCTATGAACTGATGAAGCTCTTGGAGGAAAAAATTGGTGAGAGGAGAGAGGTCCAGGGGCTGCATCCAGTCCCTCAGAGCAGGCCACTGGCCACTGCTTACTGGGAACTCAGGAGCATCCCTAAAAGCCCACAGGGCCACTGAACAGCTCTATTTCCTAAAAGCCCTGATGCATCCCACAACTATTGTACGTAAGCTTGCTTCTTCCCTAACACCCCTTCTCCTCCAAAAATTAAAAACGCTCTCCCTACTGACCCACTTCCAAGAGGCATCATCCCTATAACAGCAAGAGCTCACAGTCCTGCAGCCAGGGCTTAAAGTTTTGAAGCCTCACTGACCAGTGTGTGACCTTGGGCAATTTTGTTAGACTCTTTGTGCCTCTGTCTTCTCATCTGTAAAATAGGGATTTTTAACAGGGCTGGCCTCAGAGTGTTGTTGCAAGGTTTAGGTGAGGCCAGTGCCTACCAGGCCATTTCCTGTCCCTCCTCGTTCCTGGTGAGCATGCAATACATAAAAACAACTTAAGCAGTTCCCATGGAGAGGGTAGTGACTGGAAGGGCTCACGTGGGAGTTTCGGGAGTTGGGGAAGGGGGCAGCTGGGTATGTTCTGCTTCTCCATTTGGCCGCTGGTTCCATGGGTGTGTTTGGTTTGGGATAATTCAGTGTGGTGATATGTGCATTCCCCTGTGTGTATGTTATACTTTAATAAGAAATCAAAAGCCTAAAATAAAATAAAATAAAATTATAACCTGCTGCTGTTGGTAGTAATGTTATTGAACCCAGCCTGTAGGAGATGATGGGAGAATTCTTGGCTTGAGCAAAAAAAACCAGTGACTCAGCATTGGGCCCACCAAGCAGCAGCCCAACCCTCCAATTAGGGCCAGCTCCCAGGTGGTGAAACACTGGGCTGGTTCCTGGTTGCATGACTTCCCATCTCGAGACCTCGGTTTCTCCATGAGTCAAATGGAAAGCAATAATCCTTACTGAATTCCAACATCTTGTGTGGTTCTCCGTTTTACTGATGGGGAAACCGAGGCTCAAAATAGATCATTACAGATTAGTAGGCACTACAGCTTTGGGGACTATGCAGACTTTATCATTCCCACCCAGACCTGGCTCTAGGAATAAGAAGAGCCCTAATAGCACGGCAACAACAGCCGGCATTTATGAGCTCAAACTGGGATCCAGGCTTCTGTTCTAAGTGCTCTTTCTTTTTTGAACTCATTTTGTCCTCACGTTATTATCCCCATTTTGCAGAGGAGGAAACTGAGGCACCGGGAGTCAAGGTCAAGAAGCAAAGCCCATGCTCCTAACTGCCCCCGCCGCCAAGCCCCTGCGGTTGGGTGGGTTGCTCCTCGCTCCCGCCCCCCAGCTCCCTCTGTCTTTCCTTCCCCTCCCCCACCAGTGCATTTAGCCGGGCTGGGTCCTTGCCAAGTCTCCGCTGTCACAGCGTTCCCATCTTTGATCACCAGTCAGCGTTCTTGAAGTGCCGAGTCTCCCAGATGTTGGGCTGATCAAAGGCAGCTGCTGCCCGGACCCTCCCCAGAGCACAAGATTATAGACGCACGTAGGGTAGAGGCGGGAGGGTGGGAGGGACGCGCACGTGACCGATGGAGCACGGCAGCCCTAGGGGCGGGGCTCGGCGGGGCGATGGGGACGCCCCCCCTCCCCCGGCCGGGGTGCTGGTCCTGTCAGTGCAGGTCTCAGAAGGACCGGGGTCCACCGGCGCTGCGCAGCTTAGATATGCAATGAGCTGAACTTTGAAAACGCAGGAGCTTCAGGGGCCCGAACCTTCGAAGGAGATCAGAGGCGAAATCTCAGAGATTAATGTAGAGGTTGCCAGTTGCTTTTATAATGACAATAATTCCCTGCAGTTACATGATTCGCCCCATTGACTCCATCTTTTCTTGCAGGTCGTCAAGAGCTGAATTTTATGTTTACAATTAATTAAGTAAAAAGCAGAGCATGAAACAGCATGTACAAGATAATCGTGGGAGTTTTGGTTTTGGGTTTTTTTTGTGTGTGTGTTTGTTTGTTTTTAATACAGTTATGGGAACAGGGTAGAGGTGCGTACACCAGAAAACCTACAGTAGTCGTATCTGGGCTGAGAGAAAACATTTACTTTTCATCTTCTTTTATCAGTTCAACAAAATGTATGAGCATGTTCTCAAATAATAGTACCTAAGTTTAGTAAATGTTTGCTGGATTCCAGAACTGGCTTATCTCTATTTTGCAGACTTAGTATATGCTATTTTTGTAATAAGAATTTTGAAATTTAGGCAAAATATAAAATGGTGTAGATACTTGGATATCAATTTTCTAGATGATATAACTATATAAATGATAGGTAGATAGATGATAGATACATAGATAGATACATAGATAGATAGACAAGATATAAGGCTGGAAAAATTGAGCTGAAGTACACAGGGAGCCCCCAGCACCTGTCATCCGACTGGCAGTGGCAAACCCATCTCCCTGCCTTGTTCCAGTTTCTGTTTCCCATGGGAGAAATGGAAACATATGGTGTGCTAGAAAAGCTGTGTCCCAATCCTCAGAAACCCCAAGGCCACAAACTCTAACTGAACCTCAGATAATGACAGCTCCGATTTTTGAGTGTCTGTTCTGTGCCTCGCCCTGTGCATACATTTTCTCTAACCCTCACAACTACTGTCATCAGTGGTATCATCCTGGCTTTACCAGCTGCAGAAGCTAACACACAAAAGGGCCAGGGACAGAGGTGTGCTGGAGCTGGCCACACCCACTCTTGAGAGCTGATTGTTCGATTTTCAGGAACTTTTGTGAGTTGTTAAACACGGCCATCATTCAAAATTAAATTATAGAAATTTATAATTAAGTAAACTATGTTACAAACAAAGGCAAGTACTCCAAACTCATCCCTTCCTAATTGTCTTATGACATTTCGCCATTATCTTTGCTCTTGTGGTTACTTCTGGCTGGTAGAAATTTTATACAGTGGGGCGTTACTGTGTATCTCTTCCCAACTCCACATCAGTGACATGGGTAGAAATCAGCCACAATGGAAGTTACACCATGGTAACTGGCAAATGCTACATGTCAGGATTTTGTTTCTTCCAGAGAACCATTATGGAACATTTACCAGCACATACTATAGGCAGTGGTAGAATCAGGATTTGAAATATCAGTATATAAGCACAGAACCTGTGCTCTTAATGTCTGCACTGAATTGCAGTCACCCCAGCCCCGATCAGAGTTCCACACTGTCCTCTAAGCCTGGCCTCAGAGCCACCAGGATGCCTCGTCTTCCAGGTACCTAAAGAAATAAAATGCAAGTTTCATGTAAGCAGAGAGAAATTGTTCTATGGGGAATAAAAAGTACATGATTTGAATCCTGTTCTATTGATGCTACAAGCTTTAAACGAAGGTCTCAGCCCCGACTCCAGCCCTGATGGGGGGGATGGATGGTGACCTCACTGGGCAGACAGCTGAGAACTACCCAATGTTGACGAGAATCATGGCTCCCTTTATTGAGCACTGACTGTATGCCAGGGTGTGTGCAGAGCCCTTTAAGGGAATTATCTCATAGATTCTCCAGGACGCACATTTTTCCATTCAAATATGTTTAGGAAAACCCAGCCACTTCATTTTTCTTTCCCCTGATCAAGGCCCAAACATCACATGAATCCTGAGCCTTGGCAATAGAAGGGCGAGCTGAAGCACACACCCTAATTGTGATTCCTCACTAGGTGCTGTATCTGCCTTCAGTCCCCAGATATTTCCTAAGACACAAGAGTAGTGGTAGAGAAGTCACTGCTGTATAGTTTGGAACCTGAGAACCGTGTCCTGAAGCAAGGAGCTGACTTCACATGGTCCTGGGAACTGTACACGGTCAAGGCGGTTGAAATTAGCTCTACCATACCCTCCCCTGCCCCAAATTTTGATGGGGTAACCCAGAGCTCTTGGGTGAATGTCCAAACGCCCTAGCAAGGTCAAGGTCCACTCTGGACCTGCATCTATGTGTCCAGTGTGATCTTTCAAGCACACCAAGGATCTCAGGACCTCGAATGCCTCCTTCATCCACACCTCTGCTCTACACACACGGGTTGTTCACCCTCCCTAGAGGTTTATCTTCACTGAGCAGCTTAGAGAGGTAAGGGCCTCCTCTGTGCCCTCCAAGCATTCATAGAAACCACCAAGAGTGAGTGATATTCGAAATATCTAACCAACTGGTCAGAATGGCCATCACCAGTCTACAAATAAGAAATGCTGGAGAGAGTATGGAGAAGAGGGAACCCTCCTCCACTGTTGGTAGGAATGTAAATTGGTCCAACCACTATGGAAAACAGTATGGATGTTCCTCAAAAAACTAAAAATAGAATTACCATATGATCCTGCAGCCCCACTCCTGGGCATATATCTGGAGAAAACTCTGCATGCACCCCAATGTTCATAGCAGCACTATTTACAATAGCCAAGACATGGAAGCACCCTAAATGTCCATCAACAGATGAATGGATAAAGAAGATGTGATATATACACACACACACACACACACACACACACACAATGGGATGCTACTCAGCTATAAAAAAGAATGAAATAATGCCATTTGCAGCAACACGGACGGACCTAGAGATTATCATATGAAGTGAAGTAAGTCAGATAAAGACAAATATCATGATATCACTTATATGTGTAATCTAAAAAAATGATACAAATGAACTTCTTCACCAAACTGAAATAGACTCACGAACATAGAAAACAAACGTATGGTTACCAAAGGGGACAGGGGAGGGGAGAGATACATTTGGAATTTGGGATTAACAAATATACACTATAAAATAGATAAACCAGAAGGACCTACTGTGTAGCACAGGGAACTATATTCAATATCTTGTGATAATCTGTAATGGAAAAGAGTCTGAAAAAGAATAGATATATATATATATGTATAACTGAATCACTTTGCTGTACACCTGAAACATTTTAAATCAACAATATTTCATAAAAAATTTAAAATTAAAAAAAAAGTCTAACCAGTAAGCCTGGGATAAAAACCCATCAAAACTGACTTTGACTCAATCAGACAGGAGTATTTCTAGTATAAACAACTGGTCTACCCATACTGAGCATCCTCTCTGCCTAGCCCTGTCTTAATACTCATCACGCTGGATCACAGGGTCTCTTTCTTTCTGTCACCCCCTGAGGAATGTGAACAACTGGAGGATAGGAACTGTGTCCCATAATCTTGCTCAATCAATATTTGCTGAGTGCTAAGTGGAATCCAGCCTCCCTGGTTAATAGCTCTGTGCTCTTAGCCTCGTCTGTAAAATGGGTCAATAAAGATACATGCCTTGTGATTTGGCTTAAATGCATTTAAAGTGCTTAGCGTGATTAGCATAATCCATCAGTAAATGGTAGTTTTTCATTATTATTTTGTGAGTGTTGGTTTTATGGGCTTGTCGGCTGAAAGGGGAGTTTTCTAGAGGCTGGAGAAAGTGTGACGGTGCCAGCTTGGTAGCCCACTGCTCTGCCTTGATGCTCCAGAGCTGGAGTCTGCCCACCCCTCCATCCTGGCCCCTGAGAGCATGAGACCAAAGAGGGAGCTGATCAATCACCAGGACTTGAAAGGCCAGTCGGCTTTCATACACCGTGTCCTCCCAGTGTTTCTCTTAGCTACATGCTAACACCCGTTTGTTTAGAACTCGCAGCAAATACATCTCGGAGAGGACTTTGATCCCTGGCAGCTGTGTGAGTGAGTCTGGGTCCCAGGGGCAGACAGAGTCTGGAAAGGAGGCAGGCTGGACTTGCCTCTCTCATGCCCTCTGGGCTTGGCACTTAATTTCCCAAGCCCTGCCCCAGTGTGCTGTCCTTGTAGACAGAATCAAAAGCAAAAGCCCAAGCTCCAAAGTCAGAGGGTCTCCGGTTCACATTCGTCTCTACCACCTTCCAGCTGCATGACTATGGGAAAGTCACTCTACCTCTCTGGGCATCACTTTCTTCATGTGTAAAATGGGTATAAGAATAGTTCTTGAAGCCAGTAGTTCGCACAGCAATAAGTAAGATCGCACATGGAAAGCACTTGGGATGAGCTAGGAACTTAACAAGTATTTGAATGGGCAAATACTTTGCCTCTGCTTGTGAGAAAGGCAGTACAACATTGTAATTAAAAGCACAGGATCTGGGCTTCCCTGGTGGCGCAGTGGTTGGGAGTCCGCCTGCCGATGCAGGGGACACGGGTTCGTGCCCCGGTCCGAGAGGATCCCACATGCCGCGGAGCAGCTGGGCCCGTGAGCCATGGCCGCTGAGCCTGCGCGTCCGGAGCCTGTGCTCCGCAACGGGAGAGGCCACAACAGCGAGAGGCCTGCGTACCGCAAAAAAAAAAAAAAAAAAAGCACAGGATCAAGTGCCAGATGGCACCACCACTGTCTAGCTGTGTGACCTCAGGCAAGTCACTTCCCCTTTTCATCCATAAAGTGGAAATCACAATAGTACCTCCCTTATAGGGAAGGTTAATATGAAAATGAACCAAGGCATCACCTTAAAGTGCTGCGAACAGTCCTCAGCACGTTGTAGTCAATAAACATGACTGTTATCTTCATGATGTGCAGTAGTAGTGTCCTGCTATGCTGTGTGACCCCAGGCATTGCTCCCACCTCTCTGAGCAGATTCCTATCACAAAAGGATAATAATAATAATAATAACAAAGAACTCACATAGCTGGGGAGAGCACTGCATTAAGGCAATCCCATGAGAACAGACGGTGTGATGGGTCATGGGGTCATTTAGGGTTAATTTCTTTTAAGATCAGGAGAAAAAAATGAAGATAATAATAATGAATATAAAGTAGTGAATCCAGCCTGGATTATATTTATCTTTATATCAACGCAGTCATAAAATAGGTATATGACTACTGCAATAGTTATATGACTATAATGTTACACATCCTATATGTATAACATATATATGTTATGTAGTATATACACATATATGTTATATAGCATGTGTTATACTTTTGTGTATATATAAAAATATTGCTATATGTATCTATGAATATATGTGAAGTTATATTTATATATATAGATATATAATGTATGTATAACATAGTTATACATACATGCACAAAATATATGTATCTTTTATTATGCACAGGACATATACATATATGTATACACATGTATATAGCGATACATGTATATATACACACAAACACACACATACTTATATATATAATTTTACGAATTGGGGAAGAAGTCCTCCAAATGTGTCCAGGGCCCAGAGGAGTCATGAGTCCCGATGTGGTCCTGGTGCTGCTGTGGACAGTGGCTGCTCAGCCCAGTTGGAAGTGTCTGGGAGACTACATAGATCACACCTCAGAGACGTCCCCTCTCACCGAGGGACAGGGAATCTGGGACATTTATCCATCCACTTCAGCAGGTGAGAATGATTGCAAGAGCCTGCCTGGTGCAAGGTTGTGTAGGGCCTGCACTTGTAGAAAGCCCTCCGAGGGGAGACACAGGGCTGCAGAAGCAAGCTGTTGGGATGTCAGTGCCGAGGGAGTGTGGACGCCCTCTGTTATAAATGTCACCGTTGCCAGTTTCTTAGGCATCTTCCCAGAAGTAGTCTATGCATAGATAAGCATAAATGTGTGTATTTGATATATTTTTACACAAATGGTCCCCTCATAAAAAATGGATACATTTATGAAGTCATCATCAAGACACTTGTTACAGTAAAAATAAAAGTGTACTGCACGGTCTTGAAACCAAAATGGAATTACACTCTACATAATGTTTGGAACAAGGCTCTCTTCCTCCGTTAATATGTGTCAAACGTCTCTTCATGGCATTCCTTTCAGGAATTCGGTGAATTTCACTGTGTAGCTAAACCAGAGTTTTAAAATTTCTTCTTAAAGTATTAAAGTATAAAGTTCTTGACGGTTGGACATTTCTAGAGCTTTGATTTTTCACTATTGTGTACAACACATACTCAAAGCTTTCATGCATGGGTTAAATAACTTCCTAAAATAAACTCCAAGAAATGCAACTGTTGTGAAAAAGTCTCCTATGTGGTTTTCAAATCATGTTCCCCCCAAAATGTAACAATTTTGCACAACTTTTTTTCAGAATATTACAGAATGTCCATTTCCCAACACCATCACCAATACTGATTATTATATTCTTTTTTTATTTTTACCAAATCAGAAAAGATAAGTTAATCATTAAAGATAACTTCAAGAAGGTGTTCCAGAAGCATCGCACTGTGGGGTATATATGTTGTCCTGTGAAAGAAAGGAAAATCCACCAAAATATGGGGCTGTCCTGGGAATGGGAGATCTTCGCTGTGAGCACAGAGCTGGCGCGCTGGTTATGGTCCATTGACCCCCAGGTCCCACCCTTATCCATCCTTCACCCGCCTGTTGGGCTCAGCCAATGGGAGGCACCATCAGGCAATCGGAGGCGGGAGAAAAGGCAGTTCGGTCCCGCCCACGCCCAGCTTGGACCGTGTCATGAGGCAGTGGCTGAGTCTCACTGTGCCCATAGCTCCTCTCTAAGTGGCCCCCCGTCGCCCCCCTCCCTCCCTCTTCCTCTTCAGTCCTGGAGTAGCAATGTCTCTGTATCAGTCTCTTGTGACTGCTGTAACAGATCACCACAAACTTGAGGGTTTAAAACAGTACGCGCTTATTCTCTCAGTTCCGGAGGCCGGAAGTCCGAAATCCGGTTCACTGGGCAGACACTGAGGTGTCAGTGCGGCCAAGCTGCCTCTGGAGGCTCTGGGGAGACTCCGTCCCTTCCCTCCTCCAGCCTCGCGTGTCTGCCAACATTGTCTGGCTTGTGGCTGCCTCGCTCCCATCTTCAAGGCTGTGCCTTGAAATCTCCCTCCTCCCCATCTCGCATCGCTCATCTTCTCTGTGGGACTCAAACCTCCGTCTGCCTCCCTCTTCTAGGTACACACAGAAATCTCAAAATAATCACATCTGCAAAGACACTTTTATTTCCTGTTCTTTTTCTTTCTCTCTTTTCTTTTCTTTTTGCCACGTAAGGGAGTATTCTCAGTTTGCAGGGATTAGGGCGTGGCTATCTCGTGGGGGGCCATTTCTCAGCCTGTCGCGTGCATATCCGGTGCCTTTGATCCTTGGCATCTCCTAACCCTGCCCATGACTCTGTAGATGGTCCCTACCTCACACTATCTTCAAGACCTCCATGGTCTTTTCCCTGCTTGCTACCCCGACCAGCAGTGTCCTTGCCTTCCTTCCCAGACAGAACTCTCCCTCTTGCTTTCTGCAGTTAGACAGCTTTCTTGCACTTCCTCTGGGTTCAAATCCACTTGTTTATCCAGAAATATTTACTGACAAACTCTAGCCAGGCGCTCCGTTGAGCAGGGTTCTGCTGGCAAGGATGCAGGGCTCTGTCTCCCTAACGGGGTGAAATCAGGAATAAGCCCCATCCATTGTGACCAGGTTAGGCCCGTATGTCTGGGGGTCCTTCCGCCCAGTGGATAGGGTCCTTGAAACCTTCCGCTCTGCGGAGTCAGGTTCACAGGGACTTTCCCCTTGTTTCCGCTGCTCTGAACGTGTTTATACATGATCCTCTGGCGCTATCTGCTGGCCAGTCTCTAGAACTGCAGACAGGCTTTCTAAATGGGCAGTGCGAAGACCCATTGAGTAAAGAAGCCTCTTACCCCATAAAGAAAAGCAGGAAAAGGATGGGGGTGGGTGGGACATGATGGACATTGACAAGAGCACTGATCTTGGGAGCAGGGGGAACCTGGGAAGGGAAGGAAGCAGGAGTGCGCAGAAGGAGAAGTCAGGCTGTGCTGCGGTGTCACAAGAGGCTTCGGCTGACCTTCCAGAGAATTCTGAAGATGGGCTGAGACTTCAGGGTTGCCCCTAGTTGGACAAGGAGGCTGGGCTTCTATAACCACTCCCACACACACATCCAGCAGTCAGTGGACCAGGGCCACGCAGGACGGGGTGAGGCAGCCTCCTGCCATGGAGGAGGAGTCCTACAAACCATCCTGAATTCATGGAAGGAGAGCTGGGAGGCCCTTCACATCACCCACCCGAGCAAGCAGAGGCAGAGGCAGCCCCTGCCCAGTGAGGCTTCTGTCTGGGGGCAACAGGCATTAAAAATGTGGACAAGCGAATATCTATGGGATGACAAATGGCTGAGGGAGGTGGAGGGTGCTTTCAGAGGCCAAATCAGCGTGGCCCTAACGTAGATTGTGGTGCCCTCTCTGGGGATGGGGCATCTAAGCTGAGGCCCCAGGGATGAGCTGGACTTGGGCAGATGAAGAGTTGAAGGGGGAGCCCAGGATATGCAAAGGCCCTGGGGTGATGTGTCTGTCTCCGAGGGCTGCTGTAACAAATCACCACAATCTGGGTGGCTTAGAACAACAGAAATGTATCCTCTCAGAGTTCTGGAGACTACAAGTCTGAAATCAAGGTGTGGGCAGGGTCATGCTCCCGCTGAAGGCTCTGAGGGAGAATCTATTCCTGGCCTCTTCTACTCTGATGGTTGCTGGCAATTCTCATCCTGTGGCTGTATGATCCAGGTTCTGCCTCTGTCACCATGCAGAACTCTCCCCGTGTGTGTTTCCACATGGCCTCCTTGTAAGGACACCGGCCATTGGAATGAGGGCCCACCCTAAATCTAAAATGACCTCAAATGACCTCATCTCCAGAACCTTCGCTTAATTACATCTACAAAGACCTCATTTCCAAATAAGGTCACATTTACAGGTTCCAAGGACTTTGGGGGGGGGGACACAATTCAACCCATGGCAGGTGAGAGCAAGGTTTGCACATCTGAGACGCAGAAAGTGGCTGGTATGGCCAGAGCTGAGTGGAACGGGAGCAGAGGTCAGCAGATGGACCTCGTAGGACCTTGAGGCTGAAGTCAAGAAGTGAACTGTCTTTTCAAACCAGATCCTCTTTGGTTATCGGGTAGCTGTCACCGGGGGCAGTGGAGTGACCAGGCCATGTGTCTCTCTTCCTGCAGGTTGACCTGGCCTTGTCCTCAGGGTGTGTGGGGCTCCCAGAGAGCGTGGCAGCACACGGGCCCCACGTCGTCAAGGCTCAGATGTGGTACCGCTGCTTCTGCCTCATTCTGTTGCTTAGTACCACTCTCCCAGCGGGTCCTGATGCAAGAAGGGGAAACGGGCTCTCTCCCAATGGGAAGAACTCTGAGGCTCCATGCCAAGGATGTGGAGAAAGGGAGGGAACAACAGAGGTCATCCTAGCACTCGCTCCGTCAGAGCTGGATTGGAATCGTGGCTGTATGACTTCTGAGCCGTGACATGTACATTCCCCTTTCCTCCTCTCAACAAACAAACGTGGGTACTAGCTAGTTTACAACACTGTTGCCACGTGGATCAGGGACCACGTCCAACAAAATGTGGAGTCCCAACTCTTCCTCCCCAACTTAATCACATCATTGCCTTAAGCCCCTTCTCCGCATAACCCTCCAAACAAGTCAATTGCCAGCTTTCAAGGCTCACCGCCTCCAGGAAGCCTTCCCTGATAGCACGCCGACCCACCATGACCAGAGCACTACCTTTGGAAAGCCTTTCTAAACAGTCAAATAAGTGAAGCCTAAAATGCTTTGGGGCGTTACCTTTTCCACTTAAAATGTCTCAAGCCCCCAACCCATGCGCCCCAAAGAGCCCAGCTTCTGCATTTGGTAAATGAATTAGATTTTTTAAAAAATAGATCAAACACTCACCCCTTCCCCCAGCCATCCTCTTTGTCTTCCTAGAGGAAATCACTGTTACCAATTTCTTGTCTATTCCCCCAGAGATAGCCAAGCACAGGATCAGCAAACATTTTCTATAAAGGGCCAGGCAGTCAATAGATTCGGTTTTGCAGGCATATGGCCTTGGTCGCAACGACTCACCTCTGCTGTCTCCAAAAGCAGCCACAGACAAGACATAAGTGAACATGTGTGACTTGGTTCCAATAAAATTTTATTGATGGACAGGGAAATGAGAATTTCATATCATTTTCATGAGTCATGCAACATGATTCTTCTTTTGATATTTTTTTCAACCACTTAAAAATGTGCAAACCCTTATTAGCTGTGAGGCCATGACAAAAACGGCGACAGGCCACATCTGGCCCAGGACACGGTTTGCTGCGCAGCGTACAGAAGCAGGCGTGCAGAGAGACCCCCGGGCCTTTCTTTTCTACACCAAAGGGAATATCCTTGTGCACTGTGCTTTTTGCCCCTTTATAATATGCTTTGGCAATTACTCCACCTCTATAAGTACTGACCTCCTTCATCCTTCTCTTTTAAATCTTCAAAAATGTCTTTTTAAAGAGATAGTTAATAAACTCTTTATTTTAGAATTGCTTTCAATGTACAGAAAAGTTGTGAGGATACTCGCGTTCCCATGTACCCTGCAGCCAGTTTCTCCTACTGTGAACATTGCTGTGGTACCTTTGTCACAAGGAACGAACCCATATTGATATGTTATTACTAATGGAAGTCCATGCTTTGTTTGGATTTCCTCAGCTTTCCCCTGATGTCCTTTTTCTTTTCCAGAATCTCATCTGGGATCCCACATTCCATTGGGTCATCCTGCGTCCTGAGGCAGCTACTGGTTGTGACAATTTCCCAGACGTCTCCACAATTTTGAAGAGTTCCAGTCAGGGATTTTTGTAGGATGTCTCCCCTCCCACCCTATTGGAGTTTGTCTGACATTTTTTCATAATTAGACGCCTCATGTGGAGGAAATCAAGGGTCCAACTTTCTCTCCTCTCTCCATCCTCTAACCCTTCCAAGATCTCTCCCCACGGCTGGCCTTTCCCTGGTGGGACATTAATTACTGCAGAGCCTAGACAGACTTCTCATTGCCTCAGTACATTTGTGAAGGCAGCCGTGATTGATTGGAGCTAGTTTAGATTTTAGATTTACCTGCTTTTTTTTTTTTTTTTTTTAATCCCCATGTCTAATCAGAGAGCCCAGCCTGGTGGGGGCCAGGTGCCCCTGGATAATCTTTGGTAAGAGAGAAAAGGAGGCCGGAGACAAAACGGGAAGGCAAGAAAGCAGGAAGGCTAATAATAATGTTACAACCTAGCTGTTTATTAAAAGCCCAGGGATATACAGCCCAGGAACGGTTCTTCCTTTCCTCGACATGTGGGGACCATATTTTCTTGGCCCAGAGTTGGGTCGAGCGATTAGCCGAGAGCATTCCATTTTCTTTTAATACCTTTGAAAGGCCTTCTGATTTGTGAATTTCTTTAGGGAAGGCTACATTTAGTTGCACATTTTAATAAAGGCAGTTCCTGAAAATAATAAAAGAAAAGTACGTGAAACCAGGCCTGGCTGGGCAGCCCACACTTGCCCTCTCATAAAAGGCTAAGATCTCAGCGCTGCCTCGTAAAGCTTGCTCCGGCCTGTTCTGACCAGGGTTGCGGTGTGCAGAAAACAACCCCCTAATTATCATTTAATTAAAGAGCACTTTCATACATATCAATAAATAGCTGTTGAATAAATGAATGACTTGGAAACACAGTGACCCCTTGTCACCTACTCTAGGCTTGAGGGTACATTTTTACATGGGTGTGTGCATTTTCTTTGAATAGACAGTTTACGTAAGATGTGGACAGGGCGAAGTCTGACCTTCAGAGTAACCTACTACCAAGCAAGTAAACCCTCAAGTAATAGGTTGAAGAGACACGCCCACATCCTTCCCCTGGAACCTGTGAACATGACCTTACTTGGAAAAGGGTCTTTAGAGACATCAAGTTAAGGATCTGGAGATGAGACCATCCTGGATTTAAGATGGGCCCTACACCCAATAGCAGGTGTCCTAATGAGAGAACAGAGAGGGAGATAGATTGATTCAGGCACCAGAGGAGGGAAGACCACATGGAGACGGAGGCAGAGATCAGCGTGTTGCAGCCACAAAGCCAAGGCTCCCCTGGAGCCCCCAGAAGCTAGGAGGAAGGGTCCTCCCTCAGAGACTCCGGGGGCAGCTCAGCCCTGCTGCCACTTTGATTTTGGATTTCTGGCCTCCAGAACTGTGAGATAATACATTTCTGTTGTTTTAAGCCACTAAGTCTCTGGAAACTTGTAGTAGGTGGTAGGGAACCAATACACCCCATAATCCTATGTCGACTGAAAAAAAAAAGCACAATCTAAAAACTGAGAATTGTGTTTTATTCGGCAGACTTACTGAGGACTTAAGCCCAGGAGGATACAGCTTCACAGATAGCTCTGAGGGACTGTTCCAAAGAGGTAAGGGAGATGACAGGATATATGACTTTTTCCGCTGGGGGGAAGAAAATGTAGTTGAATATCAAAAGATGACTGCTAATCACAAAAACAGACATCTCGAGTTAATGATTTGAGCACTTTTAGTATGTGAAGATGCAAGAGCCTAGGCGCATTGAAATTATTCCTTTGATTGCATCTTAACTATCTTGGGCCAGGATCCTGTTTAAATACAGGAAGTGGCTAAAACGATTTCCGAGCCTAAGCAGAGCTAAAACGCTGTTCTGCCTACGGGCAATCCCCCGCCAATGTTAGGGACCAGCGCCCCCTGGCGGCCTGGCCACTACGTTGGTCTCTCCAGGCACCGCCCAACAGCCTGCGCCTGCGCAGAATGCAAGCGCTCAGGCCCACCCCTTGTAGGGTGTAACTTCCTTGGGTTGCTCCCTTTGGCCGCGCCTACTTCCGTAAGGGCGGGCTACGCCTGGAGCACGTGACTTGGTTCCGGCTTGCGGAAGATGGCGGCGCCCAGAGCGGTAGCGTGAAATTTGGAGGTGGTAGTCGCAGGCCATTCGTGCCGGAATCAAAACAGTGGGACCGTGCGCCATGTCGCGACTGATCGTGAAGAACCTCCCAGATGGGGTGAGTGCAGAGCCTGGACTTGAGAATCTGAAATTGGGACCAGCTGGGAGCTGGAGGTTGGGAGGGAGGTGTCTGGGGAGAACTGAGCGGTTTTCGATCTTGGGAAGGATTCCCGGAGGATTCAGAAAGGGGCAGGCTTCCCGGCACATTCCCCGTTGACATTTGGGAGAGAGGGACAGTGCCTGCTCAGGGTTTCACAGCCGGCCCGATGGTACGTGATCCCAGCCAGACACCTCCTTCCCCGGGACATGCCAGCCCCCACGCTGTGTCGAATGCCTTGCTCCCACAGCCCTCTTGTCAGTCGCTTTTTTTTTTTTTTTTTTTTTTTGCGGTACGCGGGCCTCTCACTGTTGTGGCCTCTCCCGTTGCGGAGCACAGGCTCCGGACGCGCAGGCTCAGCGGCCATGGCTGACGGGCCCAGCCGCTCCGCGGCATGTGGGATCCTCCCAGACCGGGGCACGAACCCGTGTCCCCTGCATCGGCAGGCGGACTCTCAACCAGTGCGCCACCAGGGAAGCCCTTGTCAGTCGCTTTTTGGGGTTGACTCGTGACTGGGTCAGACACTGCGCCTGTATCCCTCTCCCACTCGGGACACTGGGAGGAAAGTGGGGAGCAATAGACTGAGGACCTGCGTTCCAGTTCCCACTCCCGCCTTTAGGGAAGGTAGGAATAAATAGTCTAAGAAAACTGAGTGAGCGTGCAGGGCTTTAAACAACTTATCCAGTAAGTGGGGAGGGGTGCCCCAGTCATACTTGTCTCCGCCTAGAGTCCGCACAGAACGCGGCACGTGGTAGGTATCCAGTAAATACATGATGAATAAATGAGTGAAGAAATAGTTGAATGTGTAGTGTCAGACGGTTAGCGCATTGTGCCCAAGTGAATATGACTTTTCTTGGATAGAGAGGCCCCTACACGACTGGTATGGCCAGTATACTCATTCCCAAAATACAAAATGTGCCGTTTGGATGGCATGAGATTGTGTACTCCTTAGAAAGAGTGAGAACATAAAACCGTTTCTGTTTCATTGTTGTGGTTTTTTAATTTTACCTTTTTCCCGCCCCCTGGCGGATGCGGGGGGGCGGGCACCTATCATACGATTTTTAAAATTCAGTATAAAACGAGAAGCACAGTCCTTTGTTCCATCCTATCCTCCATCTCTCTCCAGGAGTAACCATCCTTACAGCTTGCATCTCTTGACAAGTTCCTCATCTCAAAACCCTTACTGTAATTACATAGTAAGCTCTCAAAGCGTTAGCTACTACTACTACTGTTATTAAGTCTTGCATTCATCAAAGACATGCAATGGTAAGAGACGCAGCCATACTGAGAAGCAAAATGAGACAGTAGCTGAGAGGCGAAGGAAGGGTAGCCATGCTAAAATCCTCATCCATCAGAGTGAGGCATCAAGAGACGCTACCTAAAGCTGATGGATGGATCAATAATAGATACTTTTTAAGTGTACTATTTAGGATAAATGATGGAAAAATTAAAAACAATAAATAACAGGGTGAAGGGAAGGGATAGTTAGGGAGTTTAGGGTTGACATGTACACACTGCTATATTTAAAACAGATGACCAACAAGGGCCTACCGTATAGCCCCGGGAACTCTGCTTAGTGATATGTGGCAGCCTGGATGGGAGGGGAGTTTGGGGGAGAATGGATACATGCATATGTATGGCTGAGTCCTTTTGCTGTGCACCTGAGCCTATCACAACATTGTTAGTTGGCTATACTCCTATATAAAATAAAAGGTTTAAGAAAACCAATAAATAACAGAGACTGGAAGGGAGGAATAGATGATGTAGGTTTCTTATTTTTCATAGTGGAAGTCAGCAGATAGCCATTGGGTAAATAAGCCAAGAAATGAAAGTGAGAGCTCAGTATAGGGACATAGAGCCATGCTTATGAGGAGTCCTAAAAGCAAGCTCTAAAGATGGATACTCCTCTCTACGACAATTAGCAGGCACTGTGTAGTTTACCATTTCCTTAGTTCACACATCATTGTGACAGGCATTTATTAGGTGTCTACTATGCAGCAGCCATGATGCTGGGCTGCTTGTACAATAGGTCTCCTTAGCCTCCTAGCAGCCCATGGGATAGGAAGATTTCTGTGCAGTCATTCTGAGTCTTGATTTCCTCATCAATGAAGTGGGGAAGGGCCTTGCTCAAGGTCACACAGCGAGTAAGTGTTGGAGCCAGAGCTGGAACCGGGTCCAGCTGCAAAGCATGCTCTGCCACCGCCCCTTCTAAGGTCACCTCCGGGGAATCCCAGGGCCTCAGGGTCCCAGCCCTTTTTGTCCCTTTGGCTCTGAGGGCTCCCCGGCTCCCCACCCCCCATCATCCCCCTTCCATCCTAGATGAAGGAGGAGCGTTTCCGGCAGCTGTTCACCGCCTTTGGCACACTGACGGACTGCAGCCTCAAGTTCACCAAAGATGGCAAGTTCCGCAAGTTCGGCTTCATCGGCTTCAAGTCCGAGGAAGAGGCCCAAACAGCGCTGAACCATTTCAACAAGAGTTTTATCGACATGTCCCGGATCACGGTGAGTGGGTGTGAATCTCGCCCTCTCCTGCCTGTCAACAGTGACCCACTGCCTCTTTCTCTCCACGCTCAAGTCCAAAGCCTGTCCCCTTCCAGACCGTGACATCTTTGGTCTTCCTCACTGTTCTCAAGCTCCCATGCTTGTGAATCCCCTGCAGCGTTTGCGGAAACAGTTTCCCCAGAGTTTCTGATTATGCTGGGGAAGGGGATCCAGGAATTTGCACGTCTCACAGGCTTAACAGGTGATGGTGATGCTGCTGGTCCCAGGATGAGAAGCACTGGTCTACATTATGCATCCACTTGCCCAGTAGTCCGTGGCTGAATTGCCTGTGCCGGGCGTGGTGGCAGGTGTCATCATCCCCCTCTCTGTCCCTCGCAGGTGGAGTTCTGCAAGTCGTTTGGTGACCCGACAAAGCCCCGAGCCTGGAGCAAGCATGCCCAGAAAACAAGCCAGTCCAAGCCACCTCCGAAAGACAAAGACTCCATCTCCCCAGAAACTAAGAAGGTGCATGGGTGGTCACTCCTGGCCGCCTCCGGGTGTCAGCAGGGTGGTCACCCCGGGAAGGCAGGGGAGGGGGAAGGACCTGAGACTCCCTCTCGGATGGTTTCCGAAAGCAGCCCTCCCCGGGCAGTGCGTTTCCATCTCCTTTCATCGTGACCCTCACCACCTGTGCCTTCTGTTTTTAGGATGACAAGAAGAAAAAGGTAGCAGGTGAACTGGAGAAGGTGAGTCTGTCGTGGTGACAAGCGGAGGGCGGGCAGCAAGGGCGGGCCCAGCAGGCAGCGCCTTGCCATGGCTGTGGCTCCTTCGTCTTTCTGTCTGATGAAGAGTCCACGCCGCCCTCCCTGGGACTGACCCAGCTGGCCCCAGGGGTCCTCTAGAGACTGGGGGAAATGGCCTCGGAAGATGTGCTTACCCTCCGAAGAGTTAGCAAGGGTGAGCCCTGCCTGAGCCTCCTCTGCCTGTTCTCCCTTCTTCCCGCTTCCCTGCCGCCCGGCGCCTGCAGCTGAGGGAAGATAACGAGTTCCAGGAGTTCCTGTCGGTTCACCAGAAGCGGACGCAGGTGGCCACCTGGGCGAACGATGCCCTGGACGGTGAGCCCTCGAAAGGGAAGAACAACTTGGCCAACGACTACCTGAACTTCGACTCCGACTCCGACTCCGGGCAGGAGAGCGAGGAGGAGGGAGCCGGGGAGGCCCCGGAAGGTAAGGGTGGGCCCCCTGCCCGAGTGCGCGCCCTGCAGCACCCGGGCCTGTGCGCATGTGACTTGGGGCCCCTCTGCGCCGGGCCCAGGAGACAGCGAGTCAGGCGCTGCCCCGTGGAGCAGTGATTATCTGGCCTGCGGGTACGTCGGCTTTGACCGATCTTGGTTCCTTATTCAGTCAGTTGATTACTCACTTAGATATTGATTGAGCACCAGCTATATGCCAGGCGCTGCTTCAGGCAATGGGGATATAGAAGTGAGCAAAAGACAGGGAATCCTGCCCCCGTGGAGGTGTCGCCCTGGTTGGGGAGAGAAACAATAAAGACATTGGTCTCCTATTTAGTGTATGATATGAACATGAGTGCTGCAGGGAGAAAGCAGGAGAGGGAGGAAAGTAGGAAAGGGGGATAGGAGAGTCACCAGGGAAGGCCTCCGAGGAGGTGGCCCTTGAGCAGGGGAGGTGAGGGAGTGAATCTCTGTCCTCAGAAGGGGGTCACGGTGTCGTGGGGGGGCCCGTATGGACCTGTGAGCGATTGTAGCTCAGAATGGTGAGTGCCGTGGTTGTGGGGTGGGAATCGACTCTGGTTAAAAGGTGAGGGAATGAATTTAACGTGAGTTTTACGGCTGGTAAAGTCTCTGTGCAAAGCTGGGATCCGAAGGACTCACTGGGAGTTGGTGTGACTCAGAAGGGATGGGGAGAGAGAAGGGGTTCCAGGCAGAGGGAACAGCATGGCAAAGGCGCAGAGGGAAGGAAAAACAGGAACTTGGAGGGGGGGTTCCACATGGCTCGGGTGGCTGCAGCAGGGGGAGCCGGCGGAGAAGCCAGTGAGCTCACCGGGCCCGACGAGGAGTTTGGGTTTCACCCTGAGAGAATCTGGGAGCCCCTGGTGTGTTTTTTGTTTTGTTTTGTTTTGTTTTTTTGCGGTACGCGGGCCTCTCGTCGCTGTGGCCCCTCCCGTCTCAGAGCACAGGCTCCGGACGCGCAGGCCCAGCGGCCACGGCCCACGGGCCCATCCGCTCCGCGGCATGTGGGATCTTCCCGGACCGGGGCATGAACCCGCGTCCCCCGCACCGGCAGGCGGACTCCCAACCACTGCTCCACCAGCCCCCCCTGTTGTGTTTTGATCAAGGAGTGAGTCCTCTCTGTAAGCTCGAAAAAGTCACGCAGCCTCGCAGCTGGCGAGGCTGGAGAGGGAACCCCGAAGTTCTCAGTGTGTAGCACAGAAACTGTCAAAACTCCATCAGTTTCTCCCCACTTGGCGGTATTTATTCAAGGACCTACTGGGGACTGGCTGCTTGGCATGGGGCCCCTGGTCACCTCAGGCTTGGCACCTTACGTGCCACCCACCGGTCACACCCCCACGCTGTCTGCCCTCCAGCCCTCTCGTTTGCTCACAGCCATCACCGGCTCCCACCCTCTCCGTTTTTCCAGAGGAGGACAGCGGCCTCGAACCCAAGGCAGCCGTACGGAAGGAGCTGTCGGACATGGATTACCTGAAATCCAAGGTGGTGGAGGCCGAGTCGCCATCCTCAGAGGAGAGTGAAGATGAAGCCGTGAACTGCGAGGAAGGGAGCGAGGCCGAGGAAGAGGGTTCCTGCGCCCCCGCCGCCCAGCAGGACAGGGAGGCGGCCCGAGCCGAGGTGCGTGTGCATCGGGGTGAGCTTGGGAGCCTGGGGAGGGAGGAGGTCTGCTTGGCTCTCGCCCACGTTCCCTGCAGCCCCCTTGTCGGGGCCTGTAACGTCGGGGAAGGACAGCTCAGCGGCCCAGAGACCTGCCTTCAGGTCTCGGTACTGCTGCTTGCTTGCTGTGTGACCCTGGGCAAGCATCTGCCCTCTCTGAATTTATTTCCTGTCGCTAACGCAGAGACTGCCTGCCCCTCTTGACTTGGCGGGGAGGGGGACGTAAATGAGCTGAAAAAGTATCCCAAGCATGTTGTACTTCGTAGTTAACTAGCAAGGTAGACAGGTGTGAGCCCGTAATCAACAATAATGGATGAAATTAATTGAGCACTTACTACATGTGAGGTTCAGTACCTGGCGTGTCATTTGTCATTGAATCTCACGGGAATCTTGGGGGCTAGGGATTCTTGTCCCCTTTTACAGGTGAGGAAACTGAGGCCCAGAGAAAGGAAGTGACTTGCTCAAGGTTTCGGCTGGGAAGCGGTGGGGTCAGCACCCAGACCCAGGTCTGCTGGGCTCTGGAGTCTAGATCATACACGTGGGTGCTTCCTCTGGGGTTGGCCGCCCCATCTTCCACCTGGGGGTCCTCTCTGCTTAGGGCAGCTTCACACATCCTTTGGGTCTTCATTCCTTCATCTCCCTCCTCCTCTTTCTCCTTGCCCCCTCCCTCTGTTCATTCCCTTTCCCTTCTAATTGCCACCTCCTGTCCTTTTCTCCTAGAGATTCTAAAGAGGTAGTCGAGTGTGGCTAAGCCAGGGAGCCATGGGTTCAAATCCCAGCCCTGATGTGGAGTAGCCATGGGATGGGGTGAGGTGCTTCGGGCCTCTGATCTTCATCTAAGGTGATGCTCAGCAGAGCACTGGTCTCTGTCCAGTTTCCAAAACCCCTGCACCTGGGTGTGCGCTGGAAATCAGAAGTTCCAGATTCCAGGGAGATACCCCATAACTTATACAGGGCAGCACCCCATAAAAGCACATGACTGTTTCTGCAGTGAAGCTAGAAATGATCGCTCATCTACTTGGGATAGACATAAACCCTAAGTTGTGACGTGACAGCCCAGAGCAGGCTTTGCCGGCAAACGAGTCTAAGTCAGGGCAGGTTTTGTTACCAAACGAATTAACCAAGAGATGAGGTTTTTCAAAAGCTGTTTCGATTCTAAAACGACAGAAGACTTCCCAAACCCTGTAAGATTGTTTTAAAGATTCAAGAGGACAGCTGTGTCTGCAAAGCGCTTTGCGCAACGTCTGGCACAGAATACGCCCTAAATAAGTGGCAGCAAATGTCACCGTACCTCAGGGCTCCTTCCCAGGCTCTGCCCCTCCGTGTGGCCTGGCGCCCCTGCGAGCAGACCCCCAGCGAGCCGGCCTATGGTTCCTGCCCTCATCTCGGGCACATGGAGGCTTGGCACCTCCTACCGCAGGCTCTGGCCAGACTCCATGTCCTTGGCAGGCACAATGCTTCCGGCGTTGCCAGCTGGCCCTGGCGCCAGGGGCCTTGCAGCGTTCACTGCGACGCCCGGGTTGGCACCTCCTGCGGCTGCACCAGGGAGCTCACTGTGGCCGTTTCTGTTCTTTGCCATCACTCAGACCGAGAAACCAGCCAACCAGAAGGAACGCGCCACCACCCACACCGTGAAGCTGCGGGGAGCCCCGTTCAGTGTCACAGAGGTACGCGCCAGTAACAGGACGGGGTGATGAGCCCCCGGGGAGCGGGAGACAAGGGTGAGGGTCCCAGGAGCCTCTGCTGCACGGGAGCTTCAGGATCAGTTGAGGACTTCAGCTGGAGGGAACTGGGGGCCAGAAAGACGGATACATAGGATCTTGGGCATCGTCAAGGTCGGGAAACAGGGCCGGCTATATTGAGACCGAGAAGGACTGGTCTCACTCACCAGTCACCTATGCTAGGGGTGGGCATACTTTTTCTGCTAAAAAATTTAAAAAGGACCAGCTAGTAAATACTCAAGGCTTTGTGATCAGTATGGTCTCTGTTACGACTACTCAACCCTGCTGTAGTAGCACAGAGGCAGCCCAAGGTGAGAGGTGGCCAAATAGGCCTGGCTGTGTGCCAATAAAACTTTATTTACAGAAGCAGGCAGTGGGCCACGTTTGGCCTGCGTACTGTAGTTTGCTGACTCTGGGTCTACACAGGAGAGAACACTTTGTCAATTTCCCTCAGGAAAGTAGTAGAAGTTCAGCATAGGAAATGTTTTTTAATGTAGCTAAATAACAAGAAGTAAAAATTACCTATTACTCTATAAATTGTCAACCAAACTGTGTTGAGAGAGAAGTGCTAACCAGATGGGGTGCCAGGATGCAGAGCTAATTACCTACCGGTCTGATTACTATAGGAGTAAAGACTGTCCCAGGCAAACTGGAGCAAGCTCCCCTCAGTCCCCCACGTCTATATCCCATACACTGACAACCAGTAATAAATTCTGAGTATATCTTCTTAGACATCTTTTTCTTTGTATAGAAACGTTGACCTGTGTTTTTTGGTTTTTTTTTTAAATTAATTAATTTATTTATTTTTGGTTGTGTTGGGTCTTCATTGCTGCGCCTGGGCTTTCTCTAGTTGCGACGAGAGGGGGCTACTCTTTGTGGCAGTGCATGGGCTTCTCATTGTGGTGGCTTCTCTTGTTGTGGAGCACGGGCTCTAGGCACGTGGACTTCAGTAGTTGTGGCATGCGGGCTTAATAGTCGTGACTCGCGGGCTCTAGAGCGCAGGCTCAGTAGTTGTAGCGCACAGGCTTAGTTGCTCTGCAGCATGTAGGATCTTCCCGGACCAGGGCTTGACCTGTGTTCCCTACGTTGGCAGGCAGATCCTTAATCACTGCACCACCAGGGAACTCCTGTGTCTTTTCTTTTTAAAAAGCAATCCTACAGTGATGTGCCTGATGTAGAAAATACTTGTGTTAGATAAGCTTTGTTTGGGTGTGAGTTATAGTGCTGTCTACTGTAAATTCAGAGTTAAGGAATCAATTATATATTACATAAGATATTTTTAAATAGAAAAAAAAAGCAATCCTACTACAGTAGGAACTATTTTGAAACTCTTTTCCTCCCTCATCACATTATGTCATAAATATCTTTGAATATTGAATATTCTGCTACAGCATCATTTTTCACGTTGCATGCTATTCTTTACTCTGGACACACTGTGTTACGCTCACCCAACCTCCTAAATTGAGACACGGGGATTGTTTCCAGTCTTCTGCTGATTTGAATAATAATGCAGTCAGTGCATTTCTTGAGATCAGAGGTCAACAGATGTCTTTCTATCAACATCATTTAGTGCATATTTTAGGCTTTGTGAGCTATATGGTCTCCATTGCACTTTTTTTTTTTTTTTTTTTTGATAATCCTTGGAAAATGTAAAAACTACTCTTAGCTTGCAGGCCGTGGGCAATATTTAGCCTGTGGGCTATCGTTTGCCAACCCTTGCTCCAGATAAGTACTGTATACAAGCACGTGCATGTATTCAGTACATTTTAAAGTCTTGGATACAGAGTGCCAGTTGCCCTCTGGAAGCCTGGCCAGTTTATACTCCCTCAGCAGAGAGTGAGAGTGCACACTTTTGTGAACCCTGAGTATTAATCTTTATTAACGTGACAGGTCAAAATGGCATCTCATTTTGATTGATATTTTAAATTATTAGTGAGATCAGTCATTCTTTCACATTTGTATATCATGTGTGTATCCTCTTTTGGAAAGTGCCTGATTATATTTTATGCTCTTTTTTTCTCAAAGTACTCACCTTTTTTGAGTCTGTATATTTGCTAATTATTTTTTTAAATAAAACTTAATCGGATTTCGGAGTAACAAGCATTTGGGTTCTGCTGGACTATCTGAATTGTCTGCTGATTTAGAGTCAGAGTTCTGTCAGAACCAACCATGCAGAAAATCATGTGCTTCAGTGGGGACGGGGGACATTAGACGGACTTTTGCAAATAAATACACAAAAAATGATCACTTCTTTCCTCTCCACAAACAGTAACAGAAAATGTAATGGAAAAAAAGATTACTTTTATGAAAGAGAAAGAAAAAAAGGAAGGAAGGAAGGAAAGGAAGGGAAGGAAGAAACGAAAAGACAGTCTACTTCTAGATATTCTAATGAAAATTGTGTATTGGGGGCTTTATAGGTATTCTAATAAAATATAGGTTCTAGATAAAGAAAATGTTCCATTCCACTGAGGGATTTAAAAGAATGCTTACATAAATGTAAAGCCATACATTCTTAGAAAGTAAAAATGCCAGTTCCTCCCTAATTAGTGACTAAATGAATAAATTCAGCGGGATCACAGAGTTTCGTCAGGATTGGGGGGGTGGGGGTGGGATCCCGGAGAACAACTGGGAACATCCTGTGGGAATAGACCCTTCCCCTGCAAGATGTTGAAACATGTTCTGAAGCTACAGTAATTAAAACAGTTTGGTTCAGTTGAAGCTGTTGACAGGTTAATGGAATAGAATCGAATTCAGAAATAGACTCACATATGTATAAGCATCTAATTTAGGATAGGGTGTCTCATATCAATGAAGAGAAGAGAGATTTTTCTATAAATAGTCGTGGGACAACCAGTTAACTTTTGTGAAGAAAAAAAAAAAAAGGTGGAGCCCCGCCTTACTCCTCATAACAAGCTAAATTTCAGATGGATCAAGGATTTAAGATTAAAAACTGAGACAATAAAGGTTCCAGGAGAAAGCACTGAATTTACTTGTAATCTTGGAATGAAGAATGCCTTTCTGTATTCCGTATCCTGTAATAAACCATAATGGAAAAGAATATGAAAAGTATATGTATACATACACATATATACATGTATGTACACACATTATATGCGTATACGCATACGTATATATATACACACATAACTGAATTGCTTTTCTGTACACCAGAAACTAACACAACATTGTAAATCAACTACTTCAATTAAAAAAAAAAAAGAATGCCTTTCTAAGCAGTTTGCAGAACTTGGTAGTCATAAGGAAAAGATGGATTAATTGACTAGATAACATTTAAAACTTCTCTAAGGCAACTTTTTGTCATAAAGTCAAAAGACAAACAACAGACATGTATAACACAAACAACAGACAAAACCTGCTTCTTTAATTTACAAATAGGTAAGTAGATATTGGGACCTACGTATGACCCAATAGAAAAGTGGACAAAAGATAGGAGGAGGTCTTCTAAGAGAAAGAATTCAAATGGCTGGGAAATATGCCCGAGTTCACTCATAATTAAAGAAATACAGATCAAAACAGGAAGGTTACATTTTTGCAGAAATTTTTTAAGTTCAGTAATAAATTGTTTCACGCACTCTTGGGGGAAGTGTGCGGTGAAGCCTTTTGGAAGGCAGTCTGGAAGCATCAGTCAGAATTTAAAATATACGTACGTACCTTTGACCTAGCAATTACCTTGCTGGGAATTTGCACTACAGGCGAATCAGCCAGGTACACCAAGAGGTCAGTGCAAGAATGTTCATTGCCGCATTTTCTAATTCTTATTTTATTTATAAATTAATGTATTAATTTGTGTCATTTTATTTATAAAAACAAAAAACTGGAAACAACCTCTACGCTGTATCACTAGAGAAGTGGTTGAATTAGTGGGTCTCAGCTGGGGACGGTCCCCCCCACCCCCATCAGGGAACACTTGGCCCTGTCTGGAGTGCCAACAAGAGTGATCTGGGCCTTGCAGTTAGGACCGTTTTTGTTTTCTTCTTGGGGCCTTTCAGTATTTGCTAAATTTTGTACTCTGTGTGTTTGTGCATTTTTTAAAAAGTTTAAATCACCCTCACGTCCAAAAAATAGAGAAGTAGTTAAGAAAATCGGGAACCATCTACAACAGTACTCTATGTGTATCATCCCCATGAAGTAACGTGGACAAATAATCATGCTTTGATGAGACATGACAAAAGCTGGATTTAACCCCAGTTAAGTAAAAAGGTACTTAGGAAAAAAGAGATCAGAAGCAATACCTTAAAATACTAATGGTGCCATTACTATTCTGTATTTATATTCCTTGTTTCTTCTCCAACTTAAGATTTCTTTTCCAAGGCGGTTTTAATTTACGATGGAGAAAACGTGTATAACTTAGAGGAAAGAGAGAGACTACAAAAGATCAAACACTTTGGTGTCCTTTCTGAATTCAGAAATTTGACTCACGTTTCTTTATTCGGTTTGCGCTTTTGGGAAAAAACTTTTCTTCTGCTCACAGAAAAATGTCATGGAATTCCTGGCACCCCTGAAACCGGTGGCCATTCGAATAGTGAGAAATGCCCATGGAAACAAAACAGGTAAGGTCTGGGCTGTTTCGAGGGGGCTGGAGAGGCAGATGCTTGAGCTGGAAGGTTGGGGCAGTTGAACTGTGGAGGTGTTTGGAGGGCAGCTACTTTTTTTCCTATTTGTGGTCCCCACTTCTGTGGATGTGGTGAAAGTGCTCAGGACAGGGGTCTGCCTCTTGTCCCCTGCCGCTGGCAGCCTAGTATGAGGTTTTCACCTGTGCAGGCCGGGCCCAGCCCCCAGGCCTGGGGGCTCAGTAATGACTGCGGCCTTCAGCCCAGATGCAGGGGCCCACCGGGGGCTCAAAGCAAGGGGAGGCCGTGATCAGATTCAGGATGGTCCCCTAGCTGGTGAGGGAAGGGTCCAGGGGCAGGGCCCAAGGACAGGTGGGCTGGGTGGGGGCTTTTGCAGTCCCCCAGGGGAGGGTCTTGTGATAGAGACCAAAACCCGTGGGCTTTGGTGCAGGTTACGGCACTGCCACGCGTTAGCTGTGTGTCCGCACGCACGTCACTTAACTCCTCTAGAAAAGTGGGGAGGCGAGGTCTCTCGTGTTTAGGGAAGACTCCACGTGCTCGTCTGTGCAAGTCAGGGCCGCGGGCACTGACGGGCAGTCACTGTGGAGGTGGCCTCTTGGTGCCGAGCTGGGTTGCAGCACTGCAACCACAGGCATTTGTCCAGAGAAGGTCAAAGAGCAGGCACTGGTCAGGACAGGGTGAGGCTGGGAGGCAGGCCAAGGCCCTCCCGTTTCCGAACGCTGCCTACAAAGGGAAATTTGCCTGGGGGCATCAGGGAGTGTCTGTATTTTGGAGATTGGGCAAACAGTACAGGTTTCCCCCCCCACTTTCTGCTCAGATTCCCCCAAACACCTAGCGCGGTGTGGGTGTTCCTCCGTGACTCCCACGATTGTCTGCAGGGCCTGCAGACCTTACCTCTGTCGTGGTCCTTTCACAGGGTACGTCTTTGTGGATTTCAGCAGTGAAGAGGAAGTGAGGAAAGCTCTGAAATGCAACAGGGAATACATGGGTAAGGATGCCAGGCGGTCCCACGCCGCATGGTGGCCGGGGTTCATTCATGCAGTTGCTCTGTAAGGTTATATTGAGGGCCTGCTGCGTGCCTGCCGGGCACTGCCCTGGGCACGGAGGATACAGCCATGAGCAGAACAGACCAAAGCCCCCGCCCTCCTGGGGCAGAGATTAGGCTAAGTTTCCTTTAGAGGAAACTGACATCGAGAGGGGAGAGAGGTGGTAACCAGAGGGCCCGTGCTGTGGGCAGGTGCAGGAGAGGGCCGGGATTGGAGGAGGCGCATTTTAAACAGGATCGTGTCAGCTTGGACCACACTGAGCTGGCGACACTTGAACAAAAGCCAGAGGGGTAAAGGGAGCCAGCTCTGGCTTTGTGGGGCGGGGCCGTTCCAGTACAGGGAACAGCAAGTACAGGGTCTGGAGCTGGGAGGTCACCTGCACAAGATATCCAAAGACGTGCTCTTTGGCCTGTCCGTGGTATGGACAGGTGATTCAGGTCCAGCCATTGACCCCTTGTGAAGACACAAGTTCTGTTAGGGAAGAGGAGAAACCTAAGCAGTCTTGCTAGCAAGTCAGGTGGTAGGTGTTTCCTGAGCACCTACTGTGTGCATGTGGAGGTGATGGTGGTGGTCGTGGTCTAATCAGGTGCCCGGGGCAATGCATGGACACAGCTCAGCAGCAGCACAGGGTGGCTCTTCAGGGTTGGGCTGTCACATGAGATGATTCCCAGGGCAGTGCCAGGGGCCATGCCCTGAAATTGGGAAGATACAGCCCCATGGACCAGGCGGCCCAGGCAAGCTCCCCCCCTGAGCTAAAGCCGAGCTCGCAGGATGAGTGAGATTGAGGCCTGGCTTTGGCTGGGGCCTCTACCCTGGTTAACAGAGCCTGGTGTCTGGCGCTGTCACCAGCCACCTTCACCGTGGCTTCCAGAGGCAGCCACAAAGTCTGGAAGCTGGCAGGTTCTGGGCCTCCCGCGGGGCCCTGACTGCTTCTCCTTGTGCAGGTGGACGCTACATTGAGGTGTTTAGGGAAAAGAACCGCCCCACAGCCAAGGTGCCCCCAGAGAATAGCGCCAAACCCTGGCAAGGCCGGACACTCGGGGAGCATGAAGAGGAAGAGGACCTGGCCGACTCTGGGAGGCTCTTTGTGCGAAACCTGCCCTACACCAGCTCTGAGGAAGACCTGGAGAAGCTCTTCTCCAAATACGGTAGGGGCGTGGCCTCCGGCTCACCACAGGCACCTGCAGCGGGTGGTCCGAGTCCCCACATGCCTCCTGCAGCTCTTGACCTTGGGCGAATGACGTCCCCCTCTGGCCTCAGTTTTCTCATCCATAAAATGGACCTCACCATCTCTGAGCCGCTGTGAAGGTTCAAACAGTATGTAGACAGCGGAACTCGAAGTCCTAGATGGCATCACAGGCACCTTTTGTGGTCTGAACCCAGACTCCCTTAGCTTTCACTCACTAAACTCAGAACTGACGGGGTTTGGGTACAGTTTTCTGAGATGTCCCTGGTATCCGAACCCTTGCTCTGGTCTTGGAAGCCCACTCACTGTGTGTGTTGATACGAAGTGCTCCCTAGTCTGAACTCTGCTGTCTAAATAGTCTTGCTCTCCAGACCAAGCATCCAAGTGCGTTTGCTAGCAAGGGCCATTTTCATTGCTTTCGTGGTTGCTAGCATTATTTTGCAGGACACGGACTTGAAGGCCTGCAGTTCACCTTGGCACATGGGGCTGTGCTTGTTTGTAAGGTCGTGGTTGTTGAAGGGAAGGAAGTTAGGGCTCAGAATGGCGGGGCGAGGTCTAGATGCTTTTAAGATCCCCTGGAGCGTGTCCCCGCTTCTCTTCGGAGACCAGTTGTGGGTTGCAGGGGATCCGAGCTTGGTCGAGTGCTTGTCTTCCGGACAAGGAGGCCCTGAGTAGGATTCTGCGATCAGGCAAATTGGTGTCACCTCCTGGCCTGTGTCCTGCTGTCCTGCCGCCAGATCTTCCCGCACAGGCTGGTGCCCTGGTTTATGTGGCAGGGCCGGGCAGCACTGGAGAGGGGGTTGTCAGTAGACTCGAAGTATCCATCCGGGAAGATAAAGCCCGGGAAGGAGGACTTAGTCACACCCTGGTGTTCACAGTGGAAGGTGTGTACTTTAATGTGAGCATCGTAATAATATCCCAGCAGACACTTCTGTGGCCCTACGTCACCAGCAGGCACTGTTTAGTACATGACACGTATTAGTGCGTTTAACTCTCCCCGCTGTCCTCTGAGCTGGGTATTCTTTTTCTTTTTTTTTTTTTTTTTTTTTTTTGCGGTACGCGGGCCTCTCACTGTTGTGGCCTCTCCCGTTGCGGAGCACAGGCTCCGGACGTGCAGGCTCAGTGGCCGTGGCTCACGGGCCCAGCCGCTCCGCGGCATGTGGGATCTTCCCGGGCTGGGGCACGAACCCGTGTCCCCTGCATCGGCAGGCAGACTCTCAACCACTGTGCCAACAGGGAAGCCCCGAGCTGGGTATTCTTAACGATACCATTTTACAGGTGAGAAGCCTGAGGTCCGTAAAGCCCTGTGGCTTGCCCGAGGCCACACATATAGTATGTGATGAAGGCAGGGTCCAGGCCAGACACCTCTGCTCTCAGAATAGACACACGAAGGGTTGTGGAAGGACACCCAGACCCATGAGGGGGTCTCACGGCAGCCCCTTGCCACCTTCTGTCCTGGGCCAAGTGGCAGCAGCAGCTCCACGCTCTCCCTGGTTAAAACCCATCGCTTGACAAGTGCCCAGAATTTTCTCACCTAGCTCTGGCCTGCAGGACACTGACACCCTTCCTACCCTCAGGTCCCCTGTCGGAGCTGCATTACCCCATCGACAGCCTGACCAAGAAGCCCAAGGGCTTTGCCTTCGTCACCTTCATGTTCCCGGAGCACGCCGTGAAGGCCTACGCGGAGGTGGACGGGCAGGTGTTCCAGGTGATGGCCCGCGGGGTGGCGGGCGGCTGCCGGGCCCAGGCGATGGGGAGAGGCTGTGGGTATGTGTGCGTGCGTGCAGGCACGAAACCGCACCCGTGCTTCTAGGGAAGCACACCTGATGCACGTGAAGCCGCCTCTTGATCCGAGCTGCCTCCATGGGGCAGGGTCTGCTCTGTCCTGTTCACTGGTCTGTCGTTAGCCCGTAGAGGAGCACCTGGCCCATAGTGGGCCCTTAAAAAGTGTCTGTGGATTAAAAGAACACGCTCTCTCAAAATACCACTTGGAAGAGGAAGGAGTAAGGAAACAGAGAGTTTTGACCCAGGCATTGAAATGGCCACAGCAGAATGTAAGAAACGCTTCTTTCTGACAAATAACATGCTGAGCACACAAGCCAAAGCCCCAGGCTGCCTCGCCTCCCTTTCCTGTTCGTTCATTCATTCATTCATTCGTGATTTATTGATCCCCTGTGACTGCAGGCTGAACCTGGCTCCTGCCCGTGTGGAGCTCACACTCTCACAGGGACAGGGTCGGGTGGGGAGCCCTGCAGGTATTACTTACAAACCGATCAGCGTCCTCTATGAAGCTTTGTCAGGTGGCCCCCGTCACAAAGTCAGGCCCCTGTGCCACATGGCCAGGCCCCCGTTCTGGGTTCAGGGCGGCCTCATGGGCATCCTGCCCGAGGCCCCCATCTTGCGACAAGGGTCTCAATGCTGGGTCCAGCCCCCTCGTGGAGAGGCCGACGTACCCGGGGCAGGATGTAGAAGCGCCTGCCCCCTTCCTGTCTTTACCCCCTTCCCCTCGTCCTCCTCCAGGGCAGGATGCTCCACGTGTTACCATCCACCATCAAGAAGGAGGCCAGCGAGGACGCAGACGCCCCAGGATCATCGTCTTACAAGAAGAAGAAAGAGTCAAAAGACAAAGCCAACAGCTCCAGGTCCATACCTGCCTCTGACCCAGGCTTTGGCTGCCCTCGCCCCTCCTTTCCTAGCCGCCAGGGTACCCTGACTCCTCGCGGTGGCTTTAGCCCCTCATCCATAACTTTGCTGAGCCTCAGTTTCCTCACCTGCAAAATGGGAAGAATCAGTGGTGCCTCACTTTTGTGGTGTCATAAGGATTGAGTCAATGTAAGCAAAGTGCTTGGTCCCTGGTGCTGAGTAAGCGCCTGACAGACGTTAGGGCTTATTAATATCATCATGGCTCTTGTTGTCTTCAGGCCCTGGTACTTGGCCCATGCCAAGTAAGATGGGGGAGGAGGAGGCTTCGGGGACTTAGGAAGGCAGGCCCACAAGCTCATTTCTCTCTTTTTTTTTTTTTTTTGCTGTACGCGGGCCCCTCACTGTTGTGGCCTCTCCCGTTGCGGAGCACAGGCTCTGGATGCGCGGGCTCAGCGGCCATGGCGCACGGGCCCAGCCGCTCCGCAGCATGTAGGATCTTCCCGGACCGGGGCACGAACCTGTGTCCCCTGCGTCAACAGGCGGACTCTCAACCACTGCGCCACCGGGGAAGCCCAAGCTCACTTCTTACAGGCTTTGCATCTGAAAAAAATTGCCCCATTCAGCCATGGTCTGACCTCTCTGTTCTGCCTCTGACTCAGCTCTCACAACTGGAACACGCTGTTCATGGGCCCGAATGCAGTGGCCGACGCCATCGCCCAGAAGTACAGCGCCACCAAGAGTCAAGTGTTTGACCATGTGAGTGGGCGCCCTGTCTGATGTGCCCCCGGCTCTGGGCAGGGGAGGGGGTGGGATCGGGCTGGGGTTATCCACCAGCTTGTCCTCTGGGGCCTCCCCCATGGAAGCATCCACCCTGCCCTGGCTTCTCGTGGGTGAGTGTGGAGCCACGTGGAGAAAGCAACTGACGGTGAGCACTTACCACGCGGTGCTCCTCTCGCCCCACTTCCCAGATGAAGAAATCGAGGCCCAGGGACACAAAGGCACTTGCCCAGGGCACACACCTGGAAACAGGCGGAGGTGGGGTGACCCCAGGTCAACGCGAATCCACTGCCCTCGCTCTGAATCACTCCCCAAAGGTGGTCCCACCCACTTCCTGGGCTCAGCCAGCCCAGGTCTTTGAGACAAGCACAGGGTAGGTCGTAGGTCTCTGACCCTCCCCCTGTCCCAGGTCTAACCTTGTTCCTTCCGACCTTCCCCCTCCGTCCATTTGGCTTCTCCAGATCACATACCTTCCTTTAAATGCTGTGTCTCCAGTTAGCCTGTGGCCAAGTTCATCTTTGGCAAAACCTGGGAGTGTGTTTTCCAGCCAGCAGGCAAAGGACATCCATAGATTTGATCCATAAACTCGCTGGCCATCGTCATTTACTGCCCCTGCCCCCTGCGGAAGGTCAGCGCTGTCCCCCAGAAGTAGAATGCGAGCCCCACACAGAACTGTAAATGTCCAAGTGGCCACATTTTTAAAAAGCAAAAAGGAACAGGCAAAGTTAATGTTCAAAGTTAATTTTTCAGAATAGAATCTATTCTATTAATTCGATACGACCAAGATATTATTAGTTCATTATTCACAATATAAAAAAATGACAAGCTGTCTTGCATTGCTTTCTTTCCCCTGACTGAGTGTTTAAAATTCAGCGCGTGTCTTACACTGGGTTCGGACGTGCCGCGTTTCAGGTGCCCAGTGGCTGAGCTCGTGGGCACCGTGTTGGCCGCACAGCTCCGGACCTCAGCCAGTCGGGAGGGGCTGCAGCTGGTTCAGATCCCATCAGTGCTCTGAGCACTGGGAAGAGAGCAGGGCCCTAAAGGGAAGCAGTCCTGCTCTTCTAGAGCCTTCCAGCAGAGGAAGACACTAGCTCATTAACAAAGATGCCGCATGTTGGTGTGATGGCTTGAAGGAGGCTTAAGCTGAGTAAGGGGACAGGGTGTGAGAGCGAGGCAGGCTGCTCAGGGGTGCGACATTCTAGCAGAAATTGAATGGAGGGCAGAGGTGAGCACACAGAAGCCCTCAGGTGGGAATGAACTTGGCATGAAACCCTTACATACGACTGGAGGGGAGGGAGCAGGCAGGAGATGGGGGAGGGGAAGCTGGAGGTGAGGCGTGGGGTTCTTGATTCACCCTGACAGATGTGGAACCCAGAGCCATCAAGCCAGAGTGGGTGTCCACGGTGGGAGCATCCGCGGGGGCCATCCACGGGGTCCGGCTCCGTGCAAGCCTCCTCCTCAGGCTGTTGGGAGATGGGACAGCCGACCCGTCACCTGCCCGACAGCCGACAGGGCATCTTCCCTTTCCCTCCCGCAGGAGACCAAGGGCAGCGTGGCCGTGCGCGTGGCCCTGGGAGAGACCCAGCTCGTCCAAGAGGTGCGGCGCTTCCTCCTCGACAATGGGGTCAGTCTGGACTCCTTCAGCCAGGTGAGTGCCCACTGCCCAGCCCAGCGAGCCGCTCAGGGCTCGGGCTCCCCCGCCCGTGGAGAGCTGGGGGCGGAGTCTTATATCAGTGGACATGTGGATGGGTGGAAGGGTCAGGCCTTTCAAAGATGATTATCATTAACTTTGCAACTGTCGCTTAAGAAAGAAAGAAAGATCATCAGCTCAGACTCGTGGCCCAGTGGCCCATCGGACCTGGATGGTGTCCCTTGGGGGCCATAAGCAAGAGTTTCTCCACACAGGTCGGGAGGGCGCTAAGCATCCTGTTCCCCCACCTAGCACCTTACTAAGAGCACCTGTTATCTGCTTCGGGATCGAGACCTTTCTTGAGTCACATAGGGGAAGGTTCCTCCATGTGCTTTTTCCTTACCAGGTAGAAGTTCTTAGGTGTCTGGATGATGAAGTCTTGGAGGGCCCGCTGAGAACACCTGACATCCTCCCCTGTGTTTTACAGACTGGGAACCTGAGGCCCAGAGAGTGGGGAGGGGACTTAAAGATCGGACAGTGAGTCTGTGGCAGGGGCCTGGACTCAATCTCAGGGCTTCTGACCCCAAACTGCTGTTTCCTCAGCCTCACCAAACCTTAAGAGTTTCACCTTAAAAGGACGGTTAGGATGCATGCACCCCAATGTTCATTGCAGCACTATTTACAATAGCCAAGACACGGAAGCAACCCAAGTGGCCATCGACAGAGGAATGGATAAAGAAGATGTGGTACATATTAACAATGGAATATTACTCAGCCATAAAAAAGAATGAAATAATGCCATTTGCAGCAATATGGATGGACCTAGAGATTATCATATGAAGTGAAGTAAGTCAGATAGAGAAAGACAAATATCATATGATATCACTTACATGTGGAATCTAAAAAAGAAAAAACTTACTTACAAAACAGAAACAGACTCACAGACTTTGAAAACAAACTTATGGTTACCAAAGGTTAAATGTGAGGGAGAGGGATAAATTAGGAGTTTGGGATTAACAAATACACATCACTATATATAAAATAGACAGTCAGCAAGGACCTACTGTATAGCACAGGGAACTCCACTCAATATTCTGTAGTAACCTATGTGGGAAAAGAATGTGAAAAAGAATGGGTATAGGTATATGTATAAATGAATCACTGCTGAACACCTGAAACTAACACAACACTGTAAATTAACTATACTCCAACGTAAAATAAAATTTGAAAGAAAGAAAACTGAGGCCCAGAGGGAAAGCACTCGACCCAAGGTTTCAAATTAGATTGGTGGCCAGGTGGAGACTCGTACCCAGACATGCCCTATGCCTGGAATTCTCCCGTTGATTTTTTTTTTGGCTCTTTTATGCTCCATCCAGCATGCTTTAATAATAAAGTAATTGCTGATGTTAGCAATTGCTAAGCAGCATGCTTACGTCAACCCTTTTGATTGACTCCTTTCCTGGGACGACCCATGAAATCGGTGCCATGTCCTCATGTCAGGTGAGGGGGCTGAATACATTTCAAGTGCATTTCTCAAGGCAGTACATCTGGTGTCTTGGTTTGGGTTCTTCCAAAAGCCGACTGAGAGAAAGATTCAAGCGCAAGTAGTTCACTGGACAGAAAACACTGGCGAGAAGGGACAAGGGGAGGGAGGAGACCAGCAAAGGGCGCGCTTGTCCCAGTGCCACTGGTAGAACAGTGGGCTGGCGCCTTCCCCGGGGGACACCGCCCAACTCGGAGTTGTCCCACCCAAAGGACAGGGGACACGCCAACTCCTGAGAGCCACGGGCAGCTCCCACGGGGTGTTAACTTCTCACTTGTGGCGTCAGGTGTTCTGCAGAGCTGGGAAAAGACCCCTAGCACAGAGATGCAGATCCCGGCCCTGGGCTGGAGTGTCCTGGAAGGTCCAGCGAGGGCTGTGGTCGGGCGCCGTCAGAATTTGCCTCGGCTCAGTAGTGGGGGGGCCGGGATTTGACCTGGGGGGTCCAGTTCCAGAGCCCTCTCCCTCATCCACTCCTCGGGGCCGCCTCTCATCCACAGGGTGGCACGACCGAGAGGGTGGGGTCTCCTGGACCTGCTTCCTGAGGGCCTGGTACCCGAGGTCCCACGTGGCCATGTGGTCCAGAGTCACCCACCGATCAGTACTGGCTTCGGGGGTCAATGACCCTCCTTTCCGTCGTCCCACGTGGGCTGTCCCCTCCCTGCAGGCCGCCGCTGAGCGAAGCAAGACCGTGATCCTGGTGAAGAACCTCCCGGCCGGCACCCTGGCGGCCGAGCTGCAGGAGACCTTTGGCCGCTTCGGCAGCCTGGGCCGCGTGCTGCTGCCAGAGGGCGGCGTCACGGCCATCGTGGAGTTCCTGGAGCCGCTGGAGGCCCGCAAGGCCTTCCGACACCTGGCCTACTCCAAGGTAGGGCCACCCGAGCCCCGCTTCAGGGAGAGGACGGAGGGAGCTGACGGGCGGACAGTCTTGGCAGAGACCTGGCACGTGCGAGCACTTGCTGGAAACCAGCCATGTCTGTCGGGATGGTGAATGCCATCCCGCCCCTGGGAGCACCTCTGGACGGGGCAGTGTGAGGGGCAGGCTCAAGGCATCCTCCGGAAAGGCTGCCTCGGTTCCCTGCCGACTCCGGCTTTCCTCAGCTTTCTAGTCCCCCAGGACTGAACCACCATCCTCGGCGCTTTGCATATCTTATACCTACAGTTAGTTGAAAGTCAGTTCTGTAGGTGGGCTACCTCCTGATTTTTGGTCATAAGGAAGAAAAAGTTATATGTGTTAGTGTATTCCTTTCTGTGGCTGCCATAACACGTTACCACCCACTTAGTGGCTTAAAAGGAGAGAAATGTATTCTCTCACAGCTCTGGGGGCCTGAAGTCTAAAATCCAGGTGTCCAAGGGCCATTCTCCCTTGGAAGGCTTTTGTGGGTGGGGGGAGGGATCTTTCCGTGCCTCTTCCGGTGTCTGGTGGCTCCAGGTGTCCCTTGGCCTGTGGCCACATCATTCCAGTTTCTGCCTCTGTCCACATGGCCGTCTTTTCTCCATCTCAAATCTTCCCTCTGCTTTTCTCTTAACATGGACGCTTGTCACTGGATTTAGGGCCCACCCAGATAATCCAGAATGATCTCATCTCAGGATCTTTTATTTAATGACATTTGCAGAGGCCTTTTTTCCAAATAAGGCCACATTCACAGCTTCTGGGAGTTGGGACGCGGACATACCATTTGAGGGGCCACCATTCAGCCCACTGCAAGTAGCTTCTCTTTATCAAGGACTTGAATGCTTTGCTGTTTTTCAGTGTCTTGTTTATCCTTCTTTTAAAAAAAAACTCTCTGCACATACGTACGTATGTGTATACTCACTGCCTGTGAGTGTACGAATGTGGAGGGAGAGAAAGCATGGTTGGTGTCCGGCGACCCTGTTGCACTTCCTCCAGGAGGGCTGCCCTGTATCAGTGATTCTGCTCCCCCGTCCCACTCCCTGTTCACACTCTTGATTAGAGAAAGTACAGGGGGATGCAGACGTATTCAATGACAGCAGATGCTCCACCCTCTCACCTGAACCGTGAGCTGCAGCAAGGGGATCAGGCGGCACATAGAGTTCTATACTCTGAGCCTCAGGCTCTTCGTCTGTGTCGTGGACTGAGTCCCTCCCCCGCCCCTGTCTCTGCAGTTCCACCACGTCCCCCTGTATCTGGAGTGGGCTCCGGTGGGCGTCTTTTCCAGCCCAGCCCCACAGAAGAAAGAACTCCAAAATGCACCAGCAGAGCCGGCCGGAAAGGACAGGATGGAGCCAGAAACAGGTAAGAGCTGGGTCTGAGATCAGGATGTCCTGGGGCAGCAGGCAGGGGAAGGATGCAGGGCTAGGGGGCAGCACTAAATTGTTTATCAGGTATTTCTTTTAAAGCTCTGTATTCATCCTGAGACTGGTGGGTCCCCGTCTCTTGAATTTTATAGGCACGTAAAATGTCCTTTAAAAAAATAGAGCATAAAAATTCTGGATACAGCATAAGGTAGCCGACTATCTTGGCTTATCAGGTATAGGTTGTGAAAGGAAAAATTTAAAAACCCACTAGAATCTATTAATAGGGATTCGGAACGGAGCAAGAGAAAATAGCCTTCCGGTTTGTATTGATACATCCGCCAGGGTGGATGAGCAGGGCTGTTGGAGAGGTTTATTCTCCGGGGTCCCTGGGATGGTATGGCGCCCTCTGGTGCCCAGTGACTGCAAAGGCAGGAAAGGGAAGGGAGGCGGGGACCCAACCCTCAGCTGATGGCTTCACACTCGGGTGAGGAGGGGGCCCTCCTGGCACTCACGGCAGCGCAGTTCTTCCCTGTCGGGGCTGTTCTGCAAATGGTAAGACATTTTGCTGACCCTGCCCACTGAATGTCAGGAGTGCCTCTGTAATTGTGGCAATCTAAAATACCCCTTCCCTGTATGCCAGATGCCCTCTAGGGGGCAGTGCAGCCCTCAACTGAGAACCACTTAGGGGACCATGACTCCATCCTAGAAGCGAAGACTTTTAGAAAAGCTTTGAAGAACACCCTTACCCAGACATTAAGATCTTGCCCATCGGTAATATCCCTCCTCCGTACCTTCATCTCACCGTAGGGTTGCCAGTTGATTAAAATAAGGATTAAAAGAAATACATCTCCCGTATACCCTCTCCATCGTCCTCATAAAAGAATGGGGGTGGGGATGCGGAATTTTCAGATTAAAGAACAGTCCTTTAATTGAATAGACCTCACCGTCCATAAAACTCCCTAGGCTGTCTGTGTTTCCCAGTTCATCTTGGATCGGTAAAACCTCCTTCACGACTGGCCCAAGTCCCTACAAGGCATTTGGGAACGCCTGCTCCAGAAGCCTTGTTTCAGTCAGGAAGGAAAATTCTTCAGTCTCTGCTTTCCGAGGCCCCCGAAAGCATCCCTCAGCCATTGGGGTTACCTACTGACCATTGATAGAAATCTTTCAAAAGCCCCTCACTAGCCCCTATTGATGAGTTAATTTTGTCCACAGATTGGATTAGCATTCTCTTCCACTGTGCTTATGCTTCCATCAAAAAGAATTCTCTTTATATAGTCACGGTTTCTTCTTAACTAGCCATCACCCCCAAATTATCAGCGACTTTGGTTTCAACTTCAGTTATTAAACTTGGACATGACTAATGTTTTTCGGCCAAAAGCAAGTCCTCCTTTAAAGCACAGATTTGCCAGGAGCGAGGGCCCTGCAAACAGATCCAGCAGAGGCCTCTCCTGGCTTTGGCAGAACCACTAAGTAAGGCGCCTCCCCGGGGGGCCGCTGCCCTGTGGCCACTCTCCTTTGCAGGTGTCCTGGTGCTTCCCTCCCTTCTCTCTGTTGTTTTCTTCTGTGACACTCGTCACAGTTTGTATTTATCCTGTTTATTCGTTTGTTTTACTTGTTTAACCTCCGTAGCTGCCAGACAGTGAACCACGAGGGCAGGGAGTGGCCGTCTTGCTCACTGCTGGGCGCAAGCATCCCGTAGGGCCCGGGGCATGGGGTAGCTCAGGAATGTGAGTTGAGGGAGTGAAGGAATGCAGGAAGAAGGGTTTCTGTGCCTCTCTGTCTCTCTTTACCTGTGAAGAGTAGGGGCTGGGCCATCCTCATCCTTGTGTCCCAAGCCCCGGCACGTAGTAGAGCTTGGTGACATTGGCACGTTTGTTCTCCATCGTTAGTTAAGCATCAGAATGTGGCCCCATCCATCGCATAATCGCCGTGGCTCCCTTCATGGGTACTGATTTATACCCATCGCCTCCCCTTACCCTTAAACTTTGTTTTAAAGGCTTATTGCTTCCCAGAAGTGTGTCATTGTGGGTTCCCTTCCTCAGTGTCTGTCTGACTCCCTCACTATACGTCCATCCCGCAGGGCAGGTACCTCGTCTGCTTGTGCACTGCTGTGCCCCGGCACCCAGGAAGGTGCCCGGCTTCTGGTGGGAGAGCAGTCAGTAGGTGCTGAGTGAATCCACAGGCAAAAGCAGCATTTCCTCCATGCCAGACTCTGCACTAAGCACTATGGGTCCTCCGTATGTGAGGCTTACAGCTCCTGGGGGAGTCACTGTCTCCTTGTCCTCTCCTAGCCCTGTGACTGGGCAAGCCACCAGCCTTCTCCGATGCTGTTTCTGCATCTGTAAAATAGGCAGAAGGCCTTTGTGAGAGTTCACTGAGAAGCCGCCCGAGTCACCATTACTCTGACCCTCGTCCTAACTCAGCAACATAAAGGGAAGTGGATGGTCTCTAACTCAGCCCTGAGCACCAGCTGGATGCCAGCCACTGAGCTGGGGCCGCCAAGATGGGCCCAACACTTAACACTTCCCCAGAAGCTCCCGGGCTGCTAGGAGGGCCGGTGGGGCTGTTTGGGGGTAGCTGAGATGTCACAGTAATAGAAGTGGGCCCTGGGTGCAGAATGATCTGGAGCACAGCCAGGGGAGGCTTTGCAGAGATACGTGCCCTGGTCGGAAGGTAGAGGGCTGCCCCTGCCTGCCCCCAGTGTCCCCTGGGTGCCCGGGCCTAGGTTCCGGTATTGAGAGCATCCCAGACAGACTGTCCCCAGCAGGCCCTGCCTCTTAGGGGGCTGCTGTCCAGGGTCCTGCCGTCCCTCACACAGATGAGGCCTCGGAGCTAGGAGGAGGGAGCCAGTAGTTGCAGCAAATAAATCGGATCGGGGGCCAAGAAGCTGTGCACGCCTGTGCTGATTTCACACCCCGCTGGATCCTGTGTCGTCAGGCAGATCCCCACAGAGCTCATATCCCGAGCCTCCTTTGGCCCTTTTTTGTTCCTTTTCTTACCTGTATCACATACACGGTCCCCTCCCTGGTCCCCGAGCTGTTCCTTTTCACCTGCTCCTCCCCCACGCCCGCCCCTCTGCACACGGTTCCTGAAGCTTCCCCAGCTCCCGATCCCCACTGCGGGGGACTCAGCCGGCCCCCAAGCCCTGGATTTTCTCAGGCTCCGCAGGAAGGCGAGCAGGAGGGAAGTGGACAGAGAGGGTTTTTTTGTTCACCAGCCCCCCCCAACCTTTCTTTTCGGCAAAGCCCTCCGTTCCCTGTACCGTTCTCGAGGGAGGGGGACAGTGTGTTTTATCTCCCCACAACCAAGACCCTCACCTCCAGATAAAGGGCTCCAAGTCGGGGGAGGTCCTGAAAAGCTGCTTGCAACTGATAACAGTCTCTGCTGTCAGCCCTCCGCGCAGGGAGCCGGAAGGGGGAGGGAGCGACCGTAAATTCTGCGGCCTGATTATAATAAAGCCCCATGTGCTGATGCGTGACTGGATTTTATTGTGCCAACTACAGATGGACGCATATTCCCCCCTGCCTCTCCCAGCCCCCTCCAGCCCACCTTGCTTCCAAGCCTTCCTCGCACCCGCCCCCGCCCCCTGCTCTTCTTCCCACTTTTCCTGGTTCCTGGTGAGGTCGTTGGCAAACATCTGTTCGTTTTGTGATACCTCCTTTTTCCTCCCTAGTCTTCCTGTCGTCACCCCACTTGAGGCCAGGGGCAGAAGCGCTTTTCTTTCTTTCTTTCTTTCTTTCTTTTTTTTAAAATTTTTTAAATTTTTTAAAATTTAAAAATTTTAAAATTTAAATTTTAATATAATTTTAATTTTAAATAAATTTTTTAAATTTATTTTTTTTAAATTTATTTTCTTTATTTTATTTCTGGCTGCGTTGGGTCTTCGTTGGCGCGCGCAGGCTTTCCCTAGTTGCGGCGAGCGGGGGCTACTCTTCGTTGTGGAGCGCAGGCTTCTCATTGCGGTGGCTTCTCTTGTTGTGGAGCATGGGCTCTAGGCGCGCGGGCTTCAGTAGTTGTGGCACGTGGGCTCAGTAGTTGTGGCTCACGGGCTCTAGAGCACAGGCTCAGTAGTTGTGGCGCACGGGCTTAGTTGCTCCGCAGCACGTGGGATCTTCCCGGACCAGGGCTCGAACCCATGTCCCCTGCATTGGCAGGCGGATTCTTAACCGCTGGGCCACCAGGGAAGCCTGGCAGAAAAGCACTTTTAACAGTGACCTTTGGCTTCGTCCTTGGCCCTTGGCCGTTTCCACACCTCTCTGGACATGGGCATGGGTCGTAGCAGGGCCTGGCCACTTGAGCGGGGCAGAAGCTCTTCCCAGGGATGTGGCCCACAGAGACACAGTCTCCTGCACTCAGACCTGCGGCGCTGGCTGTTCTTCTCAAAAGCCTGCAGCCGGCTGGCCTGCCTCTTCCGGCAATGGGCCTGCGGAGGTAGGGATTCCTGACATTTTCCCCTGGCCCAGACACTGTTTTATCTGGGTTTCTGTGCATTAATTCTCATAGTTGTCTTGCAAGTGGACCCTGTGATTGTTTTCCTCCTTTTTTGAATGGAAAGAAGGAAGCATAGAGAGGTTGAGTGACTTATGCAGAGTCACACATCTGGAAAGAGCTGGGCTGTGCCCAGAGCCACCAGCTCCCAGGTCTGTGCTCTTAGCTGTGACGCCACAGCTCCTGTAGGTCACACTCAGTGCCACTTGTGTAGCAAATCATCATCCACCAATAGTTTTGGAGCATCTGCTCTGGGCCCAGTGCTGGGGATGCAGAAGTTACTGAGTCAGATGTGGTCTCATCCTCAGAGAGCTCCCCTTGTAGTTGGGGGACACAGAGAAGTGAACCGATAAGGTGATTCCAGAAAGGGGTAAGGCCTCTGAAGGAAAGGTACCCAGGGGACTCTGATGGCAAGTGGCCAGGCCTGTGCTGGGGACAACTGCACAGGAGGAGCTCTGAGGGGAGGACGTTTGAGCTGAGACCTGACAAGAAGCCAGGCCTGGGAAAACGGGATGAGCAGAACAGGGAGAGGAGACAGATGGCAAGTGCAAAGGCCCTGTGGCAGGGGTGGGTTTTGGCAGGCTCAGAGGTCAGAATAGAGGCTGGTGCAGCTGGAATGGAGAAGGTGAGGAGACAGAATGGGAGAAGCTGGCAGGCCAGGGACAGGTGCCGACGGGAGACCAGTGAGGAGAACACCCGATCATCCAGACAAGAGGCAACGGTGCCCCGGACCGGGGACCCAGCGTGCGGATGGAGTAGCAGACATTCGAATTTCCAAAGAAGCCAGCAGAGAAAAAGGGGGCCAGGGCACACAGCTAGTGAGTGGTGGCCTCACCGCGACCCTGACCCAGACCACTCTCATTTCTAAGGCCATGCGCTTTCACAGCTCTGTACTGCCTCCTGACTGCGGTCTGTGGGCCCCCTTCTCGTTTTCTTCAGGCCCCCTTTTTTCAACAGATCTCGAGACTGGGATGCCCTTGTCTTGTTAGCTCTTCCAGCATCCCAGGGGGAGTTGCAGACTGGGGGAGGTGGTGGCTGGGTACACAAAGGTTTGGAGAAACAACGGACATCTCTGTGCTGTTGGAGCAAAGCCAGGCTGCATTTAATCGTGTCTTATTTCAAGCTGGATGTTCTCCCGGATGTTGGGGGTCAGGGGTGTTGGCTGACTTAATAGAAGTGGGAGGAGCCAGGCCAGCTGCCCCCCTGGGTAGGTGATAGGTCCTGGCCGTCCTCGCAGTCCCCTCTTGTTCCCCCTGGGCTGGGACTGAGGGCAGCTCACCCACCGGGGAAGGGATCTGTCTGTTCCTGGGGTGCCAACCCTGACTGCAAGCTCATCTCAGCTCTGTCACGAAATCCAAACATCACACTTCCTGGCCAGGGGCCTGTGACCTTTGAAATAAGTGCTTTGAAGCAGACCAGCCCTTGCTCCTGGGGCAGGGAGGCAGGAAGGAGTGGACTCTGGCCCTGCTCACAGGCCCTGGGCTCCCCGGAGCTGTTGTCCTTGTGAGGCTTCAAATCCCTGGAATGCCACACTGGGAACTGGCTGGATTCCAGGCCCTTGGGAGAGGCAGAGGGAAGGGTCGTTGGGGTTTGCCAGGCTGGAAGTGGGCAGCAGAGCACAAAGGCGCATAAGCTGGTTTAAATCAATCTGTTGACCACTGCCTGGTACAGAAGCCACATGCCGCTGAGTTAGTTGCCAAGAGTTTTAAAATGTGGGTTTTCCCATGAAAACTGAATTTTCAGCTTCTCATGAAAGCTCTGAACACCTGACCACACTTGGGTTGATCTGCCCCCATGGCAGCAATCGGCCGGTGCCGCGAACGGGCTGCCCCTTAAACCGGCACGGCGCTCTCCCAGTCAGCATCATCCCCCCCATTCTTTTCTCTACAAAAACATTTTTTCAGTCTCCCATGAACCTCTCTCCCAACCTGAAGATGCCTGAGGTTTAGAGTTCAGATGCAGCGAACTCCAGAACTTTCCATGGACCACCGGTTTACTGTGATGCAGCTGCTATGGTCGGCGGTGAGATAGCATCCTCGCAGGCCTAGCCCAGTCCCCGCACACAGTGGGGCATCTGATTGGCATCCCTTCCTCTCTCCTTTTATCTCCGAGACGTCAGACGTGAGGCGAGCCCGTGGGGTGGGTGTCCTTCACAGCTGAGGGGCATGGTCTTCCTTTCCATTGAAGTTCTCATTCAGAACCTGGGGTCTTAGCCTGTCTGCTTAGCTTTGCTTCCCCATCATTAGTAATACTTTTTCTACCCTGCTTTGCTTTGAAAGTTGGGTTTTGAGGACAAATGGCCACACCACGGAGTCCCCTGTTGGGTAAATTGCGTTCGTTTCTTGGGTGGGGGAAGGAGCCTTTATGTAGATTTCTTCTTTTTTGTCCTGGAGCGAGAGTCTGGATTCTGGGTTCACCTCCGAGGGAGTGTGAAGGGTGAAGGCTGCCCGTTCAACTGATGTGAAACGGGCAACCTCCTCACTGTGGCTCTTTTCCATTCGGGCTTGAAAGGGTTGTTTTATGACAAAGCGGTTGAAGTTCAGTTAGGACTGGCCAGCAGTAGGCTTGCATCAGAAAGGGCCGGGGCAATGGAGAGGGCTCTCGTGCTCGGCGTGAGAGCGTGGGGGATGGGTTTGAAACCCCAGAAGCTCCCTTGGCCTTGAACTACTTGCATGCAAGTGGGCACGAGAGAATGGAGCGTCCCCGTCTGCTCCAGGTTGGCACGTGCAGGGCTCAGACCTGAGGGGAGGGTCGGGGCCACATGCTCAGAACCACGAGGGTGGGAGCCGGCAGGCATCTTGGAGAATGGCTGAGGTGGAGTTTGATTTCCCCACGGGGGTACGGGAGGAGCTTCCAGAGCTTGAACGTGGGGGAAAAGATGATTGTCCCCAGGCCCTGATCGTGTGAAAAACTGGGGAGGTTGACCCAAACGGAACACATTTTTCCAGCAGCGGAACTTCTCAAGAGGTCACGATGCCACCTCCAACCTCGTGAGGCTTCCGGCACCCTCAGGTGACATCCACGTTCTCCACCAGGGCTCCATCCTGAGCTGCAGCCACACGCCCGCCCTGCTAACTCACAACCTCACGATTGTCCTTCCCTCCTGCAATGCTGTTTCTTCAGAGTAGGCATGTCACAGGGGTGGGAGTGACAGGATGGAGCCCTTTGTAATTACAGTCTCCAGACATAACCAGGAGCACGTTATTTTCTCTTCTCGTGTATGTGTCTCGTAAGCTCTGGGTACAGAACGTGACTGGGGTCACGTTGTATGTTGTTTTGCACCTTCATCTTTCTCTTAATTTTTCTGTCACGAGCATCGTTCCACGTCTTTAAACATTCTTCGGAAACATCATCTTTAACTACATATTAGTCTAGCCTTTGGTGGCAGTATAACTCTCCAGATCTCTTGTTTATGAATATAGTGGGTTTTTGTCTTTTTTTCAGTTTTTTGCTGTTACGTGTAACTCTGAATTGAATATATTTTGTGGGGATGAAAACATACTCTTATGTGTATGCTTCCTGAAGTAATGTATATTGGGGATTTTAAATGAACGTAACATCCCTTAGGTTCAAGGGGTATTTAGAACGTTCTGAGTTTTGCTCCCATTCTGTAATTTTTGCAGTTTTAAGTTGCATTTTATTTTGAAAGTTCGCTAAGTGCTGGTTTTTGAGGAAAAAGAACATGTCGCTTACGTTTGCAGCTCACAGTAATTTATTTTGAGGTTCAAATTATATGGGTTATATAATGTGGGTCAGTCTAAGTGAAGGCTCCTGGGTTTTGGTCTGTGCTTCATACTCTTTTCTCTTTAAAACAGAGGCAGGAAGCACGGCGGTCTCTCCCCTCCCTCAGCCCACCCCCCAAGAGTTGCTAAAACCCAGCACAAGCTGTCCCTTCCTGACGCTGCCCACTCGGAGACAGAACACCCTGGGTCTGGCAGGTTCTGTGCGTTAGGTCCCAGGGCTTAGGGAGATAAGGCATCATGTAACAGATTTGTTTTGGTCAGGGGGTGCCCATGCAGACGGCAAGACCCCAGAAGGTGAAAAGCAGACAGAGGGAGAAGTACACGACACTTCAGCAAAGATGGAGGAGGAAGAGGAGGAGGAGAGCCTTCCCGGGTGCACGCTGTTTATCAAAAATCTCCACTTCGACACAACCGAGGAGACGCTGAAGGGGGTGAGTGACCGCTTGGCCTGGAGGGAGCCGGCGGGGGTGGGCGGGGCGGGAGACCCAGTCTGCTGATGTGGTCACTGTGTTTATCCTGCCTGGACGAGTGACTCGTGGCAGCGTGTAGATTAACAGCCAACAGCCACCGCATTGACACCTGCACCGAGCTGTCCAGTAGACATCTCACCCGGAGATCGGAGCCCTGGCCAGACCAGTCGGGGCTGGCAGGGGCGCCCGCGTGCACTTGAAGGGGACCTGTAGGGATGTGGTGTGAGAGCTGTAGTCAGAAAACAAAGCCCCTCCTCAGATGGTGTCTGCGAGGGTAACCACCCAGAAGTAAACGCCAGCACACCCTCCTGGCCTGGTGGGAACATGCAGAAGACACAGCACTGAGTGAATCTGGAGGAGGGCCAGTCCTGCCTGGAGTCCCTGATGGGCTGAGAGTTTTGCACTCATAGGAAGGGGGCGGAGGGGAAAAGGATGGGGAACTCCAAGTACGCGTTGGGAAAATGCCAAGTGATAGGTGCTGGGGGGCTTCTAGAAGGAATTGGACCAGAGATCTGGAAATGGGGACTCTAGTGCCAAAGGACTGGGGTCTGCAAGCTCCCCCACTGGACTGAGAACTGTCCATGGGGAGAGTCTCCATTTCTTTAAACTGGGTTTGGCACAGAATAAATGCTCGATGCCTTTTTTTTTTTTTTTTTTTTTTTTTTTTTTAATGCATGAATTGGTGATTGGCAGCCTGACAGCCATGAACTGGTTCTGGAAAGGAAGAAGGCCGTGAGGATTGAACTGATTGGTTTCTGCAAATTCTTTTGAGCTCTGAAATCCTAGAGCTGGATTCAAGAGGGGAGACGGGGTCCACTGAGTCCTAGAGGCAGGAAGGTGGTGGTTGGGTGGAGAGGAGGCCAGCCTGCATTGGGCGGGAAAGCCCAGGGTGTCAAGGTGAAGCAGGGGGTCAGAGCCTGCACGCTGGGACCCTCTGGCTACATCTCCGATGTGACTGTCACTTGCCAGTTAGAAAAGCCACCATGGAAGCAGAGGTGCCTGGCAAAAGCAGCAGCATTTTAAGGGCAGAGGTCCACCCTCTGGGGCAATGGGAAACCCACCCTTGGACTTTTCCTGAATCCGTTTTGGTCTGGTTTGAGTTTGCTTTTACAAACAGGCACACACTAGTAGTGTCCAAAGGCTAGATAGCTTTGAAGAGGTCAAACCAGCTTGCAGAGGGTTTGTTTTTTATTTCTGCTGTGCTGGCCCCCCTGTATCTGGTACGGGGATGTCGTCAATGGGAACCATTTTTTTCCTGGAAGATGTGCCCAAGCTTCAGCCTAAGAGCATCCTTGGAATTAAAGAACTCTGGAGCTGGAAGGTACAGCCAAAATGATCTAGTCCAGGTTCTTCATATTACAGATGTGAAGACTGAGGTTCAGAGAAGTCAGTTCACCCACCTAGGGTCACACAGCCCATTCGAGACACTGTGGGGCACAGCGTCCAGCTCACAGGGCTCCTGTTAACAGCATCCTGAGCGGAGAGTTGTGCTTAAGGGTCAGTCTGCCTGGACTTGGGTCCCAGCCTCCCTCCTTACTGACAGTGTGACCCTGGGCTGGTCCTTTAGCCTTTCTGTGCTTCAGTTTCCCCATTTGTAAAAAGGGGGTGTTACTAGAATCTTCTCTGGAGCTGTTTGGAAGATCTGATTAGAATGAATGAGATAATTCAAGTAAAGCGTCTGACAGTCGGAATAAGAGAGTCAGTGGATGTCGGCTGCGTGCGGTTCTTGTTTGCTGGTCCAGATCCCCCCTCCCCGCTGCTTCCCCTTCACTCAGTCGGTGAACAGTGACCGGCACCTGCCTCTCCCTGGGCCCTGTGTGTGCCGTGGAAGACACCACAGTGAACCAGAAGGACAGGAATTCGCACTGGTCAAATTCTAGCAAGAGAGACAAAAAAAGTAAAGGGGAAAATAGAGCAGAATGGGATTTTTGAAAGTTTTACACATTAGTTGGCGTTAGGTGCAGGGGCAGTGAGAGGGTCAGGACTGGGGTCAGTGGACTCCAAGCTTCTAAATGTAGGCCCAGCTTCCCCACTGCATGACCCTCGGTGATTCCCTGGAGCGTTCAGTGTCCCAGGTCCTTCTTGGACACTGGGAGCCAGGACCCAGCCCAGCGGCCCTTACGGGGAACCCTAAGGGACCGTCCAAGCTACTTAAAGTAGGCCATGATCCAGTGCCTCCAGATATTTTGGGGACCCCCGAGATGATATTAGGGGAAATTTGGCGAGCCTAGTGTCTGACCAGCACCCCCACCTGCACAGTGTTTAGAACCTGGGCTCTGGCGCCTGGATCCAAATATCAGCTCCGGGGCTTCCCAGCTTTGTGACCCTGGGTGTGCATCTCTAACCCCTTGGGGCCTCAGTTTTGTCATCTGAAAAATGGGTCAGTCTACCAGGTAGTAACACCTACCTGGTAGAATCACTGCAAGGGCTGGCTGAGTTCACGCAGGCAGAGGGCTCGGGCCAGGACCCGGCCACGGAAGCGCATCCAGGGGTTTAGCTCTGCTCTTACTCTTGCCCTCTCCATGCCTGCAGTTGCCTGGTCCCCTGTGTCTTTCAAGACACGCCTACACCAGGTTGCGGGATTCGCCCAGAAACTCTGATAATACATGTCGACGTTCTCTTCCAGGTGTTTTCCAAAGTGGGTGTGGTGAAGAGCTGCTCCATTTCCAAGAAGAAGAACAAAGAAGGTATTTTGCAGGAGATCTCAGTCAGATAGAAACAGTTCTGAAAGAAACAGTGTCGCTCTGGGTAGGGGGTAAGGGTACCTCTCTCTCGCTTATTCTGAGGGTCTTCTTTCAATCTGAAGCATTGGCAGCCCCACGCTCTCTCGTTTGGCTCGTCTAAAATGGTCCTCCTTTCTGGGTCCCTGGAGACTCCTGGTTTCCGGTGGGAGCAGCCATGCATGTCAGATCCTTCTGAACCTAGACCCTTTGCCACCCTGGACTGTCGGGTGGTTTCAGAGCAGTGCGATTAGAGGGCTGGCAGGGTTGACACTGTTCCGTGGCAGAAGCCTCTCCCTGCCCCCGGCATCTCTGTGCTCTGGAAATCTCCCAGAGAAGAGCAAGAACAGACCCGTCTTGGGCTTTCCCTCTTCCCTTCCAAGAGAAATGACCCCGATGTAGAACATCCGGAACATTCCACTGAGTCATCAGCCATGCACCTCACTGGCCCCTGGGTGCCTGGGCCACGCAGACCCCACCCTCATCTCTCCTGTCAGCCTCAGGCGTTGCCACGAGTCCCTTGGCGTCTCTCTGTTTCTTCTCCAGCCCTGGCTTCCTGTACACGATAGGCCATTGTTGCTTGCTTTCTCACAGCTGTGCGGTCCCCATCCCTTCAATTTGGCGGGACTTGTAGGGAGGCCACGTGGGCTGTCCCATGGCTGTGTCCTGAGAGACTAATGAGCTAGTGGTTACAGCACAGAGCAACAAGGGGTCTGGTAGAGGGGGCCCTGGCTGGACAGGAGCCCAGGCCAGGAGTCTCCACGTCAGACCGCGACTTGCAGTCATCTGGTGGGAGCGGGGTGTGGGTGACGGAGGCGGGAGAGAGCGTAGTAGCAGGTCGGGAATGTTTGAAGAGGCAGAAGAGGCACCTAGAAAGGTAGGCTGAGTCCAGATCACAGAATGGCTTTCTGCCAGGCAGAGGAGTCTGGGCTTTTTGCCAGAGGAGCCTTGGAGGGTCTGAAGCAGACGGGTGGCATAGAATTTGGGGAGTTCCTTGTATTCGTTTGCTAGGGGTGCTATAATAAAGCACCACAAACTAGGTGGCTTCCACCACAGAAGTTTATTACCCCACAGTTCTGGGAGCCAGAAGTCCAGGATCAAGGTGTGGGCAGGGTTGGTTCGTTCTGAGTGCTTGTGAGGGAAGGATCTGTTCCAGCCTCTCTCCTTGGCCTGTAAGTGATTGTCTTCATGTTCACATGGCATTCTCCCGTGTGCACCTGTCCTGTGTTCAGAGTTCACCACCACCCCTTTTCTTTTTTGTAAGGATGCCGATCATACTGGATTAGCGCTTAACATCATGACCTCATTTTGGCCTTGATTACCTCTGTAAAGGATCTGTCTCCAAATACGGTCACATTCTGAGATGTGCGGGTTAGGACTTTAACGCACACTGGGGGGCTGGGCACAGTTCAAACCATAACATCCCTGTTCACCAGGAACCGCAGATGTAGTTTGGGCTACGAGGAAAGGCAGCTAAGCACCTAGTGAACGACATGAAGGCCCAGTTTGGGGGGGCTGGGGACGGAGTTCAGGAAAAGAGGTGACCCCTGAAGTCTGGGGGGTGAGACAGGCTGGCAGAGGGGTCGCCAGCTCCATCCAGGGCTGTCCCTGCAGGTTGTAGTGTCACCGTGCCCCTCTCCACAATCAGACGCTCCGTGGAGCCTGCCTCTCGGCCCTCGGGAGCGCTCTTCAGGGTGCTTTAGAACAGTTATCTGATTTTTCAGTGTCATGGGCAGCTCTTGAAGCTACACTGTCTTTTTTAAGAGCCTGTATTTGAGAGCCCTGCTCTCTGGGGCTCATCCATCACAGCTTGGGGGGAATCTAGATGGTGTCTGTTATCAGCGAGGGTCTCAGCAGGAACCAGAGAGCACGCTCAGCGGGGGTTGTCACAGAGATGTTTGTAGTGAGGGGGCCAAGTGCCCAGGTGTGGGCTGGGCTGAGGGGACCCACAGGGGAATGTCGAGGCAGTGGATCATGTGGGAGAACGCCCCTCCCCTGCGGAGCCCAGAGGCCGCGGGGAGGGAGTGGTGTGACCAGAGCCACAGAAGAAGGGCCCCAGCAGAGGCAAGGGTGTGGGTTGGACACTGGCGCTGCCAGAACCACGCCAAAGCGGGGAGGCGATGGGGCGTGTGGAAAGAACCGGGGCCCCAACTCTCGCTCCTCCACCCGCCTGTGTCAGATCGGACCTTTCCATTGGGTAAACCGAACAGGAAACCAGAAGGCTGGGGAGCCCAAGTCATGCTGTCTATGGACATCAGCGTTCCAGGGCAGGAGAAGAGCAGAATGGATCTGCACAGCGACAGTGAATCGGCAATGAACTTGACTCTGTAGTTGCCTTTAACACCATCTTAATGAGCTTTTTAAATATCCTACGGGCACAGACCCTCCAGCCTTGGCCCTCAGAACAGTTTTCACATATCCACTGGAAAACACTGAAAGTCACCACGGGGTGGCGCTACCCACCAGCCATCCGTTCTGTCTGAATCTCCTTCCTGTCGCCCGCAGAACCATGTCTGGTCTGTTTGTGCAATTTCTTCCTGCTTTGGGCCCTCGGGGGTTTTTTTTGTTTTTTTGTTTTTTTTGCGGTACGCGGGCCTCTCACTGCCGTGGCCTCTCCCGTTGCGGAGCGCAGGCTCCGGACGCGCAGGCTCAGCGGCCATGGCTCACGGGCCCAGCCGCTCCGCGGCATGTGGGATCCTCCCGGACCGGGGCACAAACCCGTGTCCCCTGCATCGGCAGGCGGACTCTCAACCACTGCGCCACCAGGGAAGCCCTGGGCCCTCGTTTTATAACACATAGTTGTGAGCAGAAATGCAAACAAGCAGGGGCACAGCCTCACAAACGATACAGACAAAGATGAGGACTGCTGGGTCAACAGTGGTGAACTCTGAGCCTCATTTGGGCCCATCAGCCTTGAGCCGACCCTCTTTTGAGTTCAACTGTGAAAAAAAATAGTAAATCAGCATGAGCCGCGGGGGCGGAGGCATGCATCACATTTGTGTCAAAGAGCAAGGTGTAATTAGAGACCTTATTCTTGTGTGCCCCCAGTTATACATATTTACAGTCAGGAAGCAGAGTTCTCTATAAATTTTGGAGATACCCCTGGCTATCTGAACTCTTGCTACTCACGACCCAGCAATAGGGAACCAGAGGAGTTCTAACGAGGTGGTCACAGCCTCCCTGTCCCAACCTTATGTCTGAAGCCCAGGAACCAGGTGTAACTGGGTGGTCAGAAATACTTTGTAAAGAGTAAGCCCTTGGCATGCTTGACTTTGATGCATGTGTTCCTATTATGCATTATGTATGAAAGCAGGGGACTGCCCGGGTAGAGGTTTTACCGCCTGTCGTGGCCATGGTCATCCCTCCCTCCCAAAGGCGGAATTCTATTATGAAGTTAATTATCACGTCGATCATCTGTTAATTAATAGTCAACTGGGCCTCAGGTGGCGGCTATATAACCTCGCTGGCTGATTCTTCAAGACGACTGGTAATAAATGGCCAGCCGGGAGCTGGGATCTTTTTGGGAACAAAGAGGGGCATGAAGAAATGAGAATGTCGAGGGGCTGTCCAGGGGCCCCTTGGAGCCTTTGAACTTGGTCTGGTGCACCTTCTTTGTTTTCCTCCCTGCCTGACGCCCCAGTACGATTCCCACCTCTCTCTCTTTCAGGAGCGCTGCTGTCCATGGGGTTTGGATTCGTGGAATACAGGAAACCGGAGCAGGCCCAGAAAGCTCTCAAACAGCTCCAGGTAAGTGGGGATTCTCAGCCGAGGTCCACGGGGGCACGAGGCAGGTGGGGCGGTATCCCGTCAATCTTCTGAAATTGAGTGGGAATGCAGATCAGCCCACATCTTCCCAGGCCCATTGCTTTCTCCAGTTCCCTAGGGGACCGTGGCCCACGGCCTTGAACCTTCCTCAGCCCCCCACAGTCACTACAAGGCATTCCTTCAGTCTGCAACTCTTGATCAAGAGCCTGGTTTGTGCCAGACCTCAGGGAGATGGGTGAAGCAGACCTCTGAAGAAATACGCCAAGACCAGGTCATGAGAAGTGCTCGGAGGCAGATAAAGCAGACACTGTGGTGAGAGGAAGGCTCCTTTAGATCGCGTGGTCAGGAGAGGCCCTCTCTGAGGACGTGACAGTTGAGCTGACACCTAATTGACAAGGAGGAGTCAACTACACAGAGATCTCGGAACAATACGTGCAAAGGGTCTGGGGTAGGGGCTCTGAGGCAGCAGTGAGCTTACTGTGTCTGAGGAGCAGAAAGAGGCCCGTGTGGCAGGGACAGGGGACAGGGCGGGAGGTATGTGGAGCTGGATCTTGCAGACCTTTTTTATGGACCGTGGAATTCAACATAGAGGCAGTGTGATCCCATCAGAGGGCTTGGAGCACTTTGGGGAAGGATCTGATTTCTGCTGCAGAGCAATCTCTCCAGCTGCTGTGTGGAGGGTGCATCATAGGAGGGCAGGTTGGAGACCGTTGAGTCCTCCAGGCACAGGTCAGGGTGGACGCAGTGAAAGTGGGGAGAAGGGGGCTGAACGCAGAGGTGTTTGGGACACAGACTTATGTCCTACTGAGAAAGGAGCGATGCCCTCCTGCTAGGTCGAAGTGCAGGAACAGATCAGGGCCCTGGATGGCAGGAAGGGAGCTGAGGTTACAGGGAGCAGAACAGAGCCCCAAAGTGGGCCAGGCCTCAGCTTAAGACAGTGTCCTCAGCACCTTCCCTGACACCCCACGTCCCCAGGCCCTTCGATAGCAGGAAGGGGACAAGGAACAATGCTTTCTCACGAGCCTCTTTCTTTCTGGAGGCCCGCTTGCTCCAGGGGGTCCAGGATCCCTTTTAAACCCTATTCAGGATGTCAGCGTGTCTGTACAGGCCATCCAGGCAGCGGCAACATAAGATGGAGTTGACCAGGGCCAAGTTTACAAGCGAGTGCGTAGCAAGCTGCACGCCCTCCCAGCTCCCATTCTCTCTGAGACGTGTGCTTGGGCCTGCACAGCTGGGCTGGATACCGGGTGAAAAGGGCACCCATACCGGCCCACCTCCCTGTGAAGCCTGGCTTTATAGGGACCCTCCAGGTGATGGAGTCTGTCCCAGTAGAGCTTGCTAGTCAAGCGAAAGGCCTTGGGGATTATAGGAAATGTAACTGGGCACTTAGCCGATATGATCGTTTTTGTAGAATTTTGATGACCCTCCCCTTGGCCCAAAGCAACTCCAGGGAGGGCTGAATTGGGTTTGGGTGGGGTGATGGGGAGGCATGGCCTCTGGGGCCTCTGCTCTCACTTGGAAAGTCTCTCTGCTCTCCACCTCACATGCCCATGGGGCCAGGCTAGCTGTAAACTAGCGACGGGGCCAGCATCACCCAGAACAGAACCTGGGCACCTGCGCCCCTTCTAACGGGGCAGCCACTTCTTGGCCTCAGCCAGTTACTGCCTGACGGGCAGGTGGGCCCCAGCCATACCAGATCTTCTCTGGTTTTTTGTTTTGTTTGTTATTTTTTCAAGAGACACTAGAAATCCAACTTTGTCATTAGATGCTGTGTACTCATTTAACTGGATTTCAGCTCTGCACGCCCAGTGGTCTGTCTTTCTCTTCCGTGTAATTCAGGAGCCTGTCAGATTCTACCTTGCACACATTAGAGTTATGTTCTGTGCCTCACTGTGTGCTACATACGGGCATATTGTCGCAAAGAACTGTTTATACGAAGCTACGTGTGCTGTATTTTATGGGAGACTTTAAAGGATTTTCAAGGGTAATTTTGCTAATACACCAGTTTTGCCTTAAGGGACCAGAGCCTAGCTTTAGATGCATCTCTGCTGTGATTTAGATTTTTTTTTTTTTTAACAGCATACAATCCAAACCAAACTCTCTCTCTGCAAGCCAGACCAAAGGGGCTTACTTTGCCTGAAAATGCTTATAAACAATGGAAAATTCTGTGCCCCTTGAATGGCTTAAAGGTCAAGGCCCACTCGTGGCTCCAGAGGACTTGGAAGGCTGGGTCTCCGTAAGCACCAGCTGCTGCCCGGGCTCAGCGGGAACCACTTCCAGGAAAAGCCCTCCTCTGTCCTTGACTCCAGCGGGCTTGTCTCCTGGGAACAGTCAGTGCCCCCTCGAAGTTCTCTCTCCCCTCACTCAGCCGAAGCCCTCTCCGGTGAAGGACAGGGCTACGGGTGAGTGCTTCTAAGAGGACAGAGGGACAGGCTGTGTTGTCTCATCTCTCAGGGTCACGTCATGGACGGCCACAAGTTGGAAGTCAGGATCTCAGAACGAGCCACCGAGTGAGTCTCCCCTGCCCCCTCTTCCTTGGGTTGAGTCCGTCCCTTTTGTGTTGGTGCCACTGCCCTGGAGGGTGTCTCATGGTCTTTGAACATCCTCCCCGACCCAACCCCCCCTCACTCTGGGACCCCTTCCTAATTAAGCAGGTGTCCCGCATGCCAGCTCCGATACCCATTTCCCTGGTAAACTGGGACCACGCCAGTCCCCGGAGTAAACGTGTTAGTACACATCTATTATAGCAAAAGGAACACAGGTGGGAGAAGCTAGCAAAACCCACTTATCTTGGCCCTATAAATAAACCCAGGGAGACTTGCAAGTTGCTGGAGCCTCGGACGAACCAGAAGCAGTGAGCAAACCTAGACGTCTCGCATTATGGGGCTTGCTTTCTTGGAGCTGGACAACGGTGCCCAGAGACAGCCTCCACTTAATTTGAAAGAGGTTCAGTAGATGTTAGAGATGGAGACAGACCACTGGACCCAATGACCAGTTTCCTAAAGTAGTGGAGGTCTCTTGGGGGTTTTAGTTTTGCCCCTACATCTTCACCCTTGCAAGTCCTAATTGAACTAATACACTGGAGGTGCTTTGAACAGTGCCCGGCATGTAACGTGTACCTGGGGTCAGCCTTTATCATTGTTGTCATTGTCAATCCCATCTGTCCGCCTCAGGTGATGAAATGACTGCCTCTAACAATCCTTGGGCTGGTTTAAGATGTTTATTTGATGGTTTTCAGCAAGTCGGTCATTTGTTGTGGTCGTTGAGCAGATTAGCTGCCAGTGAGCTGACCTGAAGCTGCCGCTATCTCTTCCTTCTCTCTCTGTTTTTTAATGCTAACCTGTGAAGCCAGCCTCGGCCACCTCTGGTGGTGTCCACCCATCCCAGTCCATTCCATGCTGAGCATCCTTAGCCAGAAGAAGGCTTGGTGTGGGAGCCCCCAGAAGCTAACGGGCGTTCTTGAACCATGAATTAAGAGTGGGGAGGGGCGTCCAAGCTTTGTGCCCTGCAGCTTTGGGTTCTAATCCAGAGGCTGTGTGACCTTGGGCAGCTGATTTTGCCCGTAAAGTAAAATGTGAAAACTGGAGGTTGTGCATGAAGCATCTAGCACATGGCCAGCACGTGATCACTCAGCCAGTGGTGCTGGTCTGTCTTCTCAGTCCCCTGACTCCAGGGAGTCAGGCTGAAGTCACCTTGCAGGCTCTCAATTCCTAGGCAGTGTTCATTTAGTCTTTCTTTTATTCAACAAAAAATTACAGAAAGCCTACTGGGCACCAGACACTTTTCCCAGGAGCTGGGGAGGGAGATTCCTCGTGGGGTTGACATTCTAGGGCAGCGCTATTTGATAGAAGTTTCTGCGATGATGAAAACATCCTATAATGTTCTACATCTGCACTGCCCAGCGTGGTAGCCCCTTGCCACACATGGCATTTGAGCTCTTGAAACGTGGCAGCTACCACTGTGTTAATTATCTATCGCTACCTAACCAAGTATCCCAAAACTTAACAGCTTAAAACAGCAAACATTTATAATCTCACAGTTCCTGAGGGTCAGGAATTCAGGAGCAGCTTAGCTGGGAAGTTCCGTCTTCGTATCTCTTATGAGGTTGCAGTCAAGACGTTGGCCAGGGCTGCAGTCTCATCTGAAGGCTCAACTGGGGTTGATGGCTTCACTTGCAAAATGGCACATTCACATGGCTGTTGGCAGGAGGCCACAGTTCCTCACCACGTTGGCCTCTCCCTAGGCTTGCACAAGTGTCCTTACAGCCTGGCAGCTGGTTTCCCCCAGAGCGAGTGATCCAAGAGAGAAGAGGGAGGAAGCGGCAGTGTCTTTTATGACCCAGTCTCAGAGCAGGAGAGGAGTACACAAGGGGCATGAATACCAAGAGGCAGAGACCATTGGGAACCATCTTGGAGGCTGGCTAGCCCAGCAACCGAGGAGTTGAATTTTTAATTTTGTGTCATTTTAATATCGATTTAACTGTTAGCCACGTGCAGCTGGTGGCTGCTGTGTCGGATAGCACAGCCCTAGAGGACAGACCGTAAAGAGAAACATGACTGAATATGTAATATGCTCTTGGATAGTGATGAGTGCCAGGAACATGGAGCCAGGGGTGGGAGTGGGAGTGGGCTGCTATTTTAGTGGAGACAGTTAGAGCAGACTTAAATGAAGTGAGTCATAACCGTCCTCATAATCACAGCTACCGTTTATGGAACGCTTACCCTGTGCTAGGCACAGTGCAGAGTGTTTCGACGTGTCTTTCATGAAATCCTCAAACAATCCGATGAGGTTGGCACTATTATTAGGCCTGTTTTACAGTTGAGAGGCCCAGAGAGGCCAAGTAATAACTTGTCCAAGGTCACACAAATCCTAAGTGGCCGACGCGGTATTCACACCCATATTGTCAACTCATGGCTGTGCTCGTGACCCTCCCCTGCTTCCATGGAGTGGAGGGTTTCCCTGGAAGAGCAGGGGGACAGGTTAGGGATGGCCTTGAACCTCAGGTAGAGAGAGTTTTGTCTCACAGCCCTGACCCCCCTCCGTGGTTAGAAACTGCTCCAGGCCCCTGGATGCTGCGCTTCGGGTTCGTGAGGAAATGTCTCCAACAAGACCTTGGGACAGCTGGCGTCTTTCTGGGCACCTGCAAAGAAAGAGACAGAGGAGACTGGGTTTAGGGAGAGACTGCCCCCACCCCCCATCAGAGTTCTTAAGTCCCTGCTAGTCCCTGAGTGTCTCAGATGAAAGGCAGCAGACACCCCAGGTCAGGATGTGCCGACGGGACATCCACAGCTGCTGGAGAGAGAAGATAATTAGGCTGTGTGCCACCCAGGGGGGCCCGCCTCCTTCCCCTTTCCTCTCAGCCGCGTCCACGCAGAGCCCTCGAGTCCCTCACCTGAACAGAGGACAAGAGCGTCGGTGCTGGTGGGGGGAGGGTGGCCGGTGGAGTCAGCAGAGGGCAGCAGCTGCCGAGGCCCCGAATAACCTGAAGCCTTTCCGCCGACCCTCCAGGCCGGCCCTGACCTCCGCTCGGAAGAAACAAGTGCCCAGAAAGCAGACAACCTCCAAGATCCTGGTGCGGAACATCCCCTTCCAGGCTGACAGCCGCGAGATCCGCGAGCTCTTCAGGTGAGAGGCGCTGGTCCGGTCCGCGGGGCCGTCGTGTCGCGGGGAGCTGCTGAGCCTTCGGGTTCTCGATGGTCTGCCAGAGGCCAGCGCGGTGGCCTCTCAGAGGTCATCTTCTGGCTGCCTTTGATGTATCTCCCTTAGTCTCAGACATCGCCCTCCAGACCGCTGGGCAGAAACATGTCCAAACAGGGCAGTCAGTCTTCTTCATCCCCACCAGCGGCCTGCAGGCGGGGCAGGGACCCAGGCGGCTGACGCCCAGCTCTGCCCATGGTCTGCCTGAAATCCTGCCGCCCGAGGCATCCTTTGCTTTAAGCCGGTGGCCCACTACCTTCTCCGCACCTTTGAATCACCTGGTGACTTTTATAAATACACCTTTGCTCAGGCTCCGCCCCCAGAAAGGTGCATTCAGTTGATCAGGGGTGGAGCCCAGATGTTGGTATTTGGATCAGAGCGCCCCAGGGGATTCTGATATCCAGCCAGGGCTGGGCAGCGCTGGTCTGCACTGCTGTCTATGGAAAGCCTACTTTGAAATGAGGGGGGACCACCTGCCTAAATAATGCAGTCCACCAGCAGACGCTATAGCACAGGAGTCAAAACTCAGAGATCTCTTGGGGGCCAGGCAGCAAACAGCCTGGCAGAGCAGACTGGGTGGGAACTGACGGACTGGAGGGCCAGCGGTGATGCTGGGCAGGGACGCAGATGTCATAGGACCAGTTCTTCCCGCGTTTTGGAAGAGAAACTGGCAATCTGGATTCTTGAGTGGGCAACTAATTCACTTTCTAAAAACACTCTGTGTGGGACGTCTACCTGAGGGCTGGATATAACCCAGGGCCACGGGTTTGCAACCCCTGTGCCAGTACATTACACTGTTCGGTTTTTCAGATAAGTTAGGTATCACCCAGCACCAAGCCTTGGATGAAACGTCTTTAGAGAGAGGGTATAAGGGGGAAACGTTTATAAAGCCAGGGCACTCTCCAGGCGTGTGCTGTGTGGCACAGAGAACAGACCCTTCTAGCTGTCAGAACCTAAGGCAGATGACATTGGCCCCAACCAAGCAGATCATGTAAGCTCGGCTGCAATCTAAGAGTATTCTGGGGACCTACAGCTCTGTGGCCTGCACAAGGGTGAACATTTAGAATTCTGTGTACTAGACCTTGTTTGTTTAACCTGCATTTGTCCAGTTCTGGCGTGAAGATCAGGAGAGCTAGATCCCGATTAGGATTAGCAATTAGCATTTGCCAGGTCAGCTGTGGTTGCAAAATGTAAGTCCTAGATTTTGGAGACTGGGAAGCGTGTATTATCTTTGCGTGAAATCTACCCTCTTTGCTCCTGCTCCGTGGTGTGAAGAATGGGGAACCACTCGAAGGGTCTGCTGTAAAAATCCCTGTCGTCCTCCCCCCCCATTCTAAATCATACACTGGCACCCAATTCATTAACAGACATGAGCCTAGTGCTGATGCAAAGACGGGGACCCTGTCGACTTCTTAGTAGCAGGGTCTTAGCTATGATCCCAGGGTCCCCTGCGTGGTAGTATCAGCCTGGTAAGGTGGGGTCACCATCTGCAGGAGGCTGTTTTCCATCTCCCAGCATCTGGGGAGACGAGTCAAGAGGAGTGGGTCGCCGTCACGAGAAGGTATGTATCCCGAGCCTTGCACGGCTGCTGGTTTCAACCATGCTCCTGCTTTTTAAAGAGTCCAATTTAAGAACTGCCAGATCAAAACGGGATTGCCCTGAGCAGCACATGTTGAGCAGGAAACAGCATCCTGCCAAAATGACAGTTTCACTTGGTTCCGCAGCCTGTTGAGGATGACACTTACCCAGGGAAACAAAAGACCGCAAGGCAAAGGGAAAAGCGCTTTGTCTGATCTCACGTTTTATGTTTATTTTGAGAAGACAGGGAATTAGTGTCCCCCGAACATCATTACCTGTGGTGTCTCTTCTTCCTGCCATTGTTCTGGTGGTAGTTTTCATCAACCCCTGGAAATCCAGAGCCTGCTCAGAGCCTGGCTTTGTTGGGTGTTCTGGCCGGGGGTTTGAGGCCGTTGCGAGCGCGGGCAGCAGGGGTCGCTGTGAACCTTCTCTGGGAGACGAGCTCCGCCAGGAAAGCACAGACCTAGTTTCAGACAAAGCCAGTGGCCAGCAAAGGTCAGAGCCAGGGGAAGATGTCAGGGTTTAGGGGAACCAGTCCGGTCCACTTTGCCAGGCAGTTTTCATGGAGTTATCCTACCAGGCATGATCAAAATCACCAGCTCACTGTGTGTTGGCCTCTGCTACACACCTTCCTATGCTGTATCTTTTATTAAGCAGCAGAGGAGGGTTGCTGTTATCCCTTAGTGGAACCACCATCCCGCACATGTGTCGTTTGTACCAGGCACTGTGCTAGGCGCCGGCACGTAGCCGTTTCAGGAGAGACAGGCTCCTCTCTCAAGGAATTCACTGTTTGTGAAGGACCAGGAAGGAAAGCGACAGTGACAGTTGCACAGTGACACACCCGGGGTGTGAGGGCATGAGTGCAGCGCCGTGGGAGGGCATGGTCTGGTTCTTGAGACAGCCCGCTGGGAGACAGCAGCTCACCCACCCTCCCCAGCCACTGGGGGCCCTGCCCATGCACTGGGGGCAGTGGTTTCTCAGCCGAGGCAGTGTTTGCCTGGGCCTTTCCTGGAGGCCACCAGCCTTCCACCCAGGCCTCACTGCACCACACCCCAACCCCTTAAACCCAGCCCGATGGGTGCCAAGAGGCCCTGCAGATCCATGCCTCTGCGGGATCGTCCTCTGGGACAATTCGAGGCTCGCCCTTTAGAAAAATCAGAGAGTAGACACAGCAGTGAATTAGGAGACAGCAGTTCTCTCTCTGCCGCCCCCTTTCTGGGCCTCAGTTTCCCCTGGCATAAATCAGTAGTCATAATACTGGCGATGACATGTGCTACGAATTTTGATAATGATGCTAGTATCTATCATTATCATGAAGTAGATTTTTCGAGCGCGACCTCTGTGCCAGGCACCGTGGGCTGAAGCGCTTTGCCTGATTACAGCCCCACGGAGTGGTTGTCGTCGGCTCCAATTCCCAGTGAAGAAACCAGCTCCAGAGCCCAAATTTCCTACCCACTGGGTTGTCAGATGGCTCGGGCTGGCACCCAGCTCCCTCACCATGTGGCTGCCTCAAGGGCTGTTAAAAGGATTAAGTGAGATTATGCATGTGGGGCACTTAATACAGCACCTGGTATGGAGTGGGTAGTTAACTAGCATTAGCTGTGGTTATTAAACAGCACAAAGCCAGCGGCTCCAGGCTTTGAACCCAGGGCAGGTCTGACTCTAGACAGAGCCCGTGTCACAGTAGTGCTGAATCCTTGGAAGTTCTCTGCAGCATATCCTTTTTTTTTTTTTTTTTCCTCTTTTCCCTAATTATCTCCCTCCCTCCCAGCTCCCCGGGCCCTCCACTGTAGTCCTGTCCCCCTCCAGCTAGGTTCTAGGGCAGAGAGGGTCAGTAAGGAATGTGAGACACAGGGCGAAGCCGAGCTGCTCCTCCTCAGTCCCTGAAAGGACATGTGGAGGACAAACCGGGGTTCCCCAGACTGTGCAAGGGTACACATGGATGCGGGGAGCAAACGCCTCAGCCCACAACCAGAGCAAGGATGGGAATGGTCCTTGGCTCACCCAGCAGGTGCCCACAGTCTTAAGTCAGTATCGATTCCAAAAGAAGAAAGATGTAAAGTGGGCATCCCCCTGCTCTCTGGATTGACTGTGGGTTAGGTGTGCGCATGTGCATGCCTGTGCTAAGTTGTTTTGCTCAGTTGTTTTTTGTTTCACATCTTTTTTTTTTGCGGTACGCGGGCCTCTCACTGTTGTGGCCTCTCCCGTTGCGGAGCACAGGCTCTGGACGCGCAGGCTCAGCGGCCATGGCTCACGGGCCCAGCCTCTCCGCGGCATGTGGGATCTTCCCAGACCAGGGCACGAACCCGTGTCCCCTGCATCGGCAGGCAGACTCTCAGCCACTGTGCCACCAGGGAAGCCCTATGTTTCACATCTTTATTGGAGTATAATTGCTGTACAATGTTGTGTTAGTTTCTGGTGTACAACAAAGTGAATCAGCTATATGTACACACATATCCCCATATTCCCTTCCTCTTAAGCCTCCCTCCCACCCTCCCTAAGCTGTTTTCTTTATTCTTTTCCCGCCTCCATCCGAAAGGCTGGGTTTGAAAGACCCCAGGGCAGAAATGTGGTTCAGAGAACAGCCCCTCGGATGCTTCCACGGAGCCTCAGTCTGTTCGCTCAGTGGAAGCCTCTGCATTCAGGGCCTCCCGTCCTGACGCACAAGTGCGTGTGTGCGGAGCCAAAGCATTTGATGGAAGGGTCTCATTCCCACCCACATGTCAAGCAATGGCCCTGAGATAGCAGAGACCCCTTGGGAACCAGGTGGCTAGTGCCCGCGAGCACTTAGGAGGCCTCGGACACTGAGCTGGCCACATCCTGGGCACTCATGGTATCAGTGTATCTTCAGAACAGCCCACCCTGGTGGAACTATTGTTGTGTCCATCTTCTAGATGAGGAAACTGAGGCACAGAGAGGTCAAGGGGCTGTTGCTAGCAGGACCCTCAGCTTGCCCATTTCTTTTGTACTCCAGGGGCAGCCTTGATTTGAGGCACCTGGTTTCTGGAAGGCAGTGATCTTCCAAGAAAGAGGTTCTCCAGACAGGTCCAGCCTCGTGAACATCTGACCCGTGTAGCCCCTCAAGGCCTCACACTTGCCTTCATGCTCTCCTGTCGCCATCTTGAAATTCTTAATTTTCCAACATGGGGCCCTCAATTCTCACTTTACACTGGGCCCAGCAAACTATGTAGCCAGTCCTGCCCGCAAACCAATGGAAAGATCAGGAGATTCGGAGCCAGAGTGTAGCTTGGCAGTCGGCCAGCCTCCGCTTCCTCATCTGCAGGAGGGGATTGACAGACATGCCCACTTATCCTGCCTCCCCAGGCAGTGAAAGGCTCACCTAAGAAGCAGGTACTGCCGTGGATTCAGTGCCTCTCTCCTCACTGCCTCTCTCCTTATAGCAAAGGTTGCAAATTAGCAGGGTGGATGCGGCCCCCGGTGTGGCTTACTTGGGCCCACACAGTGTTGGGGACAGGGTGGTGGGGACGAGTTGGTGTCCCATATTCGCAAAGCATGGGGTTTCACATCCAACCCTGGTTTCTGACCTGGGAACAAACATGGAAAGGTCTGACTCCATCAGGCCCGGGTTCCTCCGGGGCTGTTCCGCTGTTGCCCTTTGTAGCGGCTGCTCACACCTGCTCTTGAACTTCCCACCCGGCCCTCTTCACTCTTCCTTACCCACCAGCCTGGTAGACACAGAGTTTATGATCCCTGGCTGAGCGTCACAGCGGATGTGGGGACTAGACAGCCCCTCTCTGGCCCCTCCCCTTCCTCCGACTTCACTTACAAGTGCCCCGAGTAATGTATCGCATTCAGCCATCCTGCCCCTTAAAGGCTGGCCTCGGTTTGAAAAATGTCCACAGCACGGAGGCATCCTTCTTAGGTGATGATGATGGTATAGCTTAAGTCTACAGTGCAGTCAGATAAAGACATGCAGCTTGGGTCCAGCCCGCCTGGGTTCATGTGCCACCTCCACCACTTCCTAGCTGTGTGACCTTGGGCGAGTCACTTACCCTCTCTGTGTCTCTGTTTCCTCATCTGGAAAATGGGCGTAGACCTCCAAATGACACATAACCTCAGCAGGCAGTTATAAGGAGCTATAAGGATTGGTTTTGGGAACAGTTCCTGGCACAGAGCAAGCAGAGTTAGCTGGAATTCTTGCTGTTGAAAAATGAGGCCTTCAGCTCACCCCTCCGCTGGCTCACTCCCGACCCCCCAGCCAGGGTAGCTTGGCCTGTCCTCTTCTCCCACAGCCCCCATTCCCGTTCCACCCAGCCTGCCTCACAGCTCCCCTTGGAGTGCTGTCCATGTGGCTGTTTCATGTCCCTCACCCCCCACCCCCAGACACGCTGTCTGGTTTGCTGCAGTGGCCACAGGCCCCTGGTACGTAGATGGTTCTCAGTTAACGTGTGCGGATCACATAGATTTCACTGTGCAAAGCCATGCCCTATGGAATCTGATACAGATAGGGCGTGTGAGACACAGAGAGGCTGAGGAGCTTGCCCAGGGTCACACAGCTCTGAAGCGGCACAGCCAGCTCTTTCTCACTCTGGGGCCCCTCACCTCCGCCCCTGGGGTACTGTCCCCGGAGGTCAGGGATGTCAGGTGGGAGCCGCTGGCGGAAACGCCGCCACCTCTGGCGGGCTAGGCCTTCGGCTGCAGGCTACAGGTGGAGAGCTTTTCATCTGAGCCTTTTTTTTCCCCCTTCCTCAGAGGTGTGAACCACCTGCCAGGGGTGTGAATGGGTGAGCTCACAACAGGTGTCTGGAGGCCTTAATTACTGGGTTTGCATCTCCTGTCCCCGGTGCACCTGTTGTGCCCACTTTGTGGGCAGCGTCCGTCCGTCCCAGGCCTCCTTTCCTTCTCATTTCCTCTCGCAGTGACCGCGACCGTGGAGGAAGGGCTGAAGACAGCTTGCCTGCCGAGTTCCTCTCACGCGCTCCCCCCTTGTCCCCCGCCCAGTGGCAGGGTCACTGCCCGTTTAACTCCTGGTTGTCAGCAGCACTTTTCCAAAAGCTGCAAGCCCTGTAACCTGCTCTCCGCGGGCGGCCCGGGACGCATGGGGCCACTCCCCCGTTCATTAGGGAGAAGCTCTGCAAAAAACAGGCTCGGGCAGTTCACAAGAGCCAGCCTGGACCATTCCAGAAGGGGGGGTTGGGGTTGGGGGGGTGGCGGAGAAAACCCTCAGCCAGGTTCTGAAAGGGGGCTGGGTTAAGGAGGGCACAGCTGTCCCCAGGTGCCCCCCCACCCCCGCTCCTCTCCCGCCAAGTGTACCCCCGCAGAGCGACCCTAAAAAGAAGGCACTGCATCCACTGATCAGACCCAGCCATGCTCATTCATTGTCCTATTGTCCCTGGCTGCTTTTAGGCTGCAGCAGCAGAGTTGGGTAGTTACAACAAAGACCAGAGGATCCACAAGGTTATAAAATACTATCTGGCCCTTTATGGGGGAAAGTTTGCTGACCCCTGGACTAAATTAAACCCAGGGCCTGCAGGGAGATGGGGCATGCCCTAAGGGGTTTTGGTTCTGTCTTCTAGTTTTAATTACACACATAAGGTATTTTTTTCGTCCCCCTTTTATGAAACATACAAACATCACAGGTAAAGCTATAGCCCCACTGACCCTGCTGAAGATAAGGTCTCAGCTCAGAGAACTGCTGTGTTCATTTCTGCAAACCACGTCCCCACTCTGATTCGTTTTTCTCATTAGAGGTATCCCTGCTCCTCTGACTTTGCTGGGGTTTTTTTTGGTTTGTTTTGTTGTAGGACTGTTTTCTACAAGCAGTTTTAGGTTTACAGCAAAATTGAGAGGAAGATATAGAGATTTCCCACATGCCTCCTTGCCCCCGTGTGTACGTAGCCTCCCTATCAATCAGCATCCCCACCAGAGTGGGACATTTGGACTCACTGAATGTGTAGTTTGCAGCATTTTGTCTTTTTTGAATAACACATGCTCCTGGGAACATTCTTGTGTATGTCTGTTGGTGGCCATGTGCATGCTTTTCTATAGGGTGTACCTGTAGGAGTGGAATTGCCGGGTCATGGGGTGTGCGTGTTTCAGCTTCCGTAAATATTGCCAAGCAGGTTTCCAAAGTAGTTGTATCAGTTTGCCCTTCCTCCATGAGTGTTCTGGTTGCCCCTTTTCCTCGCCAGCACTTGGTAGTGTATGTCTTTCTCTTTCTAGGTGTGTCTGATGAGTATACACTGGCATCATCACGTAATGTGAATTTGTGCTTCCCTGATGGCTAAGGAAATCAAATGCTTTTTCATACATTTATCATGATTTGGCTGTACTCTTTTGTAGAATGCCTATTCAGGTCTTCTCGCCCATTTTTTAACATTGGATTGTCTTTGTTTCTTATTAACCTTCTTCATTACTTTGTATATGATCTTATATATTCTGGGTTCAAGTCCTTTGGTGGATATATGATTGCATCCCCTCCCTCTCCCATTCTGTGGGTAGCTTAGTGGCGTCCTTGGATGAACTGAGTCTCTTAATTTTAAATATTGTCAAGTTGTCATTTTTTCGCTTCCTGGTTAGAACCTTTTGTGTCCTATTTAAGAAATCTTTGCCTCCTCCAAGCTCATGAAGACAGTCTCCTATGTTTTCCTCTAAAATCTTTGACCTTTCGCAGGTAGGTATGTAATCCATCTGGAACTGATTTCTGTGTACGGCGTGAGGTAGAGATCAAGGGACATGTTTTTTTCCCACATGGAGATTCAGTTGGTCCAACATCATTTATTGCAAAGACCATTCTTTCCCCTCTGCTCTGCAGTTTTGATTGTGTCATAAATCAGGTGACTGTGTATGTGAGGGTCTGTTTCTGGACTCTCTCATCTGTTCCACGGGTCTGTTTGTCTACCCTTGTGCTAATACGCGCTGTCTTAAGTACTGTGGCTTTGTAATAGCTTGCTCTGTGGTGTCTCTGTTCTTCAAGACTGCCTTGGCTGTTCTCGGCCCTGTGCTCTTCAGGTCTTTGGGTTTTATTCCTCAGCAGCTGGAGGTTCTGAGCAGAGGGAGTGGTGGGATCTGACTTCTATCTGTGAAATATCTCTTGAGGAGACCCGAAGGGAGGTTTTTGCAGTCCCCTGGGCCAGGGGTGATCATGGCTTGGACCAGGTGTCAGCCGTGGAAGTGGGGCGTCAGATCGGTGCCGGGGGGTGCATTTTCAGAATCCTGCTGATGGCTTTAGTGAGGACTCTGATGCAAACAGGAGTCAAGAATCACCCCTATATTTAGGTCCTAAGCAACGAGCTGGATGATCTGGGGTCAGGGCAGTCCGAGGGAGGCATCAGCTCCACTCTCCACGCCCACCCTTTCCTCACCCTCGATGCATCACACATAACAGGGGCCACAGCGTGGTGCCAGAGTTGCGCTTCTCAGTTGATCTGTCCACGTGTGTGCATGTGTTTGGGGGCTCGGCAACACCTCCGGTTCAGGGCCGCCCGTTAGCTGCGTGGACGTCAGCTGTAGCAGCGGCATCGCTCTGTCAGTATCCCTCATGGGCGTGTTCTCTGCCGTGAGAGGGAGGACTGTTGACAATACTCCCGGATGTTTGCACAGCCCTTACCAGCGGGCCCTGCCGGGGCCTGAAGTGCCTTTGTGCTCATGATTTCATTTGTTTCTTCCCCCACAAGCCTGGGGAACAGCCGCTGATGAGGCAGATGGCTGCACAGCCATAAAACCCCGAGCAAGTGGCAGAGTCGGATTCATGCTCCCAGTCACTCCCTTTCTCTGCTGCTGTTCCCGTGGCAGATTCAAGGGATAGAGACGTGCCTTTTCTCACGTATCCATGTAGCTCATATCTATTAAGTGCTTGGAATATGCCTGTGATTTTCCATGTCTATGATGCTTATCAAGACCAATCTATAAATACGTAACATGTGCTCACTGTGCGCTAAGTACTGTGCCCGTTTCAAAGTGCCCGCTTCTGCCTCTGGGATCACTACATTCTAAGAAAATGAGGGGCCCACCTGGGAAGATGATTATAGTTACGAGGCAGAAACAAAACAATGCGGCGGAATCAATTCTTCCATTAAGGGACCGTCCCAAAGACAGAATGCAGGAGTCGTTGCCTAACCTCTTTTTATTTGGGAAAAAGACCTGGGGTTCTGAATGGACTCCAGGGTTCCCACGAGCCAGCTGTAGGATGCAGCTCAAATGACTTACATGGTCCAAATCCCAGAGGTCCCATCCCCACCCTGTGGTGTGACCACATCTTGGATCCAGCTTTTAATGTAGGGGTCCCTTGGTTTAGAGGGGAGAGGTGTGAACTAACCAGGCTGTAGCAGATTAGAGGAGCCTGCGGGGCGGAGACGCACAGCAGATGTTACTGGGAATCAGATTTCTGCTCAGAGGAAAAACATGCAGATACACACTCCTATCAGAATAGCTAAAGAATAAAAACAAGAGTAACACAGAATGCCGGCGAGGATGCAGAGAAACTGGATCCCTCGCGCATTGCTGGTGGGAATGTAAAATGGTACAGCTCCCCTGCAAACGAGTGTGGGCAGTTTCGGGCAGACAAGACAGGCACTTAGCACATGACCCAGCAGTTGCCCTCTTGGGCATCTATTCCAGAGAAATGGAAACTTGTGTTCATACAGAAACCGATACACGGGAATTCCCTGGCAGTCCAGTGGTGAGGATTGCACGCTTTCACTGCCCAAGGGCCCGAGTTCAATCCCTGGTTGGGGAACTAAAATCCCAAAAGCCGTGCAGCGTGGCCAAAAAAAAAACCCTATACAGATGTCCAACCACTGATGAGTGGGTAAACCAAATGTGGTCTATCCATACACTATTCTGCCATACATAGGAGTGAAGTACTGATAGCTGCTGCACCATGGATGAACCCCGAAGACGTTAAGTGAAAGAAGCCAGATACAAAAGACCACATATTATATGATTTTATTTATATGCAACATCCAGAATAGACAAATATAGAGAGAAAGAAAGTAAATTAATGGTTGTTTAGGGATGGGGAAGGGGTTGGGGGTGACAGCTAAAGGATATGAAGGCTGATGACATTTTCTAAAATGGCTATGGTGGTGATTGTACAACTCTGAATACACTAAAAGCTGTGGAATTGTACACTTTGGGCGAACTGTATGGTACATGAATTGCATCTCAGTAAAGCTGTCGGAAGGAAGGAAGCAGCACACAAATGTTCATAGCAGCTTTATTCATAATGTCCTTCCGTGGGCATGTAGTTAAACTGTGATGCATCCATACAATGGAATATGACTCAGCAATAAAGAGGAACAAACCACTGATACATGCAGCAACGTGGATAAATCTCTAGAGAATTATGCTGAGAGGACAAAGCTAATCCCCAGAGGTTGCATACCGCATGATTCCATTTATATAGCATTCTTCAAATGACAGAATTACAGAGATGGAGGGCAGATTAGTGGCTGCCTGGGATTAGGTAGGCAAGAAGGGAGGGAGGTGTGGCCATAAAAGGGTAGCACGAGGGATCCTGTGATGAAACCATTCTGTGTCTTGACTGTCATGGTCACAAGAGCGTACATGTGATAAAATTGCATAAACTAAATACGCACACAGATGAATACATGCAAAACTGGTGACATCTGAGGAAGGTCAGTGATAGTATTACTGTCAGTTTTCTGGCTGTGATCTGTACTATGGTTTTACGAGACGTTACCATTAGGGGAAACTGGGTGAAGGGTATATAGGCTCTCTCTGATTATTTCTTACAACTGCATGTGAGTCTGTAATTATCTTAAAATAAAAAGTTTTTTGAGGGCTTCCCTGGTGGCGCAGTGGTTAAGAGCCCGCCTGCCAATGCAGGGGACATGGGTTTGAGCCCTGGTCCAGGAAGACCCCACATGCCGCGGAGCAACTAAGCCCAGGTGCCACAACTACTGAGCTTGCGCTCTAGAGCCTGCGAGCCACAACTACTGAGCCTGCATGGCACACCTACCGAAGCCCGTGCGCCTAGAGCCCGTGATCCGCAATGAGAAGCCACCACAATGAGAAGCCCGCGCACTGCAGTGAAGAGTAGCCCCCGCTCGCCGCAACTAGAGAAAGGCTGCGCACAGCAACAAAGACCCAATGGAGCCAAAGATAAATAAAATAAATTAATTTTAAAAAAAGCTTTTTGAAAACGAATATCCCAATCCATAACGGTTTAAAAAAGGCCACTTCTTGAATTAGTGAATTGCCCGTTACAAGGCGTAAGCAAATGAAGGCTAAGGTGACTGTTTGTTAAGGATGCTATGAAAGGGATTTCTGATGGAATGGGAGGCCAGGCTCACTCCCTTTGAGACACTTCCACCCTTAAGTATGTCAGCAGTAGAGTCCGTTCTGCCAGAGAAAGGAAAATCCTCTGGGCTGTGGTGTCTGCGGAAGGTGGTCTGATTCTGTGGTTAGAAGGAAATGAATGCTCAGCAGCCTCACAGTTAATAGCCGGGGTGGAAGGGAAATGGGAGAAGAGAAATTATCCCAACTCGTATAAAGATTGTATCCTTGTGACTTAAATCTAGGCTAATTGAACCCCAGGAAATGAAAAGACTGGTCTAGTAAGTATATTTCACCTCCTAGGATCTATTTTCATTTCGTAGGTTTAGGCACGAACCTGGCTATAGAAAACTATTAAGCTTCAGTTGTTTGCCGTGTGAGGCTGAAGTGTTTCTGCACCCTTTTCAGAGAGCCAGGGGAACCCAGGTAACCCCCCCATCTTGTCCATCTGGGCGGCTCCAGGTTCTCTGTCCTGCAGGCTGGGCACAGAGTGCTGTCTCTCAGAGCAGGCCTCCCCCCATTTAAGATCCTGGGAACATAGCCCCGAGGAATCTGGTAGAGATGTGTTCTGGGTGATTCTTTCTTCATTTCGGAAGCCTGCTTTGCAGAAAACCCCACACCAAACTCTTTGCTTCCCTCTTTGAATGGTCCTGCTCCCTGCCTACCAGTATGTCCACCCAGGGCTGGCCAGAGGATGTAAAAGTGACTGCAGCACAAACCAGGACAAAGCAGCACTTGCCCAGGTGAGGTACTCAGGTTACCTGAGTTCTCCTCTTCCATGCTGTCTTGTCCCCCGGTCATCAGAAGTCGGCTGTCAGCTCGGAAAGGAGCCAGTGTGATTTTCCAAGTGAGACCACCTGGCCAGGGAGTCAGGAGACCTGAATTCTGGCCCAGCTCTGCCTGGCACCCGCTACATAACCTTGGGCACTTGGTGACTTCTCAGAGCCTCTGTTTGTTGAGTAAATCAGTGATGGGGTTGGGTGAGGCCAGCCAGAGCAGATAGCTTCCCCCTCGCAAGCCGGTGCAAACCCATTGGTCATGGCTGCTAGAGTTCTGTCTTGGAGAATTGTGAGGCCGCCTGGGCTCCGCAGGAAATGGCACTGTAATTGATTAGCGATGTCTGCCAGGGACACGGGCGCAGCGTCTGTGATAGGCAAGCAGCTGCAGGTATTCGCCGAAGATTCTGGTATTTATCGCATGTCGCTAGAGCTTTTACGTTTCTGTCTGCCAGACTGACTGGTAGAGCAGTCCCAAACCACAGCCCCTGTGGAAGTGGACTTAGCTTTCCTCTTTAAAAAAAAATAAAAATAAACTGAAAGTCGAGAGGATATTTCTTTTCGTTGTTTTCTTCCTTCCTTTGCAATTCCATAGATATGGTCTTCCATCACAGCTGACATTTCCTTTCGCCCCAGGCCTAGAGTGATTGCAGAGTAGTTGACAAAGCCCAGACGGTGGAAAGGGGCACCCTGGGGAGAACGTGCGGTTCCCAGGGGAGGGTGGGAGGGTGAACAGGAAGGGTGCTTTGTGCCTGATTCCCACCACAGCCGCCTGCTCTCACATCCTCTCTCTGCACTCTCTCTGTAACCTTTCAGTTACAAGGTCTCCGCGCTTTGTCTGGGCTTGTTGGGAGGGCGGCCGTCAGCTCGTTGTAGCCACCCGTAATTGTGCTGTGTGTCACCAGCACCCTGGTGTTGAAAGGCAGCGGGGAGGGAGCCCCAGGAAATCTTGGGAGGCTTCTGAGTAAGAACAGGTTCTGAATCCTCTCCTGTCTCAGAGCTTTCCATGGAAAAGGGGTCTTGCCACACTGCTTTTTAGTTAAGAAATAACCCGTGGGTTTAGCAAATATTTACGAAGCATCTCTAATGAGGCAGGGGCTTTGCCAGGTGCTGGGTTACAGAAACAAACGTGAACTCCCAGAAGGGAAGGGACTGTCTTGGTTTAAGGAGAAGTGGATACAAGGTTCACTCCATTAAAACCCTCACAGCAGAGGCCAGGTCATACACGTCGTTGGTCTGGTGACAGCTTCTCCAAGACTCAGTGTTCGTCTTTGTAGAATGGCAAGATTAACAACTGTATCCAGTTTGCCGTAAGGACAAGGTCAACGATATTGGTAAAGTGCTTGGCCCTTTTCCAGTCCAGAGGATGTTGTATCTGGTACCCAGAACTCCTAGAATACACTAGGAGGGCACCGCTTACTCCCAGCCCTGCTACTAACTAGCCGAATGCTCTTAGGAAGCTTACCTTATCTTTCTGGTCCTCCCCAAGGACGCTCTGAAGTGATGGAGCTTAACAACAGGAAGGTCTCTGGAAGGGTCTTATTTTCAAGGAGCATTTCATAAAATCATGGGCCATGACCGTATTTCTCAAACTTGAGAAATGTATAAAGAGCCCTCCATTTAAAGAAAAAGAAAAATCTCGTGGTCCTTCCCCACACAGCGATGATGTAAATATTTTTATTATTATGTTACTTAACTATGTACAGATGTAAAACCCAGAATAAACCTACAACTTATGCTTATGGTTCTCTTAGGACCATAAAACCAAAACACATTTTCAAATTAAATACAAACAAAATTTAAAATCAATAAAATTCAAATTAACAACATTATTTTAGTGTGATGGATGACGTTGTTTTACGGAAACCAAATTCAGAATGTGGGTTTTAATATTAGAAAGTTGTAGCCTCAAGTCCAGATCTATAATCGGTTTTGCTACTTTTACGTCAGTCATACTAATGCAGAGGATGCTTATTTGCATAAGTCAGTATGTGCAGGACGGGAACACCGGTTTGAAGGCTTTATTTGCCAGTTCAGAATAATCAGACCTCTCACTTGTCTAAATCTCAGCCAGTCATCAGACACCCCTTTTCAGGCAGTGTCGCTGAGTGGTTCTGTAAAGCCATCTTGATCACTTAAAAATAAAAATTAGCATTATAGTGTCATTGAAAATATCAGTGAATGGATAACCAATTTCTTTCAGACTTGAGGACAGAAAAGTGTTTCACTGTTCATTCTGGCTAATCGATCTCTTCTTGCAGGTCAGTACATGTAAAGATAAGTTCCGCACGATACAGCATCTGCTCTTACCCTGAGTGCTGTCTACTCCAGTTACAGGTCTTTTGAGGTCAGCATGCTTGTACCAAGACTCTTCACAGCCCTGTTACAATGCACATATATATGCACATATATTAAAAATTACATTATCTAAATACAAACAGAAAATCTTAAGATTATCTTACAAAAGCAGCTAATCCTCTCCACATCCCTGCCCCTACCCTCGTACACGTACCCAAATCGATCTGAGAGGCAGCAGACCTTATGATGAGAAACTCTGTTCTATTAAGTAGGCTCTTACCATAGTACAAGTTTTGAGTCTGGGGTACTTGTGGGGTCCACTTAGACCTGTAGATCTTTTTCCCTGCCAAGCCTACTTATGGTTGAAATGCCACTGGTTTTTATGCAGTTCATGCTTGTAGGGGTCACTCATTTGGCTACTTGGTCACCCAAAGTTAAATGAAGCTTTTGGAGCTCTTGAGCTTGCCCTCCCCATCTGAATTTGCTGGGGAAAGGCTGGGGGCCGAGGTGATCATAGAAGGCAAAGCAAAAGGCTGCTCAGTGTGGGGGCTTTGTGCTAAATCCAGCATCACCCGTTAGCTTCATGATTCAGAGCACCAGCACTGTAGTCTGTGACACCCTCCAGAATTGTGCAGTATTCAACCTGTACAGCTGAATGTGGTGGCCCTGGGAGTCCATCAGATCGGTGTTTCAATGTTGGCTCCTCCATCACCCGCTATCAGACTTGGACAAGTCATTTAAATACCCCGCGTCTCAGTATCTGCATCTGTAAAATGGGGACCATAGTACATACCTGTCAGGGTTATTGGGAGAATTCAATGAGGGGATGAAAGTAAAGCAGTTAGCCCAGTGACGTGGTTTCCAAACTGCACCGAGGCACCTTGGGGTGCCTCAGTGAACACACAGGTGCACTGCGGGCTATTTTAGATTTTCAAGAAAAACACAGCAACATCATCAGCCATGGTGCCAACCACTACTATTTAGTTGTTTAGACCTGTTAATGGTTTAGACTATCAAGCTGTTATAACCAAACTGTTAGGTGTTTCTTTTGGCCTAGAAATGCCGTGAGAAAATTACTGAGGCATCAGGGCACGGTGCATGAACCAAGAAAGTTTGGGAACCTGTGGCCTAGTGTTTGGTACACATCACAGCTCGATAAAGAGTAGGGATTGTTTTATAATAATATAACCAGAAAGGCTATGCTGGCCACAAGGTTCCGTTTCAGCTCTTGAGACGTCACACTTGTGGGATTGGTACCCAAGATGACTAGGCTGCACCTCCCGCCTCCCCTCGTTTCACTTCTGTTCGCTGGTAAAATGCCTTTCACAACATTGATTTCCCAGCTCAGATTTTGGAACAACCCCAGGCTGCCCGCAGTCATCTCAGAGGGGTGTCGTGAAGCATCCAAAACATAAAAAAGTCTTAGAAGGAAATTAATTCACTTGAGTATCCATACCTCACAGAGTTCCTGGCAAGGGCCAGCACCCGCAGTCTGGACCCCGGCGTGACCGCCCTAAGCCTTTGAGGTGTACGCGGCCCCCAGCTGAGAAATCCCTCTGAGCTCTCGCAAGGTCATATGTGATGGGCTGCAGCGCGGGAGGATTTGCCCGGCTTTCCCTGCACTGGCGAACAAAGCACATTGCAGGGAAGATATGTGAGCCCAGGGCCCAGGGTTTTATGTGTGTGGTTTGGTGTGGTTTGTTTTAATTCCCTTCCTCCTTCTAGCTGCCTCTGGCCGTCTGGCGGGATTGGAGGGTACGCCTTAGCCTGCAGATACTAGGTTAAACTGTATGAGCATGCCAGTATGTGGTCAACTTTGACCTGCAAAACACTTTTACTTAGTTCAGCCCAGTGGTAATTGTTCACCCTTAATTGAATCCCTTCCACGCAACCATCAGTTCCTCGTGTGTGCACTCTCTCTTTTTATTAATCTTTTTCTTTAAAAAAAAAAATAAAATTTAGTTGCATAACTAAAACAGAAATATGTTTTTCTTGTTGAAAGAAAGATTGAAGGCCAAAACCCTTGTTCATCAACTGCCACCCCTGGTCGGTGCCACCCTCCTCCCCAGAGAAACTTACATTATCCGTTTGGCAACCCTCCTAGATCCTTCCTTGTGCATTCCATATATATGCGAACCTGAAGACAGCATACACAATTGCGTTGGGTCCATTTAGACCAAAATGGTGCCACGTTTCATGCATCGTTAAGCGTTTTTCCCTCCTCTGGAATGTATCTTGGTGATCTTTCCGATTTAGTCCCTGTAGCTCTACCTGGTTCTTAATGTCCTGCATTATCTCTTTGCTCTGAGGGAATCATGCAGCCCATTTTACAGATGAGGAAAGTGGAGTTCAGAGTGGGGAAGGTCACAGAGCTGGGAGGTGGCAAAGCCACTTCTGAGTCCCAGCCCAGGCTGAATTTTCTCCCCGCAGCAGCCTTCCCCTGTTCCCAAGCCTCTGGCAACCTGCCCCGTCATCCTTTACAGACTGATGTATTATAACTCCCTCCAAGCCAAGCCAAGTTGAGGGATGGGGCTTCCTGGCAGACCCACCATGCAGGTTAATGGAGAGTTACCATCAATACCATGGATGGCCAATCCAATTTCCAAGGAATTAGAATAGAGCAGAATCTACTTAAGGTTGGAACTCGGTGGAGAGTAATTGAATGTTTGACGATCAGGGCCTGCAGGGCCCCAGGTCATCATTACAAGTATCAGTTACCACTGCGCGAGCCGGGCAGAAGCCTTGGTTAATGGGGCGTCCTGGCTGCTGGCCTGAGCGACTCTCATTGCGTATGGCATCCCCTGGGACAGGCCTTGTCCTCTGGCCAGAAAAGCAGGCTTAGAGAAAGGGGCAGTCCTTATCCAGTATCGGAAAGCTCAGGGACATCTGGGGGTGCATCGCGTGACTTTAACATCGTCCCACTAGGTGCATCCCACTTGAGCTTCTGCAAAACACTTTTGGCCAGAGTTTGGACTCTGCAGTCAGGCAGCAGTGGCCTGAGTCATAGCCCAGACCTTCCCTTGTTTGAAGGAATAGGTGTACAGTTTCTTCCCTTTTCAGGAAAAGGAACCTCTGAGAGCTGAAGGAACTTCAAGGTGCCAGCAACTTGCCTAGGAATCTGTATAGGAACCTTGTCTTTTTACCTCTACTTGCAAGTAGGTTCTTCACCTACTTTCAGAAGGAACAAGACCTCAATTCAGTCAGTATAGAAGTTTAAGAAAAATGTCAGTTGGAAGAAAATTATGTTACAACTCCCAGGCTGAGAAGTCCTTCAGTAAAGCAGTACTTAAGTCTGAGCTCCCTAGCAACCAAAGCAAGAAGGGGAAAAAAGCACCAGCGCCTGCTAATTCTTAAGCTACCACCCAGCCCTCTAAAGAGATTCTGCTCCCATGGAGGGCTCCCAGGGGCCTGACAGGATGAATTTTTTTTTAATGTTTTTGCACAAATTTACAGCCCTGTTGTGGAATAGAATGCAAAGTTTACCCGAAATGTTAAAATGAGTACAAGATAAGTTTGCCTTATACTCACTGAGTCTTTAGAAGTGGGCATTTATTCTCATCTGCCCTTTGGGATAAGGTGCATCTCTGAGAAGTTTTGAGAAGTCTTAAGTCATAAGTGGAGAGAAGAGAATAGAAAGAGGGAAAGAAAGAAGGAAGATAGTGCCAGGTCAGGAAAAGGTGGAAGGCCCAGTGCCAGTCACGAGTGCCAAGCTTGTGATACGGCGCTAGCCCCCGCTGTGAGTGTGTAGTGCATGCCAGGGGCAGCACAGTCCTGTGGAACTCTCTGCAACAATGGAAACGTGTCCAATATGGCAGCCATTAACCCGTGTGGCCATTGAGCACTTGCAGCATGGCTTGTGCAGCTGAGGAACTGAATTTCAGTGCTGTTTAATTGAACCTTAAATAGCAAATTCAGTGTTTTTCCTTTTAATTCGAAACAGTCACGCATAGTGGTAGCTGCCATATTGGACAGCACTGTATGACAGTGTTCATACCTTTTGATCTAGTGATTCTGTCTCTATAGAGTTTTACCCTAAAGAAATGATTGGACGTGTCAACAAGCTTGCTGTGCGGGGATCTTCCAGGAAGAGTTGTTTAGGGCAGGGGAAAATTGGAAATGTTACTATTCAGCGGTGAGAGAGGATGGGTTAAGCAAATTATGAATGGAATGCCAGAAAGAAGACATCAACAGCATTCATGAAGAGTGTCGCTGAGAGGGGAAATGCTTTTGTCCGGCAGTTAGGTGAAGGAAGCAGGAAATCCAAATAGGGTACCATGTGATCTCCGAGTAAACATGCGTAGAAAAAAGACTGGAAGGAAATGCACCAAAATAACAGTTAACACGCGTAGAAAAGAGACTGGAAGGAAATGCACCAAAATAACAGTTAACACGCGTAGAAAAGAGACTGGAAGGAAATGCACCAAAGTAACAGTTAACACGCGTAGAAAAGAGACTGGAAGGAAATGCACCAAAGTAACAGTTAACACGCGTAGAAAAAAGACTGGAAGGAAATGCACCAAAGTAACAGTTAACGCGCGTAGAAAAAAGACTGGAAGGAAATGCACCAAAGTAACAGTTAACGCGCGTAGAAAAAAGACTGGAAGGAAATGCACCAAAGTAACAGTTAACGCGCGTAGAAAAAAGACTGGAAGGAAATGCACCAAAGTAACAGTTAACGCGCGTAGAAAAAAGACTGGAAGGAAATGCACCAAAGTAACAGTTAACACGCGTAGATGAAAGACTGGAAGGAAATGCACCAAAATAACAGTTAACACACGTAGAAAAAAGACTGGAAGGAAATGCACCAAAATAACAGTCGCTGTTGGTAAATTTAATGGCACTGCTTACTTCCTTCTCTGTATTACTGTGTATTTGGCAGATCGCCTACGTGAGCATGAAGATTGCTTTAGATTCAGAAGGAAAAGTACTTCTTCAAAATAAGACAGCTGTCCGTTGCTCTATCACAGTTTCAGGGGCCAGCGGGTCGTGGTGCGTGGAGGGTGTTTCCTGAAATATTCTGGTCAAACTCCAGACCCAGTTCACTTGTAATAAACCCTCTGAGTAGTTCTTAGTTTTCTCTCTCTTCCCCATCTCTGTTCCATATTGCCCTTGAACTCCAAAGCCAACCCGTTAAAAAAATCTAATTGCATTGAACGGAGACAGGACAATATACCACTTTAGTGGGGTTCTTTTGCTCAGCACTCTATAGAATTTCAAAACTCTGTCATATACGGAACTCTCTTGAATCTTTCTTTGTTATTAGCAAGGCAGAGTTTTACTCTTTTTCAAATTCTCTCTTCCGATTAGCAAAGTAACCTCATTCCAGAGTCTTTGGGAAATTGAGCAGAAGCCAGAGAAAACCGCCCATCTCCCCACCACAAGACACAGCAGTCCCCTTTGTGGGTGCCTTCCCTCATCCTCTTTCATATGCCTCTGCAGGCAGGGCAGGTATTAATATCACCATTTCACAGATGAGGAGACAGCGGGTCAGAGAGGTTAAGTGCCTCGCCTGAGGTCTCGTGGCTGGTTAAGTGGCAGAACGGAGGCCCGAGCCTGAGTTCTAGTCTGCGTTCTTCCCCCAGCCCTATAGGTGAGGTTTGACGTAACCCCCAAATAGCCTCCTCACCTATTCATGGGATGCTGAGAGCCTCTTGTCCTTCCGAGTGTAGCACTTAAAAGCCTTCTATAATGGCTCAGCTCACAGAGTAAGTTACACTGGGCTGATCCTTTCTTTATGGGAGTTTACTCTTTAAAGTAGGCACGGGTGACACAGGCGGGGTTATTCAAGATGTGCATTGTCGCACACAAAACGGAGTAAGCTAAATGTTTACCCGACACATGGACGGAGGAATAAAGGCTTTCTGCAGGGAAATGAGTGGGAAGAAAGAGTCATGTGGAAGAGGTTTTAATCCAGGCAGCATGATTGCACTTCCCTGGGACAATTATCTTCTGCCTACCTTGAATTTAAATAAGGTCCCTTTCTTTAGTGGCTTGTTGCAAAAGCGCTCTTTTTCGCCGGAGCCTAAGCCATCACCTTGGCTTCTCTGAATATAGCCGAGCTCAACCCAGAAGGGTTTTTTAAAAAAACACAAAACAGGGCTTCCCTGGTGGCGCAGTGGTTGAGAGTCCGCCTGCCGATGCAGGGGACACGGGTTCGTGCCCCGGTCTGGGAAGATCCCACATGCCGCGGAGCGGCTTAGGCCCGTGAGCCATGGCTGCTGGGCCTGCGCGTCCAGAGCCTGTGCTCCGCAACGGGAGAGGCCACAGCAGTGAGAAGCCCACGTAATGCAAAAAAAAAAAAAAAAACAAAAACCACAAAACAGTGGATTTCTACGGGCCTCCTGAGTATGGCATGTACTCTGGAATTTTCAGAGGCATTCTGTATCCTCAAGTAAATAAAGGTTACAGCCCCTGCCTCCTCTCCCACCTGGATGATCCTGGCCTGCCTTAGATCCCAGGCAAGGGCTGGCCCTGGCAAAACGAGAAGGAAGTTTCAGATCCGCCTGCCCCTCTTGCTGCCCTAAGCCCCCTCCGTCCTAGGAAACACGGAGAAGTGCTGACCACACGCTTTGTGTTCCCTGGGGCTTATTTGTGCTTTTCTAAACAAGTTGTGCTCATGTTGGCCTCCCCAGGGGAGGGACAGCTCAAGTTTGAAGGAAAAAGTTGGCTTGATAATAAAAACACAGCCCAGAGGCCTGGCTGTGGACGGCGGGGAAAGGGGGCAGGGCGGGGAGTGAGGTATCCTGGGAAGGAGCCCCTCTCCCTGGGGCTCCTGATACAGCCTCCCTGGATGGGTGGACAGAAAAGACCCCCGCGGGTTGTTTCCACTCAGAAGATTCCATCAGCACATCCAGCTGCATCTCGGAGTGTGTAGCATCCCTTCGGGGAAGGATGTCGGACCCATTTTAAAGGCCTGTGGGATCCCCTTTAAGGGGAATGGAATGGGGACAGTCTTCCATGTCTAGCTGGCTTGGGATTTTTTTCCTAACCCATCTGTCCTCCACCGTGGCCAGTGCTCATCCCTAGCATCTCTGAGCGTTCCCCCCCATGCTCGGAAGCCAGTGGGGTGGGGGGGGACAGTGGCTCGTCCCCGCTCACGAAGTCACTCATTTGTCTCATTTTCGAGTTATTATCGAGCCGCCGGTCGTGAGGGTGTTTTGACAGCAGCTGTCAGCAAGGTGCAGGCAGCTGCCATCGCCTCCGATTGGCTGAAGACACCTATGGCAGCGTGTCGAGTAACATCCCAGCCTGCCCCGCCCCCTCCCCGGCCAGGAGCAGGGGGGACCAGGGCACCAAGGGACAAAAAGCAAACAGAAGAGCGGAGAAGGCAGACCACCCCAGCTACTTCAGGCCCCAAGGCAGCCCCGCAGCCTCCGGAATCCTTAGCATTTTTCCGACTCCCGCTAGAGAAGGCGGCCGTAAAAGACTCAGATTGTGTCTCGTGTTTTGTTTAATTTATTTTATTTGAGGTTTTGGGCAGCGAGGGAGGGGGAATGAGAGGCGATGCATCCCCCTAAACAACCATTTAGACGTGTCAGAGTTCATTTATTGAATTAGGGAGGTTACCACTCTCGGGGTCCCAGCTGCCATCCAGCAAAGCGGGGGTGGATGCAGCCCCTGAGCCGGGAGCCGGGGGGTGGGGGGGCGCGCCAAGCAGAGAACCAGGCGCTCTAAGCTCTGATCAATTATGGTTACTTCTTTTCTCCCTCTGCTCGACTGAAGTGCAGAGGAATGCGTGCGTTTTCCCTTCTCCCTTGAAGAGTCTCCCCTCTTCATAATATCAGTCACTCCACGTGTTTCTTTCTAAGCGCTGTGCATCCAGGCAGAGGAATAAATAATACTTTGTATTCACTGCCTTTTACCTAAGCCATTTAAAGTTCATTCTTTTCTCTTCCTTTTTTTTTTTTTTTTAAGTATGGGGGGAAAATGTCAGTGACATCAGAAAGCAGATGTTTTGTGATCAGGAAGCGAGCACACTTCTGCCTTAAATTGAAGGCCTGCGGGGCTAATCTCAAAGGCACAGTGACTGCAAGAGAATGTAATCTCTGTGTACCCGACAAGGGAGACCATGTGTCATTCTTGTTCCCTACCCATAAAATTCCCAGATCAACTCAAACTTCCACAATGGGGGTCTCTCACTTTGGGTTTCGGCTGCTGCAGTCAGACTTGGGGCTAAGATGGTTTGGGTGTTATAGACGTGCACCCACCTCATCCCTACTGATTTCCCTTGCCCGTTGGTACCAAAGAGCTGAAAAGAGCTACATCCTCATGATGCATCTATTTATTTATAGCAGGAGTATTCAACCAGGGGCATTGGTGCCCATCAGGGGACACTTGGCAATGTGTCTGGAGTCACTTTTGGTTGTCACAACGTGGAGGGTGCTAGTGGCCTCTAGTGGGTAGGCGCCAGGGACGCTGCCACACATCCTACAGGGCACAGCAACAAATTATCCCACCCAAGATGTCAGTGGTGCAGAGGTGGAGAAACCCTGGACTGTAGGGAAAGGGACCTTTTGCAGAGGAAACAGCAGAGGAGCTGTGAGTGTCCCAGTGATTCTAAATAGGGGTGCTGTTGGCATGCGAAGGGGGGTGGCTATCTCGTGCCTAAAGAGCATTTCACCTGTATAGCTGCCACTTGGTCAATACCAGCGATGACCCCCTTCATTGTGACAACCAAAAACAGCCCCCACAGATCCCTCAGTGGGGAAGGTGCCTCTTCCCTTAAAAATCCCTGCCTTTAATTTTGTTTTTAGTGATGACCACGTGTCCAGTGCCAACGTAAGTTCTCACACATCCCTTTTCATACTTAATCTTCACAGCAGTCCCAGGAGGTCAATGTTTTTACCTCCATTTTAAAGATAAGGAAGAGCACTGAAGCTTAGAGAGGTGACATCCCTTACTTGCAGCTAAGAACCAGGGAAGCCAAGAGTTAAAACCCAGACCTGTCAGAGGCCAAACCACTCAACCACTCTGCTCACTGATCCTCTTAGAGCCTCAGTTTCCTAATCTGTTAAATGGAGGGAAATGATAACTGTCCTCCCACCTCAGATGTTTTTCTTGGGACTCTTAAGAGAGAATGCACATAAAGGACCTTTGAAAAAGTACAGAATACAAATATAAGGAAATTTCAGTGATTGTTGTACCTGCCAAGAATCTAAAACCACGGGAATAGTGAAAAGCATTCTTCATGAACCCGTGTCGTCAGCTGAGTCAGTGACCATTGGAATGTGGACTTAGAAGGTCAGGTTTAAAGCCAGACTAGGTTGGGGCCAAAATGTGCAAAGTGGCTGCAAAGCAAATACCCTTTGGTTGATGTGCTGTTGGTTTCTTGAGGATTGTTTACATGCTATGTCATTAAACAGACTGGTTATATAATGGCATTTCAAAGGGGATGTTTTTAAAGCATTGAGTTTTTACAAAAAGCATCACAGGCCTAGTGGTAAAGTCCCCCAGCTCAGAATCTCAGTAGAGCAACATTCTGTGCCGTCTCTCTCTCTCCCCAACTTGGATGGATGACGGTGGGGGGGGCGGGGCTGCAAGTCGGGGGGACCAACCGCAGATCTGGTTGCACATCCAGCTCACCTTGGAAGCTGTAGGGAAGCCTGAGCCCCACCCCAGACCAATTAAAGCGGAACCTCTGGGTACTGGCTTTTTTTTCTTAAACACCTAAATATTTAATAGTGTATTCCTTCAAAAACAAGATTCTCTTTATCATTGTGGTGCAGTTCTCAAAATCAGGAAATTAACTTAGATATAGCCGTCTTATCTAATCTGCAGACCTTATTCAGATTTTTTCAATTGTCCTAATAATGTCCTTTGTAGAAAAAAAAAGTCTGATTCAAGATCCAACCCCGGATCACGTGTTGCATTTCGTTTTCACGTGTCTTTAGTTTCCTCTAATTTTGGAACCATTGCCTGGCATTTCTCTTGTCCTTCATGCCCCTGACAGTATTGAAGTCTACTGGCCGGTTGTTTTGGCTTGGGTCCCCCAGTTGGGTGTGTGGGATTAGATTGGATTAGATTAGATTGGATTGCGGCTCTTGGGGATTAGACTGGATTGCGGCAGAAGGGGCGTCCTCCACAGTGCCTAGTGTCAGGATCATCCCATCGTCCCGCTGCTGGCAATGTTATCTTTGATCACTTGGATAAAGTAGTTTCTGCCAGCTTTCTCCACTGTTAACCTGTTTCTGTTCCCTTTGCAATTAATAAATATCTTGGGGGATGCTTTGGGGCTCTACAAATATCCTGTGTCTGAGCTCGCTGTACTGCTTTTAGCGTCCACTGACGGTGCATGCCTGAATTATTCATTACCAAGCTGGCTACCAAATGGTGGTTTTGTAATTCATTCTTTCCTCACGTTTATTAGTTGATATTCTCCTCCTGGGAAGGGCTCTTCGACCTGTTCCCCCCACCCTATATTTATTTATTATTTTTTTAAATCAGTGTGGACTCGGGTTATTCAATGAGTCATAACCCATGATGATCATTATTTATTGAGTTATTGAAATTGTCCCCAGTTAGACCAGTGGGAACCCCTTCAAGCATGGTTGTATCCTTTTGACATGTCCCTATCTTTTTTTCTTTTTCTTTTTTTGAGTACTTCCTTATTTTCTGGCCTAGCAAGATATTGCAGACTCATCTTGTACTCTCTCAGCTCCAGCCCTGGAATCAGCCATTTCTCCAAGGAGCCCCATTTCTTCTCAGTGGGTGGTGGTATTTAGATACCAAGATCTGGGTGCCAGGTGTGCTCAGGGGTCTCATGGCCTCTGGGCCAGGGTTTTAGCACATTTGGGGCCGGATAATTTTTTGTGATAGAGGCTGTCCTGCACCTTGTGGGAAGTTTAGCAGCATCCCTGTCCTTTACCTGCTAGATGTCGGGAATCTTAGTGTCTGGAAGCAGTGGGGGCTCCAGAATTTCTTCAGTGGGGGAGGTAGGGTGTTTGCAGGCACTCATCTGGGAGCTGCATTCACATGGTAATGAAGCACATGTCTTACTTAGAGAATGGGTGGTTGACCAGTGGAAGTCCTGAAGACTAAGGTACCCCCAGGCCACTCCTTGGAGCCGTCCCTGGTCTTGGTCCCGCTCCCCTCCCCATAACTCTCTGAGCCCTCCCTCTCCCTCTGGCTAGAGCTCTCATTTAAAATTCACCCCAGGTCCAGAACCTTCTCTCATTCCTCCTGGTACTAAGTAGGCTTTGTCTTGCAACTCTTTTTAGTACGACCTTTGAGCGCTTTTAAAGTAAAATATGCTGGTCCTTTACCCCGGAGGGGGAAGAGTATTGCTAGAACACAGAATTATGTCAGATTGGGATAAGGCTTTACAGTTTGCAGAGCCCTTCCATGAACCCCTGTGGAGGTGACCCAGCCTTTGAGGCCAGTTCACACATGGGGTCAGTGACTTGTTCCAGGTCCCAGAGCCCCATGGGCCAGGTTGCCGATGTCCCTAAACGACTGGTTAAAACGCAGAGAACCAGGCAGCCTGTTAATCTGTCCATTCCAAGATGAGTGAGGTTTTCTTTTCACCTTGAGCCAGGGGTGCCTCTCCTCCTGTATTACTGCCATCCAGTGTCTGGCACCCCGACTTCCAGCATTTTCTCACCTGAGAGCGGAAGACACATCCGCAGACAGGTCCAAGCTGGACCTCGCAGAGAACAGAGGCCGCCAGGACCCTGCCTGCTAATGGGGCCTGGAGGTTTCATGGCGGATTTTTGAGTATGAGAGGGTCAGCGACCCCGGGTGCTGGCCGGGTGCACAGTCAGTAAGGTGCAGTCCTGGACACAGCCCCGGGGGACGCAGGGTGTGTGCATCACCTGTGTGATGGGGTGGGGTTGGCTTCCATCCAGAGGGGTAATTGGCCACCTGCAGAGCCATTCCCCGTCCCCTGTTATCTCAAGAGTCAGTGGTGTAAGGAAGCAACAGTGGTTTGTAGAATGAGGGGTTTTCTCCAGCTCCTAGAAGCCACCTCCTCTCAAGTCAGGGAGACAGGAGGTCACGGGGCCACAAACGTGGCTCCATTTCTTGTCCACACCCACTGTCCAAACTGCTACTTAGCACAGCATCTTGCCATCCTGTCCTCTCCTGTTCCCAGCTTCCTCTTCCTTTATGCCACGGGCCCCTGAAGGAGGGAGGAAGCCACTCAGAGGCTTTGACAAGCAGTGGCTTTAAAGAAAGACCCTCCAGGGCTTCCCTCGTGGTGCAGTGGTTGAGAGCCCGCCTGCCGATGCAGGGGACACGGATTCGTGCCCCAGTCGAGGAGGATCCCACACGCCGCGGACCGGCTAGGCCCGTGAGCCATGGCCGCTGAGCCTGCGCGTCCGGAGCCTGTGCTCCAAAACGGGAGAGGCCACAACAGTGAGAGGCCCACGTACCACAAAAAAAAAAAAAAAAAAAAAAAGAAAGACCCTCCAGGCTCTGGATATAAAAGGAACGTAACTGGCAGCCAGGGGAAGGCACAGTTAGGAGTAGATGTCCCTACGATTTTTCTAATTCACTAGTTTCTCTCCTGCAAAGATAGCTAGGTAAGGCATGCCCACCTGGGTCCTTGTAAGAAATGTTCTCACCCTCCCATCTTTCCAACCGGGGACCTTCTCTGGCTGCGGGAACTTCGATTATTTTTGGGAGGTGGGGACATCAGGCCACACGACACTCATCCTCCTTCCTCCCTTCCCATGACAGATCGTTAAATTATTCCAAGGGAGCCAGAGCTCAGGCTAAATGACTGCAATGACCATATTATGGCAACTGTACCTGCCTCTGGTTCTTTCACTTTCTTCCACCGAGAAACTTGGTCGAGAAAAGCCATTATCGGGGCCAGGCAGAGAATCCAAGACAATAAGTGTCTGAAAGCTCCCTCCCATGTCCACACACCCATTAGGTTGCCTGTGTAACAAAGCAAATTGGGAGGATGGGGCATTTGGGGGTGACTCGTAGGTGTCTAAGTTGACAGGCCAAAAACTAAAGGGCATTTGCAGGCTAAGTGAAATTTGATGACAGCAGTGTTTTCAGGAAGAGGGGAAGGCAGAGAGGGTCCCTTTCCTTTTGCAGTTCTGATTTTTACCCTCATTCATTGGCTTCTCGAAATATGGAGTGCATGGTAGGGCCATGGAGGGTACGTAGGTGGCCAAGACCAGTGAGATTCCCACCCTGGCAGAGCTGATGGACACGTGGGGAAATGGACAACAAACAGGGGACATCAGACAGTGATACACGAAAGGCTGACTCGTTTTGGGGTGATGGGGTTGGTCGTGCCTGGGAGCATAGCTCATGTGGTCGAGGAAGTCTTCCTTGAAGAGGTGACTGTGACCTGAGACTCGAAGGATGAGAAAAACCTAACCTTACAGAGACGGAGGCAGCAGAGCTCCAGGCCTGAGTCAGTGCAGCTCTAACTCAGAGTCTAACCAGGCGTGGCAGCTACATCATCCTGCGCCCAAAGAATTTGAAGCCACTTGAAAGAGGACCCTCGTTCGGACAAGACTAACAGAACAAAAACCTTCTTATCTGCCAGGGTGCCAACTGGGAACGGAACTCATGCCTCTGCTTTAGGTACTCCAGTGAACTCATTCCTTACAGGTGTGGGCAGGATTCTGGAACCCACAAGGAACCGGTGGGGGGTGAGGGAGGAGGCACCCAAAGATCAACAGCAGAAATCTGTCGCACAGGGGTGTCAGAGGTAGCAAGTGAAAGTACAGGATGCCCAGTGTCATTTGAGTTTCAGATTTAAAAAAATTTGTTTAATAAGGTGGGTCTTTAAAAGTGTAAGTATGTTGCATGCAGTATTGGAGACATACTTATCCCGAACAGTTATTTGTTCTTTATTTGAAATTCTTGTTTAACCGAGTGTCCAGTGTTTTATCTGGCAGCCCTCATCACTACCTCTGGGGCCAGAGTGACAGGATGGGGAGCCAGTCTGTGGTCCAGTGTGGAGGAGGGGCTGCCTGGGGGGGCTGTCGTAGTAGCAGAACTGCTGCCAGAGAAGGGCCTGCAAAGCACAAGGACGCTGGGAAGAAATACTCTAACCCCTCCCTCCAACCTGCCCACAGGGGAGTTAGGTGATGCCCTCCATAGCACATCTGAGAAGGGCAAATGGAGGAGTCTGTGCAAGTGAGGGCAGTATTGGGGCCAGAAAACCTTGGCCTCTGGAGGGTTCGTGCAGTGGAATATTGGATGTAGCCTGAGCTCCCTGGCAGCCTAGGGAATAAGGGAAACAAGTGGTCCCACTGGGCTTCTTGAATACGTGGATCAAAGGGAGAACATTATTTTCTTAGCACTAAACTCTCAAGAGGAAGAAATGAAGTAGCAATCCAAGAATGGTTGAAGGGATCAATATTTGAGGTGTCAGTGGGTCTCCTTTCTCCCCTTTAGAAAAATATGTACAGGGAATTCCCTGGCAGTCCAGTGGTTAGGACTCTGCGCTTCCACTGCAAGGAGCACAGGTTCAATCCCTGGTCAGGGAACTAAGATTCACAAGCCACGTGACGTGGCCCAAAATATATATATATGTGTATATATACGCATATGTATGAGCATATGTATATATATGTGTATATATACACATAAATTGTATATATGTATATATAATTGTATATATTGTATATATTACATATACATATGGTACATATAAATATGTATTATGTTTATACATATGTATGATTATTTTTATAGAACATGCACATAGTATAACAGCTATAAAAAGGGATAGAATAAACGGCAAGTACTTATCTTCATTTGGTTCTCCCCACGCCAGAAGCTTGGAGAAGGATTTAGGTACAGAGGGTGTATTGGCAGGTGACCCGGGGAGGTCGGGGAAGAAGCAGCCATACACAGGGGTGTGACCGAGGCCACTGCTCTGAGTACCAGGGCCTGATCCCACGGAGACTCCTGAGAACAGCACAGAAGGCCTTTCCAGAACAGTCCGCCTGAGAGCCTGTGTCCTGCTAGCTGAGCACTGCCCCCCGGGGCTGGGGTTGCCCTGCACTTGGGATTGAGCAAGCACCTGGGGCAGATAGGAGGCCGCTGGAGGTGGGACACTGGCAGGGAGGGGGAATCTGAGCGCTCATGAGGACCGGCCACCATAGCTTCAGCCAAACGCCAGCATGGGGCAGGGGAGGTGACACAGGGTCTGGTCCCTTGTGCTGCTCCCCACAGGCAGCCACTGCAGCTGATGTCTTACGTTTCTCTCCAGAAGTAATACTGTGTGCACATATACACACCTGTGTACTGCCTTCTTCCCGCCACTTTTCGTTTTAACTCTCTGGCACTTGTTGTTTTTTTGTTTTTCTTGTTTTGTTTTGTTTTCCACTTGATCACCTGTCTTGGCGAGGATCTAGTTAGGGGAGCAGTTTTCTAACATTAGAACTAGATGACCCCGGACTGCCTTCCTGCCGCCTGGGAGGTCACTGTCCGTGGGAGGTCACTGTCCATGGTGCGCTGGCTGGGTGAAGGTCAGGCTGAGGGTGTTTGCGTGGCGGGGAGGTGTGGGGAGCACCCCGTTCTTCCGAGCACTGCGTCTCGTCGCTCCCGGGGCAGAGTGACCGGCTGGGTCTTCCCTTCTCCTGGTCCTGTGGAGAAAAGCTGGGTGCGGGGCTGCTGGGGTGACGCCAGGCCCAGCCGTCTGCGATGACAGGCTCCCGGGAAACCGTCCCTCATTAGGCCCCCTTGGGCAAATGATGCCTTGGGAGGGCCCAATGGAGAGGCCTAGGGATGCTTTCTGCAAACCTCGCTAATTACCAGCTGCCTTGTGTTTTCTCACGGCCTCTAATAGTGCCCCATGAGCATACAGGCAGACCTCGGAGATACTGCGGGTTGGGTTCCAGACCACCTCAATAAACAGTATCACAATAAAGCGAGTCACACACATTTTTTGGTTTCCCAGCGCATGTAAAAGTTATGCTTTCACTCTGTTGTAGTCTATTAAGTGTGCAATGGCACTGTGTCTAAAACAACAATTAAAAAGTACGTTATTGGGACTTCCCTGGTGGTCCAGTGGTTAGGACGCGGCACGTTCACTGCCGAGGGCCCGGGTTCAACCCCTGGTCGGGGAACTAAGATCCCACAAGCCCCGCGGTGTGACCTAAATAAAGCAATGTATAAAAAGTGCTGTATTGCTTAAAAATGCCAAAATGGTTACAATCATCACATCAAAGATCACACTGATCACAGATCACCATGACAAATATAACGATGCAAAAGTTTGAAATATGGCGAGAATTACCAAAATGTGACACAGAGACACAAAGTGAGCAAATACTGTTGGAAAAATGGTGCCGATAGACTTGCTCAATGCAGGGTTACCACAAACCGTCAATTTGCTAAAAAACAAAATGCAGTATCTGCAAAGCGTAAGAAGACGAGGTCTGCCTGTAAATACCTGATCAGGGAAAACACCATCGGCTCCCCTAGTTCTCAGACTCTTGGACTTGGCCCGGAACTAGCTTTCCTGGGCCCCCAGCTTGCAGGTTGCAGATTGTGGGGCTTCTCAGCCTCCATAAGCGTGTGAGCCAGTCCCTCTTAGGAAATCTCTTTCTGTATATCTATATATAACCTATTGGTTCTGTTTCTCTGAAGAACCCTGATACAGAGCCAGAAAGTAAATATTTTCAGCTTTGTGGGCTGCGTGGTCTCCATCACAGGTACTCAGCTCCGTGCAGCTCGGAAGCACCCCTAGATAAGACATAAGCACATAGGCATAGCTGTGCTCCAGCACAACCTATGGACCCAAACAGGTAATAGGGCAGGTTTGGCTCCTGGGCCATAGATTGCCAGCCACTGGTTTAAAAGAACCAGTCACTTTTTCCTCATTGTCATTGAAAATCGGAATAGCCATGGATACCGGAGAGCAAGTGACATCTCTGCCACAGTAACTGACCTCCCCACCCCCCCCCGCCCATCCACCTTCAGTCAGTGACCCTGGAACACAGCAGTGGTGCTGGTGGAGAGGAGGGGGTTCTCCCCACAAAGGAAATCGCTCCCCCAGAATCATGAAGTGCAAACCATACCTTCACGGAGCTTCCCAGTTTCGAGTTGGAGAGGATGAGACGGAGCATCTCCATGGCCCCAGGACAGCCCATTGGGTGAATAGGGCATCAGTCTGTGGGTTCCAGTCCCATCTCTGCCACTTGGCCTTTTAAAGGGAGGCAGGGCCAGGGGCCTTCCCCTTTCCTCATCTGTGAAGTGGGAGTCCAGTTCTGGCCCAGGACCCCTCACCGCTGGCTCAGGACAGGAGAGAACCCAAATACCAGAACACTTCCCAGGGAGGATTATCCTTACCGGCCTCACTTGATCCCCTTTATTGACTCTGTCATTCACGCCTGCATTTGTTCCTTCTGCTTCTTAGCACGCACTAGGTGCCCAGCTCTGTGTGAAGCGCTTCAGATATAATGTCTCTTCTAAGCCCTACCACAGCTCTATTGGGTGGGGGGGCGGTTATCCCCATTTTACAGATGAGCAAGCCAAGGTAGAGAGTGGGGGAGGCAGCTTGACCCCCAGGCTTGTGCTCGTAATCCCTGTGTATCCCTTGTAGCACCGTCTATGCCTTCTGACCTCTGACCTCTCCCAGTTTGAGTGGGGGCCGTCCCAAATATGGGGTGCTTTATCTCCCAGCTGCCTTGGTGCGCAGGAGAGGGGCTGGGGGTGTGAATCTTGGCTGTGCCTCCCTCACCTTCCCCGCTCCCCCGGAAGACGGGGAAATGTGGCTGCAGCTTCTTCTGAGGCAGTAGGCCTGTGGCAACGCACAAAGCCAGAGACAGGATAACTTACCCTTCCCTCCTCTTGAATTTTGCAAATGATGCCCTTTAACTCGCTGGTGAGATAAACAGTGCTTGTTGCAGAGGGGACCTTGCCCTACTGACTGCTGATTTTTCCCCTCTTTCTCCTCCCCTCTGCCTGGGCCTCCTTGGTTTTCTTACACCCCAAATCCTGTCTGGCCCTGATTGGGTTTCTTATCTCGGAAAGAGCCCCCCACACACACCTGCACGCACCAAGATATGCCCCACGGCGGGACCCGTCATGGCCCTCACGTCCACACACCTCAGACTCATTCCCTCTCCTCCCGGGGCCGCTGGAACCAGCCCTCCGGAGCCCATTTCTCTCTGTCCCAGACTCCAGACCATGCAGAGCCCAAGTCAGGCCCCTTTGGCTCTCGGCCCCTGATGTCTCATCAGATTCTTTTTTTGCTTTAAACATCTCTATTGGAGTATAATTGCTTTACAATGGTGTGTTAGTTTCTGCTATATAACAAAGTGAATCAGCTATACGTATACACATATCCCCATATCTCCTCCCTCTTGCGTCTCCCTCCCACCCTCCCCATCCCACCCCTCTAGGTGGTCACAAAGCACCGAGCTGATCTGGCCCATCTTCGTCTTCTCAACTAAATTCCTCTTCCCTCCTGTAATTGAATCGAGCTCCACATTGGTTTATTTGGCCCCAAACAAATGGCTCTCCCTCACAAATCCATTTTCCACCTCTCCCTGTCTCTGAAAACTCGCCAGCCAGCCTGAGCTCAGGTTGTTTTATTGTTGTTTTCTTTCCCAGGCTTTTAAAAATCATGTCTGTCCCAGCCGGAGTGAGCACCTCCCCTCCCCCTCGGCGCTGGCAGGCTCACCAGCGTGAATCACCATCCTCCACTCCGTCTCCCACAGGCCCCTGGAAGGGCCTCCAGGGCCTTCCATCGAAGGCCCATGCTGTGGATTTACCTCTCTGGATTTACCTCTCGCATCTTCTGCAAGGGTGTGTCAGCTGTTATCCCCTGGTGACGACAGGCAGGCTTTCTTCGCAGGCTCCAGTGCTGAGGCTGGTTATCTGAGGAACACTCCAGTCTGAGCCCCACTGGACCAGAAAAGTGGTCCCCTCCCAACTGTGACTTGTCGGTCTGGGGCCTCCTGGGGAGACACAGTGACTGCACTGTCTGCCTCTTTCCAGCCATGAGTAGGGCTAGATGGATGCTCGGGACTCTTGCCAAGGGGGTGGAGAGCTTTCTAATGCTGTGGGGGTCTGGAGTGTTCTTCCTAATGGCAGGTGTCAGAAGCTTCTAGAATGCTGAGCTCTTCAGAAGCTGCCTTCCGTATCTGTCAACATCTCCTTGGCCTCTTTTTCTCTTTCCTCCATCATTTGCCTGACGGCTTCCCAGTGGCTGGCGGGCTCCAGCGAGAACCTGAGGCATAGGCTGGCAGGCAGAAGTTACTCCACGTGGCATGGGGACATAGCACAGCAAAGGAGGAAGTCGGGGAACTCCACGTCCGTGGTCAGACAGCCCTGGACGCAGCCCTTTGAGCTCAGACAGACGCCCCCTCGGTGTCACATGCACCCTGGGAGTGCAGCCACCCCGGGCCTTGCTCTGAGCAGTGAGTTAGAGCATCCGACAAGGCATCAGGTACCTGGTCCCCTCCCCACTCTCTGTTTCCTGTTTCTGAAATTGAGGACCTGGGTCATAAGAGGGACCACATGCGGTTTGTGCTGAGCACCTACTGCACGCCAGGCACTGTTAGCCCCATCCTGGGCGCTGGCCAGTCCAGCAAGGAAGAAGGACCATACGCAAACAGAGAACAAAATGCACAGTAGGACGTAACGTCGATGACATCCAGGAAGAGGAGTGAGTCGGGTGATGGCAAACGCAAGGCCGGTACAGGTCGGCAGACCAGGCGGGAAGCCCTCGGCATCCTCCACCCCCGCAGTCTGTCCCTCTGCCCCTTTGCGGGGCAGCGACCAGGCTTGTGGGTCTGTATGTTTGCCTCAGTGACGCTGAGCCCAGGCCGCACTACACAGGGCCAGATCGGGGCTGCGTAGGTGCGTCTGCTGTTTGCCCAGCACCTGGTAGCCCCGGGCTGCTGTGCTTGTCCAGTTATTTTAATAGCACGTTTTGGTTTTTTGGACTAATGTAGGGGTCAGCAAACTAAGGCTCACACGCCAGCCCCGTCTTTGTAAATGAAGTTTCACTGGCATGCAACCATGCCCGCTCGTTTGCGCGTTGTCTGCGGCTGCTTGCACGCTGCAGTGGCAGAGCTGAGTAGCTGCAAAGCCAAAAATATTTACTATCTGACCCTTTACAGGGGAAGTGCGCATGGCCCTGGTCTAATCTGACCGTCAGCCCTCCCTTCTTGAGGCCTTTTAGGAACCTGCCCCTATTAACCCCTTTGCCCTTCTCAGCTGCTCTGGGACAAGAAATTAAACAAGTTTGTAAAGTAAAAGTTAAATAGGCTTTCAGTGGGAGGGGCCAGGGTCAAGGGCTTTCCCATGGGTGACAGGCAGAAGCTTAGTGCATGGGCTTCCTGGCGTCATTCTGTTTTGCCCGGGGGGTTCTTTTCTTCCTTCTGGATTCTCTGTAGAACGAATGCGCACAGCATCTCCTTGTTCAGGCCGCAGGAGCTGCATGGCGTTGCTGACACGCGACTTGCTGTGCTCTGAGCCCCCTGCTCTCCGAGTCTCTGTCCTTGGCCCCTAAGTGGTGGCATTGGCTCACATCCCATTCGTGCTCTGGTTCCTGAACCCATACAGGGGGCTGCTGCCACCATCCCGCCCCTTTTCCTAGAGATGCTGTCGGGGTACCAGGGACTTGTCTGGATGTTGAGTTGCCACCTTGTGCTTCTCCAGAGAGATGGGAAGAGACGGGGCCCTGCGGCCGTGATGCAGGCATGCGCATTGCTGCACCCTGACAGCCCCGAGCTGCTCTGTGGTCCATCTCCAATCTCCCTGGGATAGCTTCCTCTTGATGAGTCAGAAGTGGAAGGCAGTGTTGGTGGCTGTGGGCTGCTGCTTGGCACTTATAATAGGGGGGCCATCAGTGGAGAGTTTCTAAACCCCCGGCGACCAGAACCTTCTGCCTATCCACATGTGCCCCTTAAGATCCCTGCAGAACCTTACAAGCTCACTGGAAGTTCTCCCCATATTTGAAAGACCTGGCTTCTCCTTTTGCCTTCACGTCCTCCTTATTCCCGTCCACCTGCCCTCCACAGCCTCCAGTTAGGGCCACTTAGGTCACTGGAAGACTTGTGCCCTTAGCTTGAGATGTTAGAACAGGCCGTGTTAGTTTGGGAGAATGGTGTGGGCCTGATGAGAATCAACCGGAGATGATCTGGGTTCATGACATGCAGTCCTCCTTAGAGTTCTGAGCGGTAAAACGGATCCAAAAGAAATGACACTGAGGGACTTCCCTGGCAATCCAGCGGTTAAGACTCGGCGCTTCCAATGCAGGGGACGCGGGTTCGATACCTGGTTGGGAAACTAAGCTCCCACATGCCATGCGGCGTGGCAAAAAAAAAAAAAAATGACATTGAAGGGGCCCTTTCTGTGTATGTGTAGATGTGGCAGAGGAGGGGGCAGCCGCTGAGTGGAGGTGGTGAGGGCTGAGAAGTGGAGGGGCCACCCTTCATTCAGCCTTCTCAGGAGGCCTGGCCGTGACCTGGCGGCGGGCGGCATGAGGGGTGTGGCGAGGGGTATCTCCCTGCCCAGCACCCCGCACCCACCCTGGACAGGGGGTCTAGCTACCTGCCCCGTTTTTCATGGGAGCTAACCCCACCCTCTCCTGCCTCATAGAGACCTCAGGGATGTACAATCTAATCCAGTATCAGAGGGTTCCCAGTGTGGTGCTTAAGTGGAGGCCTGGGAGTGGCCCTTCTCTGAGTGGCAGCAGCAATGGGCGGAGCAAAAGGTATCAAGTTATAGACAAGTTTAACCCTGCCTGCAGACTTCCTGGATTCTCTCCACCTCCTCTCATATTTTCTGGAGTTACTATGGCGATATTGGGTACCGCGGAGATAATTGCAAGAAGCAAGACATGTGGCAGATGAATTCTTCTTTTTTTTTTTGCGGCACGCGGGTCTCTCACTGTTGTGGCCTCTCCAGTCGCGGAGCACAGGCTCCGGACGTGCAGGCTCAGCGGCCATGGCTCACGGGCCCAGCCACTCCGCGGCATGTGGGATCTTCCCGGACCGGGGCACGAACCCCTGTCCCCTGCATCGGCAGGCGGACTCTCAACCACTGCACCACCAGGAAAGCCCAGATTAATTCTTTAATCAGATTTAAGCCCACCAGAAAGAGGCTGGGTCTGGGAGAGTTTGGTTTTTTTTTTTTCTTTCTAATTTTTTTTCCTTCCTCTCAAACATTTCCTGTACTGAGAATAACGACACCAAAGGGTGTTAAATTCATTCTGAAGGTCCACCTCTGGCTGGCCACATTCTTGTAACGATTTCATTAGCCTGAATTATCCACTTTATTTTCTTGTAACGGGATTAGCTGTACTTGAGACCAGAGAGGGAAAAGGTGGCGGAGAGCGTCCACTGTGTATTCTATTAACTTACCCTGGCAGAGGCGTGGAACCAACCAGAATGAACGCCCCAGGCCAGAGGTTGCGTCTTGATGCTCTCCTTCCGAAAGGAAGAGGGAACGCGAGCTGTTCCACTGGGCTCGCTCGGCCCGAGGGAAGACACAGAGGCCTGGGTCTGGCTGACGGATGCCTCCTTGGGGACGATTTCTTCTAATTATCTTGCAACACTCGTAGTAGGACACATGGATAAGATGGAGAACTGCTTCTTTTCTCGGGGCTCCAAGAATCACAAAATCACGTCTGGCCCTCTTACTGGATCTCTTTGCTGGAAACCCCTGGGGTGCCCCCAGGAGAGGCAGCCCAGCCCAGCCTGCTCCTTGTCAGCTTCGACTTGACACATCGTAAGGGCTCGGAAGGTGTCACTCACTTGGCGCCAGTACAGATCCATATAAAGGACAAGGGCATTCCTGATAACAACTTCTACATGCCAGGAACCGTGGCATCAGCAGCCTTGTATGGCGGGCCGATTATTCCCATTTTACAGGTGACAGCACTGAGCCTCAGAAAGGTGACGTCAGGTGCAGGGCTGGGATCTGAACTCACATCTGACTCCAAACTTAGGTTCTTTCAGTAACATGTGACTTGACCCCCACTGTCAAAACTAGACTCCTGCAGCATTTCCCCACTTTGCATGGTCCCTGGCGAATTCGAGGTTTCACCTGAGTGTTCAAGGCAAAGGCCTTTCACCTTGAGGTGTGTGACTGTCTGTCTTCTTTTTCTCTTCCAAATTGTATTTTCCAACTGTGTTCCGTGGAATAACAGTGTCTTAGGAGGTGCTGGTAGGTTTTCTTGTTTGAGGGGAGGAGGGGTGCAGTGGCTGGATGAGTTTGAGAAATGCTGTGTCTTCCCTCTCGCTGTTCCAGGTAAATCCTCCCTGCATCAAATATCTTAAAGGGATTGACAAGGTCTGCAGCGGAGAAGCTTACTGAGATCTGTTTAGGCAGATGTCTCCCAAATTTATTTAATTTCAGAATGCTTTTTACATAGAATACCGAATAACATCTTTCAGGACAAGTTTGAGAAATGTTTTTTAAAAGTTACCTCTGGGGCTTCCCTGGTGGCGCAGTGGTTGAGAGTCTGCCTGCCGATGCAGGGGACGTGGGTTCGTGCCCCGGTCCGGGAAGATCCCACGTGCTGCGGAGCGGCTGGGCCTGTGAGCCATGGCCGCTGAGCCTGCGCGTCCGGAGCCTGTGCTCCGCAACGGGAGAGGCCACAGCAGCGAGAGGCCCGTGTACCACCAAAAAAAAAAAAAAAAAAAAAGTTACCTCTGATTTCAAAAATTTTTTTTCTGACGTGACCTGCCTGAGGAGTATACTTAGATTCAGCAGGCAGTGTTCAGCCTTCAGTTCTCCTGAAGCCCTGCAGCTGTGCACGGATGGCCCCCGTCTACTGTAGAGCAACAGTTAAGAGCACAGGCTTTAGAACTTCTTCAGGCCTAGGTTTGAGTTTTGGCTAATCCCTTAAACAGCTGGAGCCTCAGTTTCCCCATATGTAAATGTGTGCATGATCCATGCCTCACAGGACTGCTGAGGACGGCATGAGGTTACACATGAAATATACTTAGGACAATACCTGATCCGCTGAGTGCCTTCAAAGGGTGGGACTCTAAAACGTGCCTCCGACTGTCAGATGGGGAAGCAGTAGGAAATCATTACAGTTTCCGTTTCTATTTGTTTTATCTCATTCTTTTAAATGTTTTAAATATCTAAGGATGAACATATACAGTGAAACAGCAGTACATATGCACGTCACTTATCAATTAAAAGTGTACATATATTGGAGATGAATGCTCAAAACTGTTTTACTGAGGATGTGCACCAACCCTAGGGGGTTGAAAAATGAAAACCACCGGCTTATAATCAACAAGAAAGAGGCTGTGCCCCATGGAGGCCCGGGCACGTCTGGCCCGCCGTTCTTTCCCAGCACAGAGCACAGTGCCCACACATGGGACATGGTCAGGAAATAGTCGCCAAGTGAACGCAGGATCCATAATACCCGAATGACAAGGCACATTAAAATTCCTACCATGCTTCATGTCTGGGGCTGGGTCCTGGAGAATGGTGAGGGGCAATTCATTCAGTGCACGTGTAGCCAGCCACGAAGGTGTCCACGCCTGGTTAGACGCTGCAGGGCAAATGTGATGGGAGAACCCTCTCTGTCCTCAAGGAGCTTAGAATCCCACATTCCGTGAACATAGACAACCAAGGGGGCCGACAGGCTGCAGGGGGCCAGGAAGGAGAGGGCGGGGCCCCAATCTGGGGTAATAAGGAGGGGAGGAAATTCCATCACTTTGGAAGTAGACCAGCCCTTCTGATCTCTTAGAATTGAATCAGAACGGAACTTGCATGTGCAGATGCTACAGGCGAGTCATCTGGTATCTTTGGCAACACAGTGTTGAAAATGTTTTGACTTTGGTACCAATATTTAAAATCCCGTTTCTTAAAAGAATCTGGATTGCAGGGCTTTCTTTAGAGGAAAGATCTGCCAGCCCTGGGCCTAGCTGGCTGTTCAGGCTGGGCCTGAGGGGTCCCTGCCTGCTCGAGTGGAACAGTGGTCCTCAGCCTGGGGCAGGATCACCGTCACCTGTTACAGGTGAGCTTGTTACCACATGGACTGCTGGGTCTCCCCCAGAGCTTCCGATTCAGAAAGAGGGGAGTGGGCTGAGACTTTGCATTTCTGACAAGCTCCTGGATGACACTGATGCTACAGGTCCAAGAAGCGCCCAGAGCTGGGGGCATTTCTGCCAACTTGGCCCCAGCTCTCTTGGTTCCCTCCTATCATGTGTCTGGCCCCAGAGGTCTTTACTTGGGGACCAGTGTTTTGTCCCCTGCATTATCCTGGCTCTGGCACGTCTCAAGATGTTTTTGTACGGCTTCCTCCCTCCCTCCCCCTCTCTCTCTCAATCTCTCTCTCTCTCTCTCTCTCTCTCTCATCAGTCCAGCCTGGAAATGACTCAGCCAGGGTCACACGGCAGGTGAGGGCAGCGCCACTACAGGAAGCCTCTATTTTCCAGCGCCAGGTCCCCTCCCCGCCGAGCCTCTCAGGCGAGTCTGGGCTCTGCCTGGAGCTCGGGCCCAGACTCTGATTCAGAGATAACATTTAACTGCTCATCCCCGGGACTCCTCATCTAGAAAACAAGAGGGTCACGCTTGCCTGCAGAGGACCCTATGAAAGGCTATTGAGAAAAGCTAAGCACTGTCCTCCACACCTCCTCTCTCCCTTTCGTGGAAACCAGGCCATTCTTCAGCCTCCAAGAGGCAAAAATGAAAGGAATAGTGCGCCAGTGGTGATAAGGTAACCTTTCTACATCCAGTTCTCACCGTGATGAGCCGTGCGTAATTGGAAAAGTTCAATCTGAAAGGTACTCTGTAAAAAGCGAGAGAGAACAAAAGAGGAAGAAACTCTGAGCTTAAATATACCTCCATGAAAGGGCTCCCAAAGCCACCGTCCCCTCCCCACGTCCCCCGGGCGGAGTAGAGACGCGATCCGGGGTCAATGCACAGCTCACTTGTGTAACCTTCTGGGGGAGCAGCTGCCACAGGGGGAGCCTCGCTGAGACTCCCCACTCCTGTCTGCAGCTCCGCCAGGGCTGTCTGGAGGGAAGATGTCTTTTCTCTCCTACGCAGCAGGGCAGGAGTCTGAACCCCGTTGTCTCGGCGCTAGTTCCTTGGTGAGTAATCCAGCCGGCCCCCTTTTGGCTGGCTCTTACTCTGCCTGCGATTGAAGGAATCGTTGCAGGTACTTTGGAAGGAGCCCCTGGGGGCCAAACACTCCTTGTAATAGCGTGTGGTTGTAGAACATGAGACAGTGTCCTGAGGACAGAAGGACTGGGTGTTCCGGCCCCGGACGTGCCGGTGCCATCGCCATAGCGTATGCATCGTGTGAGACGATTCGGGTGAAGGACGGAGACCTGGCGCTTCGGGAGGACTCGGGCAATGTCAAGTGCGTGTTTCCATGAATGTTTGTAGAGTGTTTTCTGTGGGCTAGGCACAGGCCTAGGGTCTGCAGACACAACAGAGACTAGACTCTGCCGTCTTAGAGTGTTCTTTGTGTCTCTAGAAGAGGGAGGGAAAGACAAATAAGTAAACAAGCCATTCCAGACGGTGCTCAGATGTGACAGCGTGGCTGGTGGCGCGGGGAAGCGACGTTAGATAAGGTGGCAGTGGAAGGCCTCCTTGAGAAGGTGGCATTCGAGCTGAGATTGAATGACAAGAGGGCCTGTGGTGGGAACGGCTAGGCATGGAGAGTTCTGGATTACGGGAAGAGCAAGGTCATAGGTCCTGGCCTACGTTGGGTGGCTTCATGAGCAGGAGGAGAGCCAGTGTGGTTGGATTAGCCTCCGTCTCCCCGTTTGTGAGGCTGGAGGATGGGACGAGGCAGCCTTGACCAAAGCTTTTGCTTTGTATACATTCCAGGAGTGGGAGGTTTGGATGATGGGTCCTGTTGCCCAGCCTCCCCGCGCTGCAGAAACCACCTGTCGTCGATGGAGGGGTGGGTTTGTCTCTAGGTGTCCTTTTGTCTGTGGGGCAGCAGGGGGCTCACTACCTGCCTGTAGCTCTTCCCTACCAGCCAAGGGTCCCTAAAGACAAAGCTGATGTCTGGCCCACCGTTGCCTCCCCTAAGCACCTTGCACACAGATCCCTTTGGCCAATTATTAATAGACAAGACAGACCACACAAACTTCCAGTGAGCAAAGCACAAGTTCAGGGACAAACTGCCCACTTGGAGTCCAGCTTGGCTCATTCCCACCTGTGGGGCCTTGGACAAGTCACTTCACCCCCGTCGTAGGTAATGACTCGGGGTGACCTTGGAGAAATCACATAACTTCTTTGAGCCTCAGTTTTCTCCATCTATAAAATGGGAATAGCATGCCTAGGTCATAAGGCTGTTGTAAGATCATGTATAGCCGATTTTTTTTTTTTTTTTTGCGGCACGCGGGCCTCTCACTGTTGTGGCCTCTCCCGTTGCGGAGCACAGGCTCCGGACGCGCAGGCTCATGGCCATGGCTCACGGGCCCAGCCGCTTCATGGCATGTGGGATCTTCCTGGACCAGGGCACGAACCCATGTCCCCTGCATCGGCAGGCAGACTCTCAACCACTGTGCCACCAGGGAAGCCCGTAGCCAATATTTAACACACCGTGGGGCACGTGGCACTGAGAAGGACGGAGGGGATAATGGATATTACGTGTGTGTGTGTGTGTGTTAGAAAATTGGTGGTGGTATATGGGAAAGGCTTTTTGATGCCAAGAGATTTAGCCCTTTTTTCTTACTCCAGAAGGAACAGAAAGAAGCCTGTAGTTTATTCTTATCACAAAACCACCCCTTTATCTCATTGTTCACACCACACTGTTATGGCAGCTGATTTTTTTTTTTCCCCCTTAGCAGTGCCTTGAGTGCAGGTGTAGAGAAGTCAGGCCAACAGACTTCCCCACGTGACTCAGCACTTCTGCTGGGACTCTGGTTCCTCCAGCGGATCCAAATAGAGTGATAAGGACTTGTGTCCAGGGAGCAGGGGGCCCTAGGCTCCTTGGGGTGGGCCCGACCCCTACTTGGTGTCAGCGTGCGGGCTAGAAGGTTAGGCCGACCTCCCAGCCTGCCCATTAAACCCCCAAACCCAGGCATCAGCACAGCTGCACAATCATCAGGTTCGGCATCTCTGGAGGCCTCTCTCTTGTCTCCCCCTCACTTCCTCGTCCCCACCGCACCCCACCCCATCCCATCACTTCAGTCAAGGAGGAGAGAGAGGATGGTTCATCCCTTTCAGTAGCAGAGCCAACCCCCCCACCCCGCCATCCAGCAGCTGCCATCCAGGGCTGTGGCAGGTCCAGTCAGAGGGCGCCAGGGGAGGGGATCCCCTCACGCACGCAAGACACACACACACACGTATTGTGTCTGCGATCAGGCCTGTGTGCCAACGTGATTTGCATGCCTGGACTTGTTTAGGAGGCCCAGGCATAATTGGCTTGCCTCGCTCCACACCTTGGTGTGCCCTCCCCACCTCCTCTTCCTCTTCCCCCTCCCACCCCCACTGCACCTCGAAAGAAATTAAAAATGTGACAACAAACTCCAGTTGTCAAACACCCACGGATCCCCACCAGTCACGTGCTCCTGGCGCGGCGGAGCGGGGTGGGGCTGCAGCGTGGAGGAGTAATTGGTGAACCCGAGGTGAATGAAATAATTGGAAAAGTGAGGTGTGAGTTTGTCACTGAAGTGTGAGCATAGTGGGGGAGGGAAGGAGGGCCATGTTTAAAAGCCCCGTATGTCCTCTTTATTCACAGCTTCTGATACAGTAATTGCTATTTTGTGGTTTCTATTATCTACACAGTGGGGAGCATCCGTGTCTCCTTCCCAAGTGGTAGAGTCTGGCTGGCGGGGGGGTGTGTTGGTTCCTGGGTGCCATGTCATCTTCCTCCCTCTCCAGTCCCTGGCGGCTCTGCCCAGCCATGCCCAGGCCTCTTCTCCCAGGTGACACGCAGAACTTCCTGCAAAAGCCGCTCTTAAAAATGGCTCCGTGGGCTTCCCTAGTGGAGCAGTGGTTGAGAGTCCGCCTGCCGATGCAGGGGACACGGGTTCGTGCCCCGGTCCGGGAAGATCCCACATGCCGCGGAGCGGCTGGGCCCGTGAGCCATGGCCGCTGAGCCTGCACATCCGGAGCCTGTGCTCCGCAACAGGAGAGGCCACAACAGTGAGAGGCCCGCGTACCACAAAAAAAAAAAAGAAAAGAAAAGAAATGGCTCCGTGGGCTTTGCTGTCAGATGAGAACTTCAATAATGGCTGGTATTTATATATCGCTTATCTCCAAGGAGCTAAAGGTACTTCATCGATTGCCCCGCCCCAACCTTTTTTTTTCTTTTTAATTCTCTTTTGATATCTCTCTGAGATCATTAGTATCGGCTTTATTTTCTCCCACACAGTAGTTACACAAGCAACGGAAGCCGTCCTTCCTGAGCCGGGAGGGAAAGCTCACCTGAGTTTCGAGTCCCGGGCCGTGGGGCTTGGGCAGGTCACTTGGCCTCTTCAGCCCTTGGTTTTCTCATCTGTAAAAATAGGAGGCAGTGACTCTTACCCCACAATTGTTGTACCTAGAGACGGTATATTTAAAAGGCCTAGCACGCCACAGGCACTCTGTCATTGGTCACTGGGGTGACAGCCACAGTGACGGTCTTAAAGCTCCAGCCATTCATTCCGAGGCTTCACGGGAATCGGGAAGTTCTTTCTAAGGTCTAACCCTAATCTTCAGCTGCTCTGGAAGCCCTCGCTCTCTCGTGTCTGGAGGAATGGTGGGATTTTTTAAGCTCCTAGGGTCTTGGGACACAGCATTTCCTTGGCCATGCAGATGTCTGTCTGGACACCCCAGATGGGCAGTGACCTCCCCCACGGCCCCCCAGCTCCCTGGTCCCCACCCTCACTCCCTCGTGGATCAAGGATGCCCCTCCATCCTGGCTTTTCCCTGCCAAGCCCCCAAATGCCACTTCTCCAGGCCACGTAAGCATGGCTCCTCAGCTTCTCTCATCAGCTTTTTTTCTCCACCTTTTAATTATTTTCCTCGCCTTTCTCCGGACCCTCAGCTGCTTACCATGCATAGAGCGTCCACAGCTTGCAGCGTGCTGCAGAGAGGGAGGAATTAACCTCACCAGTCTCTCCCTCTCTCGGTCTCTCATGCGTACACATACGGGTGAGGTCCCCAGAAATGAGCCACGGCTAAGAAGAACTGGGCAGCATCAAGGGACGGCATCTGCCCCTGTGGGCAGAGGCAGGGGGTTTGCACCCGGTGCAGGCAGGAGGGACCGGGTCTGAGTCGGCCTCCCTTGCCCTGGGATCTCGGGCAAGTCACTGGACCCCTCAGAGCCTGCACAGCGCAATCCTCTCCATCCCCGTACATGGCCTGCCTTCTTCAGGCCAGACAGGGCCAAGCCTCAGAATGAAAGCCCCGCTCCGGAAAGTGGCTGGTCCCCTCCAGATAACTGAAGCGGGTGAAACATCCTGCAGCGCAGAGAGAGCTCCTCCGGCTTCGCATCAGACACTCCCAGGTTCACACTCTGGCCCTGCCACCTACTCGCAAGAACCGCTACCTCCCTGAGCCTCAGTTTCCTCATCTGAAAATGGGGGCGGTGAGACCAATAATACTTAACATTTGTGCTCTTCGTATGTACTCCGTGGTCTGGTTCGTGGAATCCTCATCACCACCCTCTGAGCGTAGGTGTGATATCCCAATGGTCGTGTCCCCCTTCCAGGGCTGCTGTTTCTTCGTTCCAGAACTACCTCCAGGCGTCCACTCTAAACCAGGCCTGGGGCACCTTGCTGCAGATCCTGTGATGGGCAAGATAGATGTGGTTTCCACTCTCGCAGAGCTGACTTCCAGCCCCAGGGGAAGGCAGAGCGTTACCCAGGCGTCCACACCACAGCGCCCTGAAGCACGGTGGGCCCTGACTGCGGGGGGGGACATGCATCCCCACCCAGAGCAGATCAGCCAAGGCTGCTCACGGAAGCCGAGGCCTGAGAGCCTGGAGGCTGGGGCAGGGGTGGAGAGTCAGGCGGAGAGACCGGCACACCCCATAGGTTGTCTGTGGCCGTGTCTGTCCAGCACCCAGCATGACCCAGACACACAGCGGGTGCTCGGCAAGGCCTCCCTGTGCCCTTCAGCCTCCTCAGACCAGGTCTGAATCCGTCAGATACACTGTCCTCACAGTCCCCGTGACTCTCTGAAGAACTTGGTGCCAAAGCGCCATTTATGTTTACCCGAAGGAGGCTGCAAGAAAATACATGCGTCCCCTGCCCTCCGTGTCCAAGGCCAGCCTTGACAGAGGCTGCGGGGCTTCGCTGAAAAAAGAGGCAGCGTGTCTGTCATGGGGCGTGTCGGCCTTTAGGTGGCAGAATAAAGCAGGGTTTGTGAGCAGGACTCCGTTGGGTTCTCCCACCTCACCTTCGTGCTTGTCCCCACCTGCCCAGCCTTTGGGCCGCTCCAGGTGGGCCACGAGCCTCAGCCGGGGGCTGGGATGACTGACAGGCCTCCACTGCCCATCCTCTGCAGCCCCTCCCCTCCCGGGAGGCTGGCCGTGGCTCCAGCAGCCCGGTTTCCGTGGCTTGCTCAGAGAGGCTCCAGGAGCGGGAGCGGAGCTGCCGGGGAGAGTGCCGAGGAGACGTGCAGATTCATTTTGAGGCTTCATAATGCCGCATTTACACACCGCCCTGCCTCCAGAAATTGGGCTGGCAGATGCCTGGTCATGCTGGCAGGGTTGCGGGTTAACTCCACAGATTTAGCTTAGATCATTTCACGAGAGCTCACGGCCTTTACCGTGCCTTTTGCCCTATCGGTCTCTGGCCCCGAGGCATCCTGCACCATCGTGTGTAGGTGCGTGTGCCCGGGTGCCCGCAAGTGTGCGTAGATTTTCAAATAAAGTAATACCTCTTTTCAGATGCCGCGCACATTAAATATTTATCGGCAGCAATTTGTGCGTATATGTTTGATAAATGGACCTGAGGGTGGGCTGGGGGCAGGGGCGTGAGACAGGAAAGCAAGGGAGGCCCGATCCTTTTGTCCGGGAATTTCTCAAAGGTTTATCCACGGGGAGAGGGGTCACTGGGGAGATGGTTGGAGGCCGTGTTTACCTGTTTGATCCCTGTTGGCGGGGAGGGGGAACACCTGACTTTTCTCCTCCAAAGTCAGCTTTGCCTGACTTTGGCTTAGCAGGTATCAAAACCCTGAGGCAGGAGGAGTGGGGTTTAGAGGGCGCGGCTGTGTGGCATTCAAGCGCCAAGCGCTGAAGAACCATCCCAGGTCCCAGATCTGGGAGAAGGGACTCACCCTGCTTACTCAGTCAGATTCGTGGGGGTCCGTGGGGAGTCTGTGCTAACCCCGAGTCCGGGGCCCTGGCCTGGCCAGTGCCTCCCCAGCCCAGCCCTGCGTGCACGGGGCTGCATCCGCCTTGCTGAATATTCATTCACCCCACGCCCTCACCCCCGGGAGGACCGGTGTGCCTGCCCGCCCGAAAGAGAGGAACGGAGAATTCTCCGTCCCCAGAGGAACGGCATCCCCAGTCTGATGGTTCCCTCCCTGCCGGCGTGATGGCCAGGCCCGGAGGGAGAAGGCCACCCACGCCCCCAGGACACGTGCTGTCCAGTGGGGAGCTGACACTGACATGAGTGTTCGTGCACGTGGCTGTGCACACATACCCCCCATGTGCATCTGCGGGCACTCCTCTCTTCTAACTGGAAAGGGTTAGCGGGTGAGAATCGGTCCTGCCTCCCGCCGCCCCCTTTGCAGGCCTCGATTCTGAAACTCCTGTGTTTTTATTCCCAGCACCTTCGGGGAGCTGAAGACAGTCCGCCTGCCGAAGAAGATGACGGGGATGGGCACGCACAGAGGGTTCGGCTTCGTCGACTTCCTCACCAAGCAGGACGCGAAGGTGAGACCAGGGCCCGTCCCTCCCGGCCTCTCCTTTCTGGGTCCTTTGTGGGAGAAGCAGCACGGCCTCTTCACAGACGTGGGCGCGTCCCCCGCTCCCCATTCAGGTTTTCTCTCCCCTCCTCTCTCAGCCCTGCTAATTTGCACAGCGTCCTTCTAAGAAAAGACCACGGGCCTTGTGTTTGGAGGAAGGGGCAGTTCTGTGTCCCGGGCCGCTCCAGGTCAGACAGAAAGCGTGGGAGATGCTGTGCAGAGTGGAGGGGAACCAGGGGACAGCGCTCGGAGGGGAGGCCGCCAGGCACCCCAGTGGGAACCCGCGGGGACAGCTCTTTCCCCTCTCCTTCCTGCTGGTGCCTGGGGCTTCTGTTCTGTGCTGATTTCAGGTATGCTCAGGCCAGGCAAGCGCTGCTGTGTGTAAGCACGTGTACGGAATTCCTTGGAGACAGAACCACCGTTTATTTTTGAAGCAAGGCAGCCTCTCCGGGTGTGGGCTTGGTGCAGTAGGTCCTGGGTCCTCGTCCTCCGCGGCAGCAGACAAGGGGCAGAGGCTGTGTGACTGGGGTTCTGGTTGCGTCCGTGGTTGTTGCTCTCACAGTCCCAGGTCAGGATCCTGGGGGGAGGGGGCCATGGCGCTGTCTTCGTGGGCTCCCTCCGAGAGCCTGTGCCACAGGCAGCCTTCCCCCGTCCTGGCCTGTCTTCCCTTGAGGGTGCAGTGAAGCAAGGGGCACGTGTCACTAATGGCTGGGATCCCCTCCGCCTCTGAGGAGGCATCTTCAGAAAAGCGGAGTATTTGTTGGAATCATACTCTTGGCCTGCAGCAAATTGGCGTTGCCAGAGGCCCTGTGGGTGGAGCTGAAGGTGTCATCTCAGGGACACAGCTGTGGCCTTTGTGGGCCCTGGGAACACGCACAGGCAGAGAGGGTGCCCCAGGACTTCAGCAGGCCTGCCAGCCACCTTTGTCTCAGCGTCTTGAACTCAAGTGCATGCTTTGTTGACACGTGGCCATGTCTGTCCAGACATCTGCGCCTCTTTCTTCTCGGCTGGCAGTCTTCCCCTCGCCTCCTGTCAGGACAGGAGGGACCGCAACCCCTGCGTGCAGCCGGCCCACGGCCTTGACGCTCACCAGCAAGGCAGGCACCTGCGGGGGTCCCCCCCCGCCACTGGCTGAGAGAGAAGCCAGGGAACAGCCGTCCAGAGCACTGCACTTACTGCTGGCTGCTTGGCTTTCCCAGCCCTGCCCTGTGCCTCAGTCTCCTCATCTGTAAAATGGGAATGATGACAGGTCCCACGCCCACAGGGTGAAGGCAGATGGTGACACGGGTCCTGGCACACGGTGCTCGAGATGAGTGAGCTATTTCCTCCTCGTTCCCACCAGCCCAGGTCCCTTCAGAGCCCCCAGCCCTCCATCTGTGGACAGAGAAGAGAGGGGTGCAGGCAGCGCTTTCTCCACTGCGTCCGTCTAGCCCTGAGCTTCTGTGAGTGTGTAGGACCATTGTCATCTGTTTTATGTCAGGGTTCCTGTGTGAGACTGCGAATAGGGGATAAATGAAGGGGGATTCATTCCCTGCCCCAAGAAACATCTCTTATTAAGGGCCAGTTCAAGGGCTAGCTGTTAGAGCACAGACTCTGCAGCCAGAATCCTAGCACTTACCTGCTATGTGACCTTGGGCAGGTGACTTACTTTCTACGTGCCTCAGTTTCCCCCCTTATAAAACGGTAATAGAATTTCCCTCACCGAATCGTTGTGAGGCTGGGATGAGATGATAGTCTTAGAACGGGATCTGGCCTCCGTGAGCTCCATCTGTTAGCTGTGACGAGGAGGATGGTGATGGTGGTGATCTAAGAAAAAGGGAAGGAGCAGAGAGAAAAGTTGTCCACGCCCCTCCAACTAGAAGCTTCTTCCACGCGGCAGCCTCCCTCCAGAGCTTGAAGTCAGAATTAACGTGGCTCTCGGGACCCAGAGGGCTGGACCAGGCATGGACTGCCAGCCTTGAAATTCCACGCTCCCATTGCCAGGATGCAGTCAATATAGCTTTGGTTCCCTGGGGTCACTGGAACGGGGCGTGGGGGGGTAGATTCTCAGGTAGCCGGGCAGTGCCAGTGCCTGCTTGGCTAGCGCCTGGCACCGGAGGCCAGGCTGCAAATGTTCTTTGCAGAGCCTAGCACAGCCTTCTGCTGACTGGTGGAGGTGGCTCCTCCCCTCCGTCCCTTCCATCCTGGGCTCCAGGAAGAGAAAGGGCAGCCGAGGACAGCGAGGGCTCGACCCACACCCCCTCCGGGACTGGCTCTTGCGGCCCCTCGCCTCCGACAGGCGGCAGCCTGGCTCCGGAGCTGTCCCGGCCCCGCCATCCCCGCCTCTCACCGCACCAGGACGGGCCCTTTGTGCCGCCGCTGAGCGAGCTGGTCTCCCATGAAGTCTGAGCCCACCGGGAGCGCACCTCTCCTGCAAAGATCCCTTTGCTCTTTTTGCTTCCCGGAGAAGCTGCCGTGACTTCTCCTTCTCCTTCTCCCTGTCTGTCTGAAGAACTTTATTGTCCCCCGAGTGGAACATTTAGCGCTCTCCACTGAGCCATAGAGCCGTGCGCGCTGCATGTTGGTGAATAGAATTCTGAATATTGTAAATATCTGGTTAGCTCGAGGGCGGGCGTGAGTTTGAAGAGGGAAAGCAATGCTGGAAGGAGACATTGAGTTAGAAACCCCCAGAGACCTTTTTTTCATTTCGAAAGAAGGAACTCGTGGGAATCCCAGGGCTGGTAGGGGAACCTCCAGGACCCCCAGTTTCTCAGGACAAGCGCCGCCCACCCCCAGCGGTTCTCCCTTTGAAACGCTTCAGGAAAGAAGACCTGCTTTAGAAATCCTTCCCGGGGCTTGACTGAACCCTGACCACTCGGCTCCCTCACCGAGGGCTTCACCCCCGTTTCCTGCCGTGGGGCGTCCTCCAGGAAGATAGTGGTCAGTAAGTCTTGTGGCATCAGCAGCGCTGGAACCTGGAGGTGTAAGCCTCCTGTGCCCCGGGGTGCCAGGCGGTCCTCAAGAGGGTAGAAGAGGAGACAGGGAGGAAAAGATGAGGGGAATGGACACATATTAGGGGGAGGAGGCAGGGAGGGAGCACAGGCTGATTGTAGAACCTTGGGTCTGGAAAGCAGTGGAGAAACTAGCAGTTTCCAGGCTGGGCTGTGAACCCGGGGATGTGACTCACAGCACGGTACTCTTTCCTGGGCACCAACCAGTCCACTTTGCCAGCTGGCTGAGGAGAGAATTAGGCACCCTGGTTGGTCCCTGGAGGCATCTGCTCAGCACCCCCATCTCTCTCTGGGCCCCAAGCATGGGTCATCTGCGTCCTCCCCGCCCCCAGGGACCCTGAGTCTTCCGACCTTGCTCCATGACCCCGTGTTCCACCCCGCACATCCTCGGGAACTCCGTCATCCGTCAGGCCCCTCTGGGTCAAGCACACACCCCAAACAGGGAAGAGAATCCTAGCGCAAGGCTCCACGAAGAGCTCAGGGTAACCAGGCAACTGATGACAATAGCCAGAGGCTCCCGCGACCGGCCGAGCTGGCTTTGTGTGTGACATGTACACCGTACACGCATTGTCTCGTCCCAACCTGCAGCAGCCCCGGACTCAGCTGGAGATTTGCATAACTCCCTCCCCGGTTTCTCCAGGCGCTTGTTAAGCTCCGTGTGTGCAGGGTCCTGGGAACCAATGGGAAGCCGGGACCTGGCTCTGTTGCTGAGATGCTAAACCAGGGGTGGGACCTGGCCGTCAGCCCCTGTCATGGGCTCCGTGAGCTGGCATGTTCTCCCAACCTAGGGCGTTTCATCAGCCCCCGATGTCCCAGGCATGAATGGCAGTCCCTCTGAAAGGGCTGCTGTTATTATTATCTAAACCTCCAAGTGTGACGAGCCCACATTTCTCAAAGAACCTTCTCCCACGTGCTGGAGGGAAGCAGGGACAAAGGTCGATGAGGGCAGACAGGAAGTCCCAGATGCGGTGGTCTTCCCCGGTGGCCTGGGTCTGCGCTTGTGTGTAGGGATGTTTGTAGTGTCTTAGGTGCCACGTGGTTCTCTGGGCCCTGATGATGTTTCTGGAAGGGCAGCCTCTTGGCATCAGTAAAAAACCATCAACTTCTAAAAGCCCGTCTTCGGCAGGGGCGGCGCTGGGCATTTGTACCATCAGTGGTAGGAAGCCATTTGACAGATGGGTAAACTGAGGTTCGAAGGGATGGCGCCACTTGCCAGAGCTGGGAAACCCCACGTGTCGATCTGATCCCAAAGTCCACGGATTAGCACTTCCTCCCTTCATTCACGTATTCACTTAAACTGAGTGCCAGCTGCGGCCAAACCGTGCGCCAGCCCCCTTCTCTCTACACCACACCCCTCACCTCTCACCCATCCCCAGCAACTCACCAATTAGACATTTTGGAGGAAGGCCAAGAGGTTGGCCCTTAAAACATCTCCTGGGAACAAGCCCAGGATGAAATCAGCTCCTCTGGGGCCCCCAGAGGAGGAGTGGGCATTCCTTTAGGGGCCTCCGGAGCCGCACACTGTCTCCTGCCAACCCTCCCAAGCCTTGGAGGCAGCAGCTTTCTACCTGGGCAGGTGACCTGGGATTCCCAACCAGCTGTGCCCGTGCCCATTGGCCAAGAGGCCACCAGTAGTCATTGGGATTCCATTTAGAAGCCACCACCTCCTCTGTCTTTACTTGGACTGGCTGGTCACGGAGGAAGAAGGGAAAGAAGGCAAAGAGCAGACTTGCAGCCCGGAAACCAGAACATTCTTCCCCCTCCCCATGAATGTGCCTTTAATTTCTCCCTTCCCCGAGCCCACCGAGCCTTTGTACTTTTGCAGTTGCAGCTGTTTTTATTTGCCGCCGCTGCTGTTGTTTTAAAAGGTCTGTTTTCACATGGAATGTTATCCAATTAGCAGAGCAATGTGTTGGCTTAAATAAACACTTGGGGGGAGCCGGCAGTAGGGAGATGGGATGGCGGTCGGCGTTGGCAGGCAGCGCTCTTCTCACTGGTAAACAACCGCAGCTTTTAACTGGGGAGTCGTGCCAGTTAACGGCTCCGTTCTCGCTTCTCACTTTTGTATGGTGCCGGGGCAGAGGGGGGCGTGGACGCAGCCCCAGGCCCACCCCGGTTGGGGTAATGCTGAGAGTTTCGTAGGGGGGTCCCATCAGGCCTCTCCGCACCCATGGCCTTCGCCTTGCAGATTCCGCTGAAACAAGACCAGTGGTGGGAAGAGGTGACGATGAGCAAGACAGAGCTTCTTAAGGCAGGGACAGCCGCCTCCTCGCTGGGTGCCCAGCCGCGGTGCAGGCGCCATAAACGGCGATCGCCATCAGACTAGCGACGGACGGCGTGCACTCTCCACACACAGACACACACACACGTTTGCTTATCTGAGTGCAAGGAGGGCATAGAGTACAGCCTCCCCGGGGGCCCCGAGGGTGTGCAGCCAGGGTCTGAAGGGGACACGGCCCCATGGAAATGAAGACTCCGTGGGCTGTGTTCTCCCTAGACAGCCCGTGTTCTAGAAAGGCAGGGCGGCACAGTGGTTAGCAGCATGGCCCGTGGAGTCAGAGCCGCCTCCTTCCGTCTGCGTGAACGTGGGCAAGGCGCTTCATGTCCCCACACCCCAGGCTGCTCAGGCCCACAACCGGAAATGATCTGCGCTTTGAGGCAGCCATGAAGATTAAGTGGAAAGCTGCGTGCCAAGCCCTCACCACAGGCCGCGGCACAGGGCACCAAAGGAGCAGAGGCAGGGGAGTGTCCCGGGCCCCGCGGGGCAGAGGCGCTCTGCTTTGAAGCCGAGGTATCAGTTGCTTTTTGTCTCCTGAAATGTTAACTGGACACAAATGCAGGAATTGGGGCGCTATCCCCACTTGTCTGTGTTAGGGGTGTGCACTCGTGCTTGTGTTTTAATTGCAGGTTTTGCATAGTTCCTATCATCAGGGCCCAGGGGTAAAGGGAAACGTGTTTGAATCCTGAGCCTTGCATTTCAAGGCATGGATTCGGGCTCAGCCAACACATTTATGGGCTGAGAACCCGGGATCAGGACAAGCCACCCTCCTCAGGCTAGCAGATGTGCCCCCCTCATCTCTGGGGTATGAGCAGCCCCGCAGTGTGCCCATCTGCTGGCTGCATCCCTCTCTCCCTCCGTGTGCCCTGAGGCCTGCCCAGCCCCTGTGGGGTCAGAGTGGGAGGCCACGGAGCTCCACTGCTCTGAGAAGGCCTCAGGTTCAGATGTCCTCGTTTCAGATTTATTCAGCAATCAGGACCAGTTCCCCAGGAAAAGGTAACCAGCCCAGCTGAGCTGGACAGCCTTCCTCCTTCCCAGCAGCACTAAGTAATCAGCATTTTAAAACTTAACTACTGGGAATTCCCTGGCGGTCCAGTGGTTAGATCTCCACGCTTTCACTGCCAAGGGCCCGGGTTCAATCCCTGGTCAGGGAACTAAGATCCCACAAGACGTGCAGTGCGGCCAAAAAAATAAATACATAAACTAAACTACCAAGGACAACATCACAGGTCCCGGGAATCAGGCCCTGCCCGCCTGCCGGGCGCTGGGTTAAATGAATAGTCATTATCTTATGTATTCTCAGCACCAAGAAGGTTGAAGCACCTCCACTTTGTAGTTGAGAAAGTGAATACTCAAAAGGGTCTCGCCAGATCAAAGCCAGAAAGCACACGACTGTGCTTTGCAACCCCCTGTGGAGCCCAAGGCCATTACTGGGCCCCACGGCCTCTTTGCCTTGTCACTTCTGGCCCTTGGCTACCTGGGTTGGCCCTCTTTTCCTAGTAGTTCTTTACTCTCTCCCCGAGATCAGAGGTGGTACGTCACCTTCCTGTCCCCTAGTTTAGTCCCCTCATTTTGGCCCATAGTAGGTCCTCCAGGGATGTTGAGTTGAATTGGATTGAGCTGAGTGGATGGATGAGTGCAAGGAAAAGACATCTATTCATCTGAAAGCTTTTAGACACCACAGCCCGGAAAACCAGTCCCTGGGTGTTTCTCTTAGAAACTTGCCCTCAGCTCCACGGCATCGTAAGTCGGAGGGGCCCAAGGTGCTGAGTGGAGGCCCACAGTTGAAGTTATCGGTATTGTGCAAAGAGCCCCACTTTTTCTGAGGACCAGCTCTTCCCCAGTGTAGGCCAGAGGTGGCTGGAAGGTTTGCTGGGAGCTCACTTACAGGAGTCCGGGAGCATTGGTACAGGGACAAAAGTGATCCCCCGCTCAGAGCACAGCATGCTGTCCACAGGGAGACGATACAAAACATCCCAGGGCAGCAGACTGTCCTCCCAGAAATCATAGGCCTCTGTTTTTCAACCCCCTCGGCAGAGAAGGAGCCGAGCCCCCAGCAGGCCCAGCTGGACCAGTGCTCCCTTACCCTGGGCTTGGCTGCTGTGCTCTGAGCCACGTGGTCGTTCTTGGCCACACTTCCTCCAGGATTCAGGGGCACAGATGGTTTAGGACAGGTTGGCGTCGTCCGTGTTCAGGTGGATTTGGCATCTCCCGAGAGATGCAGCCCTCCCACTCGGCAAGAGACAGCAGAGGGGCTGAGAGATGCCCTGGACGTCTCAGGACAGGAGGCCTGGCCTTAGCCCGGCCCGGGAGCCATGGCCCTTGGGACGGGAGTCCTGCCAAGGGCATCAAATGGGCTTTTGTTGCCAGGAGGCAGAAGCCCGTCTTCCAGGGAGAGCCGCAGAAAGGTCAGGCCCGGCACTGAGCTGGCAGCCTTCCGGTGCCTTCCCTGTTCTGGAAGGGTGGCTGCCAGGCCTGGTCACAGTCTAGCCGGCTCTCGGTGCCCACAGTTGGTGGCTTAGGTCAGAGGAGATGAAAGAGGTGTGTTTCCAAGACAGCTGAGGCAGAGAACCGGGTGATGGGGCAGCTCCAGACTCCGGCTAGACCTGCTCAGAGCAGCCCTTGTCGGGCCTCACGTTGTCTAAGACCTGCTCTCTGAAGGGGGCAGTCCATCTGCCGCGGGTCAAGGCAGAGGGACTTCAGGCGACCATCTGTGTCGGCAAACAGAACCTAACCCCAGATGGTTCAAGTGAGGAGCGATTCATGGAGGGGCAAGAAGGGCTCGGGGGGGCTCGCCAGGGATGTGACCCACCCCCACCAGGGCCAGTGGCAGTGGGAGCTGTCGCCCCCTTAGGCTAAGGGACCTTGAAGGGACAGGTGAGAGCCTGAGCTGTCAAGCAGGGGCCACCGGCAGGAGCTGTGGTCCTGGAGGGAGGGATCCAGGGAGTCCCCCGGCCTCTCTGCCTCTCCCTCCAACCTCTCACCGGCGCCTCCCATTTGCTCGTCCTAAATGGAACCCAAGGCCAGCGAGCCCTGGTTATGCCCTCCAGGGGAGTCAGCTCTGAAAGCCCGGAGAGGGGGTGCAGGGGGGGATCAGGAATAACCAGCACGGGCCCATCGGATGATGAAGGAAGTGGCCCTGAAGTAGCCGGCGGGGGGCGTGGCCTCGTCTTCTACAGCATCCTCCTCTTTGCCAACCCAGTGCGCCCTTAAGAGTTTTGTTCTAGACCTTCAGGCTTCGGCAGTGACCCAGCTGGGCGATCGGGTATTAGAGGCACAGGTGACTCTTCCCATCCCGAGGTCCCAAAGTCATGCATGTTGGGAGCGGGGCCTCCTGTCCGTCTCTGTGCCGCACCCAGGACTGTGTATGTGTCAGCTCTTGTCCTGACCGAAGGCAGAGCCTCCCACTCATACAGGACAGGACAGTCGTGGGCGAGACGTGCTCCTTTCCCTGCTGCCCTCGTGGGCTGAATCTCAGGGGTTGGAGGAGCCAGGGCAGGACATCTAAACCAGCCCTCCGTCTCCAGCCGGGACCAACCTCAGCGGCCCTCCCGGTCTGGAGACGTGCTTTCACGACCCTCGGTGAAGGTCTTGCTCCATGGTTCGCCCTGCAGGTATTTACCGAGCACGCTTTGTCCCGAGCTCTGTGCCAAGGGTAGCCAGGATAGAGGCCTCCCTCCGAGGTTCAAGGTCAAGCCAGGGAGCCCGGCACACAAGCAGGCATTAACGGGGCAGGTGCTCTTAAGGAGGCTGGGGGCGCAGGGCACACAGAGGGCACCTGGCTGCAGTCTACGAGGGGAGCCCTTCCGAGGCTGAGGGGGATGTTACGAAGGCCCAGGGATGGAACACATAGAGGCTGAAAGGAAAAGTAAGGAGGAACTTGACCTGCATACCAACCTTGGCCTCAGTTTTCCTTTCCTTGAAATGGGAGAATGGTGTCTGTTCTCATGAGAAGGTTGAGGTCAAGTGCTTAGAGTTCTCTGGAACCCAGGACATCTCTAATCCATGGTATGAAGGCCCTCGGATGGCAAGGGAGGAACACAGGCAACAGAAGCAGGATTCGGAGAGAAGCAAAGGGCTGGGAACAGCTAACTTTCCACTTCCTCCATTGCAGCGCCCAGCACTCCGCGGAACCCTGGGCACCCCAAGGTGACCGCAGCCCTAGAGCTGAGGTTCGGGAAGTCTCCGGGGAGAAGGTGGTGTGGGTTTCGGTGGAGTCTAGTGTAGGCACAGAGACCTGGGAGGAAGCTGCTAGAGGAGGGCAGGCCAGAGAGGCCGGGGCTGTGCCTGAAACCTTCCCCTGCACTGGCCCGAAAGCCCCAAGGCCCTGGGGCTGTGTCTCCCCGTCCCCCTCCCCGGGTCTCACATATAACAGGCTCCTTGCATGAAGCACAATTACTCACTCGGAATTATCCAAGGCCAATTTTAGCCAGGAATCACTGTCCTCCTGCCTGCGATAGTTTGGGGCCACCACATTCCAACCACTAGGGCTGGAAACACAACCTGATTTCCTGTTAACCTGAGGGGACTAGAACCGGGAAGGGTAATTCTGCTATTTTTGGAGATTCACACATTGTGCTCTAACCTCAAATACAAAAGAGCTTTTGTACCCTACTTAGCATTCTTCCTGCTCTTTAGCGTGACAATGGGAAGTTGAGGGCATACATCCTAATAATAACAACAGCCAACATTTAGGTGAGAATTACCATGTGCCAGGCAGTGTGGCAGTCAGACTTAATAGTTCATTGAATCTGCGCATCCATTCTTTGCTGCTGCCTCTCATTTTACACATGGGGAATCTCAAGCTCAGAGAGGTTAAGCAGCTTGCCCAAGATCACACAGCTTGTAAGTGATGAAGCAGGGATTTGAACCATAGTAGCCCAGGTCCAGAGCCCCCAGTCTTAATTGCCGTGCCCCCTCACCTCTTAGAGTGAAAAGTCCTTCCAAAGAGGAGTTGAGAATTTGCAAGGGGTGATATCAGAGAGAGGCTGGGATAGGGAATTTTTAGCAACTCCTATAATGAACAGAGACTGCTCCAGGCTTTGCGTGGCACAGGAATGGAGAGTGGGTTTCCAAGGGTAAGAAGGAAACACAGATATGACGGCTGGAGTTGGGGCATCTCGCCTGGACTCACCTGCCGGGCTCCAGTACCCCCTTGTTCTGACTCTGACTTAGTTCCTACCAGATGCCACCTCTTGGCCGCCCCCATCCGACCGTGTCCCCGGAACCGCAGCTCCTCAGGGACCCTGGCACCAGGATGGAGTACCCGCCATGCCAGACTCCCGACCAATTTCCCTCCCCCCTCTTAAAACCCCAGCTCCCCCAGTCAGGCTGCTTCTCTGCCTCACCAGCTGAGAACGCGTGTGTTTTAAAGCTCTGAATGGGCCATTCTGGCTTGGAATCCAGATGCATTTTTATATCCGCATGGAAAAAAAAAATGCAGAGGCTCTGCTGGCAGTCAGAAAGAGTTTTTTAAATTAACGTTAAAAAAAAAAAAAAAGGAAAGAAAAAGTTTCCTGCACCTGGCCCTTCTCAGAAAAGCACGAAGGAGAACAAAAGCATTTCTTTAATTTGGCCCCATGTCTAATTTTTAAAAGATGCATGTCCCACCCACCTCGCACCGGTGCTTTTCAGATACAGCCGTCTATCAAATACCTACTCTCTGCCACCCTCGGGGCTGATGGTGTGTAAGTCTCACAGTTAGCCCCATTTTACAGGTGAGGAAACTGAAGCTCATGGTGGGGGGCAGTTGGCTTACCCAAGGTCACTGTTGCCTTCCTAGGCTGCTGTAAGAGACTGGGTGGCTTAAAACAACAGAAGTGTCTTCTCTCACAGTTCTAGAGGCCAAAAGTCCAAGATCAGCTTGTCAGCAGTATTGGTTCCTTCTCAGGGAAAACCTATTCCATGCCTCTCTCCTAGCTTCCGGTGACAGCCTGCATTCCCTGCTGTAGATATCGCTCCAGCCTCCTTTGTCACTTGCGTTCACCCCGTCTGTGTCTTCACATGGCCATCTCTTGTAAGGACACCAGTCACACTAGATCAGGGGCCCACCGTACTCCAGGATGTCCTCATCTTAATTTAACTGCATCTGCAAAGACCCTGTTTGCAGATAAGGTCACAACCTGGGGTGCCAGGTTAGGATTTCCACATCTCTTCTTTTGGGGGACCCAGTCCAACCTCTGACAGTCACAGTGCAGATGAGGCCAGAGAGGGACTGGTTCCAATCAGACCCCTGGTTATACACTGCCTCTTCACAGCATCAAAGAAGCAAGAGGGACAAACCCCATGGCTCCTCTTCTCATAGCAGATGGCGCTGCCTGCAACCCAGAAGCAGAGACCAAGACGCCACCACCGGCCACTGCTGCTCCCTGGTGCTGACAGTGCCTGGGAGCCCGCCCCTTCAACCTAGCACTAACCCGAGGCCCCTGTGCCGAGAGAAATTGCAAATGTCTGTGGTGGCAACACCACCTTCACGAGAACTAGCATCTATTGAGCACTTACTGTGCACCCCCAGAGTGTTCTGGGCACTTTGCATGTTAACTCTTTGTCTTCTTCTGTAGAACCCTAGAGGATAGTGCCGTTAACATTCCCATTTTACAGATGAGGAAACTGAGGCTAGGGAGATTCATTTAACTTGCCCAAGGCCTTGAAGCTAGGAAGTGCAGGACCTGCCCTGCCCAGGCAGGGTGGCCTCAGAGCCCAAGCTGCTGGCTGCCAAGTGCAGTGGCCTCTGTGTACCTCAGGGGTGTTTTGGGAAGAGCCCCAGCACAGAGCCAATTTAGCTCTAGACCTGGTGATGTTTAAGAGGGAACTCGCTGGTGCCATATGAATCCAGTTGTAGGAAGTGTCCAGTATAGGCAAATCCACAGAGACAGAAAGTAGACTAGTGCTTGCTGGGGGGCAGGGGGAATAGGGAGTGGCTGCAAATGGGTACAGGGTTTTTTTTACAGTGATGATGATGAAAATGTTCTAAAATAAGGGGCTTCCCTGGTGGCCCAGTGGTTGAGAGTCCGCCTGCCGATGCAGGGGACATGGGTTCGTGCCCCGGTCCGGGAGGATCCCACATGCCACGGAGTGGCTGGGCCCGTGAGCCATGGCCACTGAGCCTGTGCGTCCGGAGCCTGTGCTCCGCAACGGGAGAGGCCACAGCAGTGAGTGGCCCGCGTACCGCAAAAAAAAAAAAAAGAAAATGTTCTAAAATAGGTATGGTGGTGGTCACACGACTCTGTGAATAGACTAAAAGCCATTGAATTGTAGACGGGTGACTTCTATGATAGTGACTTGTATGTATGGTGAGTTATATCCCAATAAAGCTGTTACAAAACAAAAGTCAAAAAGACTTTTGGGAAGTAGGCAGGGTGCGGGGGGAGGTCAGGAAGAGCGAAGGCGGGAGGCAAGAGCATGTGCAGGTCCCAGGCCACTGAGCCGGGGCGGAAGCTAGTGGCTTGGGGGGCCATGGCAGTGCAGTGGCCAAGGGAGCCTCAGCAGAGGGCAGCAGAGAGAGATGGGGGACAGAATCCCCAGGACCGGCGGAGGACGGTGCCACCCAGTGACAGTGAAGGGCCCGTGTGGTTGTCATCGAGGGGCCGGGTGGGCTCGGCTTCCTCGGAGGCACTGCCCCTGGGAGCCGGGTGGGAGGCCAGCCATCTCATGGGGTCACCGTCCCCAGATGGGATGGAACACGGGAGGAAAGCCGGCTGCCCGGCCCAGGCACCAGTCACAGCCCGCACAGCGGATGTATTGAGCTCACGGCCACTTGCAACACTGTCCCTGGGCACGTAACCCACTAATGGAATAGAAGTGCCCATCAGCTCCCTACACCCGCCCCAGGAAGCAGGTGTCGTGGGGCCAGAGCTGGCCTTTAGGTTTGTGGTGCTGGCGGGTAGAAGAGCAGGCTGTAGCATCTGCCAGTGGGTCTTTGCTCACACACTGTGTTTTGTTCCAGAGGGCCTTCAACGCCCTGTGTCACAGCACCCACTTGTACGGCCGGAGGCTGGTGCTGGAGTGGGCCGACTCCGAGGAGAGCCTGCAGGCCCTGCGGCGGAAGACGGCCGAGCACTTCCACGGTAAGAGAACTGCCGTCCTCCGGCCGGGCTGCGGGGGCCAGGTTCCTGGACCTCCCTCCGCCTCCTTCACATTTACCCTCCGCCATCCATACGCTTCTCTGTGCCAGTGGGAGGTGCTGACCCGAGTGGGTGGCATTGGTGGCCTCCATGCCCTTTTGGTTTCCCAGTCAGGTCAGGTCAGTGGGAGGCCTGGCAGGAATCGGGGAGAGGAATAGCCTGGGTCAGGGTGGTTATGCCCCCGCCCCCACTCACTTCCTGCCTGGTTGCTGCCGGCTGGCTGTCATTGCCCCCAGAGGCCACAGCTCACATCCGGTGGCTCTCTGCACCCAGCACTCTCTGTCCAGGGTCCGGTGGTGACCCAGGGACCACTTGCCCCGATTTCCCTGCGCCTGCTACCTGTTTACTGGACCCTCCTCAGTTATCCAGTTTGAGTGCCTTCCGCTTCCTGCCCGGGCCCCGATGGTCACAGGACCTAGCTCCACCTCTTATACACCTTGGTGGCGTCACACAGCCTCACCAGTGATGCAGTCCATCCCCAGAAAATACTTAGCCTCTGCCATGTCCCAGTGCGAGGAGTGCAGCGGTGACCTCGGGGGGCTTTGGGTCCAGGTGGAAGGGGCTAGGTCCAGAAAGGCCTCCCCGCAGTGGTGACGTTTGTGCCCACAGGAGGGTTGCCCAGGGTTGGCATGAGTGTGACACATCGAGAAACGGGGCGGCCAGTGTGGCTGGAGAGGGCAGCCAGAGGCCTCACACGGGCCTTGCCTTCTCTAGCACATTGTCTAGAAACAGCATGGAAGCCCTTTGACTCTAACTCCACCTGCCAAACCCTTCAGAACACACCCCCATGCCCACCCCAGTGGCCTTTCCTGCCTAATCCTTCCCCACCACACCTCTCGTGGAGGTCACTGTCTCCAAACGCCAGGCAGGACTCTGTGTCTTTGCATATGCCGTTCCCTCTGCTCAGAATGCCTTGCCTCTCAGTTTTGTTTTTCATTTTTTTTCCAACCTGGCAAGTGCCTATCCAGACTTTAAGGCCCAGCTCAAATGACACCTCCTCCAAGAAGCCTTCCCTTTCCCCACCCTCCACCCCCAGGTGTCAGTAATGGCTCCATCCTTTGCTCTCCCACCTGTGTGCCTAAACCTCCTTACCACGTCGTCAGGTATTTCTTTTTTTTTTTTTAATTTTATTTATTTATTTGGTTGCACCAGGTCTTAGTTGTGGCGGGAGGGCTCCTTAGTTGCGGCATGCACATGGAATCTAGTTCCCTGATCAGAGATCGAACCTGGGCCCCCTGTATTGGGAGTGTGGAGTCTGAACCACTGCTCCACCAGGGAAGTCGCCATCCTGTATTTCTTAACGGTTCTTCTCGCTGGACTGGCGCCTCCCCCAGGGTGGAGAGCGTGCCGTCCTGTGCCGTCATGTCACCTCTGTCACTGATTGGTTCATCTCCGGGCCGCCGTGCCAGCCTGGGCCAGTCCGAGGCTGGAGAATACATAAGCAAAGGCAAACGAGAAAGCAGAGCCATCAGGGCTAAGTACACAGTCGCAAGCACACAACTCAATAATTCCCCAAATCCTTCTGTGCAGGAGGAAAGCCTATCCTTATCGACAGCCATTGACCGGCCTAAATGCACCCATCGGCAAATGTTTGTGTAAGGGACTCTCCCGTCCCCCTGCCCCCCACCCACCCACCCCGCGGGGGACTGCAGACTCAGCAGTCCTGCCCTGCCTTGGAGAGCAGCCCCCTTCAATAAACTGAGCTCCAAAGACAGCATTTACTGCCTTACCCCAGCAGAAAGCCTTGGCTGGAAGCGTTTCTGTGGGATTGGCTATCTCCCCCTATCAGCTGCAGGCCGAGGCCCAGACAGGGGCAGATACAATAATAATATCAGGAAAGACAGCAGGTTATTTGCATACATCTTCCCATTAATGCCCCAACAGCCCCGTGAGGTGGGCCTGATTAGCCCCGTTTTGCAGATGACAGACCTGAGACCAGCCGAGCATTAAAGGGACTCATGAAAGCTACTGTTTATTAAAGGCTTCCTCTGTGCCGGGCCATCCTCTGTATGTGACGCGCGTTGTCTCTTTCATCCTCACGGCAACCCTTCCAGCCATGGGCACGGCTGTCTACATTTAACAGACAGAGACAGAGGTTCAGCCGTGTGCCCAAGACATGAGAAAGCCTGGAAAGTGCACAGCTGAGATTTGAACTCTAGACCAGCTCTAGAGCCCTCCGCCCCGCCCTGCCACAACCCCACGCATGGCATTATACTAGCAGATGCCACTTGTAAAAGCCTTGGACCTCCGTTAGATCTAGGGTGTGTGTGTGTACCGCACGGCTCCCTTCCTCCTGAATCATCCAGACCCTGAACCCAGAATGCACAGGGTCCCTTCCAGAAATGGAGGGGATGAATACCAAATCATAGTGGGAAACATAGGTGGCCCTTTAGAATTGACACCCTGCGATGTGCGTGTTACCTTGTCCCCATTTACAGATGAGGAGACCGAGGTGCAGAGGTGAGAAAAGGCCCCACCAAGGCCAGCACTGGGTGTCAGAGCCCAGCCATGTGTTTGCACTTCTTTTGAGTCCCCTTGAGGGGACATTCCCCCCGTCCCCCAGGTTCTGGAAGGGGCCCCCGGCTCTGAACTAACCAAGTGTGCAGAAAGGGAGCCCTGAGAGACCCTCCCCAGCACCGTGGGTGGATGTCAGGGTGCCAGCAGGGAACAGAACTCACCCCAAGCCTGCCATGCAGAGGTGGGGGCAGGGTGCAGAGGTGAAGGGGCATCAGGAGGAAGTGATGCCCCTGGGGTCCAGGGAGAGCAGGGCCCTTGGGGATGGCCGGCTGGTCCCCAAGTTTGGAGGGATGCAGCCAGCGCCAGGGCCCTGAACCAAAGCAGGGAGGGAGCCAGGCAAGAAATGCCTGCATCCCTCTCACCCCCCTCTCTGTTCTGCTCTCCTCCCGGGTCTCGGGTCTCGCGTTGGCCCATCCGCCAGCCAGAGGGCCAGGCTCCCCAGTGACGACTCCTTCCAGGGGATGGAGTTGGACAGGGGAGGGATTGGGAGCGCCAAACAGAATATCCAGCGTCTGTGGTGACCCGCAAAGGTCAGGGCATAGGGTGGAGGTGGGGGGGCTGTTTTCTGGGGGGCAGGACCAGCAGTGCCTGGCTTGGCAGGGATGTGTTCCATCCAGAAGGGTCACTGGCAAACATGGCCAAGTGTCAGACCTCTAGCTGGCCTCACCTGTCTGGGGCGTGAAAAGGCAGCAAAGAGGTAGCCTGAAAGTTCGGGGCCCGAAGAGTCTGAAACAATTACCTATCATATTTGTACAGCGCTCTTTCCAAACAAATATACGATAATCCTTAGAAAACAAAAGGACACTCTCCAGAACACAGCAAGATATGAGACAGGGATTTTTAACCCAGAATCCATGAAACCTTGTCTTCATGGGCCCTAGTCTAGGGCTGGCCTCAGAGGGGCTGTGAACACCCAGAAACGTTATCACCTGGTGTGTGTATGTATGTGTGTGTTTACTTACCTCTCTGGCAAGAGGATCTTTGTTGTCATCAGATTTTCTATCAGGTCAAGGTCCCCAAAAAGTTAGTTTCAGGAGGAAGAGCATCAACGTTGGAATCATCAAGTCCTGGATTCTATAGCCTCCCAGCTGAGTGTCCCAGGACAAGTCACTGTGCCCCTGGGGCTTCTGTTTCCCATTTTACAAGTGGGGATACAAGGGTGCTGCCTTATGGAGTACTGGTGAAGATGACCAGGGCAATAACAAGAGCAGCACGCGCTGCCCGTTTTTTTTTTTTTACCCACACAACACCCCGAGGAGGTAGATGCCCTTAATCACCCCGTTTTACAGATGCAGGGACTGAGGCACGCAGAGGTGAAGTAGCTGACCCAGGGTCACACAGGCAGTAAGTGGTAGAAGCAGGGATTGAACTCGGCCAGTCTGGCTGCAGCGTTCCATCCTTGGGGTGACTGCTCCCTACACCCTTCCCAAGTAAGCAGGACACCGCGGGGGGGAAACAGGGTAGACGAGTCGGCTGAGAACAGGTGCTGTGCAAATGTCAGCCCTCTTACCCACCCACCCCATTGTCTGCTTGATGTCTTTGGAAACGGGGTACCCACGGCAGCCCTGAATACTCAGCATAGGGCTGCTGGCCTCCTGCCCTCCTGACTGGACCCTTTTCCCTGCTCTGCCCTTTCCCTGTGGTGAAAAATACCCAGCTTGTTTGTGTTAAAATCTGCATTGTTCAGAGCATCCAGGGCCCTGGCCGACTCCGAGGGCAGGTGGGACCCATGCCCAGTTCCCTCCCCCGGCCCTGATCTGTGCCAGGAAGGCACTCAGAACTCAGGTGGAGGCCCCGAGCCCCATTTGCCCAGCCTGAGCACCGAGGCCACGACAAAGGGCTCCCTGCGGAAGGTGGGCCTCGGAATGAACGGCAGGCGTCTTAACCATTGGGCGGGACCCAGCAGGAAGCTTGCTGGCGACACCGTGGCCTCTGAGCTGCTCTCGGGGACAGAGTGGGGGTGGCCAGAGAAATGGAGAGGAGCTTTGGCCCTACTGTGGCCGGTACAGTCAGAGTTCACCTCTGCCTCTGGGATCCAGCTCCCCTGGGGGAGGCTGTGGGGATGGGGTGCTGGTGGGCCGAGAGCTGCCCAGGCCCTGTGACCAGCCCTTCTCTCCTCCATTGGTCCCTGACAAGCCTAGGTCAAGGCACACAGCTCCATGTGCAGTTCAGGCCAGGTAATACTAATTACTATTATTATTACCATGACAACTTTCCTCTGTTAAGCCTCACTCCATGCCAGGTACTATCTATGGGCTTTCACAGGTATTAATCCTGCAGAATCCTGGGAGGTAGATACCGTCATTATCCTCAGTTTCACAGACGAGAAAATTGAGGCACAGAGAGGGCAGATGATTTCCCCAGGGGCGCCCAGCTTACTAGTGGCCGAGTCAGAAGTCAGACCTGGGCTTTTAGCCGTCCTGCTGGCTTCATATGAGCAGCTATGCACCGCTACCCCTTAACGTTTCACCCTAGTGTGCGTCCTCGTGTCTGTTCTGTTACCTCAGGGAAGTCACTCGGCCTCAGCTTTGTCATCTGTACAGTGGGCCTAGGGTGCCTCCCTCATAGGGGAATTGGGGGCTTACGGGAGATGATGCCTCTAAAGCTCACGGTGAGAAAACAGCAAGTATTACTTATCCTCCCCTCCCCTGCAAGGCGCTAACGCTTCTTCCTTCTCTGGGCCACCAAGAACACTCCCTGTTTTCCTTGCATTCCGGTGGAGCCAGGCCGAGGGAGGATGCTCTCTGGGTGGAGGAATGAGACATAAAGAAAACCCCCAGTTTTTAGAAGCCCGGACAATAAGGAACGTGTGAGAGAGAGAGGGAGGGAGGGAGAATGAATGAGAATGAATAGCCCATCGCCTGGGCAGTGCTCAGGACGGTACGTTTGCATCTGTAGATGCCACCTGTCCCCATGCCTGGCACGTGGTAGGCTCTTAATTAGTACACAGTAACAGCAAGGGGAGGAGGGGGATTCCTCGCTGGTAAAAGTGAGTGATGTCTTGCTTTCCGATGCAGTTGTGGGAACTAAACACACTCAGCACCCAGTCTGGACGTCGCCACTTATCTAGGCTCCCTATCCGCAGCCAAAAAAAGCTCTTTTCAAAGCCCCCGTCCCGGCACCCACTCCCCAAGCAGGAGGGTCTTCATTTCACCCACTGCCCCTGTATCATGGCAGGGCATTAGATAGTCCCTTGCACGTTGATGCTTACGAAATACCCATCAAATGAAACAGCTGAGGGCAGCTCTTTGAAAGTTGTTCAAAAAGCTGCCCTGGATAGGCAAAGCCCTTGACCCCAGACAGCGGTGCTTGGGCCGAGGGAAGAGCGAGACGGCCCTCTTCCGCAGAGCCGCCCTCCCCTCTTCCCTGTCCTCTCCCTGCCTTCCTTCCCGGCCCCCGGAATCAGCCTTCTCAGCTGCAGCTCGGCAGCCCCCGGCAGGTGAAGTGCTATTCTTCAGTGCCTCGGTGCGGGCCGGTGAAAAGAGAGAACGCAGAGGGGAGAAAGAGGAAGGTCGGCCACTGGCTGTGTCCTTTTCTCCCCGAGCGTGTTACAAACCAGCAGGGTCGCGGCATCGCGGCATCGAGAAGCTTTCAGGGCCCCGGCAGGCCGCAGTACCTGCGAGCGCCGCCCACAGAATATAATGGTACGGAAGCAATCCGCCCGCACAGCCCTCTGTTTTCCAGCGGGCACAGCCAGGGAGGCCTGGGCAAACAGGCTTTTATTGGGCCGGGAGCATGGCTCTGCTTCCCGGCGTTGTCTTATTCCAGCTGGGAGGACTGATGGGCTGTGGTTAGCGGCTGCACCTTTCACCTCCGGAGCTGGGAGCGCAGACATGACCGGCATGGCAAGTGGCTGGCAGCGCCGCCGTCACCCGCCTGCTCCGCCGCCCGCCCCCACCCTCGGCCGAACCAGGCCAGCCTGGGATGCGAGATCTGCCATCTTCAGGCCCAGACGATGGGCACCTGTCCCATCGGTCACTGACCTCCAGCACAGTGGCCCTCCTAGCCAGGAAGGAGGGAGCCCGACTCCTGGGGCCTTTGCCCCATCGGCCTGGCCCCCAGCCCCCCCGTGATTCAGATCTCAGCCAAAGCGTCAGAGATTCTGCTTTTCCCTGAAAGTTCCCTTGTGGCACCGCGTACCTCGTTTCCCTTGAACTTTGTGTTCACGTGTGTGGTGGTTTCACCTCTTTACTCCCCGAGAGGCTTTATCCTCCAGGGGACAAGGCCCTCTCAATGTCCACTGCCTTGACCCCACATCTAGCACAGAGTAGGTGCTCACTGACAATCGGTGGGGTGAATAAACGAACAGAGATAAATGTCCTGATCGTCAGAAGGGCCCGTTCTAATGGAGCGTCTAATATGTACTGGGCACTGCAAGAGGGGCCCTGCGTGGCCTGCAGCCAGGTGGCCCTAACCTTGACCCTCGAAACACCACTGGTCTGAAAGAGGCAATTGTGTGCCTTCTTTTTAAAGATGAAGTCAGGAGAAAAAGAAAACAGGAGAGAGCTTGGTCGAGGACGTACTGTGTGCAAGGGACACTGCCAGGTGGTTTCATGCACTCTCATTTTAGCCTTGCAGCTCCTTAGAAGAGGTGCTGTTCCCATTTTTCTGAGGTGCAAACTGAGCCCCAGAGGGGTCTAGTAACTTGCCTGAGGGCACACAGCTTTGCACTTTACAGAACAGCTCACCATATTTTGCCACTCCCTAGATCCCCAGCAGTTCCTAAATTTCAAATTATCCCCCCTTTTATTGGATCTGGGCTCCACAGTCCAGGTAGGGCCGTGATTACAAACTACAGCCCCACAGCCAGATTCAGCCTGCAGCTTACTTTTGTAAATAAAGCTTTTGGGGGGAACACAGCCATGCCCATTTTTCATGTAGCGTCTCTAGCTATGTCTTCGCACTGTGAGGACAGAGCTGAGTAGTTGTGACAGACCCACTGTGGCCTGCAAAGCCTTAAAATAGTTACTATCTCCCCTTTTACAGAAAAAGTTTACAGCCCCTGGGGCTTGTGAGATGGCCGCCCTTCTTTTGTCTAAAGCCACGGGTGGCTAATTCCTCCCACATAACCCCCCTTTCTCAGAGAAGGTACAATTCTAGAGGCATCATAACCCCACCCTCATCCTCCCAGCTAGAGTCCTCTGCTTAAGAATCCCCAACTAGGGCTTCCCTGGTGGCGCAGTGGTTAAGAATCCGCCTGCCAATGCGGGGGACACAGGTTCGAGCCCCGGTCCGGGAAGATCCCACATGCCGCAGAGCAACTAGGCCTGTGCGCCACAACTACTGAGCCTGCTCTCTAGAGCCCACGAGCCACAACTACTGAGCCCATGTGCCACAACGAGAAGCCCATGCACCGCAACGAAGAGTGGCCCCCACTCGCCGCAACTAGAGAAAGCCCATGTGCAGCAACAAAGACCCATTGCGGCCAAAAATAAATAAATAAATTTATTTAAGAAAAAGAATCCCTAGCTCTTCCTGGAACAGAGGCCGCAGTGCCTTGCTTCCCACTTCATTCATTCACTCACTCAGTTCTCCATTGATCATCTAATTATCCAGCTTTACTCAGTATTGAAGACAAAGCAGCAAACAAAAGAGAAGGTGCCCTGCCCTCATGGAGCCAGTATTTGAGTGGGAGAGATGAATGATTAAAAAAAAAAAGGTAATAATGAGAAAGTTATGATGATCGCAAGCCCTGTGGAGGAAATGCAAAAAGATAATATCCACTCGGGGGTGTGAAGAGGGAGGAGAGATTCCAAGTGTGGTGGTTGGAAAAAGTCTTTCCGAGGAGTCAGTGTTTTTGTGTGATTCAAAGAAGCCAGCCAGCCCAGGATCTGGGAGGAAATCATTCCAAGCAGAGGGAGCCGCAGGTGCAAAGGCCCTGGGGCAGAAGCATGCTCATAGCAGGCCATTGTGACTAGAGAATGAGTCCAGGGTGGAGAGTGGTTGGAAACAAAGCTGCAGAGGCCAGAAGGGCTCCCTGGTGGGATCTTGTGGGGTGGGGCAGGGAGCCTGGTGTTTATTCAAGATACAGTGGGAAATCCCTCGAAGATTTAAAAAGAGGAGTGCCATGGCCTGATTTACACTCCGTACCTCATCCCCGCTGCTACATGGGGCGTGCATTGTAGAGGAGCAAGAATATGGAATAGGTGTCCCACTATAGTCGTCCCTGCAAGCCAAGGCGGTAGTCTGAGCAGGGACAGAGACAGGAAGGGTGGAAAGAAGCCAGTGGATTAAGCATATGTGGTAAAAGTAGAGCTGGCCAGACTTCTGGGAGGCAGGAGGGAAATTAAGGCCAGTACAGGGATTTTTGCTCAGAGCGAGCCACTCGAAGGATGGTGGTGCTGCGTGATGATGAGGCCCTGGAAGCTGGGAAGAGTGGGTGGGGGTGGGAGTGACCCGGCCACATGGGGCTTGAGACACCTATTAGGACTCCCCGTGGGATGTCAAGCAGATAGATCTGTGAGTTGGGAGCTCGGGAGTGAAGTCTGGGCTGAGATATAAATTTGGAAGTCATCAGCATACAGATGATATTTAAAGCCTGCAACAGTTCACCAACCCCCCCCCCCATAACTTAATCATTCACAGGACGGCACATTTTCAAAAGACTGGGGACCAGGAGAGCCCATTATCCCCATGCCAGCCCTTGCAAATATGCCTCACTGATCTTGGCCCTGAAAACATAATCATCGGGCTTTAAAAAATCACACTCGGGAAAGTTCAAGCAAGTGTGTGAAGTCACAGAGTTTATTATTCAGAATATCCCTCTGCCCTGGATCTTTCCAGCTACCTGGAGACAGAAGGTTCCTATAGGCTCCCCTCACCTCGTTTTTATTCCTCCATTTGGGTGCCTCGCATTCCCTCCTTAAGGCTTTACTGTGGCAGCCCTTCCCCCAGAGGTGTCAGAGGCTCCAGCAGAAGGCAGGTGAGGGAGGACTGTCCCGCATTGCCACAAAGGGTCCTGACAGAGGAAAGGTCACTATGGGCACCCGGGGCCACCCAGGAGGTGTTGCACCCCTGCCCCCTTGGAAGTGGGTGCCCGCCCCTGTCCAGGGTGCTGAATTTGTTCTTCCTTCTGCTCCCAGCCCTGTTGGTGGGCAGCAGCAGGGAGAGAGGTTGAAACTGGCCGGGAGACCCACTCTTTCTCACATGCCCCAGGCCACCCCCGCTGATGCAGGCAGAATCGAGAGAAGAAAAATCAAGAAGCCAGAGCCAAGGTGGCTCCTCGGTGGCGACTGCTAGCAATGGTGCAAATGGCTGAGCTGTGGCCAGGGAGCCAGGTTCAGAGAGCCGAATGGTTCTCCCTGCAGAGGTGCTAGGGAGGCTGGGGGGGCCTGGAGCAAGCCGGAGCAGGTGTCCTCGTCCTCCAGGTCCCCCCCGCTCCTCCCTCCTTCCACCCCCCACTCCCCGAGCCTCTTTGAGTGGTGTTTTGGAAATATTTCCAAGCGCTTCGGCAATATCCTGCACACTCTCTCCCCCTTCCCCCGGGAGCGGCTGTCCGTGCGGGGAAGATACTTGCTCCCAATCCCGCTAAATTGTTATTGACTTGTGTTCTCTGCGTTCTGCAAACATTTCACTCGGCTGTCGCCAGTGAGGCCAGGAATCCCTGCTAGGGCTAACGGGGAAACCAGCTGTGCCGGGCCATTTCTCCTGCTCTTCCTCATCGATCATGGAATTAAACTGACAGAAGGAGAATTTCAGAGCAACTTGGGAGGGGAAGGGGCTGGGCCCGGATTGGATGAGGGTTCGGGGACCTGGGGACCAGAGTGCTGGAAATAGGGTCAGGAGGAGGGTGGACTTGCCTCCAGGGTTGTGGCTGGTGACAGGGGGTGGCCGGGTTTGTTTCTGAACTGTAGGCTGGCCCAGGCCTGAGAAACCCAAGGAAAACACACAGACGAGGAGGTTGTTATTACTGCTTCATGACCACAAGTGAAACTAGTGGGGTTTTGTAGACAGAGAGGAGAGAGAAAGTAAATCAGAGGCTGCACTGGTGAGCTGTCGGCTGAGATCACAGATCTTTATTTTGCCTAGAAGATAAGGGGGAGAAAAAGTGTTTTGGTTTTGTTTTAATTAATTGTCCCTATTTTGCTATCAGAGGATTTGACCTGAAAGTCAAGATTCTGACCTCTCTTGAAAAATCAGGTCTGACCACCCCAGGTCCTACATTCACATAGAGCAGCTGGGGTCGAGTTACATGGGCTTCTTTTTTTCTTCTTCTTTTGCCACAGTCCGCAGCCCTCCCTATAGTCACCCACCCAGACCGTTTAACTCCATCACATTTGCACTTACAGACCCTAGTGCAGACAGCATCCCACCTTGGCCCCTCGAGACGACGTTACTGATTCTTTCTTTTTAGCCTCGACTCCCAACCCAGGGCCTTTGCCAAGAGGAAAGGGACAGGTAGTTAATGTCAACCAAGCCCCTAGAAATGGGAAGATCCCTCCAGGCCCGAGACAGGAGAGTGGGGCGGGGAGCGGTGGGGGGCGCCTTCCAGCCTCTCCTGGTTTCTTTTTCTTTTGTCCTCTGCAATGAGTCACCTTCTCCTGGACACTCCCCTGCCTCCCCGGCCCACACAGGCCGCTCCAGCATCTGTAACTAATGCAGACACATGCAGCACCAAGCCCCAGATCCCCCAGGCTTAGTGGCCCCACGGCCCTCCCGGGGCTGAATCCACAATAATCGAGGCCGGGCACCTTCACCAGCCCTGGTGGATGGAGAGCCGCCAGCCCGGCTGCCTGGAACTCCTGTGTGCCCTGGATGCCCAGAGCACAGAGCAGGATCAACCCGCCGGGCTGCACCGGGGCTTCCTGCTTCACAGGAGCCAGAGTACTTAGCACTGTGATTCATAATGGCTGTAGTCGCGGCCGTCTCAATAGCCAATGCCCACCCCAGGCCATTTGCATCAGAACCTCTGGGGGTAGGGTCCAGGTATCTGAGGTTTTCCAGACATTTGTATCAGGCCGTGGGTTGGGAACCAGTAGCTTCTTGAAAAAATGGCTGATGCAGGCACTGGGCCGCTGCCATGCGGCCTGAGTCTGTTTCACACCTTCCCTGTTGAGAAGTTCCTTCTGAGGAGTCTGGGCTGGCGTCTCCCCCTGCAGGGCGGGCAGCTGAGCCACGGGACCACAGGCATCGCTGTGGGGTGACGGGAAGACCCTGGGACCAGCCTGATCTGTGCTCAAGGCCCCATTCGGGGGAGTCTTCCCCAAGCCCTAGAACAGCTGCTTATGTATCTGGAAAATGGGGCAGTAATATCACCCGGCTCATGGGAGACCTGTGAGTCCACACCCAGCCCATGCCTGAAGCCCAAAGAAGCTGGGCTCAAAGCCCGAGGATGCAGGGTTCTCTGCCTTCATGTACGGTCGGCCCCGGCTCAGCCTGCTAGGTTCCCAGTTTCCTGAGTACCGCCCGCTCTCTGGGTGTCCTTGGACGACACCTGCGTTGTTACTTTTAACATGACTCAACAGCTCTGTGTGCCTGGCGCTGGGCTGTGTGCATCCAAGCCTTACCTGTTGACTCTTCTTGTGGCGGGCACTACTGCCATGCCCTTTCTACAGATAGCAACTCGAGTAGATCAGACGGCCTGGGACCAGGGAGTGACAGAGCTCAGAGCCCAGCTCTGCCCGCCCTGGGACCCCAGCATGGCCTCCGTGGCTGCTGGTCCAGTTTCTCCTTTGGCGGCTGTATCCCTAGCACCAGGCCTGGCACATAGTATATATTCCATGACTGTTTGCTGTGAATAACTGAAGGCTGGAACCCTCAAGGCCTGAGATCAGGAGAGCGGGCACTGTCCCCAGTTAACAGACAGGAACACTGAGGAATGGAGTTAAGAGGCTCCCTGAAATCCTTGAGGTGGCAGAGGTGGGCCTGGGGCCCAGTCTCCCATCTGCCAGCCCTGAGCAGTGGCTTTCGGATCATGCCTGGTTCTTGAGGGACGAGCTATGTTCTGCAAAGGCACATCCATGAAACAGCCTCCTGGTACCAAGAAAGGACCACTCGTTTGGTCTTAGGAGCCAGGCTGATCCTCTCTAAAGAGTGCCCTTTATTCTGTGATCATCTAGTGTGCGCCTGCTGTAAACAGAGCCCTGGGAGGCAGACCCATCGGGGTATCTGAGGGTTTTGCCCATGGGGGCTGCCAGTCTGGAGGCTGGGAGGCAGGGGGACCCAGGAGCAGGCAGCCTCACACGCCAGGCCAGCCCTCAGGGTGCCGGCCCCTCGCAAGACCCACATCCTGTGTCTCCAGCACCATAATGTCCCCAAGGGTGGGGACTGCAGGTTGCCTGTGCCCCCCGATGGCCTGGGGCAGCAGGCCACTGAGTCCGAAGGCTGTGGTGCCTTGTCCCAACCTGGAATCCCGCCCTCCCCTCCCAACCCTAACCTCCTTCCTCTCCTCCCCTCGAGGGACAGACCGGAGAGTGGGGCGCACCTGCTCTCCCTCCCCCCACCCAGCCTGTTGGAGTCGCCTCAGGTACGGTTTTAACAGGGGAAACCTGCTACACGGGCCTGCACTTTACAGTTTGCCAAGGCCTCGCCTGCCCTTTGTCTCGGGGAGTAAGTAGCAAGCTCGGGACCTCCAGGAACAGGCAGAAAACACCCAAATAAACGAGACCTCCCATCTGCAGGGGCAACTGGCACACACCCCATGGGTTATCCTTAGGTGGGGACATGGGCCCAGTGTGGCCGGATCAGCCAGTTTCAAGAGAAACTAGAAATGGAGGTTCTTGTGTAGCCTTTCTTGTGTTTACATATTAGTAACGAAGTTTTTTTTTAACGTTCCGTGATGTCAGCAAACCCAGGTGCCCTTCCCTGGGCCTGCCGGATGAGGTCCTGCTTCATCCCGTTTAGTCACCTGTAGACAATGGTGTCTTAGCTTGCGTTCCCTGGAAGCAGCCCCTGACCAGCTAGCAGGGGAGCCAGTCTGGGGGATGCAGTGAGCAGGCCCCGCCGTACAGGCCACAGGGACCCCTGAGAGCCGTGTGGCACCTGCCTCAGAACTGTCCCCCGGAGTCGAGGGAGCTGGGACATTTCTCCAGGGGGCTTAAATCTCCAACACTTCCAGCCTACCCTGTGCCAGGGCCACGCGTGCCCCTGTGTCCAGAGAAAGCTCCTGGCCCTCCAGGCGGGGAGCCATGAATATGTCCCAGAGCCGCCCGCTAATGCTGTAAGTGACCGTCAGGAGGGGGCACCCACCGCGGCCACTGCATCTGTCGAGGGCTGGTACTGCCATCCCCATTTTATGGAGGAGGGAAGTGACCCGCCCACGCGCTCTCAGTAACAGTACCCATTAACCACAGTAAGGGCGGTCACCTTTCCCCCGTGGCTCCCGCGTGCCGGGCGCTGCTGTAAAGGCCTTCAGCATCTGTGCCCTTCTGATGCTCTTCAGTACCCCAGGAGCTGGGTGCTCCTCGGTAACTGCCGAGACTGAGCACAGAGAGGGGAGGCCGCGGCCCCAGGTGGCTCAGCCGGGGGGCAGCAGGCTTCCCTCCGGTCCGGGCAGCCTGGCTACAGCCGGCAACGCCATCAACTCCAAGCCTGGCCACCCCGGCCGGTCACAGCTGCCTCCTCTCAGGGTTCCTTTCAGGATTCCCTCCTCCCCGACCAGCCCTGAAGCTTTGCCCCGTGCTCCCAACAGCCCCCCGCCCGCCTGCCTGCCCGTGCCTTGCACGCAGGGCGCCAGCGCCAGCCAGGGACGGGAGAGAGACGCGGGCTGGCGTTCTGTCAAGGAATTAATTGAAAAATAAAATCATTAGATGGGAACTCCGGAAATGCAAAATGGTGGCTGGAGAGTGGGGAGGGGGACGGGGGCAGGACTGGGGGGTTGCTGGGGGACGGCTGAGCTTTTTGTCAAGTTAATTTCTTGGGTGTTGATGTTTGGTGACATTCACTTGTTGTTTATCTCCGGGTGCAGCTGTAATACTGAAAGAGAACGCACAGCTTGTTTCGTTTATTTATTTTACACCTTTCTCCGGTTCTGCATTATGTTTGTTCGGTGAAAACCCACTGAGGCTTTTGATGTTGGGGAAATGGGATTTCAGCAGCTGTTCCCAGCAAGCAGGGCGCTCCGCCTGCGGATGGGGCCTGGTGGGGGGGTGGGGAGTGCTGGGTGTTGCCTGGTGGGGACTCGGGGCCCGACGTGTCCTCTGGGGGGCGGGGCGGCACTGGGGGCCCGGCCTGAGCTAGATACACCAGGCCCCAGGGTACCAAGCCCTTGGGGCGCCAGGCTCCGTGCGTGAACTCCGCGTCTCCACCCGCAATGTACAGACAGGCAGCCGAGACCCAGAGAGTACAAGTGACCTGCCCAAGGTCACCGAGCGTTAAGTGGCAGAGCTGGGACCTCGGACCGTCTGACTTGCGGGGGTCGTGGAGTCAGCTGGTCGCTAACGACTTGCCTGCCCCTCACCCCCCAGCCGCCAGTGGACACCCCTGTGCCTCTGGTTTCCAGCTGGAGGAGGGGGAACCGTACCTGCTTTGGCCTTGACCAGCCAGATCATTACTGGACAACTATTTATTGCTCACCTACTGTGTACCGGCCTTCCTGTGACAGCCCCTGCCCTGCTGGCGCTCCCTGGCCTAATGGCAGAGGGACACATTAAATCAACACCTCTGACATGAGCAGTAGTAGCAAAGATGGTGGTCTCAGCACCGTCATGGAGCCCTAACCACGTGCTGGCATTGCTCTTTTCTCTCTTCAGTGCTCACCACAGCCCCAGGAGGTAGGCATTCCTAGTGGCCCCATATTACAGATGAGGAAACTGAGGCCCAGAAGGGCTAAGTCTGCTGCTTACAGCCTCACAGCCAGTCCATGCTTGGGCTGTGGGGTCAGTGCCCACTGTTCCTGAGCACAGTCACAATAGGTGCTGGGGACACGTCAGGGGGCTCTGAAGGGCTTTTGCAGGAAGAAGGAGCCCTCACCTCCCGGGGAGTCAGGACGGCAGCAGAAGGCAGCCACAGAGCAGGGAGGGGTGGCAGAACAGCCTCGTCCCCCCACGTTATACATGAGGGGTTGAATTTCGGGCGGGGCACGTGCCCTGCCCAAGGTCACCCAGCTCGGGAACGGTCAAAGCCAGACGCAGTGGCCACACGCCCTATCACCACAGGGTCCTGCGTGATCTTGGCCCTGCCCCCACGCAGGGCCCCTCGGGAGATGCCACAGAGCACAACACAGAGCATGCATGGGTTGCAAACTAGACCGTCTGCAAACTAGACCCACTTCACGGGCCTGGGAGGGGCCGGCCCAGGCAGTGCCTCGAGATGACCACGCAGAGCTCCCGGAGTCGGGCAGGAGGGCCTGTCCTGGAAGGATCCCTCGGGCTGCTGTGGGGGCGGAATAGGTGGCCCTGAGGGTGAGGGCGGAAGCAGAGTCCGCTGAGAAGGTGCGAGTGCCCGGGTCAGGCAGGCAGCCGTGGAGAAGAGGAGAAGGGTCAGTGTCCGGGCCAGGTTCTTAGGAATGAGATGGAGAAATAGCCTCAAAGAGGTCAAGTCACTTGTCCAAGACCACCTGGAAGAGACCCGAGATGCTCCACCTCGAAGGCGAGCGTTGGGCTGGGCTCTGGGGAGACCCGCTGCCTGCAGGAGCCCCAGACCCAGTGGGGAGCTGGCAGCTAAGGATCGCGGTGGCAATTTGTCCCACCCGGAGGACTTCACAGAGGAGGTGTTGTTTGAACCAGGGAAGGAGAGGCTATTGGGACAGCATCCAACAGCTGCCTCAAAACAAGCCCAGCGTTATCTGGGGATGAGGCTGACCATGAAAGAGTGGTTAGACTAGCAGAGGGACTGACAGAGTCAATCTAAGCCCAGAGCCTTCCCCCTCCCACCCCCCACCCCATTCCCTTCCTGGAGGGCCAAGAGGACCAGCACACCTCTCCCCTCCACCCTTTGTCTCCCTGGCAGTCTCTGGGCAGCACCTGAGACTTCTATGAAAAGAGGAAAGACGATGGGCTTTGGTGTGTCTTGGGTCCTGGTTTCACCACTTCCTAGCTGAGTGACCTTAGACTTACCTGTCTTTGCTTCAGTGCTCTCACCTGTGAGAGGTAATAATAATACCTACCCGTGGGATTGTTGAGAAGATAAGAGCCATGGCACAGAGTAGATAACCAATCGTGGTTGGCACCCCGGGGACATGTATTTTGCCGAGCCCACCATGCCCTTTCGCACTGTGCATCTACCTCCGCTTCCCCGTCTCCTCACAGAGAACTCCTCTGCATTCTTCAAAGCCCAGGTCAAATAGCCCCTCTTCTCTAAAGCCACCTCTAATTGTTTTTCCCTCCATGCCTCATCTGGAGTCCTTGAGCATCTAGTCACCCAGCATTTACTAAACACCTACCGTATGCCAGCCACCTACTATACCATTAAGAGCCTGCGACTCCAAGAGAACAGGAACTTGTTTCCCAAGCCCTGCCCTCGCTTGACTTGGCCTCTCTGGAGGTTTTGGCTCCCCCTACATCAGGCAGAGATTCGCTAACCTCTGACCTGCCGGGAAGGGCCTTCCTCCCTTCTTTCCTCGGTGGGTGGGAGATGGGCAGGGGTGGCCGACAGGGCTGGGAGGGAGGCTGCCCCCTGGTGAGGTAGAGACTAAGCCTCCGTCCGTGTTTCTCTGCCTCCCGCTCTGTGCTCTCTTCCCCTTCCTCATACCTCCTTTGGTGCTCCTTCCCCCGCTTCTCGTCTTTGCTGATTTCTTCCATCTCGTCTCCCCCCACCCCCGGGTCTGTACCTGCTCTCCTACCCCCCACCCCTTCCCTCTGTCCCCTCCTGAATCCCCTCCCCGCCCCCTGTGTGCTCTCCCCTTCCCCTCCCCCTCTGTCATCTCGCTCTTCCTGACTCCCAACCCTCTCGGCTGTTCTTTTCTCCTCTCTTGCCATCTGGGCTCCCGCAGAACCCCCGAAGAAAAAGCGGTCTGTGGTGTTGGACGAGATCCTAGAGCAGCTGGAAGACAGTGAGGACGGCGGCGACGAGCGGACCCTTCAGCCGTGAGCTGGCGCCGAGGGTACGTGGCTCCAGAGCCCTGGGGACGGGGCACAGCCGCTCCGGCTCTGCGCCCCCTACCACGGGGGCCGGGCGGGCCGCACCGCCCGGTGGGGCAGCAGCAGCAGGCAGCCCCGCCCTCCACTGGTCCAAGGTCGGAGGGGACGATGGCCTCAGCCCACTGCCCGGGCATCCCGGGCCCCAGGCACTGACTGCGCCTGCTCTGTGCCTGGCACTGCAGGGCCAGAGAACAGGCGCAGGATGCCACCGCGCCGGGCAGTCCCTCGTGGCAGCACGAGGATCTGGAAGTGGCAAAAACCACCGAGCCCTGCGTCCAGCCCAGCCATTGGCGGTTCCCGCACGAGTTCCCCCTCTTGCTTCTCCTCCCAGCAACCCTGAGATGCAGACAGGGCCCCACCGTGCTGGCGCGAAGGCCGGGTTGCAGAGGGACTTCGGGGCTTGCACTGGGGTGCGCAGCTACGTGGGCGCAAGGACCCTCGGGCCCCACTGCCCACGAGCCCGGAACACTCACCAGGCTGAAGGCAGCTCTCTGGAGTTGGGCTGTTTGGGCATGAAACCCCACTCCACGCAGCACAGACTGGGGACCCCTGCCAAGTCAGCTCACCTCCCTGGGCCCAGCCTCCTCCTCACGAACTGGTTCCCACCTCAGAGGGCGTTAGCGAGAAAGAAATGTAATAATCGTGAAGAACGCCAGGAACAGTGCTGAGTGTGTAAGGCGGGCTCCAGAAGCTTCTGTTCTTGCTCCCCCCTCCAGGGCTGCTAAGCTGGAGTTCCCGCCTCCGTCTCTCCAAGGGATTGCTCACAGCCTGGGACGTGGCCTCTGTCCTTCCCCTTCCTCGCCACTTGGGACCATGAGCCCTGGTTTAGTCACCAGAGCGTCTTCCGTCTGCGCTGACCGTGGGGCCACTCACGAAGCACCAAGCTCCAAACCCAGACACTGGCTCATTGGTTGAGCCCGGCTGTGTCACTAACGGCAGACGCCCTCTACTCACAGGCTGGGGACCCTGTGAAATGCAAACAGGTCCCCAGCCCTGGCAAGCAGTGTCCCAAGGCTCATCCCAGACCTGGGGTGCCCACACCTACTCCCGCCTGGAGCTTCACACCCAGCACACACCAGGAGGGGGATGGTAGAGAGGAAAGAGCTATAACCCGTCTGCCCTGGGTCTGAACCCCCGCTGTGTGACTTTGGACCGGCGAGGTCCCCTCTGACCCTCAGCTTCTCTTTCTATAAAATGGGGGTGATCTTGTACCTACCTCAGAGACGGTGCTCGGACTACATCAGTCAATCCAAGTAAAGCCCAGAGCAAGCACTCGTCGGCGTTTTTGTTTCCTTCTTCATTTGGGGCAGCTGGGAGCCCTGAGTGAGAGCCCAGGGATCTTCTGACTTGCTGTGTAAAATTTGGTCTGTGTATTTTTCTGGGAGGAGGTTTCAGTCCACATTAAGCAGTTTTCGGAGTGGCCTGGAATCCAAGGAAGACCACACAGCGCCGACAGTCCTGCGAGGCTGAGCGTGTCCCCAGTTCCCTGGGCGGCAGGTGTTTCCTAATCCATCCTAGGTTATCCCTGGGACATAATGGAAGCAAAAGACACAGACCCGGCGTGGCTCATTCCCAGCTTTTATAGTGAGGTGTCTCCCCGACATCAGACCATAGAGCCTGCGTGGGGTCCCTCGGGTGACCAGGCTCCCAAGTTTCCATGGGTCCCAGGGATGACAGGGCTGAGGTCCACCCCCTCCCTCCCCACTGCTTGTCCCGTTAAGGGCCATGTGGATCCTTCTGGTTAAATAAGATTGCAGACCCGTGGGCCTGACACGGGAGGAGGCGACATTGGCACCGACCTCACTGAAGGTACTAGATTGTCAGCAGATCAGAATTCACCACCTCCTGGTGTTGCCATGCCAGCTTGGGCTCTGCATTCAGACCATTCTGGGTTCCTGGTAACATCCACCACTCACCAGCCTTGTGAGCGTGGGCCAGTGACTTAACCTTCGATTCCTCAGTCTCCTCATCTTTAAAATGGGATGGTGCTAACGGCGCCTCCATATACCAGGGGTATTGTGGGGCCCAGAGAGCCTCAGGCGCCTGCAGGAGGTGAATCTGACCCCAGGGCCTCGGGTCTTTCTTGACCTTCATGCTTTACTGTCTTTCCTGTGTCCAAAAGAAAAAGCAAGCAAGCCCCAGCCCGAGCCCAGAGAAAGCTCAGGACCAGCAGAGGAGCGAGGGGGTCATGAAGCTGATGGCCTGAGGGAGCAGCAGGCAGGAAAGCCACCAGCCACTCAGCCAGCTGCCCGCAGGGAGACTGTGGCCCCTTCGCTCCTGCCTGCCCGTCCCAGCCTGGCGTCTGTACCCCCAACCCTGGGGGCTTAATGTCTGGGAGGGAAGGGCCCCCCCATAAGCAAATAGAAGCAGTCACTTCAACTTCCCTAGAGATCTCGGCGGGGGTACCCAGTCACCCCACCTTCGTGCCACACCTGGCCCTCACGAACGCCCATAGCAGGCTCCACCCTCCCCCAGGAGCACTGCATTCCCCACACGCAGCCATGAGCTGGATCATGGGAAATGTAGTTTTAAACCCTTCGGCCCTGCCCCCATGTGCACACTTGGAGTAAAACCACACCCTTCACCAGGACAAGCAAGAAGGCCCTGCCTCCCCTGCCCCTGCCCCCCACTTGCTGCTCTCTGGCCTTTACAGCACAGCCCCACCCCAGGGCCTTTGCACTTGCTCTTTCCTCTGCCTGGGACACCCTTCCCCCGCTTTCTTCCTGTTTCCTTCCCCCACCTCCACCAGCCACTCTGAGATCTTAGTTTAAGCTTCCCTCCCTTCCTCAGGGAGACAGCCCCGACCACCTTATCGAAAGTAGCCGCATTCCGTTCCTCTCCATGCCCAGCCCCTGCCCCCATGTCCTCCTCAGCCGATCCTGTCCCTGTTCCTTTCAGTCACAGCACCTGGCACCTGGAGGTTGAACAAGTGTCTCAGTAATCCTGAGCCCTGTCCCCACCCCTTTGAAAGTAACTCTTTAAACAGGAACTAGTAAAGTTCTCATCATTTTTATTATCATAATCATCATCGTCATTATTGGTATTCTGGAATAAAAAGTATAGCTAGGTAATAATAAAATAAAGCCAGGTCTTTAGCCTGGCCCAGAGGAGGGCCTGTCTTTCCCCCTTTGAGGGAGAGGGACTGCGTGAAAGCGTTTCAGAAGAAAAGCATCCACCCAGTGTGTGCCGGGTGAACTGGGGAGACTCCGGGCCTTGGAGCCAAGGCCCTGGGGAGATTGACGGTCACTGTTGTCACCAGAGCAGTGGGGCACGGGGGGAGCTTTCAGGGAGGGGGCTTCAGGTGAGTTTGAATGATGATGGGACATCAGAGGTCCCAAACCACCAGAAGACGTAGGAGAGAAATTCCAGAAATAAAGCACGGAGGTCACACCTGAGGAAAGCTGAGCATTCTGAGGTGGGTCGTGGTGGAAAGGAGCCTGTGTATCCAGGAAGGCAGCCTGGAGGGAGTGACCTCTGCCCGGCAGCCCCCGAGCAGGCCAAGCAGAGACGTGGTTTACCCAGTTGCTCCTCATACAAAGCCAAAGCCAGACTCAGGATGGGCCCACGGTTGCTGTGGTGCAGTTGGGAAATAAGTGAGCCCCTCCCCCAGAAATGACCGGTGTTGCTGTGCTTATTCCTAACCCTTTCCATCCTGGGGGTTACCCGTGGGCACCAATGCCATTGCCACAGTAAACTGGAAGCCAGGCTCGGGCCCTTGTGTCAGCGCTTGTAGGCCATTCCACAGACCCTCGGCCATGGGGTGATCCCAGAGTGTGAGGTCTGCCCCCTTCCTCCTGGGAAACGCGAGCTGGCATCCTCCGGCCAGTTTGCACGCTCTGCAGGGGCTGGTGTGGAGGATCACAGGACTGGAGTGAGCCCAGGTCCCAGCGGAAGCACCTTGACCCTGGGAAGGCGCCAGGCATCTTGCGGTGTCTCAGAAAGGAAAGGGGAAACGGCACAGGCCAGAGGCAGAGCGAGGGTGGCGGAGTTAAGTCCTCAAAGCCAACAGCTAATCCTCACCCCCAATCATTCATTCATTCATCCATCGAACACTAGGCATCCCTCTGCACTTGGCACTGTGCTGGGGGCCAGGAATACAGGGACAGAAACCCTGGATCCACACGGGAGTTTGTCTCCTGGGCTTGAAGACCCGAGAACCAGGCAGAAGACAATTTCCAGCGGCCTTTGCCCCCGTGTTTTTCCTCCTTCCCTTTTACCGCCTCCTTGGGCTCTTTTGTCTTTTGTGGCAGGGCCCGTCCCTCCCAGCGCCTGTCTGTGCTCTGCAGCATCTAGGAAAGGATTAGTGCAAGCCGAGCATGCAGGCTTTGGTGAACACAGCCGAGTTTGGTTTCAACATCTAATTCAATTTGTTCTGCCGAGATTGAAATATGAAATGGTTGCCAGTCAAACGTTCAAAGGACGGCGAAGGGAGAGTGAACGCCTGCTGAAATTTGAATTTTAATGAAAATGACTTTAACCCTTTGGTACACCTTGCAGAAATGAAACGCGCTCCCCTCCCACGAAAAAGCCTCTCTGGTTCTCTTTGCTGAGCTTCACTAATAATATGCGATCATTTTTTTCAATAGTATTAATAATAACAGATGAATAGAGTCCTGGCTTAATAATAAATTTGTTCTCCCATCTTGCCCCAGCCACTGAAATAGGCACCTTCCCCTAGCTGACTTTTCCAAACCCTACGCCAGACAAGCCAGGCCCCCCTGTTGGATGCCCTCGTAACACCTAAGCGCCTCCCTGGCCCCTGTCACAGCTGTAAATGGTTGTCTGTGTCGTGGTTTCGTGTCTGTCGTCCCTCCTGGGGTTGTCAGCCCCAGGAGGGCAGGGTCCGTGCCTGTTCCGTGTGCACCGCATCTCCTGTGCCTCTCGGGTAGGAAGTGCTTGGTAAATATGTGATGAAGGAACGAACGCCAACTTTGTCCTCCCAGCAGCTGTGGGAGGTAAGTTTACGAGAGGTACAGAAGTGGAGCCTCCAAGGGGCAGGCGACATTCCCAGGTGACACGGCACAAGGGGCTGCCCCCGGGACTCACGCCCAGCTCCAGGTAGCGGGAAGCCCGAGTTCCAACCCTCCTCGAGCTCTCCTGCCCCGGGCGGTGGGGCAGCACGTGCTCGCAGGAGAGCCTGGCCCCACTCGGGGCCTTAATGCACACCCTCCTCTGCTCACCCCTGCGCCGTGGGCTGCGCTGCTGACCCATTTTACAGATGAGGAGCTTGAGGCTCAGGAAGGAAGGCCAGCGTGTGCCGGAACTCAAAATCTAACCTCAGGGCGGCTTGAATGAAAGGCATCCAGTCATTTTTCCCCTGATGAGTCTCTTCCTGCTCAGCACCTACTTACCATGAACTCCTAACATGCTGTTTGATTTTGTTTTGAATACCATCGCATGCCGTCAATCCCCAGTGCACGGGCGCATGTTGGGGCTCAGTGGGGCTGTGGAGGGCACCAAGGCAGAGCGTGGGGGTGATGGGGTACCCCCGAGACCCCCGGAGGACGGTCACCTCCCGAAGGCAGAGCCCGTGGCCTCATCCCCGGGGGCTCCTGTTGCAGAGCCCAAGGAGAGGTCTGAACCTGAAGCACCTGGGCGCGTGCATCCCAAGATGTTTGCTCAGGCTGCTGTGTACCAGGCCTAGCCCTGGGTGCTGGGAGGGACACTCCCGGGTCCCCAGGAGCTGACTGGACTATGGGGAGACAGACAGCAAGCAGATGTTTTCTCCTCTGGTGCTCCTGAGGCTGCTTTCTGTACGGGGTGTCTGGAGGGACCGAGGGAGGACTCCCCAAGGAGGTGGCGTGAGAGCAGAGCGGGAAGGAAGGGACGGCAGTGGGACTGGGAAGACCACTGCGCAGGCTCAGCTGGGCTGCCGAGCCCCGGGGGGACCCGGGGAGGAGGGCAGGGCCCCTGCGGTAATCCAGGGGAGGCGTGGCGGTTTCAACCAGCGGAGGAGGTGACAGGCGGCCGGGTCCCAGATGTTTTGAAGGTGGAACCCAGCGGACAGACTAGAGGTCTGGCTGTGGGCTGCGCGGCGCCATGGTTTGGGCCCTTAGCCCCGTGAAGACGGAAGTCAGCGTGTGCTGAGACAGGCCACATGCAGGAGCTGGCCCAGAGGGGAGCCAAGCGTTGGGTTTTTAACGCGTTCAGTTGGAGAGAGCCGTCGGGTGGAGATGGAGAGCTTCCCGGAGGATGCATGTCTCCAGTTCAGGAGAGAGGGCTGGACCAAAGGTGCAACAGGAAATCATCTATTTTTCTTTAGGAAATCTAAGAAGCAGCGTGGAGGCTCACAGCCCCATGCAGGCAGAGCTGGGATGTCCTCGCTCAAAGCTCACCAGTTCCCAGTTCATTTTGAAGCCACTTTTAGGCGGTTCCAAACTCTCTTGACCACAGGACCCCTTTTTCCAAGCAAAAGTCTTAGAAAAACCAAGAACCCCAATGTAGAAAACAGTAGAACCGCTCTATTCAAAGTCAGGGTGTAAGGCCCCCCACGTGTTCATCCTCCCATCAGGAGTTGGTTGGAAAACCACTGATGTAAACATGTCTCATGAAGCATGGAGTGCAGGCTTCCGTGGTACACGAGATGATTTTAGGCAGCCCATAAACTTTATTTTTTTTTTGATTTTTAACTTATGGGTTTATTTTCACATGTATGTTACAATTGGAAATAGACAGCTAGCTCATCAAGCCAATGGTTTTGCCAAGCCCTAAGGAGGAGGTAAAAAAATAGTGAATTTGTATAAAGAAAATTATTAAGAACATGAATGTGATACAAAGAAGTGGTAAAGGGGGCTTCCCTGGTGGCACAGTGGTTGAGAGTCTGCCTGCCGATGCAGGGGACACGGGTTCGTGCCCCAGTCTGGGAAGATCCCACATGCCGCAGAGTGGCTGGGCCCATGAGCCATGGCCACTGAGCCCGCGCGTCCGGAGCCTGTGCTCCGCAACGGGAGAGGCCACAACAGTGAGAGGCCCACGTACCACGAAAAAAAAAAGAAGTGGTAAAGGGAATTCCCTGGCTGTCCAGTGGTTAGGACCCCATGCTTTCACTGCCAAGGGCCTGAGTTCAATCCCTGGTCAGGGAACTAAGATCCTGCAAGCCACACAGCTTGGCCAAAAAAAAAAAAAAGTGGTAAAGAAGGGACATGAGTGATCTAAACTGGGGGCTGGTAGGCTGCGGGCCTGTGGACCAGGTCCAGCTGCTGCCTGTTTGTAAAAATTAAGTTTTATTGGCACACAGCCATGCCCATTGGTTTACAGATGGTCTAGGCTGCCCTGCTGCAGCAGCAGAGCTGAGTAGTTAAAACAGAGTCTGTATGGCCTGCAGAGCCCAAAATATTTACCGTCTTGCCCTTAACATCAAGTTTGCCAATCCCTGATCTAAAGCAAGCCCCTCTAATCTTATAGCTCAGAAAGCCAGAGCCAGAGAGGGCAGGTGGCTTCCCCAAGGTCACACCGTGGCACTGCTCCCCATTCTGTGCCCTTCCCATCCTGCCACCTCTGCCCAGACCCAGCCAGGCTCCCTGGGCCAGAATCCCAGCTCTGCCACTTACCTGCAGCGTGACCTTGAGCTTGCTCCTTGACCTCTCTGTGCCTCGGTGTCCTCATCTGTGAACTGAGAACAGCAGCCATACGCTTCCTGGAGTTGTGAGGATCAAGTGAGTACAGTATGCTCCCTGCCATGCAGCAAGCACTGTACAAGTGTTCACCATAGTAACCCCATTCCCCAGCGTAAGGCGGGCCCCCCGGGCCCCGGCAGGCTCTCGCCATCACCCACCACCCAGCACAAGCCCTGAGCCCAGGGCCTTCTGGCTCAGCAGCAAAATAAGAGGGGCCCTGCGATCTAATTAGAACATCGCCAGAAGCCAGGGCTGCGTCCCCTCCAGCTTCTTTAATAGACCCCACTTCCCCTTAATTGCAGCTTTCATGAAAACGATCCACTGGGGCTGTAGTGCCCCATCCTTGGGCTCAGGCCAACAGCAAACATTTCTCTGTAGTCATGCAGATTTCTGGATGGCAGCTGCTCCTGCCTTCCCTAGGAATTGTCTGGAGCCCTCCCTTCTCCTGGACCCCCAAAAAAGATTCCAGGCGATAATATCACCGCCATCTTGCATGTCTGTGTGTCGCCCCGTGGTTTACAAGGCGCTCTCGCAGGGTTGAGTCTCGGCTGCGACAAGGCAGAGGCTGTCGCTCTCATTGCCCAGGTGAGGAAGCTGAGGCTTGAGGACTGCAGTGAGCCGTGCACGGCTAATACTCCAGGAAGATGCTGGAACAAGGCAGGCCCCCTTGCCTCCAGGCATCTTCACTGGCCACCTCCCCACAAAGTTTTGGCTGCTTGGGAGAAGGAAGGACGCTGGAGGAGTGGTGGGCCACATAAGACATAGCCTAAAACACTGGTTCCTTTAATGATTCTCAAACTCTATTTCCCAGAGGAGCTGGGATGTGGGTCCAGAGCCCTTAAGCCCCTCCCCCTCCAGTATTTCTTTCTTTTTTTTTTTTTTAATTAATTAATTTATTTTTGGCTGTGTTGGGTCTTCACCTCTGTGCGAGGGCTTTCTCCAGCTGCGGCGAGTGGGGGCCACTCTTCATCGCGGTGTGCAGGCCTCTCACCGTCGTGGCCTCTCGTGGAGCACAGGGTCCAGACGCGCAGGCTCAGCAGTTGTGGCTCACGGGCCTAGTTGCTCTGCGGCATGTGGGATCCTCCCAGACCAGGGCCCAAACCCGTGTCCCCTGCATTGGCAGGCAGATTCTCAACCACTGCACCACCAGGGAAGCGCCCCCCTCCAGTATTTCTATTCTTGGGTTCAGTTGCCCAGGCCTCATAGAATAAGCATCTCAGCGCAACAGTTTTGAGCTGGGAGATCTTTTGTACACTCTGAAATGCTAGCCAGCTTCTTTACCTGGTGCTCAACCAAAGAACAGCAGCCAGCTAGAGATACAGCCAACTGTGGTGGCCTTGCAGACAGACGGTGTATTAGAGTGTGTTTCCCCTGCTGTGACAGACCCAAAAATCAGTGGTTTCAAGAAGATGGAGGCTGACTTCTCCCACGTGACATTGGGAAGGTGAGCACGCTCACTCTGACAGGGCACTGCATAGTGGCAGGGACCCGGCTGCCTCTGAATCACACGGCCAGGAGGGCTCTCTCTGTGCAGGACCCGGCCAGCAGGAGGACACAGCCTGGGCCACCTCATGTCACTTCTGCCCGCATCTCTTTGGCCAGGACAGAGTCACATGGTCAAACCTACCTTCAAGGAACACTGGGAAATAGTCTTTCTCCTGGGTGGCCATCGGCCCATTAAGACATGGAGGTCCTGGTGCTGCAGGAAGCAGGAGAGGGAGTGTGGGAATGGCTAGCAGCATCTGCCATGGATGCAGCCAGGATGCTGCCCGGCGTCTTCATGGGGCATTGTCAAGATCAATTTCATTGTCCCCGATTTTCACCTTTTGAGCTGACTTTAGAACTCAACCCCACAGGAGCACCATTCAAAGATCCAAAAATATGATGCTTCCATGGCTTCTTTTTTTTAATTTTTATTGGAGTATAGTTGCTTTACAATCTTGTGTTCGTTTCTACTGTACAGAAAAGTGAATCAGCTATACGTATACATATATGCCCTCTTTTTTGGATTCCCTTCCCATTTAGGTCACAGCATTGAGTAGAGTTCCCTGTGCTATACAGTAGGTTCTCATTAGTTATCTATTTTATACATAGTATCAATAGTATATGTATGTCAATCCCAATCTCCCAATTCATCCCACCCTCCTCCTTTCCCCCTTGGCATCCATACATTTGTTCTCTATGTCTGTGTCTCTATTTCTGCTTTGTAAATAAGATCGTCTATACCATTTTTTTCAGATTCCACATATATGCGTTAATGTACAATGTTTGTTTTTCTGACTTACTTCACTCTGTATGACAGTCTCTAGGTCCATCCACGTCTCTACAAACGACCCAATTTCGTTCCTTTTTGTGGCTCAGTAATACTCCATTGCACACACATACCACATCTTTCCATGGATTCTTTTTTTTTCTTTTTTTTTTTTAATTTATTTTTGGCTTTGTTGGGTCTTCGTTTCTGTGCGAGGGCTTTCTCTAGTTGCGGCAAGTGGGGGCCACTCTTCATGGCAATGCGCGGGACTCTCACTATTGCAGCCTCTCTTGTTGCGGAGCACAGGCTCCAGATGCGCAGGCTCAGTAGTTGTGGCTCACGGGCCTAGTTGCTCTGCAGCATGTGGGATCTTCCCAGACCAGGGCTCGAACCCATGTCCCCTGCATTGGCAGGCAGATTCTCAACCACTGCACCACCAAGGAAGCCCAATTTCCATGGATTCTTATTGCAAGAATTTGGATAACAGGTTTAAGGCCCAAGCGCTAGGTGTCAATGAGAAACCCTAGAGAAGCGTGTGGCTTTTGTTGCTTACACGCAGCTTACACGCGAAGACAGGTTTGCTCACTGCCCCGTTGGCCAAAGCAAGTCACGTGGCGGAGCTCAAAGTCAGCAAGGGAGGGGACTAGCAAAATGCATGGACATGGCAGTGGAGGGGGTGGAAATCAGGCCAAGAGTGCAGTCAGGGTCCCACACACAACTTAGCGTACCCTGCACCCATCCCTTCCCTTGGGGACCATCTTGGTGGCAGCGCCCATGTGTGGCCTGGATGACTGGGACACCTCGTCTCCCACTTGCCCCCACCGTTTCCCACCTGCTCATCCTTCGTGTCTTGACACCACTGGCTCTGAGCAGTCCCCCCCTGGCCACCCAAGACTCGGGTGCCCTCCCTCTGAGCTTCTCAGGGTTGTCACTGCCACGGTGCTTCCTCATGGCGCAGAGTGTGTGTTCTCTGTCTCCAAAGGAAGCCTTCGAGGGCTTGTCCACAAGTGGAGGGGAGGGGCTCCCACTAAGCATTTGCTGGAACCCAGGTCGCCCCTAGTCCGACCTCTGGAGAAGCAGGCCATCCAGAGGCTCTTTACTGCCAAACCCAGGAACGTTCTAGCCAGGCAGGTGAGCCCAGCCTCCGAGATGAATCCTCTCTCTTCTGGAGCGTTCACGCTGCCAAGGGACCCAGAGGGTGCTCATCAAGCCCCGGGGTGTCACTGGGCCAGCGAGTTAATATCCTCCTGCTGGAAGTTTCTGTGCTCTTTGCCCTCTGATCGTCACAGTCACGTGGGCCCCAGAGCTGCCCAGGGGTCACTGACAGATTCCCTCCAGCCGGGCAGCCTCAACCCCAATCCTCCTCGAGGAAGAGGAGCCGGCCCCTCCCCACAGTGCCCTGAGCACCCAGTACGTGGGACGTGGTTCCCATCCCCGCCCCACCCCCTTTTTAAATAAGCCCTCGGGTTTCAAAACAAAAAACAAAAAGAAACCCATTCCTTCTGGTTCCCAAGACTCAGTCCGTTCCAACCTTGTTTTCTTTGGGAAACGTTTGAATTTCGAAATCGGAGTTTGGATTTAGCCTCATTTCTCTGCATACTGACCCCTCTCCAATCCCTAGGCCTCCCTGCTGGGGAGGGAAGCTGGGAATCAGGGCTGGGCGCACCGCCCGTCTCGTTTTGCAGGGCTGGACTTGTGAAGCAGCCCTTCCTTTGTTCCTGCTTGGAGAGGCCAGCCTTGAACTTCCAAGCGTCTGGAAAGCAGTCCCAGTTTCCACATCTCTCTTCTGTTCAGCTGGGTATCTGATCTGCGAAGAAGCATATAGACAGATCTATGCTTTCAGCCCCCACTCAGCAAAGCAGTTTTTCAGAATGGAGAGGGATTTGCATGTTCTCTGAGCTGATCGTCAATATTTACTTTCACGGCATCTTGCCTGCAGCAAAAGCCCCCGGACCCTCAAGACATGGTACTTGCCAGAAACCCAAGCCCTTGGGGGTGAGAGGTTAAGTTCCTCCCTTTAACCCTGAAGCACAGGCTTGAGAATCACACCAGCCTAGGTTCTGCTTCCCAGGTTCCTGAATCTCTGCCACTGCTCCCTCTGCAAACAGAGAATATACACTGTCCCTCCCAGGGGGGTTTCAAGCCCAGGGGAGTTGTGGGCTGAGCCACAGCCCAGAGCCTCGTCCGGGGGAAGCACTTTACCATGCATCCCATCAAGTTTTACTGAACGCTACCCTGTGCCAGGCACCAGATAGTGAGCCAGGGGTACAAGACTAGGTCCCCATGGAACTCAACCCCAAACACCGGAAACAAGATTGCAGACCGGGATGCCCCTGCGGTGTGTGTGTGCGCGTGGGCATAGTGCGGTGCACCAGGAGAATAATGCTGGGGGGCCTGGCTCAGATGGGGGTGCTGGGGAGGCACCTCTCAGAAGTGATGTCCCAGCTGCGGGGGGAGGGGGTAGCTAGGCGGAGAGGAAGAGGAGGTCCGGGTGGGAGGAACGGCCGTGCAAAGGTGGAGCAGTGAGAAGTTGGGGGGCTGGCTGCTGGCCTCCCTCCGCCCCAGCCCCCGGCCCCTCCTGCCTGCCACCATCCGGACTGGAAAACCCTGCTGGCACCTCCCAGTCCCGGCCACTGCTGGGCATGGACGGCCGTCAGCCGGGGACCGCCGCTGTGTGCCGGGGCCACTCAGGTCCCCACGTCCTCAGAGCAGCCACCTCCCCAAGGCAGAGCCACGTGGCAGCTGACTGAGGTTTCAGATGTATCCACTCATGAATATCAATCAGGCCTGGTAATTCACAGTAAGTGGGCTCCAGATTGACTAATAAGCAAGGCTTTCACCCCAAACCAGGGCCGGGGAAGGAGAGTGGCAATGGCGTGCGGCGGCGGGCAGATGTGGGCACGATGTGACCGGAATTGGGAAACCTGAAGGCAGGGCTGCAGATGGCAAGGTGGCCCGTGGCCACTCGCTCTCACAAGGGGCTGCCAGACAGCTTGGGGAGCAGGGGTCCCCTCACAGCAGCCAGCACCCTCGGGGGAGCTGGGGGCAGGCTCTGGGCCCGGGACACAGAGCACATGGAAGGGGCTGGGAGAGGAGATGCAGCCTCTCAGGGATGCTGGCACCCACCCTGGCGTCTGGCTGGTATTGAGGGTTTGGGACCCCAAACCCGGCCCCTCTGAGGGAGAGGAGGTTAACCTCTCCCTCAGGGATCTCCTGACCGCAGTTACGGGGTCCAGCCAGAGACCCCAGGAGAGACCGGTTGCCTGGGGCAGACCATCCCAGGAGGACCAAGCCCCTCGTCACCAAGTGGGGCAGAGCTGGTCCTGGCCTGGGAGTTGCAAGCACTTCCCGTGGGTGACAAGCTCACTAACCCTCCCCACAGCCTGAGGTCAGGGAATCTGAATCATGCACAGCTGGGTGGGAAAAGCCAGACTGCTGGGTAGAAATCCCGGCTCCACTGCTTACGACAAGCTCTGTGACCTCAGGACCAAGTGGCCTGGCTTTCTGTGCCTCAGTCTCCTCTTCTGTAAAATGGGGATGACAGGAACGCCCACCTCAGAGGATTCAGTGAGTGGGCCTGGGTGGGTGATCACCCCACTGTGTGACTCAGGTTAGACACTGCACCTCTCGCAGCCAGGGCTCCATCCATAGGCTGAAAGAGACATAAAGCCCCTGGCACACTGTGGGCCTTGGTGGAGGGTCCTTCCTTCCTTCTCTTGGCATCCCCCATTGTGGGCTTGGTTCATCCACCATCCTAAGTGACCGTAATCACCACTGCTCTAACCACGGATTAATTTACTTAATCCTTCACCTCCCCGCGAGACGGGCGCCATTATCACCATACTCACCTCCACTGAGGAAGCAGAAACTCAGAGAGGTTAGGTGCTTTGCCCAAGACCACACAGCTCCAGGGTCAGCCAGGGTAGGAAGCAGGCGGCCAACTCTGGGCTGTGTTCTTCACCTCCAGGCTGCGTCCCCACTACTCCCCACCCCGTCCTGACCCTCCGTGTCTGCCTCTGCCTGGAAACACAGCCCCACCCATTTGAGAAAGCCTGGCAAGGCTCTGAACCACCCTTTCTGCCCGTTCCTGTGAGCTGGAAGCTTCCCTCCAGCCGGGTTGCTGGCAGCCAGAGCCTGTCCCTTTTCCTCTCGCATCTGGAGGAGTGTTTGGACTCTTAACCAGAGCTCGCGGGGCGTCTGCAGAGATTACATCCTACTGCATCCTTGACTTTCCTGGTGTGGTGCCAACTTGGTGCCACAGTCCCTAATGATTAGGACGAAACCCAGTCGGAGAAGCAGCATCCACCCTCCCACCCCGTCCTCCCTGTGGGTGTGGGAGCAGCATCAGTGTTCAGAAGCCCAGCGAGGACCCGTGCTATGTCTCCAAAGGCAGTCCCATTCTGTCAGGGATGGAGGTCAACCCAGAGTAAGGACTTGAGTAATCGGGGCCCACATTAGAAGACCCTGAGCCCTCCAGGCACACCTGTGACAGAGTCTCAGGGCTGGGGTCTGAGTCCTAATGACTCAGCCATCTTTCTCTGAGAGCTAAGTTCTGGCCCTGGGCATTCAGTGATAAAATGAAGTCCAGTGATCCATGACTGAAGACTCATCACAGCCCTGCAACCCACGGGCACTGCTCTTTCTCCCCATTTTTCAGTTGGGGAAACTGAGGCTCGAGGCTATTCCGGGGACATCCCCAGAGTCTCCCAGCTCCGGAGAGGCTGGGGTGTTCCTGCTGGGTCTCCCTGACGTTCATCCCCAAGCCCCAGACCGCCAGCCGAGGCCTTTGAGAGAGAGTGCGTGCATTGATTCATTCATCAGAATGTTGACCGGCACCTTCCCTGGGCCAGGTCCCGGGGTCCACGGGGAAGAGGGCAGACACAGCCCCTGCCCCTCGGGGCCCGCAGGCTGGGCAGGAACAGACGGCTCAGGCTGTGGTAGCCTGAGACTGCTGAGATGGGGGGGATGCTCCAGGGTCACTGGGGAGGTTCCCAGCTCCGATGAGACATGCATGTCTGTGTGTCCTTTGTGCAAAGGACAGGGGAGCCATGCACATGCAGCTCTGGGTCGTCCGGAGCTTAGCCTCGGCTTCAGAAGGCTATGTGACCAGCGCAAGCCACCACCTCTTTTGCCCAGACAGCAGCCAGGACACGCATTCAGTGTCCTCCAGTCCCCTCCCCACTACACCGGCTCTTTCTCTGATTCAGGGCAACAAACAGGTAGTTTAAAAACCACAGCCTCTGTGACCCAGGGAGGCAAAGAGGTCGGCTGCCTTCATCACAAACAAAGCGTGGGTCCGTCCTCGAGGTGCCTATAATATAATGTCAGGCAGAGAGAAGGGCTGGAAATCGGAGCACGGAGATGGCACTGGAAGTGGGGGCGGGGGGACACCTTCACATGGGCTCAGGGACGGTCCCACTGATGAGGGGACAGTCATCTACCATCCCTGGGTCCTCGTGAGGATCAGCTGATTCAAAGCTCACCAGGGGCCTCAGCTTAGCGCCTGGCATGCAGTAAGTGCTCAATAAATGGCAGCTCCGTGGGGGTGATCAGTATTGTTTGCCTTACGATTCTCCGTCCCACTGATTCTTAAGCAGATGCCGGGTCAGCTCCAAACTCCCCAGTAGAAACTACAAAGATGGATGATATTAACGAGGGGCCGTGGGGAATCGTTGAGCCAACTTGCTGCTGCTGCTAATTTTCATCTGCATCTCAAGTGGGCCTCCGGGTCTCTGAGCTGCAGGGGAGACTGGCATGGATTTGGTGGGTGCCACAGGCACCTGCCTCCTGGTCCAGGGGCTTCCAGTTATCCCTGCTCCATGGAGTGGTAAGGGTTGGCCATCGGAGCTCGGGAAGCCCAGCCCACTGCCCCCCATGAAACACTGGGTAGTTTCTCATTTTCCCCTTGAGCAGTTTCACAGCCCAGTTAAAGCTGCAGCAAAGGCTCGCTGGGATGGAGACCCAGGCCCAGGAAAGGAGGTGGGTGAGGGAAATAAATACACCCTGCATGGCGCCCTGCCCCTGCCAACAGCAAGTGAGAAATAACCAGGAAGAGCTCAAGGGAGAAAGTGGTTTACAGATCCCGGCCCGGGCCCCTCCCTGGACCCAGTATGAGCCAAATACATAAATATCCCCAGCATGTAGATTCCACTTTGGACATTTATTTTGCAAACCAGGCTGCAGGCTATACAAAGACACCCTGTTTCAGCTCTTTTAAAGCAGAGGTTTGCCCCCTGGCTTATACCCCTAAAGTGTGGTTCAGCCGCAGAATTCTTTTGCTAATTGGGATACTCTTTAAGCGGCCAGCCAGAGTCTGACCATCTTTCGTTTATCAGGGCTGTGTTGGAGTTGGAAGTGCTTCTGTTGAGAACCTCCCCTGAGCCAGATTCTTATGAATAACGCTTGTCTGTACTGTGTGAGCGGGGCTCATGTGCCCATTGTCCAGATGTGGAAACAGAGGTCCAGAGAGATGGAGTACCTTCTCCAGGGTTACACAGCTCAGAAACAGCAGAGTCAGCCTTCAGGGGCCAGGATCTGTCTGGTTCCAAAGCCAGTGCTTTTTCCAAAAAATACCCTGATGGGCAGGGGCAGTGAAGGAGACAGGGGTCGCTCTGCACTCATCATCTCGTAAAGGGTCTTCTTTTCAGGTTGGTCTGGGGTCCAGGCAGTTCCAGGCCAGCCGCCATCCTGATAGCATCATTTTACCTTCCGGCTCACTGTTCCCCTTTGTAGCTCGCTTTCAATCAGCGTGAGCAGCTGAAATGAGATCCCCCGGCAAGTGTCGGCCCAGGTCCACAGGCAGGCCGGACACCACATATGGGCATCTCCAGGTGCTTTCCCTCCCCTTAGGACCCAAATCAGATTTGAGCAGGGACTGTCCAGGCTGGGCTGCACTGAGCCCGGCTTCGTGGAGCCTCAAAGCATCCAAGGCTTAGGGGTCGCAGCCCCGCCGTATCCCTGCCTACCTTCGTCCCAGTCTCCAGCCTCCTGATAATTCTCAGAACAGAAACGTCCAGCTCGGGCCTCGGGGCTTGGCCTTGCAGGCCCTCTGGTGAGCATCCCTCGTTTCCTCCAAGAGGCCTTTCCTTCCATCACCGTATAAAGTAGGGTCCCCCGACATGCTCTAATCCTCCTGACTCTGTTTCATTTCCTTCCTAGCACTTAACAGCCTCTGACGTGCTTTCTGTTGATTTGTTTATTATCCGTTCCTCCTCCCCATCAACTAGAATGTTCCCTGGGGGCAGGTGTGTCCTCTTGGTCACTGCCCAGTCCTCAGAGCCCAGCACAGCTCCTGGGACAAAGGCGGGCAGATACCGAGCGAAGGAATCGGTTTGGCAGGTACAGAGTGGGTTCTTCCTCCTTCAGTAAGGACGGCCCTGCCAGGCGAGTCTCAGCCCCACTTCACAGATGAGAAGACTAGGCCCCGGAGCCTGTCCAGGTGCAGAGAGTCGCCATTTCAACCTTCAGTGGTGGCCGGCCACAGGGCGCTTTCCCCTCCATGAAGGAGGGATGTCCAACTCTTGGCAAGCTGCTGCTGCTTTCTGAAAGTGACAAAGGGGAATAAAATCAGTCAAGAAGTTGGAAAGTTGGGTCGGCCAATGTGGCTCTGAGCCCCGGGCGGGGCTGCAGCTGCCGTCTGCACCGGAGCCGGAGCGCCGCGGGGTCTTGGGGTTTGCTGGCAGACGGCGGCTGAAGGCTCGCGCCTCGACTTAGTTAGAATGCAGCCGTTAGATCGCTCCCTCCTCTCTGATGGCAGCGAATGATTGACACTTACAAATTACCCAGCCGAAAGTGTCGAGTCTTTGACCCCTGAGTAACATCTTTGGCAAGCCTGAGATTTGCCAGCATTTTGTCATCTAATTACTACAAATCCCTTGAAAATTCACTGGCTGGTGAATTTTTAATGCGGGGCAATTTCAATGTGATGCATTGCCCAGATGGGTTCTTGCGTTTCTCACCTCTCTCTCTCTCTCTCTCTTTCCCTCTCTCTCTTGGTCTTTCCTCTTCTCTCTCTCTGTCTCTCTCGTGCTCACGCTCCATCCCTCTTTGCTTAACTTTAATAATCTCACAAACTTCTGAATGAGCTTGTAGCAAGACCCTAGCCTGAGTCTGGGCAGAGCTGCTAGAGGATGTGCTGTCCGCCCATCTGATCATGTCTGTGCTCTGTTCTTTGGAAATGGGCACAAGACTGATCATCAGAAGAACACTTCATCCTTTGCCTCCCAGACAGCCTGTGCGTCTCTGCCTTCTCCCCCTCAATGTCCCCAACTAGCACAAAAGACTACGCTGCACAAATAAACCAGCCTCCCTTATGACACGCCGTGCAAGTGGTTACTTTCCCCGCGCAAAGGGGTTGGTGACTGCAGGGTCGGTTATGTTCACACTAAATCCTTGGGCAAAGCAAGTATTTCAGCATATTATTTTATTTCATTTTTTCCCCTCGTTCTTTAGATCCTCGGAGGATGGCACTCACTGAGGCAGGGTAGAGATGCTGCCTTTTCAGAGCAGAGGAGAGAGTGTACCTTCCACTCTGGGTACCTGGACAGCCTCCTGCCTCCCCCGACCCCGAGGGGAAGCCCTCCTTTCTCCATCCAAGCACCACACTGACCCGCCCGTGCTGCAGAAGGAACTTGGAACTTCAGCCCCCAGGATGCCAGCACTTAGGGCTTGCTCCCCACAGGAGCAAAACTGTCCTCAAACCACGAGTGAGAAATGGCCCGTGAATGGGAAGTCCAGCTCCGTTCTCTCTCGGAGAGCCGCCCTCCCGTTCCTGCTCAGTTTTTAACTATTTCTTATTCTTTGTTTTTTCTTCACCTTTTCTCTGCATGTCAGATTCTTATTCTTAATACAAAAACAAGAGGCCTTTTAAACTTCATCCCCAGAACAGCCCTCGGTGTTAGGTTTTCCGAGTTGACAACACGGAGGGTGAAGACCGCGGTCGCATCTGTGTTCTGGCTGTTGACCTCGTGGAGATAAGTCCCTTCCAGCCACCCACCCGCTCTCCTTCCCCCTATTCAGGGAAACGAGGTTTCGCTTTTCAGCCCCATTTCTGGTTACATGTGTACACGGCTGATAAAATATTCCACTTCACCCCTTCTCCCCATGGGACCTGCCGTCTTACGGGAAGAGGGTTTGTATGACAGCGACCGCGACAGCCCGCGTGTCGCCTGGAAACCGCAGTTGGGGCGGGGAGGCAACTCTCTCCCTGCAGCTCCTCTTTATTCAGATTCCCTCTTCTGGCTCTGAGAATGGCCGTCGCTGGAGAAAACAAGCCCTAAGCCTCCTCCATGGGCTCCGGACAAGGCCCAGACGGTCACCCTGCCGTCCTTGAAAGGGGAGACATTTTGCCCAAGTCCCACCCGTTTGCGGCCACCTTCCCAGACACGCAGAGCGGTCGGCTCTGCCCGGCTGTGGCTGCTCAGGGCTTCAGTTCCCCTTCCCTGAACACCCTCGGACGTTGGGTCCAGAGCAGAATCCGGGTGGCAACAGGTCCCGAAGAAGCAAACTTGGCTGGACGGAGGGGACCCAGCAACCGGAGAAGGGGCTGGGCATTGTGCACGGGGACGGGAATGTCACGGCCAGCGGAGGTCGTCCAGCAAGGAAGGAGATGAAGAATGGTCTGGGAGTCCTCCCCAGAGGGCTCTGGATGGGATGTGACACCGCACTGAAGACACTTCCCTGCTCTTCCCTCCGCTCGCCGGCTTCTCTCACATCTCCCTTCACCTGTAACTCATGTTCTCAAATCCAGAACATTCCAGAGGCCAAAGCGGGGGCTGAGGGAGACGTCCCCAAGCTTCTTTCTAACCTCCTTTTTCAAAAAGCATCAGCTCCCTTTGCTCTGCGTACACGGGAGCGGGGACTTTGCACCCAGCGTTCTGAAAGCTGCCCCCGCAGGTCTGTGTCTGCAGAGCTCCTGCAGGCTGGATGCCGAGGGGCAAGAGCCACAGATCCTGTGCAAAAAAAGAGCTTCGAATAGGGTGTGGGGTTACTGGAGGGGCAGAGTCTTCCAACAGATTGGAAGAAGCTGGGGTTCCAATAAGAACACAACCAGCATTGAATAAGCACCCACTCGGCGCCAGGCACCAGGGTGGCAAAGATGAGAGACGTGGTCTTGGCATCGACGGGCTGAAGTTTAGTGGGAAAGACCTTTGCGTGCAGATTATCTCTTAGAAGGGGAGCATCAGGTGGGAGGTTGCCAGAGTGAAGGCAGGGCAGCTACAGTGGCCTTCATGGGCGAGGAACCACACGTGCCTTGAGACCCCTCTAAGGGGGGGCTTGGCAATTTTCAGGCAAGTCTTTTTCAAACAAAGGTGCCCACTTGCATTTTGTGTGAAATACAGCCCGGTGCCTCCACGCCGTGGTTCGATTAGCACAAACTAGCAACACTGGGACCACATAAAAAGAAATGCATTAGGGCTTAAAAATAAGAGAGCACTGCAAATGATTAATTCTGTTAATCTGCCCACTGATGCGGCCCATCGTCCCCTTTGTGGTCCTCAAGACAGGAATGAAGCAAAAAGGCTGATGGGAAGTATGAGGGTGTCTTTATTATGCCTCAAAATTCCTCTACTTTTTTCTTCTTGTTTTGTTTTATTTTGGAGTGTGTGTGTGGACGTGGATGTGTTTGCGTACACACATTTTACTCCTAACAAAACTGCTGTTATTTAAAGGTCTGGTTTTCTTTGAACCGTAGTCTCCACTTGACAGGATCTGCCAACAGTTCTGAGACTATCGACTTTTTTTCCCTCCTTTTCACTTATTCATTCAACAAATATTTCTTGGGAGCCTGGCACTGTGGTTTGCACAGTGACATACTGCTAGGACAGAAAGTTCCGATGTCCCTAAGTCTCATGGGGAAACAGATGATAAAGGCAAATTATACAAATACATGTATAATTTCACATAGGGATAAGGGCTAGTGTAAGGGCTGACTTTGGTCTGGGAAGGCCACTCCGAGGAAGTGACATTTAAGCCAAGACTTGAAGATTGAAAAGAAACCACCCATGCATGACGGAAATGGAGGTGGGATGAGCGGTATGTCGGGCAGAGAGACCAGTGAGTCCAAAGAAGCAGGGGCACCTTTCTTTGAGGACAGAAAGTTGGCCAGCATTCCTGGAACATAGTGGATGATGTCAAGAATGGACTCGAGAGATATTTAGAGGCAACCGCCAAGGACTCACCATTCATTCAAACAGGAAAGACATAAATGTTCCAACAGTGAAGCGTGGAAGGTGGGGTAGAAACAGGATGCAGCAGATGCAGTGGGATAAACGGTTGTTTCCAATCTCCTTCACCTGTGCTGCCTGCCACTTGCTTTCCCAACTCCCCCTGGCAGCTAGAGGCATCTAAGAGACAGTTCTAAGCAATGAGACTTAAGCAGAAATCTGCTAGAAGCTTTGCAGGAAAGCTTTTGTTTTCCGGATAAAGAGTGAAACTGCAAGCACCTGTCTTTTTGGCTTTAACTTGGATGTGATGCTTGGCACTGCAGCAGCCATTTTGCAATCTTGAGGGAAAGGCCAAGAGAATCACAAAGACAGGCAAGCCATTTAATCCACACTTCCCTCTAGATTTTTTCATTATATGAGAAGAATCGCCCCCATTCATTTAAGATATGGTTAGTTGGATTTTCTGTTATGTGTTGTCAAAAGCATCCCTGGGCTGGTACATGCAGTAAGGAATTGGGGCTGAAGAGATGTGAATAACAATACGGGTGAGTCTGAGTTCAAATCAGCAGCCTTGAGATTCTAACATGGAGCACCAGGTGTGGAAGAGCCCTGTTTGATGGTAAAATGAACCTACTGTTTCCTTGAGTATCTCTACCTCAAATTCCATATTTCTTGTGAAGGGCTAAGGGGAAATGAATCAAGATTGACACAGATCCTTTTTTTTTAAACAAGTGATCCTTATTTTAGCCAAAAGCAAGTTTGGTAGACAGATGTCACCACTTGAGAAAGACTGCTTTCTGGGATTTAATTCATGTGTTCATTGAACTTTGATGGAGAAAGAGCCAAAGGTGATAAAGAGTGAGCAAGAGTGAGAGAAAGAAGATTTTTCTGCACAAGCCCTGGAGAGGCCCTCGTGCTAGTCCCTGGGTTTCTGGGTTTGAGGTACATTGTGACAATAAATGTTGTGTGGAGCAAGAAAGAAAAATTATGAGAATGTGCAGATTCTTTACACGATGTTAGAAGAAGAAAAAAACCCAACATTTATTCAGTGTTTTGTGTTCTCTCAAGAGACCCACATAAATCTTTGTTAAGAAAGGTATGCATTGAAATAGAAATCATACAGTAGCCACAAACTTCAGATTACCTAGAGTTGAGGCCTCAGAAATGCAATGGTTGAAAACACAGATGACACAGATGGGATGAATGTGGAGCCCTGGTTCCTAGAATCTGGCATCAGGGCCATCCTGATTCTACTCCCTTAATCAGGTCCCAGCTGAGGTCAAGGGCCAACTGGACCAAGAGAAGCCATCGTGCCTCAGGGGAAGGAGCCAATGCTGCAGCTCAGACGCTGAACTCACAGCTCTCTGCCTAAACTTGGGGCACGTTGACATTCAATCAACAACACGTATTGAAGACCTACGATGTCCATACTGTCTTGGGTGCTGAAATTATCTGGGTGCAAAGGATTAGGAACGTAAAAGGTGGATGTCAAGGTAGCTGCCAGAACTGAGAATCAAGAACATCGTAACGGCCACGTTCTCTGCTAGGAAGAGCACTTTTAGCTGCCTCTCAAGCAGGATGTGATAATTCCATGCCTGAAGTGGCATGAATGCTGAAAATCATTTTAAGATACAGCAGTTTGGAGGAAGTATCCCAGGGCCTTGGTGTTATTGAAAATACAAAGATTTCAGGGAAGAAGCCAGGAGACGTGCAGAAAGCCCACATTCCTTGGACTCAGTTCTGTTTTCTGCCCTGCACTGCTGCAGCTCTGTCTTTTCTCCTGTTGCAGGGATGTGGCCACATCGTATCCTAACTTCCTCTTCTGAGCACAAATGAACTGTTGGTTCACGAACATGTACCATCAAAAATTAGATTTGGGGGGCTTCCCTGGTGGCGCAGTGGTTGAGAGTCCGCCTGCCGATGCAGGGGACACGGGTTCGTGCCCCGGTCTGGGAAGATCCCACATGCCGCAGAGCGGCTAGGCCCGTGAGCCATGGCCACTGAGCCTGTGCTCCGGAGCCTGTGCTCCGCAAGGGGAGAGGCCACAACAGTGAGAGGCCCGCCTACCGCAAAAAAAAAAAAAAAAAAAAAAAAATTAGATTTGGGGGTGTAAGGTGAAGGAAGAAAGGAATAAAATACCATTTAACTCAGGACATAGACACAAAAACATCTGTATAAGAATGCTCAGAGCAGCTTTGATTGCAGTAGCTAAAGACTGGAAACAACCCAAATGTCAATCAACAGTACAATGGGTAAATAAACTGTGGCATGTTCACACAACTGAATACTTGTCAGCAATGAAGAAGAAACAAATGATGTACCCAACAGCACAGATAGTGTTTCACTGAGTGAAAGAGCCCAGACACAAAACGGCTGTTACTCCATTGGTCCAGAGTTCAAGGAGAGGCCAAACTAACGACTACTGATAGAAATCAGAACAGTGGCTCCCCTGGGGAGTGGGCGAGTGATGGAGGGGCTCGAGGGAGGCTGCCACGGGCTGGAGATGTTCTATATCTTGATCTGGGTGGTGGTTCCGTGGGTGTTTACCTAGGTAAAAATTCATGGAAATGTGCATTTTAAGTTATATGTGCATTTTAATTTTTTTAGGAAAGGAAGACTATAGATTCACATGTGTGTCATCCAATTATAAAGCCTGTTATGTGATTCATCCTGCCCCTGCCTACCTATTAGGATTCCCTGGGGAGTTTCTTAAAAACACATGCCTTGACCCCACCCCCAGGGATTCTGAAATAACTCATCTGGGGCACTGGTGATGTTTCAAAGCTCCCCAGGTAATGTTGATGAGAAACCAGGGTTGAGAACTGCTGCTCTGGTGAGCCAATCCACAGCCACACATGGAGCTTCCAACCTGGCCCCGGGACTTCCGTCTCAAGAACAGCCCTAGCCTCCCTCCGTCCAGATGTTTTCCATCTGTTCCAAGAGATAAGATTTCAGAAATGATTGAAAGTTGGGATTGTCTCTAGTTCCAAAAAATCTCAAACAAGACGTTGGCACAGACCTCGTGGAAGAAAAGGCTTTGTGGAAAAGATGGATCTCAAGTTAGATGGGTCAAACAAAAGCAGATGGAGAGTGGAAGGATAAGCATTCCAGAGTGGAATGGCATGAACGGGAGGCACAGAGGCAGACCAGCCTCAGTGTGAAGAGCGCTACCCAGCTCTCAGGGCCTAGTCCAGCTGGGAATCCTCTCCCTAGCCTCTCCTCTGCCTTCTCCTACCCTCCCATGACCTCTGTACCTCCCTCGACTCACCTGCCTGCAGGGTGACTGTCCATTTTGCAAGCCTAGCTCCTTCTTAAACCACAAGCCCCCCAAATACCATGATGGACATATCCACTTTTGAACCACACACTTTCTGACCCAATTTCTTGGACAGAGAGGGAGAGAGTTATGGATAAAGTTTCCAACAGGGAGCTGGGAAGTCAGGCTGAAAATGGTGTCAAATAGATCTGACCCAAAATCGCTCAGCTTGTAAGTGGTAAAAATTAACTCAGGATCAGATGCCGGACACCATCCGTTTGCCCAGATCTACTCTCCTCTGTTCTCCACCTGCTGTGTGCGTGGGAGGCTGGCATCAGTGGACCCCCTTTCAGGCTCCCAGGTGTGTGTGGCCAGCAGGAGGCCCTGGAAGAAGATGAGAAGCAGAAGGGGAAAGAGATTGGGGTACAGATTCGCCAGCCCCCCTGCTGTGGGGTCACCATGACTGTCTCCCTCTGCCGGGGGCCACAGCTCCTGACCCACGCTTCTGTCCATCAGCTACAGCAAGGTTTCTCAGCCTTTGTTTTTTATCTTCCTTCTCAGGAGACTTATTAGACAATTTTTCCCCCTAATCACTTCCCCTCCTCCCCCACGAGACTGTAATACCACAGATACACTGTAGGTCTGTTTCTATGTGCTGTGTGTGTGTTTGTGCTTAGTAAATCGAGTAAGATTTCTCCATAAGAAGAGCAATAATAATACCCTCATAGAGTCCCAGAGCTCCATGTACATAATTTGAAAACTGAAATAATAGATAATGTTTATGGAACACATCCTAAATGCATGGCACTGTTCTAAGCACATGACATTTATTGATTCATTAAATTTTCCCTGCCATGTACAACCCAAAACTGTGCCCATTTTACAGATGAGCAAACAAATTCAGAGAGGTTAGGTAACTTACCTAAGGCCACACAGTAAGTGGCAGTGCTAGGTGAAGAACTCAGGGAGTTCTCTGCATGTGTGTGTGCATGTATCTGTGTGTCCGTGTGTCTGTGTGTGTCTGTGTCTGTGTACATTCTTATAATCATGATGTTTGAATGGAAGAGTCTGGAAAGGGCACTAAACCATAGGCAGTGGTTACTTACAGGACTGAGAAAACAGATGGACCTTTACTTGTAATGCTTGAAATTTTCAATCAAAAAACAAATAGAGATTTTGAAAAACAAAGAAGTCAATAATACTTTTCTTGCTGACCCGTGAGCAGGCCCTGAGTATGTGACCTTGTGTGTGCCTATGCATGTGTGTGTGTTGGGGTGGGGAGAGAAACTTCCAGAAAGCCACAAGCTGGGGGGAAAGTTGCCCGGGTCCCCGGCAGCATTACACTGGATTGCTAGGTGATGCCGTGGTGCTCACAGGTGACCAAGGGCCATGCTGTGTCCCCCTGACTTCCTCGAGGTCTGTACCCACATGGGGGGTGGGCACTGGGGTGCCCCCAGAAAAATATGCACTTGCCTAAAGCCACTGGAACTTGCTGGAGCCATGGGCCTCACCCTCCAGGGTGCTCACAATCACCCTGTGAGTGTGAACACCCCCCCAAGTCCCCCAGAGTTCACAAGGCAGGAAATTCTCATTTTCACCCAGGAGACAGCCTGTCTGTCGGTTAGCTAGGAGCCTCCTTCTATTTTTTTTTTCCAGAATGATAATTTCCCCCCTTTTTTTGTAGCTAAAAATCACCCAGGCTTGTCCAGACGAGAGGGCAGAAAATTATGCAGTGAAAGAGAAGGGAAGATAATTTCTCTGGGTCACAGGCATTCTCACTTGTCATCCGTCTGCAGGAGAAGAAGTGGAGGGTGGGGGAACCAGCCGGGATGCGAGGCCAGGGGATGAAAATGAAGGCTGGTCCAAATCCATCACTGTCCTCCTCAGCGCTCCCTCGGGGGATGAGCCGGGGGAGGGTGCATGGGAGGGACAGGGGCTTTGGGCTCTGATCAAGGGGTCGGGAAGATGGGGAGGCTGCAGAGGGTGGGAGAGAGGGTAGCCTTGCTGTCCAAGCTGGACGGGCCCCCCTTCCCCTCCTCAGGCCTCAGTTTCCCCATCGAGAAAAGAGGGATAAGAACTCCCTCCTCCACTCACCACCTGCACCCCTCACCCACACCGGAGATAACAGATGGAACATTCTGGAGAATCTGGACCATAAAAACACAAGATATGGGAGGTAACAGCATTGATGTCCACCAAAGGCAGATGAAGCCTGCAGGCTGGGGGTGCGAGGGAGTGGGTTCAAATCCCAGCGCCGTCCCAAGGAGGGCTTGGGCAAATCGCACCCCTGTCTGAGCCTCAGTTGCCTCATCTGTCAAGTGGGGATAAGAACACGAGCCATCTCATACGGTTATTGAGAGGATGAAGTGAGACTTATATATAATGTGTCTGGCATATTGTAATCTCTCAATCATAATAACAACAGAAACGATAGAAAATTACAAGGGAACCACAAACAGTCGCCCGCATTAACAAGGGGTAATGGGTCTCGATTTCTCATGCATTTAAAAAAAAATGTCTCGGAAGCTTTTAAAGAGAAATACAGAATCTACAGTCAGACAGACTGGTTTTAGTTTTAGCTCTACCACCCACCGTGTGGCCCTGGGCAAGTCACTTTACTTCCATAGGCCTCAGTTTCCCCATCTGCAAAGAGCAGGTTGTGATACCTCTCGGGGTCACTGGGAAGATTAGAAATACTCAGTGGGACGTGCCTAGTATAATCACGACCACGGGTCTACAAAAGTGCTGGCTGGCCGTCATTTCACTTCATTTCCTCTCCTCCCGCTCCTCACTTCCCTCCTCCTCTCCCCGCCACCTCCTCTTTGATTTAAAAAAATCAAAACCCCCCTACTCTGACTTCTTTTCAAATCTTCAAGGTTATCGTGTTCCTCCTGTCTCAGGGTTTTGGCATCTGCTGATCCCCCTCCCTAAAATGCTCTTCCATGCCCTCTTCACCTAATCAATGCCTCCTCATCCTTCAGACCTCAGCTCAGATGTCAGAAAACCTTTCTGGACAGCCTGCATCTCCTGCCCTGATATTCTCCCTCCTAGCATGTAGAGTTTGTGATTTAGTATCATCACCTCCTCCACTGGGTGGTAAACCCCATGTTCATTTGTTGATTCATTCATACTATAGATATTGATTGAGGACCTACCATATGCCAGATTGAAATGGTTGGGAGGACCAGGAAGCAGGAAAAAGCTAGATTCTTACAAGGAAATAAGTGCAAGAAGGCAAACATGGCTGGATCGAAGTGAGGGAGGGAAGGAAAGAGCAGGAAGAGATGAGGTGCAGGGGGAGGTTGGATTTAATACAAAAGGCAAGGAGAAGTTGTATCAGTCAGCTACTGCTATAATAATGCTGCCAAACAAATTACCCCAACATTCAGTGGCTTGAAACAATAAGCATTAAGTATTGCTTCAAGAGTCTATGGGTCACCGTTCTGGCTTTTTCTGGGCTCTCTCATGCCTCTGTGGTCTGTGGTGGGTGCTGATGGAGGCTGGCCTCTCTTACATGTTTGAGGCTCAGCTGAGCTAGAATGGCTTCTGCTGGGAGAACTTGGCTCTCCCCCATATAGTCAGTAGCAGGTTAGCCTAGGCTCAGTCTCCAGGTAGAGGCAGGGCTGCGAGAGAGAGCTGAAGCTGCAAGGTCTCTTGAGGTCTAGGCTTGGAGCTGGTGTAGTATAACTTCTGCAGTAATCTCTTGGCCAAACCAAGCGTGGAAGCCAGTTTGGTCCACCATTTCTCTATCCCTGCAATAGCACAGTGCCAGGCATAGGTGAGGATCTCAGTCAATATGTGTGTGAGGGACGGACAGGTGGAGGGATGATGGATGGATGCTCTTGGCCTTTGGCTGGGTCAGAATTAATGATGGGGGTGGGGTATGGTGGTAAAATCCCTCATCCTGGACAATCAGGAGCCCCAGCTCCCCCTCCCCAGGGCTGCAAAGAGGAGAGGCGACTGCGTTCTTCCTCCCCAAGTTTAATTAAGTGATCTGCCTCCATGGGGCTAATCCTGTTATCGCTGCCCAGAGCTGACCACAGGGGCGGTGTAAAATGTCAGCTGTCTGGAGGGCCTGGTGGGACGCTGAAAGCCACTGGAATTTGGGGACAGGCAGGGGGTGGAGCGGAAGCCAGAGCCCCCACCGGGGCAGAACGTCCGCTTTCCAGACACACACAAAGGGGCTAAGCTCACTTTCAATCCCATCCCAGGAGGAGGCTCAGAGGAGGAGGAGGGAGTTGGCTAAGAAGCTTCTGACTTGGGTGGACTTTGCTGTGGCCCCTGCCTATCCCAGGCGCCACATTCCAGAGGGGAAGCTTCCGGCCTCACATCCCCTCCTCTCCTAAAGAAGTGGACACTCCCCTGTCCTGGACACACAGTTCTGGACCAGATGAGCTTAGGTTTGGATTCTGTGTCAGCCATTTCCTGTGTGGTCTTGGGCAAATTGCTTAACCTCTCTGAGCCTCCATTTTCTCATCTGTACAATGGGTGTGGTAATATCCATCTTCCAGGGTTAGTGAGAAGATTCAACGAAACACCTAGAACAGTGCCTTGCATGTAGTAGGTGCTCAGAAAATGCTGTGCAGAGGCTTCCTCCCACTGTTATGATCACACTTAACAAGATGCATGGTTGTCTTTTGTCTCCCCTACCTATCCGTGGGCTCCTTAGGAGCAAAGACTGTGTCTCAGACATACGGCCACCACCCTACTCCTTCAAGGCCACCTATCACCTTATAGCTTGTGACCAGCACCCCCTGGATGTGTGCAAAGCACAGGCTAAGTGACCTTACCAGGCAGCTCTGCTCATCACCCAACCCCAGCCCCTAGCCCAGGGCTTGACTCGCGTTGCCCCAGCTTTTCACATATGACTCATTCTTTCATTCATTCATTCATCAACAGATATTGGTTGATGCCATTTCCCTGACTTTAAAATGGAGCATGGGAACGGAGGGAGGGTCATTGGAAAAGACAGCTCCTTCTTGCTCTAACATGCAATGGTTTGGGGGGACTTAGGGCCCCTCCTTTTCCCTGAAAGTGATTCCCTAATCTAGTGCCTAAAATTCCCCCCAAAGGCAGAAGTCTTGCTGGTCCCCAGTCATGAGGACTCAGGACACCGGCCGAGGTGGGAGCAATTAAGAGCAGTTTCTATTTGGGAGACAGGAGCAAAGCTCCAGGGATGCAAGTGGGGAGGAGAAAGCAGAGCCTGGGGCAGTGAGGACTTTCACTAGTGTCCCAAAGTGACCCTGGAGTCACCTTTATAATAATCACCAGCTTGTCCCCAGAGCTTTCCATTCGTCATATGCTGTCCTAAGCATTTAAATTTCATCCTCCAACCAACCTATGAGGCAGGTACTGTTTTTACCCCCATCTTGCAGGTGAGGAAACTGAGGCTCAGAGAGGTGGCCAGAGTCACACAGCTTGTACGTGGGGAGCTAGGCTACCAACGCTCTCGGAATCTCTGTTTCCTCATCTGCAAAATGGGGATGAGTCACTGTGCCTGCCTCCCGGGGTGCTTGGGGGATGGCAGAGCTGTGTGTGTGCCTGGCACAGAGAGAGCGGGCCAGGGAGGCGCCCCCAGCACGTGGCTGCGATCTGTCCGGAGTCCCCGGGAGTCACCAGCCGGAGATGGGTGAAAAGGCACATCTGCCTCCTGCCACCGTGGTCTCCAGAAGTCACGCAGAAATGGCGGCCCCAAAGAACTCCATAAAATCCAAGTGGTAGTTAAGTTGGACTCCTGAATGAACAGGAGTAATTAATGCACTTCACACAGAGAGTGAAACCCAAATGTCAGACAATGCCAGGGCCATTAAAGCCGCCTCTGCTGCAGCTCCGGCCCGCCACTGGCTGGGTCTCCACCTGGCCGCTGACCTTCTTGAAGGCTGCGGACAGCACGGCAGGAGGGTAGCCAGGCTGGGGGACTGGAGTGTGGGACACGAGGTGGGTTCTGCAATCTGCTCAGCTCTGGGTTACCAACAGAGCCTCATCTTCTTCATCTGTTAAGTGGGCTGTTTCTGCCTCATAGGGCTGTAGGGAGAATTAGATTCAATCATGGGTCCCGAATGTTAGTCACATGACAGCTGCTCTCCAAGAAGTGGGTAAATACCGTGAGGGCAAATAGTGCCCGACACATCGTAGGTGTAGCAAATGCCGCTGGTAACCCACACACATCACCTTTCCCCAGCACCCATCCCCAACTCTTGAGGTGGCTGCTAAAGGCTTTCAGCTCCTTCCGTTTCCAGAGACACACCCTCTGCCAATGGGAGCCGCCGTTGAGTAGCGGGTTTTGGCACCCTGTCCACCACTTGCTTCAGGAGCTGGGGCAGCGCTGCGGTACCATTCACCCTCCCGAGCTGCCCATGGGACTCTAGCTAAAACGACATCTTCACCCAGCTCCTTCCCCTGCTCCATCCTGCTGCCCTCACCTCTCACAGATTTCTCCTGCAAATGCTCCTTCAGTAAAACACTTCCTGTGAATCCCCGTCCCAGGCTCTGCCTAGCAAGGGAGTCACTTAAGATCATAGGTGTTCAGTAAAGACTTGTGGAATCAAGGTATTGTCTGTTATTCTAAAAACACGGGACCAGGATTTGGGTGACGCAAGTGAGGTGCCTAGGGTGTAAAATTTAAGGAAGCCCTCACTCTTAGAGTCATGCAAATGCCTAGTGCTGCTAAAAAACTGGAAACCAGTGATGCATTGATCGATCAAGAACCAGCTATGTAAATCACGGGACATCCTCAAAGAGGGCCAAAGATCATGGCTATGAAATTGATCCTTGAGTCAGATGTAGATAGACCTGAGTTCAAATCCTGATTGTGCTACATTGTAACGGTGACCTTGGGCAAGTCACCTGACCTCTCTGAGCCTCCTTTTCCTCATCCCTAAAATGTACATGATAATATCTCTTTCACAGAGCTGTTGGATGATTTGATGAGATTATGTTAATGGACTTTGCACATCATGGGTGCTCAAGAAAGAGTAGCCATTGATCACAATGAGGGTGTGATCAATGGCTGCCTTTGAGAGCACTTGGAGCAACTTTGTGAAGGTGTCAGAGGTGGGATGTCTCCTTCCCACATCTGCCCTGTGGTTCCCTCCCAGATTGCTCTTGGACTTCTCAATTCTGATTCTCATGTACTGCATCATAGACTAAATTATTAATTTTTAATGTTGCATACATTCCCTCTGCCCACCAATGGGCATCTGGATCGATGTCTAAGGAATCTTTCAATCATAATTATGATAAAATGAGGTATGCATAAGTGCACCTCATTCCATGAATTGACCCCAGCAGCTAAAAGGAAGACCACAGCAAATGACACAGAAGCACCCCTCCGGAGGCGAGATGACAAAGCATGGGCTTTGAAGAACCATATCTGGCCATGTCTGGTTCCATTACTCACTGTGTGGCCTAAAGCAAGCTGTGTTTCCTTTCTCTGCCTCAGTTTATGTGTCTGCAAAACAGGCATCATAAAGCTCATACTGTTAGCTAACAGTGACAGAGCGTTAACTATGGACCCATGCACTGGGCTAAATTAATTTATTTACATGACCTCTAAAGTTTGTAACGGTGGTATTATAATGATCTCCAGTTTCCAGATGAGATGGATAAACTGTCCAGGGGGAGACTGGCAGCTTCCAAAGGTGGTGAGCATCTTAAATTCCAACAGAACCTGGCATGAAGCAGGGTGCAGGAAAGAATGGGAGACTAAACCACAAAAGCCTGGGAGATGATAGGATGCTGTGAAGGTCTGTGATCCTGCCTGATGAGCCATCATGAAGGGGCATATTAAATCATCTTTTTGAGTGTTCCCTGTGTAAAGTAAAACCCAGCTTGATTTTAAGGGGTGATGAAGGTCTTTTCTGTTGTGCTTCCTTTGGGGATCCAGCCATGGATTTTTTGCCTTTCAGGCATTCCCTTTTCTTCCGTAAATGCATCACCACTTTCTGCAACTCTAGGTCCACAGAGCTTGGGTGAGGCTGACCCACCTTCAGATCTAGGGTTGATCACATGACTCAGGACTGGTCAAAATACTTCATCCCCCGGGCCTCATTCATTGGTCTGGGAGGGGCATGTGACCCAGATTTGACCAATCAGAACATTTCAGTCCCCTAGCTACATTGATTGGTTCAGGGATGGGCATGTAAGCAAGTTGGTCCAATTGGAGCTAGTCCAGGAATGTTTTTCTGGAGTGGCTGAGAAAGAGGAGTCTCTCATTATTCCAGAACTGCAAACAGTGAGGAAGACGGAGAAGGGGACTACTAGTAGCTATCATGTGGAGCCTGAGAATGAAGTCAACACCCAGGAAGCAGAAACAGGGAAGAAGAGAGACACACACATCAAGCCCTGATGATTGTTTGAGCATCTGGATCCAGCTGAGCCTGAAGCCATCTATTCCTGGATTTTTGCTACATAAGACAAAAATGTTTGTCTTAAGTCAGTTTGAGTTGGGTTTTAACCATAGAAACCCAAAAAGCTGTTTGCATTATTTTTTCCCAGGGAAAGCTTTCCTCCCACCATCCCATGATGTCATTTCTAAGCGACAGTGTGGAACAGCAGAGAGAGCATCAAATTGGGCATCAAGACACACCTGGATTAAGATCAGAGCCCTGCACTTAGGCAAGACCCCCATTGTTCTAAGCCTCAGTTGTGCCTCTATAAGATGCGGCTATTAATATTCCCATCACAGTATAGATTTGATGGGAAAATGTATGTTAAACTTTTACATGAGCTATTCCTTCTACCCAGAATGCCCTTCCTTTCCCCCCTTGTGGACTTACCCTCTATCATCTTTCAGATTCTCAGCTCAATGGTCCTTTTGTCAGGGTTACCTCCCCTAATCCTGCTGGCCAAGTTCAGTTGGTCCATGAAATTGTCGTACGCTTGGTAGCTCTTGTCACAGTTTCAATGTGTCATTACAGGCATGGTTATTTGATTAATGTCCACTCCTCCACTAGAATGTAAGTTGTAGGTAGGCAGGGAAGTGTTGGATTCTGGTCACCACTATGTGCCCAGTGCCCAGTGCCCAGCACACAGCCGACCCTCGAGAAATGTTAGTTGTATGAACTGCTACTGAACCCAGTTTCCAATCATGTGAGGCAAGGGGTGTTTCTGAGCACTCAGCCTACATAAAGTGAGTGTCGGACAGCTACCAGGATGCCATGATTTCGGCAAGTGTCTACGTGGGTCCGTCTATCCTGAAACCAAGGGAGATGGGTGTTGGGGTCTATACGTGGTCAGTCTGAGCCATGTAGATGGCAGATCTGCATCCATTAGTCAATTAAATTTCACTATGCCTTTAGGACCAGGAAGGCAGGAACAGTGGCCACAAAAGTGGCCTTCAAAAAATCTATGGAAGGGATGAGCTTAAAAATAAGGAGACACTGGGCTCCCCTGGTGGCGCAGTGGTTGAGAGTCCGCCTGCCGATGCAGGGGACACGGGTTCGTGCCCCAGTCCGGGAGGATCCCACATGCCACGGAGCGGCTGGGCCCGTGAGCCTGCGCGTCCGGAGCCTGTGCTCCGCAACGGGAGAGGCCACAGCAGTGAGAGGCCCGCGTACCGCAAAAAATAAAAAAAATTAAAAATAAATAAATAATAATAATAAGGAGACACCATGCTATGGCAGACTCCGGAGGAGTCATACTTCTGGAGGGTTCGTAACTCAGCTCTGCCACTGACCGGCTAGCTGTGTGGATTTGGACAACTGTGATCCCTCTCTGATCCTCACTTTCCCCATTAATAAAAGGGAGATGGTCACCCCTGCCTCCCAGTATTGGAAAGAGGCAAACTGACTGGATCCAAGTCCCTGTCCTCCACTCAAGCTGTGCGACCCTGGACCCCTGATGTATCCATTTTGTGCCTCAGTTTCCTTGGCTGTAGCAAAAAAACCTAACTTACAAGGAGGTTGGAAAAATGAGACAATTTAATTAAGTGCCAGGAGCAAAGCCTGAATTTAATAGGCATCCAATGTATGTGGCTACTGCTATTTTCTGCTACTTCTGTATTACGATTATTAGTAGGAATATTAATATAATGTCAAGCACCCTACCCAGTGCCTGGGGGACCATCGGTCCCTTTCTTTTCTCCAGATGTGCATCCTGGCTGTGTCCACTGGCTGACCCACCCCAATTAGGTGACTCTCGTGTTAATATTGACACACAAAGGAGCCAGCTGGTGACCTCTGAACTCAGCTCATTTGGGATCACAGGCTGAGTTCGGCCCCAGCCCTCAGCTCTGAGAGCAGGACTCGTAATCTTCTTTGACGTCAAAAGGAGCTGGCCTCGCCCTGACCTTTGCTCCCCAGCTCCCTGATTCCTGGCGTTCCCAGGGCCTGACGGGAGTCGCACTGCCCATAGCACAGACGTGGCCTGGACCAAGTGAAGGGAGGGCCGCAAGAGCCAGCGTTTCCTGCTTGAAGAAGGGAGAACCTTCAACTCAAGAAAGCTCAGCTGGCTTCTGGGTAGAACGTGGATATGGGGGGAGCAGATTGCCAGCCAAGGAGCCAGTTAGGAGATCTTTGCCGTCATCCAGGAGGGAGATGCTGATGGCTGAATTTGGGTGCTAGTGGGAAATAAAGCATGGATAGGACAGAAACTGGAAAAGCGGAATCTTAGGGCTCACTGAGGGGTATTGGGAGGGGTGGTCTAGGAGGAAGGTCCCTTCCCAAGTGTACACACACAGGTTTGGGGTTTTTTAAAAATATTTATTTATTTATTTTGTCTGCACCAGGTCTGTGTTGCGGGACGCAGGATCCTCATTGCGGCATGCAGACTTCTTAGTTGCGACATGCATGTGGGATCTAGTTCCCTGACCAGGGATCAAACCTGGGCCCCCTGCGTTGGAAGCGTGACGTCTTACCCACTGGACCACAAGGGAAGTCCCACACACAGGTTTTTTTTTTCTCACAAGAGAGGAGTCCAGGCACCTCACCCACTGCCCTTGTCCCTGCCATGAGTGACTAGAACTTGGTAGTTAGAAATTACCGAGCATTAGAAATGGCCTTGTGTCTCTACCCTGCTGTCTCCACCCAAAACCAGCACTAGCCTCAGCCCTGCCTACCCCCAACACGGAGCCCATGAAACAGACCCAGAACCTGGTGATGCCCGGGAGGAGTTGTCACGGCAACAGGCGCGTCAGCACAGCAAGATGGGGAATCTTACTGACCCATACCCAGCCCACTGGCTGCCCTGTAGACAGAAGCATGAACCATCAACTCTCCTTGGAGCTGGCACTGGGGAACTTGGCTCTGGATGTCCCATCAAAGGAGAGGTTTGCCCATGGATGTGACTAGACGAAGAGCACCAGGCCAACCTGATGATGGAGCTCTCTGGGTCCTTCCAGGGCTTCCCTGGTGGTCCAGTGGTTAAGAATCCACACTTCCACTGCAGGGGGTGTGGGTTCGATCCCTGGTTGAGTAACTAAGATCCCGCATGCTGCGCGGTGCGGCAAAAAACAACAAAACCAAAAAAAAAAAAGGCTCTGGGTCCTTCCAGATCTTTCTATGATGCCTTTGATTATGGTCCCTTCTGGAAGACAGTCTGCTTCCATTTTCTCCTGGCAGCTCTCCCCTCCTGTGTTGATGGGAGCTGACGCCCCAAGCCCTGGATTGACTGACATTCAGCTGAAACTCCTCTCTGTGACGGACCTGGTGCACACGGGGGTGGAAGAGGATGAAAGAAGGGTCAAAAGAGTTCAGATTAAGGGTGTGGCCTCTGGAGCCAGACTGCGTGGGTTTGACGCTGGCTCTGTCACTCACTAGCTGTGTGACCTTGGGCCGGTAACTCCACATCTCTGGGCCTCATTTTCTCATCAGCAAACTGGGAGTGATCACTCCAGCACTCACTTTATTGGATTGCAGTGAAGATTAAGTGAGATGATACTGCACCGTGCCTGGCACAGTAAGTGTGTTCAGTTCTCATCAGGCTTTCCTTCTCTGAAATCACTTATTCTCAGGAGGAGGGGAACACATTTCTGGCCACAGAGCCACAAAGATGCAGAGGGTTAAATAAAATTGTAAAAGCATGAACAAGTCAGAACTGGATGTACTGAGAATTAAAAAGAAGGATGGTTTTAAAATATCATCTGAAAAAAATAAAATAAAATATTATCTGCACTAGACTGTAAGCTTCCAGGAGGTAGCAAGCAGGTCTGTCTGATTTATTCCAATCCTCCCAACACCCAGCACGGGGCACAAACTCTTATTTTCAGAGTCTGAAAATTCCATCAATTGTAAGAGGTGTCATTCATTGAATTACAGTGTTTCCCAAAAATAGATGTGGGTATTATATATGTAATAGAGCTCAATTTCAACATGTTAAAAAGAAAAAAAGAAACTTATCTTAAAATTGGAGAAATACAGTAATAGATCATCAATAAATGGTAACTGCCTATGTGAATGAATGAACGGTTGCAGAAACAATACAAAGGAGTATGGTTAAATACCGTGTGCCACCAATACTGGAAGATTTAGGAAGGGGATGCACCATCACAAGCAGAGCATATCTGGGAAGGCTTCCTGGAAGAGGTGGACCATGAGTAGGAATAAGCAAGAACTTATCTGACTTAGGAAGAGGAAGAAACAGTGGGGGAGGGACATCTTGATAAATCAGGAAACCATGTGACCATCATCTCCACCCCCTTGTCCCCCCGCCTTAGGCAATGGAAGATGGCAGAATTATCCAGGGAAGTGACTTCTATGTTAGCTCAGAGGAGTCAGGACCAAACCAGACATGAGTCCCAGGATATGGGCCTGCATCAGGCTAAAACTACATGGGACTTAAGATATGGGCACTGGAGGCAAAGAAGCCTGGGTTCGTATCCCAACTCTGCTTGCTCCTTAGCTGGGCAACTGCAGGATGATGACTTGGCCTCTCTGAGCACCGAGTCCCTCACCCAGGAATTGGGGAGACCAATAGGATGCTGAGGTCAGACATGCCCAGAATCAGGCATGTAGAAAGTGCCTCATAAACATTAATTTGAGAATAAATAGGATATGTTTTCTATTGGGGGGAAGGTTTTGAAAGTGAAAGGCCACCAGCCAGGAGGCACTCCTTCCAGCCCTGGAATTTGAGAGTCCCAAACTCCTCAGATGAGTTACCCCTCAAGCCACCAAGATTGTTGGCCTATTGATGGGTATAGGCAGCACCGGGTATTTTGCAGGGCCCAGTGCAAAATGAAAACGTGGGGTCCCTTGTTAAAAAATTATTAAGAATTTCAAAATGGGGACAACAGAGCATGAAACCAAGCATGGGGCCCTTCTAAGCACCGGGGTCTGTGCAATTACAGGATGCAAACCCATGACGTGGGCGCTGGGCAGAGAAATGTGCCCTCCAAGCTGCTTCTTTGGGCCTCTCAGCCTCCAGCCATAATCCTGGCAAACACTCGGAAAGGAACATTCTACAGGCCCCAGCATGGACTGGAACACACTTAATTTGAAAGCAGCCTTGTGAAGTAGGTAATATTGTTATCCCATGTTACAGATGAGGGAACTGAGGCACACAGGGAAGGACCACCAGGTAGGCCACCAAAGGGCACACAGCTGGGTGGTGGCTTTAACCCAGGTCTTTGGGAACCTGTACCCGCGGAATCTGGAGGCATCTCACTCACAATAGCTCACTCCTTCTAGAAGCTGAAATACACATTCCCTCCAATGCTGGCAGCCTCTGATGAGGTTTAACCCAAATGTGGGAGGCCACACGGCCAGAGGTTTAATCCCAGCCTCCGTGGGCACCTCCTGTCCATCGCACCCCCCCTCCTCCAGCAGGACAGAGTCCGGCGTCCGCCAACTTGCTCCCCGGGCCGAGGCCAAGAGTTAGCATCGGAAGGGAGGCGGGAGAGTGTGAGAGCGGAAGGACATGTCAAATCAATCATATTTAAACAAAAGCCTCTCCCGCCCAAGGGCCCTTTTAAAAGCTGCTTATTTAATTAAAAGTCCCATTTTCCATATTTATGGCCCTTATTCAGTTAAATATTAACCGCTGGGGCCAGGGCTGGTGTGTGCTTTGCGAGCGGCGTGTGGCGAGGTTCATTACCGAGGCCGGGATTTCTCCGATGGCCGCACGGCCACGGGATCAATGCGCTTCCTTGGACAAACACCCGCTCCTGCCCGCTCCGCCCGCTGCCTCGCTCCTCTCGGTCTCCCGCACTCCCACACGCTGTCTCTGCCTGGAGACAGAGACCAGGGGCAGTGAGAGACAGTGAGGGACCCAGAGAGACAGGGAGAGACCCACAGAGACAGAGAAATCCGAGAGACAGTAAGAGACCCAGAGAGACAATGAGAGACTCAGAGAGAGACCCAGAGAGATAGTGAAAGATCCAGAGAGACAGAGATCCACAGAGACTCAGAGAGACAGAAAGAGACAGTGAGAGATCCAGAGAGGCAGAGAGAGACCCAGAGAAGCAGTGAGACATAGAGACCCACAGACACAGTGAGGACCCGGAGAGACAAAGCATTGTTTTTCTCTGTGTCCACCTGTGTGTCAGTCAGGACCACGTGTCAATACACACTTTGTGGGGCCCAGTGAAAAATGAAAATGTCAAAAATCAAGACTTTCAAGACGGCCCTGCATGGCGGCACCAGGGGCGCGCCCTGGTCTCTGCCAGGATCGAAGTGTGTGCTGGGTCCAGGGTGGCAGAGGTGCCAGGCACCGGGGGTGGGTAGGAAAGGCCCACGCCGACCCCACTCACTGCTATTCCCAGTCCCCACTTCACTGGGAGATTGGCCAGAAGAAGAGGAGAAGGGGAAAACTGGCATCTCTTAAGGGTTTGATCCCCAAAAGCTCAGGGATAGGAGATCTCAGTTTCTGGAACTCCTTGGGGGGCAGTCCCTGGCCAAACGCAGCCATTAAAAAGAAACGAGGGCCTCCCTGGTGGCGCAGTGGTTGAGAGTCCGCCTGCCGATGCAGGGGATACGGGTTCGTGCCCCGGTCTGGGAGGATCCCGTGTGCCGCGGAGCGGCTGGGCCCGTGGGCCATGGCTGCTGGGCCTGTGCGTCCGGAGCCTGTGCTCCGCAACGGGAGAGGCCGCGGCAGTGAGAGGCCCGCGTACCACAAAAAAAAAAAAAAAAAAAAAAAAAAAAAGAAACGAAACATCGGGTGAGGAAGGTGTCTGGATCCCAGGAGGGTTCTCGTGGCTGCAGAATCATCATCACACAGCAAACCTTAACCAGGCTTCCCACGGGCCTGGCACCACCCCGGTGCTGTCCAAGGATTGACTCATGGAATTCTCACTTCCACCCTATAAGTTATTCCCACTTTACAGATGGGGAAATGGAGGCTTGGGAAGGTTAGGTAAGGAGCCCAGTGTCACAGAGCCAGTGAAGGGCAGAGCTGGGATTAGGCCCTTGTCTTCTGACTCCTAACCACACAACAGAAATCACCAGAGTCACTAAGACCAGGCTGAGGGCCACCGCTGCCCATTATAAGCCCTGGGACCTCACGCAAGTTCCTGACCACTCCTGCCTCAGTTTCCCCATCTGGGGAGGAGGAAGATTCTTGGGGTCATTTTGCATCTGATTTTTGGTTGCTGTAGCCCGGGTCCTACTCTCCATGCTACAGCTCCTGGTCACTGCAGTTGGCGGACACACTCAGTGGTGTCCAGAAATCACTGTCCCCACCCCCCACCTCTTCTAAGCCCTGCCTGTCCCTCCAGCTCTGGTTCTGCCCCATGACATGACCCTCTGGATGTTCGGGACAAAGGCGGGATGCTCCATCATCATGTATTCAGTGCTCAAAGGGGCAGGGCTTTCTCTGCCCCGCCCCACCACCACCACAGGAAACAGCAGGGTGAATGGAAAAGGGGCGCTTTGGGGCCACAGAGTCCTATGTTCGAATCCCACCTCTGCCAACTCGGGCTGTCTCACATCACCTCTCTGAGCCTCAGCTTCCCCATCTGCAAAATGGGGAATAATAATAGTACCTCCTATTAGTTGTTACAAGGATGAAAGGACATGATTCTTGTAGAGGGCTTGGTAGAGCCTGGCACCCAGGGAGCATCGCTGCAGGGCCTGGTGGGGCTGCTGCCCAAGCTGCTGGCCTGGGCCCCTCCTGAGAGCCATGGTACCGAAGGACAGTGGGGCTCCAGTTCCCACCTACACTTTGCCCGTCTCCCAGGGTCCCGACAGGGCAAGGCTCGGGCTGCAGTGCCACCTCTGGCCCTACTGGGACCTCAGTCTTCAATCACGCCACTGCTCCTTCTGGGGCCTCATTGTACCCATCTGTGGAATGGGGATTGTTGGGTGTAGAAAATCTCTCTGGGCCGTTTGCAGGGCTACTGCATCTTGACAGCAGACAGGGTAATGATGAACTTGACCTGAATATGAGAAACTTGGTAAAATGTGCCCATTTATGTTCTAGAAGGACCGTGTGAAAACAAGCAGTGCCCAGACTCTCAGAGGTGTTAGGTGCCAAAGCCAGGCTGTGAAGGGTGCCTTCTACATCACAGACACACGCAGGCATACACACAGACACACAGACACACAGCGCGTGCACCCACACACCACACCTTTGGCCCCATACTCTACCCCTGTGTTTGCATCCTGTTAGGAGCTTGGTTCCTTCCACTGCTACCCCCTCCCCCAAAAGAAAAAAAAAATCTGAAAAGCCAGATTAGAACTTCACACACACATCGCCGGGAAAAATCTATGTCTCATTTTCATATCTAGCAAAATAAAATGACACCAGAACACTCCAGCAAACCCCTAGAGGGGGGAGCGTGTCTGCCGAAGATGAGGGGTGGGGGAGACACCTTTCCCAAAGGGGGGAGGCTCCGGCGCCAGAAACACGGGAGGGGGCGTCGGGCCTGGTGAGAGGCTGGGGATGAAATCGATCAGGCCATTTTCTCCTGGGGCCGGAGGAAGGCTGGGGGTCCTGGGAAGAGCCTGGGGGTGGGGGGTTGAATAGAGGGTAGGGAGAGGGAGAGAGAGAGGAGGAATAAAATCCCGGGGATGGTGGTGTGAGTGAGGGAGCTGGGAGAGAGAGACACTAGGTTATCAGAGAAGTGTGAAGACAATAATACAATCTGACATTTCTGAAACAAGACCCCCCGGTTGCCATGGCAACGTCTCATGTGGGAGCAGCTCCCAGGAGACGGCTCCGAGATGTACTATAAATGATGTTTGATTAGAATTTAAATCATTTAGGCAGAGAGAAGATAGGCCTTTTGTCAGCAAGGGGACCTGGGGGTGGAGAGGGAGGGGAGCAGGAGTGGTGGCGGGGGAGGGGGCGCAGCCAAAGACCGCGGGGCTTCGGCTCCGCCAGCCTGGGTGTGGAGAGCGGGATCGGAGGTCAGTCAGGGGGTTGATTACTTTTGCCCTCGGCTTCATTCCCGTTTACAGTAACCTTTCCATGGTGGCCAGAGGGACTTGGAGGGCAGGAGAGGAGAGGCCTGGGGGGACGGGGGGCTGTGGGAGGGGAGTAAGTGAGAGTGGCAGAGATGGGGAGAGACAGAGATCATGAAAGTGCAGAGAGAGACGGATGGGGAGAGAAACAGGAAGAGACAGAGAGAGAGACACACACAGACATGTAAAGGGGCAGAGATTATGAGAGACAGAAAGAATACAGACCAAGAAATAGGCTGAGAGACATGGGAAGAACGGACAGAGAGAGATGAAAGAGACTGGGGAGAGACAAAGAGAGACAGAAAGACCAAGAAATAGAGAAAAAGAGATGCAGAGAGAGACAGAAGGGGTCCAAGCCAGAGCATTTGTTGCTAAAAGAGACGGAGACAGAGACAGAAAGAAACACTGAGACACAGAGGCAGAGAGACAAGAGACCAAAGTGAAAAAGAGGATAGCTGGATCCATGCACTGGGAATCACTCTCCAGCCTCTATAAAATGCATCAGGAATGTTGGAGCCCCAGATGAGCCCTGCACTTAGAAAAAGCCCCGCCACCACCTCTCACTCTGGTTTCCCCCACCCACAGGGAAATTTCCTGCGCCTGGAATTCCTGGGCTGGGGTTAGTGACCCAGAGAAGAGGCACTGCCTGCTTTCTGGTCTCAGGAAAATGGGTCAGGCTGACCCTTCCCATGAAATCTTAGGCAAATCACTTCTCCACTCTGACCCTCAGTTTCCTCATCTATAAAATGAGACGTGTGAGTCAGATCAGCATGTGGACAATGAGTTTTGTCTGCCTCATTCAGTTTTGATTTTTAGTCGCGTTTGTTGCCAACGTTTAAAAATTGGGAGACCTCATATAAATATTTGGATTTCTGGGGTCTTAAAAGAAAACAGGAAAGTCTATCCAAGCTGGGCCTGCACTTCTGCATGGCAGCCACTTGCTGGAGATGAGTAGCAGTCACCACCTTCAGTCTCCAGTTTGCCACAGTCCTCACCACTCCCTTTTTTGTCTGCATTTTACTCATTTCCAGGTCCAGAGGAAAGAATAATCCACTTCTGTTTCTGTTTCCATATCTTACTATTCCTGGATATTTTTACTGCTGGGAGGTTAGACCATGATTAGACGTGGGCACCTGAAGGGTGACTCCTGGAAAAGCCAAGAGGCAGGCAGAGCTGACAACCTGTGAGGCAGGGAGAGGTCATCCGATCATTTCTGAGAGTAGGTGGGTCATTCAACCTTGCCGTGCCAGTGAGCTGCACACCAAGAGGGGACCCTTGAACTGGAACCCCCATTAGATGGGAGGTCCTTGGGGGCCCAGGGGATTTGCATATCCTTTTGACTTGAATAGAGGCATAATCAAGATATTGCATGTGGCACACTTAGCACAGTGGCTGGCCCATGGGGACTGCTTGTGGCATCTGCCTCTGGTTCCTCCTGCCACATCCCCTCGGCCCACCTCTAATTAAGTGCAGGTCTGTGCAAGCAAGCTGAGATTCACATCTTTGTTGATAGCATCCTATCTTAAGAGTATCTTTGTGTGGGCTTCCCTGGTGGCGCAGTGCTTGGGCGTCCGTCTGCCAATGCAGGGGACACGGGTTCATGTCCCGGTCTGGGAAGATCCCACATGCCACGGAGCGGCTGGGCCTGTGAGCCATGGCCACTGAGCCTGTGCGTCCAGAGGCTGTGCTCCGCAACGGGAGAGGCCACAACAGTGAGAGGCCCACATACCGCCAAAAAAAAAAGAGTATCTTTGTGTGTCTTTCCTCCAGTCCCAGGTCTTGTCTGATGCCATGGGAACCCACTCAACTATACACAGGGTAGCCTGGACATTTAAGTTATGGCTTGTATTCGTTTCCTGTGACTGCTGTATCAAATTCCCATGCTGCTTTCAGGGGAACCCAAACTCAGACAGTGCTCGATAAATGTTAGCTATTGCACTGGTTGAGCTGGAGGTGATAGGTACAACCATAGTGGCTGGAAACAACACACACTTATATCTTACAGTTCTGGAGGTCAGAGGTCCAACATGAGTCTCACCGGGCCAAAATCAAGTGCTGCATTCCTTCTGGAGGCTCTGGGGGAGAATCACTTCCTTGCCTTTTCCAGCTCCTGAAAGCTGCCCCACATTCCTTGGCTCGTGGCCCCTTCCTCCATCTTCAAACTCAGCAACATTAGGCTGAGTCCTTCTCCCACTGTCATCTCTCTGGTTGTCCATCTTTTGAATCCCTCTTCCACTTACAAGAGCTCTTGCGATTACACTGGGTCTACCAGGATGATCCAGGATAATCTCCCTATCTTAAGGTCAGCTGATTAGCAACCTTAATTCCATCTGCAACCTTCATTCCCCTTTGCCATGTAGCTCAACATTTCACAGGTTCTGGGGTTCAGGACGTGGACAGCTTTAGGGGCTATTATTCTGCCTATCACGTCTCTCCTGGGGTCAGCCCTTGAGTGGAGGACAGAAGCCAGTGGATAATGCTTCAACCTCCTGCTGTTCAATAGATAATTCTGGAAGGCATTCTCTACACTCCTCAGGATGTCAGGGAGAAATTGAGTCCCAGTTGTCTGCACTAGTAAGTTCAGTAATGCACCTTTATGTTGACTCTCCTTCTTCCCTGAATCACTCTCCATTTTCCCTCACTCCTGTTCCAGAGATCACCTGCCAAATAAATCATCTGCACTCAAGTTCTCATCTCAAGCTCTACTTTTAGGGGAACCCAAACTAAGACAGGGCTCAATAAATGTTAGTTATTGCATTGATTGAGCTGGGGGGGTGATAGACACTCAGTTTATTACTATTATTTTTTGTTTGTCTGGTTTTTGGCCGTGCCACGTGGCATGCGGGATCTTAGTTCCCCAACCAGGTATCGTACCGGTCTCCCCTGCAGTGGAAGCGTGGAGTCCTAACCACTGGACCGCCAGGCAAGTCCCAGATAGACACCCAGATTAAAGTGGCTTAAGCAAAAACAATTTATTTTTCTCACTGACTGAAAAGTTTATAGTGATATCTATGACTTCAGGTACAGCTGGATCTAGGTCCTGAAACAATGTCATCAAGAATTTGTCTCTTTTTCATTTTGAAAGTTGTGCTTTCCTCTGAGTTGGCTTCGTCCTCAGGCAGCCTCTCCTCACAGCTTGGCAAAGATGGCCCCCAGCTGCTCCAGGCATCATGAACAGCAAAAATGAGAGCAACTTTTACCCAAGAGCACCAGCAAACATCAGGTATCCCTGTTCCTTAGCTCTGATTGGCTCATCTTGGGTCATGTGCCTCTGCCTGAACCAATCACTATGGGGAAAGGGGATGTGGTACTCTCACTGGCCTGCCTGGGATCACCTGCCTATCCCAGGACCTGGGGGTAGGGTCAGCCCTATAAAGGCCACCTGGCCTGAGAGCAAGCAAGCTGAGGCTCCTCTAAGAAAATTGGGGTGCCTTTAACATTAGGAGACGTACAGGGAAAAGCACAAACATCCTCTACTAATAAGATCATCACGTACTGTTAATTTTAGGTAAACCTCTGCTGAGGATGGGAGATGAGATACTGCCCAGCAGTGGGGGCCTGAAGCTGGGAGGAAGGGAAGCCAGGCATGGTGCCCGTCAGTGGTGCCAACCCGTCCTGGCTGGAGGGAATTCTCAGGATCAGAAATCTGCACTCTGAGAACTTGTCTATATTTTTGCAATTTCTATTTTCTTCACTACAGAGCTGAGGGAAAGCCAAAAGGAAATAAAGTTCCTTTCAGAAATGCCAGCCTATTTGTGCTGCACGAAATGACATATGAAGAGAGAAAGCACCTTTTGTGGAGGGCTGGGGAGAAAGAAAAGGGGGTCGGGGCCAGGGGTGCCAAGGGAAATGTATGGGAGGCCCCACCCCATGGGGAAGAGGCAAGCAGGGGTGGGGAGGAAGAAAAGGGTTCTTTCTGCACAAGCTGAGTCCAGGGGAAGTTTGAGTCCATTGATTGTTGGGAATCATACAGACCTGGATGTGAATCCCAACCCTACCACTGCCTAGTGGTATGACTTTGGGCTTCAGTTTTCCCATCTGTGAAATGGGGATGACTATAATACCTCCTATGCCTTTTGTGAAGATCAAATGAAATGATACATATGAAGCCATTAGCCTGATGTGCTTGAATCCATGATACACAAAATAACACAGTGTTAAATACATACAGGATCTGACTGTACTTTCTTTTATTTTTTATTTTTTTAAATTTTTGGCTGCATTGGGTCTTCGTTGCTGTGCAGAGGCTTTCTCTGGTTGTGGCGAGTGGGGCTACTCTTCGTTGCAGTGCACGGGCTTCTCATTGCAGTGGCTTCTCTTGCTGCGGAGCACAGGCTCTACATGTGCGGGCTCAGTAGTTGTGGCTCGTGGGCTTAGTTGCTCCACGGCATGTGGGATCCTCCTGGACCAGGGCTCGAACCCATGTCCCCTGCATGGGCAGGCGGATTCTTAACCACTGCACCACCAGGGAAGCCCTGACTGCACTTTTTTTGCCTCACCCTAATCCTGACCTGTTTGCGATTAGGCTGTGGGCCGGGGGCTGGCTGTCTCTGGACCACCTCGTGTGGGCACAGAACTGTCCAGAGTCTAAGAATGCAAGACTCAAAGCTGGTCTTCCGGTTTGTTATGACAGCATATTTGTCCAGGCCGGAGGATAGAACATATTTTATTTAAGAGTTTGTTTGCTCGATTTATAACTTTTAAATCTCAGACATATGGTATGTGGGCTTCCTTTTGTCTACTCACCTCTGGGTTTGCTGGGGTTCACAGCCAGCTGCCCTCTTCTGAGTCAGATGTATCCTGTGCTGTGAGCAGGACCCAGTTCCTTGCAGGCTAAAGGGGCAGAAACATCATGAGGGGAGATGCAGGGGCAAGAGCTGAGAGAGGAGAGGCAGAGAAAGGGAAGTAGAGAGTTTGCCAAGAAGAGACAGGGAGTGTGCAGGGTTGAAGTGTAGCCCCTCAAATTCGTGTCCATCCGGAACCTCAGAATGTAAACTTATTCGGAAAAGGGTCTTTGCAGATGTACTTAGTTAAGGATCTCAAGACGAGGGTGGGCCCTCCGTCCAATGCCTGGTGTCTTCATGAAAAGAAAAAAAAGGAAGGAGAGTTGAAACAGACACACAGAAGGGAATGCAACATGAAGACGGAGACGGAGACAGAGATTGGAGTCAAGCATCTATAAGCCAAGGCACGCCAAGGATCGTCAGCTGCCATCAGAAGCTAGAGAGGGATGTAGAACAGACGTTCCCTCAGAACTTCTAGAAGGAAACACCCTGGCCAACACCTTGATTTCAGACTTCTAGCCTCCAGATCTGTGCAAGGAAAAAATTCAGTTGTTCTAAGCCACCCAGTTTGTTGTCATTTGTTGCAGCAACCCCAGGAAACGAACACAGGGAAAAGAGGCACGCGGGGCAGGGGACAAGCCAGGACAAAGGCTTGGAGGTGCCAGGATGCTTCCTCTGCCTTCAACGAGGCTGGACATTCCCATCAGAGCTACTCAGAGGCACGTGCCTTTGTTTTATATGGTTACAGCACTAAGACATGTGTTGGTTTCCTAATATGTCACAATATTAGACTGTGAACCTTGGGAGGATGGGGAAGTCATATTCTTTAATGATTCCAATGCAAGCTTTGGGTTAACGAAAACCTATATTAATTACTAATAGCATATTGCATGCCCACTGAGCAACAAGCCCGGGTCAAGCATTTTATATACAGGATCTCTTTGAATCCTCACCTCTAAGGTAGGTACTGTGATTATCCCCACTTCCCAGGTAAAAACTCAAGCTCCCAAAGAATCGCTGCATTGAGGAAAATAAAACCAACAGCTCCCATGCAATAAAAACAGCGGCACTTCCACAACACTCAGACGTGCCCAAGAGCGGTCTAAGAGTTTTGCATATGTGTCAACCCGTTTCACCCTGACGGTAACCTCATAAGCGACTTACTATGATTCACCCCATTTTACAGATGAAGAAACAGAGGTTAGGAGACATTCAGGGCTTGCTCAAGGTGGGGCTGGAATTTTCACCCAGACAGCACCCCTCCAGCAAAACTCCTTCTTATTTATTGAAGGCCGGCCATGTGCCAGGCAGTATGCTGGGCATTCTACATGTTGAGTGCTCCCAACCACCCCTGGGTAAGTGCACAAGTAGTGATGACCGTTTCATATGGAATATTTGAATAATAAGCAGATGATAGCAGAATGCAAAGAGTCTGTGACATTGTGCTGCCTTTGGTCCTTGTTTTCCTACCCATCCCCTATCCTTCCCACAATACTCCCAGAGGGCACAGAACATTGATCCTTGGATCCCAGATACATGGCACAGTGCCTGGCACATAGTGGGCATGCATGTTTCCTGAGCTGCCCACCACCTACAGCCCCCACTGCATCTGGCATGGCCCAGAGAAGGGCAGGAGGCTAGTGAAGCTATTGGGCTGAATTTATGCCCTCCCTCCCTCCCTCCCTCCCTAGGGGCCAGTGAAGAGGAAGAGGAGGAGGAGAAGGCAGGATCCACTCCAGTGCCGCCTTGATGGGCCTATATATTACCCAGTATAAATGGATCCACTCTGAAACGTATCAAGCAGAGTGTGGCAAATGTGAGGGTAGCGGGCCTGCTCGTTCATGAGAGCTGCTACCGTTGCTGCCCCAGGGTGAGGCCACGACGGGGGCCCTCAAAGGTGCTCCATCAGGGCCCTCTGCCCCTAGCTGTCTGCTTGGCAGATGGGTGGGGGGTGATATCGCTTAGGGATAAGCGTCCTCTTGTGGCCCCAGCTGTCCAGACCCAAGCTGGAGAGGTGGTGGATAGATAGAAGGTGACAGCAGGACATTTACAGTTCCGATGGGCTGATAGGGAGCTGGGGCAGAGAAAGGTCAGTGCAGTTGATGATACTTAACGGCCACTAAGATCTAGAAGTGTGAATTTCAGATAGACAACAAATCAAAAGTTTTCGGTATAAGTATGTCCCAAATTTTGCATGGGATGTACTTTTACCAAAAAATTTATTTGTTGTCTACTTGAAACTTTAATTTTACTGGCCATCTGAGTTTTTATTTGCTAAATCTGGCAACCATATGCCCAGAGGATTCTGATGCCCAGAGAGATAGGAAAGCACTGGGGTAGATAACGTCCTTGTCAACGCGAAAAATCCAAAGATCTAAGTCTCATGGTACCAAGGGCTGGGGCTTCAGCATCCATGCTGTGGTTTGGGTTGATTTTCTCACCACTTTTATGGGTGTATCAAGGCATGAGGGGCTCAGAGACACCCAGGACAAGGAGGATCTGGGACCTGAACCTGACTGCCAACGTCCTGGCTTTGGTACACTGATTAGAGGCTCTTTGCAATGGTCGTGCTGCATGCTACATTCTTCTCCTAAATATCATTTACTGCAGTGTGCTATAAGCATAACCAGTCTTATTACAATTTGTAGGAGTTTAACTTATTTGCTTTTGGTCTAAATTCCACCAGGCCAGTGAGCAGGCCTGTCTTGTCCTCTGTGGTATCAACGCAACGCCTGGGCAATGAGAAATACCCAATGCCAATGGCCAAGATAAATAAATGATGAAGTTCTGGGAGTAGCGGCAGATCAATTTCCTGCTTTGTGTCCCTTCGATATATCAGTCAGTATATCTTTGCTACTCCCAGTGTGATCCAAGGACCAGCCCCATTGGCATCACCTGGGAGCTTGTTAGGAATGCAGAGTCTCAGGCCCTGCCCTGGACCTCCTGCATCCGCTGAATCTAGTTTACCACTCGCTTGTGGATCATTTCCTCCAAGTCTCCAAGTCGCAGTTTCCTCAGCTGAAATATGAAAGATAATAAGGTCCTTTACTGCCTCCTTCTTACCCTGTCGCCTATATCAGATGAGAGAATGCACTGGAAGGTGCAAAGTTGAATATGCTTCTTGCAAGGGTGGCATTCTTATGATGAGATTATAAAAGAGCCCCGTACGTCCCCATTTCCTTCCTAGCTCATCTCTCCCTCTCACGTCCCCAGTCCTAAATAAAACCCAGCTTCCCCTTCCCGCTTCTCCCCGCCCCTCTTCTCTGAGTTCCTAACCATAGGCAGAATCATCCAGGTGCTTGTCCGTTTGGGTGGCTTGAAACAAGCATTTTTACGCGTCTATCTGAAGGAGGTCAGGGTTGGGGGTGGCTGGGTTGTGAGCAGGACCAAGTCAAACACAATCTAGTCCCCTACACTCTGTTTTGTCTTGTTGCAAACGTGCTGTTTGATGCGGGCCTGATCAAACACGTCCCCGAACTGGGGGATGTGGGGGATGGTGGGAGGAATTTACATTTTTCTCTCTGAGGAGCCTGGCAGCATTCCGCCCCGGCCTACATTTGGGCCCCATGGGGATCGCATCCAATTATAGATGGACCTCCAAGTCCAGCGACTGCCTTCACATCCCGCACCAGGTTTGGAGGTTTTCAAAGGAGTGAGCTAACATCTATGAATGGTTTCAACGTGCCGGGCTGTGTGCTGGGTGCTTTACAAACATTTTTATGGGGTTACTGGGGGGATAAAATGAAACACAGGGTTAATGCATTTCCTGGAATGGAGAATTCCATCAACTGTAGCTTTGCCCCCTTGATTTAATAACAACCACATTAAATGTATAAGGCGACCACTTTCTGGCTACTCAGATGGTGGTCCATGGGCTGGCAGCATCCGCTGTCACCTGAGAACTCGGTAAAAATGCAGCATCTTGGTCCCACCCCAGACCTACTGAACCTAAATCTGCAATTTAACAAGATTCTGCAGGGAAACTGTGTGCATTCCAAAACCTATCTTGCTTTCAGACTCATTAAAATATGGGGGAAAAGACACATTTTAGAAGCAAGGACATAGGGAGATGTCCATTTCAGATGAGGAAATTGAGGCTCAGAGAGGCAAAGTTACTTGTCCAAGGTCACACAGCTTATAGATGACAAAGTCAGAATTTATAGCTCGGATCTCAAGGCCCATGTTGTCAGCAGCTTGAAATCAGGGGATTAGAAGTGGCAGCAGCAGGCGAAGAGATGGGGGATCCAGCCCCGTGACCTACCCACCTCACCACACTCTACTCCAACCCCCAAAATGGAGAATGTCATCGTCATCAGTGAGAATCAATACATGGTTTTTGATGTCAGCTCAAGATAGTTACCAAAGACCAGGCGTGTTTTTCCTGTCTCTTTGAGAGACCGACCTTGTCAACCACTCTGGGCCTGGCTCTGAATAATTCCAGATTTTAAAAAAAAGTTCTGCAGCGTTTAATGTTGACGATGTTGATGGCCATATTGTAATGATCAAATAGTGAGTGATTAGCCGCATGGAAGAGCTCTCTGCTTGCTGTCTAGGCGTCGTGTATGTGTCACCCGCCCAGAGAGGCCATCCTTGACCACGTGGTCTAAGTTAGGCCTCCATCCCTTTCTAGCACATTGAAATGTCCTAATTCTAAGTGTGGCCCTCATCATTGATGAGATGATCTTGCTTATTTATTGACTTGTTTATGATCTGTCTTTTCCCCAATGGAATATCAGCCCCATAAGGGCAGAGATCCCATTTGCATACTTTATCACTGGATCTTCATTGCCTAGAGAGGGCTTGGCACGTGGTAGGTGCTCAATGGATATCTAAGTTGATGAATGAATGAATGAATGAATGAATGCATTTTTAGGTGGATGGATTATTGTTTGGATGGACGAATGGGTGGATGGGTGGGTGAATGGGGCTATAGATGGGTGGGTGGATGGATAAGTGAATGGATGGAGAGAGGAATTTTAGACAGCCAGAGGATTTGAGAAGGCTTCAACTTTCCATTTTAGACTTTGAACCGTCAAAGGAAAGTCGCCAGTGAAAACCACTTAAAAACATTATTCCCATCAGAAGTGAAAGAAGGTAAGTTTCATTATGAAAGAAGAAAATTTTAAAAAAAATAAAGGGACTTCCCTGGCAGTCCAGTGGTTAGAACTCCACGCTTCCACTGCAGGGGGCACGGGATCGTTCCCTGGTAGGAGAACTAGGGTCCCACATGCTACGCCGTGCAGGGGGAAAAAAAAAAGAAGTATTTACCTGGCCCGACGGCTCTCCTCTTCAAGCAGCTGAGGATATGTAGAAAGTCAAAACAAAATGATAATCTTCCCCCTCCCCATTTTCTTCCTTTTCGTTTCTCTCCCCTATAATTCAGTGGGACTGAAACTAAGCCTTCTCCTTCTGGACTCTTGATAGCTTGCGGGCAGCCCCTGTTGGCCACCAGGTTCTCACTGCCTCTGAACCAGGACCTTCGCAAGCCCATATGGCACCTTGGTGAAAACTAGAAACAGACTTCCTTTCTTCCAGATGGGCATGGCTCTGGGCCATGGAAAATGGTTGGGTGAGCACCTTCTTGGCTTGGGACTTTTGTGCAGGGACCAGTCTGCCCAACTCTGAGCGGTGGCCTTGTCTGACCCCCAGGACTGGTTTCTTTCAGGCCCACAGGCTCCGAGCTGCCAGTGACCTTCCCGCATCTCCTGAGTCCCAGCCTGATCTCCTTAGGTTATTCTTTGGTCATTTCCTAAGCATAAGCCCACAGGGTGGGGAAGTCGTTCTTAGTCCCCATACGGCCCACAGAGGAATCTTTCAAAGGGCTCTCTTGGCCCAGAAAGTTCTCTCTCTCCCTCCTGTCTCCCCTGTTTTCCTCTGCAATGAATTGCTGTCGTCTTCAGTAATAACAGCATCCCCAAACTCCCAGCGATGTGGGCTCCACCAGGTGGCGGTCTGAATGATGATCTGCAGCCCCCTTCCCTCAGCTTTGAGGACAGCTGTGGATGGAGGGGCCGGCCCATGTCCCTGCTCACGTAAGGATGGTTCTGAGTCCCATGGCAAGACTCCAGACCTTCCAGGACAGGGTGGAGACTGTGACTTAGCAGTGAGGACCACAAACATAGGAATTAGAAAGAATTGGATTCAGGTCCGCCACATCTGCTTAGTAGATGTGAGTTCAGGCAAGCGACGTGACCTCCTGGAACCTCTGTTTCTTCTTCTGTGAAACAGGTATAAAGATCCCATGTTGCAGGGCTGTGACGATGAGATGTAAATGGCTAGGGTTGCTATTCCGGTGGGAGCTTTTGGAAAAGTCGGGGGTGGGGTGCAGGGAGATAGCCTCATCCAGTAACCCGGACATGTCATCCCAAGTGCCAGGAGCCCGAAGATGCTAGGAGAGAGGGAGGCATGGGGAGATGGGCCCACCCGGGGCTGGGGCATTTTTCCCATCAGTGGGTGGCAGGCTTGGTCCTCAGAGGTCGGAGGAACCTTTGGGCAATGTCTTGTCCTCTGTGGTTCCCTGGTCAGAAGGAGCTGGGAATTCGGATGAAGATTCGTGTGTTCTAGTCAAGGTCAGCTCACTGGGGCCTTTGGGCTGCTTGCTGTAGACTCAGTCTCCTCAGCTGCTGAAGGCTGATGCGGAGGCTCCTTAAAGGAAGGCTGATGAAAGGTGATGAGGGTGAGAACACTCTGCAAAGTCCTTTAAACCGGGAAGTGCTTCAAAATGTGGGCAGGTACTTTATAAACTGTAGATTGCTTTACAATGGAAAGGTACATTGTAAAATTAAAACCTATTAGCTCCAGTCCCTGCCTGGTCCAAGTCACCTGAAAAATCTCCTATTGGGGTGATGTGGATAGCTCTGAGGCTGGGATACACAACGGGTGGGGATCTTGGCAGTGGGAGACCAGATGGCCGTAAGGGCAGGGAAAGAACCTTGACTAAGAAACCGCTGGCTGGGGAGCTCCAGCCCTCACACTGGGGTGCATCTCAGCCTTGACCCTCGGTCCTGTGCATCTTTCTGTCCTGTCTGGAATCTTCCTCTCCTCTCTGAATTGGTGTCTCCTTCAGGGTTTGTTTGTTTTTTCTCTGATATGCAGATTCCTGGCCCTTCCCTGAATCACCTCCACTGAATCATCATCTCTGTGGGCTGGGCCCAGGAATCTGCATGTTAACAAGATCCCTGAGGGATCCTGGTGCCCTGTGATGGCTAAGAAACACCAGGTGAACCCCTGAGCCCCTGAGCCCCTGGCCATGGTGTTCCTAACACAGTGTCTGGTGCATAGCAGGCACCCAGCATATGCTTGTTGAATGGACACCTGAATAAATCAAACCTTTACAGGCCTCAGTGTCTTCATCTGTGAAATGGGAGGGATAATCATGCCTGCCTTGCCCACTGTCCTTTGAGGCATTTCAACAAACAGCAGTTCTTCCGAGGATGCAGTGAGGCAAGTGCATGTTAAAGGTTAAGAAATGCAATCCTAGATAATCCTTGAAGACCAGAGTGTCCTCCTTTTATTTTTCTTATATTCCAGGAGAGCATTTTCATGGTCCATGGCAAATGCTAAAAGTATAAAGCAAATAATAAATGCCTCTGGGTCAGAGACTGATTCCATGTGGCTGAAGTAGAGGCTATCTGCTTAGCCATGAACCAGATATGTGTGCACGGCTGGACGTGGCAGGCAGGGACTCTACATGTGGACGTGGTCACATTATTGGACATCTATTGAGCACCAGCACTATGCGATACATCGCAGTGGGCATAGATTTGTGAGTCTGCTGGGCAGTGACCCGAATTCAGTGCTGGGTCGAGTGCCGGGTGCATTGGGGGAGATCAATAAGCAATTATAATTATTATTACCATTAATAATAAATGCTACATGGTCTGGACAAAGAAGCTATGATGAAGTGGGTGCCTTGGAGCCCAGGCTTTGCATGTGTCGGCGAGCCGGCCCGATGTTGCTTCTGCTTTCAGCTCTGTGCAATTATAGAGCACCGCTCTGCAATGGGGAGGCTGGGAGGGGACTGTTCTTATAGTCTCTGCCCCCATGGTGTGCTTATTCACCATTTCCCTGGGAGGGTAGGAAAGAGTAAGGGCTCCACAAGGAAAGCAGGGAGGTCAGGAGAGACCCCTAGGGGTTGACTGTTTATGAAGGGATTACAGAAGATTCTGTTGGGTGGTCCGGCTCAATGGACCTCACTCCCACCCTGGCCTGGGCAGAGTCCATTTCTCATTCTCCCATCCATAGTCCTTCGCACACCCTCTCAGAGAGCACTGCTCACTTTGAATGCATGTGACAGCAAGGTAGAAGTGTTCCCCAATGGTTAGGCACACAAGCTCAACAGCTGGACCTCTTGGGTTCTAATTTAGGCTTCACCACCTATGAGCTGTGTGTCCTCAGGCAAGTCACTTAGCCTCTCTGGGTCTCAGTTCACTCCTTTGTAAAATGGTGATAACAATAGTGCCCATCTCATGGGGCTTTTGAGAGGATATGAATAATAAGTATAAAGTGCCTTGCACACAGTGACCACGCCAATGGTCATTGTCGGTATTTACCATCCTGTGTCTTGTTCATTACTCAAAGCCTGGTATCCGGCACAGAGAAGGAGCTTGGTGCACGTGGGTAAGTCACTGGCTCTGTGAATAATCACAGCCAGCATTTACTAACTGCTCACTCTTACCAAGCATTATTCTAAGCATCTGTTAACTAGTTCATCTTTGCACCAATTCTTAGAGGGAAGAACTTCTACTGTTTCCATTGAACAGATGCATTACTTACCTTGCCCTGCATTGTTCCGTTAGTAAGGGATGCGCTAGAATCTGAACAGCCAGTCTGGACCCAGAGCCCATGCTCCCAATCACTGCACTGCACTGCCTCTTGAAGGAAGGAAGGAAGGAGGATGGAAGGAAGGAAGGATGGGGAGAGGGAGAGACACATGAGATCACCAGATGGATAGTCAATAAATAAACTCATGGAGAGATGAAAGAGTGGGAATTGGCCTTAGAGAGTTACTATGAAGATTAAAATGAGTAAAGGCACTGGCCCTGGAACATAGTAGGTGCCCAATAAACGTCAGCAATGATGATGATAAATAAGTGGATAAATAATGGATGATATTGAATGGGAACAGTGGGTCGGCATTTGGAGCCTCTGATCAGCCAGATCTTTTGAGGAGCTAGCAAGAGAGACACACAGAAGCTTGGATTTCTCTTCCCATTCCCCGGATGGGTAATTTGAGCACTAAAAGTGGGAGGACTTTCCCAGGGTCACACTACTGATTCTGGAGTCAGGATTCCACTCCAGAGTAACCCCTGGGCACAGCCTCTGTCCTTTAGGGGTCCTGAACTGGCATCCGACTGTGTCAGAATGACAAGAATTTTCTAGAGGACTGAGGCAGAAGCAGAGGGAAAAGCTCATATTTTTCAGTTCACCAGGCATTTATTGAGTGCCTACCGTGGGCCTGGCCCCCTGTGAGGGGTTTTCTCATATGCCGATCCATGTTCTGTTCACCTGGCCCCGGCTTCTGGGCCCTGGGGCCCTGCAGTGGGGCAAAATCTTGGTGACTAGGAGTGGGCAGGATCCAGAGTGGCTGCCTTCAGAGGAGAAGAGGGTTCTGGTTGTATCAGTCAGGTGACACTATGATCCCCACTGATGATCACGGCACAGACCACAGGGAGGAGGAAGGGCCTGTGGCTGCAGCTGTGAGCTGTTCATTTGCTCCTCATGTGCACGAGAGAGACTGTGAGATACAGGCCAGGGGGAAGAGCCGTGTAACGCTGGGGGTGGGGCTCGGCCTATGGTTGGGATCAGGGTTCAGTCTGGGACCAATGTTAGGGCTCAGTCTGGGTCTAGAGTTGGGGTTTAGTCTGGGATTGAGGTCAGCAGTCCATCTTTGGGCAGGACCAAAGCTCTGTTTGTGACTGGGGTCGGGAATAATTTGTGACTGTGTTCAGGGCTCAGGCTATAAAAAGAGCTCAGGCTGTGGCAGGGATCAGGGCCCAGTCTGTGAGTAGGATCAGGGCTCAGTTTACAACCAGGATCAGGGCTCAGTCTGTGACTGGGATCAGGGCTCAGTTTACAACCAGGATCAGGGCTCAGTTTACAACCAGGATCAGGACTCAGTCTGGAGCAAGAATCAGGGCTTAACCTGGGGCCAGGATGAGGGTCCAGCCCTTGGCTAGGGTCAGAATTGCCCCACGGTCATCAGTATCCATGGATGTGCCAAAGGTGGAGTCTCACACCCCAGAACCACTGATCGGAGCATCAGTCTCAGCCCAATCCTCACACCCCAGGCCCCTTGCCCTGCCTCCACTTCCGCAGGATGAGTGTCCCAGAGTGGAGCTCCCCTCCTTCCCTTGCCCCAGCCTCAGGCCAGCCCGGCGTGGCCCGGCGTGGCCCGGCGTGGCCTCATCCCTGCCCAGCCTCCGTGTGCCTCCCTGCCGCCTCCCTCCCTCTGCCACCAGCTGCCGCCTCTGTCTGCTTGCTCTCTCCCCGTCTCCCCTTCTCTGCCTTAGAGACAGCTATAAGTCTCCCATGAAATATATACAGTGTAAATATATAAAAAGCTTGTGCCTGCCTGCTGCTTATGTATTCATGAAATAGTAAATAAATTTTATGGGATAATTTGAAGGCTGCCAGGAAGCCGGGAGATGAAAACGAGGGCCTAATGAGATGGAGTATCAGGGCGGCGCACGCACAATCGATCTGCAGCCGCCTGGGCCCAAGCGGGGCGAGTCCATCTCCTGTGGCCCAGGGCCTCGCCGCCAAGACACTTTGCAGGGGTTTCTGGGGGTCATAAACCACGGCTGGCTGCAGCTGGGGAGGCCCAGGCTTGGAGAAGTGGTGATGGGTGGTTGACATCCACTTTCTGGGAAACCCAGGGAGGGGGAGAGGTGGGCTGGGTCCTTTTCCTAGCTCTGCCTGGGACGTGCTGTGTGACCTTCAGCCAGTCACATCCCCTCCAGGTACCTTAGTTTCTCCATGTGGGTGATGAGTACCTTGAAGGAGAAGGTCCCCAGGCTGGGGCGTGTGGCCGTGACAGTCTCTCTCAGAGTCTTCCTGCTGTGTGCAGCACTGTATTATTTTATGCTTATTGGATGAATATCTGTCTCTCCGCTACACTTCTGCTCCATTTGGACAGGGGTCTGGGTCTGTTTTGCTTAATGTTCAGTATCCCGAGTGTCTGGCACAGAGGGGGATCTTCACAAATATTTATTATGAATAATGGAATAAATGAGAGAATGAATGAGCGTGTGACTGGAACATCCAGAACAGACCCAATCCCACCCACCACCCTTCACTGCAACCCCTGTGGTCCAAGCCGCCATCATCTCATGCTTGGACTAGTGCAATAGCCTCCTGTCCAGCCTCTGGCTTCCACCCTGCCTTCCTACTGTCTGTTCTCCCCACAGCCACCAGAGGTATCCTGCTAAACCTAATAAGTCAGATCGTGTCCCTCCTCTGCTCAAAACCCTCCGTGGCTCTCATCTCACTCAGAGAAACAGCCAAAGTCCTCCCCATGGCCCACAAGGGGATGTGTGACCTGCCGTTGGCCCCTCTGGCCACCCTCACCCCCTGCTACCTACTTCTCCTTCCCTCCCTCACTCCACTCCAGCCACTGGCTGCCTCTGCTCCTGGATCCCACCTCAGGGCCTTTGCACTGTCTGTTTCCCTCTGCCCAGAACATTCTTTGCCTGGAGAGCCTCATAGCAAACTCTCACCTTTTTCAAGTCTTTGCTGAAATCCTATTCCCTCTCTGATGCCACCCTGACCACCTTTCATAAAAGTGCATCCCAGACTTCTCCTGGCTCTCCCTGACCCCTGATCTCCCACCCCCCACCTCCCCTTGGGCTGGGCCTCAAGAGTGTCCTGAGGGGTGGGCAGTGTCCTGAGAGAGGGAGGAGAGAGAGGGGAGCAGGGAAGAAAGAGACCCCTGATGGCTTGGATGGGCATAGAGAGATGTGTGGCCTCAGGGGAGGGGACCAAGGAGGGGACAGGCCAGCCTGGAGCCTGGGCCTAGGAGGAAAGCAGGACCCTGATGGAGCTCTGTCATGGGCTGAATTGTGTCCCCCCCACCCCCAATTCATATGTTGGAGTCCTAACGCCCAGAACCTCCGAGTGTGACCTTACTTGGAAATAGGGTTGTTGTAGATGTAATTAGTCAAGATGAGGTCACTAGGATGGGTGCTACTCCCATATGACTGGTGTCCTTATACAAAGGGAAAGTTGGGGTGTAGCCACGCACACAGGGAGAATGCCATGCGGACACAAAGACAGAGATGATGTGCCTAGAAGGTGATGTGCCTAGAAGCCAAGGACACCAAAGATTGCCAGCAAACCACCAGAAGCCAGGAGACAGACAAGGAACAGAGTCTCCCTCATAGCCTCAGAAAAGGCTGGCTCTGCTGACACCTTGATCTTGGACATCCAGCCTCCAGAACTGTAAGACAGTACATCTGTGTTGTTTTAAGTCAACTAACTTGTGGCACTTGGCTACAGCAGTCCTAGCAAATTAACCCAAGCTCTGAGAGGCAAAGGGAGACTCATGGTCCTCTAAGTTCAATCCAGGCTGGAAGTGACCTCAAGAGGTCATGGGGGCCACCCCTCTGCCTCCAAGCAAGGACAGAGAGGAAAGTCTGATTCTTTCAGGGGTACCTCTGAAACTCCCCTCGGGCCCATGAGATTGTCAGGAAGTCCTTTCTAAAGCTGACTTAAATTCTGCATGCCTTAGTTTATATCTACCTCTTGTTCTCAAGAACCTACCCAGCCATCCTCCCACGTCTGGATGTGACACTTGACTAATTGCACTAGAGTCAGACAGACCTGGGTTCCAGCACTGGCTCTGCCACTTACAGGCTGGGCAGCCTTGGGCAAGTCCGAACCTCCGTTTTCTCATCTGCAAAATGGGAACAGCAAAGCTCGCTGATACCTCGTGGAATTATTGTAAGGATTAAATGAAGTCAGTCACAGGAAGCAACTAGTACAGTGCCAGGTAGGCAGCAAGAATGAACTGGATGCCAGACGTTCTTATTACTATGGGTTTGTTGTCAGGATTAAGTGAGATATGACGCATTAGGTGCTGAGGGGCTGCTCCAGCCAGCACACATGCCAACTTGAGCTTCCTCAGCAGATAGAGGGACAGATACATACACCTCAGATATATGAGAAACACAAGAGCCCGCAAATCGTGGGCTTCCCTGGTGGTACTAGTGGTTAAGAATCTGCCTGCCAATGCAGGGGACACAAGTTTGATCCCTGGCCCGGGAAGATCCCACATGCCGCGGAGCAACTGAGCCCGCGAGCCACAACTCCTCTGGGGAAAGTCGGCACGCAGCAACGAAGACCCAAAGCAGCCAAAAAAAAAAAAAAAAAAAAAGAGCCGGCAAACACCTAAATAAACAGAAGCCGTTAGTTTTTGAAAATAAAGCGCCAAGCATATAGTAAGCACTCAATTAGCTGAGGCAAGAATGATTATATCTTATAAGAATACGGACATTACCTCTGGCCCGTCTCTGTCCTCAGTCTGTGCATCTGTAAAAGGAAGTTGCAGGTCACACCTGCGGTTTCTAACTCGGTGTCCCTGGGCCACAAGGTGCGGTGGGGTCTTTGAGGAGTGTGTCGCTTGACATTTATACGACAGTCTCTGCGTGTGTACATTGTCTGTCCTTCCCGGAATGGGTGCGCCTGGGAAATCCAACATTTGCCACTGACGGGCTTTCTCCACCAAGCGGAGAAGTGCCCTGTCTCCCCTTGTCCCCTCCCCCATTCTCTCCTCCCTCTCCTCCCCTCCCCTCCTCCCCTCCCCTCCTCCCCTCCCCTCCTCCCCTCCCCCTCCTCCCCTTCCCTCCTCCCCTCCCCCATTCTCCCCTCCCCCTCCTCCCCTCCCCCCTCCTCCCCTCCCCCCTTCTCCTTGTCTTCCCCTTCCTGCTCCTCCTCCCCCTCCCCCTCTTTCCCCCATCTCTCCCTCAACCTCTTGCCCTCCTCCCTCTCCTCCCCCAGCCTCCAGCTCCTTTCCCACCTCCTCCCTCCTTCCGCCAACTCCCCTTACAGCAGTGAGCATGTGAGGACCTTGGCCCTCCCGAGGGGCTCTTGTTATCCTGGCAAAACTTTTCCCAGCAAGCCCTTAATCCGCTTCCTCCCACTAACCCTGCGTAGGCAGAACTAGCAGCAGCCAGGGTCGGCAAGGTCTGTGGGCCAGACCTCGGGCTCCTCTCCCCTCCCCCCTCCCCTCCCCCCCTTCTGGGGATGCTGGAGGAGGGAGGGGGACTGCGAAGGCTGGAGAGGAGGACCCCCGGGTCTCTGCTGTCCTGGTCTAACACCCTGCACACGGAACAAGAGGTCAAACAGAGAGGGCGAGCCACTTCTCCATGTCCTCCCGTGTCTGCTGGTGGTAGGGTCAGGATTTGAACCCATGGCCCAAGGGTCTACTGCTCAGACAATTATGCAAACTCCACACTAATAGTCATTGTTGTTATTAGGATTATTTTCTCATCCTCAACATTTTGCACTACTTGTCGAGAACTGTGTGCCCAGCCCCAAGCTAAAGAATTTATGAGCATCACCTCATATAATCCTCCAAGGGGGATTTACCGAGGCACTTCTGAAGCCTAATCTTCAGGGCTTCTTACTTGCACGGGCTCCTTTTAAAAAAAATATTCACTTCTGTAGCTAATTTTTTATTCATAATTAAATTTTTTCTTAATTAGATCCTCCAAAATTGTATACGCTTCAGGCCCCTCCAAACTTGGATGCACCCTGGAAGGGGGTACTCTTATTATGCTCATTCTGCCGAAGAGAGCTGCGGGGCTCAGAGAAGGTTCTTCATTTGCCCAAGGGCACACAGCCTGGAAGAGGCAGAGTGGGGACTTGACTCAGAGTCGCTGCCCTTGGCCGTCACGTCATGCAGGCTTCCTGTGGAAAAGAAAAGTTCCCACCCCATCCGGACTCCAAATCTTCTGCCCCTCCAGTGACAGAGCTGGTGGCACCAGGGCACTCGGTGGAATCACCCGGGCATTATAGGGTAGATGTAAGTGCGAGAAGCAAGGAACAAGCAGGAGAAAATGGTGGCTCGGGTGGAAAGACATGGCGGCCTGGACAGGAAGCTTGTGTGGCCAGCTGTCAAGTTCCAAGAAAGATGAGGTCAAAGCTGCAGAAGAAAGTGGCATAGGAGGTCCTACCCTCCTGGAATTTTCCAGCCACAAGTTATTATGTTTCTTTTCATAAGATGTTTTAAGCAAAGAGAATGAGTTCTAAAGGAAAGAGTCTGGGGGTGAATTCATGAATGAGAGTCCACACCGTCCGCTGCTACATCCCTAGTCAAGCCACCAACACAACCATCTCCTAATTAACTTGCCTCCCTGCTCCTGCCTTTGCCACTCTCTTCGTCCAACAGCATGGAAGCCATCATGCAATTCCCTGCTCAAGGCCTTCCAATGGCTTCCCATCTCAATCAGAAAATATCAACAATTAGAGTGGTTTCACACACACACACCCACATTACCTCTCTGACCTCACCTCCCACTCACTTTCCCCTTGTTCACTCACTCCAACAATGCAGCCCCCTCTATATCCTTCAAACTCTCCAAGTATATTCCAACCTCAGGGACTTTGCAATGGCTGTTCCATCTTCCTGGCACATTCCTTCTCCAGATAAGCACATGGTTTGCTCCTTCATCAAATGTCAATAGACAGGGGACTTCCCCGGTGGTCCAGTGGTAAAGAATCCACCTTCCAATGCAGGGGACGCGGGTTCGATCCCTGGTCAGGGAACTAAGATCCTACATGCTGCGGGGCAACTGAGCCCACGCACCACAACTACTGAGCTTACGCACCTCAATGAGAGAGCCCGCATGCCACAAACTACAGAGCCCACATGCCCTGGAGCCCACGCGCCACAACTAGAGGGAGAAAATCCGCACGCCACAACTAGAGAGAAGCCCACACGCCACAACAAAGAGCCCAGGCACCGCAACAAAAAAGATCCTGCATGCCTCAACAAAGATCCTGCGTGCCACAACTAAGACCCAATGCAGCCAAAAAAATAAAGAAAAAAAAATGTCAATATATAATATTGCAACCCTGCACCCACCGTCTCTTATCCTGTCCCTGATTTGTTTTTCTCCTTGACATTTACAACAATAACACATTACACATTTTATTTATTTATCTTGTTCATTATCTGTCTCCTTCCCTAGAGCATCAGTTCTATGAAAGCAGAGATTTCTGTCGGTCTTGACCGCTATCTCCCCAGCATCCAGACACTGGTGTCAGACACTGGCAGACCTGCTGAGTGACGTGGCATCTTCCTGCCTGTGGTAAATACTCTGAGCAGAGAAAATGTGGTCTGGGGGGAACTTTCAGGGTGTCCGGAGCTGAGCATCTCTATGAATGAAGCCTGGGAAAGGGAATCTATACAAACGGCTCAAGGAGCAAGCACGAGGCAGGAATGCAGAGATCAGTGTGCGCTGCTTGTGACACTGCTGGTCAGCCCCTCCACCTGTCCTTTCTGGGGCTGCCTCCTCAATGAAGTAGAGAAGGGCTTTTCTTCTTTTCCTTTCCTCCAAAGCCAATCTTTATATTGATTTCTCCACCTCTGGCCACAGTCAACAGGCATTGAGAGGGTCTGAGCGTGTTGGTTTTACTTAAGAGCCAGCATAGCCTCCAGCTGCCACATCAGGCTGCAGGGACCCTGGCTGCCTGGCACAGACACCCCTGGGGCTCTGGAGAGACACAAGCCAGCACCCAGTCGTGGGCAGGCTGGGTCAGTCATTTACGTCCTAAGGATTGTCTGGGCACCACATGTGTGCCAGGCTCGATGCCTAAGTTTGAATCACTGGGTGATTCATTCAGCTAACATTTAGTGAGCACCTACTATGCCAGCACTGTTCTAGGTCCTGGGATACAGCTGTGAGCCACAGAGATGAAGATCCCCTTTCCTTGAGAGTGTGGAGGAAAGGGAACCCTCCTACACTGTTGGTGGGAATGTAAATTGGTGCAGCCACTATGGAGAACAGTATAGAGGTTCCTCAAAAACATTAAAGAGACAGCTACCATATGACCCAGCAATCCTACTCCTCTGTGTATATCTCGAAAAGATGAAAACACTAGTTTGAAAAGATACATGCACCCCAATATTCATAGTAGCACTATTTACAATAGCCAAGACATGGAAACAACCCAAGTGCCCATAACAGACTATTGGTTTTAGAAGATGTGAAATACACACACACACACACACACACACACACACACACACACACACACACACACACACAGTGGACTATTACTCAGCCATGAAAAAGAATGAAATATTGTCTTTTGCAGCAACATGGATGGACCTAGAGAATATCATACTAAGTGAAGTAAGTCAGATGAAGACAAATATTATATATGATATCTCTTATATATGGAATCTAAAAATAATACAAATAAATCTATATACAAAACAGAAACAGACTCACAGACTTAGAAAATAAACATATGGTTACCAAGGAGGAAGACGGAGGGGATAAATTAGGAGTATGGGATTAACAGTATGGGTTGCAATATTATATAGACTTTTTTTTCCTTATTAACAGATACAGGGAACTATAGTCAATGCCTTATAATAACCTATAATGGAAAATAATCTGGATATATATTATATCTGGAAAAAAATTCCTCTCCTTGTAGAGCAGGAAACAAGGGAAAAATAAGAAAACTATCTAATATGTCAGATGGTGATAAATGCTCTGGGAAAAGTAATGTGGGTGTTCACTGAAAAATTCTTTCACCTTTAGGTTTGAAACTTCATAATGAAATGTTGGAGACAGGGACTTCCCTGGTGGCACAGTGGGTAAGACTCTGCGCTCGCAATGCAGGGGGCCTGGGTCCAATCCCTGATCGGGGAACTAGATTCCACATGCATGCCACAACTAAGAGTTCACGTGCCACAACGAAGGAGCTCGCGTGCCACAGCTAAGGAGCCTGCCTGCTGCAACTAAGACCCAGTGCAACCAAACAAATAAACAATTAATTAATTTTAAAAAAATGTCTCAGCTTATTAAAAAAAAATGTTGGAGACAAAAGGATTAATAAGACCTGTCTCACCAGGTTGATGTAAGCACCAAGCAGGATGAAGTCTGCATAGTGACCAGTCCAGAGAGGACACGATGCATGATAACAATTATTACCATCAATAGAGATGCTGCATGAAGCACAGCGAAAGGAGAGTGGGAGTGTGTGAGGTCTGCAAGACCCAAGTTGGTAAATCTTTCCTACTATTACTATTTTAACTTTTTATCTGTTTGAATTGGTAGTACTTGCACATGGTGCAAAATTCCAAAGCCACAGAAGTGTATACAGAATGAAAGCTTTTCCTCTTTCCCTTGTTCCCCAGCTACACAATCCTGTCCCCAGAGGCAAGTGATTCCAGTTTCTTACAATTCTTTTCAGGGATACTCTCTATATATACATAATTGCATATATATAGTTTCTTTTTGTCATAATAGCATGCTATACACTGTTCTAGCTTTTTTTTTTTTTTACTTAATATGTCCTGGCAATACTTCCATATCAATACATATAATCCATCCTTATTCTTTTATATGACTGCATAGTACTCCATCGGATGGATAGACCATGGTTTATTTCTTTGATCCCATATTGATGGGCATGTGGGTTGTTGCCACTGTTCGTTAAACCTTTTGAATGGTACCATTGTTTTAAAGACTTTGAATCTCGTATCTCTCAATAAATCAAAGAATTAGGGGGCTTCTCTGATCAAAACCCATAGCACATGATTAAGTCCTTGGGTTTCTTCACTCCAGCTTTTATTAAATTATCCCAATTTATCCTTTCAAATAGATGTCTTTTCTTAAGTAGTGATTTACCACAATTAAGCCCCCCAAAATTAAATTAAATGAATTACGTCTCTTACATTGGGTGTCTGCAAGAACCAAGGTTGGGCGCAGTAATGGTCCAGATGCTATTAAAAGCAAAGGCAGTAGGATGTGCGCTGGGTTAGAAGGGAAAATTCATAGCTCCACTGATACGCCATGATAAATAATTATGAGTTATTAATTTTAAATTACATCTTTAATGTGTTGCATGATTTTAATTCCCCCTACAGTATTAATATCGGACTGGCTTTGATTAATTTAAAGCAGAACAGAAAGGTGCCAATTAAGGGAACTAGCTGGGAACTTTGAGGTGTTTATATCTGTCTCTTGATAGCCCCCATGGTGGGGGGCAAGGTCATTGCTCAAGGGAAGCTAGTGATTATCCAGGAGAACACAGGGTGGGATGTGTCAAGAAGAGTGGGAGATGGATGTTAACCCTTTTCGTGTCTTTGAGTGCCAGGGAGGAGAACGATAAGGATGGGAAAGCAGGGGGGCTGTTCAGTGCTTTGAATGAGCCCAAAGCAGGTCAGAATAAGGCTGGGGATCCCGTGGCCACAGGGAGGACTCCAAGGACCAGGACTCCTGAGTTCCAGGGTTTGCCATGTCACTCCAGACCAGAGCTTTGAACTCCCTATGCCTTTATAGATCTCAAGACTTGGAAAACGGGGGTCACACTCAGTAAATAGGAAGCCATAAATCAAAAGAGTTTCCTAGTTAGCTAAATGGAAACAGAGTCATGCATGGGACAGCAGCTCACCATTAGTAAATGGCATTCTTAGAGACACGTTGGGGTGGCCGATGGGCATACATTTTATTTTATTTTACAGCTAAGTGTTCACTTTCATGTATGCGAGAAAGAAATACATAACCAGCCCACTGAATACATGATTTCATAAATAATATTACTTAGATTAAGGCTACATTTAAGGGGGAGGGAGAAAAAAGAACGATCCAAAACAAAATGAGTAATAGTTGTATTGGGCGTGTGGCTATGGCAAAAAAAGAATAATAATGATGATTATGATGGTGATACACAAGTAACTGAAGTTAGCACCATCAAATTAATGTCATTACAGCCACATAGGACAGCAAGCCCTAGGCTTGGGGAAAGGAGATAGCACTTAATAAATACGAAGCAATGAATCAAAGGGTTTTCTACTTAGCTGAATGGTGAGAGGGTAATGCCTGATATTAGATACTGTTAGGATATGGCACCCATGGGGATGCCCTTTTTTGGGGGGTGGGGGTGGATATTATTTCACTTAATAGCAAAGTGTTTAGCTGAACGTGTGCCAGCCCATCAAACTTTTGGTTTCACAAACAGTATCACTTAGGTTAAAGTTATATTTAAATTTTTTTAAATGTGGGATTCAGAACAAAATATGATATAAAGCATCATTTTATGGGGTACTTGACTATGGCAAGTCATAACAATTATGATGGTGATACACAAGTAACTGAGCTTGGTGAATATCAATGTCACTACAGCCCCATATGATAGAAATCCTAGTCAGGGCTCTAAATTAATGACCCTAGATGTGAGTGAGCTGAAAAAGAAGTCACCACAAGCCACCGTGTGAATTTATGACCCCTTCTTTTCCATGACAGATCAGCCTTGACATTGCAAAGCTCTTTCCCATTTGGTACATTTGATTCTTAAAATAATTCTAGAGATGCACCGTGCCAAGGAAAGTGCCCGAATCATGGTGGATGCCCAAATTATGATTATGGAAGGAGGGAAGGAGACAGGAGGAAGAGAGGCCAGGACAGAACGGAGGGAAAAATAATAGCAGGAATTCGTCGACACTAACATGATTATCCCATGCCAAGTGTCAGCCCAATTAATGCTCGCAGCAACCCCATAAAGCAGGCATTAGGTGTTCTCTTTGATCCTGATTCACAAAGGAGGTCACGGAGGCTCAGAGAGGTGAGGCGACTTGCTTGAGGTCATCCAGCTGGGAGGCCACAGAGCCAGGTTTTATGCCTATCCATATTTTAGGGTCTCAGAACCTGCACAGAGAGGTTAAGCAACCGGCCCAAGGGCACACAGACATTAAATGATGGAAAGCCAGGCAGTCCAGATCCAGAGCGTCAGCTCTCCAACACAGAACTACATGCCTTATAAAAGAGATACACAGTTGGTAGTTGGGGAAAACTGAGACCTAGCATGTGCTAGTCCTAAGGGCACCAACTCAGTGTAGGATTGAACCTGGGCATCGGGACTCCCTGCCCCAAGTTCTGGTCATCAAAGGCGACTATGTCTACATGACCCTGTTAACACTGAGGAAGGGTCTCTTCATGGGTGGGTCCTGCCAAGTACATAGGAGGTGCTTCCTCGTGGTCTCCTCCACCCTGGCTCTGCTCCGTCCAGGCTCAGTTCCTTAGCCTGCTGGTCTCCCGTAAGCATCCCCTGGGGCCTCCCCCCACCCTCCGCTCTAGGGGCATCTGGAAGGCCAGCCCGAAGTCCCAGGCTGAGGCTTCTCAGCAGAGCTGCAGAAGCGAGACAATCGCATTAGGTCCCTGGAGCGAATTTGGAAGACTCGTCACGCCCTTGAAAGACCAAGGATTGGCCTCTGGACAGCGGGAGCAGCCGGAACTGGCTTCTGTTCAAAGCTCCTTCCTTCAGCGGCATTACAGATGGGTTAAAATTCAGAGGGTTAGAGAAGGGCCACTGAAGCCAGCCCTCGTCCCAGATAAGATGGCCACGCGAGTGGGAGCTTCCCGTCAAGGGGCAGCCGGCATCCAGGGATAACAGCAACAGCCACAATAACAATAATTGTGAGCGCCTACCAGGGGCCAGTTCTGTGCTAAATGCTTTTGGTCATCTCGTTTTAACTCTCACGGTCCCCAAATGAGGAAACCAAGACACAGAGAGATCAGCTAACCAACCCAAGGCAACCCAGCCAGTTTCAGGGCTAAACTCAGACTCTGCCTTACGTCTGACACATTTCGTGTTTTCACTAGCCTGTCCCCCAGCTGTAACGAGTTAATTGTCTGCACAAGTCCCTGTCTTCCCTGCTGTTCCATAAGATCAAGGCCAAGGTCCCTGTCTGTTTCTCTCCCACCATATCTCCAGAGTCAAGCAGAGTACCTGGCGTTGAATGGGTGCACAATGCATTTTTGTTGAATAAATTTTGGAAAGAGGGACGGAGGGAGGGAGGAAACATATCCCAGGCCCCCCCCCACCCAGAATGCTTGACCTCAAATCTCTGCTTGCGCCCTCTGGAGGAAAGAGGACCCCAGGAGGAGGGGAGATACTGAGCAAAGACACAGAAGGGGGAAATGTGGATACGTATAAGGACCTTCACACTGTGCAGTGTGTGATTGCTGAGCCCTGGACCCAGAATGCAGAGACTCCAAGCTCTAGTCCCCACTCTGTGCTTGACTAGCCATGTGACCCCCAGTCAGGTCATTTTATTCATTAAAAGTGGTCCTGGGCTTCCCTGGTGGCGCAGTGGTTGAGAGTCCACCTGCCAATGCAGGGGACACGGGTTCGTGACCCGGTCTGGGAAGATCCCACATGCCGCGGAGCGGCTGGGCCCGTGAACCATGGCCGCTGAGCCTGCGTGTCCGGAGCCTGTGCTCCGCAACGGGAGAGGCCGCAACAGTGAGAGGCCCGCAAACCACAAAAAAATTTTAAAAATAAAATAAAATAAAATAAAATAAAAGTGGTCCTCAGTTTCCCCACGTCCCTGTCTCCCGGGACTGTTCTGAGGATGAGACTGGAATATGTGCTATTCACGCCCAGGCTGACCAATGAGAGCATTAGGCTCCCCTTCCAGCTGGCAAAGCAGATATAATAAAAGGAGGACAGTTTCCTGCAGCTTGGAGATGGGGTGCCCAATCGGGTGGGTGTGAGGGGCACAGCTGGGCAGCTGTGTGGTTGAATCTTAGCTCTGGGGTTTGCATGCTGTGTGACCTTGAGCTACTGGCTCCCTCTCTCTGGGTCTCAGTCTCCAAGCTATAACTTGTGGATAATGATAGGAGCACCTACCTTACAGGGTATAATGATGATTAAATGAGATGGCGTTCATAGCGTGCTTAGTGCAGTGCCTGGCCGTGGTCAGCACTAACTGTACATTCACTGCTCTCTATAATAATACTGTGTTTTAGAAGGATCAGCCTGGCAGCCATGCCGAGGGCTGTGGAGGTAAGGAGGGATTCCTGGAGAAGGTGGCGTTTAGAGGAAGAGTCAAGTGAGTTTGATTCTGAGGCTTAAATACAAGCCTCAAAGTCAGAATGGAAAAGATACACTTGAGGGGAACAGGAGAACCCTTATATTTCAGGGTCTCATAGGGCAGGAACTATGTATAAATTTAAACTTTAAATTGTATTTTTGGGCTTCCCTGGTGGCTCAGTGGTTGAGAGTCCACCTGCTGATGCAGGGGACACGGGTTCGTGCCCCGGTCCGGGAAGATCCCACATGCCGCAGAGCAGCTGGGCTCGTGAGCCATGGCCGCTGAGCCTGTGCGTCCGGAGCCTGTGCTCCGCAACGGGAGAGACCACAGCAGTGAGAGGCCTGTGTACCGCAAAAAAAAAAAAAAAAAAAAAAAATTGTATTTTTTTCCTCTCAGAAGAGGCAATGCACCTCCATGTGTATCAGCTATCGATGACCACAATAATGCTGGGTAACAAACCATCACAAAACCTCGGTGTGGTGGTCAGTATCCAGGCAGCTCTGCTAATCCTGACTGGGCTCATCTACACGTCTGGGCCTCGGCTGGCTGTCAGCTGATCTGGGAATAAATAGTGACTCAGCTCTGTTCCACATGGCTCTCATCCTCCAGCAAGTTAGCCAGGGCCTGTCCTCATGGCTCTGGGCAAAATCAGAGTGAGCCCAATCGGGCAAGTGATTCTTAGGGCTCTGCTTGTGTTGTATTTACTAACATCCCATTAGCCAAACAAGTGATGTGAATGAACCCAGAATCACAGTGGGTGAGGACTACAAAACCGCACGGCAGAAGGTGTGAATGGGGGGATGGATGAACACAGAGGGGCCAGTTTTGTCATCTACTGCACCATGGTTCAACAGTCAACAAGTGTAAAATGTGTGTAGTAAAAATCTCCCTTCTACTTCCGACTCATGGCAACCACTATTATCAGTCTCTTCTGTATCCATCCGGAGATATTTTCTGATCTTACAACATCTTTAATCATTTTTATGCCTCATTTTTCCAACCCATTCCTTACCATCCTTCTAAATTCAGCACCTGCCGACAGTGTAGAGGCTGTGATGTCAGTGCCACTTCGGATGGCTCCTGTGATGTCTCTACCACCTGCCGCCAGTGTGACCTTGGGCATATCATTTCCACTCTCTGAGCCTTATTTTCCTCCTCTGTGAGATGGGAATGATAGTGTGTCCCTTGCAGGGGTTATTATGAAGCACAAACAACATACATGCGAGGGTTGGATATGGTAATTGCTAAGTGCTTTGTCATTATTATTATTGTTATTGCTGTGGTTGTTAGCGCAGGAAGGCATGACTTACTTGCTCCAGTGGTCTCAAGGCCTCTGGGATTCCTAATGGGAAAGGACTTTCCTTCCCACGTCTCGGCCCTGGGAGCCAGCTGACCATCTGCCAGCAGGGCTTTCTGTTTAACAAGCTCTTGTAATCTTTGCTGTGATCACGACTCCCTTCCTGGTCTGGGCTCTCCTCTGGGACCTTGCCGCCTCTTAGGCTAAGCCTCTGCTGAACCTCTGAAGATCTGAGCACCTGACCCGCATTTCAATACTCCCAGCCTGTTCCTGAGCTTGTGTACTTCCTGGATATCTGCTCCAGGAAAGCTGTTGCACACTTTGTCCTTCCAGAAGCCCCCACCTCCCCAGCACAAGAAACGCTGATTCATCCCGGTCTTTCACTCAGTAAATATTTATTGAATCCTCCACTCTCTGCCAGGCCCTGTCCTAGACCCCATAGCAGTTGTCAGTAACATCTGACTGTCGTTTCTGAATCTCCAGTGTTGTCAGGGCTTCTTGAGAAGGCAGTTGAAATGCTTGGCCAAAAACAGGGTAATTAGACCCAATTTGTGGTTCAACAATCCATGAGTTTCCAAGAGTTTGTCTGAAGTCTCTGTCTTAGGGAACACTAGGCAAGTTCTCTAGAAGCAGACCTGTGATGGGGCTTCATAAGGAGCCAGTGATTGACTGAGAAAGCTCTCAGGGGAAACCTCGAGGGGACTGGGGGAGGAAGGACAGGGCAGGGGGGAGAAGCCAAGCAAAGGTGTGACATCTGGTCCCAACCTGATAACCAGGGGAGCTCTGGATTGTAAATTGCACTGCAGAGTCCGTCCCACCTTGAGGCAAGGGGATGGGGCTTTTGTACCCACATGAGTCAGTCGTTCGCTACAGGCTACCCCGGCTATCTTGGGGAGGCTCATGTGATTCCAAGGCACTTCCGGGAAGGCAGATCCAATCATCTGGGGCAATCCTCCCGGGAAAGCTGCAGGAGTGAATGCAGAGTGGCAGCCCTTGCAGCAGCTGAGGGATGGGCACACTGAACCGTAAAAAAGTCCCGTGGAAATGGACAGGGCTCTTCTCTGCCCCTTGGGATGAGATCAAGGCCGGGGAGTGGGGGCGGGGGGGACACCCTGCCTGGGCTCCTTCCCCTGTCCTTTCCTGTTCAGGTTTTGGCATCACGTCCCTACCCCAGGCTCCACTTCTAGGGGCCCCGACCCAGGAAGATCCTCAAAACAGACCTACATCATTGGTACCGTGACACTCCCCTTGACAGATGAGAAGCGAGGTCGCGTGCCCAGGGACATGCACGGCACAGGTGACCGAGCAGGATTTGGCCCTGGTGTGTCTTAGGAACACGCTCAGGCTTGGCTGGTCTCTGTGGGAGCCCACTGCAGCTGAACACCTGCCCAGGAGGCGGCAGACACGTGGGCGCTCCATCGGGGGTTGGGTGGACCTGGGTCACAGAGCCCTTCTCCAGCGAGGACACAGGACCTGCCCTTTGGGATGAGGCCACTGGGCAAGCAGGGAAACAAGAGATGGGGTGGGGGACAGGGAAAGAAGGAGGACAGCTGCTGTGTCCATCAGGAAGGGGGGCAGTGGACCACCCCATGCTCCAGATGGGCCAGGGTCCCAGGTGGCCGAGTTACCCAGCCCTGAGTCAGACGGGGCCAGCTTCCCCCTCCACTTCAGGGGCACTCGGCGTTCCAGCAGTAACTGAGGACACTGAGACCTGTCCTCGTCCGGGCTCGGGGCAGCTGCCGCTGAGATGGCGTAGCTGAGCCAAGGACGTCTGAAAATGGCCAAGAACGCACCACATACTATCAGAGGCTGCTGGCTTTAAAGGTCACATCCAGAGAGAAAGGCTTTCCTGCATGGCCTCATCTCCCAAACATGGACGCTCTGGACTTGAAGAAGGAACGCCAAAGGCCATTCTGTCTATATACCTGCCTCTCAATAGGGTCTGTGGCCCCAAACCCTGCATTAGGGGACAGGCTTTTCAGACATTTACTCACCACCCCTCCCAGACAAAGAATCCAGTCCTGGCTTGCTCTGCGGACTGGCAGACCGGTCCACCTCATCACACTGTCTCCCAGTGTCTGAACACGTCGGGTAATGGTTTTTCTTCTCCTTGCCTGGGTATGTAATAAGGGAGATGTCAACTCATTCATTCCACGCAAATGAATTGAGCACCTACTGTGTGCCAGGCTCTGTGGGATACAGCGATGCATAAGGCGGGCAGTTTAAGTGGGGGTGGAGGGATACAGACCACAAATAGTAAACACACAGCTAATGTGTGTCAGGCAGCTGATAACAGGATTAACCCTGCAGAGGCAGGGCACTTAATTAACTTTGGGGAGGAGAGGGGAAGGGAAGACAAGGTTCTTAAAGGGACAGGCCAACGGATCTCACCCCGGTCGGTGATCAGTCAGGACTCAACCAAGGGCATATAATCTCTCGTTCAACAAGTATTCATTGAGCATCTACTGTGTGCCCAGCACCGTGCTAGGCACTGGGTAGACAGGGATGAGTGAAACAGACAAAGATCCCTGCCCACATGGAGCTGGCACTCTTGTGGGGGAGATAGAAAACTGCTACAAATAAGTGCATATTATTAATAACAGTTGCTGACATGTATTAAGGCTTCACCTGTGCCAGGAAGTGTTAGGTGCAGACACGCAGGAGGATGCAAAACAGGAAGGACCCCTGCGCTAAGCCAGCAACTAAATGTACAAGTTCAATGTGTCAGGGGAGATATCGGGCTGAGAGGGCATAGTAAGTCTCAGGCATCTCCTCTGGAAAATGGGGACAGCAGTGGAACCTCTCCCCTATGATAAGAATTAACCTGATATAATATGTGGAAAATGCCCAGAACAGTACCAGGGCCTTGTAAGAACTGGGTCACTCTAAGCTAGCATTATTATTTAAGATCAAGGGACTCAGTTCTACCCTGGCAAGCCTCACAAGCTCCATTTCCTCATGAGGAATACCCCCTCATCGTGTCTTCACATCTTCCTTCACACCCCAGAGCATCCCAGAGGCCGTTTCCATAGTAACTGTGGAGCACCCCACACCCACGCCAACCTCACAGTCGACTAGTAGCCCACACCCACAACACCTGGCAAGACTGGGTTAACCACAAGCATTCCCATCAGTGTGTTCTCACCATCCTCACAATAGCTCAGGGCAGTTGGGTAGACTGTGCCCATTTTCTAGATGAGGAAACTGAGGCTCTCCTAGAGGGAGTTAGTAATGGAACTAGACTTTGAACCTCCAAGGAAAGTCAAGAATTCTCAGCCTCGTGACCTTTGTTCTTGCCCCATCTTCTCTGTCTAAAAGGCTTTTTCTTCCAGTCTTCACAGCTAGCTCCATCTCACCCTCCAGGTTCAAATGTCACCCCCTCCAAGAGAATCCTTCCCTGACAACCCCTAAACCAGCAACTTTCATGGACTTCTGCTTAATCATACTCGTAGCATCAATGACTCTGAAACAGTCTGTCTCTCCCTGCAACTAGAATATCATTTCAATGAGGGCAGCAAACTTCCCTGTCCTAGTCCTGTCCAGGCATCTACTATTGAATAGAGTTCAATAAATAGTTGTTGAATGAATGAATGAGATCAGGGAATATGAACTTGACACTTCCTCCCTTTCTCCTTAAAATAGCAAACACCTAGTTGCAATCAGCATGGGGAGTGCCAGGTTTGGTCATCTCTTGTTGCGTACTAAACATCTATTGGTTAAATGCAGTGGCTTGAAACAATGACAGCATTTATTTGGCTCACAAATCTGCAGTTTGAGGACAGCTCATCTCTGTTGCACTCTGCATCAGCTAGAAGACTTGAAGGCTGGGGCTGGAATCCTCTGAAGGGTGCTGCCTTAGTCTATCGGGGCTGCTGTAACAGAATACCATAGATTAGGTAGTTCATAAACAATAGAAATTTATTCCTCACAGTTCTGGAGGCTAGGAAATCCAAAATCTGCTGGGAACCAGATTTCCTAGTTCCTGATTCATAAATGGCTGTCTTCTCAATGTAACCTCACATGGCAGAAGGGGCAAGGGACCTCTCTTGGGGTCTCTTATAAGGGCACTAATCCCATTCATGAGGGATCCACCCTCATGACCTAATCACATCCCAGAGGCCCCACCTCCAAATACCATCACCTTGTGGGTGGGTTTCCACATATGAATTTGGGGAGGACACAAATATTCAATCCACGGCAGGTGGCTCACTCACCTGTCTGGAGGTTGATGCTGGCTGTTGGCTTGGGTTGTCAACCAGAACACCTATACATGGCCTCTCTGTGTAGCCTGGGCTTCCTTACAACATGGCTTCTGGGTTCCCAGGGTGAGTGTCCTGAGAGAGAGAGTCAAGTGGAAACCGTATATGACGTAGCCTTGGAAATCACACAGTGTCATTTTGCTCATTCTATTTGTTGACGCTAACACAAAGTCACACGGGTTGAAGGGCAGGAAAACAGACTCCACTGCTTGCTTGGGCGGTGGTGAGGTTCTCTGTGATAAGTGGGAACATGTGGGGTCAGAAATATGACCATGGCCATTTTTGGAAAATACACAGCACCCATCAGAGAAGGTTCCAGGAGGAGGTTAAGGCAGAGGGGTTTACAATCTAGGGGACGGTGTTGGTTGGTAGTAGAGGGTCCTGCTCACTAATGTCCCCTCTTGAATGTCCTCTCCCTAACAACCGCCCCCATCTCTTTCTGGGACACTCTGTGACACAGCAGCCTCAGACCCTTCTTGCTTTTCTTAGGGAGGACAGCATTCTCTGACTCAAAATAACACTCCAAGTTCAAGTCAATTCAGTTCTCTTCTTGCCTGTTTTTGTTCACATGGAGAAAGAACAGTGGTCATTATTTCTAAGCAGGATGGGAAAAGATGCTCGTTAACTAAAGACTCTACCCCTTGCCAGTTTCGGTGTTCCCCATGCCCAGAGACACTTCCCAGCCATTGCCTGATCCAACTAAGATTTAGACTTGATCTGTCTTCCACCCCTTTCTTGCCAAGACATAAATACCTGAGTCCGAGAGGACATCTCTTAGGTATCTGGTTCTGAGACTCTTTAGGTTGCAAATGGCAAAAACACAACTCAAACTCTCATAAATAATAAAAAGGGGGAGCATTTAGTGACTCATCTAACCGAAAAACCAGATGAAGCCAGGCAATTGAGAGGGCTGCCTCCAGGGCTCAGATAGTGTCAAGGACTCATCTCTTTCCCCTCAGTAGACTTCATTCTCAGGCTCAACCAGCCGAGCCCCACACTTACAGGTTTATATCCTCTTATGAGCTTCAAATCCAGTCAAAATCTCCTGACAAGTCCAACAAAGTTCAGGGACTGCATCTCATTGGCCTAGCCCAGGTCATGTGGTTGTCTTTGAGCCAATCAATGATCTGGGGATGGAATGCTTTAATTGGTCAAACCTGGGTCACATGACCAATCACAGCGACCAGGAGGGTGAGCCCCATTCAAGACATGTGACCTGAGCATGGGGGAGAGGAGAGTTCCAAAAAGGAAGGTCAAGCAAGATACTATTTCTTTAGGGCAAGACAGATTCACACAAGTGGAGGTGACATTTTGTGCTGTGATGGATGAAAGGGGGCAGACTGACACAGCCTCTCTTATCAAGGATTTTACCCTTTGATTGGAGTCAAAAATGCTCAGGAAACAATTCAGGGACAGGGGAAAAAGGAGAATGGGCCGAGTTAAAGAGATATGCGTTAAGACTATACATCTGAAAGGAGATAGTTCATAAGTAGCGCTCAGGGCTGCGATCACTGCCGTCCAATAGAAAGATGTGAACCACATATGTTATTCTGAATTTTCTACTGGCTTTATTAAAAAGAAAAAGTATAAAGAAACAGCTGAAATTAATTTTGAAAATATATTTTATTCAACCCAGTATGTCTAGGATATTATTTCAACATACAATCAATTAAAAAGTATTAACGAGATATTTTACATTTTTTTGCACTAAGTCTTTGAAGCCCACTGTGTGTTTTACACTTAGGGCACATCTCAATTTGGATACACCACGTGTCAGGTGCTCCATAGCCACGTGTGGTTGGTGGCCACCGTGCTGGGCATCCAGCTCTAGACCCTTGCTACTCAAAGTGTGGTCTGCAGACCTGGGGAGCTAGAAATGCAGAGTCTCGGGCTCCACCACAGACCTCCCGAAACTGAGTCTGCGTTTAACCCTGTTTATCTCACGTCATTCCTATGCAACGTTAAATTTGAGACATGCTGATCTAAACCAGCGCTGTCCAAAAGAGCTTTCTGCAATGATGAAAGTGTTTTATATCTGCGCTGCCTGACGTGGTAGCCACGAGCCTCATGTGGGTATTGAGTACTCAAAATGTGACTGTACGACAGGGAACCAAATTTTTCATTTTATTTCATTTTAATTTAAGCGGTCACAATGGTTATCTATTGGATAGTGCCGGCTTAAATCAATATAAGTGTTCCAAAATCTTAGCCATTATTATTATTGTTGTTGTTGTTATTGTTACCCTGCTGCTTGGCCAAGGGGAAGGAAGGAATAAAATAAAAATATATTCAGCAACATGGGCTCATTGTTTTGGGGATAGGTACGTAATTATCCTCATGGGGCAGATTTGGAAAGTGAGTTTCGGGACATAGTAAATAGTAATGATTATGCTAACATACATCATTGATCAAGCCCACCTGTATGTCAGGAACTCTATATACTTGGTTTTTAACCCCTGAACCAATGTGTAGGTACTATTACACCTACCATTTTACAAATAGGGAGATTTGGGAGGCTCAGAGAGGTGAGGTGACTTGTCCAGGGTCACACAGCATTGGGGTGGCAGAGTTGGGGTGTGGTCCCAGGCCTGTCTGTCTCCCCAGCTGGGGTTTCTCCCGAGGCAGTACCCATGATGTACTCCGAGTAGTTGGGGGGTCTTAGCTACACTTGAGGAGATCTGCAGTCTGAGGCACACAGTGGATACTCTCTATCTGGAAATGCTGCTCAGAAGTTGAGGGGGGCACCACAATGACCTCCGGAGGTCCCTCGCTGCCCTCCAGTGGGGCAGTGGCAGATGCCAGGCAAACACTGCAGCCCGCATGAACCTCCAGTCGCTGTCTGGAACGGTGCTGAGTCAGCCCAGGCTGCGGGCAGCAGGCACCAGGGAATGTGAGCTGCTTCCTGAGTAGCCACGCGGGCGGCTCTGGCCAGCGAGGTCCAAGGAAGCTGGCCGTCCGCCTCAGCCTCTTCTGTTTGCTTGTATTTAACGCCTCGCTCCATTTCCAAGCGAGCGTGGGTGCTGTGTGTTTGTTTGTCTAGCGACAGAAGGCAGCCTCGCAGGGAAAGCCACCCCCTCCCTCCCTGGCACCCCTCCACGCTCACACACCCCCGCCTAATGCTGCGTGGCGGGAACAGGCAGATGATTAGAAAGTGGGCTGAGAGCATCCAGAAATGGCAGCCCCTCCTGCCGTTGCCTTCCCCAAAGGGGCTCATCTAGACACGTGAGCCCCTCCAAAATGTTAAAGACCAGGCCATCCCCACATGGTGATGGGAACCTGAGCTGGGAACTTGGAGGTGATGGGTTCCAGTTCCCAACAGGTGGAGAAATAATAATGATAACAACAATGAAAATAGCAGGTGCCATTAGTGGACATTTACTAAACACCACACACTTCTACATTAATCCATACAGTAGCCCTATAAAGCAGGCTCTGCTATTATCCCCACTCTACAGAGAAGCAACAGAGCCTCAGAAAGGTATTTGGCCAAGGTCACACAGCAAGGATGTGATAAAGGCAGGATTTGAATACAGGTCTGCCTGGAAACCAGGAAACCGATTAGAACTGTGATGTATAGGAGAAAGCGTGGGTTTGGGAGTTTGAGCTCCAGTTCTGCAATGTCTGTATTGTGTGCCCTTGAGAATCTAAGTGGTTTGACCTTCTGAGCCTCGGTTTCCTCATCTGTACAGTGGGCACGATAAGCCCAAATGTACATGAAGAGTGGGAGAATTAAATGAGATGAGACACACGATGTTCAGGAAGGAATTGGCGGGGAAAAGAATGTTTGTCACAAATGGAGCACAGTGCTGGTATACAATAGGCACTTAATAAATGGTGTGAGTCCACACCATAGAAGGAGAAGTCCCTTCCCTTTTAAACCTCTGGGACCCACTGCCTGGAGCAACAAGGTCCTATCCGCAGGGAGAACTAAGCGTTTTGCTCACATTATCTCATTTAATCCTAACCACAACCCTCTGCGATTAACCCCATTTGATAGACCTGAAAACTGAGGCTTCAGAAAGTTTGATCATCTGATGGGGGGCTCACAGCTGCTAAGCATTTGAGCTAGGAAAGCAGTCAGGCTCCAGCAGAGTCACAGTGCCAACCAAATGCCCTGTGGCAGACCAGAGCCAGGCCTCCAGCCGGGGCCGCCTCCAGGGCGAGCTCCGAGGGTAGTAACTGTGATGTCTGCCCCTCACAGATGGAAAGCCAGAGGGGAGCTGGTACAGACTCACACAGAGCTGCTGCTGCTGCTGCTGCTGCTGCAACGTCCTTGCCCCACTGCTGGGGACGGCCATCACCATGGCAACCGTCAAAGGCCAGCCGGCCTCAGGTGTGAGGAGGGGCTATGGCACCTTGAGCCCTGGCCCTGGGGCCCTCTGACCACTCTTGGTGATGTGTCCAGTCTGGCAGCCTCCAGAAGTCACCAACTCTGATGGCTGGGTGGAGGGAGAGTCCCCGGAAATAGACCCTACTGACCACACCCCAACCCCTGCACCCAGGGTCCTCCTCCAGCCCCAAGGATGCTGCTGCCCTGAGAATCTGGGGTTCTTGTCCTGAGAAGGGCCGAAGGTCCCGGCTCTGTGGGCAGGAGCAGCTTAGCTGTCACAGCTCTGTGCTGCAAATATTAATTATATCCTAACGACTCTCCAGGCAGTCATTATATCTCAGCTGCTGGCAGCTGTTCCTAAAAACCTACGCAGGGCGTCTCTGGGCAGAAGGAACCTGCCCCAGTGGCTGGAGGGGTTAAACAGGCCCTGTAAGCATGTGGGGGCAGGACGACGCTGAGGGACTCTGGGAGGGAAGGGAACCTGCTGTCCTTCAGGGAGGAGGAGAATTAGGGAGCAGTGAGACAGGAAGGGGCCTGGGTGAGAAGAGAAGACTCTGGAAAGACAAAATTTTAAGGGTGTAGAAATGCTCAGTCTTTGCTGAAAATCACTTGCAATTATTGAGCATTTGTAACGTACCAAGTGCTTTAATGCTTGCTGCTCCGAGTGTGTCCACAGACCTGCAGCCTCAGCATCACTTGGGAGCTGGTTAGAAATGCACAGTCTCAAGTCCACCCCAGGTCTAGCGAATCAGAAGCTGCATTTTTAGAAGTCCCCAGTGATCCATGCAGAGGTTGAAGTTTAAGTCCAGCTTTAAGGCATTATCACTTTTAAACCTCCCACAAGGTGGTGGGGGAGGTACCATTATTATCGCCATTGTACAGAAGAGGGACTCAGGCTCAGCCAGATGAGCAACTGGCCCAAGGTCACACAGCTTAGCGAGGGGCAGAGCCCTGACTCATGGCTTTCTCCAGCAAATTCTCTCTGAGCACCAACTACACACCAGATGCTGTACTGGGTACAAGTCTGTCTTACTCCAATTCTCAAGGTCTTAACTTGGCACCTGCTTTCTGCTGGTACAACTAAAACAGCGTCACCAACAGAACTCACAGCTGAACACTTCACAGTTTATGATGCTTCCCCACCCACAGCTCTCATTTGACCCTCACAATCAGCTGAGAAAGCTGCCACTATAATCCTCATTTTCCAGAAAAGAAAACTGAGGCTTGGGAAGGAGGAGTGATGTCTATAAACCAAAGGACACATAAAAGGTTTCCATATGGAGGACAGGGCTTCACTTCCTCTGGGTGTCCCCAAGATTGGAGACCTTGGGCAGAGGCCACAGGGATATTAGTTTCAACACAGCATAAGATTCTGCTCAAGCTGAGGACCCCAGACCTCCAGGATAGGAGCTCCCAGGGCAGAAATAGACTCTGGATGCAGTGGCTGGGGTGTGGCCATTGGGGTCTGTCTCGGGAGGGGGGACTCTCCCTCCCTCCAGCTGGAATTATTGGTGACCTCAACCTCCAGATGCCACCAGGCTGAACATATCATTAAGAGTGACCACAGGGCTTCCCTGGTGGCGCAGTGGTTAAGAATCCGCCTGCCAATGCAGGGGATACAGGTTTGAGCCCTGGTCTGGGAAGATCCCACATGCCACGGAGCAACTAAGCCCGTGCGCCACAACTACTGAGCCTGCGCTCTAGAGCCCGCGTGCCACAACTTCTGAAGCCCATGTGCCTAGAGCCCGTGCTCCGCAACAAGAGAAGCTGCCGCAATGAGAAGCCCACGCACCACAATGAAGAGTAGCCCCTGCTCGCCACAACTAGAGAAAGCCTGCGCACAGCAACAAAGACCCAACGTAGCCAAAAATAAATAAATAAATAAATAAATAAATTTTATTAAAAAAAAAAAAAAAAGAGTGAACACAGAGGGCACCAGGGCCAGGGCTCACTCAGTATCCAACTATGGAACAAGTCCCCTAGAGTGGTAGTCTGCTTCCACACCCCTGAGGTATGCACAGAGCCTGGATGACACCTTGGCAGGGCTCTTGTGGGGTATCCAGGCTTCAGAGCAGAAGGGGTGACAAATGCATTGAAGGTTCTGGACAGTTCAGATCTCAGCTTTGCCACTCAGTAACTGGGAGACTTGGGGCAAATTCTTTCATCTCATTGAGCTTCAGTTTCCTCATCTGTAAAATGGGAGCAATAATAATAATTGCCTTGAAAGTGCATGTTCCCAATTAGATGAGATGAGGTGGGGAGAACATTCAGCCCAGGGCACAGGGTTATTCCTGTAAGATTGTTTCTAAAGAGTGGGGCAGGAACCATGTACTTATGCATAGTGATTTTAAGTGGTCCAGAGAAGGAACATTAACTAATATGGGCAGCAGAATGAGAAAGGCATTCCTTTTTTTTTTTTTTTTTTTAGTTCAGAGGAGATTGCAGGCATAGAAAATCTTTTGCGAGTTTTTATAGATTATTATTCATTCCTTTTTAATTCTCTTGACCCTTCTCATGCCACTGAAGAGAAAGGCTCAGTTTGATGCTGCCTAATCTTTGACACCTTCTAGTTTTCCTCTTTTTTATATCTTTAAAAAAATTTTTTATTGAAGTATAGTTGATTGACAATGCTGTGTTAATTTTTTTCCTCTTTTTTAAAAATTGATGTATAACCACTTCTCGCACACGGCCCTCTTAGATTTCTTTCATCACCTTATTAGCTCCTAGAGGCACCTGATTTTAAGAGCCCTGGCCTATGGGATTTATAAAGTCCCACCCAGGTTGGAGAATCTGAAAGAGATGGTGAGACAAATTCTGATGGCTGCACAGCCATTAGATGGGAAACAGCCATGCATCCCAGGACCCAAAGCAGGGAACTGATATTCAGTGTTAGGTCACTGGCAAAGCTCCAGCTTTGGTACCCAGAGACCTGGGTTTTATCCCATTCACTAGCTACATGACCTTGAACTTGTCATTTCTCCTCCCCGTGCCTCATGTGCACGAGGAGATAACATCATACAGACATGTACAGCCTCGTTTCTAATTCTTGCAATAGGCCCTCTGAATGCAAGGCGCACAGTAGGCCTTCAGCACAAGCGAGTGATCACCATAGTCATTATTCCCCCCGGCTAGCCTAGCACAGAGTTGCCCCCGGCGGCCACCCAGACCTCTATCTCTTTCATCAGAGAGCGGCTGGGAGGACGTGCCAATAAGTGGCTAGTTAACTAAATAAATGAATGAGGCAGGTCTATGCTGATATAAATCTCTGGAAGGGAACATTTAGACACTCCGTATTCAAGCTGGATGTCATTTAAATTACCAGGCTGCCTCCTCGGCCCGTAGCCCCTTATTACCGTGTTTTTAAAGCTCAGAGCTTAATTGCACATCGCCACAGCCTTTACCCACGGCGCTTGCAGAAATTAGAGGCGCTTGCCTGCCCACTCATTTGTAGCCCATCACTCCCTGGCCAGCGCGTGGCCTGGGGATTGGGCATTGGAGGGACGTGTGTGTGGGAAGCAGGATCCAATGTAACCGGGTGGGAAGTGCATCAGGGAGGGGGCTCATCAATCACCTCCCTGTCTCTGTCTTTGCCCCCTGATGGGTCATTCTCCATACAGCAGCCAGGATGATCCCTAAATATAAATCCCATGATGTCACCCACCCCAGCTTCGACTCCCAGATCTTCGACTCCCTAAGATTAAAAGCTAAACTCCTCACTTTAGGCCCACATGCCCTGTGAGATCTGAACTCCCACAACCTCTCTGATCTCCACTCCTATCACCCCTCCCACACCACTTTGCTTACTGTGTCCCAGGTATACCAGCTTCCTCACTACACCTCCAACAAGTCACTCTGCCTCAGGCCCTTTGCACCTGCTGTCCATGCTACCTGGTTTGCTCTTTCTCTGATATTTGCATGGTGGGCCCCTCCACCTGCTTCAAGTCTCTGCTCCCAGAGGCCTTATTATCTAAAGTAGGTCCTCTCTCCCACACTGCCTCCACCTTCTGCTTCATTTTTCTTCATAAAATTCATCACTGCATATATAAATATTTTGCAGCTCTTTGTGTATCTGGTTTGTTTGGACACTCTCCTCCACTGGAATGTCAAGCCATGAGGGCAAAGGCTTTGGAGAAAATGCAGGGAACAAAGATGGGCCCTTGGGCCTCCCTGGTGGCGCAGTGGTTGAGAGTCCGCCTGCCGATGCAGGGGATACGGGTTCGTGCCCCGGTCTGGGAGGATCCCATATGCCGCGGAGCGGCTGGGCCCGTGAGCCATGGCTGCTGAGCCTGCGCATCCGGAGCCTGTGCTCCGCAACGGGAGAGGCCACAACAGTGAGAGGCCCGCGTACCACAAAAAAAAAAAAAAAAAAAAAAAAGATGGGCCCTTCATGGTGCCTCAATGGTAAAAACTCAACCAGTGGCCATTAAGAGAATACATGAATTATTATTCTTGGGCCACTTGTACCATTTCCAACCTCTAAGTTCCTATATCATGTTCTGGGGAAGTGATGGGGAGGAGCAGGTAGCTTTGGACCGTTTGATAAATGGGGAAATTGAAGCTCAGGGGTGTGACACGAGTGCCCAGAGCTCACACAGTAAGTTGGGGGGCACATGTCCCCCTCACTCTCTGACCAAAATGTACCATGTGCCTCCCACCACAGGGCCTTTGCCCAAGCTGCTCCTCCTGCCTGGGCAGCCCTTTACCCCGCCCCCTTGTAAACTCCTTCTCTTCCTTTAAGATCTCTGTCTGACGTCACCTCTATGCTGAGACTAGGGCCGACCTACTCTTTAGAAGTTCTCAGCATCCCTTGTATCTCTTCACAGTGCTGATCAGAGTTGTAAATGTAAAAACATTTTTTGTTAACTTAGGAGTCTCTGTGGAATGCAGGTGTAAAACACTCTCCTAGGCTGGGTTCCTGCAAAGCAAATCCTGAGACAAAGATCGGGAGCAAGTAGTTTCTTTGAGAGATGATGCCAAAAAGCATAAAGGAGAGAGCGAGATGGTAAGACAGGGGAAAAACGAAAACCAGTACAGGATGAATTCATGGGCTGCTGTGGGTAACGGGGGCTCAGTCCCACTGGAGATGTCTGGGAGGCCTCGGAGGACATGCCTCTGAGAGGCAAGGAAGCCGGGACTTTGTCCACTCACTCTCATCGGTCATTGATGGAGGTTGTTTCTGGGAGCGTTAACTTCCTGGCACTTCTGACCTACCGTGTGTGGGGATGAAACTCATCCCTGTAGCCCTAGGAAGCCCTCAGGCAGACAGAGGCAGGAGTTGGAGGTAGTACTCCATCAGCCTGTTTGAGAACTGTCCTCTGAAGCCCCGGGGTGGGGCTGTGTGACATGCGTGGCAGCCAACAGTATCTGCTACAGCTTCTTGCTGTAGTTAATATTCGCGTATTTATCAAACAGTCACCCAACAAATACTCTATTTCCTAACCCTGACTGTGCATTCAGCCCTGAGCCTTGAGGATCACAGAGAAGCCCAAGACCTTTGCCCTGCCCACCTGGAGCAGAAAAGCTAGGTAAGGAGCCCAGACTCAAACACCCAGAACAGCTCAAAGAGGCAGGGATATTTCCCAAATGAGGTGCAGTGGTGCAGAGAGGTGAAGTGACTTATCCAAGGTCACATAGCTAGAAGTGGCAGTGCTGGGGCTTGAACCCAGGGCCACACACTTACCCTCCATCTGCAAATCCCTGGCAGTGCACCATTAGTGGTAGCTGTTAATGTTATTCCTGCCAATGACCCTCCCATCATGTGAGCACAGTCCCTACATCTCCCCTAATCATCCCACTTTACAGGTCAGGAAATTGAGGACCAGCAAGCACATGATCACCGGGCAAGTGGGAGCCAATAGCTGGACTCAGACCCAAGCCAGCCACCTTCCTGTGAGTCAGCCTCCATCACTGTCTGCTCTGTTAGCCCTGTGGAGACCAGCAAGCAGCAGACCTGGAAATAATGATCACTGCCATTTAGTGAGCAACTACTACTTGCCAGGGTCTTTTACATAAACTAGCTCTAGACCTCGAATCATCCTCCCTCTGAGGTGTTAGTGCACCCATTTCACAGCCAGGAAGACTGACAGGAGCAGATTTACTTTTCTTCTCCAAGCAAGGGGCAGAGCCAGGATTCGAATCCTGGTCAGTCTGACCCCAGAATCAAATCCACCTTCCTGCTCAACATAGGAATTTCTGTTAGGATGTCTGAGCTTGATTGCTTCCAGCTGATGGGAGGCTCCCTATCTTACAAAGCATGCTGGTCCACTGCTGGGCAGCTCTAACTGTGTCCTCCCTGGTTGCATATGAGGATTCCGAGCTTCAAGCCTGGGTTTCATTCAACTAAGAATCCGCGGAGCCCAGCATCGGGCCTGACCTTCATGGATGGGATCCTTTTGAGCTGCATTCTCTTCCCTTGTAAACTCCACATCTTAGTCCATGTCTGTCCTGTGAGGCACGAAAATCTCTACCTAATCTCTCAAGGGAGAGGTGGAGAGACAAAGAAATAAGCTAAAATCACATAAAATAGCATATGTAAAGCCCAGATCAGTGTCCCCAGCACATGGCACACACATAAAAAGAGGGAAACAGATATTAATATCATTATTATTTGTATTATTATTGTTAGATTATTATTAGTAGCAGCAGCATTGGAGTTATTTAAGAAACTCGGGGTGGGGGGGCCCTAAGCACGATCACAATTGGAAGCCCACCCCACAGCGTATCCAATGCATGAAAATGCACCCACATCCCACATTAGAGACAATTTTCTGTGAAAAAATCATTTGGAAGGAATTTAGTAATTTTGCTTTGGATATTGCCATCAATTTTGATTCTGAAAGTTCCTCTTCGTATAAGAGAGGTAACATTTCTTTTCCTTCAGGTGTCAAGCACTCTTGTCTGAGGAGCTGGATGGGAAAACCGAGGTCCAGGGAGACGAAGCTTCTTGCCCAATGAGACACACTTAGTGGCACTGGCTGTGTTCAAACCCCACCGGCTCTGACTCCAGACCTGGACTTTCACTGCTCCGGGATGAAAGAGAAGCGGCTGGTGGGAAGGGGTGAGTCGGGAGGGGGTGGAGGAGACTGCGCTTGGCTGGGGGACGAAGTGGGGGGCGGGGAGCAGCGGCAAGCCCCTGCCCCCTCACCCCTGCCTGCTTAATTGCTCCCACTAACGGTTCAGGGCCAAAGCTTCGAAGCGGTCTTATCTTGGTCTTCACCATTTTTCTTTCTGGGCAGTGAAGTTAAAAATCCCTTTCCAGCGCTCCGATGGAGTTTTGTAAATGTAGCTTCCATATCACTATTTAACATGCGCTGCTAAAAACTCGATGAATAGCGACCGTCATTTGCAGATTAGCTCTTTTCATGACGAAATGATTTATTTAGAAGATTTCTCACTCCCTCCTTCTCTCTCTCTCTCTCTCTCTGATTCCTTGGCTAAGAACATATTAATCAGAAATTAAGGCCAAAGGAGGAACGGAGGTGAGACCGGTGGGGGATGGTGAGAGAAGGGGGCGTGGAGGGAGATAACGCGAGTGTGAGGAGATGCTGGGGCAGGTGGCAGAGGGAGGCTGGAGGGACCAGGATGCAGGGGTCGAAGGGAGGGGAGAGGGGAACCGAGGACTCTAGGGACGGTCTGGAGAGAGGGCAGTGCAGGGAAGGGCTGGTAGGGAGGGTGGGGAGGGAAAGAGAGAGGAATGGGCTAGGACACAGGTGTAAGAGCTGGTAGAGACATAGGGAAAGAAACACAGGAGAGAGAAGGAGGCAGAGACAGGAGAGACCGGGCGGGGGGGCAGAGACCCAGAGAGAGAGGGGGCAGAGAAAAAACCAGAGAGGGAGAGAATGAGAGAGAAGGTGGAGGGAAGGGAGCTCTAGAGAGCTTTAGAAAACATAGAAAAGAAAAAGGACGACGAGAGATACAGACAGCAATGAGGACAGGAAAATAGGGGAGAGAAAGCTGTGAACGTGGGAACCTCCTTGCCAGAGGGAGGCGGGTCTGCAGGGGAGCCGACCACTTGGGTGCTGGTCCCCTACGCCCACTGACCAGTCCAGCCCCCTCCCCAGCCCTGCCAGCAGCCTCACCAGCATAGGCAGAGGGAGCACAGCACGCGGCATTTTCTAGAACCTTCTCCACGCCTCCCGGGCCAGGCAGAGGGGCCAGTTGGCTGTAGCCGGGCTGCCTCACTGGGCAGAGAGAGAAAAGAGCTTAGCCTCTTGCTTGGTGCCTCCTTTTTATTATTTCATGCATATACATATATTTATAGAAATTTCTATCAAACATAAATATATATGTATAAATCTCTCACTTTTTCTCTCTTGCAAGCCTGCGAGATAACCAGTCCTGGAGCAGAGGCTACAACGATAAGAAGATTAGAGGGGATTGGTTCATTTGTTGTAAGATACTCCAGGAGGGGTATTTCGCTCTCAGAAGACCAACCGGAAGGTTATCTAAATAGGCTAGGTCTGAACTCACCAGAGCTGCTCCCCACTGGGACATTAATGGTACAAAGAGAGAAAGACAGGAGGGGCGAAGATGAGTTATAATGATTATTTGATTATCTTGGGCTTTAACAAACCCAGCCAGTTCGTCTGGGTGTGAAAAATTAGCTGTTCTCCCAGCGGCAAATTTCACAGCATTCGGCGTTATATATCTTTTTTCTCCAGAGAGGAGAGTCAGGCACAGCACTCCGGCTCTGGGGTGAGAAGGACACCACAATTCCTCCTGAAGGCAGCCCGGTGGCCCCGTCCTCTGGACCAAGAAATCGCCTAACAATTCAGGGACAGTTCAAAGAATGTTCTGGCTCAACAGCTTAAAAAAAAAATATATATATATATATATATATATATATATATATATATATACAATCTTTCTACAGAGATAGATATATTTTATTTTTAAAGAAAGCAACCACAGCTATATACAGAGAGAGAGAAAGAGAGAAATATATATATATATATATATATATATATATATATATATATATATATATATATATATATATAAAGAGAGAGAGAGAGAGAGAGCTCTATTATCTACCTGTCTATCTATCATCTACCTATCTATCTATCTTATCTACAGAGAGAGAGGGAGATAGAGAGAAAGAGATCTATATATAGGGAGAGATACTGGCTACAGAATGGAGTGCAGTGCATCCTTTCTTAAAAAAATAAAATTTTTAAAAATCCCCAAACCACTTGGTTTACAGTCCAGTGCGAACGCCATTTCCATCTAGAACTGCACTGCCCAGTATGGTAGCCACTGGCCAGATGTGGTGACCCAGTATGTGACATGTGGGCAGCCTGAATTGAGATGTGCTGTTCATGCAAACTACACAGTGGATTTTGAAGACTTAGTTGGGAAAAGAAAAAAAATGTAAAATGTCACAGTCAAGATATTTCTCTATTGATTGCAGATCGAAATGGAAATACAATCTTTGGGAAATACAATGTATTGAGTTAAATCAAACATAGTAGTAAAATTCATGGCACCCGTTTTCTTTTACTTTTAAAAATGGGGATACGGGACATTGGGAAGGATAATACGTGACTCTGATTCTATCATCGGTGCTGCTTTAGACTCTGGGTCCTGTACACAGTAGGTGCTTAGATCACCATGGCACGTACTTGTTTGGTTAAAAGTACAGCAAATGAGTGGAATTTGTTCCAACGTTTAAGAGCTGGCCTGGTGCAAAGTTATCTTGAAAGGCCAATGCAGGGAGGCCTGGATCTCAGGTGATGCTCCACCCCCGTGGTGGCTCTTCAGTGCAGGGTATACCCTCGAGCAGGCCATACCCTCGAGCAGGCCAGGCTTCAGAGCTCCAAAGAGATGGGGTGAGGTTCCTGGGCCTTTCAGAAGAACTGAAAGGGCTGGGAATTTAGCTGGATTTTGCTGGTTAAACACTCAGGAGAATGTATTCCTCCACCACATGTCCCCACCCCCGCCCTGCCACCATCTTTCTTTGGCTCAGATCTCACCAGGGATGTAATGCTTGGTCCGGGGTAGGAAGGTTTTAGGCAACAGCACCAAAGAGGAGGGATTGTGGGTAAGGTCAAAGGGCACCGGGGATTAGAGATCTGACATATTAAGAGGGAAAGGCTGCCAGGAATACTTTCTGCTTCTGGGCTCCACTCTGAGCACATTATTCAAGTGGCCTTGTTCCTTTAGCCACACAGCTGCCCTGAGAGGCAGGGTCAGTTTCGTCCCCACATTGCTGCAGAGCTGACATTTATTGAGCACTTAGTATGTGCCAGCTCTGTGCTGACTCAGTGCTCACTCCACCATCTCATCCCCACGGTCAAGGTCCACAGGATCATTACCCCCAACGGACAGATGAGGAAACTGAGGCTTAGAGAGGTGAAAGGATTCACCCGAGGTCACCCTGCTCATGGGATTCACGTCCCTAAGTCACCATAGGGCAGGTGCTCTATTCCACCTCCTGCAAACCCAGAGACCTGCAGGCTGGACAGGGCATGGGGGACACATGGGGAAAGGAGACATCATCCCTGCCATCCAGAAGCTCACCATCCTTCCCCAGGGTCGGAGGTCTCTCAGGTATGGACAAGCCCAAGAGGAAGCAGAGAGATCTGGGAAGGCTTCCTGGAGGAAGGGACATCCTGCCAGGCCTTGAAGAAGGAGGAGGGGCGCGCCACAGGGCAGGACCTTCTTGGCACAGAAAACAGCATGGGCACATGCAAGTCCGGGCTTGACTCATTCCTACAGCTTGGAGGTGCCGGTGTCCAGTTCCCCACCTGTTCCACGGAGCTGCTGATAGCTGCCCTCACTCCGTCACAGGCAGCCGTCAATTTCCACTGAGATACTAGCCAGGAAGTGGTTTGAAAAGTGAAAGTGATCGGCAGATATATGATTGTCACTGTTGTCACATCATCACCCCATCCTTGCCCTCACTCCACGCCTCCTCCATGCTTGCTTCTCCCTCCGTAAAACCCCAAATCCATTTTCTTGCCCCACCCCAGCCCAGCCCCGAATTTTAAGATGATGACCTCATTCGAAGCCTCTCTGAGTGAAGAAGGAGAAAACCAGCAGGGATCTGGACCACGCTGTATTTATGAGAATGGACTTCAGCCTGGGACAGTCTTGGGTGTGAGTGCTGTCTCTGCTGTGTGGCCTTGGGCAGTGCACTCCGACTCTCTGAGCCTCGGTTGCCCCATCTGCCAAACGGATGGTCATGGTGCCTCTTTTCTAGCTGAGGCCTTCCATCTGCTACTCTGGGTCAAGGTACACAATACGTGCTCAATAAATGCTCACTAGGAAGCCCCTGCGGTGGAGACAGCTAATTGCCTACCCACCATCATTTCCCTACATCCCTTGCTAAAGAGTCTGGATTTTATTCCCTGCAGTTTTGGGCCAGTGGAAAGAATGTATCTTCTGGCTTTCCTTGTGGTTTGGCGGGCCAATGAGATATCAACCGAAGTCACTGAGTAGAGATCGGCAGGGCTCTTTAAGAGGAGCTACCCCAGGGCTTCCCTGGTGGCGCAGTGGTTGGGAGTCCGCCTGCTGATGCAGGGGACACGGGTTCGTGCCCCGGTCTGGGAGGATCCCACGTGCCGCGGAGCGGCTGGGCCCGTGAGCCATGGCCGCTGAGACTGCGCTTCCGGAGTCTGTGCTCCGCAACGGGAGAGGCCACAGCAGCGAGAGGCCCGCGTACCGCAATAAAAAAAAAAAAAAAAAAAAAAAAAAAAAAAAAGAGGAGCTACCCCAAAGGAAAATAATAATAATAATAATAATAATGAAACAAAACAAAAAGGAGCTACCCTAGCTGGATCAGTGTCCCTTTACATCCTCACCCTGCTCCAGCCTTCAGCCTTCTTTGAGCCTAGAATAAGGATGGGGGGCTGGAAACCGGACCTCCTAAATGGGGAGGAACCTCGTGGCCAGGACCGGACCTCCTAAATGGGGAGGAACCTCGTGGCCAGGACCCCACCCCTTCCTGAGGCCCCAGGCAAGCGGCGGAACACTGCTGTTGCTGTGAGGACAAGGAAGAAATTGATCAGCTCCTTCTACTCCTCAGGGGCCCACAGACAGCACCAAGAGCTTGCAACACAGTACCCTCGTTATGATTATCACCCCCGTTACCGTCATTATTATTGGACGGAGCCAACCCTCTGGTTTTCTGTCCTCAGCCTGAGCCCCAGCACCCTTCTCTCCCGGAGACACCTTGGCTTTCGTCCCTCCGTTCTCTCGCCTCACTCCCTCCTTCTTCCTTTTATGTTTTCTGCTCCCCACCGCAGTCTCCACTCCCTTTTCTCCTTCCTCTTTATTTTATCTCAACTGGCCACAAATCTGTTCCCCTACAAAGCAGCTGCCATCTTTGTTCTGAGCCATTATCTGTGGCAGCGCGGCCCGAGCGGGGCCGCCCGGCGGACAATCACCGGGTAATAGAGTGTCTGCGAGCTATTGTGGAGTGTGTCCGGGCCGATCCATCACCCGCCGCCTGACACCGCGCAGGCAGCAGACGGAGAGCCCTCCGGGGCCACTCTCGGAATCTCCACACTGCCCCTCCACACATAGGACCAGGACCCTGCATGAGGTGGCTTTGGACTCTCTCTCCAGCCGGAGGGCCATGGGCTGCTTCTGGTTCTTGTGATCTGCTAAGGAGCCTCGTGGCTCTAGCACATTTCATCTATGCTCCAGCTATCTCAGGGAAAGCTGGCTTATTCTTCCCCAGGTCACAAATGTGAAACTGAGGCTCAGAGAGGGTAGGTCATCTGCCCAAGTTCACACAGCAGAGTCATAGCTGAGACGTGAACCCAGCTCTGTCTTCCCCAAAGCCTGTAGTCTTAAATAACCCGAGATGCTTTTTCCCAGAACCTGCTTTTGCAGGACGGCAAAGTGTTGTACGTGTTCAGGACACAGGATGGTCCCAGTATCTTCAGGACCATGTTCTAGACACTGAGAAAGCAGTTATTAAAGAGACATACACCAGCCATATCCCTCTACTCCATCCTGAAGCTGGTGGTCTAATGGGAAAACATGGGGGGCACAAAAAGGAATATTTATCATGGTAGGAAAGAGAGTGTCATCATGGACACCCGGTTTGCCTTCCGGCCCTGCCACTCAAGCTGTGTGACTTTAGCCAAATAGCTTCACCTCTCTGTGCCTCAGTTTTCTCATCTGTGATAATGATAGTCCCTCTGTCGTGGGATTGCTGGGAGGATTCAATGCCTAATGGAAGGACCTGGCACTTAGGAAACATTGTGTTAGGTATTTTTATTCATTCTGGTCTTACTTGGGGCCTGATGTTTTATTTACTTTATGCCATATGCCCAATAAAAAAAAAACCCATGTAAGGTAGGTCCATCCCATTTTACAGATGCAGAAATTGAGGCTCAGAACCTTGCCCGAGATCATCCAGCTAGCAAAATAACATTCTTCCTTGTGCATTCTTTAGGCATTACTTGAGCATCTACTGTATGCTAGGCTTTGTCCTAAGTGCTGTAAGAGCCACAAAAGGATGCCTTTGTGCAGCCACTGGGTTTATCAGGAGCCCTTCTCTCTGCTAAGCAGCTGAGCTTAGTTAATCCCCCAGCAATCCTCAGAGTAGGAGTCATTATCCCCACTTTACAGATTAGAACACCAAGGCACTAAGAGGTTAAGTAACTGGTGGAAGATCTCAGAGTCCATAACTAAGGTATCCAGGACCATGCAATCTTGCTCCAGAAATGGAGGGACACAGATCTCCTCACCTGAGAGCCCTCTTTCCTGCCCTGAATTCACAGGGGAAGGTCAGCTGTGGAGGCCCCTAATTAGGGTGTGAAGAGTTAGAGCCACCCAGATGGAAAAGCCACCCCAACAGGCTTTGGCAGATAGAGGAGAACTCAAGTATGTGCCACTGAGGGGGTCAGGGAAGGTTTCCTAGAGGAGGAGGAAGAGGAGGGGCTGAATGCGGACCCCTGGAGATGATGCCTAAGTCGAGCAGGGGCTCTGGAGCAGCTTGTGTAGCTAAAGACTCACGGAAAGAGAAAATCAAGACATTATGGCCATTAATCTGAGTTCATCATGGGGGCTCTGCAGGAGGTAGCTCAGAAATCTTGAAATGGTTCCCCAGGGATGAGTTACCCTGCTAGACATTTTTCAATTAAGCACCTACTGTGTGCCAGACCCCTGCTGTGTGCTCCCTGACCTTATATTGCCCACAGTCAAGCAGGGATGGTTATGATGCCGAGTGACACGTGCTTGATGGAAAACATGGAGAACCATAGGGGCTCCCAAGAGGGCCTGGGACCCTCTTAACTTGGGGAGCCAGCCTCTAAGCCGGGACCCAGAGGATGGATGGAGCAAACCAGAGAGAGGAGGGGGGATGGTGTTCCAGGCAGAGGCATCAGTATGTGCAAAGGCATCAGTATGTGCAAAGGCTGGGAAGGGGGCAAGGATGAAGCTGAGGGTGTCAGGTGGGGAGCGGAAGGAGGTGGGGTCTCAGCAATGGTTGGGATTTGCAAATCAGCTTGACAAACAGGTCTGTGTCCACGAAAGGGAAGTTCCAGCTCTTCATAAATAGGTCAGCACGGAAATGCTCAAATGGGATATTGGGGGGGGGATCAATATCAAACTTACGATACCCACCATTCTTAGCACACTTAGTGGTTGCAGACACTGTGCTTCACGCTTCACACATACCATCTCAATCAATCTCTTTCCATCTTTCTTATTAGAGAGGTCCCATTATCACCCCCATTTTATAGATGAGGAAACTGAGGCTCAGAGAGGTAAAGTCACTTGCCAGGCATCTGACTTCAGAGCCCACACTTTCAACTGCTGCACAAAGCAGAGGCCCTCCTTGCCTAGGGGGCTTCCCCCGGCGGCTGGGGCAGAGTCTTCCCTCTCCAGCCATCATGGAAGCTCCTCCCACCCTCCCAGTGGCCCACTCTGTCCTGTCCTAGTCACACACATCAGCAGAGGTCCCTGCCTCCCTCTGCCAGTCAGCTCCGATTCATCCTGCAGGGCCCAAATGAGATGTGCCCACCCCAGGAAGCCTTCTTGGCCAAATTGATCCGCTCGGAGTCATTTCTCCCTGTGAAGGGCACCTTGTGCTCGGGGTCATTTTCCTGAGTTTCTTGATTAATAGTCTGATATTAGTTACCATGTATTGAGCACCTAGTACCTTCCAGGCATTGTAACATAGCAGAAATAGTAATAGTCATAGAGGTTTTAGCCTAGTAATGATAACAGTAACAGCCATGATAGTAACCGCTCTCGCTTTTTAAGCGCCTGCTTGATGCCAGGCACTGTGCTAAGAAAGACTTCAGTTGTTGCCATTCATTGAGCACTTCCTCTGTTCCAGACTCTGCCGCCTCTGCTTCCCCCATTCACTGAGTGTGCCTAATGTACCAGCCACTGGCCCTGGTTAATTGCTCACTTGATCTTCACAGCAATCCCCCCAGCTAGGTCCTGTCTTTGGCCCACTTCTCAGATGAGGCAAGTGGTGCTCAGATGGATGTAGGGGCCTGTGGAACCAGTGGCCAGCTGCACTCCAGCCTCTGGATCCAGCCCAAGCACTGCCTGGCCTGAACGGATGACATCGAGTTTCATCCACTGTGAAAGGCCAACCCCAAATGCCCAGGAGGCCACCCCGGCCCTCCCGTCCTCTCTTTGTTCCCTCTCTGTCTGCACCTCTCTGAACCTCCTGGAAGCTTTTCCAGCGGTATTTTTATTTCTTTAGCTGTCTTCCCTTTTCTCTCCCGTTGTCCCCCAAAGACCCCCATTGCTCTTTCTTCTTCCCCCTTCCCAGGCACAAGAACCTTCCTGGTCCTGAGTTTGGAGATGGGGTGGGGCCGACGTGACCCCATTGCTCTTTCTTCTTCCCCCTTCCCAGGCACAAGAACCTTCCTGGTCCTGAGTTTGGAGATGGGGTGGAGCCGACGTGACCCTGTGCAGAGACCCCAGGAAGGCAGAGAGAGGGGAGGGGGATGGGAGGTACCACCTCTGAGGTCCTGGACTCCCTGGGGGCAGGAGCTTTGCTGGGGGTCAGGAGGGGTAGCTGGGGAGGCCTCCAGCTCCAAGGGAGGCAAGAGGGGTCCACGGAGGTGCAGAGAACTTAGGAGACAGCAGGGGGGGCTGGCTGACCGGAGAAGCCCTCCAGGACACTCACCCATTGGGAGAATGCCAGGGTGGGGAAGGCCAGGGGGCAGCCGGGAAGGTGGGAGACCTTGCAGGGGTCATGAGAGAGGGGTCCCAGAGGCACTGTCAACTGGCATGACCCAGACCAGAGGTTTAATTGACCCGGGAGGGATTGAGAGGGGGAGTAGACTGTGTGATTGTGAGTGCTTGTAGCTAGGATGGGGACGGTGTGTATGTATGTGTACACAGGATGGAGATGTGGTGTGTGTCTGTATGTGTAAGAGGGTAGGCCGGGCTGGATTCCCCGTGTGTGTAAGTAAGGGAAGGAGATAGAAGAAGACTACAAACAAGACCCCTCTTGCCTGCCCAATTATAAGAAACACACATGCATAAACCTGATTGCCCCAATGCTGCTTAAAAGCAAATGCAAAAGTATAGACACACACGTGTATTTTTTTCCTTTAAAATCAAGAGTTGCAGCAAATGTCAGGGAAGTCCCCGCACCAGGACCCGACCTGGTAATTAACAAAGGAGCCTCGATTTCCCCGTGCCTTGTATTTACTGATCTATGCATGCGCACACAAGGTGAGATAGGATGAATGGCTAATTTCCCAGCGGCTTTTGCTCCTGCTTGCTGCAAAGTTGTGAACAAAATGACTGGCCATGCATTGAACTGGCTTACACAGCTCTCCATATGGAAATGAAGATAATCCAGGGCCCAGCTTTGTGTCTCGGCGACGGCAGGGGACCAAGGAGGGAAGGGGAGGGGCTGGGGAGGCTCCGAAGAGACGGGGTGAGGCTCCTGGGCCTTTCAGAAGAACAGTTTACTGCGCGGGCTGGGAATTTAGCTGGATTTTGTTGGTCAAACACTTGGGAGAATGTATTCTTTCACCGCCCCACCCCCGCTCCCTGCCACCGTCTTTCTTCGGCTCAGACCTCACCAGGGATGTAACGCCGGGTCCCGGGTAGGAAGGTTTTAGGCAACAGCACAAAAGAGGAGGGATTATGGGTAAGGTCAGAGGGTGCCGGGGATTAGAGATATGATGTATTAAGAGGGCAAGGCTGCCAGGAATACTTTCCGTTTCTATGAAGCCTGTGTTAATTGATGGGAAAAATCTCTCCCCCTATGTATCCTGTCCCACAACCTCTCCACGTTCCAAATTTGGCCTCTCTTTCTTGTGTCCTTGCCTCTCTCTCATTCCTTTCTATCTTTCTGATTCTACCCCCCACCCCCAAGGCAATCTCTTCCTAGGCACAGCTTTTCTGGTGTGTTAGGGTTATAGGTAAAGGCAGAATGGTCTAGGTGACGTGGTCCTGCGTAAGGGGTGAAGTTTGGGAACCCACACCCCGTCCCCTGCAATGCACACACACACAGACATACAGACAGACAGACAGACACACACACACACACACACACACTATATATATATATGGGTGATTAGGACAGTTCCTCAAGCTTGCTGAATTTCAATTTTCTACTGTGTAAAATGGGAATCAAAATAGAAATCATTACTTCATTCTTTTTTTTTTTTCTAATTACCTGCTATGGGCCAAGCATCGTGCTGGTTGCTAGGGGTTGGACACAGGGATGAGCAAGCCCCCTCCCCTCTTGGGGCTCACAGACTAGTAGGGGAGCTAGGCCACAGGCAGGGACATCAACCAATAAAAGGAAACGGTGGCAGATTGTGAGGTTGAGATAAGGGGCATCAACAGGGCGCGGCGACCGAGGCTAACAAGAAGTCAAGACTGCAGAGGGAGGTCCGCAGTGTTGGAGGAATCGGGGCAGGCATCCCTGAGAAGGTGTCCCGGAAGGCTGAGAAGGAAGCAGGCTTGTGAAGAGCCAGGCACGGCCAGGGTTCTCCAAAGCCCAGCAAGTGCAAAGGCCCCAAGGAGGCAAGGAGCTGGTGTGAAGGGGCAGGGGTTCAGAGAGAAGCTACAGGAGATGAGGTTGGAGAGCTGGTGGGACCTGGGAGAGGAGCTTCGTTAAACCGGAAGCCCGGAAGTAGCCACTGGAGAGTTTCATGCAGGGAAGTGACCTAAACGGGATCCATCTGCATTTTTACAAGATCACATTGGCGCTGGGTGGAGAACAGTTCAGGAAAATGCCACAGAGGAGGCCAGAAGAAACCACGAGTTTGGCGTGGCCTCGAGAACACAGACTCTGGAGCCAGATGACCTGGGTTTGAAGACCCGACTTCTCTACTTGTCACTTGGAAGACAGTCAATGAGCACATAACACAGAGAGACAGGGAGAACCCTGTGAATCCAATTCAGAGCTGTCCAAAGATGAGAGGAGTTGCCTTGGGAGGGAGTGATCTCCGCATCACTGGTGGCATGCAAGCAGAGATTTTATGATGAACATCTGATAGGGATGAAGTGTTATGGTGAGAACATTGAAGGTCTATGCTCACAGCAACTTTCAAGTATACAATACAGAATTATTAACTCCAGTCACCCTGCTATTGGACTCTTTTTTTTTTAACTTTTAAAATTTTAAGATGAAACTATGTCATGATCATAAATGGGAAACCAGTTTCTCTTGTCACACATTGATAGTAACCATATAAATAAGTACAAATAACAACAATAACAACATTATGCTATTAATTTAAGTCAAATGTTTTTCCCTGCTGAAGGTTCCAGGCTGTTTCTGCTCTTCCTTCATTAAAAAGAGAGGTGAGCAGTTGTTAGAAAGATGCTAAAGACCCATCAGCACTAGTGGAGACTTTCTCCTCGCCGGAATCCCAAGGTTGGAGGAAGACAAGAGAAAAAGGGAACAATTTCTCACCCTGTAATTCAAGATTATTTAAAGTTCTGTGAACTACTTAAGGGAGTGTTCTGTTTTTAGGAATCGCTGTCCTAAAGCTGCATTAACCAATATGATAGCCATAGCTACATGTGGTTATTTACAATTAACTTAATTTAAATTTAATAACATGAAAAATTCAGCTCTTACGTCTCACTAGCCATATTCCAAGTGCTCCATAGCCACAAGTGACTAATGGCTACCATATTGGATACTGCAGAACATTTCCATCACTGCAGAAAGTTCTATAGAACAATGCTCTTCTAAGGCATTTCCTTCTGATTCAGGGTTTTGGGGGGCTTACTGACACAAGCATGTTTCAAAACTCCTTTCTCTAAGTGCTGATGAAAGGGGTCAGGGCATGAGCCTCTGGAGACTGCAGGAAAACAGATGGGGCTGAGGCTGCAATGAGGCAGATGGGGCCTCACCTCTGCCCTTCTGGAGCTCACCAAGAAGCCCCCTCCCACCTCTGGATCCTTAGAGAGAAGACCCTCTTGCTGCTGTCTCCCTGAGAGCAGGGCCACTCTACATCTCTTCAAGGCCTCTTCCCCCTCCTCCCCACGCAGCATCCAGAAAACCAACTCAAATGCCTATTAATGCCTGTCTTAGAGAAAGACCAAGATACAACTAGAGGGAAGGGAAAAGGTGGATGGCTTAGAAATTAAGATTCTTCTGTAATCAGCCATACCAGTCACTTTTCCTACTTCTTTTTTTTCCTCCTTTAGAGAAAGGCAGGGCCAGTGTTGGGAGCATGACTAGCCACTTATTACCTCGGTTCAAACCCTAACTCTGCCACTTTGTAGCTGTACAACCTTGGGCAAGTCACTTAACCTCTCTGAGCCTCAGCTGTTCTGCTGGTAACATGGGGATTCATGGTAATATAGTGCTCACAGGATTAGGTGAAACAGCATATGTAAAGTACCTCGTATGTGGTTAATGGTAAAAGAAAATGTCAGTTCTTATTGTGAGCATTGGAAAGATTAAGCAAGATATTTGTGGATACCCTGTAGAGAATATAAAGAAGTACAAAAACAATAAAGATGGTGGTGGGAATGTTGCTACTGGTAACTGAGAAATTTAATATTCTGGAGGAAGTTACTCTTGGGCACCCCATTTCCCAGACCCTCCCAAATCTCTGATCCCCAACATTCTAAGAACCATGCAGTAGACATCTTTAATATCCATCAATATCTAGGTCTCTAGTTCCAAGTTCAAGGGGGTTACAAGTTCTCCTTCCCTTGAAATTAGGTGTGATCATGTGACTGGCTTTGGCAAATTAAATATGAGCAAAACTAACTGCATTGCTTCCTGGCCAAAGCATTTATTTCCTGATGCTTAGTCCCCACTGTCTTCTTCCTCTGGTGCATAGATCTTGGAAATGTATGTTGAGATGTCAATGTCATAAAATGGTGAGATGTCAGTGTCCTCCTGATGGATCCCTGAGTGAACCCAATGAGCAGAGGTGCACCAGCTGACCTGCACTGGGCAAGCGGAATGAATGAGAAATGAACCTTCATTGTTTTAAACCACGAGATCATCGGACTGTTTGTCATGACAGCAAGACCTAGCCCATCCTGACTAATACAATGCAGTCAGCCCTTTCCCAAAGGCTGCATATTAGAAGCAGAATTTAGGTTTGTTCCTAAATTGATGTTGCACCTCACACCATTGCTGAAGGAATGATCAGCTCCAGACCCACCAAGGCCACTAACCTTCCTGTGCCCCCAGAACTTGAACTCATACCCAGACGGTGATCTCACACATTGTCCAGACATGGGACCCAGTTGGGAAACTAAGACTCAGGCCTCATCACCCAAGATTTACAGAAAGGATTCCAGCCTTTCACCAAACTTCCTCCTCCCTGCCTGTACCAAATGCCTGCCAAACATTATGTGATCTGGCTCAAGTCCAGAGACATATTAGTTGTGACACTTTTACAAACCCACATCAACAAACAAGACACCACAGAGAATTCATTCCCCTCTTTCCAAACAAGAAGAGCTATAGTGCTCTTCCAAAGAGCCACATTGCTAATTATGCAAACACTCTCCTAGTTAGCAACAGCAGTGAGATCTCTGCAATACTGTTCGCATTTTTGGCTTGAATAAAACTAAGAAAATAATTAGAAGATTCTAAATTATCTGCTAAATGAAATTGTTCTTCAATAGACTGTTGAGTTTCTTTCTTTTTTTTTTTTTCTCCTTGGTGGCTTCTAGTGTTGTTTGGGGGCTAAAACTACATTCTGAACTAATTGTGTAATTTGTATGACATTTGTCATTCCCTTATTTGAAACAATAGAGCAACAATAACAGCAAAACTAATAAGAAAATCCCTTGGTCTTTGGATTTCTCGGAATGTTATTGAGCCTATGAGGAAATTCCTTGTTGGTTTCTGTCTCCCTAGAATAGAGAATTTGAGAGGCTGGGGTGAGAATCTGGCCTTTGAATGAGATGACAGAGCACTGGGAAGACTCCAGAAAGGTCAGCCTTGACCCCCACCCTTGACCCAATTGCCAAAGGGATTATCAGCTCTGGACCTCCTCAAGGCCAGCCTTGCCCTCTACTCATCTGATCTCTGTGTGTTGTTTTAGAAATAATATTTTTGTTGGCTTTCCTTTTAAAACAAACACATAATGAGATTCATAAAAAATCATTCCCCAAACCATAATTCAAAAAGATATATGCACCACAATGTTCATTGCAGCACTATTTACAATAGCCAGGACATGGAACCAACCTAAAGGTCCATCAACAGATGAATGGATAAAGACGATGTGGCACATATATACAATGGAATATTACTCAGCCATAAAAAAAGAACAAAACTGAGTTATTTGTAGCCATAAAAAAGAATGAAACTGAGTAATATTTGTAATATTACTCAGCCATAAAAAAGAACAAAACTGAGGTGGATGGACCTAGAATCTGTCGTACAGAGTGAAGTAAGTCAGAAAGAGAAAAACAAATACCGTATGCTAATGCATATATATGGAATTTTAAAAAGCGGTACTGATGAACCTAGTGGCAGGGCAGGAATAAAGACGCAGACGTAGAGAATGGACTTGAGGACACAGGGTGGTAAGGGGAAGCTGGGATGAAGTGAGAGAGTATCATTGACATATATACACTACCAAGTGTAAAATGGATGGCTAGTGGGAAGCTGCTGCATAGCACAGGGAGATCAGCTCGGTGCTTTGTGACCACCTAGAGGGGTGGGATAGGGAGGGTGGGAGGGAGGCTCAAGAGGGAGGGGATATAGGAATATATATATATACCTATAGCTGACTCAATTTGTTGTACAGCAGAAACTAACACAACATTGTACAGCAATTATACTCCAATAAAGATGTAAAAAAAAAAAAGATTCCCCATCCCTCCACCTGGTCCTTGCCATTGTTTTGTTTTGTTTTTTTTTTTTTTTGCGGTACGCGGGCCTCTCACTGTTGTGGCCTCTCCCCGTTGCGGAGCACAGGCTTCGGACGCGCAGGCTCGACGGCCATGGCTCACGGGCCCAGCCGCTCCGCGGCATGTGGGATCTTCCCAGACCGGGGCACGAACCCGTGTCCCCTGCATCGGCAGGCGGACTCTCAACCACTGCGCCACCAGGGTAGCCCTGGTCCTTGCCATTGTTAACAGCTTGGTAAAGATCTGTTTAAAATTTAGAATGAATAGTAAAACATTCAAGTATGTTAACTGAGCACAGATACTACAGTTGCAATACTGTCCCCTTGGGTCATTGTTGATTGAGCCACGCTGTCATTGTGATACCTGCAACTTACTGCCTTTCTTTATCCGTAAAATGGGGATGGTAATAAGACGGTCCCACGGGGCTGTGGTGAGGGTTTAACAAGATAATGCTCATAGGATGCTGTGGCAGACAGACTCCAAGCTGACCCCCAATGATGCCAGCCTCCTGGGATTCACACCCTGTGGAGTCCCCTCCCCTAGGGGGTGGGCGGGGCCTTGACTTGCTTCTAAGCAAAAGAATACAGCAAAGGTGGTAGATGTCACTTCCTTGATGATATAACATAAGACTGTCACTTCCATCTTGCCAGCCAACCCTCTCTCTTGCTGATTTTGATGAAGCCAGTTACCATGTTGTGAGCTGCCCTATGGAGAGGCCCATGTGCGAGGGCCTGTGGGCAGCAACAATCCATGAGGAATGGGATCTTGCCAGCGGCCATGTACACAAGCGTGGAAGCAGATCTTTCCCCAGACGAGTCTCAAGATGAGACCCCAGCACCTTGATTTCAGGCTTGTGAGAGACTCTGACCCAGCTAAGCTGTGCTTGGAGCCCTCACCCCCAAGAATGGTGAGATACAACATGTGTATTGATTAAAGCTACTAGGTTACTTTGTTATGGGGCAACGGATAACTGATACTCATATTAAGCCTGGTACATAGTGAGTGCTGACAAAGCATGGCTGAGGGTATTAACACTGAGACACCTCCATGTTGCCCTGACACTGGCGTGGAAATCTAACTGCTGGCAGGATCTGAGCTCTCTCAGGGTGTACGACACAGCTGAAAGTTTTATTCGATTTTTAGTGATCATTCAGCAAACACAGAATAGCAGCTATGGGGCTGACTCTGTGCTGGGAGTAGAGATTCGACAGTAAGCCCAACATGGCTCTACTGGGGAGACAGACATGAAATTAAAATGATATAAGTGATTATATAGTTACAAATGTCTGCAGGATACAGAGGTTTGCATCTGTGTAGATAAAGCTATAACAACAGCTTCTTGGTACGGAACACCTTAGAACATCCAGGCACTGCCATATAAGCTACCTGTGTAGTATCTCCATCTCCAGAAAGTCTTTAGCAGCAGTATCCTCACTTTATGGTTAGGGAAACTGGACCTGGGAAGTTAAATAACAAGGTTTCTAGAGCCAGGGTGCAAGCCCACTCTGTCTCCCAAATCTTTCCTTTCTCCACCATACTCACTGCCTCTCTTCATTGATCTTTATTAATTGCTCAGATCCCCTACGTTATCTTTGCCATCTAATTGATCCATCAAATCTGAGAGTGCTATGTTAAGAGCCTCCCACTCCAATGGCATGGGTGAAAACCTAGCCTATGGATTTGCCCCTCTTTTGCATAGCACTCAGGAAACCTGCCTTGGCCCACCAAGGAAGGTACTCATTGGTCACCATAAAGGTGGCAGCTGGGGACTCTGAGGACCTTGGAAATCTTTAGATCAGTGGTTCTCAACTGGGAGGAGGGTTGGTTTTTGTCTCCCCAGGGGGCATTTGACAGTGTCTGGAGACATTTTTGGTTGTCACAACTAAGAAAGATGGTGCTCCTGGCACCTAGTGGGTAGAGACGAGGGATGATGCTAAACGTTCTACAATGCACGGGACATCCCGCCACAGCAAGGAATTATCTGGTCCAAGGTTGAGCAACCCTGTTTTAGATGCAGGGCTATCCCCTATGGGATTGTGCACCAGGGGAGAGGGGACAGAGAGAGTCTGGGAATGAAAAGGGACCAGTCTTCGGGTCCTTCCTCTGAATCACCAAAGGCAGTCATGTCCACTTTAATGAGAATGTCAGAGCTCTTTCTTCTGAGTTTAAGAGTCTAGCTCTTAGGTTACAAAAAAAGTAGAGGCTTCACGAATGGGGACCATAATGTCCACAAGTTCTTTTTTTCTCTTTTTTTTAAATTTTTTAAATTGAAGTATAGTTGATCTACAGTATTATATCAGTTTCAGGTGGACAGCATAACAAATCGGTATTTTCACAGATTATAATCCATTAAAAGTTATTACAGGATAATAGCTATAATTCCCTGTGCTATGCAATATATGCTTGTTGCTTATTTATTTTATACATAGTAGTCTGTCCACACGTTTTTGTTGTTTTTATTTTTGTTTTTGAGGGGGTTTTTTTTGGCTGCATTGGGTCTTAGTTGCGGCACACAGGATGTTCGTTGCGGCATGCGGGATCTTTCATTGCAGCGCGAGGGCTCTCTAGTTGAGGCACGCAGGCTAAGTAGTTGTGGTGCACGGGCTTAGTTGCCCCGCGGCACGTGGGATCTTAGTTCCCCAACCAGGGATCGAACCTGCGTCCCCTGCATTGGAAGGCGGATTCTTAACCGCTGGACCACCAGGGAAGTCCCTGTCCACAACTTTAAGTGTTTCATTTACACCGAAGTTGCCGAAGCCTCCACTCAATCTACCATTTGCAATAACGCCACCTCCCCCAGGCATAAATCCACCTCTGCTCCAGCAATGAGAGCAATGCACTGGACCCAGCTTTGGTGTTGCAGCAAGATTTCTAGGAGCATGTTTCAGCTATGTCAGAGGAGGAATAGTCTTTAAGGAGAGTAGCATTTTAATTGCTGATTAAATAGGCTCATTGGTGATAATATAGAAATTGGGCATTTGCTGAGTGCTTTGTACATGCGAGGCACTGCCCAAAGCACTTTGCCTCTCTTAAATTTTCATAACCACATTGTGATACGGGAAGTGCCATCGTGCCCATTATACAGATGTGTAAATGGAGGCACACAGGGGTTCTGTAACCTGCTTTAGGTCACCCAGCCAGGAAGTGGTTGAACTTGGATTTGAACTTAGGCCACCTGCCTTCGGAGCCCACATCCCAAGGCACTGTACCTTATTACCTTGGCAATTGTTATTTCCCAGTGAATTTTATCTCTGCATTTAGAAATGCAAGGCCTTCATTTAGAATTTTATATGAAAGAAATGGATTTTTATTGATTAGGGGATATTTAGTTTTCAGACCTGCTACTCATTCAAACCCCTCTTTGCTCTCTCCATCCCTCCAAATTGCAGAGGAGTGATTGTTTATCTTCAGAGTATTTGCATTGGTATTCACCTGATGGTTGCTTTGATGAAATGAACTCTAAAGGGTTCCTGCTCTGACTCTCACATATTCCCTTTTGATTCCATTTTTGTTCCTTATAATTTAGTTTCAAGACCATGAGTATATCCAGCTTTTTCTTTATATATCTTGGACCAGCCATTGGCCCACAGCAATTTCATCCTCAATATTACTCCTGCTACAAACATTTCCGCAAAGCAGCTTTTGTAGACCCAAAGCCCTGGGCAGGTGGCAGGATGTTCAGAATTTGTGGCCCATGGGCCTAAAATCCCCAGAAATCCCAAATCCACAAGTAGCTTAGTGCCCAGGATTGAAGAGTTTTGATCCTTTGTCCCACTCAGTGAAAGAGACTTTGATTGGCAGAGCCAGAGGTAGGTTAAGTCGAAGGGAGTTCTTAAATCAGACTCTTCACGCCAGAGCGTGTGAATACATAATCTCCCGCATATGCCAGGATACACAATACATCATCATCCATAATCATAATATGGCATCATATATCACCTGCTCATAATAAATAGCATATCATCTGCTCATAATATTTTATCATATAATATCATGACATCTGCTCACAACATCATATATTATGTGATCGACACTCAGCATTTCCTCCTAGAAGGAGCGGCCTCAGATATATTTGTTTAAAAAAAAAGTGCTGCTGACTTTTGTTAGAAGGTGGGGCGTTTTCTACAAGTCCTGGAGGCTGACTTGAATGGACTTAGAAGGACCCTAACACAACATTGCAGGTAGCTCCTCAGCCACGACGTATAGTTTAGGCTGGACAAATAGAAAAGGCATTTGCCTTCGTGTGCTCAAATCCCGGGAAAATAAAACTGGTTACACAGTATGTATATATCAGATACCTCAAGTGGACATTTTAACACATGGTCCCCAAATTCTTTGACAGCTGTCCACTGGGCGGAGGTCATCTATGTCCTGCCTCTTCGATCGGGGTGGGCATGTGACTGTTTCGACCAATCAAATAGGGCAGAAGTGATGTGTGGCTTCCCAGACTGGTTCATAAAAGACCAACCAGCTGGCCACCACGTAAGAAGTCTGATTACCCTGAGGCCGCCATGCTATGAGGAAGCCCAAGTCACACGAGGAGGTCATGTATAGGTGTTCCAGTTGACAGACCTTTCCCATGAGTCACTCCAGCCCAGTTTCCATCCAGACATGAGAGTGAAGATACTTCCAGACGATTCTAGCCCCCAGCTGCTGTGTTACATCCAGCCTTCAAGGGTCCCCAGACAAGGTCCCAGACAGCATGGAGAAGAGGTAAACCATCGCCACTGTGCCCTGTCTGAATTCCCATCCCATAAAATCTGGGGTAGTTTTAAACCACTATGTTTGGGATTTTTTAGTTAGGTAACTGGAAAATATGCATGGAGGCTAAGTAGAGATGTAAATGATGATAGTAATCATAATGATAATAATAATAATCACCAACATTTAGTGAGTGCTTAAACTACCCTATGAAATTGATGTGATTGTTATCATACCCATTTTACAGGTAAGAAAACTAAGGCACATGGATTCAGTCAATACACAGGTATTAAGGGCCTGCATAAGGCAGACACTGTCTTAGGGGCTGGGGATATAGCAATCAAACAAAACAGACAAAGGTCCCTGTCTGTGTGGAAATTACATTTTTACAGGGGGAAGCAGACAATAAAAAATAAACACAAAAAATTAGTAATGCCCAAAGTAAGTCAAGATGCAGAAACTTGAGCCCAAGAAGTCTAACTCAAGTCATAATTGTCTGGCCCACCGTCTGCTAGCAGTCAAGGACATTTTCCCTGCGTGGTCTCCTAGACATGCATGATTTAGAAATATTTACCTGCAAGTATTTTTACTACGCCCAGAGATAGACCAAAAGGTGACTTAAGATGTTAACCAACCTTGATGACAATAGCGCATCCTTTGACCTCACTAAGAAAGGTGTGGTCCTCCCAGAAGCCTGACTCACCTGGGAGCCAGTGAGAAATGCACAGTCTCAGGCCCAGCCCCAGACCTGCAGAATCAGACTGCATTTTGATAAGATCCTCAGGTGATCCATGAGCACATGATAGTTTAAGAAGTACTGTCGGACAGGATGCTCAGGTTTGGCTGCTTCTAAGTATAAGGAAGAGGGTCCTCCAGGTCTGTATGCATGTCCGGCTCAAAATGCCAAACAAGCAAGAGTGATGCGTGACTCCACCCTCAGGTGACAGGGGCACCCAAGTGCAGGCCGGGCCCTCTCACCTGCTCAGTCTCACATACACCTCCAGGAAAGATTCTCAGAACCTCCAGAATTAGTTCCCCGCAAGTGCCATGCATTTCCACACGGTTGACAATTGCTTGGCTGGGGCTTATAGGCTGTGAGAATTTCTATCAGGCCAGTATTTTAAAAACAGACTTGTCTTTATTTTTGTAAATTTCCTAGGGGATCACCAAGGAGGTGGCATTACCTAAGTAAATACAGATTTTTTTTTCTTGTATTTAGCATATGATCTCTGGTTTCTTAATCCTGTCTTTTAAAAACTGTATGTACAAACCCACATGTACTTCCTTGTCATTACTGCTAGAAATTAGAGATATATATTTATGGAGAGATACTTTTTAATTTTTTTTAATTTTTTTATTTTTTTGCGGTACGCGGGCCTCTCACTGTTGTGGCCTCTCCCATTGTGGAGCACAGGCTCCGGACGCGCAGGCTCAGCGGCCATGGCTCACGGGCCCAGCTGCTCCGCAGCATGTGGGATCTTCCCGGACCGGGGCACGAACCCGCGTCCCCTGCATCGGCAGGCGGACTCTCAACCACTGCGCCACCAGGGAAGCCCCGAGACACTTTTTAAAAAATAAAATAAAAAAATAACTCTATCCAGGATTTCTCAACCTCAGCACTATGGAAATGTGGGCTGGATAATTCTCTGGGATGGGGTCCATGCTAGGCATTGGAGGATGTTTAGCAGCATCCCTGGCTTCTCCCCATGAGATGCTAGTAGCATCTTCCCTCCCCAACCAAAAATGTCTGCAGACCTTGCCAGATGTCTCCTAGGGGTCAAAATTGCCCGAGATTGAGAATCACTCTACTATCCTAAAAATCAGAGACCGCTAGCACCCTGGTCCAGAGACCCCACTCCTGTTCCCTCTTCCCAAGATGTTTTGGATCGTCAGCAGCTTGCGTGGATGGGACAGCTGTCCGTTAACTCCTTCCCCTTGTCGGGTCTGCTGGTGCCCCAGTGTGAACTCCTGGGCGAGTGTGTGTGTGTGTGTATGTGTGCATGCATGTGTGTGTGGAGTATGTGTGCATTATTCCAGTAATTCTTTTATCTACTTCTCACACCCTGGGCATTATGAACATTCATCAAAATAATTGACGCGGATGAAATTAGCACTTTCTGCTATGTCGGTCAGATAAACTTTGCTGAATATTGATTTTGCACAAAGAAAATGACATGTGCTTAGGCCTAACCCTTTATCTGGCCGGGCCAGGGAAATACAGCAGGAGGGGGACGGGGCTGGCCGCTGCCGGTGGAGAAGCGGCCATAAGAATTACTTTTATCTCTTCTTCCACAAAAAGACAAGGGAAGATAAGGAGCCAGAGGGAGGGAAAGCACAGCCGTGGGCATTGGGGAAATCCGCAGAAGGCATGGGACAGGGCAGTACTCCGGGGACCAGGGGCACTGGAGCTGATGAATTCACAAGAGGAGGAGAAGCAGGATGGAAAATGCAGGATGGCGTTGGGGAGAGGGGGCTGAGGGGGTCGGCTGGTCTTGGGTTCAAATTCCAGTCCAGTGGCTAAAAATCAGGGTGACCAACCATCCCAGTTTGCCCAGACTCAGGGGTTTCCTGGGATGCTGGAATTTCAGTGCTAAAAACGGACAGTCTCGGTCAAGAGAGGATGGCTGGGCATCCTACATTTAAGCTGCATGACATCAAACCAACTGGTCCTCAGTTTTCTCATCTGTAGGACTGCCCTACCTCTCTGGCCTGGGATGGGGAGGGAGGTGAAAGCCCCCTGGGGTTGTGCCATGTTAGCCCCCAATCCTAAGGGACGATTCTAGATCAAGGCCACTTCCTCCCAGAAGCCCTCCCTGACCACCCCAGCTCACGGAGACCTCTGAGTGCCATGAAGGCCCCCAGCTCCAACTGCCTGGCTTTTTCTTCTAAAACCGAGTAACACAGAAGAGACAGTTTAAGAAATGCTCGTTTCCTTCCTTCACTTTTGCTTGGAAATCATGCACTTCCCATCTCTGCTGCCAGCTGGGATTGGGCAAGTCTCTGAGATGCCTGGCTAAGTGGGAAATGTTCTCCCTGAGATTGCTAAGTTCACTTTGCTGAAGGCCTACGATGTGCCAGGTGCTGTGCCAGGAATGGTGGGAGGTATGACAGCTGACAGCTAACAGCTATTCCTTCCTTTTCACATGAGAATCCCTAAACAGCCTCAGTGTCTTGCGCCCCCGCCTTAGAAAAATGCTTGGCCACACCCCACCCCAAAAAGGAAGCAGGCTGGCTTTGAGGTCAGACTCTAGGATGGAGTCCCTGGCACTCCTGAGAACCCAGGGTTCTCATGACATGTGGGGAGCCCGACTGACACTCTTGTCCTGCCCACTTTATTCATGGGAGGACAGTGCATGGCAAGTGACCAGCAGAAGGGAGAAAGAAAGGCACTGGGAAAGCAGGCAGGGGAGTATAGTGTTTAGGGTAGTTCTAGAACCATCTAGGCCTGGGTTGATTCCCAACAAAACCTTTTGCCGTATGACCAGGGAAAAAAGCTTTCCTTGCTTCACTTTCCTCCTCATTGAAAAGTGGGCTTATAATAGGAGCCACCTTGTAAGATTATTCTAAGGAACAAATGAACTAATAATATTTGTAAGGCGCATAGGACAGTGCCTGGCATGGGGCAAGTATTTGCCACCTTTATCAAAATTGGAGTCGCTGTGTTGTATGACATGGAACACAATGTGAAGGGTGTCTCCTGGGGTTGTGTAATATGGATTCTCCCAATCTTAAAGGGACAACTCTGGATCAAGGCCACCTCCTCCTGGAAGGCCTCCCTGACCACCTCAGCTCACTTCTGCATGCCATGATGGTTCATGGCCCCTCCTACCTGGCTCACTCCAGAAGCATTAGGGAGTATTCATGTGAGGCCAGGGCTGTCTTGATTACCTCCACACCCACTCAAAGCCTGGTCTTGGGCAGAGGGGACTGACTGCTGGGGAGGGTACGTTTGCAGGCAGGCAGTCCACCCACTGGACCCCACAGGATGCTTCCCCCTCTCCTCTCTTCTCCAGTTCAGCTTGATTGGGATGCAATCATAATAATAATCAAATAGCTGTCATTCACTGAGCCCTTTCTGCTGCCATAATGCCTTATATTCTCATTTAATCCTAGAAACAAACCTAGGACATGGGTAGTAGCACCCTCAATTTTCAGATGAGGAAACTGAGTCTCAGACAGCAGAGTGACCTGGTGGAGATCACACAGCCAGAAAGTGGCAGAGCTGGGACCTGTACCAGGTGGGCCTTAATTACCACCCTCTTCTGCCTCCACTTAGGGGTCACCATAAGAGGCAGCTGTAATGACCTGGAGACTCCAACAGGCCAGAGTTCAAGTCCTCCTCCTGCCACTTCCTGGGTGACCCTGCAAGAATCGCATAACCTCTCGAACATCCACTTACCTGCAAATAGGAGTCATCTCCCTGCCTCCCTGTTAGGGAGGATTTAGGATCAGAGGGGAAGCAGCCAGCACAGTGCCGAGGACACAGAGGGGCACAGTGATTGCAAAGAGATGCTCCGGGTGCCATCCCTACAGAGGTAGGGGCGTGCAATGGTTAGAGCGCTGGGACAGGAGCCCCATCCAGCACTCACTCTGCGAAGGGGGAGATCAGATCTGGTCATTCCTAACGCCCCTCTGTCATGGCTAGGTCTCGGCCTTGACAGTTTGGGAGCAAACTGCCCCTACTTCAGCTCCAGCCAGGCCCCACCAGGCTCAGAGAGAAGTCAGGTCTGAGATGTTCAAGTTCAGCCACCGCTGCATGGTCTCCCAGGGCACTGGCCCGGAGTGGCCCCACCCCCTGGCCATTCCCCAGGCGGGGCCCAAGTCTCACGTCCCAACGGGGGGCCGTGGGGCTGCGGCTAATTGCAAATCATTTCTCAGGGCTCCCCGCTGTTCAGCTAAATTCACTGGAACTAATGTGTCCCAAAACAAATTTCACAGAAGAGCCAGGGCAATTACATGATGCTTAGTTCCCCTCCCCCCACCCCCACCCCCCAGCAGACGCTCTGGGCTGGGGACAGAGAGGAGAGGGCTGAGTGGCGCAGGGAACACCAATGCAGGATACCTCCTAGGAACCAAACCCCTTCTCCCTCCAGCCCTCCC